>NC_132818.1:9598966-10853449 GCF_048594095.1 Paramormyrops kingsleyae | reverse complement strand
GGTGAGCACCGTCCCTCTGTGCTGCAGGGATGGGATCCCGCCGTACCGCTACCGCAAGCAGCACCGGCGGGAGATGCAGGAGAGCGCCAAAGCCAACGGACGAGTGCCACTACCTCATATTCCCGTAAGTACATGCCGGACACCTCACCCTGTCTGCCGATCTGTCTTTCTGGCTATTTATCGGCCTGTCTGTCTCTCAGCCTGCCTGCATGTCTGTTTATCTGGCTGTCACTCTGCCTGCCTGTCTGCCTGTCTTTCAGCCTGCCTGCCTGTCTCACTGCCTGCTTGCCCGCTTGTTTGTCTGCCTGTTTATCTGCCTGCCCGTCTGCCTCTCTGTCTCTGTGTGTGTGTGTGTCTGAGTGTGCTTGCTGTTCTGTTGGGTGTGCAGTTCAGAGATTGTCCCCTGTGTTAAAGCATTAAAAGCCCCCAGAGATGGCTATGCTAGCATACGTGCGTGTGTGTCTGTATGGATATGTGGGCGTTCCTGTGTGCTGTGCAAATATGGGCTTTCTGACACATTTCATGCCACCTGACCGCCCCTCTCACGACTGACAAAAGAGTACAGGCACCCCCGTGTGAACCCCATGTGGGGGGGGGGGTGGCTTGGGTGACAGGAGTCCATATTTCTCAGGCAGAAGCTGCTGGTCCCATCTCAGAGTCATCTCCCCCTGGGAGTCGTCGTTTGAAGAAAGGCGTTCTCCCCTCCATTTTTATATATATATATATATATATATATATATATATTTTTTTTTCCCGTCTCTCTTTCTCCCCTGAAAATGAGATTCCGCACTCTGGAGCTGCTCGGCAGAGCCTCTGGGCCCTTTGATCATGTGACTGCGGAAGGTGGATGCGGGGAGCGAGTTGTCTAAATGCAGGCGCCGGGCGCTCCTGCCTCCCCGGCGTTTTGTGCGGTGGTGCGGCAGATCTGAGCAGTCATTTCTGACTCTGCCGCCTGCTTTATTCATCTCTCTCCTTGTGAGGTTCCACCTAATTGGGACCTACGGTCGGCGGTCCGGGGGGGGGCGGGGGCGGGCCGAGCACGCTCAATTACGCTCCCCTTCTTAAGAGAATTTACACGCACATAAGCTAATCTCTACGCCACTTTTTCCCAGAGAAAAATATTAGGTTCTGAGCCCCAAAAGACGAATAAAAACTTCTCCTTTCTGCAGCGAAGTTTTAATTTTTCTGGCTGTATCAGCAGCCCCGGCCGGCCAGCTGTGTTATCGTGGAGAGAGTGTTTGTCGGCATGGAACGGTGGCTTTGGTACCACCTCCGCTGCCTGACAGTTTGATAGCGGTGCAGTGGAAGCGATCCTGGCACGCCGGGATCTGCGGGGCCGGGGGTTGGGGGTTGGGGGGGGGGGCGGGGGCTGTCAGGATGCCATTCTTGTTATTTATTCACACGAGTGGTCCTGTTGTGTTTCAAAGCGTAGGACTCCACGCGCCATGCCCCTCCCAGTGGATGCCAAGGCAGGCAGGGCTGTGATTGGCCGGTGCATGAGTGAGATTTATTGATTTTTTTTTTTTTTTTTAAAGGCTTATTTTGGAAAAAAATCCAATTTGGCTGAAATTGAAATCTAAGAATAATAAGAGTAAAGACACATGGAAGTGCTGTGTTTGACATCAGCAAACCGGCTCCCTCGTGTGTCCCGGCAGCCTGCCTCTCATATTCCCTCGCAGAAGCCGGGAAGCGAGTTTGAGTGTTGTTCGGGGTACATGGAGGATCGCGGTTGTGAATGATCACAGCACCCGGCCAATTAAGCATGCATGAACAACAGTCATCTTATCTCACAGTGTCCCATGTCACTGATGTCTGGGGTCCTCGCGGCTGTTTCGGACCAGCCACCAAAGTTCACACTGAATCTGCCCCCCTTCCAGTAGCTGTTAAGCTGATGGGTTATGATGCCGATCTGAGCGAGACTGTCAGAGTTTGCACATGGACATGGAGCCCTTTGGGATACCGCTGCTTCCATACCGTGTCTTTGACCGCCACTCCCCCTGTCTGTCGCCCGTCTTCCCTGCAGCGCACGTACCGCATGCCAAAGGACGTTCACGTGGACCCGCAGAAGTTTGCCGCCGAGCTCATCAGCAAGCTAGAGGGCGTCCTGCGTGAGAGGGAGGCGCAGGAGAAGCTGGAGGAGCGACTGAGGCGGGTTCGGCTGGTAGGAGAGCCTCGCTTGACAGTCCCTCTCGCGCAGATGTGGCTGCTCTCTGTCGTACTGTGTGTCTTTCTGACTTGCATATAGTGCTGTGCAAAAGAAAATAATGTTTAAATAACCTTTTATTTTGGTGTCAAACTCTGATTTTATGGTTATCAATATGTGTTAGTTTAGCCTTTTCAGAACCTCTCCTAAAGTCACCCCAGTATTTGCAGAAGCTGTCCAATACACCCGTGTATTTCTCTCAACAGCCCCCACACCATGTATAACTAATCAGTTATTTAACTGATTAAGGTAATTAATCGATTAGTAGCCTGTACTACGAAGCGGGGTTACTGGCTTACTGGGGTAACTTGTCGGATGTAAGGTACCACAGTTTAAATGGACTTAATATTCGTTCACTTACATTTTGCCCAGACTACCTTAAATCCGACAAGTTACCCCGATAAGCCAGTAACCCCGCTTCGTAGTACAGGCCACTGGTGGTGAAATTTAACAAGCACAGAGGAGAGGTTTACACATGTAAACGAGCTGGGTTTTTTTTGTGTATGTTTGTGCGGAAGATTCTCGTGTTATTTTTGCTAACTCGTAAACCGCCAGACTTCCGAGTGACGGGAACGCACCCGTTCCAGCAGGAACGTCCGTGGAATCGAGCTGCCGCCCGCCGTTCCTGTCCTGGCAGGCTGGGGGCGTGGCCCCGCTTTCGTGGTTGGGTGCGATCCCCCGTTGACGGCGGTGTTCCCAGGCCGCTGGCTCGATTTAACTGCAACGTGAGAACGACGACGCGCTGAGTCTGCGGGTGGCTCGTTCGCATTGTTTGGTCTCACGGACGCGCAGGGTGGTGTCGCGGTTTCGATGGCTTTCGGTCATTACACCCGCAAAACAAAAGGCTCTCCATGCCTCCACCTTGTTATTCTTGTTACCGCCTCTCCCTCAGGGATTGGCGTCTGTTGTATTTTATTTATTTATTTATTTGCAAGCATTCCATTCTGGCTTTCTGGGCTGGCTATAGTTTCACCTTCTCAACAGCTACCCTGCTCTGATTTTGGATTTGTACTAATAAAAAAAACATCCTTGTTCATCATATTGAGCTGGCAGCAATCCGCAATCCTGTGGTTACTCTGAGGGCTGATTGCCCCACTAATTAGATTTTTGTGAAGCTGTGTTTTTGAAATGTCATTCAGAAGAATTATTGACTTTTGGGGACCTGCCAGTTGCTGTAGAGTCGCAGGGGCTTGTCAGGTGTGAACCCGGACCTCGTTAATGATGTGGGGTTGGGTGGGGGGGCAGTGTGCACGGCGTTGCGTTCAAATTCCTGTTTATGTGAAATATTTATCCTGGATGTTTCAGTGAGAAAATTCGAATTAGATCACCAGAATTTCCGCCTGATATCCCTGAATGGGAGCGACAGTGTCTGCCTAGCGGAGTGAAAATCCCAGCTGTGGTGCATTCCGTATGTGAATGTATCCTCCCGTGTTTGACCAAGGTCCGCGGATGGCACAGGCAGGGCGTGGCTTGCAAGGTGGAGCAGTTGGGAAAAACCTCCCCCGCGTTCTGTGACTGGCCCGTGCTTTCACTTTCATTTCGCCTAAGAGAGGCCTGCAGTAAGGGGTGATCAGCTTTGAACTATAAAGGCAGGACCCCTATGAGTTTTGAGGTTTAATTAGGATTCTGATTTAACAAATGGGCAGGGAAGAGTTTCAGTACAACAATTACAACCCCCCCCCCCAATCATATTTCCCCCTAAATGGGTGGAGATCAATGTTCAAACCAAAGTTACACCTGTCCCAGGAGACGCAAAGCACATGCATGCATGCACCCTGCAAATCTGCAGATCTGGACCGTACCAAGTCGGCCGGGGGGGTGTCCAGATTCCTCCCTGAATCGGGTCCTCTGGCCTGACCGGCTCAGTTATTGAAGACCAGCACCGAACCACAGCATTTTCTGACTGCATCATAGAATGACTGCAAACTAGGAGAGTTTGAGTGTTGTGGTGACAGTACTAATTCAGTAATTAGGAGGTGCACCTGCAGACACGCTGCTCGGTGATTAACAGCCCGGTTGTTGGCATGCATCCCCTTAGCTTTAATTTCTTTGTTTCCCAGGAGGAGGAAGGCGAGGATGCTGATGTGTCCACGGCCCCCTCCCTGTCCAGCCAAAGGCTGCCCCCGGCCTCCCACCCCCAGCATTACGCCGGAACTCGCTACGCGGATCTTGGCTACAACGGGCTACAGCTGCGGGACGCCCACGAGGAGAACCCCGAGAGCATCCTGGACGAGCACGTGCAGCGCGTCATGAAGACGCCCGGCTGCCAGTCCCCCGGCACGGGACGGCACTCGCCCCAGGGCTACGGCAAATACACGGCCAAGCCGGTCTCCAAGGCTGAGCTGGCTGGCCCATACCACCAGAAGCACGCACACCATCACCACGGCGCTGGCGGTAAGCCCGCCAAGGAGCAGCTGGAGGCGGAGGCGGCGCTACGCGTGCAGGCCGGCTTTGCCTGGGGCCTGGAGGCACATCACTATGCAAGCAGAGCCCGCGGCCATGGCGACAACATGGCCATCAACGTGGTGGAGGCGCTGGCTTGCAGGTGGGCACAGATCACACCCTCGAAACACGCTAACCACTTCATATCAATGGCCTGTTTGTTTGTGCCCGTAAAAGTGAGTGTTTATATATAAATAGCTAGTTTTTTTTTTTACAAGTCCTCACTCTGTTTCATATTCTGTGGGTTTTCATCAGAGAAATGATTAAATTTAATTTTTTCAATTGGCGAGTTCAGTGGGCAGCGTTTGCGATGAGATGGCAGTAAAAGGCACGTGTGTGGGTGTGGCCTTGGCTCTTAAAGGGGACACGCCGCCCTTTTGGACTGACCGCGTTTGCTTGTTTGTTCAGCAGCAAAGGGGGCACCCTCTCCAAGCGGACGCTCAAGAAGGCGCTTCCGGAGAAGGTGGACGAGGTGCGGGCCTTTGACCTGCTCATGCCCTCTGAGGACCTGGAGAGGAACCGGCAGATCATCCAGTGGATGATGGAGGGGGAGAAGGAGGCATGTAGGAAGAAGAATCTTCACGGGTAAGCCGGCCGGCTCTGTCTGGCTAGGGGGCGATGGTCTGTCAGTCATTTCATTAGCCGTGATGTAGCTAATTCGGTTCTGTGGAATTTGTACAGGAACCCCGGAGGATCCAAAAAGCCGCCGGGCCACGAGGCCACGCGGCTCAGCTCAGTGGAGAGGCCCGGCCCGGTGCATTCCCGCATCAGCGCCCAGCTCCGTAACACCGTGCAGCCCTCCCACCCCTTCATCCAGGACCCAACCATGCCTCCCAACCCTGCCCCCAACCCCCTCACCCAACTGGAGGAGGCACGGCGCCGGCTGGAGGAGGAGAAGAGGAGGAGCGGGACACTGCAGACCAAGCAGAGGTTGGGCTCCGGGGATTTGGGCTGGGCTCCTCCAGCCTCGGCGGGGTTCTTCCAGCTGCCCCAGTGCAGGGGTTCCCCCAGTTTCAATCAAGGGAAGGTGCTGCTTTGGTGGGGAGAAGGTCGCTCTCGTGGTAGTAGACAGCAGTATGGGCTCATGACTGGAGTACCATGGGGGCCATGGCGGTCTGGGCATGATGAGGATGTGGGAAGGTGCTGGTACCTGTGTGCAGTGTATGGGAAACAGGATGAAGGGAGACCGAGGGAGACAGAGAGACTGGGGGAGGAAGGCAAAGAGAGACAGAGGAACAGAGGGAGATAGAGACAGAGGAACAGAGGGAGATAGAGACAGAGGAACAGAGGGAGATAGAGACAGGGGAACAGAGGGAGATAGAGACAGGGGAACAGAGGGAGATGGAGACAGGGGAACAGAGGGAGATGGAGACAGGGGAACAGAGGGAGAGAGAGACAGAGGAACAGAGGGAGAGAGAGACAGAGGAACAGAGGGAGAGAGAGACAGAGGAACAGAGGGAGAGAGAGACAGAGGAACAGAGGGAGAGAGAGACAGAGGAACAGAGGGAGAGAGAGAGAGATGGAAAGAGACTGAGACAAAGAGGGAGAGATGGGGGATGGAGAGGGAGAGACTGGGAGAAAGGAGAGAGAGTGAGAGAGATTCTGTGTGTGAGTATCTGCTTGAATGGAGCATTGTGGTATAGGACCCCCACACCCCTCCATGCCCCGCGGACGCTGCCTAATTCCCAGCGTCCTTCCCCAGGTATGTGCTGGAGGTGATGGAGCGGGGGCGCACAGCCGCCCGGCCCGCCCTTATCCCCGCCTTCAGCGTGGTGCCGGCTGTCTCCGACATTGACCTCTCGGAGCCTGAGTAGGTTCAGCTGCTCTCCCCATAGCCGTTCCCCTCCTCCACCCTCCTGCTCACCCTGCCATAGCTGTAGCCCAGTGTTTCCAAGCCAGGTCCTTGGGCGCCCCAAGACGGTCTCCATTTTTGCTCCATCACAGCTGGACCGTCTGGTGGTCCCTGAGGGCTGGCTTGAGAGAGACTGTTGTAGGCTAGTGCTGTGTGCCTGCACCCCCCCCCCCCACCCCCTCCATTCAGTGACCTCCATCTACAGACAGTCCTGTAACAGTGTTTCCCAACCAGGTCGTTGGGGGCCCCTGGACAGTCCACATTTTTGCTCCCTGTCAGTCTACATTACCAGGAGCTGGGTGGGAGCAAAAATGTTGACCATCTGGGGGTCGCCAAGGGCCCGGCTGGGAAACACTGCAGCATAAAACCTAACAGCCCTGCTCTGGCATGTCCACACGTGTAGCATACTAACAAATCCGTGTTTGTATGTTTCACCTCCTAAGAAAGTCATTACGGTTTTCAAAACATTGTTTAAGGAATAGTGGTAGCACTGTGAAGTTTGCACCTTTGAAACAAATGATGCATAAAAATCAGTGAGATCCTAAGGTGAAAATGTTGCCGTTTTTGCTCCAGCTGGTACGCCCGTATTTCAGCATCCTGTCTGTGAATGCTTCAATTGAGCTACATTTTTGTGTGGATGGGATTTTGGCTTGCTCAGTAATCGGAGGGATGCCGTCCTCTGATTGGTCGCAAATAGCCCCTGATGGCCCTGCCCCCATTCCTCCCTTCACTGGATGTCTAGGGCCTCTGATTGGTTGCATGCTGACTTTGGGTGGGCATGTTCAGGGCCCAAAAAAAGACATTGAGTTACTCCTATATCACCTTTCCATCATCCAGATGCCGAAATGCTGCCTGTGAATGTTATGGGAGGGGATGTGCATGGAGATTTCAGATTTTTTTCTGAAGGGTTTGTCCTTATGCTGACAAGGCTGGACAGAACAAGGTCACAGTTCCGCCTTTACGCTGTACTCTTGCAGGAAGCCTAACAGTCGCTGTCCCATAACTCTGCAGCCAAATCACACGCTAATAAGTCAGCATCTCGCCCACTGTGGGCTGTCAGTTGTGTGAAGAGCCCAGTGTATGGGGGGGCACTCAGATCTACAGGAAATGGTTCAAAAAGAAAACAACAGGGTTTGCGTTTCTCAGACTTGCATCATGAGAAGCTGGCTGAAGCTTCTCATCTGCAGAAACCTGAGGAGCAGTTTTTTTTCTTGTTCTCGTTTGTGGTTGTGCGATATTGCAGGCCCTGGTTTCACAGAGGAACAGTGGTGTGACTCTGTGGAAACCTGGAAACTTCCTTGCGGCATTTTGAGCCTATGTTCTCTTGCAGGCACAAGGCGACGAAGAGGACGCCCTGTGAAAACATCACTGTGGCCTACTACTTCTGCGGAGAGCCCATCCCCTACCGGACATCTGTCAAAGGGAGGATAGTCACACTCGGACAGTTCAAAGAGCTGCTCACAAAGAAAGGCAGCTACAGGTACCGTGTTTGATGGTCTTTTTTTGTGGTTGAAGTTTTGCTAGTTTGCTTTTGTCATGACGCCGCTTGTGGCGCGAGTTGGCTGCCCGCCTTCACCCACCGGGCCGGTCTCCTGGAGCTAATTTCATACTTCCCTCCAGGTATTACTTTAAGAAGGTTAGCCACGAGTTTGACTGTGGCGTGGTGTTCGAAGAGGTGCGCGAGGACGACGCCATACTGCCCATCTACGAGGAGAAGATCGTCGGAAAGGTGGAGAAGATTGACTGAATTGGGGGGGGGCGGGGCCAGAGAGAAGAGGCGGGAAAAGCAAAGCCCCCCCCCCCCCCCCCCCCATGGAAAGCGAAGTTGCCACAGGAGGCCACCTCAAGATGGTGGATGAGAACATGATCTGGACCAGGGTTTGAGGAGCGACCGGTTGAAGGTGCAGCAGATGTCTACCTTCTGGTGGGAGTGTTTTAGAGGAGCAAACAGACGGAGCAGGTGGTGTGTGTGATACCACGTGGACTTAAATACTCCTGTTTCTGCCCTGTCGGTTCACCGTTCCTTCACCACCTCTCGGCACCAGCAGAAACTGCTATACACAGGAAAAAAACAAAGAACAAACGAAGGAAGAAGGCAGCCTGATATTTACCTTGGTACATTTCTATCTCAGTCATGTAGCATTTAAAGTTGTACCAGAGAAATTGTATGATGAATATGTTTACTAAGCTGCATATTTTTGATATGATATTAATAGAAGGAAGGTATCCTTTCTACTGCAACAACGCTTTCTTGTAATTTTGATATGTACAGGTACTGTTAAGTATGCTAGATGTGTGCGGGCCGTCTAATGCCTGTGACCTTTTAAAAGCAAGAAGAGAAGTTTTTATATAATATATTTAATTATTGGAAAAAAAAAAGGCAAGCAGTTGGTTTTGTCCTGTTAATTATGCGCATGGCGCCAGCCATCCTCCTCGTACATCTTTAATTTGCTTCCTTCCCTGTCAAAAGTGTCTATTTTTAAGAGCTCATCGCAGCGCCAGATTTTTGCTCAACACGAATACCGTCTAACAGACAACAGTACTGCTTCCTGTTTGCCCCATGTGTCTATCCCCGCTCCCCCGGGGGTGGGCGGGGGGCTCGGCGCCCGAAAGGTGCCCTGTCCACGGTACCCTTCAGCGTAGCCCCTGCCCCCTTAGCAGTGGTGCAGCAAAAGCTGAGGCAGCACAAATCTATTTCACCAGCTCAGCGCTGTCCTGTCATTTGCATTGGCACTGTAAGCCCCGTGCAAAATATACGTCTACGCCTTAATGTAAAAAAAATAAAATTAAACTCTAAATCATAGCCTTCTAGCGTATTTTGGCTAAATTTCAGGTGCCTGGTAGTAATTTTATTATTATTATTATTATTGTTTTATAATTACTATTTTATAATTATTTTATTATTATTACTATTTCGTGCAAAGTGATCTACCTTTTGCTAGATCAATAGACACCAAAGAGCACCATACGTATTACATTTCAATTTCTTTAAAATGTATGTTTTCCATTTAAATGACTCGCAGTTCCTCCCCCAGATTTGTATTTTTTAATTTTAATTTTTAATTTTTTTTTTTTGCGAATGGGGGGTCATTTTAAAAATATATTTAGGAGGGAAATTATCGGTAGGAATTATTTTTAAGTGGTAAACTGCGGGGCGCGGCACTGCGTGCGGCTGCACCCATAAAGGAACTTTCCAAAATCCTCTCCAAATGCTATTTTCTCTTTATTTATATGACATTCTACTGCATTTTTGTACAAAATTAAAGCATCGTGGTGAGAGATTCATTAGGGCACGTAATGGATCTCGACCCCCTAACCCAACGCGTTGAAAGCACACTTGAATTATATTGGTACTTAAATGTCAGATTCGGCGCTGCTGCAAATGGCAGAAAATAAAGCTCGTCCGTTTAGTTATTAATATGTACTTTTCCATGTGCGATTAAAAGACTGACGGTGATTACTGTGAACGCCCCCAAAAGCGATCTATCCTAATTTAACCTAGGTTTTATGTAAATATGTCACAGAGTGCCTTGTTGTTGCCGTCTGCTCTGAAGGTCAGCCGTATTATTTCCAGAATGTCAGAAGGATGTCTGTCCATCCAGGGACGAGTGTTATTTTATTTTTTTATTGTTTTTTTTTGCCTTTTATTTAGGACAGTTCATTAGACATTTTTTCCTTCTTAATTGTCACTGCATTAATCTGGATATGCCATTTTTCTATGTAAATATGTACATTTTCATACGAGTGTCTTTAGCCGGCAGAAGATTTGGACGTTTAGGATCCAGGTCATACTTAAGCCTGCTGACTTGTACAGTTATCTTTAAAAGGTACTTGGACAATAAAGAAATGTAATAAAAATGTCGCGAATCATTTTTTTTTTTATTTCAGAGAAATGTTAGAAAAATTAACGTAACCCTAATAACCAGCCAGCCACATTTTAATTATGGTATTTATCCCCTTGCGAAAAGACCACCAAACCAGTTTTATTATTTTATTTTTTATTATTGTTATTTTATTATTATTATTATTATTTTCCTAGCATCACTGCAATACATTAAATCCTATTGTCTGGATTCTTCTGTTAGCCGGCCGGATGCTGGTTTGTTCCCGGATCATTATTGCACTTTATTCTAATGTACGTTTTCATCAGTTTCATTTTTTATATTTCATATAAAAAATACGGCCTACAGCATATCTATTTAATTAAGCAGAACATCTTTTTAACGTCGATCACACGTTCACTTAGTGTGTTTCTGTACTAAGTGAAGTGTGCATGTGCGGTCCGCTTACACATATAATGCGAATTTAAAGAAGTGATATTTGTATTGTACGTCCCCCAGTATAGACATTACATGGACTCAAAATATGTACTCCCCTTTATAATATTTACATTTTTAAAATCCAGGAAAAATTGCATTTCAAAATTAAATACGATACCCCTTAGAAATATAGTTTTTGGATTCCTAGTGAAATACATGTACTTCTTGCCATGCGAAGTGCAGCAGCGACGCCCTCTGGTAAGTTGTGTGCATTACAGTAGTTATTCACTTTTACGCGTAACGATCTTCTTGCGACCCTGACCAATTTGCGATTGGTGGATAGATAAATGCTTGGATTGATCGATTTGATCTATCTCAGGGGTGGCCAATCTTATCCGCAAAGGACCGGTGTGTATGCAGGTTTTTGGGAAAACCTGTAGGTCAGCTGTTGAAACCCAGGTGTGAGGACTCTTTCAGCCAATCAGTCAGTTATCTATTAGTTATCTAATTAGGGAGTTGCAGCGAAAACCCACACACACACCGGCCCTTTGCGGATAAGATTGGCCACCCCTGATCTATCTGGTCCTGCCACCACACCGGACATACGCAGTGCTGACCATCCCAATGCAGCCAATAATGAAAAGCCCGATTTCAGGGAGGTTTAATTTTCACGATAATTTACCTTTGAAATAAAACAAATATATGCATTTCCAACTTTTTTGTTGTGTACGTTCTAAATTGCTCTTTTATTAAACTAATCCTGCTCCGTGTTATTTTAACATGTTGTAAAGGAATATGAAATACTGTTAACAGGAAGAAAAAAAACATGTTAACGAGGGCCAGAGTATTTCTTCTGAGTATGAATATCAAATGTGTGTGTCTGCAGTCCAGATGGTGAACAGGAGCCGTTTCAGATAAAATAGAGAAAACCATTCATAAAATGTATCCAGCAAATGATTCAGAAGTGTGTGAAATGGGCTTCAGATATGCCAGCCCTCGTGTAATTCAAAAGCTTGCTGGTTTAAAGCTTCTTTTGGGCTTCAGATTCCACACAATATGGTCTGCTACCAGGTACGGACACAGATTTTCAGCTGGGCACACGCACACTTCCTGCTGTTTTTCTACCTTGCTGGTTACACCTGCTCTCTTTATGCAGGACGTGCAACTGCAGCACAGGATGAGAATCCACCTCCTTTTCACGAGATGATGACAACCAGCTGCTCGTTATTAGGAAATGTATCACAGCCTAAGGACAGGGATGGCCTCAGGGGCAGATTCTACCCCCCAGTCCTGAGAAGAGCAAGGAACGACTAGGGGCGGACACCAGGCCAGCATTATATAGGAGCCCCAAATTATACTGTCCCCCCTCCCTGAGGGGGACCAAAGGTGACATTTTGTCAGGAGCTCCTGGGTACAGCACAAGGGACACATACAAGATCTGCCAGACTCTCTTCTTGTTTTTCTGACCTGAGAGTGAAAAGCTGCAAAAACATAAGAAGAAATTCAGTGCCCCCCCACAAACATAAGAAGAATTCCAGTGCCCCCCCCCTCCCCCCCCCACAGACACAAGGAGAATTCCAGTGCCCCCCCCCCCCCCCTTCGCAGACATAAGGAGAATTCCAGTGTAATAACCTGTTAAATTTCCATAACAGTACAGAGATACTACACTATTTTTATTTTGGAAATTAATATAATCCTTAATGTTTAGAAATTCCAACCATTGGAAATCTAGATTTCATGTAAATACTGCAATTAAGCTACGAGTCTTCCTACATAACCTGGAGTTCAGTTCCTTTCAGTGACTTCAGTCCCATCTATTTCTATGGCCCGTTACGGCTCTGTATCGCAGTGCACGTGCTCCTGCCTGCCCTCTGCTCAGTGCAGCTCTTGCCAGTGCTGCTCCTCAGTCCGTGAGGCTCTCACGGGAGTGGGGGGAGCTGCCCTGTGATTGGCTGGAGGCCGAGGTGCTGATGAGACACCAGGCTGGTCACGGAGCCCCTGTGGAGCACACATGCAATCCCATCAGCAGACTGCGGTAAGCCTGACTCGTTTTCAGGGGAAGAGGTTGTGGGACTGTGGGATCCAGCGATTTCCTACGGCCATGACTCACACGGCCAACTGCTCCTTAACCAGATATTATGTGTTCGCATTGTTCATGTTATGAATGTAGACATTAATGATAACCTGGAGGGTGAATTGCATGAAGTTGCACACCTACCAATGCCATTCATGGCTTAATAGGTTCAGCTGAAGCTGTGATTAACCAACAGACTTTTGCAAAAACACATACTGTACATCAGTTGCTTTAGATCCTGAGGTTAGACAGTTTGCAAGCCATACACCAGCACAGTACAGTACACAGTAGCGGGGAATTCCCAGCCCAATATGCTCGCAGATGACAGCCAGGCATTGTTGTCATTGATACCTTGTTTTGTTCCCTACTACCTCATGGGGAGCTTCTTTGAAGACCTGAGCTTGACTGGGAGGTGGTGTCTGTCCACAGTTTGAGGTGGTCTGTGTTTTCCCGAGCCTGGTAGAGAGATCTAGGAACTTGACCGCTTCTCCCTCCTAGGCACTGTGCACTGAAGACCGTAGACCTCAGCGAGGTAGACAGTTCAAAGCCAGCTCATATGTATGGTTGGCTTCTCGGAGAGCTGCACTCTTGTTGTTTTTAAAAGGAATCTCTGCTGAGGGGGGCGGTGAATGGCTGCTGGAGCATGTGACCGGAAGGTCGCCAGTTCAAATCCTGTTCTTGAAGGAGCAGCTTCACTGTTGGGCCCTTGAGCAAGACCCTCAACCCTGACTGCTTCTGGGACTGGCTGGTTCTGCTGTGTCAACTGTACATCACTTTGGATAAATATGTCTGCTACGTAAATAAATGGAAATGATCTGTTTCTAAAACAGGAGGGCCATGTATACCTTTATCAGCAGAACAATAGGTGAGAACAAAGGATGGGCTCTAAGTAGAAAGGTTTTTGATACCCAACTTGTAATGCAATGCAGTCACATCTGTTATAGCATCTGAAAGCTCAAGCATGGATGACCCATAAATGCATCATTAAGCATCTGGCTTAATTGGCTTAACCACATGCAAATTTATGGTGGCAGCCTTAAACTGCTGGATAAGGGAACTTCAGGAGTAGCGTAAGGAGATCAGGGCTTTGCTATCAAATGCCCCAGTTGCTGGGGGTGTGAGACAGAATAAACAGAGTAAAACACCTGAACAAATGTGAAGCCCCCTATTAAAAAATAAAAGACTGAAACAGCAGCTTAGCCTGCAATCCCCCGCCATGGAATTCCAGGATAATCTTGTTAGTGATGCAATCAACCAGTCCTTTCACTCCTTGGTATCTCTTCCCGCTTTCTTTTATAAATGCACTGATGTAGATGGGTCCAGACAGAGACACGGATAGATGGAATCATATCTTTACTTTGTTTATATTGCTTACACGTCAGTTGCCATGGCATTTCACGGTGTTACTGAATATGATACCAAATTATGTTAAAAAAACTGGTATTACACATTGATGTTAGTCATGCTGACTGTGAGGGAGAGACAGACAGACAGACAGAGAGACAGAGAGACAGACAGACAGTGAGAGAGAGAGACAGACAGACAGAGAGAAAGGCAGATAGGCAGACAGACAGAACATTTGTTTCTTGTGTAAAAGGCAGCAGTTGGAGCCTTTTTAGTTGCAGTGAGCATCTAACACCTTTCTTTCTTTTAACTTACTGTATCGAATCACGTATTTTAGTGAGAATAAAAGAGACTAAACAATGTGCAGCTGGGAAAGACAATTGTTGGTGCCTCGATGGTGTGGGGCAGACGTGTGCGGAAACTGCAGCAATTCCCACAAGAGCAGAGAGACACGGCCTCTGGTGGCTAGCTGGCCAGGGAAACATCGCTGCTACTGGGCAAACTGGCCAAAGCCAGAAAGCTCCTTTTAATGTTGAGTCAGTCCATCTCCTTAGGTCATCATAGTTCTCCAAGTGGAATTGTTTCTGAAAGATGGGCACCAAAATAAATCTGTAATGGACATACTTCAGATTTTTTGAGCACCGAATTATCCATTACCGGTTTGATGCTGGTGGTCCACTGCTCTATTAACCGCACTGAGGATGAACCTGGTAAGGAGGACACAGTCACCCATGGCATTCTTCATAGCTAACAGATAACAGCTGACATAACACAGTAACAACTCACAGATACTCGATAACAAGCAGATTGAAAGGAGAGTTAATGGCTATTGGATCTTGCGGAGAATATCATTCTGATACCGTTAACCATAGACACTACAGCGACAACATACCCCCAGATAGTCACCTTAACTCAGAGACATAAACACACTTCAAAGCTTCGAAATTTCTACTGGATCATTTCTCCTTTATCAGTTGCATAAAACAACAGCTGTAATTCCTCTTCGTGCTGTTCAGTGAAGATCAAATGGCAGTAATTGGGTGTGATTATAGCATTAACCTGATTGCTAAATAAGGCCATAGGATGATGTGGACATCCTGGGGGGGGGGGGTGTGAAGTCTGGTAATAGTCAACTGTGTGGGGGGGCTGTAGCCAACACCAGGCAGCACAGAGTGCAGCGTCCACACACGCACACACACACAGTGGGAAGGTACCCAGAGGACACCCACATGAGAGGGAGCCCATGCAGACTCCGCCCACACAGAGCGGAGGCGGGATATGAGCCACAAACCCAGAGGTGTGAGGCATCAGCACTGCAGCCCCCCCACCCACCTGAGGTCACACTCTAACATGGGTATCTGGGATGACTGTGTGGTACATAGACATCCCTGCCTGCTTCCCAGGTACTGCGTAAATTCGCAGAAGACACTTCTTGTTATTTAGGTAGACGGTGTCAGATAGGGACAGGGATGGTTAATGGAAGGCAGGGGCAGGCGTATAAACGTAACTCTTAGACATGGATGGATGGATGGGACATAGCCATGCTGTGACTGCAGGTCTCTGCAAGCATCACCTTGCTCCCCTGTCCTTCAGGTTCATGGTGTTCTTCTGGATGAAGCTGACATGCTGAGCACCAGCGATCTGCAGGGGGGACAGGCTTCGCCATCTCAGCGAAGCCCAATATATGACCAAGCATGTGTCCGTGGGAGTCTCCGTGTGACTCTGCAGGCTCCTTCGCGTCGGAGTGATCAGCATGGAACCAGAGGAAGACGAAGAAGACGATGGTGCTACCTAACCAGGACCAAATACATCCCAGCTGGATTTCAGTGTTTAGTAGGTGGAGAAATTGCCATTTATTGTTAATCAAACCATTCATTTACTCATCCAGCATCTTCTAGCAGTTTCTGCTGGTCAGGGTCATCGGGTAAATGTTAATTTAAAGAACAAAAATGAAAGATGAAGATATGTTTTCTAACAGTGAGATACATTTTTTTTTGTTTCTCAGAGGGACTTCAGCTTCCACCCCCCCCCCCCCTTTGAAAGAAGCCTGTTCAAGCCTGCTGCCTCCAGCTATGAGAGGAGTATGAGAGAGCTGGGGGGGGGGGGGGGGGAGCCTGGCTCGCGTGGTGTTTAGTGGGGGGGTGGACAGCATTGCTGAGTTCACACTTCGTAACGACAAAAATATTGTGGATGAGGCGGAGGCGTTAAGGCCTGAGCACCATTGGCTATCTGCTGGACAGCCGTGTTCGACGTGTCTGAGACTCGCCAGCGAACAAGTCAATGGTAGCATGGCCTCACGGCCCCCGGCTGCTCAGAACTGCATCTGTTTATTAGGCTTAGTTACGATAGTTTAGCAGCTGAAAAAAGTGCATCCTCACCAAGATATTTTACGTGTGGCTACATATATTTCAGAGCTATATATAGTTGTGGTGGGAGTATCTGAGGTAAGATATATTAGATAGATTTTACATGACAGATTTTTAACCACTTTAGTTCTGAATAGCAATAATATGACTTCTGTTTCTGGACAATATTATTTTATTTGAATCAGCTGATAATTGTTTTAGTATTTAGGTGGCGTGTAACTACTAATTAGTAACTGCCTCTGTGAACCTGCTATTTGTATAGGATAAATACCTGTTTATATATACATTACGAATTAATAATTATCATGTAGCTAATAAATACTTACAACACTGGTGAGCATAGAAATTGGTATTATAGCCAGAAAAATTTGAAGACATTCAAGTCCTGAATCGGAAGGCTAAATGGTCTCATGGAACGATCAATGCATTTAAACAGGCGTGTTTCCTTGGAGATGAGCACATAAACGGCAGCTTTTCTAAACTCCGGCTCACTTTACCCACTCTGGGTGTCATGCTATGGGTGCACATAGCATAACTGTCACATTTTTCAGTTGGGGTTAGGGTTAGAATCCTGCTTGAACCATAAATGTCTTTTATCTTAAATGCTTTTGGTTACGCTGGGACCTCAGTCACCTAGAAAGCCCTCAGCCAGCAGCAAATTGCCTCAAGACTAAAGAGGCGACTAAATTTAGCTCCCGCACCACTGTTACTGGAAACCTTCACCAGCATCAAGTAATAAATTAGCACGTACGTTGTGCTAATATTAGCTTACCGGTTAATGAAGAGGAGGGTCTATACCGATGTCACTGCACCACATGCTCAGTGACGTGATCCAGAAGGACGCGACCAGAGCTTGTGACACAGCTGAGCACTCGATAGACAAGGGGTCGGCCCAGACGGAACCTAACGAGGGGGCGCTGGATGGCCCAGGATGGTCCAGGGGCCTGCATGCAAAACCAGAGGGCCAGTGAAGGAGTACAGATCACTAAATTAAGAGTTAAATAAGAATTCCCCATAAAAATAATTCATGCCTTGTTCCCTTGAACAATTCACTGGCATGTCCTGTAGATTTCAATACTTAAACAATTATAATCTACTTCACATGGCAAATATTATTATGGACATAATTTTATTTGAAAAAGGTGGCTGTTTATCAGATACTGCATTCAAAGAAGGCACATATTTATATCCATAATAAAATATTAAGAAGATGAGATACCACACAAATTCACACAACCTTTTCCCACAACATTGCTTGACTTTCGCCCACCAGTTAAGACTCAGGGGAGGATTTTGTGAACTCAGCAAATATTGGCGCACAATGTCCATAGGTAGGGTGTCTGCATTCCAGTATGCCAAGGGGGCGTTAAACACAACCAGGACAGGAGGGGTAACGTGTTATGTGACGCAACCTGACTGGGATGACAGTCCATCTCAGGGCTCACACACGCGATCAGCAGTTCAGAAATGCCTACCTGCATGTCTTTTGACTGAGTGCGGAAACCAGCGAAAATTCAAACTCCACACACACTGAGCAGAGGTGGTAGTCAACAGCCCCTCCCAGGAAGCACAAAGCCACAGTGTAAGAAATATGACACTATAGTTTATCTATCTGTCTGTCCACCATCAATAAATCCCTAATCTACGAATCCAATGTTCAGAAGCAGTGGATCTTGTGGCGTATACCCAGGAAGACTAACGGCTGCCACACACTCCAGTGACAGACAGACAGTCAAAGGCTTCATTTTACAAAACTGTTTACACAACATTTCATCTGCGTTTGACTGGCAGGGCGACACGCGCCCCCAAGGTTTAGGAGAGATGCTGTATTTATTATTTATGAAGCCATCTGTGCAGCCTCTGTCATGGGCAGAATGTGCACCTTCGCGGTGTGGGAGGAGAGACAGGAAGGGAACGGGTAGAAATGCAGACTCTGCACAGACCAGAGTCAGATTCACGCCAAACACGCCAAAATGATCATTTCATATTTAATGATAATTCAGTTAATTAGACATATTCTTATTGGTGTATTCTACAAAACCTAGGGTTGTTTAAATGGTCAGAAAAACATTAAATGTCGAGATATACCTGTTAGAGATTTACTAAAATTCTATCAAATGTTGCACATTTTTACAAAGAGACTCTCTAAAGTGTTTTAAATAATTCCTCACGATGGAAGTGAAGAGAGAAATCAAAGAAGCCAAAATGAGAAAAACATTCCATACTATTACTAATTCCATACTAATATTCCATGATATTTTGAAAAATGGAAAAGTAACACTTTCAGGAAGTAGTATTTATAAATGTAAATATTAAACAATTTAGTTGAGGCCCAACAACATATATTTGTAAAAAAAAAAAAAAGCATTAATGACAAAATGGATGGCTTGGGGTCAGAGGTCATAGGGTCAGGTGATCCAGCTGCCAAAAGAACAACACTAGGAACACTGATCTACAAGACTCTGCCAGGGCTATGAATTATGCCAAAACACAAATTCGTTCCCTATAAACCATCTCAAGTCAGTGGCTGCTGATAATTAGGGTTGGATGACCGTGCCCTGCAGAGGCATTTTGTGGACAAAAGCCTTCATCCTTTCCTGGATAATGATCATGAGAATTTAACTCCACCTCAGTGTCTCCGGTGGCAGCGGCACCAGCAGCTGGGGCTTTTACACCAAGTGATATGCTGACTGTTTGTCACTGACACTGCTGTCGAGTCATCCGCACTGCGCCCCGGCGGAGGAAAGATGAATGTGAGGCGGGTCGTCAACGGTGACGGACTGTCACGGCTGCCGTGGCAACCCAGATGTGCGATGTAATGCCATTCTTATCTGGTGGAGGATGTAGAGGACTGAAATCACCCCCAGGAGAAAAGGATCCACTTTTATTTATAAAGAACAGAAGGCAAAGGATTATTAAATGTTATTATATGACGTTAAAAATGTCCCAGTAACAGATTATAAATGCCATTTTTTATATTTTTCATTAACTGGAATTTATTACAAATATATGTCAGACAAGCAGTATAAATTACTGCACAATGCATATTACTACTAATCAAAAGTTTGTAACTACGAATAAACAACTCATTCTGTCATTCAAATAAATCAGATTTATTGTGTAATTTTAATACCTGCCTCCGGCCAGCATTCCCAGCATTCATGCCTAAGCAGGCCACGCCCCTTTCTTGACGTAACAGAGAAAAAGCTGTTACAGTATGACAAGTAATGAACATGCATTTTTGCATTATTTGCAAATGGGTGGGCGATCAGGACTCAGACACTCGAGCCAGTGACTCTTTTGCTTTTCTATTTTCCTTACAGAGCCCTAGAAATATATTTAGTTTCTACCTATATATATATATATACAGTATATATACAGTGTACAGTGTATATATATATATATATATATATATATATATATATTTGAAAAGTAGGCTGGTCAAGAATTCTGAGGGTGTTTTTTTGTGTCATGAGACAGAGATTTCTGTTTTATCTTGCGGACAGTATCACAGACTTCAGAGGATTCATTTGCATTAAAACCAAAATAGTGTGTTATGGTTTCCAGATTATTTAAGTGTTAATGTGGACAGCAGTATTTTTTATAAAATGGATTTTCCTTTCATGGGGACTGAAAAAAATGGTCCCCAAAATGTCAAATTAACAGGTTTTTATTTTATTGTATACACACTGGTTTGTAATTATGTCTTTGTGGGGACTCTAAATTCATTTCTATGGGGAGAACTCTAACCTCAACATGATGACCTTAACCCCTACCCAGCTCTACCCTTAACCATAAGCAACAAAACAAAATGCAGGACTTTTTGGCATTTTTACTTTGTTGATTGCATTCACAGATTCTTTGTGGGGACCTGAAAGCAGGCCTTTATTACATTGTAGGGGACATTTGGTCCCCACAATGTAATATAAACCTAATCCACAGACAGACAGAGAGCGAGAGAGAGAGAGAGAGAGAGAGGGAGAGAATCATACAGCAGAGACAAAGTAATAGTTGTTATTCCTTTAATAAAAATAAAACAAAAAACTGATGCCAAACATACTGTACCATCTAGTTATAGTACAGTTATCTTTTACAGCATGATCAGTAATAAAACAAACCATTAACGTATTAGCAATAATCGATAAACATTTTTAATACATTTTTAATTGATATACATTTTTAAATACCTTTTTAAATTGATATACATTTTTTCCTGTGTACACTGAATTAATCATACAGTGAATTGCGTGCATAGTCCTAGATCCAATGGTGTAAGAGATTTTCCCATTTGGATTACGAAGAGCTGCTGGATCCCAGATCCATTCCCCGTGCTGTCTTATCAGATTGGCCACCTCTGGTCTGGTCGGGAGGTACTGGAGATCACTCGCTGTAGCTTCGGTTTAATTTTGAAAAACATGAAGTTTCACGTGATAAAATCTGTATGGCGTATTTCTGACATAAGTTGGTTATAGCAGGAAACTCTGTTGGACCACAGGGACAAGCTCTATTACAGGATTCGGCCAGAAATATTCACACTTATTGTGCAATGACTTACATTATATAAACACCTGTTTAACACTGGTGTTGCTACGGTCTGCTGTAGCGATGAAAGCAGCACAGGTAAGAATTCGGTGAATGTTTTAAACAAATAAACGCAGCATAAATAATCCCCCAATGCCCTAAAATCACAACCCAGGCTCACTGATCCAATGCATTCAGGAAAAGATAAGGAATAGAGAAACGGATAAACAAGAAGAACAGAATGAACCACCCGAATGTTCTTCCCATGTTCTGGAACATTCCACTAAACATATATAACACCTTTATATCAATAACATTTCCTGTTGTTGTTTCTCTCATGTACATAACATAAAAACACACATTTAAAGTAGGTGTCATACATACAGATGTATTTAGAAAAGATAGTTGAAGGTCTGAAGACAACAGAACAGCAGACAACAACGCATAACACTCACTAATGTGTCTCAGTACCATGAATATATGAAATGCACATCTGCCAGCTTCATTTTTCCCTTATATGCTTGGCTGGTTCACATGGATCCATGTGTAATATGTTCAGGCTGTAGCTAACAGTTACTCTTTGGCAAGAGGTCCAGGGAACTGGAGACGGTGAATCAGAATGGCTGAAGGGGAAGAAGCAATGGTTTCGAAATTTCAAACCCTCTGTTACCGGTGCAGGACTGTTATTCACAGTGCAAATTCACAGCACACTACGACAGCAAACATTACCACGTGCGAGCGCTGCAGCCTCAGCTGAAGTTGTGAGTCATTTAACGGGAGGCATGTTAGCTGGTGAGAAGGTCCTGCAGGCATCTCACCTGGACAGAGCGCGAGCAAACGGGCCCAACCTCAGGGCTCAGAGGTGCTGGACTGAAGGGGCAAAAGGTTAAAACAAAAGCAGGATATATTAATTGACAGCACTGATGCTAACTCGTGTTGCTAGGAGATGAATACTGGCCAAACCAGAGCTTAGCCAGAGGTCCTCTGTCGCATCCCAGCGACTGGACTGAGTGATGATAAAACACGTATCTGCAATGACTAACAGGGCGTTCTGAAATAGTCACTCACTCTGCGGGGTCTGCCGACGTCTCCTGACGCCTGCCCTTGACCACATCAGACGCTAGTGCTGGAAACACCAAACAAATAATCATCGTGGATCATTAGTAAAATAATTAACATCCTGAGATCCAGCAATTCAATTTTTGTCCTCTGTTGAAGACATTATGTCTTTGGTCATATCTGTAATACAATACATGCCACTATATTAAGAGTGTGGTTACGTAGAAAGGACAGTTAGGGCTTTATGATGACGTGTCTGGAAGTGATCTCACCACTGTCAAAAATCAAAATTTAAAACCTTTTCCCCCTTGATCTCGGGAGGTAATAATAATAATAATAATAATAATAATAATAACTAACAACTAACAAATATTATACGAGTACTGGTTGTATGTAGCGGGGTGGGGGATTTGGGACTGATTATCTCACTACCGATGCTGAAACCAAACCTGCACCCTCAGACAGTAATTCACTCACACTGGTATATACAGTATTTTATTCAAATTAACCTATTTGTTTTTGAGTTCTTGATTAAACACAATGTACAATGCAAATTCAATTTAGCTGAATGTGTGCTTTAGTATGTTAAAATCTTTACACTTATATTCGACTTCATTTTAAGTTATATGTATTTTCTTCAAAGTCAACAGCCATAAACATAAGATTTTAGTTTGCTCTTGCATTGTTGTTTGTTATTTGTGATTAATCAAAGATTGCTTGTTTTTAGGACAATGGTGAACTGAGTGAGGTGTGGCAAGAATAATTGATTAAGGTTATGTTCAACAGTCATGTGACCATGAGCAGGGAAAGTGAAAGGAAGATGGATTAATGGATGGATGTTCAATATCTTTTGTTTACCCTTTATGATACTGTACCTTTGGCTCTTTCCTAAAATCAAGCTTAATTATAAGAGCATTCAAGTACAGTAAGAGCATTCTGTTTTACATGATTCAGGTGAATGACATGATTAAACCATCCATCTCCCAACCTGCTTATCCTACTGGGTCATGGGGGGTCTGGAACCTATCCTGGAAGCAATTGGCAGGGGGCCAGTCAATCACAGGGCACACTCACACACCATTCACTCACACAAGCACACCTATGGGCAATTGAGTAACTCCAATTAGCTTCAGCATGTCTTTGGACTGTGGGGGGAAACCGGAGTGCCCCACGATGACATGGGGAAACATGCAAACTCCACACACATGTAACCCAGGTGGAGACTTGAACCCAGGTCCCAGAGGTGTGAGGCAACAGTGCTAACCACTGCACCAGCATGCCACCCCCATGATTAAACCTAATTTGTAATTTAATTAATCAGCAGTTAGAAGATGAAGATTTCATGGATGAAGTGATGCATGGATGGAAGAATAGATGAATGAACAGATGAGTGAACAGATGGATGGATGGTTGGATGGATAGAAGTAATTAACTGGCATGCTCTGGCACCCACCGTCCTCGATGTTAAGCACACGCACCCCGTCTACCAGTTCCTTGGCCTCGGCGACCAGCTGACCGGCAGGATCCCGGATGACGAAGGGGGTGTCTGGATTCTCCAAGGATGGAGCCACTTCGAAACTTCTATAAGACAAGAAAAAAAAACCAACTTCAAACAGCTTCTGCAATACCTTCGGCTGTAGCGTTTTGACAGAGCAGTGAAACATCACTTTAAATGAAGGCTCAATAAAAGTTTAATGATAATGGGAAATGTATGGAAGGGTATTAGGGCCGCCTAAAATGAAAAAACAAATTGAGATTAAAGTTAAAATTAACTTTTGAGATTAAAGTCAAAATAAACGATAAAAAAAAAAAAAGTTAAATGTTAGGAACCTGTCAATGACTGAGCTGTATAAAGGAGGAGAATCATCTTATGTGATGACATCACACAGATGCCTCACATTCAGCTGCTTTCTGGGTTCATTCCACATGAAATGAAGACTCAGGACTGCCAGGACATGGCTTCCCAAATTTTAACCCCATGACTCCAAAATAACAGGGACAGAAATTCGCAATCACCACTAGCTTTATATTAGTCGTCTCCAAATAGTGAGACCGACTGAGTCTGACCAGGGGGGCGTCCTCTGTAGATTTATCGTGATAGCCCAGTTGCAGTAATGGTTAAAATGGGATATTTTTCACATTATATTTATAGACATTGTGCAAATCATCTTGCAACCCACAACTTTGGTAACCACTGTGCAAGGAGAAGCTATCTGTAGAATTCAACTTTTACCTCAAAACTCTGAGCAGGCTCCAAAGTTTGTTTAGACTTTAATCTTGAAACTTTCGAGTTTAAGCTTGAAAACTAATTTCAACTTTTTCATCTTGAAAGTTTATTTAGACTTTAATCTCAAAATCTTCAACTTTAATCTCAAAACTTTTGACTTTAAATCCAAACATTATTTATATTTTTCTCCATTTTAGGTGGCTCTAATGCTCTTCTGAAGAAATGACTCAAAAACCCAAATAACTCACCCAAAATCTGACCCAAATAAACTGGTGGAGGTTAGCACTTTGTGAACATTCTGCAAAAAAAGAAAATATAGACATAAATACAGTCTTACGGCGAGTGATGCCTGATCAAGTCATATCCATCCATCCATCCATTTACTTCCGCTTATCCGAGGTCGGGTCGCGGGGGCAGCAGTCTCAGCAGGGAAGCCCAGACTTCCTTCTCCACTCGTGAACAAGACCCCGAGGTACTTAAACTCCTCCACTTGGGGGAGGACCCCATCCCCGACCTGGAGAGAGCATTCTACCCTTTTCCAGCTGAGAACCATGGTCTCGGATTTGGAGGTGCTGATTCTCATCCCAGTCGCTTCATACTTGGCTGCGAACTGTCCCAGTGAGAGCTGAAGGTCACGGTCCGATGAGGCCAACAGAACCACATCATCTGCAAAAAGCAGAGACCTGATCCTGAGGTCACCAAACCGGACACCCTCAACGCCCTGGCTGCGCCTAGGAATTATGTCCATAAAAACTATGGAAAGAATCGGTGACAAAGGGCAGCCCTGACGGAGTCCAACCCTCACCGGAAATAAGTCCGACTTATTGCCGCCCATGCGGACCAAGCTCTGGCACCGGTCATACAGGGACCGAACAGCCCTTAAAAGGAAGCCCGGCACCCCATACTCCTGGAGCACCCCCCACAGGACTCCCCGAGGGACACGGTCGAATGCCTTCTCCAAGTCCACAAAACACATGTAGACTGGTTGGGCAAACTCCCATGAACCCTCCAGAACCCTGCGGAGAGTATAGAGCTGGCCCACTGTTCCACGGCCGTCCTATCCACTGTTCCTGTCTGTTCTGGAGAAGACTTCAGTCATACTTGGAGACACACAACATACTGGACAGATTCCAGCCTGGGATGCAGCACTGAAACTGCTGGTGTGGGTGTGGGTTTTAGGGATGACCTCTCAATCAGCCAATAATAAAGCAGTAGTTCTCAACTCCAGTCCAGGGGACCCGCTGTTATTGGCTGATTGAGAGGTCATCCCAAAAATGTGTACCCACACAGTGACTCTCCATGGAATAGGTTCACCACCCCTGCTCTATTACGAAGACTAAAATTTCATGTTGGGTTGTGTGGAATGGTGCTGAAGTGATTTACATCTCAATTGACTAAATCGATATCAATATGTTCTAGTGCCTAATAACTGTACTCTGTCTATGTAACCAGTCAAATATGGAATATCACAGGGATCAGTTCTCGGTCTTTCATTGCTTTTAGGTCCTGGTTGACTCAAAACTTTTTATCACTATGTGATGGCCTGAGATGGCCACACCATGCTGCAGTTACCTGGAGTGAAACTGGAAGTGGTGCATACATTTTTTTGGTCCGACGGGCAAACGCCCTGGATGGTCATGGTTCCCTTTTGATTCCCATTGGCAGTACCAACAGGTGCCCACAGTAGGGGGATGAGGAGCTGGGTTGTGGCATAGTTGTTTGTTATATTTTTGTTAACATTTTTTGATTTAGGTTTTTCTTTATAAAATTGTTTGTATAATTTTATGGGCTCAATATGTTATGGGGTTTATTTAGTTAGTGGCATGTAGGTATAAATGTTATGGTAGTGTTCCCCCCTTGTGTGTGTTGCTGGATTGATCACCCAGTATATATGTTTCCCCAGTGTGTTATTTGTTAGGTCAGTTATGTTCAGTGTAGGTTGGGTTATGCTTTGCTTTAATTTTGGTTTCATTCTGTTTGGTTGACCTCATTTTATTGGGCCCTGGATTTTTCTTTGTTGGATATTCTTTTGTATTTTGCTGATTTTTGAATTTTCAGTAAAGTTTTGGTTAGTAACATTCTGTGCCCCTGAGTCTGCTTGCTGGTCCCTTACACACTACATGCTCAGAAAACTGAGGTTCTGTTGTTTGCAGGCAAGTTACTTCAAAGTTCTCCTATTTACATATAAAGCACTTAAAGGTCTAGCGCCTGCCTGACAGAATTACTTCAAGTTTACAAGCCTCATCATCCACTCAGATCACAGAACACAGGTTTCTTTGTCATTCCACATATGAAGTGCCAGTTGGCAGTAAATCATTCAGCTTCAAGGCCTCTTCATTGTGGAATGGTCTTCCAGCCTGTGTTCAGGATGCCAAATCAGTCTCAGTCTCTCTTTTGACTGGAAGACCTATTACTTCCTTTTAGCTTCCCCGCAAATTAACACATAACACACTGTAACTATGGCTGCTGGTGCTGCTGTACATGCCATTTCTGTCTGTTATGCTTGTCCATTAATGCATCTATGCATGTTCTGACCACCCATGCTCTCTGCCTTCCTTCCCACATGTCCAGGTGGAGCCCTGGGTGGGCACCATCTGAGCTGGAGTTCTGGTTCAGTCCCATAGAGGGGTGACACTGTGGATGTTACTTACGAACTGTAACATCGTGGGTGCAGCCTTCAATCTGCAACCCTACACAGACCGGCATGGAGATCTGACTCATTGATGGACTTTGGCTTTGCCCTTGATCATAGACAACACCTTGTTTTCAGCAAGTAAGCCCAACTCTCTTCTTCTATAATGTTAGTATGCCCAGGGGGGTTGGGAAGCCAGCTGACCTTCTACCCCCAGAGGTTTTTTGTCCCTACTTGAGAGCTTTTGGTTCCTCTCCTCCATTGTCATCTGGCTTTTTCTTTCTTTCTTTCTTTCTTTCTTTCTTTCTTTCTTTCTTTTTCCCTGTTTTTTATTATTGTTTTAATGATGTTGTAATGCATCACAACACACTCATGTGAAGCACCTTGGGGAGACTGAAAATTGACTGCTGGAGGCAACTGGAGAATCGAAAGAAAACCCGCAGTAATATGAGGAGAGCAAACACAGGCACAGAGCTGAAGGTCAAGTCCATAACCTTGAAGGCGTGAGGCTGCAGTTACAGCTTGCCTGCCATCTGCTTTATTGTTCATGTTGCAACTTTTTTTCAAAATTCCTATTGCCAACCACAAGATGGCAGTGTGGATACAGACAAAATAACCAGGATGCCTTGCATTTAGTAACCACAAGTATTATGCTAGTATATGAAATACACTAGGTTTGGATAAGTTATGGATCTGTGATCATATAAAACATGTGGCCAATCCAGCAAGTGTGTCATAACAGAACAAATTACCTGCACAAATCCCAGCAGCTTCTTGTTGGAAATTTCCAGTTGTTTTCTACTGAGTTCCGACTTCCTCAGCTGACAGCCGACGGCAGACAGTCTGCGGTTTAGCTCCATGATGTCCTCCTGTCAGAACACAGGTGGCAGAATGCCGTCACAGCAACTACCAGCAGCAAAGACACTGCATGATGTGAGTCTCAGGAAACTGGGAGAAGCAGAAGGAAAGAGATGTGAAACGGGAGGGGAGGGGAGGGGGGCCGAACCCCTGGCAGGGCGGCTCCACAATCCCCACCGCACCTTCCGACACAGCGGCAATGCGGGCGTTCGGCTATCAGTTTGTATGTGTTGACATTCGCCTTAAGCTGCAGTCACGCTAGAGCAACAAATATCCAGTGTCTTCACAGTATCAAGCAAAAAAGGGGCACAACAGCACGATACAGGATACTGTGGCAGTTTGGATACACTGCAGTTATTTTTCTTCAGTGAATTGTATCATGGGAGATCCCCCTCCCCTCCAACAAACTGGAATAAAATTGCTTTTGAAAATATTGTATGGCAAGATACGTAAGAAGCAGGCTGGCTAGTGATGTGTTATAGACAGGGATCAACATAACTGCTACGCAAGTTCTTCTCCCACAGTCTTTTATTGTTAAATTAAATAAGTATGCCTTTGCGCTGTCATGACAAGAAATTACTGGTGCATTTAACCCTTTATACCGCTAATGCGCACCAGAGTGTCAATTCCTGGTAATAAAATGTATTGGAATTGTGCGTTTAATCGTACCTTCAAGCTCCATCTGAATGCTTATTGCCAGCAAGGCAGGATCTTTCTGTGATATTTTATATGCAACCAGTTGTAATGAAAAAGCACAGGGTACCCAGATCCAGCCAAACTAATGAGGGAACTGCGGGGTCAACCCTGCCCCTGCCACATCAGATAGGGTCAGCTATGCAAATTCATGGGTCAAAGTGCGTTTAAATGAACTTGCATTAAATGAATTTGCAGAAGCAAATTTTCTGCTTGTCGCGTCGAGCAGCTGAGACTGCAAGAGGTGAAAATTTTTTCACGCTAGCGTGACCACACTTTTAGTTTTGACAAGTGATGTCAGCTGGCTGGCTGAAGCACATTGCTAGCCAAAGCTTTGCCAGTGTGAAGGCAGACACTAGTAACACGCTGAAGCACATTGCTATCCAAAGCTTCGTCAGTGTGAAGGCAGACACTAATAACACGCTGAAGCACATTGCTATCCAAAGCTTCGTCAGTTTGAAGGCAGACACTAGTAACACCCTGAAGCACATTGCTATCCAAAGCTTCCTCAGTGTGAAGGCAGACACTAGTAACACGCTGAAGCACATTGCTAGCCAAAGCTTCGTCAGTTTGAAGGCAGACACTAGTAACACGCTGAAGCACATTGCTATCCAAAGCTTCCTCAGTTTGAAGGCAGACACTAGTAACACGCTGAAGCACATTGCTATCCAAAGCTTCCTCAGTGTGAAGGCAGACACTAGTAACACGCTGAAGCACATTGCTAGCCAAAGCTTCGTCAGTGTGAAGGCAGACACTAGTAACACGCTGAAGCACATTGCTATCCAAAGCTTCGTCAGTGTGAAGGCAGACACTAGTAACACGCTGAAGCACATTGCTAGCCAAAGCTTCGTCAGTGTGAAGGCAGACACTAGTAACACGCTGAAGCACATTGCTAGCCAAAGCTTCGTCAGTGTGAAGGCAGACACTAGTAACACGCTGAAGCACATTGCTCTGGCCTGGACAGAGCTGACAGACACACGCCGGACACAGAGGGAAACGGAGCGAGACCTCCGGCCTACTTTGGTGGGCTCCATGCTCTTCTTCCTGTACGCCGCCAGCTGGTTCTTCAGATCTCTGATCTCCGCCTCCAGCAGACAGATGACCTCCTCGTAGTCCTGCTCTGCCCCGCGGGTCCGCTGCTGTGCCGCCTCCGCCTCCTGCAGCCTGCTCCTCAGCTCCCGGTTCTCTGCCAGTGTGGCCTCAGCCCTCTGGGACATCACGTTAGCCTGTGTCAAACCTGGCCTACACTTTTGCTCAGGCCGGCCTGCGTGGGCTGTAGCTATAGACGTTCTCTCTATACAAAGGTGGGCTCATGTTAAGGGCCCTAAACCACAATCCCTTCCTCATGGACACCATCCTATCAGCAAGTCCATCAGTCCCAAAAAGCTCATTTAAACACAAGCTGTTATTAGGTCTTTCAACTGATTCGCCTCTCTGTATAGTCCAGAGTACTTAAGCATGTGAGTGTGTGCGCTTGTGCTGTTGGATCCCTGCCTGAGATAGTCTCCAGGCTCTCACAGCCCTGACCAGGATCAGAAGCTAGGTGGATCGACAGATGTTATCAGTACTACCAGTACTGTACCATTACTATAGCTTACGAGGTCAGAGTGATATGCAGACAGTCGTACTGGAGCTTAAATTCCCACCTATTTATAGAGCTGGAGTGATTTTGCTTTTGATTGAGGTTAAGTGCCTGGATGAATGGTACTGAGCTCCTGGGTGCTCAGCCAGTGACCTACAAAGAACCGGTCAGCGCCCCTAACCACTGCGCCAGCTGTTACACGAGTTGACCGAGGAGATCACGGCATGAGTAGAAGAAGAATTATAGAAATTTGGCGGACGGTGGTCGGGAAGTGGAATCTGAACTGGACCACTGCCAAAGCTTATAGCTTGTTGGGTTTGCGGCTCGATTAGGAAAAAGGTTAAAAACGCAATGCTAAGCCCAGTAAATGGCAGCGTGTGGCTGCTGTCTGTCACTCGTCAGCTAGTAATGAAAGCTGTAGGTCTGCGTGTCCGGCAATCCGTCACTTCCAGCAACAGGACAGACTCGCTGTAATGTGCGGAGGCCTTGGGGACACTAAAGGCAGGGATGGTGATGGCAGAGCCGGGCCTGTTAGTGCACAAAAGCAGACAGAACGCCGACTGGACGCCCGCTACCTCTGCGCTCCTCTGCAGCTCTTCCTCGAGGGTCATCTTGCTGTTTTCCATGTCTTTCAGTAGCGTCTGGAGAAATGAGACAATCAGCTTGTCACGCTTGCGCGTGAAAAGAAGACCCTTGAGCAGCTTGGTGCGTGCCACTTTGAACTGTAATGAAGCTGTAACAGCAAGAGTAAAGACACCGATTGGTCAATTCAAAGCCTGTCTTACTTTGACAACTAGACCTTGTTAGATTTGGTTCCTCTGCTCAAGGAGGCTTGGAGGAGCAATGACATCCTGACAATGCAGCAGGCAGCTGGCTTTCTCTCCCTCTGACCCTCATTCACCTCAGAGCAAAGAGCCCCCTGTGCTGAGGTCATCGTGCCGCTCCGTGAAGCCCACAGAACAGGCATGGTGCAAAAAACGTGAGCGGCTGGTGCCTCACGAGTCCAGCGGGGGTGTCTGCTAGTCCTCACCCCTCCCGAGTGAGTGTAGATGTGTTCATGGGGGAGCCCTGCTTGCGCTAGTGGACCATTCCAGAATGTACTGGATGTATCCATACAGACATATTTACAGACGGAATCAAAATATGCTTGAGACTTGTGTAATAGGGCAAAAAGCAAGCAAAACGACAGGTTCCCATCAAACCTTTAACTGCCTCGTCTTCTCCTGCATGTGGGAAATGTCCGTCTCAAATGGCTCAATCCCCTCATTCCTGTAGCTGTGTCCCAGCTCATAACTCTGTATGATCAAGGCAAGGAAATTAATATTAATACTTACGTCCTCGCTTAAAAGGGACTGGTATAAAATTGCCCGTGTATATGAGATTACTAGCTTTTGCGCATTGTTCTGAAAGGATAAATTGAAACACAATGTGTGCACAAGCAGCTGAAAATCGAAGCACTTAGAAGCACAACTTTGATAATTTCCTTGAACGTTTTTTTTGCATCTAAAACCTCTTTGCCGTAAGGAAACATCACAAAAAAATGAAAAATCTGCTGTTTGCAGACTGTTGAAAAAGTGTTGCATAAATATACAGTTCAAACTCAAAATCTTCAGTTGAATTTTTTTTGTCAAGAACCTTCTGGGGGAATCTTACCGGAGAGTGGAAGGCAGAGGTGTCCACCAAACTGGCCGCTTCGTGGTAGGAGAACATAAAGGGTCCTTGGGCCAGGCCTGCTTCCTCTAGCTTGTTTTGAAAGATGTCTCGCACTGCTTCTACGAAATCTGTCCCACAGACATAAAGACACCTCAGAAAGCACACCTCAGGCTAGGTCACTAGGACTGCAAAAGGATGGACAGATACAGTTAGAGAAGAACTATTGGACAAGCCAACAAAATGCTCCTCAGAAATTTGATTGGAGAACCAGGATAGCCTAGCCCTTACAGCATTGAGCCATCCAGGGAAAAAAAAGTGCTGGGCACGAGTTTTGCGTGACAAACCATGACAATCGTTAAAAAATAATTTTGCTCTCCATTCTGTCATCATTCAGTCAGCAAAAGCCTCGGAAAGAATGTTTCACACTGAGCTATTTTAAGCTCTCTCCTAAGAGGAAAAAGTTTTTATTTATATTTTAAACAAGCATTAAACAATGGAGGCTCAAGTACACTAGACATGGGAAAAAGTCCAAACACACATCGTCCTTTGGGTGAACGCCAGCATCTGACTGAACTTGTACTTGCAATGGAAAAATGGTTCGAGCTCATTCGGTCATGTTCCTGCTCAACAAAGTCATGAAAAAATGGCATGTGAAATACTGCATAATTCTGGAATCTTCCTCACATAGTATTCAATTCTGTATGACCCCTGTTGCCTTATATACCTGAACATTCAAGCACAAAAGCAGGTTGGCTTGTTTATCTTAGTAGATATGATTTGATGTAGTTGATTGAGCAATACCTTCAAGCAGAGTTACAGTTTAGTGAGATAATGTGTAATTGGGGAACACAGCTGTGAAAAAACCTTGTCAGTTGTTTTCTCAGTTGTGACCCATGCCACACCCAGGCCTCGTTGACGTACTCGTGGCACTCAGAAAATCCGGCACTTTGGTGATGTGATGCTGATCTCACCTCCATAGGCCACACTGCCTTGAGAATCAGTGGTCAAAATGTTCATCAACTTCCTCTTATCCTCTTCTGTAACCTCCAATCCCAAGTATGTAAGAGCCTGAGAGAATGAACATGGAGCAACAGAAAAGTCAACTGAACATCTCTCTAATCTCTCTGGAAAACTCCATCAACAGCAGTACAGAAGAAGAGGGTGAAGCAGGAGACACTGGGAATGAACAAAAACCAGGCAGGTAGAGGGCAGAATCAACTTCCTAATGCCAGAGAGGGCCGTCAACTTATCTGCCAGTGACTCATACATCAGAGTATAACCTCTAGTGACCTTCAAAAAGAATGGGAAACATTAAGTGGTGTGAAGTGCACTGCTAGTACAATTCATAACAGGCTCTTAGAAGCAGGACTGAAGACTCATAAAGCAAGGAAGAAGCCCTTCATTAATGAGAAGCAGGGAAGAGCCAGGCTGGAGTTTGCAAAAAAAATATATTTTACACAGGCATATACCCATAAATTGAGAAATAAGTGAAACTGAAAATTTTGCAGTGGTCTCTTAATTTGTGTAAATAAAAGCATGCAAGTCAGTATCTTAAGCAGCAGCAAGCTGTTGAACATTAACCCAATGGTGTCATCTGGCATTAAGTGACATCAAGTAACAAAATAATCCCTGACATTCAAAACTGCTTATTGAAGTAACGGCGGACAGTGGTGGGAGGTTCTTTTATCTCTTGCATGAATGTTATAATGATTGCCGCCAGGATAAAAGGCCGCTGACTCACCAGGTCCAGTTTCTGTGACCTTAGGCGGATGTTCGGGTCCAGGGCGATCTTCGGTTTGGCAGTCGTGGCTGTTCTCAGTGAGCTGGTGGGAGGAGCTGGACAAAGGGAGCCGGGACAGACACGACACTCGTCTCTCCAAGCATCAGCCGCCTTTGTGCCGAACTGCCACCAATCAAAACTCAACACATTCAAGGCAAGACGAGAAAGGCGAATAACAGTTTAATGTACCAAAATAAACTGCCAATATTTCTAGCCTATTCAGATTCTTGGCTTCCGGTAAAACTTGAATCTTTAGGTAAAGCTGTAATCCTTGTCGGCAATATAAGACTGTTTTTAAAGACCTGGGGATCTGCTTAAGTTTGCTAAAGCTTGCAGAGGCTGTCAAATTCGCTCCCTCGGTTCAAGACAAGGTGTCCCCAGCTGTGACAGTGTTGTCACGACACCCCTGATTGACGGGTTACAGCAAGGGGAGAGGAGCAGCCAGCCGTGAAGCGCTGCCACACCACACCGACTCACTAATCCTCGCCGCCACCAGGCTGCGATACAGTTGGCAGGTCTGATGCGGATAGAGAAGGTGGCACAGGGATTCAGACCCTAACCTCCCAGTCACTGAATACAAAAAGAAACAGACTAATGGGAGCAAGCAAAGATCTTCATTAGAATTCGAATCCGGTGCCTAGTGTATCATGATACCACATTTCACATTTTCAGCATTTTGGAGCAGAAGTTGGAATGAGTGACACAGGGTTTCTCCAGAGCCTATGAGGGAGAAAGTGCCACTCTGCTGACAGCAGTGCCCTTTAAAGCTGTTCCTTGTCCTCTCCTGTTTAATGGTCCCTCCAACTGTAAATCTGCCTTCCCAGATAGATATTCTCTTCCAAACATTCCCTAGTGCCAACCTCCATGCACCCACTCATAGATGTTATTGTCCCACAGCATTGCAGGGATCAGGCTGAAATTCTGGAGCTCTGGGGCACTTACAGACAAAATATCTGGACATAGTCATAGTTCAGAACTTATTCCAGCCTCGGTCTACCAGATACCATATTAAAGGTATACAGCCTCTCCCTGGCTTACGAAGAGGATGTGTTCCAATAAACCTACCGTAAGGCGAAAATAATGTAATGCAAAAATGCATTTTAATAGAGTACACCTAACCTAACAAACATCATAGCCCAACTTAGCTTCCTTAAATGTGCTTAGGACACTTACATTAGCCTACAGTTGGGTAAAACCATTAACACAAAGCCTATTTTATAATAAAGTATTGAATATTTCATTCAATTAATTGAACAATGTACTGATAGTGAAAAACATTTTCCCATTGTAAAGTTGAAATATTGTAACACAGACAATCATAACCTGGGGAGCATCTGTATAGCATAATCACTAGTGAACTAGGGTCTAATTCAACATAGAACAGGGCACCCTTATGAGGTACAATGATTACTGAATGATGAAAGGAGATGTATATCAGTATTCCATGTGTCAGATCGCAGTAGTTTTCAGGAACAGGGTCAACTGGCAGAGCGATTGGTGTGTACACTGTACTGTGTGGGCTATGGACTAAAACACAAGATGGCAGTAGTGATGTGGATGAGGACCTGTCAGTTGGATCTGCTGGACCACAATTGGTGAATGACTGGCTAATCCTGGATGAAGAATTTCAGATGCATTTATTTTAATTGCATGCCCCCTTTTGCACTTATTGGTGATACTAAAAGGTTTATCTGGTGAGCAGGACATTTATAGCTATATGAAAATGCTAGTCCAGGCATCACACCATAACATAATAGTAGGACACTTAGGAGAAGGTGAAACACTACAACAAATCATAGCCGTATTATATTAACCTGTCATTGCTGAAGATATTCGTAAGTGGTGTGTCAGCTTGGGGGAATGGCAGTTAGTGAATCCAGCAGCTAGCTAATGCACTGGAATGAAAGTGGATTATAGTATTGTGGAGTCTCTGGTTCACTTTTCATCGAAGGTCAGAATCCAGGAAGACACTCTGAATATGCAAAAGAATTGAACTGGTTCCGGTTGCCTGCGGCGCCGAGCTAACTCCAGAGTAACTACTACAGATCACAGCAACTCAGTGGAAGTACTTGGATATTTTTTCCTGTACCCAATTGAACTGATGTCATAAAACATAACATACACATCCCATGGGGCATGGTGGTTAGGTTAAGGAACGAAAATTAGTTTGGGACACATTACGAAGTAGCTACACAGTTGTGATTGAAGAGTAGCACAGTGAGTGGAACAAACTCATAGTTTGGGTCCCAAACCTCATTGCTCTCTTCGTTACTGTGTCAACCAAGGCGTCAAAGCGTAATGTGAATTCATGGTACCGTATTGAAAAGTTGCAAATTAGCTATATCCTCCTGAGACCCCACCCATTCATTTATATCCATTGTAGTGGACATTTTGTTTTTGCATCTATCTTTTCACTCATGTAAGGAAACATATTTATTCCTGTTTTACACTAAGGAGGACATGCTGTGAAATTAAAAATAAAAATAAATTTGAAAAAATGTAAATTGTAAGTTGTCTTATTTCCTCCAAAGACAAATAACCTAAAATTGAAGGGCACTTTTTTCCTCGGGTCTCAGGAGGATATGTCATTTTTACTCAACACTGGGCCTTATCGTTCTCTGCTGTGTTTGCTTTGCCCTCTTCCATTCGGTCTGCATGAGTGGCTCCTGGACCGTGTGCTGCCCATGCATGCCTCTTACAGTACATCATTCTATATATGTACCCCATCTTTGTTTATAGCGATGACTAGCCTCATGGTTTCCATTGAAGGAGAGTTTCAGGGCTTCAACTGGGAGAGAAGTTTGCTTCTTGGTCTGTGAGTTATATTTATATATATACAGTATATAAATTTTTTGTTGGACATATATATATATATATATATATATATATATATATATATTCTTATTATTATTATTTTATTGTTACTTAAAAACATCAATCCATCTATCCATTTCTTATGACTGCTTATCCCATTCAGGGTTGTGGGGGGGTCTGGAAAGATCTGGGGCTAAGTCAGCTTTACCTGGGGCTTGATATTTTTTTTGAGTGAAGATAACTGGCATCAGGGCTAAAATACTCAGGCTCAGCTTAATTTACTCGGACTATAGCCCCCAGTGATCGGACCTAATGACACCCATGGCAATGAACAACCCAAGATGGGGCACCAACCAATCGCAGGGCTCACTCACACACCACTCACTCACACGTGCACAACTGCAGGCAATTTGGCTGAAAAAAGTTCAATAATAGTGTCCTAATTAAACCGGTGAATGGATATTATAAGACTTTATAAATAAAGCTGAAGTGACCTGAAAGTTCATATACCTGCTGCCTTTCAGTCCACTGAACACTGTTAGATATAACTATATAATAAGATAATTTGCATTATATAATCCTGTGTTTTGCCCTCACGACCTGGATATGTGGTGGTGAATGGATGGATAGAACAATCAAATGTTCTGTGCTTGTCAAGGCCACATACTGATATTTCATTTCACATTCTTTGTTAGTCTTGTCTTCCTAGTTATTGTATTTTTGTGATGATGATGAGCTAAAATGTTAAAATGTAAAGGCTACAATGAACAGGAAATCAAGATCTTTAACAACACGGAAAGGAACACTGGTTACACTGCTATGAGAAGATGAAGGGATTAGTTTTCTCTAGGTTCCATTCCATAGAAACGTCATCGGAATCCTTCAGGCCTGTGGTTATTTTAATCTAAATTCAACACTGGCTCACATGTGAGCCACTTTCGATTTTCCTGCAACTCTGATGCAGCTTTCATTTGGGTTCCTGAAAGGAGAAACCTTTGAACTCAAAACCAGTGCAGAAAAGTAATAAAATATTAAATACCATAAATATACTTTTTTCTGCATTTTGAAGAGGACTTCAGAAGGGAAGTGCATCAAGATACCAGGGAGGACCTGACTGAGAGGTGTGGGACTGAGAGGATTATGAAAAGATCTGCGGATGAACGTGAGAAGGATGAGACTCGTGAATCAAGTGGCTGTATCACATCTATAGGTACTGATCTAATGTGAGATTAACAAGAGCCTGTGCCAGAAAACGGGGAACAGTGGATGCAGCAGCGAACATATGAAAAACTCTTATTTTTTGGTAAGTCCCATGGCACTCTATTTCGTAACTGTATACGTGTTATATATTTATAACATTTATAACAGAGAAGGGCTGGTCATCAAGTTTAAACTCCATAATTTTCCAGGTAACATCTTTCGATTTTGCACTGTCTGCACTGAATTTTCATTTGCTATCAAACGCTTGTGTTACTCATGGACTGGCGTCACAAAATGGCAACACTGCAGCCATTTTCATTAGAACAGATTTGTTTTCCACATACTCTTCACTGTCTCGCCGTAAGGTGAGCGATCAACTTCGTGGTGTTGAAATGTCGTATTAGTGGATCCTCCTTGTGAAATTTCAGCAGAGCAATGTTCGCAAAATGCATTTCTAACTTCACTAAGATAATTCCACACAGCAGATGTTTTTTGAAACTGTTTAGTACGCGGGTGTTCTACGCGATATGGGTCACCATTTTAAAGGGAATTATCCGCGGTAAATATTGGCTGATTTTTAAGCATCGCCCCACAGCCGATTATTGCTGTATCGGCTGATACCGAAAGTTACCGAAACAATCGGTACATCTCTACGAAATTTACCTAGGAGGACCAACCCCCCCAGGAGACGTTGAGGTGTGAGTATGAGCATTGGCCAGGCGAGGCGGCCTACCTGGCACGTGTGCGTCAGAGGTGGGCTCCACGGGGGCTCTCTGGCAAACAGACACCAGCATTACATGCCATAGAATCACTCACTGCAGGGTCCACAACACAGCTAGGAACCTCACGTCCAGGCGGAAATGTCATGACAGCGACAAGTGCGTTCTGTACATTTTCCATAAAGTCACTTGCATCATTCCTATAGGACAGGGTTCCCCAATTCCGGTCCTGGAGGCCAGAATCCAACACAGTTTGCAGATTTCCTGCTCACACTCATCTTAATCAGCTAATCACCAGGTTCACTAAGGGAGTTTGAGTAGAGAAATCTGCAGACTGTGTTGGATTCTGACCCTCCACCACTGGTACTGGAGAACCCTGCATTAGGATATATGACAGGCCCTGCATAAGGGCCTCACCTGGGATTTTCAGATCTGTCCACAACCACTACCATAGTTACTAATATATCAACGTTTTAGCTTGAAAATGTGTGCTTATTCAAAAAGACTTCAGAGTGAAGTTTAGCCTTGCCGCACTATAAATGAAAGGGCTAAATTTTAGCATACTCACCTCCGGAGATCTTCCACGGACCTTCATCCGATAGGAGCTGCATCCATTCCCTACACCCTTCTGCACTCCGTTTTGTACACCAGTGCCGCTGGACACTAGACCTTTCCCTGGAATGAAGGCGATGTCCACAAAAGTGTCTTGGCTTTGGGGACAAAGAGAGAACAGTCAAATCTCGCTATTGTTATTTTTTCAATGCAACAATTAAAAAGTGCAGCACTTCATATGCTTGCATGGGACCCCACGGCCCTTGTCTCTCAGCACACGCACCTGAATTTGGCCTTGTTGATGATGCCTCTAGCCTCTTCGTGCGTAACCCCTATTAGCGACTCCTTGTTGATGGCGATTAGCTGATCTCCTGGTTTCAGTCGTCCATCCTACGGGGGACACAAGGCCCACAGACACACAATTCCACACCACACATGTGCTCTATACCAAAATCACTTAGCTTAGACCAGGGGTCTCCAACTCCGGTCCTGGAGAGCTACTATCCAGTAGGTTTTCTGTCCCACTTGGCTTCTGATGAGCCACACCTGCTCCTGGTATTTACCTGAGAACAGGTGTGGCTCATCAGAAGCCGGGTATGATAGAAAACCTACTGGACGGTAGCTCTCCAGGACCGGATTTGGAGACCCCTAGCTTAGACTGACCACTAGGGATACACAAGATCCATCTTCTCACCCATGTCAAGGTCACAGGGTGAGGTGTACCATAGGCGGGATGCCAGACAATCAAAAGACACACAAATACATTTTAAGCAATCCAGAGATACCAATTAGATTAACTGCACCTTTATACTGTGGGGGGACACCAGAGCACCTGAAGGAGACAAGCATGACTCAGGGAGATCATGCAAACTCCACACACACAGAGTAGATGTGAGGTGAGATTTAAAACCCCATCCATTGAGGTATGAAGCTACAATGTGTCCTCTCTGCTTCCATGCTGCCTTATATGCAACATCCACACTTTCTAATTATGCTGACAGTGTTTGTGCATTGAGACGATCTAGTGCTTCATGTATATATGGGAAGATTTACTGTAAGACGATCCTATTCTTTGGTGGCATAGGTAAATAAATGAAGCTGTATGAAATTGTCATGAGATCCAAAATTAATCACTGCAAAAAAAAAACCATGCTAAACGTTCAAAGCTGAACGGTTGGACCATTCCAGTCCCTTTTTGGTAGGCTTTGTGTAACACGCCCCTTAAGTAAACCATTCCTTCAGTTTTTTTTAAGAAGATTAAGAAGATTGTTGCTGTACAGGTTGTTGTTTGTAGGTATTTTTAGCTGACACTGACAAATCAGTCACACAGGTAGTCTCCACAAATAAAATATGTTTCCAGGATTCCAGAGTTGTAAGAATTCAGGACACATCTGTTTGAGTGGTGGTGACAAGCAGAAAAGCTCCCATTTATTTGAAAATCCGTTCGCCATTTCAACACAGTGCAGCAAAGCAAGAGGCTGTAAACAAGCTGTTAAACTACGCAACAAATCAGTTCACAGCCAAAGCTTTGGTATAACCCATGGGGAGAGAGATTTCATAGCGTCTAGAAAGGTCACATTTCTCACGCCTCTCAACGCCCACTCACCCTGTAATTCATCCGAGGAGTAATATGGCAACAATAACCCATTTGGATACGGGCTAAAGCAGCCGTATGTGCTTGGGTAATCCAGAGATGCCAATGAGATTAACTGCATGCTTTTATACTGTGTGGGGACGTATAATGAAACTGACGGAATCAACACTGTTTTAGCAATACCAGAGGCGTCGTGCAAACTAAATTTGTGGGTGGGCACTGTTTCAATACCGTGCATATAAAAAAAAAACACATATGCAGATACTAATGTTCTTGAAACTTTATGCAGCTATTCACATTCAAACACATCCAGCCAACCTTATTAACTGCAGCTGAGATGTGAGTCATGATAGTTTGTTGATGATGTGTAGAGTTACTGGTGGAAAACAAAGAATGATGTGGGATGGGGGAGAGGATAAAGAGATGTTATCTGATGGAGGAAGCTCGCTCACTGGGCAGGTTACCCTGACTGAGTTTACGACAAGTTTAACGACATGTTATTCTTGGTCAAAGTAGGAACATTATTGTTGACTGAATAATTAATTTATGTTACACGTCGACAAAATGCGTAAACACATACCTACCTAAATTGACTGGCACAACGCCAATGAGCATTACGACACTGTATGAACCATAATCACTGGAGCACCACCTGTGCAGGGTCCCGGAGGCAAACGTTTTCATTGGTTCCGACGCCACCCCTCGTCCATGATTGGCTGACTGGTATATTATGCCACAGGGTTGTTCAGCAGGACTAATTATGCAGTTTCTGGGAAGCTTATATTGTCTATGTGCGCATCTTTAAATAGTGTAAATGATGTGTATTCCTGTATTTTTGTTGGTAGTAAATGTCATGGAATGCGTATATTTCGTTAGCGTGTAACCGTGACTGCCATTTAAATTGTTGGCTTCCCTGTCTGTGCCGCTGGTAGTATTAAACAAAGAGTAGCTGTTAATAAAGAGAGTAACTTCCATTCCAAAAGAGCTGTCATCTCCCTTATTAAAACAACTCATGCACTCCCCACAATAGGTTTATTTGTGCTCTGGATGTGGGTCTGCTGCAATGAAAACACACGGTGCCCCTCAGGGCTGTGGCGTGACGAAGAATGAGCCAGCAGGCAGCGTCGTTTTAAGTACGTGACAGATTGTCCTCGGCTACGTTTTCGATTTAGTTTTGTTCGGACATGTTTGAAGGATACGGCTACTTTAATGTTCCGACCTTTTAGAGAAACTGATGAAGACAGAATATCTGGTTAACAGCGGCTTAACCAGGAGGCTGAAACGCCAAAATGGCGTGGCGATGGGTCAATGTTTCAATACAGAATTACACTTTAGTCCTGTTTAATTTGCACAAGCCAATGTTTATGACAGGAGCACAACATGCTACCAAAAGCCAGACCTGAAACACACAGCAGTCAGTGTGTGACGGCAGAGAGAAGGTCACCCACTACGGTCCACGGTGCTGGGTCTAGCCTGTATGGTGCCCTGGACGAGCCCCCCCTTCAGCATCCTGACCTCCCCCTGCCCCCCACCAATAAAAAAACACCATCCATCACGGTTATTTTTATTAAGACATTTGGAACAATACAAATAAATAATGAAAAAAGAAATTAAACTAAGTCTATATAAATATTAAAATAGGCACAAATGAGATTAAAAAATATCAATATGAAGTAACAGAGACAAACAGAATCAAATAGGAGACTTTGCTCTTCTTTCTAAACAGGCACCTGATGGCTTAGACTTTTCTGTTCCATGTGTGCTAATTTAGCAGTCGAGCATCAATACCCATCCCCTAACACAGTCAACCAAGAGCCAAAACCAAATCAATTCCCTTCGGTAGCTTGCAGACCTGCTTTATATTATTCTTAATGATTTGTCATCTCATACCCCTGGGTGGAAGCCTGCCTAGCTCACAAACTAGAATCAGGGCGCCCACTTCAACAAGATTTATTGACCGACACAGTGACATGATGTCATTGACATGATGTGCAAATGAACGATACAAAACCGATTGTGCAAATGTCACCGGAGCGATTTTTTTTTTGTGTGTGTGAGGACCCCGTGTCACTCCCAGCAAGACGCCCGCCGCGTGCGCCTGCCCATGTTGCCCGTACCTAAATCCGCCAGTGACACCAGTGCCAATCCGCCAGTGACACTCAGCCCAGGAGGCAGAAGCTCTCCACAGTGCAAACAGCAGAGATCGAACCTGAACTCCCCAATCCCATCGAGTCGGTCCTCCTCCCCCCTGAAGATATTAACAGCCGGATGTTTGCTGTCTGTCTCAATCCTCAACGGGGGACACTGTCGTGAAACTGCCACAAAGGCAATCTTCTTTCCAGGATGTGTAATTAGACACTGAGAACAGATATTCACTTTACACGCCTCCTGCTTCCTTTTCAGTGCGTATAATCTATGTAGGTCATCAATCAGCACTGACTTTAGGTTATTTTTAAAATTTCCCTCTTCTGTTTGACTGTTTGGCCGAAAGATTGGCCAGGTCATCGTGATGACGCTATAATATGACGAGGCTGTCCGTTCCTCACACATTATCAGCTCTGTGTACTCTGTTTTAGTACAGAGGGGAGTTTGGCCACCCATGGTGGCCTAAATGGGCATCACATTGCCTGACCCAAAATGGAGTTTGTGAGCAAAGGTCGCCCCCTGCTGGACCTCGCTCACCCTATGGCAGTCACTCCCGGCCAGCACGTCCTGGATGAAGACGGCCGGCCCGTCGGGTCTGTTGGAACCTCCGCTGATGGAGATGCCCAGGCTGCAGGAGCGAGTCACGCTGATCAGCTGGATGAGACCATCTCCCGGGAGACTGAAGCAGAAAGGATCCATCGTCAGCATACCTCTGACAGAGGAGCTCCAGATGTTTAGCCAGTGAGTAGGAATTCTACTGTTGAACATTCTAGAAAAAGTGTGTTTCTTTAATGAAAGCATCAAGCCATGTCAAGTTTATTTGAATAGCACATTTAAAAATGGTTCATTCAAAGCGCAATACAAAAAAAGAATTAAAACTAACAAGACATACTAAAGCATTAAAACAAACCAACTTCTATTTACCAAAATAAAAGACATTTAGAATATTATTTTGAAGTGAAATGCATAATAAATGGGCAAATTAAATTTATAATAATCATGAAAAGAAATGAACAACGATTAAAACCTACTAGAACTATTAAAACATACTAGAAACTAAAACATCAAACAAACACTAAGCCAAGCTATATACGTGGGTAAAGCTGCTTTTGAATAACAATAATAATAACTGCAGCCACAATTATGTGTTTCTCTAGCAAAAGAAATAAAAGCCATTCATCTTCCAAGCCCTTATTCTAGGGAGGACTGGGGAGAGGAAATGAAGTGCAATGCATTCCAGCATTTAAAATATAATTTTCAGCAAGTTCTAAGTTTAGGTCTTACAGCTTTGGAGGTTTATGTTGTAAAATCAAAATTCTGTGCATAAGCAAATCCTTTTCAGCAAGTTTGACTTTCTGACTGCTGAAAAGAACACATGACCCTCAGTGACAGAGCTAAAGCGAAGCTGCAGTCAGTCCAATGATTTCTGTGATAGTCGTTAATGTCCCATGAGTCATAGACTGTGTTTGGAATGCCCACTCACTCACTCACTCGCCCACTCACTCACTCGCCGACTCACTCACTCACTCACTCGCCCACTCACTCACTCACTCACTCGCCCACTCACTCACTCACTCACTCACTCGCTCACTCGCCCACTCACTCACTCACTCACTTGCCCACTCACACTATAGTGTTCACTACGTACAACACCCGCTAGGGGACAAGGGCAGACAGCGGTTGATACATTTCAGACACTAAGAAGATTTTATGCTGCTACATAATTACATGCCGGATATTCATAAGTGTGCGTGTAAACAAACTTCATAACATGGACACCAACGTTGGTATTTTTGGATAAGTAAACATAGTAATTGACATATGTCTGTACAACGTTGAAATAAAAATAAAACAAAACTTTACAACACAAATCTGTGCACACATAACTTTATTTACAACATACTTGGCTGCGCTGTATCCACCTACGCAAGCTTGAAGGGGCCTGCAGCTGTAACTATAGCATTTTATACTAATCTTCAATATACTGTATTAATTGTGAACGTTACCCATGTAAAATAGTCAAATACATCAAAATAACTTTCTATTTTTAAACCAGCAGCTGTAGCTCACATGCAAGTATTTCATAAGCCAGCTACTGAACAATGGCTAACAGTTACAGTTCAGACTGAACAAAGTTTCTTAAATTTGGTTCCAACACGCACGTGACAGGCTGCAATGAATGATGGTCAAAGTCAACCGATGTAGGGTACGGCTCACGCTGAATATGTAGTGCACTATATAGTGGCTGAAATTTACGGCTGAGTATTCGAACAGCATTACAAAATGGCCGACTGTATAGTGCAATAAATAGTGGGCGAGTGAGAAACACAGCCATAGTTATTTGTGCAAACCCGGGTAAGACGAGAGGCTGGAAGGGCTGGTACTCAGACGTACCTTATAGGTCGCATTAGGGGTCCAGTCCCACTGTAGGCACATTGAGATCCAGCCGGACTCAGCAGCAGGGGGCTCTGTGACCGTGACGAAGACCCAGACGATGTGCTGTCCACATACTTGCCTGTTTCATAGGAATGAAACATTAGCCTTCTGGATGCAGAACACAAGAGTGTGGCATTGGGTTCAACATTGTAAACCACCACCCACCCCCAAACACACACAGTAGGGACATGTTCCTACAGTCTATACCCAAATCTATGCCCTTGATAAAACATCTACGTTTTATAAACAAAAATTTGAGCAGTGTATTAATCTCTTGTAATATAAGCCCCATGGTAGATGAATATGTGGCAGCGCTCATCTCTGCAGCAGTCTATCGTGGTTGCAGTCACCAAGATGGTTCACTAGTATCACCTAGTGATTAATATTCACGGAGGGAAAGATAACAGACCGCTACTGTTTCCTTGACCTGGGAACACAACACTAGCGTTCCGCTTTTATTTTTGCACATGCTCACAACAACAACTGTGCACGCAGGCACATACGCTCTGATATGATGTCACTACGTAGCTTATTTAACATGGCTTTGCTACTCGTATTATTGGATACACTCAACAGAATAAAAATGACATTTTAAATGCAAGCATAACAGTACAAGCTAATCTGCCAACACATTCTGTCGCTTGTCAAATTTAATCTGGAGCTCACCATGAGAAGGCAAACGACAGAATTCGGCCAAGTGAGCTGTGTAAACACGGCTGCCCTGTCAAGTCCAGGCCAAAAATATCCTCTTAAAAGTTCAACCCCGGTCCCCAGTTTGAAAAGCGAGACCATTTTTGATGTAGCGTGCAGTCAGCTTGGATGCATTAAACTGTGAATGAGAAAAGGCTGTTTTACAAGCCCCACCATTACATGGCAAGCTGACAGTCAACTTTTCCTATTTTTTTCCCACTGACAGAGTAATCATCTCACATGGGATCAATCATTATATTTAGATCCAGCTTTCAATCCTCCTAACTGCCTACTTGGTGCAGACAGGGCTTCTGAGAACTGAAAGACGCAGTAGGAGCTGATACTCTCAAGCCTTCAGATTACTAAATATGCTTGTGGGAGTTCTACTTACACAAAAATGCTCTGAGGGCAGAGCAAAAAATGACTGGTTCAGAGAGATAACCAATTTTCGGGAGGAAAATTAATCGTTTAGATTTATTGACCAACCAATACAATAGTTAATAGATTAATCAATAGAAAAAATAGTCATTATTGGCAGCCCTATTTGTGACTGACAACATCATTGAATCCATCACAGGGAACATGGCAATCACTTTGGGAAAAGCACACACACTATTTCACCTAACCGTGGGGTTTTGGCCTAAGATGAGCTCCATATATAGAGCAGGAAGCAAACCCACAATGAGCTATAAGGCTACATTGCTTTCCCCAGTATAATAATATTTCCACATTTTACTCATACACTCCACCAACAAGCCATGATGTCACTCATTTAAGTCAGATGGGCTCCTTAGTTTAGAGCACTATCCAGTATAGTTAATTTGAATGTAATTAGAGTTAGATTACCCCGTAATGAAAAATCCCACCAATTTATAATCTCAGCTGAGTAGCAGACCCATCCTCTGCACTGAGATCACAGGGAAATCCATTCCATATGATCTATGAATCATGTGGCCAGCTGGGGTGGGGGCCCCTACGAAAGAGCAGACCCCCCCCCGAGGCTCGTGCAGACGCGATGGTACCCCTACCTTGCTGGATGGGCGAGTTCCGGATCGAGCCGTTGCTAGCGCTGGACCCATATTTCTCCAGCAGCTCAGCGAATTCTTTCCTTCATCCAAACAAAGAGATGGAGAAACAGATTAATTGTAATTATGTAATTATACTTTAATTACACACTAATTACAATTAGTAATTTGTTCCACCACTGACGATGAGCTTTGGGTTCAACAAATAAATTAATTTATTTTAATTGCACCAGTACAGAATGACAGAAAGAGCTAACAGAACTGTAGGATGAGAAAGGGCATATGAGTCAAATACAGAAACAGAAAAATCCATCCATCCATCCAGCTTCGTATCCAGTATAAGGTTATGGGGAGCTTGTCCTGTGAAGCACAGGGTGGGAGCCATCCAAGATGGCATCCCACCCCATTATACCACTTCCCCCTATCCTAAGTTGCATTGGAAAAATGCATCAGATGAATGGGTTAATATAAGTGAAGAGACACCATTTCACCTACATGCATGTTTCTGTGATGCAGGGGGAACTGGGATTAATGTAGACTCCCCAGGCACAGAGTGTGGTTGGAGCAGGCCCCAGCCCTGGAAATCTCCAAATGATCTATATGGAATCCACACGATCACATACAGCTCTAGTAAATCTAGTAATAGATTTCAGGCTTGTGTGAGAAAAATGCAGAAAAATGCAAACTAAGCCATGAAATTTCATCCCACATAAAGTATTCTAAAGTAAGCTGGATTTGATGTGCTGCAGGTAATTATCATTTACCAGCATTAACTACACTTACTGGTTCTTAGTGAGAATATTTGGATTTAATAAATATTATTTGAAGGGGCATATTAATTACCCACAAACTACATCTTAGTTACATGTTCATTCACCATCAATGATTCTTTATCTCAGGCAGTTACTATATTTACCATATCTGTTAATTCTGTAAACCTCTGTGAACTACTAAGGAACTACTGAGGAACTACTGAAGGAACAAGTAATGAATAAAACAAGTGAAATGCTGATCTCATGTTTGTTCATCATTAATGAATCATGACACATTTTTTATCTTAAGTAGCTACTATATTTGCATATGATTTGTACTTCAGTAGTAACTGAGTTATTACTAAGTATTTGTGTACCCCAAAGTAAAGTGTTATGAAAAAAATGAATGAAATAAGGATTACAATGATGTCCCATGCTGCCTGGGATAGAATCCAGGCTGCTCCGAGATCCTGACCAGGACTGGTGGATGGAAAATGAATGGCTGGATGGCTGAATGGATGGATGAATGGAAGGATAGATGGATAGAAGGATGGACTGGAAAAGCAGAACTTTCAATTTGCCAACCCGGGTAATGAATATAACAACCCCCAAAGTTGATAGGATGGGAAGCCCTATGTTAGGGAATGTAGGTCTGTGTCATTAAGCACCTGCCCATTTCCTGTCCCCTGAGGCTTTGAAGGAGTCATCACCTGGCAGTGCAATCTGCTGTACAGTGAGTCCGAGTCATTACCTGGCAGTGCATCTGCTGTACAGTGAGTCCGAGTCATTACCTGGCAGTGCATCTGCTGTACAGTGAGTCCGAGTCATTACCTGGCAGTGCATCTGCTGTACAGTGAGTTCGAGTCATTACCTGGCAGTGCAACTGCTGTACAGTGAGTCCCTGACCTCACTCATTACACCAGCGCAGGATGTACGCCATGTAACCATACTTAATTAGCAAATAGCTCAGTGGTCAACATACGAAGTCTGTAGACTTAGCATGCTGCCTTAATGCATCAGAATGCATTATTCTTCATTTATTATAAGTGCCACTTTTCATGAAATAAAACAACTACTAACTGAACAACTGTTTCAAAATAGATTCCAAATTGTTTCCATCTGAGTTGTGACCCCCTCCCCCCTTAGGGTGTAGGGCTTGGGACACGGTGGGGGTCAGTGACTTCAAAGACATTGGTAGGAAACGCTAAAGTACAGATACAACTTACCGCCACACTCAACATCAAAAATCAAGCGGGGGGTTTTAATGGGCCAATGGGGAATTTGGTGAAGGTGATGGGAACAAGGAAACAGAAGCAATAGAGCAGCCTCCCCCCACACCAAAGTACTTGGCAGTCCCTGGGTTAAGTACGCCTGACTTACGGACAGCTTGCCATAAAGTCTTTCATATCAAGAACTTAGGTTAAATACAATGGTTTGTAATAACAAATGCAAGCACTTCCTTGTGGCGCATAGCACAGCTCCAGCAGTTCTTCGGCTTGAGGTAGAGTACAGTACCGTATGTAGTTACTTTTAGTATTACTGTATAATTATTATTATTATGTACTATATTATTATTTTTCCAACTTACCTACAAATTTGACTTAAAGATACTTAGGGAATACATTGTGTATTACCTGTATATACATGAATAATAGAGTTCAAAGTAAAAGCGAAGACATGTTTCATTGCAAAGTGATAATGCAAAGTAGCTAATTATGTACAATATTCACCAATTGTTGTCAAAGAACTTCAAAGGATATCAAGGCCTTCTTTAGGATTCCCAGGATGTCACCTGCCACCAATCAAAGATGACCTACCTCGCCTCCTCATCTCTTGCTATGAGCAGTCGCATGTGATTCGTGGAGGATGCAGCTCTGAGAATATCCACGGCACTGTAAGTGGAAACCGATGAACTCTCATTAGTGTGTGGGCATTGCTTTCCAGTTAAGATGTCAGAAATGCAAAATGAAAGATAAATCACACGAAAACAGTCACACCAAATACCTCTCACTTGTAACGCCTATTAAACTTTCCCCATTGACTTCCAAGATCTGATCTCCAGGTTGCAGATTCCCTGCATAGGAACAAAAGCAGCAAAAGTAAGTGGCTGATTTTGTCATCAACATTTTTAAATACCACGCCGTACCCTATTACCATGATTCCAACCAAAGCCTGGAAACAACTTTAATGCTAGAATTCCTGGAAAATTGAGACTCTCCAAGCATCAAAACTGCACACAGGCCGTAAAGACACATGAAAAAGTGAAACATGAACTAGGCTTAACATACCGACATTAACGTTGATAGGTAGTGATGTCATTATATGCAATTTATGCATGAAACCGAAGAAATGCAACCAATCGATCAGAAAATTGGTTGTCAAATTTGGGCTGCAGCAAGTTCTGAAAGGGTCATGAGGCAGAGTTGGAAATATAAGTATTTTAAAACCAACAAACTCCTATCCTGATCCGCAATCAGATCCTAGAATTAACCTATATAAACAGGTCTGGGGTCAACAAACGCTCAGCACAAAACTAGTGAACACTCAATCAATCCAAGAAACGAAACCACAGATGCTTAATTTAAAATCCACTGGAACATCCAATCAGATTTGTGTGATAGACATTGATTGGCGTAAATTGCAGAGTGCACCGCTTGCTTGATCATAGCATTAATTTAAACCTATAATTGATATACGGTCATGACTGAGCTGGCATGGTTGAGAACCACTGTTATACACTTTATCATTCTTTGGTGAAAACCAAACTGTCTTGCCAAAATACTAAATCGGAAAATAAGAACTGTTAGATCTCAACAAGGTTCTCTGAATTAGACACTCCAAAAAATAGGTCAGGTGGGATTTAAGGACAGTTCAAAGTTCTTATCTGATGTGATACTCCATGCTGAAAATGACAACAAGGCCAGCTGGGATCAAGGAATCATTAAAGGGTCTCAAACTGAAATAGACTGACACTCCAATATATAAAAAGACCGAATACGATAGAAGGACCATTAAACATTCTCATCCTGAATTACGCTAACACTCCAAAAGATAAAAGATCAGATGGCATGGAGGAGCTCTCGACAATGTAGAGCTTACAAAGGTCTGTGAAGATGAATGTGCACAAGAGGAATGATGAGTAAAAAAGCCACTTTCTGTCCTTCAAATCATATGCATTAAGATGAAAATGCAACATTGAAGCCTAGTATAAGAGCACAGGAAAGTGTTCAAGAGAGGCCTGGTGCTCGTAGTCACCTGTTTGAGAGAGAGAGTAACTGGATGTGTACACTGCATTTGTGCATTTTATTTCAGTGATATAATTGTAATGCACTGTTGGCTTAATAAACATGCATAACAGTTTTATGAACATTACTGGTCTTATTTCTTTTTCACGTGCATTTTTGCAGTGAATCTCCTTGGCTAGTGAGTGCAGTTTGGGGCTGGCAGCTGGCTAACTGACCATTATTCAATGGGTAGAATTTGCTAGGACCATACAGACAAACATGTAGCACCAAGTCTTATACATTATAATTTTGACAACAAAAGACCATGGATTTGAGCAGTGATTAAGTGTACTATGACTATATATTAACATGCTATTTGTCTTTTATTGTACTTAAGTATTTAAGTATAACTATTAGAAAAATAGTTAGAAAAACTATTAGAAAAAAAGTATGGCATGCTTGGAACACATTTCTCAGAAATACATACTTCTGTCCTACTTAAGTGATACATAGGTACATAAGACCTTTAAATGTGAAATAAACACAATACTATGAAATAAATACTACTATTGTTTAATATTCTGAAGTATGTCACTCCCGGCTCGTACGATCCTCGTGTGTGCCACGCCCCCCTCGTTACCTCGTGTTCATACCTGATTGTAATCACCTGTTGCTTGTTAAGTTCACCCTGTCTTGTGTATTTAGTCCGCGTCTAAGTCAGTATTCCCCAGATCTGTCATTGTGGTGTGTTGTAATGTTTGTGGATGTCTGCCCTTTACCAACCGAATAAAACCCCGTTTACCTGTCTGTTCGGCTCAACTCGCCTACTTGCCTGCTCGCCTGAGCCATTAACATAACAAAGTACATACTTAATTGTATTTTAGTACAGTGAAAGTGTCCCAAATCACTCACTAACTTAGCATTTAGCATATTTAATTTATATTAAAATTTAAATAGAATATAACTTAAATATATTTAAGTTCTAATAAGTTGTTCCAAAACAGTGTAGGCCTATTTAGCAGGGCTGCCACTAACAACTATTTTTCTATGAATTCATGTATAGGTCAGGTTAACGAACATCGGGGGGGGGGGGCTTCAAACATGCGTAGGGGAAACAAGAAGGTGGAACAGGTGAAGCGGGTAGAGACGTGACAATTTCGATAAGTCGTAGTATGTCTAAAATATTAATATAATGTCCAAAAGTTAGTAATCTGGGTAACACATTACTTGAAGCAGTCTACATAAGGGTGACATGTAACCGTCATACGAATGACATGACACATGTCATGCACATTAATGACACATTATTGATGTCATAAACATCACTGTTGTCATAAAGTGTAATTCGGTGCCTAGATGAATCTTGGACAGCTATATGTTTGTAGTTTGTTACACTTGTATGTCACTTTAGACAAAAGAGTCTGCTAACTAAAATAATGTGAATGTAAGGAATTAAACAGAGCAGAAGTTTTATACAGTATATGAAGGCTGAGTCCTCAAGGGTTGGTTTTTGAGGAGTAGGTTCACACAACACATTATGTATAAATACATAAATCAACAAAGAATGCATTATACACACCAGGAAAATATGACCGTTTCTGGTAGTTAAAATAGACACAGCCTAGCTAAGTAAAGAATGAGTCATCAAGCCTGGCAAGCTCTTTACTGGAGCTCCACACGTTTGATGCTGTGATAGGTTATCAAGAATTGTGAGACACAATCTGGTTCATGGTGTAGTTCAGTCCAGCAAAGTGTTTTGTTCTGTGTTTTCAGTTCTAAGTGGTGCCTGCTTCCATTGAACAGTCTCCTCGAATCTGCGTCACTATTAAAAATAATAAATTAACGTTAATTACTTACCATCGATGGATGCAAGGCCACCAGGTAAAATCCTCTTCACATACACTCCAAATTCCTCTCCAGTGAGCTCTTTCACCCCACCAATGACTTTAATTCCTAGAAAGACCATTTAAGAGCTTGTGGTAAACAAATTGTTGACAACTTAAATGTAAGTTGAACACTAGGAAGTTCTTCATCACATGAATAATAATAATAATAATAATAAATCAGGTCTTGTTTTGTAGTTCCTGTCCACATCATCAGCATCTTTGACAGCTAACCGGAAAGCGCGTTGATCAGAGTCATAAACAGGGACATCAGGAACAAGTTTTAATGTCCTTAGATCGAAAAGGACGATTTCCTCAGATAACGTCTCATCACTGGTCCTTCAAATCCATTGAGGAATCGTATGTGGTAAATGGGAAATGCAAATATGGATTTATAGTTATGAAAGAATAGGCGCTGCCATTGGTTGTGAGCAGATGAAAGGGTGGGGCATCGTGAGCCCCACCCACACTTAATCTCATTATTCATGATCTGATAACAGTGAACATGCATGCACCAGATGCGGCCTCTTCACAAACAGGAAGTGTACAACAGTGCCTCCTACTGTTGGCTCAGCGTCAGTCTGCATGCATGATGCTGCTCACCTGACAAACAAATACAGAGTTAATACCCAGTTTTATCCTGCTTTTAAAAATGTCTGCTGAAAATTGCTGATGTACCATATTATATTATTTAATCACATTAATATGAATACACAAATTCATATAATGGTTTATCTTCCTGCCACCCAAGAAAAAAGTGTCCTTCGGTTTTAGGTTAATTCTTTGGAGGAAATAAGACATCTTTTTTCAAATTTATTTTTATTTTTAATTTTACAGCATGTCCTCTTTAGTGTACAACAAGAATAAATATGTTTCTTTACATCAGTGAAAAGATATATGCAAAAACAAAATGTCCATTGCAATGGACATAAATGAATGGGTGGGGTCTCAGGAGGATATAATCAGGAGAAACAAAACTGTAAGGAAGCCTTTAAAATATAATATTTTAATTATCATATATCAGTATTATATTTAATAATGATGAAAGTCCTAGAATTGACCTAAGATTGAATATCAAGTCGGTTCTGCATTGTTGCTCCATAGTAAGGTTTCTGTAAGAAGTCAAGGCAGTGACGCCTCTGTCACACTGTAACACTGTTACATTTGATCATTGATGTGTGTGGGACATGTTTCTGCTTTTAGTATCATAAATTAACCCAGTGCTACATCCACGATCAAAGCTATATCTCTGGAAGCATGACAGATACCACGGACTTGGGTGAATAGCCAGAGGATCCTGGTGCAGTGTTCTGACTGAATACACAGCTGGGCAAAACACTCACCACTCCAGGGAAAAAGCCGTTTTCATCAGCGACACAAACCGATATTCTATTCGATGTAATACTTTGACTCTCCTCATCTAGAGGTAAATGACTAATAAATAGCAAACTCATTAGCTTCCAATTTATAATCGGTATCACATTTATTAGTGTTAAATGGTTTCCGGTGAATTGCATTCAAAACATTTGATTTAAAGAAATTAAAATAGAAATGTCAATGAAATTGCCACACAAGGCACTGGGAATTTAGTTGAAAGCCAAGGAGAGTTAATCTGTGAAACAAATTAAAATTTTCACTGAGTTAACTGGCATGTTACTTTATTGAGTTTTTGGCACCAGTTATTGATAACAGGTGCCGATCCATGGTTACTATAAATATTGGATGTATAGAAGGCACACTTTTGTCATTTCTGAATATCAGTGGGCAGGAAATGGAAACAAAAAAATCTGCTCGGGTCAGCAAACAAAAAAGTCTGTCTGTAGCTGCGCTGGCCAAGACCATCAGGTCCTAGTGAAAGCCGAACAAGGCTGGCAAAGGTGAGATGTCAAGAATCAAAGAACAAGTTTATCTGAGTCACGAGTCTGGAAGGCTGGTGATTAACTGGGAAATACGAGCTCAGCTGAATGCCAATGGGAGTGTAGATGTTTCAGCACCAGCTGCTCGGGAGATTGTATCAATCACAGAATACTTCAAAGACACGCAGATCCATCAGGGATCGGGCTGTCCTTCATTCTTTAGCAGTATAGTGGTCCAAAACATGCCTCAACATTGTGCAAGAACTATTTGCTACAGAGGAAAGAAATATTGAAAGCTAGCTCACACTAATGGCCTGGCTGCCCAGCCTCCAGGCCCGAATCCCAAAGCACAGCCTCTATTTCAATTCTGCCTTTCAGAACTGTGGTTTGTTGAGTCTTCATATGTAGCTTGAGATGCCTGCTTATCACCAGTTTGAAGGTACAGTATCACTCTGGTACCCTCCCCTCAGCACCAGCAACATGGCTGATATTTTATCGCCTAAAGATAAATGCCGATGACGGGTAGACAGCAGGCGATCAAGAGAATCAGCAAACGGCCAGCAAACCGGCATGAAGAGAGCCCGGGTCGGCATATCAAAGTCCCCTAACAGAGCTGTATCCTCCAACCACATTCTGCTGGGAGTGTCCCTCTCGTCGCCCCTTGTTCAGCAGTGAGGCTGACCCTGGGGGAGAGCCTCCCATCGCTTTGCATTTGTTTTTCAGTTTATTTCCAGCACAGCTGTCTCCTGTCCCTCCCTCCCCCCTTCTTTAATCTCAGCCCCTCAACCTCCCGTTCCCTCCCCAGCCTCGCCTCCGCCTCTCCGCCGGTGTCACTGGCTACAAAGTAAGTTCAGCCCTGACCTAGAACTCCCATGTGCACTGCCATTGCCTGGTTTAATATCGCAAGTCCTGTCACCCTCTCTTTCTGCCGTTTCCTGCGATGTATGCTACATCAGACCCTGTGTACGGCTTAAATCTGTACTCTGGATTTGACTTTAGTCGTCCTGTTTTTTTTGGTCAGACGCATTTGAGTCCAGCCATCACACTTCATGATTACAAGCAGAGCTGAAACGTGCAGAATAAGATCGCAGTAAATGTAAAGGTAGATGATCTTAAAGCCATAAAACACTGCCTGGTGTCCCCCACAAGGTGACACTGTATGATCTGAGCAGGTACAGCAATGTTGTGGAGTAAAGAATAACACTGGATGTCAGCACAATTATCAATTACCTATCTGACCGTTCGTTAAAACACTTATGAGATCCCTGCTTTAGCTGAGAGTCTACCAACCAAATTTCCTGTCAGGTCAGAATATGGTTGCGTTTCTATCTTAAGCCATATGAGGGGGCTACATATTTGAGGGAAATGCTGAACTCATTCACGCTGGCTGAAAACACTTCTACCACACCACTATCGATTTCAAATATTGAAAAAGTTCTGATGTAGAACAAGACAACAAGCTTACCCAATCCATCCTCGCAATCCAAAAACTCCATGAGGTGGACGGTCCGGTCTATTCCGTATGGACCCATGAGCGTCCTTTGTCCCACGGCAGCGGTAGAAGTGAGGAAAAAATGTATCAGTAAGCTTTTAACGGCCATTAGCAGGACATACAATGACAATTATCTGCCTTGATACCAGAAAAGGGAGTTTAATCTGCAACTCCTTAACTTAGCAGTAAATAACATATTCATTTTACAGTTTACTTACTTTATGTAGTTTTGGAACTCAGGACAACAGATTACAGTATGTTGTTTAAGAATTCAACACATTTTACCTTTGGCCATTCATGAGTATTTTAGGACATCTCTCTAAATTGTTTCTTAGAATTAGGTTACTTTTTAGTTATATTTGTCCTTGATTTTGCACATTACATCAATACAACAGCGAGAACCCCGTACTGTAGCACACTTTAAGATGTGTTTGGAGGAAGAATGAGACAAAACAACACGCTTCATCGCTTGGTATCCTTAGTGCCAAAACGTCCGTTAAGCGTTGTGAGTCACAACGGCATAGTGGTAAATGCTTTACTGTTCCAACTGTTTTTGGAAGGAATAGATGTGTATTAACAAATTGAATGACAAGACAAAACATGAAATATTTTGGGTTCATACTGTCTGCAGTGAAATAAAAGTAAATTTCAGAATCACTGGTTTTCACTTGGGGTGACATGGTGGTGCGGTGGTTAGCACTGTTGTCTCACAGCTCTGGGACCTGGGTTCAAGTCCCCGCCAGGGTTACATGTGTGTGGAGTTTGCATGTTCTCCCCATGTTGTTGTGGGTTTTTCTCCGGGTACCCCAGTTTCCCCCCACAGTCCAAAGACATGCTGAGGCTAATTGGAGTTACTAAATTGCACATAGGTGTGTATGTGTGAGTGAATGGTGTGTGAGTGTGCCCTGCGATAGGCTCTGGACCCCCTGCAACCCAGTAGGATAAGCAGGTTGGGAAGTGGATGGATGGATGGTTTTCATTTCCCATACTATCCCAGCTTCACCTGATTTAATCTCATACTGCAGCTGGTCCCTTTTTCTAACCGTGTGTGAGAAAGGCCCCCAATCCCCCTCTGCCCCAAGGACTATCTGACCCTGCTTTATCAAAACATGTTTGTGCATCACTAAATATCTGTAATATGATGAGATAGTCATGAGACATAGTCAACAGCACAGAAATGTAATTGGCACATGAGGCGAACACTGCAGAGAGTGTGTAAGACGAATACGAGCGCAGTCTCTGTCACTGGGTGTCACTGTCTGCAGTGTCACCCCCAAGTTTATCCTGTACACAACACTCATCTTATTATTTACTTTAAATGCCATTTATTAATACTGTATCCACTGTTAACTATTAAAGGAAATATTTTGGATTCTGCCTTTCAGAACTATGGTTTGTTGAGTCTTCATATGTAGCTTGAGATGCCTGCTTATCACCAGTTTGAAGGTAAACCAGTGGTAAAGATTTTTTTTAAAGAAAGCATGACAAGAACATTCAAAATAATTGTCACATAACCAATGACTACACCCAAGAAAACTGCATCAATAATAATCAATAATAATCAACAAACACTTCAAGGTGGTATAAGTAACATTAGACCACACACACATGAGCTATTTTATACTATACTACGCACCTTCCTGTACAGAAGTGCTGAGTGCTGAGTTTCCAGCACTCAATGCACTAATTCCTATAGCACCTTCATTACCTGCTGATGACGACCGCTCCTTTATACATGACTGAAATCGTCGACATCTTTTAAGTAGCTTTTTCTATCTGTTTCATGCAGCAACCTGCCCATCTTCCGCGTCACACGGGGCTCCACGTCTGTGGAAACGCACGATGCCTCCAGCGCTCTTAAAATCCCCACGCCTTTACCAGAGCGTTGGACGACACGGCCAACTTCCAGGGCAGATTAAGTTTTATGTAACGCGCAAACAAAACCAGCAGCATCATTTTCTCTATTCCCCAAATCCACATTCTGTCTGCTAAAAAAAACAAAAAAACGTTGAAATCATAACCGGGGAGTGAATTAATTTTTAATCTCATAATATTTCATAGTGGTATTAGGATGTCAATTTCAGTGATTTGTTCCCTTTTGCAAGAGGATTACAAAGTAATGTCCTGAAAATAACATACTAATTTGTAATTATAGCAAGCATAACCTTACAAGCAGATTAAATTAGATTTAATACCTAAGTTTAAGATGTCTAAATTAATGACCAGAGACAATTTTAGATTTTTGCAAGAAGTTTTTGCATTACTATGGAAGCCCGTTTCCGCCACATAACATAAAAAATAATTCAGATTCTAAATTGAAATTATGAGATACTAAGTCATAATTATGAGATACTAAGTCGACATTATGAGAAACTAAGTCGAAATTATGAGATACTAAGTCGAAATTATGAGATAGTAAGTCATAATTATGAGATACTAAATCGAAATTATGAGATACTGGTGCGCCTGCGCATACTGTTGCTTGACGTATGGATAACTAACGTTCTTACGTTTGGAGAATTCCATCCCTCTGTCCCCAAGCAGCATGCACGCGGTATCAAGCCTCATATTCGATATTCAGTTTTCTAGCTTTAATAACTTTTCACGGAAGTAAGATGGGACGTTTTTAATGAAATATAAATTAATAAATAAAAAATCTATAAAAAAAAAAATCCGCAAAAAATTGCTTTTGCCCATGTAATAAAGACAGCATTTCTTTATATATACTGTATTATATGTATTGTGATGACCTGGTAGACCTAGGTATCAAATGACAGCGATAGCAAATGACGGCTTGTTAGGAAACAACAATGAACAACGCCCTTTTATTGCAGTCTTTCACAGAACTAACATAGGTACCATATGAGCACCAAACCCAACAAAATAGCAGAAACACAAGAAGGTCAGATGTTGAACCGTAAGGTACACACATGGTTGGAGATTTATACAAAGCTAAGGACACACGAGGATCGGACAGGGAGCACATAAGACACAGGCAAACATACAAGCCGCAATCGGGAAATACAAATATAAACTATAACAATGTAACAGCAATAATACAATGGCTATTTACATTACTTGCGGTGCATGCTGGGACATGCACACTCTGCCGGGGCTACACTGCTCCCTCTGCAGAGGTTGACCGTGGATCTGGTATCCCTTCCAGGGCCACTTCCAACGACTCCCACAGCCAGGCCCCCTTCTCCAGGGATAGCCAGTGCACAGAGCAGCTGGGGACCTTCCTCCTGGCTCCAGCCCTTCATTCTACCCTGCTTAGTGGGGCCCTGATGTTGTGCAGCAGGCTGGTCCTGCCGCGGGGCCTCCTGCTCGCATTGTTAGGCAGCCCTGGGGTGAGTTTCCCGAAGCTTCTGTGTTAAAAGATAGAACTAACGAACAACGTAGCGTTAAGAAGGCTTCGGGAAACTCACCCCTGGACAGTTGTTGCTGCACTGTGACATGGGTAGCCTCTCACGGGAGTGCCAAGCGGGCCTCCTCCCACCGCTCGTGAAGGTCCTTCGTGAGCTGGGCCTCCACAGTGAGGCATGCCTGCTCACGGCCCCGTATTGCAGCCTCTACCTCCTGCTTCTGGGGCAGCTAGGTTTCTAAACCGTGATACACCTCATCCCAACCTAGCAGCGCCGTCTCATGGCCTCGGAATGCCGCCGCTGCAGTCTCAGCCAGACACACCTGGTGGTTGTGCTTCTGCTTCCAGCTGGCCAGCTCGCCACGCAGCTGCTCCAGCTCCTGCCGCTCCTGCTCCGCAGACTCCCCTAGGCTACTCCCAGTCCTGATAGTCCTGCTCCCGCCACTCATACAGCTCACAGCACTCTTGAGCTAGCCAGGTCTCCCAGGTGCAGCACTCTTTCTCACACTTGAACAGAGATGTCTGCTGCCTCTGCTGCTCATGCTCGTGGCTGGGATCATGAAGAGCACTCCACGACCGGTGAGCAGTTGGGGTCCATCAAGGTGCTTGTTTTTCTCATTCACCGGCATTGTCTGCGAAGATAGTCCGGAGGGCTGGCAGGAGCAGCTTCAGCTTCAGAGCACGTTGCGACTCGGATGGAGTGGAGGGTGCCTTCCTCACGCCTGCATCCCTTGCTTGTTTGCCGGCAGCTCTGGTGCAGGCTTCCGGACAGTGGCGTGACTGGTGCCCTTCTTTCCTGCAGCACCAGCAGGCAAGCTTCACGTCCCTTGTTGACCACCTCACGTGCCACCACTTCTCAGGTGCCTGGGAGTCCACCAAGCCAGAGCAGGCTTGCCGTGCCAGTGGAATCGCTTCCGGCATCCCACATCTAACACCAATGTGATGATTGGGAGGCCGAGGCATCGCGGCAGGAACAGCAAATGACGAGATGACTTGTTAGGAGAGAACAACGTCCTTTTATTGCAGTTCTTAACAGGACTAACATAGGCACCATATGAGCAAGGCATGGGCATAAATTATGGGGGGGTGGGGGGGTTGTAGCCCCCCCAATAAATCAAAACCAGCTAATACAACCCCCCCAATAATCATGTTTCCCCCGTAATGGGTGGAGACCTCAACTTCCCCAATGTTCCAGCCAAAGTTACGCCCTTGGAGCAAGGAACCCAACACAATATCAGAAACACAAGTCAGACGCCGAGCTGTAAGGTGCACACACAGTGGGAGATTTATACAAAGCTAAGGAAACACGAGGATCGGACAGGGTGCACATAAGACGGTCAAACATACAAGTCAAAATCAGGAAATACAAATATTAACAATACGACAACAACACAAGGGCTATTTACATTACTTGCCGGGCATGCTGGGATATGCACACCCCACCGGCACTACTATATATATATGTGTGTGTGTGTGTGTGTGTCTATATATATATGGTCAGCCGATCTCTGAGTTCCAGTTCACGGCCTTGCTCAAGGGCCGGACCACTGTGCCAACCAGGGGTCGAACAGTGACCTTCCAATCACAGATCACAGTATCCTATCCCACGGAACCACACGCCGCCCCATGAATGTACACAGTGGAAAAAAATCTGCTGATACCACCTTGTCCTATTTCCATTTTAGTTAAATAGCATTGCACAGCAAGGCACAGGTGTCATCAATTAACGTAGCTTAACTGAAGAGCGCTGTGCGTGTCCATGACCTCGAAGTGCAGCGGGTGCACTGCTGCTCCAGGGTTAGGGTTAGGGTTAGGGTTAGGTTTAGGGTCAGGCACTGAACATGCCAGATCACATCCTCCACTCACATGTGGCACATAAGCAGACCAGCTTATGGAGCAGCTGGCTGCTGGGACATGAAGATCGCATACAATTACTGCAGATATAAAATTCTGTGGATAATTAAAAAAAAAACGTTAGTTGTTATTTTTATAGCCTATTACCTTTATTAGCTAAAACCAACTGACTGTCCATACTTTTATACCCAGATGCACGATGATGAAACGAGTTCCGTTGATAAACCTCTGTGCTTAAAAAAGGTGCTGTATGAGAAAATAGCTCTGGAATGACTGCTTTGGTCAGGTTAGCCAGTTTAGCCTAGTGTGACCTGCTGAATTTATCCCATTTTTTATATTATTGTTGTTTTTTAAATGCAAAGGTGTCTATGTGTGTTTTCCGTTAGTTTCATGGTGGAAGGAAAACAGAAGAAAGAAGCAGAAGTGTGGTAGAAACGGATGAAATGACACCTGCACACCCAGCAGCGGGAGGAATTCCTCTGCCTGTCAACCATGGCAACCACATCTGCATGAGCACTTTAATCGCTCGATCTGCACAGTCGGTAGTTATAAGATTAAAGGATAATCCTGCCCATGATCACTACAGCAATTGCATTGCAAGTAGGATTCTCGGCTTCAGACATATTCCGCTGGATCTTCTCCCAAAAAGAACTGCACCCCCCCCCCCCCACAATAGCAAGATCCAAAGAAATGGGAGCAGACTCTGGTGTAATAATGGTGTAACTACTGTTTACCGTATACATGCTACCGCTTGGTAACATTATTAGAAATCATGGTGTTGGGTTTCATTGTTATGCAGATGATACACATTTATATATATCTGTTAACCCTGATGATACATCACTCCTATCTCGGTTAGAAGACTAGAAGACTGTCTGTTAGATATCCGGTGCTGGATGGCAAAAAAATTCCTAATGTTAAACACAGAAAAAACAGAAGTACTGGTGATTGGTCCCAAGGCTGCAAGAAATACGTTGCACCACCTCAGCATTAGTGGCCTTCCTACACAACCTAACACGGTGGTTAGAAATCTTGTTCTTCTAGTTGATTCAGATCTATGTTTTGATGCTCACATAAGAAGTATTACTAGAACTGCGTTTTTTCATCTACGGAACATAGCCAAGCTTCGTAAGATGCTCTCACTTCGTGATGCAGAAAAATTAATACATGCCTTTGTAACTTCCAGACTGGACTACTGTAATGCCCTCCTGTCTGGTTGCCCATCTGGATCCTTACATAAACTTCAGCTGGTACAGAATGCAGCAACCAGAGTTTTCACAAACACTAAAAAATTTGATCACATTACACCAGTCTTATCCTCCCTTCATTGGTTACCAGTTAAGTCTCGGATTGACTATAAAATACTGCTATTAACTTATAAAGCACTGAATGGCCTTGCACCAGAATACCTAAGTGATCTGCTGACCTCATACAACCCCCCGTGCTAGCTTCGTTCTCAAGGTGCGGGATATCTGTTAGTACCTAGGGTAGAAAGAGCTATGGCAGGCTGCAGAGCTTTCTCCTATAGAGCTCCCCAGCTGTTGAATGGTCTTCCACCGGATGTGGGGATTTCAGGCTCACTCTCAATATTCAAGTCTTGAGTAAAAACACACCTATTTAGTTTAGCTTATAGGGACACTAGTTCTAGCTCTAGCTAACTTCTCACTCCCAGTTAAACCTATAGTGTGAGGTGTTGAGCTGGGTGGGGATCGGTGCCATTGGCTTTGGATAAACTGAATTGACAGTGCTGTCACTCTAGCTTCACAATCGCTTGTGGGATTGGAGTGCTGACATTTCAGGGACTCCCCATGCCTGCATTCCCACCTGCCTCTCCCTCCTACTTATGCTGCCATAGCCATATCTGCCGGAGCTTGCACATTGCACTTCATATTGCACTCATCTAACTGTTAGCACTGCCTATAGTCTCCCTTACTTTGACTAATTGCATTTATTTCCCCTACTTCTCCTGGGGGGAGCTGCCTGGAGCCCTCACACTATCAAGATGTCCAGCACACCCTGCTACATGTGACGTCGCCTCTACCAATGACGTCCCTGCATCCAGCTCGCCATTCTGCCCGTGTCATCTTCCATGTATGACCCGCTCCCTGCCTTCTGGTTGCCTGGTTATTGGAGGGAGCGTTGGCACCGGCTGTCATCTCCCCCCTGCTCCCCGTTTGTGTTTCAGATTTAACTGTATTTGACTCTCCCTGCCGGCCCCTGGAGGATGGGCTCCCCCTTTGAGTCTGGTCCCTCCCAAGGTTTCTTCCTTCTAGGGAGTTTTTCCTTGCCACTGTCGCCTATGGCTTACTCACTGGGGGCTTTGGGTGGGGATGCTGTAAAGCGCTTTGGGACAATGTAATGTTGTGATAATGCGCTATACAAAAATAAATTTGTTGTTGTTGTTGTAATAATGTGCTCCCTCAGGTGGACGTCAGTCATTCCATGACTGACATGCTTGTGAGGGTCGTGCCCCCACACTAATTTCAGATGCACCCTTAGTGAGTTTGTTCTGGACCTGGCACTGTATGGGAGGAAACTGAAGTGTGTTCTTCTCCACCAGAGATGGGGGCAAGATGGGGCAGGGGGGGACCTGAGTGCAGGTGCCTGTCTGCCCTCTATAGGCACCAGGGAGGATGGCAGCCAGACAGAAACCAAGATCGGCCTTGTAGCCTCTGAGAAGCATGCCATGTCGACGCCTCCCTTAAAACAAATAGCATGACACAGTTCAGGAAGATCTAATGAGGCATGTGCTGCTGAAGGGGAGGGTGTGGCACCATGGGGTGGAGGTCCCTCCTGCCCATGTCCACCCTAGTCCTACGTGCTGCATGCATGCCTAAGAGAATGTCTGTCCTTCCAGTTTAACCAAATGCATTCTCTAAGTACTGCTTGCATTTCCATAACTTTGCACATTTCACTTTACAGTTATTCACTGACAGATTCCTTAAAGCAGGTGATGTGTTGCTGCGACTTCACTTTCTATTTACTTCCTGATAATTAGCAGCCGTCATAAGGCTGCAGTTCATTCGTCTCCGTTATCTTATCTCAGACAGACACCTATCGACGCGGTCGACGCAGACGTCGTTCAAACGAGAGCACCGAACAAGAGCCAGCTGGCCTGTCGCTTAGGAAAATGCCGGCGTTTCCTTTCGTTAGGAGAGTCAGCAGCTTGTGCTGGTACTGCAGACTGCAGGGGTAAAAATAAATAAATCAAAAGTGATGATCTCAATCAGACGATCAATGCAAGTCAACAAAAGGAAGGTCACCATGGCGATGAGGAGGGGTCATGCACAGCCCTGTGCTTCAGCCACACTTTTGACATTTGTTTGCGTCATGGGTTAAATGCAGTCTCCTTATAGATCCAACAATTAAAAAGTATCTGCTAATTCCAGCAGCACCAAACCCCTTCCATGTGGTCCCCCCAGTTCCCCAGTTGTCCCCCAAGATGGGAGACCTGGTTGGAGGACAGAAAGGACTGCACTGAAATAAACAAACCGAACAAATCCCGATATCCACGTGCTTCCACCTTCAAATGAAAACATCAGCTAGAAGAACCATTAATGTGGAGGAGTCCAGGGCAGGATCAGCTCATCCTGGGAATGCCATGAGCCACAGCAAAATCTCAGCATGCTACACGCTTCCGGAATGTGCAAAATGGGTTTTCTAATGTCTTAAGTGGACACCATCAAAACTTTATTTCATTTGATCTTGAGTCGATTCTTCTCACTCTGAGAAAAGCTCGGACTGCAGGCTATGTGACTGAATGGACCTCGGCCTTAAGGTTTATGGATGATAGAAAAATTCTGGAACATTCATCTGTAGGCCTGTATATTACATACACTCATTTGCTGCCATTTAACATCATTCAGCATGTATGTATTCCTCTTGCAGTTCATCAGACTACAAAAAAATCTGATTTATATATAACTTTTACACTGTCATTTAACGTCTGCTTTTATTTCACTGCAAACAAGATTGCGCACTTTTTTTAAGTGATTGTACACAGAGCCGGTTAATCTATAGGTGACATAGGCGGCCACCTAGGGCACCACCTTCTGAGGGAAGCTGCCAGCCAATTACACTATGCCTCATATGGGGGGGGGGGCAGCAGTGGTGCCAGTTCGGGCTTCACATTAGCTAGGACTGGTACTGTTTGTATTGGCCTCAATCTGCCTTAAACTGTCAAAAAAAATTTGGTACCTAATTATTGCATCTCATGCATTTTATACACCTTTTCCATTACTGCTACTGTATACCTGCTGCTGGGCCAAACAAATTCCCCCCTGGGAATCAAATAACTGAAGTGTAAGTCTGTAGAATGACATTGAATATATCACATAAGCAAGCACTACTGTTCAGAACAGGTAAACAGATCAAAAACAAACATTTGTAACAATGAACGAATGACACAAGTCCTGCACTGGTACAAAAGCTTGGCTTGCCAAAGCCTTTCATGTGCTGTAAATGGCAGAATGAGGGATGTTACTTGGCTACACTTACAACAGAAGCACAAACCATCTATCCATCCATTCATCCAGCCATCTATTTTCTGTAACCGCTTGCCCTATTCAGGGTCAGAGGGGGTTCTGAGCCTATCCTGAAGGCTGCGGGTGCAAGGCAGGGAACATACCAGCATGGGGCGAAAAGCTCATGCATTCTGCATAAAGAATTCAAAGAGTAAGTCTGCACAGTCGCCTAACATCTTAGCTTTATGGAGCCTAATTACAGTGCACCAAGGCCAATACTGTGAGCAATGGAACCAGTAATTATATAAAATCAACTCAAATTTTAAGCATGTTCCAAATGTTGAGCTTACTGGATGGACTTTTGGGTTGCTAAGTGACACAGCGCTAGAAAAAAAAATATGAGAGCGTAGTATTATATTATGGATGCACCTCTGCAAGGTGTAGGGTTGCTGCTATGTCAGGAAGTCATCAGGTGGGACAGGGCTTCATGAAGGGTTCCGCGCCTGTCCCCATTAGCCTGTCCCCATTAGCCTGTCCCCATTAGCCTGTCCCCATTAGCCTGTCCCCATTAGCCGTCAGGCTGAATGTCACCTCCTCTTAGCTCACATACAGGCTGCATGGTTTAACATATTGGAAGGTCTCTAAGACCAGAATAGTGTATTTTTCTCATTGACCAAAGCAAGGTGGGAATAAATGTGAATCGTTGGGTGACTGGTGTGTGTAACAGCAGGGGTGGAATTTTAGGGGGGGGGGGGGGGGGCGGTACTCTAGGGGACCTGCAGCTAATCTCAAGTTTTTTTTTTTTTTTTTAAGCAACAATAATAGCAAATATACAAATATGGATTTGGCTGATCCATCCACCAGTGTGATACCCCCCTCCCCCCGGTCACGACTTTCCCCGACAGCATGATCGATACGTTTTGCAGTTGCCACCCCGCACGTTGATTGGCGTATTTTCACTTCTCTTTCGGCTCCAAAAAGATAGCAGAAATGGCTCATTTATGAAGCCCCCCCATGTCAGCCCAGGGCCACAGATGAGTTAATCTGCCCCCACAGAGCACTACAGACTCTTATTTGTCTTAATCTTTGATCTCTTGCAACCCTAACATATTTGTCAAAACAGGTTCCAGCTGCCAAATTCTAATTTTAGTAAGCCAGAATTATAATTATAATAATTATTAAAAAGACATAATTATCTGTCCCACAGAATGCTATTGTTTTGAGGTAACTCATAACTACTTCTGATTCATTTTCACTAAAAGGTCTCAGTTGATCCTCCCTGTACTGCACATTAGTATTTATTTTCTACAAGCAGTGAAAATTAAGTGCACATGACTGAGTATATTCATATCCGCACCCAGCCAGCCGAGCATCTCTAATGAAATGCTGTGGACAGCCGGCTGTCAATGTAGTACGTGTAGATGTGTGCTAATGTAGCCACATTAGAGAACTTAAAGCAGGAACATCAGAGCAGAACCGGTGTTAAGACCGTTACATGAGTCATATGGCTTACTGGGGTTATAGAGGCAAGTATTGCATGGTAATCATAGTCATGTAGAATATTTCACAGAAATAGTACAATGTTTAATTTTATTTAATTTACCTTTATATATAATATTAGATATTTCATAGAACTTTAGTATTTAGTAACTTTGATTTTCATTCACATTTTTTCAACTGACTAAAGAGCTGTAAGTTTTGTAAGTCTATTTTCCCAAATGTGTAATTAATTTCATTTACATTTCAACATTTCCACAGCACCACTGAGTATTATGCATGATTGGGATATTTCTTGATGTCTCTCACATCCAAGAAAGTCATGCTTTAAAAATACCTGCATCGCCCTCATTTAATAGTGAACACTAATATAGGTCAGTTATTGCTTCATTCTTGAATAATTATGGTTAGATTGTAAAACAAATACGGTTTAGATGATTTTTTTGTAGCTTACCAGTAGATGAGCGAGAGTCCATCTAAATGATCTTTGTTCCGACCTTTCAGGCAAGATACTGCATCCATACTGGGGGTCAACTTTGGAAAATCCTCAGTTCCAGCAGCACAGTGTGACTTCCTTCTCAAGAGACATCCAGAAGAGTACCTTCTGTTTTCTTCTTAGGGGGTGAGAAAAAAAAGTCTTTGCTTTGCTGAGTTCATATCTGTCAGCACTCATTCAACACGGAGTCAATGGGCAGGAGATGGCAAGCCAAGATTGGGACTCAGCTAGCCAGCTTTCCAATCTGCCAGGCACTGGGGTTTGTGCTGACCCCACTGTCTGTTCAATGAAATTAGCCTGTCTCCTGCAGCTCTGACAGCCCCCCCCCCCCATCTTCTTTTATACATGCCGCAGCTTGGATCACTTCAGGTGGGGGCTGTGTATGAGTGTGTGAACATTTCTCAGAAATTTAAGCTCCAGAGATACAGCTTCTGTCCAAGATGGTGCTTCTGTGGAGATCCGTGACAAAAGCCAGCCTGACTCAGTTTCATCTCCATAATGTTGCATAATAGTGTAGGGCCAATGCAAGCAAGATTTTAGAAGATACCTATTGCCAAAAAGTGCTTTGGTCCGATATGAGCCAGCCTCTGTGGCTGTCATTGGGGTGATATTCATGAAACAGAACATGTGAAAGATATTTAAGAGGCTGAATAAAGATCTGTATTTTTATTTATTTCCTAGATAGTTTTATCCAAAGTCATGTACAGTTGACAGCGGAGTCAGCCAGACCCAGAAGCAATCAGGGTTTAGGTTCTTGCTCAAGGGCCTCCATCAACCACAGGATTTAAACCAGCAACCTTCCGATCATGAGCACAGAATCCAAACCCACAAACTGCCACCCATAAGCATATCGAATAGATCAGCAGGAGCCTTAAATGAAAATGAATTTAATTGGGATTTAACGTATAGGATCCATACAATTAGTCCATAATTTTTACAATGGGAGAATCTGAGGTGAGGTTTGAAAGTTGCTGTCCACAAACCATCTCCATCCAGTCTGAGCTAGTGTGACGCCCGGCTCGTCCGATCCTCGTGTGTGCCACGCCCCCCCTCGTTACCTCGTGTTAATTCCTGATTGTATTCACCTGTTGCTTGTTTAAGTCAGTCTGTCTTGTGTATATTAGTCCACGTCTGCCTTTGTTTCCCAGATCCGTCATCGTTGTTGCGTCGTGTTTTTTCATGTTTGCTGAGAATAAACAGCGTTTTTTCGTATTCACGGCTTTGCTCACCTGCTTCCCCACTCGCCTCGCACAGCTAGTTTGTCAAACAGAATGACCAAATATTATAGTCTGTAGATATGCATAGCTAATAGAGATGTACGCCCAAAAGACTTGCGCGCTGTAATTGCAGCGAAAGGTGGTTATTTCAAGTATTGGCTAGTTTAGCATTAGACACAACAATTTTTCACATTAGACACATTGTTGTGCCAATCAAATAGTATGCAGCCCAATAAAATCCCTATTCACTGAATATATAACATGACAAAATGTGGCTGAATACTTACACAAGGTACTGTATTTAGAAATGTTCACCTGTTGAAGAGTAATTTCTGTTTTCAAAAAACAAGTTAGAAAGACTGCCCCCCCCCCAAATTCTTAATCATTTTGGAAGTCTGCCTCATACCAAGTGTGAGGAATAAGCAAATTAACAAAAGAGGTCACAGCCTGCTATTTGTACTTGTTTTTATTAAATGAAAAAAATGCCAATCAACATCACACCATCATGGAAAAATTCTTTGACAAACATTCCAGGGAACAAAGTGTTTCTTCATGGGGTTTTATTGATCTTGTACAAAAGGGCCAATGGAATGCTGACTTGTTCAGCCATGCCCAGTACAAAAAACAATTAAAAGTATGCAAATAAATTATTAATAGACAATAGATAATTGCCTAGTATTACTTGTATTCCTGATGCCTCTTTCACAAACCTTAAGAAGAACACTGACTGCATTACACCTCTTTGTGTTTCTATGCCGTTCCAATCAACAACATAGCCGACCAGACAAGACTGTAAAATATACTGACTAGTCTAGGTAAGTTCCTAAATAATTATGTTCACAAATAACTTCACAACATATGCAAATACCAGAAAAGTGAATACCTACATCACAAGCATTTCAGCTGGTCTAGCTAGTTCATGCTCTGTTTAAAGTCTGTCATTTACAGCATTTACTGCATTCCTGCAGTATCCTGTCTGTCAGAAACAAACTTATCTTATAAAATATGTAATCATAGGTCGATGCCCTGGGTATCAGTCCCAATTTTTATTTGAAAACAATACAAATTGATCTCTTTATTGTATAACAAAGGCAGGGAAAAGACAATTTAATTTCGGAGTGTTTATATGAGACTTCCATGTGGGAATTATTTCTGGCAATAGCCAGTAATAAAACAACGGTTTAGTATCACAAATGTTTTTCAACAAAAGGCTGTTCTTTTTTTCTTATACCTTACTTCACCAGAAAATTCTTCTTGAAGTAAAAACAGAGCCTTTTAAAGCAATATTTTTAGGATCAAGTTCATTTTTTTCCTGCTCACTTATTGTATAAGTATGTTATTTTATTTATTAAATAGCACTAAGAACTATTTCAAACAGAGAGGACTATGTGCCTGTGGTCAGAAAGTCAGCAGTTCAGATCTTCTGGGTGACAGAGTGATTCCCCTGTTTGACCTTTGACCCCAGTCAAGGCCAAATTTCCAAAACAGACTCAGTCCATGTTTTGTGGTTTTGGAGATGAGATTGCTGATGACCTAAAGTCAGGCTTCCTCATCAAATATTATAGTACTGGGAACCAAAGCTGACTCAGTCCACATATAGTCCAATGAAGAACTTTCGTTACATTTCCAAAACTCCAAAACTCCACAGATTTTTTTTTTCAGAAATGTATCCCGGGGACTGAGTGACTGTCGGAAATTTGCTCTTCAGCTTCTCCAGGGACACTGTCTGACTCTGATCTCTGATCTTCACTTATATGTCACTCTGGACTAGAGTATATGCTAAGAAAATAAAATGTGAATGTAACATATTTAAATAGGATTAACATGTTTGAACTATGCATGGGCAGGCTGCTGCAGGCAGGACGCCCCACTGCTCGCCCCCCCCCCCCCCAGGAGGGCGGGGTTATGACACAGAGCAAAGAGGACTGGGCCAATCAGGAAGCCGCATGGTGTGGCAGCAGGAAGGTACTGGAAAAGTGGGCGAGGCTGCGGCAGGTCTTTGGGAGTCCCACAGTGTCACATATCCGGAGAAAGCATGATTAAATGTGAGAAACCCACCCCTCAGTGCATCCTCAATAACAGCTACAACACACGTGTTTCAGTTTTCCACACTGATCTGTATGCATTTAATTACTTGACACAAAGACAGACTATAAAGGTCCCCATTTCCTTCTACAGTATATTTCCTTCTTTGCAGCTTTGCAAAATAATGGTGAAGCTTTACCTGCTGCCTTGCACATCACATCCAGGTTTCTGAATTTTTAAATGTGCAATTATGTAATATGCATATGTCTTTTGGTCCATCTGGTCCTAATTGATTACGGGGTCGCAGGGGGCCTAGAACCCATCCTAGGCAGCACAGAGCACAACAAAGAGGGACACCTTGTCCATCAATGGGCACAAATACCCACCTACTAACACTCCCAGCCTTGTAGTGTAAGCCCAACAGCAGAGCGTGTGACAGCTTGTTCAAAAGGAGAGAAGCACTGTGAAACTTGCCTGTAAATCGCTAATCCATATGGACAATGCCTTAGGTTCTCCAGAGTGTCAGGTGAGGTGTGTTTTTCAAAGCACACTGTTAGCGTTTGTGTTTTCTGCTGATAGGCCACTAGACGATGTTTTGTCAGACATATAATCCTGAGTCAATCCATTGCAGTGGTTAGGAAACATAGTTCATTTGGCAGGAAGGCTGCCTTCTGCAGGAACTGGGGCTATTTAGGGAAAAAGAGCATCAGATTTCACAACAGCCTTTTCCACTTAAAATACTCAAGAGAACATCCACATAAATTGCTTAGAAAACAGCACCCAAAACAGTATCCTTGCTGCAACTTTTCAGTGCAGGAGATCTTAAGGCAATTAAGCACTTTACCTCTTGGCCCACGAGCCTGACCGAAAAAAGCAGATAGAAGATGGATAAATTAATGCATTCGCCGCCAGCCATTGTAATTTCAGCTGTGCCCTCTAGTGGTTGGTTCTGGGACTGCAAATCTTAAAATAGTCATTTGGTACTAACCAATAGGGCAATATTAAGTAACAAACCAACAATGAAATATTATTCATGGAAAAAAACCTCAATCAAACACAATCAAAAAGTGCATAACTAAAATAACTGTTGGATATTAAACCAGGAGCTGGGGACTTTTGGATTGTATTGCTCCTTCAGTCACAAGTTACTAAAGCAATTTAAGGTCCTGCTCTAAGGTACAACAAGTTCCCCTGTGAAATTTAGATTAACGATTTTAATTTTAATTTGCTACACCATCACCTGCACCATAGATATGTGATCTGTGTGCACGGTGTGCAAGTTAAGATTTGGGTTGTGTCAGATACATTATCTTACACTGTAAATGTTGATCCTTTGGCCACATCTACATTCCAGTCATACTAAAACTGAAGTCACACACTTTAGGCAACTGACATTAATATCAATCATATCACACAATGTGAAGGTAAAGATGCTCTTTCATCTTTTTTTCAGCTGAATGCAAGTTTAAAGTGTTTTCCACAAGGCAATTTCCTCTGTCCTGCTGAGGATAATTAAAGATATTTTTCTAGAAGGTTCCAAAGTTAGGAACTTAATGGCCTAAACTACAGCTGCAGCTTTCTTACATCTTCTTGCAAAATATTATACACACTCCACACGCGCGCGCACACACACACACACACACACACACACACACACACACACACACACACACACACACACACACACACACACCACATTAGTAACCTCAAAAACCTGCCAAACCTCAAGAGGAGACTTTCTGACGTTAGGGGATAGAATCTCAAAACTTTCCTCACGTTTGAGGTGTGGGAGGAGTGAGATCAAAAGGTGGGCGGGCTTACCGTGGCCCACCAATCACTGACACTGTCACTGAACCAACAGCGTACCAGCATGGAAAGCAGCTGCTGATTGACGGCAGAGCTTAGCCACACCCAATGTCTTCTCATGCCATCACCTGGCACCTGTGATGTCTCACTTGCAGGAATGTAGGAATGTAATTACTTCATAAAGAAATGAGATATTATAGTTTTGACTATAATGAAACAGCCTTATAGGAATCTCTCCATTCTTGTACCTGACTTGCACATAAATGCATCATATACAAAGACGTTTTCATTTCACCTGAAACTGTGCTCAACCAACAATTGAGAGATTAAATAGAATTTGCCTGCGCATTAACATTTTAATTTGATGTATATGGTTTTGTTTTTGAAGTATTTAAATTTTTGTGTAATTATTCTTATATAAAAATTACAGAGAACATATACATTTTGTTCATGACTTAATCTGGGCCTCTGGGCATGTGGCTCAGTGGGCTGATCCTCTTTGCCTGTGACTGAAAGGTTGCTGGTTCAGGCCCAGCCTGCGAGCGAGGCCCCTACCCCCCCCAGCACCATGGGCACCGCTGAATGTGTAAGACCCAGTAATGCAGTGGATTAACAAAAAACAAACAGACGGGATCCTATCCTGGTCTGTATGGGGTTAAGGTGTAGCCTGGTCACCCACATCAATGCATGTAAATAGAGAAGCATAAGCCGCAACCAAAAATCAGCAGAATGGCATCCTCCGAAAAGGTTTCACTACTACAACCTGATCTCACACAATACAGAATATAATTTAATCAACTACAGAAAAACTCAACTCAAATATCTCCAGCGTTATTATAACGCTGGATCGCTCACACTTTTCCGCGGGAACGTGACACCACCCAGCCCCGCCTGGGTATACAGAGATCCGTGCTTGTGAAACACACAGGAGCATTCTTTCATTTTCAGTTTTTTTTATTATTATTTTTTTCAAGTGCCTAAACAAGCTTTTCGGGAGTCAGACTATATTGCCCAATTATTTTCCCACTTATGTTTAAGTGTCTTAAAGTAGTTAAGTCATTGATCTTTTCATTCTATAATACAGTCTATGATACAGGCATTCAGAAAGGAAAAAGGGATCGTTTTTATTTTCTATGATGACTAGTTGGAAGACTTTAATTTAACTATGCCTTTAAATTTCTGTGGAGCTAAACTATGTCGTCTAGGAGTTACTTTATGTCTTATGCGTTCTGTCTTTATAGCTAAAGTCCTGTTTCTTTGCCCAGTTGCCCTTTAATCTGGTCCTTGCAGAGTTTCCTTGACTGATGACAGCAGGGACGTCTTGGTGGGTCTTGGTGGGTCTTGCGACACATCGCGGGCCGAGTCCGACCCTCCCTGGCCTGCCTCTGGAATGTATTACTGAGAGCAAAGAGCAGAGGTCTGTCTCTCTGCTAGCTCGCCGTCCCCGTGTTTGTGTATGCGGGGGGGGGGGATCCAGCGGAGCAGGTTTCCGTTCCGGTCCCATAACTCACCTGGGTGTGTCCTTTAGCTGCAGGTGTCACGGCTGATGGGAGAGTGAGCCGGCACCGATGACCCAGTAGGGAGATGGCTTTCCTAGCAGTCATTAACAGCAGCGAAAGATAAATCAGAACATGCCGTTTTCACTACCTGCATTTCCTTACAAGATTCTTTGGTGTCTTGTGGCTGGGGTGGGGGGGGGGGGGGGAGGTAGGGAGGAGCTACACACATTATCACAATATGACAGCTTCTGTAATGGGACGAGTTCACTTGTCCTGAAAACCTCAGAAACACTCGCTTGTGTTTCTGAGGTTTCCGCCATCTGAGCTCCGAGTCGAGGTTTCTGTAATGCTGAGCATACACTAATCTTTGCCTTAAGACGATGGGCGTCACAGAGCAGCGAGCGGTTTGCCGCCAGCTCGGAAAAACCTCAGAAACACACAAACAGACATTTAGACAGGTGAAAAAAGACAGACATTTTGCTGCAAGGCTAACCAGGTGAGAATAGTAATGTAAAATGTAGAACAGAGGTAAGCAACATAGATCAAATACTGACGGAAGTCTGTTTTTTTCTTCTTCTTCCCTCTGTTTGTTACACCCTAGTGTCACACAAGGACCTTAAGGTCATTATAACATGAAGATGACATGACTGTGCACTGAATTACAGCACTTTGTACATGAAGCACGTTCATTTGATCTGGACGACCTGACAGAGCTGTCTGAGGAGGGTTAGGATTGCAGCTAAAGCAGATCATGGTGTCGCCTCTGTTTACCCAGGGATTTGGCATGATGGGAAGTTAAATTGTGACACTGTTTGATTTAAGGAGCCTCCAGGAAGTCTGTGCAGCGCTGGCGAAGCTGCCGGCTCGTCTGCAATCGTCTCTCTGTCGCTCACGCCTCGACACTGGGAGGAACGCAAAGCCGTCGTGTTTGTGGCTTTAGCTGCGTGACACTCCTGTCTTTGAGAGCCAGCCTCACCCGTATGACTGGAATCTGAGGTGCCCAGTCACTGAGAATGCAGGCAAACAGCTAGTAAACAAAAGGCCTTTCCTGCCCTCGCCGCTCCGGTAGATGCGTTCTGACCTTGGAGCTCCCGCGGCCGAGCTTGAATGCTCGCGACCATGCAGCCCCGGCGCCGGCGGCCTGGAACGGGTCCCACCGGCGTGGAGGAGCTGCAGTGTGGCACGCTCACCTCTGTTATCACGCCCCAAAGCGGGACACGTTGGACCCCGGCCAACGGGGCCGTCCGCTCAGCTCTGCCCCGAGAGAACATGCAGGAGGTACCGCCCGGACCAACAAAGAAGGTGACACAAGCAGGGGAGATGTGTCAGAGGTGGCCAGCCACACCCGCCACAGGAACGCACGCCTGGCATAGCAGCGTGAGGAGTGTACGCATAAAGACTCGACCCTGATCTCCTAGATCGACTGAGTTACCATTACAACGTCATTATTATAGGGCTAATATCAATATAAATGTGTAAAGGTACACACCTCCTCTGCAGACAGGCTTACACGTGATATCCACACATTAATCACTGCAGCAGATGAGCATCGTAAATAGATTCCTTCCAGTCATTACAAAGATCTATGGGCAGAGTTAATATGGCCGCATGTTTCATTAATCGGAAGGGAACTTTGTCCTCTGAGTATCTCTTTCGAATCAGGCTGCATGCCACAGGCTGCCAAACAAAGCGAAGAGAGGCCAATTTGTTCTGATGTATCAAGCAGGCCTTACAGACTATTCACAAGTTGACAATGTTGAGGGGCCATGGAGCCTCCCTAACTGGGCTTTTTGCAAAAATGCAGCTCTGCTTGTTGTGAGTTGATTCATTTTTCACATTCTAGTCATGACTTTTGTGTGTAAGAGACAGGCTCACACCTTGCTTTAAAAAAAAACTCTTAAATCTGATAAAATCCACGGAAAGATGGTGAACGGAGATTAACAGACTTGATGATCTCTGAATTTTTGTCTGTGTCGAGGAATGAGTGGTATCAAATATCACATAACTTTTCCAGAAATAACAGCAGCAACAATTGCAACATGGGTAAACAGAGATAATTATGTTCTATCAGGCCACAAAAATACAAACGTTACACATGTTGCCTCCCTTGAACTTCAAGGTAGCCTCCTGTCGTCTCTGTCGTTTGCTCAAGGCATTCGTCAGGTTAAATAAGCTCCCGGCAGCCTGTGTAGGAGACCCCACTGTAACCGATTAACATGATCTGTCAGAATGAAAGTTTGTCAGAATGACGGTTTGTCAGAAGAAGCAGACCTTAGACATTTGGAGCTGCGAGTGCGTCTCCCCTAAATACTCTTTCCAGCTGGTACTGATTTTCTACAGACTTATTAGTGCGTCATTAGCGTGAATGTGTGTCATCCTCCGCTGCAGGAAAGACACGCGGCTCTGAATGAGAGGCAGTGCCCGTGATGGTGGAGCTTGCGGAGTCACACAGGGGCCCCTGACAAAGAGGCGTTCTGCACACTGCACACTGCACATTGCACACTGCACACTGCACATACTCAGACAGGTGTCAGTGTGCGTCCTTTGTTATAGCAGTGATCTTAACCTAGGTTATTAATACACACACACACAAACACACACATATGCACACTCACACACACGCACACACACTCACACACACGCACACACACACACACTCATGCACACACCTTGATATTTATTAGCAAATATCCAGTCATTGAAAAGTCAAATAAAACTAACAAATAGCACATTGTTTATCACTGTAATCGCATATCTCCAGGGTTGTGGGTTCGAATCCCATCTGCATGTTATGTGGCCCCCATTCTCTATGTGGCTCCTGGCTGCTACAGTTTCCCCTCACGGTCCAAAAAAATGTCCTGTGATACAGTGGTGTTGGGGGTCTTATGCCCCTTGCTTTCTGAGAAGGGCTCCAGCTTCACTATCCCTATTTACTGGACGTGTTTATGGAAAGTCAATATACAGAATCAAGGCAAGGAACTAAATAGGAATACAAACATATGAATAAAATTCTGGAACACCTGCAATAGGTTTGTGCCCGTGGGTGATTCCCTGCTTTGCATCCGTAGCTTCTGGGATAGGCTTCAGACCCCTGTGACCCTGCATAGAACAAGTGAATATAGAACACAGATGGGTGGATGGATGGTCAATTCATTTAATATTTAAGATGACTCAGTACTCCACACTGGGCTGCCATGGTGACTCAGAGAGCCGCGCTGTCACCTCATACCGCAGGTTTGGCAGTGCAAACTCTGGATTTGCCTGTTCTCCAGTTCCCTCCCACACTCCAAAGGCATGCAGTTAGGTTAAAAGCTATTTGTAAATGCTGCATAATGTTTGAGTGTGTGTTTGTGTGCCCAATGATAGGCTGAAAGCCCGTCCAGTGTGGACCCCAGCTTTGCGCCCTGTGCAGCTTGGCATAGGCTCCAAACCCCCTGCGATCCTGAGTGGGTGAAAGTTGGATGGACACAGAACATATAATACTGATGCACACAGAACTCAAAATGTATGTGCCAGGATCGGTCCCTGTCTTGTCCCATTCTGTCTAAAATTTCCCCAAGTTCCCTATTTGACCAACGGGTGTCGCTAGCCATCCCGTTCTGTACCCTGTGTTCCAATCAGTTTGCCCCTACTCACAGTCCCCATTGTACTCCCTCTTCCCTGGGCCGCCATCTGGCTGAGCAGGCTGAACGTGCAGCTAATTGGCCATATCCAAACTGCCACGATTTTGACATCTGTGGACATTTTGGTATTTGTGCCCCAAACTGTTGTTGTCAATGTTTATCAGGGTCCTTGTATTTATGCACTGCAGTTTTGGTTCTTGTTTTTCTGTCATCGTTGCTGGTTATCTCCGCCTGTGTCCGGTAATCCCTGTATCTCCTGATTTTCGAGTCCTTATTGCTTAATGATTGTTAATGACCATCCCCTGTTCCTTGTAACTCTTAGTCCCTACTGTTTAATTAACTGTTAATGAACCATATCTGTCCCTTGCCTTGGTCTTGTTACTTGTGCTTATAAATCCCTGCCTGCTCACTGTTCCCTGCTTGGCTATTGTAGATGTTTGCCTGTGTTGGCCCGTGCTCATTGTCAGATGCCTACCTGTGCTAATCCCTGTCCTAAGTCTGAATCCTTGATCTGTGTTCTTTTGTTTCTGGTTGCAGTCCTAGCTCGTTCCAGTGTTGCCTGCTACCCTTTGTTTAGACCCCCTCGTGGTCCCTTTAGTTTTGAGTGTTTAGTGCATTTCATAATAAAGTTTCCTATTGACCTGTAGATGCCTAGTGGACTTGTCAATCATGTCCCATTGTAACAGGATGAAATTCCATACATAATACTGATAAAAACACAACTCCACATGTATGAAATTCCACAGGACACATAATGCTAATGAGTACAGAACTCTATACATATGAAATTCCACACACCCTGTGGAATGAACACAGAATTCCATTCTTCATGCATGTAGAGCAGAAATATTATGTAACCTTTAAAATACTAAATAGTTTTTTGTTGGCTAGTGTTACTGTATTCCCCGAATGTGGAATACATACTGTTTTAGGACTGGTCCTCTGCCGCTTCAGACATTTTCTCATTAGTGTGATAGTTAGATTAGATAGGTCAGTGTGATCTTTTTCAAATTTTACATACATGGGTGAGGATCTGGACCTTTCCAAATTTTGAGACAAACGGTACAAAAATTTAAGCAAGTTTCTTAGTGACAACCAAAGGAAGGGGGACCAAAAAGTATTTGGGTCTTATGGTCCTGGATTTGGCCTTATTTCCATCTCATGAAACATTATATAGATAAAGATTTTTGCAGTAGCAAAAGAACGAAAAGCTGGCTGCAGACACTTGATCTAGTGAATACATTTTGCCAAAATCGTGGCAAATTATCATGCGGAATACCACAGTAAAATGCATGGACTGTATCACGGTACGGAAAATTGGATAATATACCACCCAAGTCTATACAGTAGGGGAGACTAGAGATGGGGTTGGGAGGAGTAGGGATTAGATGGGGGGAGGAGATGACAGGGCAGTACTTTCATGTCATGCAAGTTTAAATCTGAAGCTACCAGTTGAGTTGTTTGGGAAATAATTCATGTTTTAATTCATGCCCCTAACAGCAAAATCCTAATTCTTCACATTGGAAAACATCTCTCCAACATAACCTTGGCATACAAGGCTATTTTGCTGTATAGCTTGTTTTACTTAAGTGGTGGCCCATAAATGTCTTCTTACTGTATACTCAGTTTTGGGCTACTAAGCTGCCTTGTACTTTATAACTTGTGTTACTGCGTTTGGAACTGAGGCGTATTCACCAGAATGCACCGCATTGTTAATTGTTTCCATCCATTTCAATACCCTCAGATCCCTGTGAGTCATAAGTTCTTATTTGTGCCATTCCTCTCAGTTCCTTTCACTCTTTTCCTTTTTGGTGGTCAGAGGAGTTGTTTGAGTGGTTTCCAGGCTTTTTGAATACTGAGTGGCACTGGAATCCTAAACAGACCCAACAAACATGTAAAACGTGCTTGGCTTTTTTCATTCAAATATATCTTTCAGTCTTTTTTTTTCTGCTTACATTCCACCGTAAAAAAAAAACATTTCAGACATTTTTAACATGTATCCTTTACATTTTACTCCTTCTCTATGACCGATGACAATTTCTGAATTACTGTTGAAAACTGCTAAGCATTCCAGTCACGTGAAGGAGGATATCTCTGAGTGTTTGGAAGTGACCATACTAATGACCGATCGAACCCTTACTACCAGTGATTGAATATCTGTAATATGTAATAAAATCATTTTATAGACTCATTAAAGTCAGGCTGGCAAAATAATAATAAAAAAAGCAAAACAAGCAAACAAAAAAAAGTGTGTAAAGGTCCTTTGCTCAGATAAATACAGGGACATCAATGGTGAGTTCCTAGTACAGCGTAACCGTGGTAACAGACTATACCACTGCAGTCCTCGGAGGGTTTGGCTTGCGCTAATAGTCTGGGCTAATCAAAGGCTGCATGTGAGGGTAGGGCTTCCTGCCACTGCGACAGCAGTCAGTTACTCAGTCACTGTCAGGCAGTGGCAGTGCGTGGGCAGGTTGGACCTGTCTCACTGGTGTGGGAGGGGTCTGAAGCCCGCATACTCTACACCTCCCACGCTCCTTTACGTGCAGGGACGGGTGCCCCGGAGATCATGCATAAGGATTCCATAGTCAGGACAAGGTATTTGATATTTTCATTGGTTTCATTGGTTTGCGACAGGATCCCTGAACAGCATTCCTTCTGTAGGAGGAGTCGGGGGGTGTAGGGGGGAAATCCATTAGGCAATCTACGTCATGTTAGGGTGTTTAATTTGCATTTGACTGGCAACGGTATTATAGTCATAATCATTCTACGGAATAACTAATATGTGTTTATTATTCAATATGCACAATTGAACATATAATTGATCATGCATATTTGGGATATATGTCTAGCAGTTCATATCGTGATTTTTTTTACAGATTTTTAGTATTTAGAGTCCACAGTTTTAACATTTATTTATAATATTTTCTGTGTTATTACTCAATTCGTCTATCTTCTAACTGCTTACGCTGCTCAGAGTGATGTGGAGCCTGTGTCAGGCAGTGTGTGCTTGTACAGTACTGTTCAAAAGTTTGTTTCAAAAGTACCCACAGAAAAGTTCATTTGTACTATTCTCTACATTTTAGAATAATTATGAATTTAGAATAATGACATCAAAACTATAAAACATATATGGATTATGCACTGACCAAAAAAAATTGTTGGGTAGGCAGCTCTGTGGGTTGGGACTCAGAAGGTTGCCAGTTCAAATCCCGTGGTCGGCAGAGTGATCCCACCATTGGGCTCTTGAGCAAGGCCCATAACCCCAATGGCTCCAGGGACTGACTAACCCTATTGTCACCTCTATGCCAGTCTCATGAGGTGGCCCCCTGGGATGCTTTTCCAGCAGCCCTGAAGGAGCTCCCACATTTATTCTAAGCACTCAGTGGCCATTTTTTCTTAACTCTCTGGTCAAACTCGTCAAACTGGTCAAACAATTTCGTTGTGGTGCACTGTGTGCTGTGGTGTGTCAACAATGACCACTGATCACTAAATTCTAAAAAAAACTCCTCCAAAACAGTTTCTACTGTGTTTAGGTCAGGTGGCCAGGACATGTGATGCGATACTTTCCTTTGTAGGCAGCTTGGTGTGTCTAAACTTTTGACTGTATGTGCCCTGTGATGACTGGTATCCTGCTCTGGGTGTTCTTCTACCCTGTACTGCCTGGGATCAGGTCCAGGCCCCACTCCGTGACCCTGTCCTGGAGTGTTAGGAAGATGGATGGATGGAGAAAAAACACATTAAAAAAGAAACAACCAAACATCCATTGTTGGAGAAATAATGCAAGAGGAGTTTAATAATAATTGATACATCATTGATCCCCACGGGGTAATTCTCTTTATGTCTCCCTCCACTTTCTCTTTGCAGGTGAAAGCAAGCTGGCCACAAAGGGCAGCCACCCATAGCAGCACCAGGGCTTGAATTGATGACCTTCTGATCACAAGCACAGAGGTTTAGCCCACTGAGCCACACACTGACCATAGATAACAACAACATGAAACAGCTGGCAGCACAAGGATTCCACAGGAGGTAGCGAGGGGGCGTGGCACATGGGAGGATCGGACAAGCAGGGCGTGACATTCACAGACATGCATGGCATCTCTAAGTCTCCGGTGGTGTTTGCCCAGTGATGGAGCCGCCACCCATGCAGGGTGAAGCCCTGATACGGCCTATGCTGCCTGACACAGGCTTCACATCACTCTGACCGGCGTAAGCAGTTAGAAGATGGATGAATTGAGTAATAACACAGAAAATATTATAAATAAATGTTAAAACTGTGGACTCCAAACATTAAAAATATGTCCAAAAAATCACGATATGAACTGCTAGACATATATCCCGAAGGATAAGCTTAACATGCCATACATATTTTGCATCGTACCCACGTCGTGTAAGTTTGGGTGAGTCTGACGTCCTCACTTCACATAAATTCATATAAGTTCACAACACGCTCAGAAACTCGTTTTTTATGCTCACGGCAGTTTTATTTTCTATTAGCAAACATGACGGAGTGGCTGTGACCACAAGAATGGTTGATTTCCCCTTAATATTTTTTAACTCTTCTGTAGCTGAAATCGGATACATCAGAGACCTGTGATATTCTGTGATGATGTAGGCCTATTCATCATATTACTAACGGTAGAAAAAAATAAAAATATAATAATGACTAAGAAAAACAAAACATTTTTTCCAAACCTATTCAAATAATCTTGTTACACTTCAGTTTACGTTCCAGTAACTACTGCCTAGAAACTTTTTCCACGGCTGGGCTGTCAGCAAAGGAGAGCAGAAAGTTGTCAGTCCCAGCTATGATCCACGCCCAGGAGATGATAGGCTACAGATGGGCACCACCCTTAAGGGTGGAATAGGGCTCGTATTATATTAGAGAATCCACGAAGGAGACAGCGCACTATCAGTCGGCTGGTGAATCGCGCTGGTTGCATTTACCGTGAGATCTTACAAGACTTGGAAAAAAGCCACCAGACACCCTTAGAGGAACCGTACGGGATTGTGCCACCCTCCGCCAAAAGGACAAGCGCTGCAGAGAAAGTGAAGCAGCCGCGATGTTCTCGAAAAAGAGCGGCAAGAAGAGCGTGACAATCACGTCCAAAAAGTAAGTAAACTTTGCTTGCTTACATTCTTATGTGGTTTCACTTGATCTCGGAGTTTTGCTCGCAAACGTGTATTTCTAAATTTAAACCGACATCGTGACATTCTTGCTTTTGCTTTTAACATTTGTTATTGCGGTAAACATGTATGTTTCACCTGATGGGTGTGTCTTTAATAATAATTAGTAGGCTAATAGAACACACGCACATACACTCACACATATACACACACAGTAGACTGTTCAGCAAACAAGATGCGATGTTTATTCCACCCACCCAGCTCAAATGCCGTTTTGCCTTAAGGGACATTTCACCTTTTTTGTTTTTCATGGGACGAGCGACACGCCCAGGTCATATTAAAAATTGTCTGACCATACGCATTAAATCGATAAGATAGAAAGATGTCCCTTTCTTTGATTTTTGTGCTAGATTAAACTACCCAGCAAAACTAATTGGGCCTATTTCAAACAGTGGTGAAATTCTGGTTCCGGGCGGTGCACTATTACTTAAGAGTGAACTATCGCTAAAGAATTTACACCTAAGAATATACAGGGGCGCTAAAGTAATGGCAATACCAGTCATCAACTAATGCACATTTTTTTCAGACGCTGTAAACTATACTTAAGTTGATCCAAGTATCTTACTTTCACGTTTTAGAAAGGCATTGTATCTTACATTTCATGCAGTATAGTTGCTTAATTGAATGATCGGGTTTTGCGCAATGGCCAGTGATTTTTTTATTTTTATTTTGATGGGCGAGAGCTTTCAGGGAATCTTAGCAATGAAGATGTTCTCCACCCCGCCTTTACATCTGCACCAATACAAAACACTCTTGTTGTTTCAGTCACGAAAGTCTCAAAGGACTCGAGTTGAAACGAGTGTAGAACCTCACCTGCGCTATGGATATGTAATATACAAACATGTTTATGCACATAAAAACGCGACCGTTACCTGAATTGAAAGTTTTCATTTCGATTTTAACTATGTTTCAAATTTACAACAATTATTAAGCAGAAACAGCCAACGATGGCAGTATGCAAACCACGATGTATTCCACATAGATAAATTAAATTATACGCCTACTTTTAGCTAGTAACCTAGTAACTTTTGTTATAAAGGGAACTTTAATTAAAAAATAAGTTGGTTGATTTAACGTAGCTCTTACTATTTCAGCATGAATTACGGATGTACATGATGGGAGGGGTCGCAAGATGATTTTCTGAATATGTCCCCCGCATCGATAAATTTTAAGCAGTGCGTTTGCAAATTTTATTATCGGATGTTTGAGAACCACTGGTATAGAACGATGGAGTGTTTAATTACAGTTAAACGCAATATATACTGTTTTTCTTTGTATTAAGTGAAAATAAGGTGAACAACGATAAATATATGTATTAATGTTATTTGTAACGTTTGTCAAAATTAACAAATAAAATGATTATATCTGGCGACAGTCTACCAATGTATAGCTTGGCATGTCACTTTTTTCACGAGCATCCTGTCTTAATTTCAAACTCATATTTGAATAAAAGGCCACCTACTGACAACAGCATTGAAATGTTTTGCAAAACTGTAACATGCCTGAATATTCTGCACTGCTGTCCAGCCATTCATGAACACGTTTGAAATGCTGGCAACTTATAAAAATAACAAACTGTTCATACAGAGAAGATGGGGACACTTGTCTCTATCTGTATAGCTTTAAGCATGAATATTGATATTATTAAATCATGTCCAAATATTGGCACAAGCCCAATGCAAAGATCGTGAGGGATTATGTTGTCCTGAATAAGACTGCTTATGTAAAAAGGGGCAAAATGTAGTTTTCGCTGCTGTTAGTGGTTAAAAAAACACCGTCGGGACAGCGACGCTGACATCGCTTCGGAGATTTTGTGAATTAACTAGTGAATAGGTGAAATGCTAAAAGGCGCTGCTACATGAAACCCCCCAGGCAGATAGCGCTAGCAACACAATTTCTCACTAAGTGGCTGACAGCTGTTTACTTCAATACACTTAAAAAAATTGCTATTATGATCTACATCATCGACCGACAATATACTACAGTAATTGTACAGTACTGTACTTCGGATGAAAAGGTCCCTAGAGGAGCCTCACTATTGCACATTATGCCAAAGCTATTAAACCTGAGAATTACTTCCTCAAAGTATCAAGTTGTACAAGAAAAAAACAACATGTTTGCGCGCCGCTGCTGTCCCTTTAAGTCGACTTGACTCGGCTCGTTTCTGTAACCGAGTGGCTTCCACAAACTCTCGTTTGTTCCCACTTGTCTTTTATGCTTTAGCTATTGTTGCCAGGCCAGGCTGGCCGTGCAGATAACAGCTAACAAGACAAACCTGTTCACACGTCCCGTCTCTAGTTCTTTTATTGGGGACGCAAGAAGACGCCACCCTGTTCGGGAGAAAACTTTATATTAACTTAATGCAATGGCTAGACCCCTTATTTTAACTGAACCGATTGAACAAACTAACTAATATTGGTGATATTTCAGTTAAAATTTAATTATGGGGATGGAGATGACTAATTAATATGAATAGACTAAATACAAAAATAAAACGCTGTAATCGGAACTCACTGTGTATTCGTGGCTCAGTTATGTAACACACCAGTTCAGGATTACAAATATGACACAGCCTGAGTCTTAGGGACAGGTATGCACCTGTGAAAAAAACCCTGAAAATAAATCACAGTGTCACAGACATTCTGATCATGTCTCGTCTTGCTCGCATCTCGGTAATACTAGCTATTTCCCACAGTGGGTAACTTTTAATCAGCTTGTTCGCAAGCTGCTGGTTAAATTCTCTAATATGTAATGCAACTATATTTATACTTATAAACACAGTCAGCGATAAAAGAAATACATTTCTCTATTTATATACATATTTAACTTATTTAATCATTCCAAAAATGTTATAGTTATGAAAATGTTTTTGTGTTGCGATCTATGTGATCGTATACTTATGTGACCGAGCCTGCTAATACTGTATAATACAAAGTCTGTTACAATAAGTGTCCTGAGGTACTGTCTCTTCATAGGAGTAATGAAGTCCTGCCTAATCACTATTGACATGACAAAGCAGGCTGTATTGTAAGGTTGAAACAAATTAATACCTGCCGTAAAAAGTGCGTGATAACCTTATAGTGTGTACTGTATGCCACCGGCCAGATCACCGTGAATTGCCCTGCAGGTACACACATGCACACACACAGCAGGTTTGCCAACTCTCACACATTTGGCGTGACAGTCATACTTTCAGACTCTCACGCTCACGCCAGACATCTTATGGCAAATCTATGTTAATCCATTATAAACCTAAAATGAGCTACATCAAAAGCATTGGGGTAGATTGCAAACCCTACAGACCATAATGCAACCCTGATACAGGTACATTTAATGATTAACCTATTTCTCTACAGGGTGCCCAACACTGAGTTGACTGCACTGATTGATAGGCTGCAGAGGAATGCTGACAAGGTGGAGAAGAACATCTATGAAGTTGACCAGAACCTGAAAAAGGTATGTACGTGGGTCCAGACCGCTCGCTGTGTCCTTCCTGTCCTCGGGGGTCCCTTTATCTCCCTTGCATCACTTCCGGGGCATCTCTGTTTGCAGGATGTCAACAAGATCAACGAGGGCAAGGCATTTCTGTATCAGGATGAGACCAACAAGAAGATCCAGAACTCCCTGGACCTGCTGGACTCACTGGACGAGGACGCCACCAACGCCGGGCGCCTCCAGCATCCGCAGGCTGAGATGATCCAGCAGGAGTACGTGAGCTGGATGCTCGTGAGGGAGCGGTGCACAGTGCACGGAGAAGGGAGATGAACCAGCAAAACTCTAAATGCTTACAAGTTACTGTGTGCTTCCAGAAGCTCAAAAGGGGAATTCTGCAGATTAGAACAGAAAGTGTTGTAATTACAAATAATAAGTGTTTATATTATTTAAATTAATGTGATTAATAAAAGTAATGCATTGATTGGCTGCTGTTTTACCAAAAAATATGACCCCAATACATTTATCGCTGTATCATTATTATCGGTTGAAAATGATTAGTGAAGCCTTAATGTAACCAACATCTAGATCAGGTGTCAAACTCCAGTCCTGGGGGGCCAGAGCCCTGTGTAGCTTAGTTCTTTCCCTGTTCCACCACAAATGATTCAGCTCAAGAGCTGTGTGGTAATTAGCACAAGGAGGTGCAAGGAGTTGAATCAGGTGTGTTAAATGAGGGGAAACCCAAAAATGTGCAGGGCTCCAGCCCTCAGGGACTGGAGTTTGACACCCCTGATCTAGATTAAACCACTTTTGCATGATGTTAATTGAACGTTGTCAATTTTAGGATTGTATTCACTAGGTGTCTGGATTACTAAGGGTCAGAAAAAGGATGTGGAAGGAGCAGGAGTGTCTGCTTTTTGATTAAGTTCACCGACCTGAACAACCAGTGGCAAGGATCTTAATGTGCCAATCTTGGTCTTTTCTTAAAGTGTGAAGCAGCTCCGGGCCAGAGTGAATAAACTGCGTGAAGAACATTCGAGGATCTACCAACTCACCCGCTCAGAGGGTCTGCCCACTGTGGACTGGGGGCAGGTTATCGACGAGAAGCAGGTGAGGACCTTTCCTCAGTTACCCACCTGTCAGCAACCTTCTCTCGGAAAGCACGGTACCTGCTACTCAGACACCTGGGACCTCAACGTGTCTGTTCCGCTCAACAGAGGAACCTCAACAACAAGGGATTCGGGAACGACCTGCCCCAGGTTGAGGATGAAGTTGAGGAGCACAATATCTTCCACAGTGAAGTGGAAGCCCTTGGTCCACACATAACTGATGGCAATGACAAGGTACTGTAAGTGGATGGTGTGCCATTTTATCCTCGCTAACTCTTGCTGGGTTACGAGTGGCTTGTACATAGGCACTCTGCAGTGACACAAATGTTACCAAGATGCAAAAAACAATATTTCTTCACAGTGCAGGATTTTATTCTACCATAACTTCCTGTCTGTACTCTTTTTGATTTCCAGGGGTATAACAGCGTCCTGATACCGAAGTATAAAAAGCTGCTGGTATGAGCTGAATCCTCCGCACATTTTCATATGCAAACACAGATTTACCTGAACACTGCAGCGAACAGGAAGTGCTGGGGAAGGGGGCGGGCAGCGCAGACAAGAGGTTATTGGCTGACGTCATCTTGGGGGCAGAGTCATTAAATCAGTCCGCTGTTAAATTAGTCTTTGAAAATCAGTCTGGGCAAACTGGCAATATGACAGATGCCATTGAAGTGGGAAAGTGGTAATAAAAGGGCTAATGACCCCCCCCCCCCCAGGACACTTCTCTGCAGCGGCAACAAGACCTCCTGAGTCTGAGGGACTACATGCAACGCTGTACCAACGAACTCTACTGGCTGGACCAGCAGACTGAGGAGCGCATCAACTATGACTGGAGCGATGCCAACCTAGACTACCCGTCACGCCAGAGGCAGTACGAGGCGAGTCTCGCATCCAGAGCCTCGCCCCCGATATCCTTCGGCATGTCTGCCTGAAAAGATCCGTTATTCATCATTTATATCCCCAACAGAACTTGATCAGCAAGAGCCTGGAGTCTAAGGAAGCCTCTGTCTCCAAGCTAAATGAAGACGGGGAGAAACTCATAACCTCAAACCACCCTGGGAAGAATGTCATCGAGGTAGTTTCCCCGTGGAGCGTCGGGGTCATTTCCAGTGTCCCAGATGGGGGCTTCAGTGGTGATGTTTGGAAATTCTCCCCTTTAAGGCTCATATGGAGGCGGTCAATGCCGACTGGAAACAGTATCTCAATCTGCTGATTTGCGAGGAAACCCACCTCAAGAACATGGACAATTACCACAAAGTGAGTGCAGCAGATCATTAACCAGTGTTTGTTACAGGAATTGGGATACCATATTGCATGTACATTAACCAAGGCAACATGCAGTTCGGGAAGTATGGTCCCTGGAACAACTGGGGTTAAGGGCCTTGCACAAAGACCCAACGGTGACATCACTTTACCAGCCATGGCATTTGAACTGGCACACGTTACCTCTAAAATGTTGCCACTGGTTACTGTTGCAACCAATACTACTGTTATGTCCTTAGACTGTGTGATGTATTTCACGGAGTAGGATACTAACATTCCCTGCTGTGTAAATCATACCAGGCTGCTTAAATCATCAGCCTGGACCTGAACATTTTTGACATCAGGAATGATAAAGAACAGTTGGTAAAGTACACATGTAGCGGCGAGAATCACTGCTGTTTTTCTTATTTTCTGCAAGCAGGGAACAATAATGTATTATTCAATATTTGAAAACATTTACAACACTGGGGAATTATTGCTGAAAATGGAACCTGATTTTTTAATTATGGGGGAATGAGCTCTCATGTTTCACAGATTAATTGGCACTCAGGGATTTGGAAAACTGCCTTTTGATGTTGTGAACAGGACCAGACCAGCCTATGTGGGTTATTTGTGACACTATTTCAGTTATTAAGGGTGGGGAAAGATTGTAATAGCTTGTTTCACATATTACGTGATAGATAACCTTTTTAAACACACTGTTTGAAACTTTGAAACTGTTTGAAAAGTTTACTTGCAGTAATCTTCACTAATATATGTCTGTGGTAACATATTAACACATCATGGTAGCATTTAAAAATTATTTTGTTTTAATTATTAAACGTTTTTTTTGCAGTTCCAAAAAGATGCCAGGGACACCCAGGATCTGCTGAAGAGACTGGACACCGACGTCAATCAGAAATACAGCCCGGATTTCAAAGACATGTACCAGTTGGAGGGTCTGATCTCGGGTCTGGATGTGAGTTGGCCTCTGGCTGTGACAGCTCCCAGAAGGCCATTTTTCCACTGTGGATACCTTTCTAATACTGTATGTATACGTGCAGGACCAGTCGAAAGCAATGGACTACTATGATGACCGTGTGAAGGCCCTGCAGAAGAGGAGTCAGCAGGTTCTTCCTCTGAAGTTCCGCAGGGAGACCCCGCAGAAACTCCTCCCAGTGGAGGCCCTTTGTGATTTCGAGTCTGAGGGGGTAAGGCCCTTTTCATCACTCCCCCTGGCTCCTACATCCCTATGGAATTCTTACGGATTCTTTTTTGTTTTGAAATGTTTTTTTTTTTTTTCTTCAAACACTGTAACGAGTATCTTCGCTTGTTTCCATGGTGATGTCTTCCTCCGAGCGGAGTGCTCATGTCTCACACGTATAATCCACACAGGGACAGATTGCCCGCGGGGAGAAGTACACCCTTCTCCGGAATAATGGCAGCAAGTGGGATATCAAAGACCAAGGTGGGAATAAGCTGTTTGGTCCGGCAGTGTGCTTCGTAATTCCTCCGACCGATCCGGATGCCATCGCCGTTTCTGACAAGTGGGTCTTCCTTCCCTCCGTCTGTTGTTGGTGCTTGGGCCTTCCGACCTTCTGTCGGATGCTACTAATGCTAAACATCTGCCTGCTCCTCGACTTTGGGTTTCAGGCTTGCCAGTCAGCAGGCGGCCGTTAAGCAGAACATTGTATCCAGCAAGGGTGCCCTCCAGAAGCGGCTTGGTGACATCAGGAAGGACAGCTCAGCTGGCACTGGTATGTCCTAAAACGCTCTGCACACGACCTATGCTTCCGAGGGAATGATACACAGACACACAGATAAATAAGAGGGGTATGTAGCTCTGACTGTGATCAATACACTGCTGGCTCAAATCCCCTAGTTGGCAGAGTGATGTCACTGTTGGTCCTTTGAACAGGACCCTTAATCCCAGTTGCTCCAGGGACTGGCTGACTCTGATCTCCAATCCTCACTTTTCTTGCTTTGGACTAAAGCATCTGCTACATAAATGAAAATAAATAAAGGTAACACTTAATTTAAGGGGGCACATATGTATTAATACACTAACTTAATGTATCAATTAACCAGAAACTTATGTACTGATCCTATATTCGTTCATCATTAATCAATCATAACAGTTTATGCATTTCATTCAGTTACTATATTTGTTCATGATTTGTACTTGAGTAGTAACTGAGTTACTAAGTTACTTTTGCCCCCACAAGTAAAGTGTTACTCAAATAAAAATGAAAGCTCAAGTTCAGCAAATAGGATTGTTGTCAATGTGGTCTTGCTTGCTGCAGAGCCAGAGTGCTTGTTTATAAGGTCATCTTTTGATGGGAGTTACCACAGCAAACAGCAAACAGAGGTGGAGACCAGTTGGTAGAGGTGTGGAGTTGACATAGCAGTGAAACTGCTTGCCACTTTAAGTCATCACTTAAAGTCTGATCAAAGGCTTGTGGAGGATCTTAAACTTCAGTGCCAAAGCATGGATTGTGAACTGCTGTACTATTGATCATTTCAGATAAACAGGAACAGCAGTGTCGCCAGATGATGGCCAATCTGGATAGAGTAGTTAATGATCTGGACAAACAGGAGAAGGCCCTTTACTCACGTGTCCGTCCCCCACTGGAGCAAAACCGGCCATTACAGGACAGTGCAGATCGACTACAAGATCTGAAGGTAAATTGCCCCCTCCCCACCCCCACACTCTTATTCATTATTTAGTAAGTGGCATTAATATTTACTTCTTCATTCACATCCACTTTTAGCTGCCTTTCAACAGTAATCAGAGTCCCTCCAAGGCAGTTGCTTTGTCCTCCGTTTAAAAAGTGACAAACAAAAACAGCTTTCGCTGAAAGATGACAACCTACCAGTGTCTGCCACTAGGAGGCGATAAAGAAAGCTTACAACTTGTGGGCGTTGTACTTACACAAATATGTTCTGAGGGTAGAAGGAAAAATGATTGGTTCAAAGAGATAATCAATCAAATTCTAGAGGAGATGGGTTCAAGCAACTAGAGGAGGTGGGACCAAAACATCTGATTGGTTATCTCTTTGAATCAATCATTTTTTGTTCTGCCCTCAGAACATTTTTGTGTAAGCAAAACTCCTATGAGCAATGATGCACCATAAATCCAGAGTAGCCAGTGCATTTACACTGATTCTGAACATTTCATGAACATCAGTTCATTTCTATGATTGTTGCTCAGTCTTTTATTCTCTATTATAAACACCAAACTTTTGTCCATGTAATATTCCAGTGTTAGAATGTATAAAATGTAATCCAGTGGGATAGTTACATGCCATATTTGCTTTGTAGGACATTAAGGCTGCCGTTCGAAACATTGAGCCTGAGAAATCCTCAAAAGTCCGTGAGGCTGAGGTGTTCCTATCCTCCAACCCCAAATGCAACAGTGCCCCACAGCTCTACACCAAAATCGACGAGGCAAAGAATAAGAACGACAAGGTCAACTCGTTGCTACGGCTCTCAGAAGATAGGTATGTATGTTGTTTAGTGTGTCAGATATCTGTTATGCAACTACTGGCGCTAAGATCTTCCTTTTTTTTTAATCATTGAAGACTTCAGAAATCCAACCTCCTGGAGAACTCTCTGCAGAATGGAAAGACCCTCCTGGCCAATTATGAGAACAAACTGGCCAGGGAGGAAGTGGCCCCATCGGATCCCAGCTCCCTGGAAAGGACCCAGCAAGATCTCTTTGTAAGCGTGACCTCCATCATGGAAGAGTCTGTACAACTCTGCCCTTCTGCTTCCGCTCACCATTATCCCAACACCTTCGCAGGCGATGTCTTCTGACCTGAAGACAAAGAAAGCCACGATCTCCGAGGCAGAGCAGAACCTGAGGGCAGCCAAGGCCAGCTGTGTGGACATGGCCAGCAAAGTGCAGGAGCATTCTCCAGATATTGAGAGGCAGGAAAGCGAGGTCAACAAGCTCAGCAAGCGCTATGACAACCTGAGCCAACAGATCGATGCCAGGTGACAGGACACTGGAAATGTTTTAATAGATGTGTAGCTCTAACCCAAGAAGAATTAGTGACAGGTTACATGGAAGATGGATGGATTGATGGGATGGGTGGTTGGATAGATGGATGAATGAAATGATGGACAAATGGATGGGTGAATAGGCGGATGGATGGATGGGTGTTTGGGTGAATATATGCAGCAGCAACCCAACTCATTTTGTAATTTACTTGTATGTAGGTCTCAGAGCCTGCAGAGAGCTAAGACTTCTTATGGAAATTACCGCACGGAATACGATAACCTAAACAGCTGGCTCTCGCGAGTGCCGAACTATGAGCCAAGGGAGACCGACGACATCAAGCAAGTGGAGGCAAAACTGAAAAACCAAAGAGTAAGTGCTTTAGCAAAAGTGTGTTCTTATGGCTACAAACCAGATCTGCATCTCCCGTGTAGGTACAACTTCATATGTGTGATTTTGCAGAACCTGCTGTCTGATATTGCGAGGAAAGAATCTGACCTAAACAACATCTCAAGAAATGCACAGCAGTACCAGCAATCCATTAAGGTAATGAGATTAAATAATTTTCATTCCACTCCTTTTACTCATGTCTGTTTTTATTTCATGCACTTTATTTCTTATCTCCTTTTCTGTAAAGCTTTTGAATGACCTTTGTGTATGAGAATGTGCTATACAAATAAAGTTGACTTTGACTTTCAGGACTATGAAACTGAAACTGAGAAATTTAAGTCTATTCTTGACCTTGAAGATGGCTTAGTCCCACAGACATATAAGAGGAGCAGACTTGAGTCACCTGCCTTGAAAGTAAAGCATGAGGTTTGTGGAACATTCGATAAATTTCATATCAATCAATTTAAAATTGTCTGACTCAGAAGTAATTTTATGAAGTATATTAATTCATCATTCAGCTTTTTATCACAGTATAAACATCAGTATCATAGCTTGTACACACACACACACACACATATATATATGTAGATAGATAGATAGTACTGTATATGTTCTGCCACGTTGCTTTCAAGAAACCATTTAAATTCAATATTGTGGGATTTTTTTTAACAGGAATCTGCTATTGAAGCAAAATTTGCTGAGGTAAATGCTGTGAACAAGCAAAGACTTCAGAACCTTGAATATGCACAAGGTCTTATGAACCAGGTAAGTTCATTTGTTCAATTACATCTCTCTAATGACAAATTTCAGCTCTGTCGCAATGCTAAAAGTTTGCTCGATGCTATGTTTCAGCAACCAGAAATCACCATGGTACAGCAGAATGTCCAGAGTGTGAGATCAGTCCCAGGAGAGGAACCTTGGAGGATCAAGAAACAGCTGGAAGAGGAGATTCACAGACGGGAGCAACTTGAAAGGGAGATCCAGGCCATGCAAACGGACATTTATGTGCTGGAGGGCCAAAGACCCCAAGACACAATCGTCAAGACGGAAGTGATTAAAAAGGTCCCTGATCCACAGTTGAATGAAGAAGTGCATAAAGTCCAGCAGAAACTTTATGATGAGCAAAGGACAACCAGGACCATGGAGAGTGAGCTAGATGTTCTTCGACTAAAGCTGCGTGGGGTAGAGAGAGAGAAAAGTGAAGACGCACAGCAGTATGTCGTGAAAGAGGTTCTCCGCATTGAGAAGGACAAGGCACAGGAGGAGGAGGTCCGGAAGCTGAGGGACGAACTAGATGACCTCAGGAGGCAAAAGATAGTCAAGGAAAGTGAGATAACACACATTCAGAAAGAAGTCACTCTGCTGGCACAGCAGAAATCCAGAGAACAGGAGGTGATCAAGGAGGAGGAAATAATCAAGGTGCAAAATGACCCGCAGCTTGAGGCGGAGTATCGGCTGCTTCTAGAGAGGAAGCAAAAGGAAATTGAGAGCCGAAAGCACCTGGAAGATGAACTGCGCTTCCTGCAAGAGAAGCTGAAGCGGCTGGAGAAGGAGAAGTCCATGGCTGAGGAAAAGATCTCCATCAAAGAAGTTCTGAAGGTCGAAAAGGACATCACATTTGAAAGGGAGGTTGAAAATCTAAGACGACAGTATGAAGATGAAAAGGCGAAAAACAGGTCCTCGCAGAGAGAGAGAGTAGATATTCAGAGGAAGATCACAAGCTTGGAGGAAGAGAAGTCGAAGGTGATTATACAGGAGAAAATGCGGGAAATTGTTCGGCCTGATCCGAAGGCTGAGAACGAGGTGGCTAATCTGCGTCTTGAACTGATCGAACAACAGAGACGGTTCAAAGATGCAGAACTGCAGCTTAAGCGCCTTCAGGATGAACTAGCTATGCTGCAGAACAGAGGGCCACAAATAGAATATCAGGAAATCATTAAAGAGGTCATTAAATACAAAACAGACCCAGAGACTGAAAGGGAGCTGGAAAGACTCAGGAATACCATTGTAGATAAAACTCACCAAATCGAAAAGAGTGAATTAGAAATCCGACAGCTGAAAGATGAAATTCAGATGTGGAAGGACACTAAGCCGAAGGTGCAAGTGAAGGAAGTCATGAATGAGATTCTTCAGTATCGTGAGGATCCCAAAACCAAAGAGGAGGTGGAGAGCCTCAAGAAGAAACTTGCAGAGGAACAGAAAAAGCGTTTGGAATTGGAGAGTGAGCGGGGCAGCAATGAAGAAAAGATCCGACTTAAAAAGATAGACCTTTCCCAGGTCAGGGAAAAATATGTCCAGCAGGAAGTTGTGAAAGTGGAGGAAGACCCACACCTGAAGGCTGAATGTCAATCATTCAGTCAAAATATCCTGAATGAACAGAAGCAGAAGAGCAACCTTAAGGATGAGCTCACAAAACTCCAGTATCAAAAGTCTGACCTAGAGGCTCAGCTGGAAGAGCTGGAGCGTGAGCGAAGAGTTCGGAGGGAGGCGGAGCTTGAGATCCAGAGGCTGAAGGTCCGCCTCAATGAGCTGGAACTTAGAGACAAGGAGACGAGAGAGAAGGTAACAGTGAAGCAGAAGGTGGTGCTTCAACAAGATCCCCAACAGGAAAAGGAACATTCCATCCTCAATGTACAGTTAGAGGAGGAGAAACACAAACGTATGCTGCTTGAGAAGGAGCTTGAGGTCTTGCAACAAAAACAGATAACCTTGGAGAAAACCGAAGTCAAAGAACAAGTGGTCCGTACAGAAAAAGTCCAGGTAGAGAGAGATCCTGAGGCCGAATTAGAGATTGAGAGGCTCCGCAAGACTCTAGACGATGAAACAAAGAGGCGACGTGAGTTGGACCAGCAGCTCATTGATATTAAATCCAAATTATCTGACATGGAGTTCACTAACACCAAATCCTCCAAGGAACTAGAATACATACGGGATGAAAGCGCCAGGCTGCAGCAGGAGAACCAGCGACTGCAGAACGAAATCAGAAGGCTACATTCTGAAATCCAGATCACAGTCAAAGAGACTAAGCAAATTACAGAGTCTGCTCCATTAGAGAGTGGGAGGAACCTTGAGCTGAGGATAGCTTCACTTCAAAAGGAGCTGGCAGACCTGAAGAGCATCACCAGTGAAAAAGACAGAGAAATTGAAAATCTCCAGAAGAATCTTTCTTCTATGGCAGTCAAGAGAGAACAGAGGGAGAGCCACCTTAGACGCTCTATAGTCATCATCGATCCAGACACAGGCAAAGAAATGAAGCCAGAAGAAGCCTATCGTGCTGGCCTCATTGATTGGAAGATGTTTGTGAACCTTCAGAGCCAGGAGTGTGACTGGGAGGAGATTTCAATCAAGGGTCCAAAGGGTGAGTCCATGGTACTGCATGACAGAAAGTCGGGGAAGAAGTTCTCCATTGACGACGCCCTGAAGTCTGGCAACATCACTAGCAAACAGCTACAGCAGTACCATGACAAAGAAATCACCATCCAAGAGTTTGGCTTAATGGTTGCAGGTAAAAACAAGTAAACACAGGAAAGGACGTTCCGTACCTTTAAGAGTGTCTCGACATATGGATTAAACCATTGTATTGCAAGAGCTGACAGATGAGTAGTGAAGAAAAAAAAAATCATAAATACATAAAGGGTGTCTTTTCTCATGTCTTGTTATACTAGGGGGCATAACTCTTCTGGGTTAAATTAAGGACATAAATTATGAATATTCAAAATACAGTTAAGGCCTGTTAATGTGATAATTGAGATATACTCTCAAAACTAAACATAATGGACTGGGCAATTTTTTTTTTGCTTTGCTAACAAGTGAAGCTGATATTTGGTTCCTACTTGTTTCTTCTGTGCCTTTCATTGGGAAACTCTGCAAAACCAGTCTTTGATACCTGTACTATATTGATGTATTAACTTCATGGATGAATATTAATTATATGCATGGCACGATTTATAAACCTCATGGATTAACAGATATATCATTATGAAGTATATTTTGCATATGAGAATAATAAACTAGTCATTTGGGGGAAAAATGTCTTGTTTTTGTTTTTAATTCTGACACTTTTTACAGATTAATAAAACTGTATACAGCAAGTATTATCAATATATCTATCCATCTTCTAATTTATCTTGGTCGGTCCACCAGCATAGGGCACAAGGCTGGGCATCACCGTGGATAAAATATCAGTACATCGCAGGGCACATAACACTCAAAGTCATGCGCAGGCATTACGGGTAATTTAGAGACACAAGTTAACCCAAAAGCATCTGTTTTGGGAGAAAACCAACATAACACAAGGAGAACATGCAAAAAAAAAACACAGCAGATGTGGGACTTGAATATACACTCACTGAGCACTTCATTGGGAACATCTTCTTATTCATGCAATTATCTAATCAGCCAATCATGTGGCAGAAGGACAATGCATAATATCATGCAGATACAGGTCAGGAGCATCAGTTAATATTCACATCAAACACCAGAATAGGGAAAAAATGTGGTCTCAATGATTTTGACTGTGGAATGATTGCTGGAGCCAGACAGGCTGGTTTGAGTATACCTCTGCTGATCTAACTGGGATTTTCATGCACAACAATCTCTAGAATTTAATCAACTCCAAAATATCCAGTGAGTGGACGGAAGCGCCATGTTGATGCAAGAGGTCAGAGGAGAATGGCCAGTCTGGTTTGAGCTGATGTAACTCAGTTAACCATCTGTACAACTGTGGGGAGCAGAAAAGCATCTCAGAATGAGCAACATGTCAGACCTTGAGGCGGATGGGCTACAACAGCAGAAGATGATTTGGGCTCCCCTCCTGTCACCCAAAAACAGAAAGCTGAGGCTACAGTGGGCACAGGCTGACCAAGACTGAACAGATGAAGACTCGAAAAAAACAGCCCACTTGCTCTGATGAATTTCAGTTTCTGCTGAGGCACAGGGATGGCAAGGTCATAATGTTTTCCTGGCACACATTAGGCCCATTAATACCAATCAATCACTTGAATGCCACAGCCTATTTGCGTGTTTGTTGCTGACCATGTGCATCGCTTCATAGCCAATTTACCCATCTTCTACTGGCTACTCCTAGCATGATAATGCACCAAGTCACAAAGCAAAAGGCATCTCAAGATGGTTTCATGAACATGGTAATGAGCTTTTTGTTCTTCAGTGGCCACCAGGTCACCGGATCTGAATCCAGTAGATCACCTTCGGGATGTGGTAGAACAAGAGATTCGAATGGATGTGCGGCTGTCAAATCTGCAACAAATACATGATGCAATCGTGTCAACATGGACCACATTCTCAGAGGAATGTCTCCGACTTCTTGTGGAATCCATGCCATGAAGAATTGAGCTGTTTTTAGAACAAATGGGTATAGTTAGTATAGCGTTCCTAATAAAATGCTCAGTGATTGTACTTTACTATAACTTCTCAGTAGGATTTGACAAAATAGCAGAAACTTATGACATTGAGAAAAACAAATACTTAGAATATCTTCAACTTAAATCAATAATATACACAATAGATGGTGCCGTAAGCAATTAGATCTGGAGCTTTCACCTAAAATAGCAAACTTCTTAATAACTCCAACTAAAAAACTACTGTCTAGGATTTACGTGCATCTAGCAGAATCTGATACAACACTCTCACTCCCTACCCATAAATGGGAAAGGGATTTACTCATCAATCCAGACACTAACTTCTGGAGGCAAATTTGCTTGAATACCTTTCAAATGAATCAGAACTCCAACCTGCAGCTATTACAGTACAAAATTTTACACAGAACACACTACACAGGGCAGAGGATGTTCCAGATGAAATACTGACATATGCGTAACTTGTAAGAAGGACGCACCAGATAATTACCTGCATGCTGCAAGTTAGTTGAGCTAAATCTGTTCAGCCTCAAGCAAAGGAGACTGAGGGGGGACATGATCCAGGTCTATAAGATACTAACAGGTTTGGATGCTGTTCAACCGAATAGTTACTTCAGCATTAGTTCAAATACAAGAACTCGTGGCCATAGGTGGAAATTAGCGGGAGAACATTTCAAACTGGATTTAAGGAAGCACTTCTTTACACAGCGTGTAGTCAGAGTATGGAATAGTCTTCCTGATAACGTAGTGCAAGCTGAATCCTTGGGTTCCTTTAAATCAGAGCAAGATAAGATTTTAACAACTCTGAGCTATTAGTTACTGTAAGTTCTCCCCAAGCGAGCTCGATGGGCCGAATGGCCTCCTCTCGTTTGTATAGTTCTTATGTTCTTATGCTTTCTGGTACTGCACACCGGTCAACGATTTCTGGCAAAGGATTTGTGAAGACTTATTGACACACCTAGGGCATCCCATCCCACCCTCCCCCTCACTCTGCCTGCTTGGGGACCTCACTAACATTAATATAGACACTAGGGGTGCAACGGTGCAGGTATCCCACGGTACGGTATGTACCTCGGTATTTGGGCCACGGTTTCGGTTGGGCTTAAATACAACACTACAAATAACAAAAGAAAACAAATAATAAACTGCCTCTTATTTATGTATAAAATATCTATACATGTATAAAATTCAAACTTACAAAATGTAAACAAAAACACTTTAAAAAATGTTAAAGTGCCTCTTAAAGTGCTCTAAACACTCTATATTTCACTCGAGGCTCTGTGCTTGAGTCAAATCGTTTTCGATGGCTTTGCGCGCTGTCATAGAGGTCGGGAATTATAACGTCGCTGAAATGCGTACGGCAGGGCACAACATAACGTGGGTCAAGCGTTTTAATTAAGTGGCAAAACCCCGCATCTTCGACAACAAAAAAGGGTAGCAAATCTTTAGTAATGAACGTTCCCACTGCACGGGTTATTTTCTTATGTTTATCGGATGTACAGTAGCAGGGTATGTCTGTTAATTGAAAAGCTTTTTCGATAGACACTTGTTTACCTGCAGTTACCTTTTGGTCTGTCCTCCGTTCAGGAACCATTATATCAGCATGACTACTCTTGAGATGTTTAGCCATATTGCTCGTGTTTCCATTAGCGTATGGGACACGTGTTAGGCAATGTTTACAAACAGTGACATTTCTATTAACTGTTTTGACTCCCTGGTCATTGTATTCTACAGCGAACCCGAAAAAAATCCATACTGGACATTTGTACGAAGCCGGTGCTTCTTCAAACTTCTGCATCTCAACTGTTCCGCTACTGCTGGCCATACTTGTTTGTTTTTCTTTTTTTCTGCGTCTGCGTACAGAGCTACGAGCTCAGCTCCAGTTACGTCAGTGTGAGAGGGCGAGTGGGTGGAGCCACAAAAGTGATTGGACATTAACTCACGGTGGAGGGCTTTCGCTCATTGGCGCTTACTGTTTAACTGGAGCCTGATAAGCATTAATCGTCATTTTCAAAAGGAAGTGCAAAACCGAAATACCGCGGTACCCAAGGGCGTACCGGACCGTGCAGCGCGTACCGAACGGTCCGGTATTTTACCGAGTACCGTTGCATCCCTAATAGACACGAATAAATCTTGCATGCTTCTCACAGTACTAACCATTGCCAAGAAAACAATCCTTCTGAACTGGAAGTCAAAGGAGAATTTAAACAAAAATCTGTTCAAAAATCTACTCTTGGATTATGTTTCCATGGAGAGGATGTCTGCCTGTAAGAAAAATCAATTGATCGACTTTGAAGATAGTTGGACTCCAATAATTAATTTTTTAATGTAATGTTGTCGGGGGTGGTGGGGCCTTGCCCTCCCTGCCAGGGTTGGGGACTGGGGGCGGGGGGGCTGGGTGGTAGGGGTCCTCTGGTGTTCCTCTTGGCTGAGGTCACGTGGTCAGTGTCTCTGGGTGGCCGCTGGCCCGGTCTGTTGGGGGCGATGCGGGAGATGGGGGGTTATGCCCGCACTGGGGGGGGGCTCTGGGTTCCGCCTGTGCCGCTGCGCTGGGGTGGGTGGGTTTGGGGGCGTGGGCTCTGTCGGCTGGGGCCACTGCTCCGGCTCCCGGGTGGGTGGTCGCCCGCATGCAGGGGGGGGGGGGGGCCTGGTGGGGGCGGGTCGGTGTCTGCCGTTGGCGATTCCGGCGTGGGGCTCTCGGGTGCCGTGGGGTGGTTGGGGGGGGAGGTAGGGGGAGCTTCTACCTCGCTTAGTGGGGGCCTGGGGTGGCCGGGGGGCGGGGGTCACCCCGCCTGGCCGGACCAGCTCCCCGTTTGCCGGGGAGCCTGGGGTTCTCCCGTTCTTGGCTGCTAGCTGGGGTCTCATTGGCCGTGGTGGGGCGGGACTCTCCCGGTCTGCGCCTGGGGGGGGGTGGTTCCCTGCTGCTGGGATGCCTGTGGTGCCCCTGAACACCCCGGTTGGCCGCCCCTGCCGGCTGTGCGGGGTCGGGGATGGGGACTAATCGGGGCCAGTCGGGGATCTGGCCCCGGTGCGTGGGGGGGGGCACTCCTGGCATGCCCTTATTGCTTCCCTGGGCCGGACACCACATTTCACACATATCGGTAGGATCACGTGTGTGTATGCTACACATATATAATACCTATTTGTAACATTATCATTATTATTATTGATATTGTTGTTATAATGTTTGCTGTTCTTGTATTCTGTATTCCCCTACACTTAATTTTCTCCATCCCACCTACATTATTATTATTATTATTTCTGTATACCTTTGTTTTCTTTTTTCCTTTTTTTTTTTCTCCCCCTCTCCCCATGGTGATTAATGTCTGTTATTGTTACGATTTTTTGTTTCTGTATCCCCCCCCCCCTTTTTTTATTTTTATTTTTATAATCACGGTACTCGGACGGGTGAGTTCGGAGCGGCCACACTCTTTACTCTTGAATTTAATATAAAATAAAGTTGCCCTCTAAAGAGGTGGTGGTGGTGGGCAATAACAAGTAAAAAGTATAGTGTTCCTAATAAAATGCTCAGTGATTGTACTTTACTATAACTTCTCAGTAGGATTATGTTCATTTAAAAATAATCATGGGAATCGGTGTGTATGCCAAGGAGATCATCCCAATCCAAGAACTAGGTCTCAATTAGGGCAAACACGCATATCACTCAAAAAATGTTAAAGTTATTCAACGTCAATGATGAAGTGAAGAGGATGAACCGTCCCCACAACACAGAGACCTGTACTCATATCTTTGTGGGAACCGTCTATTTATTTGTATGGGCAAAACCCTAATCTCAACAATGACAATCTTAACCCCTAACCAGCCCTAATCTCAACTATAAGTAACCAAACAAAACACAAATCTGTTGGCATTTTAAAGTTTTTTGATTACAGTCACAGATTTTTTTTAAATAAAAATCGTCCCCACAACGTAAAAGTAACAGATTTTTTTATCACATCGAGGGGACATCTGAACCTAGAGCAAGATTCAAACCACATAAGTGTGAGTCCACATTGATACCCAATTAAGCAGAATAAATTACAAAATATTATATTTAATCATTGCTAAAGGTGAGAACTCCTTTAACTACTTTTATCCAGAACGGTGCCTAGATGGCAGTATTGCGTCTATGGCAGTCAGTACGCGTACAAACTCGTACTGAACCCGAACCTGACCACTCTTCTAAGGTAAACGAGCTTGTAAACATTTTTATTGTAATAAAACATGATATGATGATAAGGAGAACTATTCCCCGAGGTGTCGATGAGGACATTTTACTTGGGTATGCCGGAAGTGCTGGTATGACGCGCCTTTGGAAGTGTCCCAGTGTGTCTCCGGGTACTTAAAAGTGCATGAAAAACAAACAAAACCCAATTATTCGTCTTGGAAAAAGAAAAACGCTTTTTAAATCGATATGCAATTTATATTTTACTATCAAAGATAAAAATGCGTCGATTTGTGGATTGCAATTCATATGTGTTTCCGAGGCGTGGGGTAATTCGGAGGTGTCCTTTCTGGGTGCCCTGATCGTTTAGGGGAGGGGAGGCCGCTGTTTATCAGGAGGCGCCGGGACTCTCACGCCCGACTAGCAGCTCCAGACCCGCGGCTCCCCGGGCGCCCTCCGAGTGGGTGTGTTCTCCTTTCCCGGGATCCTGTGCGCCGATTCAGCGAAGACCTAAGATGGCGACTGCACATCTGAGGATCGGAGATCTGGTTTGGTGAGATATGGCTTCCGATCCCCCCAACACTAGATCGGCCGGTCGTTGCGGAGTCGATCCGGCGTTCGGATCGACGCCCCTGCGCGTTCGCGGCAGCGTCTTCTCCCGCTTGTTCCGCAGTCCCGGGGCTTTGTGGTGACGAACGCCGCTTTAATGGCTGGTAGGAGCACCTATAGCCGTGCAAGCTAGTTGGTTAAGCTCCCTCACGGAGGGACGGACCTGACGGCCCGTTGGTCGCTTAGCTGCCTAGCGGCAGGCCCGGCCGAGGTGCTTATCCCCGCACCGCTTCGATCTCCGGCCTCGGCAGCTTCGGAAGCCGTTTATGGGCACTTAGCTTAGCGTGCTAATCCACTACGGCGTCTCGGAGACCAGGACTCGCCGCCCGACTGCGTTCACTTTCGTGGGCTGGAAATGTACATTTCCGCATAATAAATTCAGTCACTTCATGGGTTAAACCGGCTATATGTCGCTAAATGAAAATAACTTATTAGTGACATGGTGATAGCGTAGTGAAAACGCTGATTTTACACGGGCCCTCGCGTATTGAGGAGGCTAGATAGTCAGCTAAATTAGATTTATATCGGTAACCAGCCTGCGAAGGGGTCGGGGGTTAAGTAAAGGTTTACAAAATAAACCCTTTTTCTGGATAAAGCTTAAAGTAAACGAGGTAGTGGCGTTCGGGTATGGTAGTTTGTTAGCAAGACCAGTCCTAGTTTACTAGTATCACTGAATGGTGGGGGTTGGTTATCTGGATACTGAGCCGCTTGATTACGTGTTAACTACCTAACCCCCCTCTTTTTAGGGGAAAGCTGGGACGGTATCCACCCTGGCCTGGTAAGGTAAGTGTTTAACTGTTATAATTGGGTGGGCTAGTTAATACCAACGTGTACTGATCCTGACGGAGCTTGCAGCCCCGTATTCACCAAGCCCCTTATGTGGGGTCAGACTAACAGCCTCGTCTCCTTTCAGATCGTAAGTCCTCCTAAGGATCTGAAGAAGCCACGGGGCAAGAAATGTTTCTTTGTGAAGTTTTTTGGCACTGAAGATCAGTGAGTATCGTAATAAGTCGTCTTGCTTCTACGGCTGTGTCCTGACGTGTATGCCCCCCACCCCCACCTGACGCCCCTGTGTCTTTTCAAGCGCGTGGATAAAGGTGGAACAGCTGAAGCCCTATCACCCCCACAAGGAGGAGATGATCAAGATAAACAAAGGGAAGAGGTTTCAGCAGGCTGTGGACGCAGTCGAGGAGTTCCTGAAGAAAGCCAAGGGCAAGGATCAGGTAGGGTGGTCATCTTGTTGGAATGTTCTCCAATGTTCTAACTGTGCGTGTGGTCTGACTGGTTCATGCAGTTTACCAGTGTAGTGCCTGTACATTTACTGCATTTTCTCTGATTTCCCAATATTCTGTTTAGGCATCGCACAGCTCCAACAGCTCTGAAGAAAAGAAATTAGCAGCTGACGTAAAGGGCAGAAAAAATCCCGGCAGGCCTGTGAAATTGATCATAGACGAAGACGAAGATGACCTAAATTCACACAGGGGGGTCTGCTTACAGAAAGACAAGGTTTGTGATTGAATAGTGTCCTCAGCTCCCGCTGCTAGCGCTTAGCGGCCAGAGCCCTCCTAAAATCCCTCGCTGAAGGTTCATAAAGTAGTGCCATTTGTCCACCAGTGATGTCAGAATCATCAACCATTTGCTGGTGTCCTAGACGGCCTATTCTGTGTTGCCACTTTGACCATTTGAATGGCTTTGCTTGCAGTTTGCTGGCGTTAATTATGTGCTACCTGCTGCACAAGTATGTAGGTGCGTGACACAGAGACTTTGTCAGTGATTACAAGGTCCTTTTTTTTCCCTTCTCCCTTAAGGAATTAACTGATTCTGACCCTGAACCGTCCTCTGTTCGGCTGGGCACTGGAACAGTGACAGGATTCAAATGGGAGAGCAGTGTAGGTTTTTATTCAGTTTATCATTGCTTTATAAGCAGTGATGTGTGTGTGTGTGTGTGTGAGAGAGAGAGAGAGAAACTTTGTAGACACAGGAAGCATCATTTTTTCCCCCCCCTCCTTCTCCCCTATCAACATGGAGAACCTCTTCCAGTGTCTTTACCTCTCAGGGTGACTTGCTTTTGCCTAATCTTTAGGTTTTTGGTGAGGGTGCTTGATCAATAACATTTTTATACATAATCTCTAGTTCCTTTCAAGCTTCAGTCTCACTGTAGGCCCCCCTCCCCATTGCGTCAGCAAGTCCCTTTTTTTAGAGAATCGTTTTCAATTGAACTCTCTTCCCGTTGTAGCCGGTAAAGGATGATCCACATTTCCATCACTTTCTGCTCAGCCAGTCTGAGAAGGTAAGCAGATGCCAGTGGCTGTCTGCGCCTTGCTATCCAGATTGCGCCCCAGACCCCGCCAGCACGCAGATCTGGTCGCTTCCAAAACCGCGTGTTTAGAATGATTGTGGCCTGTTCCTGCACTACTCCCCTCACGGTGCAGATTTAAGTGTAAACACCGCCCATCCCCAGCTTTGTTGCTGACTCTCTTACTGGTGTAACAGTTGTACTTCTGTGGGCATATGTTCCTAATGTCCATCAGCTCATGCCCCATAGTGCTTTGGTAAACATGGTTTTCGCGAATGGACGGCTTTCATCCCAGTCCTGGAGAGCTGCTGTGCCTGAGTCTTAATGTGCTCATCAAGCACGTGAGACAGTTTGAAATGCACTGAATCAAGCTGGGTGTTGCAGTGTGTTCTATTATTTTCTCCTAGATTTGTGGTATTAGTGTTTGTTTAGTGATTAGCATAACTTCCTTTATAAAGTTTTAGGGGAAAGGTCGATTGGGTTATAAGGTTGCCTGGAACCAAACCCAGAATAGCCTGCCGCTTTCCAGCACTAGGGATGCTCCTGATTCTGCTTTTGGGGGAACCGTTCAAAACTGATTTCTGTCTCTACAGCCGGGTTCTTCGCTGGAACCGATTAGCAAAAGGCTGAAGATCATTGAGGAGGTAAGCTCCTAATTAACCCTGTATGTTCAATGGAAGAGGTCTGCACTTGATTCAGCTTGATGACATGTATATATTGATGAGTTCAAGCCATGGGGCATAATATTGACCCTATTATGTCAGTGAGGTGCTGGTTTGTATATTGGGGTTCAATGGGAGCTCTTAGAAAATGGAAGTTGAGAAGAGAAAATGCTCTGCATCCCTTTTTCAGCGAAAGCTTTCTATTCCTCCTGGTCTCTTAGCTGAAGTTGTGCAGTAATTGTTGGAGGTCTTTGTGTGAGGCCCTGTGTAAGGCATCTTGCCTGTTCTCCTGGGTTATGTGCAGATTTCCTCCGAGTTCTGTTTTCTGCCTGTGGTCCAGAACGTGTGGGTTTAGGCAAAATGACATCTCCAAATTGCCTGGAAAAGTACCCAGTTATGTAGTGAGAGAATACAAATACTCTATTCATGCTGTGTGCTTAAATTACTGTTTTGCCCTCTTTACTAAACACATGCATATATGCATACATTAAAATTCTAGCATTAAGTCACATTGAACCACTGTTATAATGGGGCCATGTTGGAGGAATTGTCCTGTTCAGTCAAATGAACTATAAATGGACCATTAATTAGCGTGTGAAATATTTCCTGTTCTAAATATAAAGGTTGCCTATCCAGCTCCTTAGGATTACGGATGTATTTTCAGGACAGATCTTCGTTCAGTGTCAGACTAAGCCCCGCTGCTCACTGGTGTGTGTTTGAGCTTGTATCCTCCCCAGCACGCGAGCATTTCACTTATGCTGTCCTTCTCTTGTATAGGATACAGGCTCAACATCGATACAGGCAGCTGACAGTACAGCTATCAACGGAAGCATCATCCCCACTGACAAACGGTACGAATTCGCAACAAATGGAAATTTGGATGGCAGTAGATAAGTGGTGGTGTGCAGGCTGATTTGTTTACAGCACAATGATTCTTTGAGGTGGTGATTTTAAAATCACCATGAGATTTAACATTCATTTTTGAAATATAAGTAAATGTAAACGTCTGTTGCTGCTAATGTTTGCCCAGTTGCACACTCGTTTTAAGGGACTGACATGTGCGAGTCTCGCACAATGCAATCATGAATGAGCAAACGTGAACATTAAGGCAATCTTAAGGCAATGTCGGGGTGTCTGGGTTATTAAATCTATTACTCATTTGCACACCAAAAATATTTGTGTAAAATAAGACTGCAACATCACATGAGCTAAATCCTGTTTTCACTACTGCCCAATATGGTCACATAGCAGTACTGATTAACACCCCTTTAGCCGTGTGTGTCTGTGGTTTTTTTTTTTTTAATTTTTTTTTTTTTATTTAAAAGGCTGATTTCAATTCCCTGGCAGAAGCGCCTTAAAGCCACAGGCAGACTTGCAGAGGCTGTTTCTGCGTTGGTCTTACGCACACTCGAATGATGTCATCTGAAATTAATTAGCATGTTGGATGTGTTTCCAGCGACATGTATCCGTGTTCGGTATAACAGAACCGACACACATCCTTGGTCTTATTGACTACTGTCTTCAAGGTTGGCGGGAAACCAAAAGGTTCCCAAACGACTAGTTTAAGTGATGTGGGAGGGTCTTTGAAGTAACCAACATCATTTGTTTTAGGTTTCGCCATCTTTAAGAAATGCGTTCATTTCATTGTGCGTTCCAAACTGAATATGAGTAACGGAACAGCACACGAGGAGAATTTGTACCACAACAGTGCTTGCCTTTTCTTTAAATGTAGGCCTCAGATGCTCTTCAGCAATTTTTTTTTAATCATGATGCATATTGAATCTACTAACAAATATCAGTATAATATGGAATGGGAAGGTCTCAGCAAGTTCTCGCTGCTAGTGGATAACTTTCCTCAGCCTTAAGATGTTTCGCTGGAACTGTTAGAACCGATCTCAGTGCCTTGACAGTCCTCGATGCCTGTTCCCCCTTCTGAGGTGCACACATTTTCAAACCCTGCAGGATAGGATTCCTTGGGCTTGGACTTATGGGGAGTGGAATAGTCTCCAACCTCTTGAAGATGGGTCATGTGGTCACAGTGTGGAACCGCACAGCAGAAAAGGTAAGAACTGGGCTGGGTTATTTGTTCAGTGTTATTTTAAACAATTTGATGTGTGGAGGTTTTAAAACGTATTGCTGCCACCATCTTGATGCAAGAGAGTGTTATTTCCTGTTTTCTGCGGTCCATATGAATCTAATTTGGTCATCCTGGTAATCAGTGTATCTCTTAAAGTGGGACTTTAGCTAGTTCATGGAGAGCATGTCATTTTCCTTGCAGTGCGACCTGTTCATCCAGGAGGGCGCCAGGTTAGGCCGAACGCCGGCCGAAGTTGTCTCAATGTGTGACATCACTTTCTCCTGTGTCTCGGACCCAAAGGCAGCCAGGGATGTAAGTATCGGGCTTCTTTCCTATTTGATGCCTAGACAATGGTGCTGGATGTTGGTGTGTTTGAATGTGTCCTGTCAAAGGCATGATGGGAGTTTCCCAGCTGAGGTCTCCTAATTAGGCTTGATTCAGTCATGTCGTTCTCATCAGTGAAGCTAAAGGAGCAGTTATTTATTAATTTTTTTTAAGCTTACCAGTCCTTTGGTTAATTGTTCACTGGCTTCAGATGAGTAGCCATTAAGTTGTTGAAAATCGAAAAACATCTAACATCCACTCTCCCTGTAAATCCCTAAAAGCATTCTTAATCGGAACAGTAAAGGGTACCTGTGGCTGACTCATTTGAATAAATCTTTTGAAGTTGTAAAATGTAGTAAAATTTATTCAGCCAGCTGAGGCCTAATAAAAAGCTCAGCTGGACCTGCAGAGGGTGGGTGAGGCATGGGAGGCGCTGGGCCGTGAGACAGGGCTCCCTTCTGAGACTCGCCCCTGTTGTGAGGCATGGGAGGCGCTGGGCTGTGAGACGGGGCTCCCTTCTGAGACTCGCCCCTGTTGTGAGGCATGGGAGGCGCTGGGCCGTGAGACAGGGCTCCCTTCTGAGACTCGCCCCTGTTGTGAGGCATGGGAGGCACTGGGCCGTGAGACAGGGCTCCCTTCTGAGACTCGCCCCTGTTGTGAGGCATGGGAGGCGCTGGGCCGTGAGACGGGGCTCCCTTCTGAGACTCGCCCCTGTTGTGAGGCATGGGAGGCGCTGGGCCGTGAGACAGGGCTCCCTTCTGAGACTCGCCCCTGTTTCCAGCTTGTTTTGGGCCCCAGCGGCGTGCTCCAGGGAATCCGGCCAGGAAAGTGCTACGTGGAGATGTCCACCGTAGACCCAGAGACGATCACGGAGCTGGCTCAGGTAAGCGAGCAGCCCACTGGCCCATCTCTCAGAACGTTTACATGCACAGCTACGGTTATAGCTCAACTGCGCCATTTAATCAGACTGCTGTCCTTCTCCCAGGATAGATGCACAGGAGGGGAATAGGTTTATTGACTGAAGTATGTCCGACTCGGCTACAATAGGTGGTGATATGGCTCATTTCAATCTGTTAATATTGGGCTTTTTCCAATTGACCTATTACATCACAGATGTACAAAAATAATAAAATTAATAATAGTGGGTGTGTAGACAAATGAAGTGACACAAACTCTTAATTGCGATCTGGTCAGAAGGGTGGGTACAACAAGATCAGAATAGCATAATAAAGTATTTTGTATAATATACTGTGACAGCACGGTATTGGACATTTTTCAAATATTGCAATGTGGTTTTGCTGTAATAAATATTGGTATTTATGAAATAAAAAAAGTAACAAACGAGCCCATATAGGAGTGATTTAAACAGCAAGGATGAAAATGACTGAACATATGCAGCGCTCATGCATAAGTAGCGAAGATAAACTTTAAATTGACTTTTCAAGATCATCTAGTATATGTTTAAAAGGAATAATCCATTAAAGTTGTAAAACTTGCTGCGTTTTTTTTTGCTTCTGCATTTTTCAAATTCAATATAAATTCAAAATATCCCGCTTCAGTGATGTCATTCAGCGCCGCTATCAGTTTTTACAGCAGAGGAAAACAAACACATTGTACTGTACTGCTGGTACCTTCTTCAAGTGACAACGGTACGGTACCTGGTGCAGTAGAAAAGTGCCGTTTAGTAGAGCGGTGAATTGGACAGCTTCACAGCGCTGCACATTTTGTGCGTGCTGTATGTATTTTTTCTTTTCCACAAAGGAGATGTATGCTATTCCTTGTGGGTTTCATGTTATCTGAAGGCAGACGACACCGCCACTTGCTGCTGGCGTGTGCCAATAACGTGACCTCTGATATGATCCGAGATGCTTCTGTTACTTCCAGGCCAAAGCCCCCGGGGGTGTGGTACCTGTGGAGCATGCGCAGAGCACTTAGGCCAGTTAGAGTCTGATTTTTAATGTATACTTGCAGGAGTAAATCGACTCCCAATCGCATTATCTGGGTGTCTTAGTCCAACTATACAATTTCAGCCAAACTAGCATGTTTACATGTACTTCAAAAGTGTGGTTTTAGTCGGACTAACACGATAATTAGATTTTCTTAGTGTACATGTAAACGTACTGTGTGTTTGGCAGCCAGCCCTAGGAATGGTACGGCCCCTAGCTTGGCATTCTTGGCGGCTTCAGGTAATCCGCAGAGGTGTCGCACGTGTTAATATTAGCTTTACGTGATCCAGGAAATGTGCTAACCCCAGGCTCGGCTTTAGTTGTTGGATGAGTGTTCTTCCAAGTGAGCCCGCAGTGCCGTCTTTCGTAAACGCCGGCGTCCTCCCTAGGTCATCACCTCGAGGGGGGGTCGTTTCCTCGAGGCCCCCGTCTCCGGAAGCCAGCAGCTGTCCAACGACGGCATGCTAGTCATCTTGGCGGCCGGAGACCGAACGGTGTACGAAGACTGCAGCAGTTGCTTCCAGGCTATGGGAAAGACGTCCTTCTTCTTGGGTAAGGAGACGAGCGGTGCCAGCCTGTGGTTGATTCCTGTTGAACGTACGTTATGCGTGATGAATGGCAGCGATCACTGTCTTCTAACAGGTGAAGCGGGCAATGCGGCGAAGATGATGCTCATCCTGAACATGGTACAGGGCAGTTTTATGGCTACAATAGCGGAAGGACTTACTCTGGCTCAAGCCACAGGCCAATCACAGCAGACATTCTTGGACATTCTTTGTCAGGGGCAGATGGCAAGCACCTTTTTGGACCAGAAATGCCAAAGTTAGTAATTCTGTTGCCGTACTTAATCATGTTCACAATTAACGGTAAGTTATTTCGGCTATCTGACCTGTGATATTCCTTTCAGATATCTTGCAGGGGAACTTCAAACCGGATTACTATTTGAAGCACATTCAGAAAGATCTTAGGTTAGCGATCGCAATGGGAGATTCAGTCAATCATCCGACCCCAATGGCAGCCGCTGCCAATGAGGTAAGCTGTACATCTTTGACTGACGTGTCTTGTGGCATATGAGAATGCTTGGCTTAACAGGAAGTCCCTCTTATTTTCCCCCTTTTCACCCTGCAGGTGTACAAGAGAGCGAAAGCATTGGACCAGTCAGACAATGATATGTCTGCAGTCTACAGAGCCTATATTCACTGAACCTGTAAGATGTATTTCGACCACTGGACCACGTCACCCCTTTCAACCCCCAGCCAACCTTCACCCAAGTTTCCTTTTGTATGAATTTGCTCAGATCATGCCTGTGTGGCATTGGTGAGATTTTTTTTTTTCTTCCCCGTAGGATATGGGAACTAGCCAAATGTGAGCGTCACACTGACATTCCCGTGGTGGCATTGGGCTCCGCTTGGCATTTTGGGCTGAGGAAAGGGGGGGAGAATAATGCAGGGTGTCATTCTGACTTCCCGCCGGAGATCGGATTCCGAGTTGGTCTGGCTTGAGTTAAATTAATCTTGCATATCCTCATTTTACATTATTTAATTTTTTAAAATAAGTATCCTGAATTTCCTTAAATTATAAGCCTGTTATCAAAAAAAAAAAAAGGATAGAGATGCACCTAGAAAATACCGTAGCAATGCCTTAACGTGACCCACAATTTAATTTTTTAATTTCCATGGGCGCTAACATCTTTCGTTTTCAATTACTTTCTGGCCACTGTCCTCACGTTACAAGAGCCAGAGTAGTTTGGTCAGATTTAATTTCCGTCACTGAAATTTCAAAGCCTTAAAATAACCGCTTCGCTGCAATTTCCCCCAGGAAAAACGTACATGGTTTGTCACACATGACTGTTATTGGTTACCTTGCAGCGATTGTTGAAACAATGAATCGTAAGTGTATTGAAAGGTCACCAGTATAATTCTTTATGGGGAAAGGGTCCTTTCTGATGATGCCTATGGCTTACTTTGTTGTTATTGGCTGCTGTAACTACAGCTGTCGTTTTGTAACGAGCTATCCAGACTTTCGTTTGGTTTAATATATATATATTTTTTATTAGGGTGGTGGGAGGGACATTGTTTAATGCCCTGCAGCCCTGCCCTTGCTGTCCAGTCCAGTGTACGCCCTCTGGTATCTGACTGTAGGTTACCACACTGTTACCGTTAATTGTTAATCAGGGCCAAACATGCATGCAGGACTGCAGAAGTCCTTGCCTTACTTTTTTTTTTTTTGTTGTTTTGAGGCAGTGGGTAAATGTGGCCAAGAACAGTGTAACAAACTCAAATTGCATTGCTCACTCGGCAATAAGAGCCTTCCTGACAAAAAGGGGAAAAAAAAAAATATGAACAAATTTTATTTCAACCCTGTTTGTAGCACATTTCTTTTTAGCGAATAATTAGCTGGACCTTAATATAATTTAAGTATTTTAAACAATATGCGGCCTGTATGTTTAAATCCTTTTGGTTTAATTTATTCAATTTGCATGTCAATCAAGTGGCTAAGGTCTTTTATCTGTTTTAACAAATGTTTTCTTTTACCAAATATAAATGCAAACTGCTTAAGGGCAGTTTATACACAGCACTGTGTATAAAACAGTTTTTAGGATAGGAAAAAAATTGTAAATAGCCCATTTGGAGTTGTGTGGGATTACATGCTACATGGGTATATTATGGAACAATGACTAGACTGAGGTTAATTTTGTCTGTAGGTTGTTCTGTTGTGTGTTGCTGTTAGTGTCTCTTTTGTTTCCCCTTCAGTTTGTTGTAAATGGTTTATGTTGCAAAAAAAAATCTGAAGAACAGTTAACAGAAGGTCCATGGTGTGTGAGGAAGCTGTTGGTGTGTTTGGGAATATTTATAATTTGGTATAGAGGTGAACATGTCAAGGATTTTTTGTGCAGTTAACTGAAGCCTCCTGATTAAAGAAACTGAAGCCCTTCTGTGTCGCTTCCCTGTGTGATAACCATGCTAGCAGAAGTGTCCTTTGTAACTGTATTGTAATATCCGAATTTTGTAAAGTTCTCTTCCTGTTTTACCAGATTGCAAAGAATTAGCGGTACCACACTGTTAGACCAGATCTAAGAGTCCTATCCGTATAATATGACTGAAAGCTTCCCTCTGATGTGTAGACGGTCCTCCTGAAATCTAGTAACATGCCTCTTTCGACAAAGCTTGATGATGTTCAACTTTATATCCATACTGCAATGTGGCCAAAATGTACATTTTTTGAAAAATTTGTTTTACCCTATATGGCATAATCTCCACCTCTCTTTCGGTTCTGGGATTCTCACGATGCTGAAAACCTCATAACCATGAAGTCAGGGGCATCTCTCCTTCTGGCTCGCAAACAAAACACGCCAATCCCCTTATGATTGTTTTTCTGATAACATATTCTAGGGGGAAGGTCAATTCGATTAAGGAGCATACTATTGTTCTTGGGATTTACCATTTGAAGTTAAGTAGTTACGTACGAACCATTTTTCTGTATTTTTACTGAATATTAATTGGTCTAATCACAAACTGCTTCAGGAAATGAGTGCTCCTGGCAAAGCATGTAGCGTTGTAGACGTTTCTGCGCAGTTTCCTTTAATGGTGACGGTAACTATGTTACCCCCGTCACCTACACCGGAAGTGGCTCCCGAAGGCGAGGCTTCAGAGAGGGGCGGGTCTGGAGGAGCGGAGCTGATACGTTCGGATCAGGCAGCCAGGCGAAGCAGCCGGGAGAGTCGGCCGATTGTGGTGTATGGCATTGCTTCATGCTCAGAGGTCCATGTTGTCCGATCTGTCCAAAATGTCAGCGGCAAGTCAGGCCGAGAGAGGTGTTCTGGTATGGTTTTCCGTTTCCTTTTGCGGCGTACCGGGGAAACGGCGTGAGGCGTATAGGGTGCCCGGTAACGGGAGTCACGGATGCGAGCCGCTATACAGAGGCTACCGTGCAATCGCCAAACGGTGGATTTTTAACTGATCCGAGAATTACAGGTACTGGTGTGTGTCGCTAAATGCAAAATAATTTTTTAAAAAACGGTGTTTTGTGCATTTTTACAAGGGTGCTTGTGTTAGATACAAGCCCGTTATTTACTATTCATTCCGCGAATGATTAAGCCGCGAATTATCACGAATACCTTGTTCCCGAGGCCCTTTCCTCTACTCTGTTCCTTTAGGTCGTGAATTATATTTTGGCATGCATTAACCGTCTGTTTAATACAAATGATATTATCTGTTAATTCTGACCGGTGTGGCTGCATGCATTCCTGAAGGCCAACCATCAGTTGCATAGCTTGATTAAATGATTCAAGAACGTCATTCCACCGTCTAATGAAATAACTTAATTAAAAGAACAAGCTAACTATTTAAAAGCCCGATAACGCAGTTTGCTGTTAACACTTCTCCTGCCTCGACCCAGACGCTGTAAACACATCCATCCATTTTTTGGTAACTTATTACCTAATCAGGGTTGCAAAGGTCCAGACTCTCTTCCAGGAAGAAGACTGTGAATCGGTCCATCACATGACACCATGACCGAGAGAGTCATGCACAAAGGGCAGTGGAGGCCCCTTAATTTACCCGACGTTTGTGCTATAATTACCTGTCATTCTCAGGAGGAAGAGTTTAAATGGCTGCTGAAGGAGGAGGTCCATGCTGTACTGAAACAGCTGCAAGATATTCTGAAGGTAAGTTTCAATATTTCTACTAGAGTGTGTCTTATTTTATTGCTTTAATAGATGTGATATAGATAGGAATATCGGTGCCACTTTACAATAAGGCTACCCTTATAAAGGGATTATGAATGGTTTATAAGCAGGTAATTACTTAGGTTGTAACACTTTGTAAATCATTACTAGACAATTATAAACAGGTTATACCACAGTTTTCTTCTTATTAATGAGTTACTACCATTTATAAGTGTCAAAAGGTAGCCTTATTGTAAAGTGGTACTGTAATAAAAATATATAACTTGACATATGTGCTATGTAATTCAAATTCAGGAAATTCTTTGACAATCTATATTTAAATAAAATCCATATCCATCCTGGAATCAACAGAATAAACAATTATTCTGTCCATCCCTAGGAAGCATCGCGGCGTTTTTCAATGCCTTTGGCTGGTCTGGAGAGCCAACTGAAGCAGGAGAATTTCATTCTGGGAAGCTCAACGTAGGTGGAGTTCAACCGTACGCCTGAAACGAAAGTGTCTCCACTGAAATAAAGGAAGCTGATTATGAGAAAGACCTCGGTGTGTATGTTGATGCTTCCATGTCCCACTCTCCACAGTGTGGGGAGCAATTAAAAAGGCCAATAGGATGTTGGGTTACATCTCTAGGTGTGTGGAGTTTAAGTCAAGGGAGGTGATGCTATGATTATTCAATTCATTAATAAAATCCCACCTAGAATATTGTGTACTGGTTTGGTCACTTACCTTAAAAAAGACATTGCTGCCTTAGAAAGGGTTCAACGTAGGGCTTCGAGAATGGTTCCTGGTCTTAGAGCAATGTCTTATGAGGAGAGTTTAGCTGTTCAGCCAAATGACTATTTCAATATTAGTTCAAATACAAGAACTTGTAGCCATAGGTGGAAATTAGCAGAACATTTTAAACTGGTTTTTAGAAAGCAATTCTTTACACGTTGTGTTGTTAAAGTTTGGAATAGTCTTTCTGTTAATGTAGTCCAATTAAAACCTTGGGCTCCTTTAAATCAGATCTAGGTAAGATGTTAAGTCTGAGCTGTTAACTGAGTTCTCCCCAAATGAGCTTGATGGGCTGAATGGCCTCTTGTTTGTAAATGTATGGTCCTAAGCTCTCTTATGAGACAGACACACAGGTGATGCTGGTGATAGTGAAGCCTGGGGTCCAAATGCAGCTGTTTATCCTGCACCCCAGACCCCGGAGCATTTAGTATGAATGCCTTTCGTAATATTAATTTTGGTACTTTAATTTAGGGAAAGGTCTTTTCCCAAATGAATAGGGCTCAAACAAGGTAACATGGAAACCAAGATAAGTGTTCCACTGTGCCTAACCCAGTGTTTCCCAAGCCTGTCCTTGTGAACCCACAGTCAGTCCATGTTTTTGCTCCCTCCGAGCTCCCTGGCAGACAGTCCACGTTTTGGGGGAGCTGGGAGGGAGCAAAATCGTGACCTGTCTGTGGGTCCCTGAGGACCGGATTGGGAAACTGGTCTTGAGCCACATAACTCCCAAAACAAATGTTATCAGTTTGGCTAAACCTTGAGCAAACTGGCATACTGGTGTCAGCCCAAGGTCAAGCTTTGACATTGCTCTCTGTGCCGCCGGTGTTATGATGGAGGTGCACTGTTTCTCTCATAGTGTGTATTTCCAGGATGGACCAGGTGAAAGGAGTCCTCACACTGCAGGGTGACACTCTGACACAAGCTGTAAGTGTGTGCCGTCTCTTTAAGTCATGAGCCTGGCGTCACACAGCTCCCCAGATCTCTGGCATCGCGTCTGTCCTTCTCTATTCTTATAGGATATCCATCTAAAGATGATGAGGAGCAACCAAGTCTTCCATTTTGCATTTCGGGATGACAAGCAGTGGAAAATGCAGCAGGTATGATATTTGTGTTTTCAGACACCTGGTGTTTAAAATGTTTCTTTTGAAGTTTTTATTCTGCTGTTCTCTAAAGCTAAAACATCTTGCCAAAATCGAAAGCCTGAGCATTATGGGGATTGCACAATGGAAACCACAGCTCTTTTGGAAAACTGGGGAAATAGAAGCTAAGCCACTATGTCCTCCTTATACTGGAAGTGGTCAGGCTGACTCTTCATTTTACTAACATGCCTCCCATAACATCCCAGATTCAGGACGCGAGAAACCACATAGCCCAGGCCCTGCAGCTCGTCAACAGCCGCGATGAGAGCTACTACTTTAAAAGTGGAGCTGAAGTTAACAAGGTTAGTGTGTCGTGAGGAACCTTGTAAGTATGAATTAACATGGCCAATAAACCTGTTTCATTCATCCGTCCATCTGTTCGTTCATTCGTTTGGTCATTTATTTATTCACATGGTCATTTAACCATGGTGTGTTTATTCTATATATTTACGTTGTTATGTTTATTAAGATCATTACATTTGATGTTGGCAATAGTGATAGTCGGCTTTATCCAAAATCCATGCTTGATAACCTGTCAGTGTTTTTTCCCCTGTCACTGAGGCTATATCTGTTACATTTCCATTAAAAAACATTATTCCAACATGGTGGATATGGAGGAGCTGGTTTCAGTAGTTTTCCCTGTTGCTGGTATGTATGCAGCTAAGTAGCATGAATCACAGTGTAACTGCTGCATATTTGCAGAAAAAGCAACAAATTTACTGATCACTGTGTCGATGCACACATACCTAATGTGGGCTACATCATTGATGTTTTCGCTTATTTCATTGTGTATGAAATTACTTTCGTAAATGATGAACGTGAAAACATCTGTGTGGATGGAGATTGTTTTAGTTTGAAAACTCAAGTTTTTAAACAAAAATGTAGCAATGTGGTCGCAGCCTGACACCCTAAAGCAAGTAGCAAAGCAATTCTTTGAGCAATAGGGCACAGGGTCATGCGAAATTCAGAATTAATGAATTGTGCCCAATTACATTTATGAATTGGGATTTGAATTGGCAGCACCCTATAGGATGTTGAATTGGAATTTGAATTAGAATGACAGGAAGAAGAATTTAATTTAATTTCTTTGACTTTAAATTAATGAAATGCAAACGGAACACAGGAATGTCATTAAACCTAGCAAGCAATAAGTACAGATGCTCCTCCACTTACGAACCTTCAATTTATGAACTTTAATAGTTATAGTAATACTATAACTTTATAGTTTACTATAACTTTAATAGTTATAGTAAAATAGTAATAATTTTTAGCTTTAATAGTAAAAATATGTTACAGCTCATAAGACTATGAATTATAACTTTTTAAAAATTACTTGTGGTGTATAAAAGGAGCCAAATCTCAGTGATTTGTCAGCTGTGGAATGTATGTGTAATTCACATGCCAAATTTAGTCAAAATCAAAAATGGCGACACAAAGGCTGTTTGTTGAAATAAAATGAAATGACCAAGTATTTTTGATTTGCAGTAGTACCTGTAAGGTTTGAGTCCAGTGTGAAATGAATCACATCCTGTTGTTAAATAACTATGCTTCTTTTTTAAAGTTAAAGGCAAATCAAAGGAAACATGTCAAAAAGAATTACTTTATTTTGTGTAGTTGCTCCTGTTTTTTATGCGTAGAACAATGTTTTGCTGTTATAGCTAGCAATAAGTAAAATATTATTGTTGATACACATGACATTGTTCAGCATTGTTATATTTAATCAGCAAAAGATCTTCAAAGGTTTTATCATTTTTAGATTGGAATGTTCTGGCCGGAAAATCTTTCCTGCTACACTGAAGACTCCAGGTAGAAAGAGAGAGCTGGTATAGCGAGAGATTTGCAGGCAAGTTGTGCAAAGCCCAGCACAGCTGATTTGGTTTCCTTTCCAGTCGACCAAAGGGTCGGCATCCTCTGCTAAACATTGTTGACTCAGGCAAATAGTGACATGTGAAGCTTTGGTGACAGGTGAGGGACTAGTTTAACTTTCATTATAGCCAGCAAACAAACAAACAAACAAATTTATTTTTGTATAGCGCATTATCACAACATTACATTGTCCCAAAGCGCTTTACAGCATCCCCACCCAAAGCCCCCAGTGAGTAAGCCATAGGCGACAGTGGCAAGGAAAAACTCCCCAGAAGGAAGAAACCTTGGGAGGGACCAGACTCAAAGGGGGAGCCCATCCTCCAGGGGCCGGCAGGGAGAGTCAGATACAGTTAAATCTGAAACACAAACGGGGAGCAGGGGGGAGATGACAAGCCGGTGCCACCACTCCCTCCAATCGCCAGGCAACCAGAAGGCAGGGAGCGGGTCATACAAGGAAGATGACACGGGCAGAACGGCGAGCTGGATGCACGGACGTCATTGGTAGTGGCGACGTCACATGTTGCAGGGTGTGCTGGACATCTTGATAGATTGAGGTCTCCAGGCAGCACCCCCCAGGAGAAGTAGGGGAAATAAATGCAATTAGTCAAAGTACTGAACACCACTCAGGTTCAGATCAGGGAGGCCGTTCCTCCCAATCACCCCCCTCCAGGCCACACTCATTGCCAAATAACTAATGATTTAAAAATTAAGCAAGAGTATCTAAGTCTACAGGTTGAGTTAAAAAATAACATTAGACTCTCCAAGAGGAATGTAGAAAGAAAAATTGCATTGGAGTTTCTTCCAGTATTTTAACTTCAAAATAGCTCTAAAAGCTCAAATCACTAATTTGCAGGATAGTAAGGGCCTTATAATTGAAAATTAAATTGATATAGTAAATGAGTTTAATGATTATTTTACACGGGTGTTCATAGTAGTGAACATGAGTAGCTTACCACCATTTAGTATGAATAAAGCGTCGTCTATGATCAATATATGTATAACTGAGGCTGATGTGGTACTAAGTCTAGCTAAGCTCAAAATAAATAAATCGCAGGGCCCTGATGGCATCTTCCCAATAGTTTTAGAAGGGATGAGGGATATTATTAGCCAACCTTTAACTTTAATATTCGAGAAATCGTTATCTGCGGGTGTGGTACCTTCAGATTGGAAGCATGCTAATATAACACCCATATTCAAAAAAGGGGATAGACGTAATCCAGCAAACTATAGGCCAATCAGTTTAACTAGCATTACTGGAAAAATAATGGAAGCTATAATTCAAGTGAAAATGGTTGATTACCTGGATGCAAATAACATTGAGGGATAGCCAACATGTATTTTGAAGAGGTAGATCCTGTTTAACGAATCTACTTGAGTTCTTTGAGGAAGCTACAAGAGAAATTGATCACAAAAAGGCCTACGATGTGATCTACTTAGATTTCCAGAAGGCCTTTGATGTTGCCCCCCACAAATGGCTCTTTCTTAAGCTCAAAGCTGCAGGGATTTTAGGAACTGTGGCAGCTTGGATCAAGAACTGGTTAACTGACAGGAAGCAGCGAGTAGTTATTAGAGGCACAATGTCACAGTGGGCCTGCGTTCATAGTGGGGTACCGCAGGGTTCAACTTTAGGACCACTATTGTTCCTAATTTACATTGATGATATTGACACCAATACATACAGTAAACTGGATGTAAATTTGCAGACGACACCAAGGTGGGTGGTGTAGCAAATACTGATCTAGCAGCAGAAAGGGATTTGGATTTAATTAGCGACTGGGCTGATACTTGGCAGGTGAAATTTAACACAGATAAATGTAAGGTAATCCATGCAGGGAGCAGAAATATAAAGTACAGATATTTTATGGGTTCCACTGAAATAAAGGTAGCTGATTACGAGAAAGATCTCGGTGTGTATGTTGATGCTTCCATGTCCCACTCTCGCCAGTGTGGGGAAGCAATAAAAAAGGCCAATAGAATGTTGGGTTACATCTGTAGGTGTGTGGAGTGTAAGTCAAGGGAGGTGATGTTACATTTATACAATTCCTTGGTAAGACCCCACCTAGAATATTGTGTGCAGGTTTGGTCACAATACCTTACGACGGACATTGCTGCCTTAGAAAAGGTGCAACGGAGGGCTACGAGAATGATTCCTGGTCTTAGTGGAATGTCTTATGAGGAGATGATAGCTGAGCTGAATCTGTTTAGCCTTGAGCAAAGGAGACTAAGGGGGGACATGATCCAGGTATATAAGATTCTAACAGGTCTGGATGCTGTTCAGCCAAATGGCTATTTCAATATTAGTTTAAATACTAGAACTCATGGCCGTAAGTGGAAATTAGCGGGAGAAAATTTTAAAATAAATCTGAGGAAGCACTTCTTTACTCAGCATGTAGTTATAGTATGAAATAGTCTTCCTGCTTGTGTAGTGCAAACTAAACCCTGGGTTCCTGTAAATCAGAGCTAGATAAGATTTTAACAACTCTGAGCTATTAGTTAAGTTCTCCTCAAACGAGCTTGATGGGCCGAATGGCCTCCTCTCGTTTGTAAATTTATGTTCTTATGTAAATATGTTGTTTATTTGTATTAAAATATTAAGCTGTATTGTAATTATTTGACTTTAATTCCATGTTAATTCTACTTCCTTAAATTCAAAATTGAATTGCCACAGTGCAAATTCAGTTGAAATGCACAAATTGAATTGTAATCACAGGGCTGTTCTCAATCCAATTCTGAATGGTGCACAACCCTGATTTTAGGTCAGGGGACTCGCTCAGATGCCCAAGAATGAAATCAGTCTGGTATTTGAACCAGCGACTATCCGTCCGCAGGCACAGTGTTCAAACTCGCTTAAGCCACACATTTCCTAAATGAGGGGAAAAAAACGGCTTTTATTAAATTTGTTTTTGAGAAATGTCAGGTCTTCTCAACTCTCTACTTTCCTTTTCATTTATAATGACTCTGTGTTAATTATCCCTGACTGTTCTCCTTGTGAAAGGCATGCTTCCGTGTGGTAATGCCTCTTGCTAATGTGTCGCAGCTGATGGACGCCGTGATGCTGCAGTTAACCAGGGCTCGCAATCGGCTGACGACCCCCGCCACGATGACGCTCCCAGAGTTAGCATGCAGCGGCCTCATGGTAACAACCCCCCCCTCCCCCAAATTTACAAAGATCTTCCTGCATTAGTCCACCGCACACAGTGTTTCACTCTTCCCCGTACTGCAGAAAATGTTCTCCCCTCCGATGCCAGGAGACGTAATGGTGAACTTCTACATCAATCTCAGCAAGCTGTGTCTGACTGTGTACCAGCTGCATGTCCTGCAGCCCAACACCACCAAGGTAGGCAGTACAGGGCTGTTCGCACCTCGTAACGTCTGGTATCTAAGAGCATAGAATAATAGAATATCTTTATTGTCATTGTATATGTACCCTGAACTCTTTATATTTCTGCACTACATATCATAAACAAAATGATGCAACATAGATACACAGTATATAGCAGAGTAGTGAATGAAAGTACAGTAATGCGATGATATATTAAATTTAGCAGGACTGAAAACAGCCAGTTGTTCCTTCTTCGAGCCTCACTGGCTTTAATTTGGCCGATAGAGGCTCACCAAGCCTGATCTATTGGCCTAATCTATTAATGCTAAGCTTCATTTACACAATCGGTGCATCCATCCATCCATGCCTCCATCCTTAATCGGCTTTTCCTGCTGAGGGTCACGGTGATGGCACAGCACTATGAAATTTTAAAATGCCCTCCCGGTACATATGTGTGGATTCTGAATACGCCACATAAAGAAGAATGTGCAGAGAAAAAATATTCTGTGGGTGTGCTGCCTCAGTGAGACTCTCACACTCTGATGAATTTATTAGCAAAATTTTAGTACTCCAGCCACTGCAAAAAAAACTCACACCGGTCCATCCAGACTAGTGTGGTGCTGAGGTATCACTCGCTGCATGGCCGCATTCAGGATCTTGTCCCTGAGGTGGTTTATCGTGTGGTGGGTGCAGCTACGCGCTGTAATCAGAGCGCGCTCCTTACCTCTCTCCTTTTACTAAGCACAGCCCATGCAAGGAATAGAAGCCTGCAATAAAAACGTGCTAATTTCAGACAAGGTCATAACAAGAAGGTGAGTAATAGGTTGAGTAGCTTGCCGTTATAAAAATGAATATTATTAAAAAGGAACATTAAGAGTCAGGGATGTCATGTGAGAGGGTTTTCAGTTCTTTGACACTCCGTCCAGCTGTCTTTCATAACTGCTTATTGAGTTCTGAGTTTTGTCGCGTATGCTAGCTAAATAACAGCAATTTAAACGATCGATTTAAAAAATTTTTTTTTTGGCTGTTCAGTTGTGCTTGGCTGTATTTAAACGATTTAAACAATCAATTTAATTTTCTTGGCTGTATTCAGTTGTGACACCCTCAGGGTGTCCTCAGATCAAGCTGAAAGCCTCACGGACATTTAAATTCATTTAACAGATGCTTATTTATGCAGATAATATTTAACACGTGTTATGGCATAAACTCATATCAGGAACCCTATAGACACAGGCATCACCAAAGAGTGTTTCATAATCGAATATGAAACTTATCTTAGTCTAATCGGTGCTTCTCGACTGGTAGGTGGCGCCATTATCAGTGGGTTTTGGAGTGTGGTGGAGTCCCAGTGGTCAAGCTGAGCCCCCGGTCAGCAAATTGCAGGTCCTGAGGCTAAACCCCTTAAGATCCGCTTGTGTCGGGAATCTCCAGTAGGCTGCCAATTTGAATCTCGTAGCTAATCACTATCTGGTTCCACGGCAAGGCCCTTAACCCCCATAAAATACTGCAGGGGTGCTGGAAAAATGGCGGATCCTGCATGCTGAGCCCCCACTTCCCTCTTTCTGTGTCATAGGTTATACACAGATTGAATTTCATTATATAATCATGCACCACATACTGATGTTTTGGTGAACGGACTGCGTTTGTGACGGTGGTCCCTGCGATTATAATGAAGCTGAGAAATTCCTATCGCCTAGTGACATCTAGCTGTCGTGAAGTCATAGCACAACGGATTACTCACGTTTAGAGTGATACTGGTATAAACAAACCTACTGCATTGCCAGTCCTCTAAAAGTGTAGCACATACAATAATCTGCAGTACATAATACTAGATAATGACAATAACTGTTACTGGTTCATGCATTTACTATACCGTACTTTTTACTGTTACTTAGGCTACACCATTTAGCCTAGGTGTGTAGTAGGCGACACCATCTAGGTTTGTGTAAGTACACTCTACGGTAAAATCTCCTAACGATGCTTTTCTCAGAACGTATCCCCGTCCTTAAGCGACACATGATTGTACTTGCTACCTGTACAATGACAATCAGGCACTCGATTATTACTGTATTCTACTGTTACTCCACAATGGAAGTCAACAGTGAGCCGGTAAGGGTCAGTGGTGGGGGGGATGAGGTTACTTCAGGGATCAAACATCCCAGAGGAGATGTTTCTTGAAGGTCATAAAGAACTGGAAAGAGCTTGGAGGTACAAATGCAGTTATGCAGGCCTGCAGACGGCAAAGCCACAAGTAAACCGGAAAAGCGAGAGATGGCAAAAAGAGGAACAGAAATAAGCATCCGTTTTAAGCTTAAGGCGGAATTTTCGAGTTGCTATTGTAGCAGACAGACTGCATATTAACCTTTGCATTAAGCGAAATGCTGTAATTATATTACTGTATGCTCTGCAAAATGTCAGATGCTTCAGCACAGAAATCCAGTTGGATTATTTAACAGGGGTCAGCATCTTAAATGTTTAAACACCTTAGAAAAAAACAATATAATAATCATTTAAAGGAAATAACTCATAGTTCCTGTGCAAATGCGTTTGTGGATATGAGAGCTGGCTGGAGTGTTTTTATTTCTTAATTCAGTTCCTCTGTTGTACAGTGGATGATTTAAAATGGATAACTTGAATTAGGAACAAGCTGTTTTCTATTACTCTGGTTTTAATTAACTTTTTTCCCCCCATTTTAATAGAATTTTAAGCCTTCTGGGAGCTCTATTTTGCATAACCCAGGGGCGATGTTGTAAGTACCCCCCCGTTTTCAGTGATGGGTTTGAACGTTTGTGCGTGCAACGTTACATTTGGAATTTTGCGGGTGTTATGTATAATCATTAGGTGTATAGTCATTAGCGAGGCCCAGTGACAACCTCTAAGCTTCTTATGGAGTCGTCCGGGATACAGAAACGCAAATAACACCTGAACATTCCCCCAATCAGCGAGATCGGCAACACTAAGTTTGAGGTCAGCCACGTGCACACGGTGGAGTGCGTCGTCCCCTGGCTTAACGACACCCTGGTCTTCCTCACCATCTCCCTGCAGCTCTGCCAGCAGCTGAAAGACAAGGTGGGTGTGGCCTAACCCTTTGATTGACTGCTTTGTTGCTCTCTTGCTCTCTCTCTCCCTTTCTGAAGCTTTTGAGCATGGCTGCCTTTTGCTAACACACTTGTTACCCGTGGGCTGTTTCGAAAATTATACAGATGGGGAAAAATACTCCAAATTCAAATTTGGACTTTGCTGCATATCTAAAAATATCTGCGACTTGGCCTGTGTACGTGTAAAACGCACAGGCTTGCACAGCGCTTTTTTCTTCCTCCGCCGATTGTAAATAAATGCTGAATCGCTGCGCTTCTGATTCAGCAAGTGCCCTTAAACCATGAAACTGCAGTCTGCCTGTAGCAAGTGGACCTCCTTCCCTCATCCTGTGGTGCTCTCAGATTTCCGTCTTCTCCAGCTACTGGAACTACAGACCATTCTAGCCGCCTCAGCGTCCAGCCAGAGGTCGAAGGAGGGCGCAGGGTTCCGGGCTCCTGGATATCGGGGCGGATCTCGTCCGCAGCACCACCATGCATTGGCCCATACTGTTCCCGTTCCGGCCCAGTTCTCTGCAGGCGCTGGCTTTTGACAGGACCTATGTTTTCAAGACTCCTGAAGGCTACCTGGTTTTAAAAACATGTATTTTTCTTAGTTTTAGCACCCTGTACAGTACATATTCACTTGCATGGTGGGTGTTGAGTTCAGTCTCGTCTCGTCTGGGGAATTTTTATTTTTTCCTAGGCAATGGATTGGTAGTTCTGGCAATGTTTGAGTAAGATGATTCAAAACACTACTTTTTGATGAATAACATATGGTATGGTAATACTACTTGGATTAGTGTCTGCTTGTGTATATATCCTGACCACCGTTTAGCTCGGCTGCCCAGACCTCCTGAAAGCCAGAAATGGTTCTCGTGGTAACGCAGACATTTTGCTGAGGAGTGTATGCGTAATGTGTAACAGCGCCTGAGGGGAAAAACATTAAATGCTAAAGTGAGGGACCAAATATCAGCACAGAGGAAATTTGGGTGATTTGATGATCACCAATAAGCAATCAGTGTGGCGTTTCGTGTACATGTGTAATAGTCACTATTAATTTATTGAACTGAATATTTCTGCTTTCTGATACGCATGTTGTCGAATTCGCAGCGGTGAGTTTAACTACAGTTGTTAAGCTAACCTCTCTATAAATTGAACTATATACTGTGCACTATATCAACCGTTACATATGTAATAAAGTGAATTTTCTAAAACACACAATGTCAGACCACTCTATGGGGTCCTCTGCTTTTTCTCGTGTGTTGGATAGGGATGGTCAGAGGAGACCTAATGCTTATCCCAGAAATTGTCACTCTTCATAACACAGTAACAGAGAAACGCATAAGAAGAAACAGCTTAAGCCCACTTACAGCACCTCCCATGGTGTAGGGGTCTTAGAGCATCCACTTAATGTCTGATTTCTTTTTGCTGAAACGATTCGCTACACTTAATCTCTGATACACATGCATGAGTTTAAATCTGTAAACGTCTAAGTGTGATACGGGCTTCCTTCACCACTGCACGCTCTGCCAGGTTTAAAGCATTCACTGTTATCCTCTGCAATTAATACGATCTAAGACTCTCCTCTTCAAAGCCTGTTTAAAGGGGCTGTATCCCTGCTCACCCCCAAATGCCACAGATCAGCTCCTATATGGCTAATCTGAGACCACAGATTCGTTTCCAAATAACACCCCAGGGCCAAAATAACCTCAGAACTGGATGCTACACAACAGTGCTTGAAAATACAAGCTGAAAAACTCGCATGGTAATGAAACTGAAATTGGCCGAGGTCTTCCTGTGAATAATGGCCAAATAATGTTCTATGGCCTGCTCCTTTGGATGTTTTCGCTGGATGGCAGTCTCCGTCCATTTTATCACACAGACCATCTGCGATGCGGGAAGATCAATGTCCTGTAAAGCTGTGGACAGTCTCATTTTAATTACCCAGCCTGTGATATATGTGCCATACTTACTTATATATAAATAACATGGAGGGAAAAACAGCAGTCAGTCGTTTTCCTTGCTACAGTGGCAGTCTCGCTCTCTTGCATGATTTATGCGAAAAGGCTGGCCGGCTCACCTTTCCTTATGTATTTCGTGCAGTTTATGACCACTGATACTGAGCATATTCCTTGGATATGGGCCACGTATATGAGAATGGGCAAGAAGAAAATAAAAGTTACTGCAAACCATTACTGGGAGGATAAAAGAAGAATGTTAGTCAAAAGGTATAAATAAGTCCATGACCACATCATGATTGTGCCATTTTGTTTAAATACAAAGATATTGAAATAAGTACAAAGAAGCAAATTTACAGACATTAAATACACATTTATGGCCTGAAGACTGATTACACAGACTGATTAATCGTCCTTAAATTTCAGTGGCAGCGTTTCAGTAGAGCTTGCTGGATCTGTCACCCACCGACACCCTATCCTCCATATCAGTGCAGGACAGCCTCGCCCGATTACCCTCCACTGATGTTTACAAGCATTGAAAGATATTCTATACCTGATATTCTATACCTGATATTCTATATACTGTATGTGATGCCTAAATGTCAGCGCCCAAATGTTTGACATTCCTGGTAAAAAGAGGTTCCACTTACATTAAAGCCACATAAGATTAGATGTAGAATCTCCTCCATATTTACAATACTACTTAAATTAGAACAAACTGATTTGAGTATTATGGTTCCTTTTTGGTACTTCTACAGTACCATGAAGAAGGCTCAGGCAGTCAAAGAAAACGTTTTAAGGCTATTTGTCTGGGTTTTTAGTGTATATTTACTCAGGAAAAAAAACAACTTAACCTTAGAACATATGGAAAATAACAGTAACACAATAAAAAAAAGACAATTTCTTCTGTTCTCCAAAAAGTTACCAATATCTTGCAGGATGGCTAGACGAACACCGCTTCAGTTCCCAAACCTCTCCTCAGCCTCACCTAAATGTCACCACCAGCTCGATTAATTAAATTAATTGTGTGTGGTATTGATTAGCCAAAGAAGATGAGCAGTGGTCGAGTCAAAAAATAAATGGCCGTACTGCATGGTTGCTGCAAATACTGTGGTGACTTTAGGAGGAGGCTGAAATGGCTAAGCTGACACACTCCAACAGACATAATATCATAGTTTTACACCAACATGAAGATCATTCAGACATGTTCTCTGACTGCCCGAGACGTGTGCACAGTACTGTATATATTCTAATGTACAGACTAGTATGCCTTCATTGAAATGGGCAGAATCAAAGTTTTGGTTAAGCTGATTTTCTGCATGGTATTTGCTGCCCCCCACCCCCTGCAGAAATAGCAGTCAGTCTTCTGATGGTCCCCGGCTCTGCCTATGGCTCCAGTGCCATGTTTTCAATCCCCACCTTTTGCCTGCGAGGCTATTAACAAAGGAGGAAAACAATCTTAAAAACTCATATACCTCACGACTGAAATTAAAAAGTAATTACAGAATAGCTCACAAGTTTGTTTTATTGATTTACAGTCAACATGAAGTCATATGAGGCATCTCAGAGACGATAAACAATGGAGAGCTCGATTAGATTACAGAGGTATTTACAAAGTAGAAGGAAAAGAAATGTTGCTTTTCATTGTTTCTTTTAAAGTAGTACAACTGGGAGATGGATAACCACCACCCTTGCTAACTTTATATACTGGGCTTATTGTCGTACCTTTTCCATCGCGTCGCAGCAGCAGCAGCAGCAAAAGCGAACAAGAACCAGTATTACGAGCAGAAGGACCACACCTTGTAGAAAAAAGGAATACATGGATGTGGGATTGCTGCTCTTTTACAAATCAGGACACTATTCTCATTTCTAATTTTTGACAGTGGGTGGGTGGGAGGATGATCACTAATTTGCATATGCTTTTAAAAAGTACTTACTCCCACATCTGTGAGTAAAGTTCGCTGGGGGGGGGTGTTGGTTTTCAGGTCGCTGCGCTCGATAAAATCGCCAAGGCAGCCGCTTGCCGCATACTGGACTTTTAATTAACAGCGGAACATCACATCAGAGGAGAGGGGCTTTAATTGAAAGGGGTAGCCCATTAGCGTGATCCACAGAGGCCATCTAAACAAGCCGGGGGAGGAGGAGCCGATCCGCGGGAAATGGGGTTCATTAACGCGCGGCACGTATTCCGCGGAAACCGGCTGCAGAAGTTTGCATTTGCAATTTCGTGATAATATAATAAGGTTATATGGTTACAGACACAATATACCCCTGACCTATCACACAGTAAACAATCAGAACAGAAACAACAGGGATTCAGCACCGCAGCTGAGTTGGATCCCTAATATATTTTACAGGAACCGTTTCACTTCTCGTAACCTGGGTGATATATTTTGCGTCAGCTCACGCCTACTGTCACTCGCCGGACCAACTTTGCATCTGCTTATTACATAAGCTCCCCTTCAGGATACAGGAAGCCCTGCTTTCCCCTTCAAACCTTTGGCTTCAAACAGGGCTGGACTGGGATTAAATATCAGCCATGGACTATGGAGCCCCCACCACTTTTGATTAATTTTGCCAACTGGGGGGGCATGGTTTGAGGTGCCCTACATAGGCCCTACGGCTACCGGGAAAATGCTCAGCATGATGGCCTCCCCTTCCAGTCTTGGAGAGCTACTGTCCAGTGGATTTTCTATCCTACCTGGCTTCTGATGAGCCACCCCTGCTCTCAGGTAAATGCCAGGGACAGGTGTGGTTCAGAAGCCAGGTAGGATGGAAAACCTACTGGATAGTAACTCTCCAGGACTGTAATTGGAGACCGCTGATTTAGATGATGTTAACTCTACTGAATGTATACATTTTCTTACCTATGAAGATGAAAAACACGGCAAAAGCAGCAATGTCCCAGTCTGACTGAAAGAGCTGTTTGGAACTCAGCCGGGAAATAACATCATTGACTTGGTTCTGCAGGTCATTCCTCAGATCCATGGTAATTAAGTTCAGAGACTGGGAAATACAGGAGGTGATTAGCGTCATTATAATGTTTTCCATTTAAACTTAAAGGCTGTCCTCGACAACCGAGTCAGAATATCATATCTATCTGTTCAACAGCTGCGTAAAGTAAACAAACCCTATACTCCTTAATGTCGATTCGTTTAATGAAAAAGTAAATATTTATTGTTGTTAGAACCATGATTTGTAGAGTTAGCTATAATGCATCTTGAGTCAATTATGATATTTAAACAACTTAAACGTTTCACCTGCTCGTAAAAGCCTGCTTAGGCTGGATCCAGGAAATAAATCCGGAGTAAACAGTAATAAAGGCGGAAAAGCGACGACACCAGATATGTGCGATTTCTCTCAATTTAAGAAGCACAGTACACAATTTCTATATTTGTAATAAATATATGTGCTATAAAATCCATACAAAAACGTTTATAGAGTCTAGTTCGTAATAATAATAGTGATACTAAATCTACGTAAAAGTACGGAAGATTTCGGTACGACAGGTACGTGTCGCGTCGAATGAAAGTTCTCGTATTTGTCAAGAGTACTATAATGTTGGATATGACATGTTTTTAGTTATTTTATGTCGTGTTGCAGAGCTGATTTAAGCTTAATATGTTTGGTATGGTACAGTTCACTCACCCGCGTCTCGATTGACGTTAATTTCCGCCTGTGTCGCAGCGCGATACTGTACCTGGCGCAGGTGGCGTTTCTGCGGGACGTGAGCATGTGTTCATGGGTTCGGGAAGGTCCAGCAACGCTTCCTGTATGCTTAGAATAAGAAGAAAACACACACAAAAAAACAAGAATCGCTTTACAATGAGATCGTACTGCGATTGTCTGTCTCCTCTTCGTATTGTAACGTTAGGTGCGCATTTATTTATTTGTTTATTGTCCAGTTTGGCGTCATTTCTTTGGTATTGTGTATTGTCTGGAATTTACACGCAAAAAGCACATAAGATCGTCTTTAATATTGGATTAAAGTGGTTGTAGCTTTTTCATTTTAAATCAACCCTCAGTGATGGATCCCAAACGAACGTCCTGTACAACAGTTTAATTTACGGTATTTTAATCACCTAATAAGTATGCTATGCGAAATGTTGAATAAAGTGGTATGCTGTGTTTGGGATTTTAATGCTTCCAGCACTATACTGAAGCACACATGGTACTGCGTATACCCATGCTACTTAGTTGATTTTTTTTTTTACATGATTCTTATATACTACTAACAAAATAAACAAGATATCATGCTGGACAGCTTGCTCAGAGACGTACCCGGTGTCTGTTGTGTGTCTCAGATGTAGTTTTTGATGTGCGTCCTGGCACAAATTGTGCTCTCACTAAAATACGAATGAATATCTTGCCACAGAAACCTTTGGAGATCACTGTCCTGCACTGCATTACCAAACACCCTTCATGGGAACAGCTGCAGTACTGGCTTAGCAAAATACACATAGAGGAAAGCAGAGAACTAGACCGGCTTTCAGCACTCAGAATTCCAAAATGTGAGTGATTATCCCTCTTCAGCACTTCAACAGTGATGCGGATTAGAAAAACAAACAGGAGGACACACACTGCACTGCAGGTAGGTCACTAATGACAGCTGTGGCCCCAAATGGGGCATCGCATACCAAAGAACTGGGAAGGAGAGTAACAAAATAAGCACAGTATAGCTGATGCATCCAGCATAGCTGATGACTACAGAATATTTTCACTGTTAGATTCTTGTGCTTCAGTGGAATCAAAGTCAGATAGCAACATCAGATTATGAAGGCCATCTGTTGTTATGGAGAGACATGGTGGACCGCTGGCTACCAGGGGATTATCAGCGGGTTTAGACGCCATCTCCGCTGCTGCTGGTGAATAGACATGCACCTCTTTTGGAAAGGTAAAGCTGTCGAGGGATGCCAAGGATTTATTAAACTGGATTTCTTTACTTGCCTATCTGTACAATTTTATACCTTAGTGGGGCAATCCACCAATTCACGGATGATGCTAATGCACAAAGCGGGGATATGCCTGAAGTAATACCAGAATCCTTTGAGTATATATCTTAAAACTCTACACAACACACTGCATAAGAAATGACTCATTATTATATATCCTTTGGCATCTGACAATTTTGCAATTCTTATACACAGAGTAAAACCAGCAGTGTTAGACTGGCAATAAATTGAGTCAAATTGTTATTATACAGCAGATTTTGCAGTGTAATAACAAAACTGAAAGTAACAATAATGGCCAAGATGATAATACAGCAGTAACAAAATCACACTTCAATAATGCATCTCTTTTATGTTCATTACTGGATGAATGCAATTTCCTTCAGCTCAGGGGTTCTGGGCTTGTGCTTGCATTTTTATGGTTACATAGTATTGAACAGATTTCGCTTTATGCTGGGAAAGAATTGCTATCATAAACCGTGTCTGGAACACAGCTTGAAGCAGCATTAAGGGGTGCAAGTATAGTCCAAGTGTGAATTTCAGCCCTGGAGCTTTTGTTATAAAGCGTGCTTGGTAGAGTTTTATGACAGCACATCTCTCATCTTTTATGAGAACATGCTGCTCTCTGCAGAGAGCGGTGTGCTATGAAATGCTGCCACATGATTCTGCTACCTTAGCCAGACCAGCCCTCCGTGTAATGGCTGCAAACAGCAGCAGGCAGACTCTGTCTGAGGCTCCCTCGCACCTTCAAGGGTCGGAATCTAGGCTAATCATCACTGACACTGCGCTAGGGAAGGAGTCAGGAATAGCATGCTAACATATCCGGTAATGATGGCTGTCTCGTGACCTGGATAGCGACTCCAACACTCTGATGACTTCGTTAGAAGAGCCTCAGAATAGTCAAATTCTCATTTTTTACCTCAGATTTGGAGATGATGAGAACAGTAGTGAAACGCATTGGGAGTCAAATGGAACATTCCGAGGAACATTTTCTAGTTGCTTTGTGTTTTATCCTTAAACTGATACATTTGATGATTCAAGAGTACTGGTACTTTGTCTCATTATGGGACAGTGGACAGAATATTTATGTCCTGCTTACTTGCAGAGTCCATCACTGAACTATGGGTCCTACTTCTCCCATATTATAAGTTTTTCCAATATTATAAATTAGATGTTGATTGAAAGGCTATCTCTTGACTGTGTGCATAGTGATGTTAAGCTCTGTTATGTGCAGCATGGACTCAATTCTCTAACTTCAGCTGTGGAGCGTTGAGTTCATAACATCTGGGGTTTTATTTATTGGTCATGCATATGAATGGTTTTGTGCATAAACTATGCATACACATATTTTTTACTTATTGAATGGTATTAAAAAAATTCTTTCAGTATGCAAAAAGTGCAAATATTCTAAAACATGGATGGGCACAATCCCCTAACAGGAAAGAAGCGTAACTCGAGCAAACTGATTGTCCCATAGGATATGCACAGGCTTCCATTTAAGCATTGACCCCCCAACGATGATTGACAGGTTTAACATGGACGTGCTGTTTGTAATACAATGTTTAATACAATGTATGTGAACAGCCTAGACGATAAGTTTTAGGGAATTAATCTATGTGTTTTAACATAAATTTAGAAGCAGCGGCTGGACCTGTCAATCATCGTTGGGGTGGGGGCATGCAGCTGGACCTGTCGATCATTGTTGGGGTGGGGGCATGCAGCTGGACCTGTCAATCGCTGGTGATGATGTCATAGACGGAGCCCTCATTTAAGCTCCGCCCAAAGTGCCACATAACCTTTTTTACTGATCCAAAAATAGCAAGTTCTGGTGCTGGTTTTAGAGACAGAGATAACAATTACGGATATCCAATACATAATCATATAGCAACATAACATCCTTGTTCCTGAAATGTATAAACTGCTGTCTGCCCTTGTCCCCTACTGAGTGTTCTACATAGTGAACACTATATAGTGAGTGACTGAGTGAGTGAACAAGTGGATAACACAGCCCTAATTACCCCAGAGACTGGATGACCCTGCTTTGTCAAAAATGGTTGCAACTTTAGATAAAAGCATCTGCTATTGAAGTTAAATGTAATTTGTCTTGCGATAATGCAAGACTCCGTGTTTGCCTGCATGCAGATATTGCAGATTAAAATCCAGTTTTGACACATGCTTACCACTCATTCCTCGTCAGCTGTCTCACTGCGCTTCTCCGTGTTATTGTTCATTTTTCAGATGAGATCTTATATACGTTTTGGACTTTTTAAGATGTTTTCCACCACTATATGAACAATTCAAAACATCTGCAAAAGTAGTTGATCTGTGGAGGCAGATTGATCATATTTATTGATTGGATGTAATGGATGGTGTATGAATAACTTGTGTGTGCACGTTGTATTGCTGGAGTTTGGAAAATCGAATTGGTAGCTGCTGCGGGTTGAGAATGTTCATGTGTGGCTCAGGCTTTGATTTCAAAGTTTTCTCAGGCGCAGCCCGTGGGAAGCACCTTGGGAATGCAGCAGGACTGAGGAGCGTTCATGCTGATATGCCTTTCAGAGGTTTTTCTCTTTACAAGGTTTTGGTTGTGGAGATAGATGTAAGTACCACAAAACAGCTCCTACCACCGAAAGCAATTTGCCAGGCACGGTGTACTCAAACTTATCTTGATTAGAATTGAGCAAATCATTTTGAAAAATGATTGAATTTTAGAGGGGGCTTTGTGGACGGCCCAGCAGGTAAATGTAGATATATCTGAGCATGGACCATTAACTGAAATGCCATTGTTTGTTCTCTGGAAGCCCAAAGGACTATTCTGTTCTATCCTATTCTTGATAAATGTAAACAGTAATATCCTGTGGTAGTATATCTGTTAGAATATATCTGTGATGTTCACATGTGAAATGTATGTTTCACTAGATGGTAGTGAATATGGTCTGCAGCTCTTCTGAACAAAGTGCAAGAGGTTTTTTGATGAAATGTGCACCATATTATGCAGTGTGAAATGAGACAGAAAACTGCCTTAAAATCTGCAAGAAATGCATGGAGATACTGAATAGTGTGTCTAAAATTATTTTGACTGAAATTTTGTTGCATTTGTTCTCCTCATGCCTCAGAGTTGCATATATAAAAGCGTACCATCCTCTATTTTTGTGCAAATCAGTCTGTGCACATTTCCCTGTCATGGGAAGGAGCTTGGAAGCAGTTTAGTGGGGGAGTGTAGATAAGTCTGCACTTCAGAGTAGAAGGTGCAAATGTTGACAGAGTGATGCAGGCCACTGGTTTTTAATCAGGGTTTTGGTTCAAGCGTATTGCCCAATGAAAAGAGGAGCATTCCAGTGAGCTCAGATATACACACACGAAAGAGCTTATGTGATTGGCTGAAAACCACCTAATGTTATTGGATGAAAACCTCATGATGTCATTGGTTAAAACCCACATGGTATTCTGATGACAGAACATTATGGGCTGATATTTGTACAATATTTTGTATATTTGAATCTGCAGTTATCCGCGTTACAAAACTGAATCTGAATTTAATAGTTTGAATCTGAATTCCAGTAACTTGAAATAGCATTTATCCTACCTCGAAAAATTCATTTTGCGAGTTCAATTTCAATCTAGTGTGACACACCTAACTCGAGATAGCATTTATCCTACCTCAAAAAATTCAGTTCGCAAATTCAATTTCAATCTAGTGTGACACACATCCGGGTCCTTGAGAAAAAGTAATCGACCGCAGATTCACAACGCAACTCATTTCCACGTTTACGACAGTTCTGCATAACAATAACTTGTTAGAAATTAAATTCATAAATGTAAGCAATGAGTCACTCTGATGAAGACACCAAATACACTAAAAACCTAGTCATTTCCGTGTGGACGCTGGGTCGGCCATCTCTCCCTCTCTCCTGACTTCTTCCCTGTCTACCAGAGCAATACGGTGTTAGGAAGATGCATCACATCATTTTACTCTGAGTAGTCAACACTTAGGTACATCATGTCAGTGATCAAAATGACTGAATTTTTGTACTTGTTAATCTGTGTGTATTTGTTGTGATGACAGCACCTGGGAGTCTCTTGAGCAGTTTGGGCACTGGGCCCCACAGGGCCAGGGAAAGGTGTCATACTGGTCAGTAAGTTTAGGAGGTGTCTGGCTGACCTGACAACTTCTGAGTTGTTTCCCTGTCAACGTATAACAATGGAACAGTAGGTTAGCACAGCTACACAAGTCATTATATACGGAGCACCGTCACTTCTATATTTAAATTTTTATCGTACTGCCACTTCTCTGCTACTCAGAGACAAGCGTCACGCGAGAGTGGCGGGGCACCGCGCGCAGTACCGTCAGTGTTGTTGAGGCGCTTCTGTTGTTACCAACACCCTCGCCGCCGTTCTCACGGTCAATACAGTTGCGACACTTTTATTTCTTCACTTAGAGCACTGCCTATACAGATCACCATATTAAACGCCAGTCCAACTGATGCTCCCGGTTATTGGCACAGCACACAGAGTGCGCTGTAGACACGCAGCAGACCAGAAGCATAGCACCTCAAACCCGCTTTATAACTTCACATTTAGATCGATACAGGGGGTATGTGTATCGGTGCACTCGCATGTTAGAAATTAATACTGACTTACGCCTAATTTCGGCGAGATAAATATTTTAGAAGATATTTAGCATGAACACTGCTAGAAAGCCACATGAGATGAACTTGAACTAAACTAGAAGTAAAATTCATATCCCTATAGCTAGTCTACCATATTAACATAACGTAGCAGTGCCAGAAATATTTCATTTAACCACATATACTACCATATACTAACCAGACCTACGGTTAATGTTTATACTATCGCCTGTGTACCTAAAGCTTATTCTCTTATGTATCATAAGGTAATGACAAACCTGCGAATCCAACATTTGTTCTTCAGACATCCCGGCACGCCTCCACTTTACCCGCCCTGCAGAACTGCCGTAAACGTGGAAATAAGTCGCGTTGTGAATCTGCGGTCGATTACTTTTCCTCAAGGACCCGGATGTGTGTCACACTAGATTGAAATTGAATTTTTCAACTGAATTTTTCGAGGTAGGATAAATGCTATTTCGAGTTACTGGAATTCAGATTCAAACTATTAAATTCAGATTCAGTTTTGTAATGTGGATAACTGCAGATTCAAATATACAAAATTCATATTCAGTTTCTAGTGGCACAAATATCAGCCCATAAGATGGGCCTCAGGGATACATAATTATTTATTACTGTTAGACATTCTCATCTTATCACTGCTTAGTTTGAAACATTTAACAGGTGGTCAAAGTAACCCTGGAAAAGACTCACCTTCAGCAGATGCATCCCTGTGAGCAAAATGCTCCCAGTTATTCTTTGCTTAAAATATAGTGAAGTAATAATTGATTCATGCAAAATTTTTGCAGAGCACATTAAATAAGGTAGTGATACATTCATCCACCTTCCAAACGCTTATTTTGGTAAGGGTTGTGGGGCGAGGGTGGGGGGGCATTTCCAGGTACCACAGGACACCGGGCTGGGGACACCTTGGATGGGATACCAGTCCATCACAGTACACAGAGCTGGGGACACCCTGGATGGGATACCAGTCCATCACAGTACACAGAGCTGGGGACACCCTGGATGGGATACCAGTCCATCACAGTACACAGAGCTGGGGACACCCTGGATGGGATACCAGTCCATCACAGTACACCGGGCTGGGGACACCCTGGATGGGATACCAGTCCATCACAGTACACCGGACTGGGGACACCCTGGATGGGATACCAGTCCATCACACCACACAGGGCTGGGGACACCCTGGATGGGATGCCAGTCCATCACAGTACACCGGGCTGGGGACACCCTGGATGGGATACCAGTCCATCACAGCACACAGAGCTGGGGACACCCTGGATGAGATACCAGTCCATCACAGCACACAGAGCTGGGGACACCCTGGATGGGATACCAGTTCATCACAAGGCTAGGGATACGCCGGATGGGATATCTGTGCATCACTGGGCTGGGGGACACCATGGCTGGAATGCCAGTGCATCACAGGACACAATAAGATACAACATCTTACACTATGGGCAATTTAGAGATGCCAATAAGTCTAACTGCATGTATTTGGATTGTGGGAGGGATCCCATGTGACAAGGGGGAATCCCACACACTCCACACCCAGTGGAACTGAATTAAAAGCTCTTTCTGTATAAGAAGTTGCCAATATATTCTGGGTCAGGTGGTAATTTTCCTGTCAGATATCCATACATTCAATACAACATGACACTTGTAGAGGACATTTCTGGAGCGATACCACATTGCTGGGATGTTAACCAATAGCCTTCAGGTTACTGGGGTGTTATCCTAAACTGCACAAAGACTAAACCAGCCATAGAGGAAAGGCAGGTGCCAAGAATGTAAACCATGCATGCTGGCACTGTTGTACTGGTTCATCTTATCCAATGAATGATCTTTCTCTGCCTGTTCTGCCTAACCAGACCGGTACAGGCAGCTAAGCAGCCAGACAAAGGCGAACCGTCGGCAAAGGTTACCATCTCAGGTTCCAGACACAATGATCTCAGGTTCCAGCAATAATCCAGAATCGAAGGCGATGAGGGGGTTGGACCTGTGGTTAGAAATGTTAGGCAAAGGATGCCAAGCAGGACTCGCACACAGGGAAAACGGCAGAAAGGTTCGGACAAGACCAACCAATAAGGAAGCATGTGCGCTTCTTGTCTGCCATCTTCCTCAGAGGCATCACTGTGTTTGTCTGTGTGGCAAGTCGTAACAAGTATAGCTAATAGGCGGATAAGCAAGCCTGTCTTTGTGCAGATGTAGGAGAACCCCCACCCCCTACGGCTGATCTGATATGGCTATGGCTGATTTTATAAAGGTCAGCAGCTCAGGAGACTGGCATCGATTTTATATTGTATATGGAGGAGACCATGTGAATCATTTACTACGCTAATGTATTGTTAGCCTGCTAATAAATACACCATAGATGAATCCCAATGAAATGTGCACGGTATCCTGTACAGGGAGTTCAGTTTTAAACACCAGTGCCAAGGTCATGTGTCCCAGGATGTGTAAAGGAAGGATGAAAATCATGCTTGGTAAGGACCTTTCACACAGCAAAATGTGCGCTATTGACTTAGCATGGAGTGTGACTATGGGACCTGCAGTATTTATAAGAGGTGGACGATAATAGCGTTATCGTCGCTACATCGCTGGCTGTCGGAATGGTGCCCGATAAATGGTGTGGGTTATATTGACAACTGGCGGATGTTTTGGGGTAGGCCTGGGCTTTTGAAGAGGGACGGTATTCACCCCTCGCGGGCTGGTGCTGACCTCTTGTCTAAAAGCATAGCTCATAGTCTCCAGACAAATCGCTGACTAACTAGAGCCAAGCCCAGGCGGCAGGCAAACCGGCATAACCGACCGCCTGCTAGTCGCCTAGAGTCGTCACCTAGGGTTCATTTTATTGAGACTGTGTCTGTTCCCCGCGTTTTTAATCATGGAAGCCGATTCCACCGTAGTGTGTGCCATAATAACTTAATAAAAATTACAATGAATCCGTTACTAGAAAACAGCTGTGATGCAGGGCTTAAACTTAAACTTGGACTTATGAATGTAAGATCACTGGCTCCTAAGGCACTATTAATAAATGAAATAATTACTGATTTTAGTCTTGGTGCCATATGCCTCACGGAGACCTGGCTTAAACCAAATGAATTCATGGCACTGAATGAATCTACTCCAGCTGAATACAGTTACAAGCATAACCCTCGACCAAATCGCAAAGGTGGTGGTGTTGCTGCAATTTTTCAATCCAGCCTAGGAGTGACTGAGAAATGTGGTCTTAGTTTCAGCATATTTGAAACTCTTGTTCTTAGTCTTGCTGGCTCATCTCTTTCTTGCTCTTCACCCCAAATCACCATTGTTATTGTTTATAGACCACCTGGGCCGTACAGTAATTTTCTTAAGGAGTTCGCTGATTTTTTAACTAACCTGGTGGTCAGTACTGACAAAGCTGTTATTGTGGGTGATTTTAACATTCATATGGAGAAAGATAGTGATCCTTTAAAAATAGCGTTTACAGCTATTCTTGACTCTCTAGGTGTATGTCAGAATGTAGTCGGGCCTACTCATGCCTGTAACCATACCCTTGATTTGATTATTAGTCATGGCATCTTGGTGGAACATGTATCTATTATGCCTCAGAGTCCCCTTCTCTCTGATCATTACTTGTTAACGTTTGAAATCCAGTATAGCCTCCCGTTGACCGCAGCTCCAAAGTACAGAATCAGACGTTCCATTGCCTCACTAACTACAACAACATTTATGAAACAACTTCCACAGTCCTTCAGCCTTACATCTGAAGCATCGTGTATAAATGAACTTGAACAGGCGACTGCAAACATGGATAAATCCCTTCGTAGCACACTAGATCTTGTAGCTCCACTTAAGAAAATAAAGCATAGAGATAAGAAACCTGCCCCCTGGTACTCTGATCATACACGTGAACTCAAACAGGCATCACGCAAGCTAGAGCGCAAATGGCGCTCAACTAAACTAGAAGTTTTCAAATCTGCATGGAAAGAGAGCCTGTCTAAATACAGACAAGCACTAGTGTCTGCTAGGTCTGTGTATCTCTCCAGATTAATAGACGGGAACAAAAACAATTCAAAATTCCTATTTGAATCCGTGGCTAGGTTAACACAGAATTCTCCATTAAACTCGCAAGTCCCACAATCTCTTAAGAGTAATGACTTTATTACATTCTTTAATGGTAAAATAACTAAGATTAGACAGACCATCCAGTGCACATCCTTAGCTACCTATGACTGCCAGACTCCTGCTAGTCTTATGCCTATCAATAATGAGACTTTTGAATCTTTCATTCCTATAAAACACCCAGAACTCCTGAGCTTAATTTCCTCCTGTAAATCCTCTACAAGCCTCATAGACCCAATTCCTACAAAATTTTTCAAGGAAATCGCACCACAGATTAGCAATACCCTGTTAAATGTGTTAAACTCTTCTCTTAAGCTTGGATATGTTCCTAAACCTTTTAAATTGGCTGTTATTAGACCCATTCTAAAGAAACCAAATCTTGACCCTAGTGTTTTAGGAAACTATAGACCAATCTCAAATCTTCCTTTCATTTCAAAGATCATGGAAAAGGTTGTAGTTCGTCAGTTGTCTACTTTCCTACAAAAAAATAATAATAATGAATTGTATCAGTCTGGCTTTAGACCAAACCATAGCACAGAAACTGCTCTAGTCAAAGTAATGAATGATTTACTTATGGCTTCTGACCGTGGCTTGATATCGCTGTTGATATTACTGGATTTAACTGCAGCATTTGATACTGTGGACCATAATATCCTCTTGGACCGGTTAGAAGGTGTAGTTGGCATTACAGGGACAGCACTCTCTTGGTTCCGCTCATATTTAACTGATCGCTATCAGTATGCACATGTGAACAACGAATCATCCAAGGCCACCAAAGTCACATACGGTGTCCCACAGGGATCAGTACTGGGCCCACTACTGTTTACACTATACATGCTACCGCTTGGTAACATTATTAGAAAACATGGTGTTGGTTTTCATTGTTATGCAGATGATACACAGTTATATATATCTGTTAACCCTGATGATACATCACTCCTATCTCGGTTAGAAGATTGTCTGTTAGATATTCGGTGCTGGATGGCAAAAAATTTTCTAATGTTAAACACAGAAAAAACAGAAGTACTGGTGATTGGTCCCAAGGCTGCAAGAAATAAGTTTCACCACCTCAGCATTAGTGGCCTTCCTACACAACCTAACACAGTGGTTAGAAATCTTGGTCTTCTAGTAGATTCAGATCTATGTTTTGATGCTCACATAAGAAGTATTACTAGAACTGCGTTTTATCATCTACGAAACATAGCCAAGCTTCGTAAGATGCTCTCACTTCGTGATGCATAAAAATTAATACATGCCTTCGTAACTACCAGACTAGACTACTGTAATGCCCTCCTTTCTGGTTGCCCGTCTGGTTCCTTAAATAAACTTCAGCTGGTACAAAATGCGGCAGCCAGAGTTCTCACAAACACTAAAAAATTTGATCACATCACACCAGTCTTATCCTCCCTTCATTGGTTACCAGTTAAGTCTCGGATTGACTATAAAATACTGCTGTTAACCTATAAAGCACTGAATGGCCTTGCACCAGACTACCTTAATAATCTGCTGACCACATACAATCCCCCACGCTTGCTTCGATCTCAAGGTGCGGGATATCTGTTAGTACCTAGGGTAGAAAGATCTACGGCAGGCTGCAGAGCTTTCTCCTATAGAGCTCCTCAGCTGTGGAACGGTCTTCCACCGGATGTGCGGGTTTCAGGCTCACTTTCAATATTCAAGTCTAGACTAAAAACACACCTATTTAGTTTAGCTTATAGGGACACTAGTTCTAGCTCTAGCTAGCTTCTCACTCCCAGTTAAACCTATAGTGTGAGGTGTAGAGCTGGGTGGGGATCGGTGCCATTGGCTTTGGATAAACTGAATTGACAGTGCTGTCACTCTAGCTTCACAATTGCTTGTGGGATTGGAGTGCTGACATTTCAGGGACTCCCCATGCCTGCATTCCCACCTGCCTCTCCCTCCTACTTATGCTGCCATAGCCATATCTGCCGGAGCATTGCACTTCATATTGCACTCATCTAACTTTTAGCACTGCCTATAGTCTCCCTTACTTTGACTAATTGCATTTATTTCCACCACCTTCTCCTGGGTGGTGCTACCTGGAGCTTTCAATCTATCAAGATGTCCAGCACACCCTGCAACATGTGACGTCGCCACTGCCAATGACGACCGTGCATCCAGCTCGCCGTTCTACCAGTGTCATCTTCCTTGTATGACCCGCTCCCTGCCTTCTGGCTGCCTGGCGATTGGAGGAAGTGTTGGCACCGGCTTGTCATCTCCCCCCTGCTCCCCGTTTGTGTTTCAGACTAAACTGTATTTGACTCTCCCTGCCGGAGCCCTGGAGGATGGGCTCCCCCTTTGAGTCTGGTCCCTCCCAAGGTTTCTTCCTTCTAGGGAGTTTTTCCTTGCCACTGTCGCCTATGGCTTACTCACTGGGGGCTTTGGGTGGGGATGCTGTAAAGCGCTTTGGGACAATGTAATGTTGTGATAATGCGCTATACAAAAATAAATTTGTTGTTGTTGTTGTTGTGTTTACCGCCAACTGCCGCTGTAAATTTAATCACTTTATAGGACCCCTACAAGTATCTGAATCTATATTTTTGCACTGACGGGACTCAAAGTTGAACTTGTGAGCCTCTGCTAATGGCAATGCATCTGCTGTCTTGATATATTTGTGGTTGTTGTGTTTAATCTTCAGGTCAGTGGATAATTAGCGTATTGTTCATTCTCAGTGTGATTAACATGCAGGTAGCAGTTGGCTGCTTCTTATAGGGGTATAGAGCTACAAGGTATTGCATGTGGGCTGTCTGATCCTTTGCTTTTGTACATTATTGAGACATTTTGACGGTGTAAGCTGAGAGGAGGTCAGAAGGACTACCATGATGCGAAGAATAAGAGCAGGAATGTCTTGAGGTTCTGAATTATTTATATGATTTATGAATTATAAAAATGCCCGTCTCCCAAACCACTGTGTGTAGTATGAGAAGCATATAAATGAAAATAGTTGGCCCATCAAAGTTAACTAGTGGGATTTTTGAGTCTATGGTGCCTGAAATGTTGGTGAAAGATTGCATCAAACCAGGTTTAGTCATTTGTCGTATTTTGACTGCATAAAATAAACTTTTAAATAAAATTGACGGCATGAAATATGCTGGGCAGTGGTGGCTTAATGGTTAGGGAAGCATAGTTGAAAGATTGCAGGTTCGAATCCCTGATCAGCAAGGTACCACCCCCAAGCACTGCTCACTGAATTAGCTGCCCCCTGCTGTGCCATGATGTCATGTATTGGTTAAACACAAAGGGCACATTTTGTCGTTGTGCTATGGTGTGTCAACAATGACCACTGATCTCTAAATTCTTTATCAATGTCATCATAGATGTAAGGATGCATGTGACCTGTAGGGCCACAAAGCATGAGATTAACCTGACTTTACAGTTTGCAGATACAAAAGTCATTTTGACCCCAAATATACTGTAGAACATTAAGATTTATCAGTTTAGTTGACTTTTTCCTTCCTCTGATATTTTACTGACACTGATGACACAGTGCGTAAATTAACATTAAGAATTAACTTTATCTTTTATTAATAGTATAGTCTCCTTTATCTCATTTTCACTCTAACACCACACATTTGCTAGTACATGCGCACACATGCACACACACACACACACTCAGAAGTTTGTAATTATGTAATTAACTTTGTGGGGACTCTCCATTCATTTATATGGGCAAAACCTTAATCCTAGCAATAACAACCTTAACCCCTACCCAGGCCTAACGTTAACCATAAGTAACCAAACAAAATACATGTAGGATCACACATGCACATATCACAGAGCTTAAATTCCAGGTGACCTGAGACCAGGCCTAGCCTGGTACGAGAGGTAGACATTGGCCTAGGCACCAAAGGGGGGTTACTGACCCCACACACACACACACACATACACACACAGATAACTCCAAATTTTATTGCCCAAAGATTTAGGGACCTACAGACAGCAGAGTGGACCTAATGGACAGGGGTCCCTCGACTTGGCACACAACCCCCTCCCCATACACTCTGCCTTACATACCACTCACTCAACAGACAAACACCCTAAAGGAAGTTTCATTTAAGTTTGGCTTTTGTATACCCTGTATATTGATTTACTCATGACTATTAGTCTCAATATACAGATAGGTTATGTTTGTATGTGTCCTTAGACAATCTTAGTGTTTTGTGTGCCACCCTTATAACCATGTTCACGGAGTATCACCTATTTTACCCCTTTACACTTAAACACTTATATAAAGTTGAATAAATAAATAGGTAGACCTACCATTGTATATATGTTCTCATGGTATACCAGAAGAATCTGGAAAATTAGTGTAACCAGTGTGTCCTAACTTTCAGAGATTCTTCTTTCTTTGTTTAACAACTCCCCTCCCCCCCTTTCTTTTAACATTCCTTTGTGGTCCTTATCTGATCTTGGTGGTACGTTACCAAACTTTCTGTGTTCTACCATGCTATATTAAAAGTACTGAATTAAGGTGTATCTTATCCATTCTGGAGAAGATCAAGTGGGATAAGCCACACCAAACAAAATATGTTGTTTCCAGATGTGCAACTTATATTGTTATTACCACAAACTAACAGCCACGCCTATCTAAAGATAAGATGTGCTGTTTTAATGTGAATATGTCATGTAATGTCTGCACAAAGTGTAACATCTGTTGAGGTGCAACCCAAAACACCTGTATCCCATACTGATGTGAGTCAGTCACATACATAATATAAGTAATTGTTAATCAATAGTAACAGCCTATGAAAAAAAAAAAGATTAGTTAACATAGCAATAAAACTAATTTATTATTAAAACAAGTGCATTATAACACAGTGACTGGGGCATTTCTGTGCGGTGATCATACATATCCCACTAGGATATGTGTCAGGCATCAAATCTGAAGTTAAAAGTAAAACTAATCGTATAACAGGTAATGCATGAGTCAGCAGGCCACAAGTAAGTTGTTAGCCATTATGCACCATTGAAATTATACAATTCCAACACCCTGTTTCCTCAAAAAGTGCACATACCTTAAAAAACCAAAGAAGCCAAAAAGCAATATCTGTTTGAAGGTAATAAATATTGCCATAGAGACCAGTGCCATGCAGAGACTTTTCGAGGGGCATGTGCTTCACTGGTAAATTTTATGTGAGGAGCACTCAGAAGTTGCTAGTTTTATCGTAACTACACAAAGAATGACAGTAGTAGTCAGTATAGGCCAGGCAAACCCTGGTAAGATTTAGCTATAAGATTATCAATTGACTCACCCACTATGGTTCATGGACATGTGGGCGGAGCACCGTTATTATGGCCGCTCTGTCTTCACTGTAATTAAGGCTGCTCGGTCTTCACTGTAATTAAAGCTGCTCGATCATCACTAGAATAATGGCCGCTCTGTATTCACTGGAATTATGGCCGCTCTGTCTTCACTGCAATTACAGCCGCTCCGTCTTCACTGCAATTATGGCTGTTCTGTCTTCGCTAGAATTACTGTGGCTCTGTCTTCACTGGAATTATGCCCCGCTCCATCTTTATTGTAATTAAGGCTGCTTGGTCTTCGCTGGAATTACAGCTGCTCTGCCTTCGCTGTAATTATGGCTGCTCTGTCTGCACTGCAGTAATGGGCAGTTTGCACTCCGCGCTGAAAAACAAATATTTCAACTTGGATTTCAAAATGATATGACATGGAATGATAACAGAAATCTATTAATGCATGACAGTGGTGGATACTGACCTTCTCCCAAATAGCACTTATACCAGCTTCTGGATACTAGTACTGTATATCCTCATCACAATTATGGCTGCTCTGTCTACCCCTCAGTTATGGACGCATGGTTTTCACTGGAAATATGGCTGTGCGTCTTCACTGCAATTATGGCTGCTCTGTCTTCACTGTAATTATGATCACTCTGTCTTCACTAGAATTACATCTGCTCTGTCTTCACCGGAATTATGGCTGCTTTGTCTTCCCTACAATTATACTAATATGCAAATATACTATATACTCTATACACAATACTCCAAGAGGTGTTCATAGATTCAAGGCAGCCAGGAATGATGAGCACATTTTTGTGTTATGCAGGCCAGAAGTACAAAAGGCTACAATGACAGGGACAAGACATGTATAAGCATTTAGTGAAAGTCTCAGCCCCTCTGTAAAGTAACAAGTGCTCATATACTTGACAAGCTGTGCTGTTCCTGGCCAATTATAAAAGGAAAACACTGCCTGGCATGATAGCTGACATCACATGCCTGCTCGGTAATGTGGAGAAGGGTCACCTGAGGCTGTGGTTTGTGACTATATGCCTGTCAGTGCTAGGCAGAGGAAGAGCAACAGCATGAAGGCAAAGACAACGTAATGCAAATACACCACTGATACATTAAAGTGAGAGTCATCCTGAAACTGGGGTGGTATGCGCCAGGCTAGTTTAGCCAGAAGGGAAGGTAAAGCAGTGATTGTCCTGTCTGAGTTCGGCAGATGGGACTCGGAGCTGTCGCAACAAGACGCAGCTGTCTTACTGCCATCGTTATGCAGAGGTGCGTAAAAACAGCAATACCGGAGAGAATGGAATTCAGTTATCACTGGGGAGGCAACCTGTTTGTCTGTGTGGCAGTGCTGCATTTCTCATAGATGCAGGAAGAGCTCAGACAGAGACTGAGCTGAGTGAGACTTCAGAAGGTGATACATGTAGGCCGACCGTCTGCTTATCAGAGGGTCTGTGTTTTGTTTGAGTTTGTTTGTAAGATTGGTTTGACTTTTTTCCTATGAATATTTTGACTTGTTTTTATACCTATCTACCTATAACTATAACATAAGGATGTAAGATTAGCTGTGTAGTACAAGCTGAGTGTTTCATCGCTGTGGAAGAGCCCTACGTGTCTGTTGATTGTGCTCTTTGCCAAATCCCTCCCAACACCATTCAGGGATGGCGACCAATGAGATGCAATGATCCCTACTTGGCCAATAAGTATGTACTCATTTAGCTGAAGTGTCCTCTAAACTGCATAACTGGCAACATGGTCAGTCCTGTGCCAAGTCATGCTTCTGCAGTAATATTGTCAGGCAATGCCATTGTTTTATTTGCATCTATTGTAAAGTATTGTGATTGTTGGCAGGCAACATAGGATACGCTTCAGAATTTCAAACAAGTGTTTTCTCACACCTGAGGTCTGTCTACCCTTAAACTCTGCAAGGCCATATATACATACAGTGCGCTAAGAGTTAGACGCAGAACAATTTAGCCATGGAGCGTATATTACACACATATTAGTTTTCCCATTTGACATCAATGCACTGATCTGAACTATAGAAATACAGATAATAGTTAAAATAAAAATTAAAAAAAACACATTTTGGAGGTTGTCTGACATTGCTGCACGCATGCAAAAACTTTAGGGGATGTAAAAATACTAATCATGAATTGAAATTACAGCATCTGCGCGTGGAAAAAAACCAAATAAAAAATCCATAATAGCTGATTTGTGTTCACGTTGCCATGGAGATATTGGCATAGAAATGTTCCTTTTTTCTTGGCTCTCACAATAGCACACAATTTATTGCACACATAAAATGTTTATAATTTTTATTCCAGTTTATTGTGTACGCAAAAGGTGAAAAACTGCTGCAGACACACCAGTAAGCTTACTGTACACGTGGGATAAAGGACTGAAGGGCAGGTGGGTGGGCAAACAAAGGGGAATTTATTGAAACCAAAATTGAACAGAACTGAAAAAGGGGCTGGAAAACAAACAAGGCCATGTGGGGTCAAAAATGGGAGCAGTGGCACAGGGGAGGACACGGGCAGACAGGAGGAGCAATCCCATTGGCCGGGCAGACAGGAGGAGCAATCCCATTGGCCGGGCAGACAGGAGGAGCAATCCCATTGGCCGGACTGGGGATGATGAGGCAAATAGGTGCTTAAATATAAAGACTAATGAGGAGTAACGAGCAACAGGCGTGGCTCATTAGGGCTACATTAGGGAGGAGACGGGAGGGTCAGGCGGATATGACTGGCAGGAAGTAACAATCTATATAGAACTTAAATCCAATCTATAAAGAACTAAAGAATTAAACTCATATTAAAATGTCATTCACGGCATGGTGAGGGACATTCTTAACCAAGATGTATGACCTTTACATTTAAAGCCAGAGGGCTGCTTCTGCTTTTTATTTGTATAACTTTTCGGTATTTAGCAGGGTTAGATTGTGAGACAGTGTCCCTCACAGGAGTTTTATGTCTCTGTGTTTGTTCCAAATTTGTACTTTGTGAGAACACAGAGTTTTCTGGTTGCTAGTAAATCCAGTAAAAATGTGAAGCAGCCAAGATATTTAACCCTAAGAGATCCACCCTCACACAGAAATATATCTCATGGCAGAATTATCCACCCGTCTTCCATATCTGCCCAGGCGCAGACTGCCCAATGGCGATTGTCCCAGCCAGCTGGTCTCCTGAGAAGTAATTTTTCTTCCCCAGCACTGGTCTTATATCAGAACAATATACCAAGGGGCCCCCCAGATGGGCGACAAATTATATCAAGGGAACTTCCCCTGGTCGGCGTCAAAATACTAAATCTGGGCTGCTTTTGTAGCCTGCTCCTCCTGTACAAGGCTACCAAAGCCCCCAGTCTCTCCCAGAAGCCATGTGAATAACTCAGCAAGGGCTACAACACGATTCCCAGCCACTTCTGAACAAGGTACCTTTTGTGTGTGAGGCAAACTACCACAGTACAGAGGCTTGAATATGATAAAGTTCTATTTAAATTATGCAAAGCTTTGAATGAAATGGGAACTTATAATGGACATACGAGAGCGCATGTGTGGTGGTTGGTTTCATAGGGTTAAGGCAAGTATAGGATTGTCCTTTAGCTCCAGTTTGTCTGTGTCTATGTTTCTATGTGACTGTAATACTAATATGAAGTATGTCTTTGACCCTGGGTTTGTAACACTGAAAAATCCAGAGACTTTTTGGTATTTAAATGAAAATGGAACATGTCCTTCAGTACTGCCTGTAAACACAAAATAGTCAACCAATTAGTCAATTTTGAGTCCATTCCCAATGTTTCCTTTGAGCTGTTTTGTCCAGCAAGGAATCAGGTGCAGCATTTTATGATTTTATAACATTTCTAATTTACTTATTACTTCTAAACAGAAGTAATATAATGAAGAAAAAATATCTTGACTGCAGCTTGTACAATGCTAAGAGCTTTGAGATATACCGTGTCTTATATTATGTTATTTGATCCCGTGGTCGCACTGGGTGACCCTCATGTGATGTCCAGGCTTGGCTGATCAAACGCCGTGTCTGAGCACAAGGATCCCCAGAAGTATGTTTGTCAAAGGAGATTCTAGTACAATGACCAACTTTGCATTTATATCATCTTAATTTAAATGTAGTCAACTACCTATCCTGCAACTGCTTATCCAGTACAGGGTTGTGGGGGCTTGGACCCCATCCCAGAAAGTACAGGACATGGGTTTTTGTCCATCAGAGGGCACATATTGTATATACCTGCACTCACACAAACATCTGCCAGTTAGCCTTACTGCATGTCTGTGGACTGCAGGAAGTGATCATAGTAAGATAATGTAAATCCATATAAAAAAAAAAAAATAGGGGCGGGACTTGAACCTTAGACGCTGAGGGTCTGAAGCACAGTGCTGTTCTGTTCATTTTATCTATAAATTAAAATAGGTTTTGTGAAGGTTTTTTTTCCCTCTAAACTACTTTCCTTGGATTTTACTGCAATTTGTTCAAAGGCAGAAATAGAAACAGCCACCTCCAGATTCCTTTTGGTGCCAGAATTGGTGCTGTAGTCTGGCTTAACTCACCCCCCAACCCCACCCCCTTTACAAAGCATCTCGTTCTGGCTTAAAACCGCACTCGTTAAAATCTCTGGTCTTACAGGTGAGGACAGAATGTACAGAAGCCCTGGGTCCTGCCGCCCATCTCCAACAAGTGCTGGAGATGAAACTTGTTTATAGGCAAAATCTCTGTCAGAAAATGCCAAAAAATGTGTAGATATATCTGTAATATTTCTATTTAAATGTTCAACAAACTCAAATTACATCTGTAACTACATTTCAGAATTGAGTATCATGTGTGAATTAGTGTGACAGTGGAGTTTTTAAATAGTATGTAAAAATAATAGCTAATCAGAAATCGATTTCATTGACTGTTGCCAGTTGCTCAAAGCTGTATTACGTGAATTGCTCCTGGAATTCACTCAATGTTTTCCTTAATAATCACCATAGCAACTTCAACATAATGCATTCAGTTTCTTACTTAACAATGGCTCCGCAGGTACTTTACACCTGTGATGAATGTGTTTGTTGACCCAGATGAGAAGCAGTGCATTGCCCTGGCCTCTCGATCACATAGGCTGTCATTATTGCTCACATTGTTTGAAACTAAATAATTTGCTTTTTGCTATACAATATGTGGAAAGTCTCTGCAGAAATCTGTCTGTCTTCCGGTAACATTTTTATCACAATTCAATAAAGGCTGCACCTTTCACCCCTTTTGGCAGCTCACCTCTGTGTTGCATATATTCAATGGTGTGAGTTCAAAACATCCGTGTTACATGAGTGATTGGGTTCACAGATTTCAGTACGATTATCATTTCAGTATGATTATCATTTCAGTACGATTATCATTTCAGTATGATTATCATGCAGAATTGTACTAGCTGATACGGCTTCCCAGCCAAGGCAGCCCCCAGCTTGTACTCCCTGCTTCCTGGGATCGGCTCCAGATTCGCCGTGACCCCCGTACTTGATCAGCAGTTGTGTAGGCTGCAGGGAAAGGGTGGATTGGCTCACATTACAGCAGAGTGATAAATGTACAAACTATCCTATTTTTCCTGCATGTCACACATTTGTTGTTTGTTTCAAGAATTCACTCCTTTTACTGTTCGGCGTAAATGTTTTAACATGAATTTAAATGTGTTTTAAATTACACGCTGTATGTCTTTGTTGAATTATATTAGTGTCCATTAAAATTGTAATAATTCATATTTGGGATAAAGGTAAAAATCCCAATATTGAGAGTCATTTAATAAGAATATACAATATTTCATATAACGTACAGCTTTTTAGAAAAAATCTCCTGTTACTGTGCTGACAAAAAGTATGAATGTGATTCATCACAGGCTTATGCATAAAATCAGGTCATATCTGCACAGGCGTGAATCGTAATGTTTCCCTCAGGTTTCAAGATGAGCGTTGGAAAGTAGCACCTAGACACGTGCAGGAGAGCAGAGTAGCTCAGGGGCAGAGTGAGCACTGCTGGGTCATTGTTTAGTGTGGTATCAAATATAATTCAGCACCTTTGAAGATCCGAGAATGCTGGAAATGTGTCATTTTTCACTTTTAAAAATGCTGTCTTATAACTCTGCCAAAGGTTTATGGATTTCTTGGTGTTCTGTTGCAGGACCATCATTATGCTCTTTCTCTCTCCATGAAGGCCATGATTGTAGCATATCAGACCAGGCTTCCCTCTAAAAGCCCACAGTCTCTATCCAAGATATTCCCAAGCTATCTGGAAAATACCTTTCCTCCTGCGTTTCCTGGGACTTCCCCCAGGCTTCCATCAAGTGCAGTGTGCTTGGATCTGCTCCTAAAAGATCTAACCAGGTGTAAGACGCCTGAATCACTCCAGCTGACTTTCTAAGGAGCAGCAGCTCCCTAGAGCTCCAAACCTCACACCCCGTCATAGAAAGTGACCCCAGAAATCCAGTGGAAACCTCATTGTAACCTTGTTCTTTATGATCAGTATCCAAAGCTTGTGAACATAGATTGATGGTAAAACACGAACCTACATGTAAATGTAGAGTCATTGACATAACTGTGCGAGAGAGAAGAATTGATTAAATCCTACATTTGACCAGTAGGTGGAGTTAGTTAGTAACCTAGCAGTGTGACCCACCATAGTTGGGAGGTAGCACCCCTTTTGGCCGGTTCAGGTCTGCTAGCCATAGTACCCCAAGAACATCCATCAATATTGGATGGATTTTATCCCATTCTGTAGTCTTTCTATCATAGATTATTCTGAAACCACCACAACAACTTATGCTGTAGTGATTGTGATCCTTCGGTGTTCAACATTGCCTCCTGGGGAGAGGGCATGTCCAGTAGTTTGAAGAGCTCTTCCATGGGTTCTTTCTACTGCTTGATTACCTCATGAAAAAGGTCCCCCCGCACACAAACCTCCCAATTTTAAGACATTGGATGGTCCCACAATAGTCTCTTTAAACTCCTCCCATAAAAGTCATTGGCCTCAGTGTCTTTCTTCACTGTAGCCCCTCTTTCTTGTCGGTGCCATTAGGCTGTCCCAGGAGGTCTCATTGCAAGCATCTGAAGTTCTGAAGTTCTCCTTCCACCGCTTGACAGCTCCTATCAGCCCAGGTGTCTACCAGCTGGTCCTATAGGTTGCTGCAATAGCTCAATGACTGAGGCCTTGATTGTGGTCCATTAAGGCTGAACGTCTAACAATCACAATCACAATCAGAAGCGACATCTACAAAGACGATTACAGACACAGAAGCCCAATAGCTGCTTAAGGTGATCATCCTTCACAATCATGCCACTTTAGGTTTCTCATTTTCTCCCGGTAGTACCACAGACTCTGTAGGAATTACAATTTTGAGTACTGCTACAAAGAATTGGTACTTCAAACACCTTATTGGTGTTAATTGCCAAGGTAACTACATCACAATGTTGTAATATTTCAAGTTATCATTTTTGTTATATAACAAATATATTTCTCATGCTTGAAGTTGCACTGTGTGAACTAAGTGAAAAGTTGTACCTTCTAAATTCACTGTAGACTTAGCTAGTGACACACCTCTGGGACACCTGCTTGGTGGCCCTAAAACAGAAATAGCAGCCCCCTGTCAGAATTCAGCACCAGTCCCACCGATGGGCTCCACCCTTAACCATCCACTGATGAAGGTGGGGCGTGGCACACAGGAAACGGTCAGCAGTCGCTTAAAGCCAACTGTCAGCAAGGGGCAGGCCGGCAAACCAGTAAGTGCTCTCACAGGCCGCTGATGGACAGCTCACCCGCATACATCTCTGCCACACGGGGACACCCTCATTGAACTCTGCTGCTCTTCTAGTCCCCTTCTCTGCTCACTGGCCTTTTAATAAATCGCTGCTTTCTTTCTGTTTTTATGCTCAAAAGCAGTAGTGGAAAATTTGCGGAGGGGAAGAATATTTTCAGAAGTCACTGTGAAAAATCAGGACTACCAAAGGCACATTTTATATTCACTTAATGTAATATGCATATTAATCATGGATGGCATTAATCGCTTACCGCATTAGTTAAGGGCTTTTAGACTTTGTGACGGACCACAGGTCACGGCTCGGGGAACCGACACTCCGGAGAGGCTCAGCGCCATGTGGCAGGACAGCGACTGCTGCTGTACAATTAAAGAGAACAATCGACCATGTGAGACTCACCAATGATGCATCACCCGAGGCTTGTCAGACTCTCCCAGCCGCTCCCAGGGGGCAGAGAGGCCGTGTTTAAATGATGGCCTGGCTCAGAGGAAGGGAGAGGAAGGAGACTGACTCATACCCAAGAGCTTGTTTTCTAGATTCAGAAATTGAGCAGAAGATTTGGCCCCAACCCTATCCATGAGCATCACTCTGCCAACGCAAGGACCTGGCCCTACAGAGCTCCACCTGCTCCCTCCTGGACTCAGCACCAGACCACCCCACCGCCTATTCTGGGACTTTCCACCACATTTTAATTAACTGCGCAATAAACATTTCTGACAGGGTAACTGACTCAGTGTGAGATGTTCTCAGTCCCTGTCCCACGGCACAAGAAATTCATTAATTTTGTCCTGTTTAATTTGCTTCAACACTAGCACTCCATCCCTGCTGTAAACAGCACGGGTAAAGCCTTGCTTCCTTCTCCTGAGTTGCCTGACACTTTGCCAGAATCTCTTCAAGGCTGTCCGAAAGTCACTTTCCATGACCTCACTGAATTCCTCCCACACTTGAGTTGCACCTGCCAGTGCCACACTCCACTTGGTCTGCCGGAACCCGTCAGCTGCCTCCCACAAGCTAATCCAAGCCGACCTCAACTGGGAATATAGTTGGATGCTGGAAGGAGCACTTTGAGGACCTTCTGAACTCCTTCAGAGGACTTGGAGGAGAACTCGCCCATCACTAGAGCTGAGGTTACTGAAGTAGTTAAAAATTCTCTTCAGTGATATAACTCTGGGATGAGAATTGCCCTGAATTCATCTCTGGATGTTATTGGACTGTCGGACTGTTGGCTGACATACCTCTTTGATATTGGGTGGAGATCGGACAGTGCCTTTGGATTGGCAGACAGGGGTGGTGGTCCCAATCTTTAAGAAAGGGGACTGGAGGATGTGTTCCACCTTCAGGGGGATCACACTCCTCAGCCTCCCTGGGAAGGGTACTGGAGAAGAAGGTCTGTCTGTTGGTTGAACTTTGGAGCAATGCTGCTTCTGTCCTGTTTACAAACACTGGACCAGCTCTTCACCCGCACAAGGATAATGGAGAGTTCATGGGAGTTTGCCCACCAGTCTACATGTGCTTTGTGGGCTTGGAAAAGGCAAACAACTGTGTCCTAGTGAAGTACTTTGGGAGTATGGGGTCCTGCACCGGCTGCTATGGACCATTAGGTCCCTGCATAACTATGGATAAACAGGAAGAAAGAGTTGAGCCGAAAGGGAAAGCTTTTGATTTTTACTTATCTCTACCCTCACATATCATCACAAGCTTTGAGTAGCGACTGAAAGAATGAGGTTGTCAATACAGTGACAGAAATGAGCTACATTCGCAGGGTGTCTGGACTCAGCTTTAGAGACAGGGTGAGGAGCTCGGACATTCGGGAGGGGCTCAAAGTAGAGCCGCTGCTCCTCCGCATCAAAAGGAGCCAGTTGAGGTGGTTCATGCATCTATGTAGGATGCCTCCTGGACAGCTCCCTGGAGAGGTGTTTCGGGCATGTCCAACTGGGAGCAGGCTCTGGGAAAGACCCAGGAAACTCTGGACAGATTTATGTCTCTCAGCTAGCCTAGGAACACCTTGGGATTCCCCCGGTGGAGCTGGAGAAGGTGGCTGGTGAGAGGGAGGTCTGGGCATCCCTGCTTAGACTGTTGTCCTTGTGCCCTGGAACCAAATGGGCGGTGGAGAATGGATGGATGGATTTTTTTTCCATGTTTTAAAATATCATTAATTTTTCTTAGATTCTCTCTTTAAAATAAGTTACATGGAATTGATTTCCCTGCTGTGTACATCTTTTTGTAAGGGTATATTTTAGCACATGCTGCCTTGTGAATTCATGAGTTGGTGCAAGGAATATGTCTTTTAATCAGAGTTACCATTGTGTAGGCAGGTTCCATAAATGTATTCTTACAGAAATTAACCTTTATTTGCCATTTGTACAAGTACATTGGACTTATTAATTTTTCACATATTCCATCTTGCTTTCCTATGAGACATACAGACATGTATACAGGTGAGAGTGAAGTTTGGGGTCCGAATGCAGCCATTTATCTGGTGCCCCTGGAGCATTTTGGGGGATTAAGGGCCTTGCCCAAGGTTCCAAGAGCAATGTGACTATTTTACTGACACCGGGATTTGAACCATGACCTTTCGATCACGGGCATAGAGTCCTGACCTGTGGATCAACACATCAGATCAATAGGAAGAGCAGTGGAGGGTCAGACAGGAAGCCACAGCCAATGGCAAGAGCTTCTCTTCTTTGCTGTACTTACACACACATGTAAAGAGGGTGCGTGGATGGGACAAGTCAGATGACAAGGGTTGTCATCATCATCACATGTGCCTTAGTACCTATCATTACTGAAGATTCCCGATACCTTTGCAAGGGGATGAAGGTCCAAGTCTTTAGAGTCCTGCTGCTCCCTGTCTTGCTGTATGGCTGTGAGACATGGACGCTATCCAGTGAGCTGAGACGAAGACTGGACTCCGGTATTGTGTCTCTTCGGAGAGTTCTTGGGTACCACTGGTTTGACTTTGTGTCAAACGAGCGGTTGCTAGAGGAGTCCCGAATGAGGCACATTACCTGCACTGTGATGGAGCGTCAGTTACGGCACTACGGCCATGTGACGCGTTTCCCTGAGGGTGATCCGGCTCGCAGGATCCTCATTGCTAGGGACCCGAGAGGTTGGACCAGGCAGAGGGGACGCCAAGTAACATCTGGCTGCGGCAGATAAATGGACAAAGCTTGAGGGTGAGACTGGACTGCGTGTCGGCCTTGCGGATTGCTAACTGGGATCCTGAGGTGTTTCATCATGTGGTGGGTGCAGCAATACTCCCGAACCTAACCGTATTTAGGACTGAGTTCTCCACTCCCACCTCTAAATAAAGTGCTTATTCCCCCCTTTCATCCACATGCTTCATGGTTCCGTTTGCTGTGCCCTGAGCAAGCTTTCCAGTGTCTTCCCTCTGAGACAGTACCCTGCAGACTGATGTGGTACTCCTGCTCTTTTCAGCCATCTCTTTAAAAGATGCCTGGCTGTCTGGTGTCTTGGCTTCAGAGCAGAGTGGATGTCTGTTTGGCCAGCATGTATGAAAAATTTTGGTTTAAAGAGAAAGTATGATCTTGATCAGTCATTCTGGTTACTTCACACATTCATGCATCATGCATTAGCACACACACAAGCACTTTAATGCAGACATACAGTCCCGTCCTTTGGAGCTCTGGCATTAAATGAGACCCGTTACCGACAGCAGAACATGCCAATTCTAATTATATTTAATAGCCACGTCTCGAATATGAAAGGTTAGAATGTCAGCAGTGATTTAACCCTGTCTATGGTGAGTCTCCAAAGTCCATTTGTAAATTGGACAGACACATTTCAAAGATTGTCTGATCCTACCTCCCAGGAATGAGAGTAGCTTTCTCGGAAAAGAGGACAGCAGAGGATGTAATATCCACCCCTGCAGCGAAGGAGTCTACATGTATCCACATGCTCATATATGTGCTAAAGGAGTTTCCTTAACTGCTTTTCTGCAGTGAGGTGACTGAATGGAGAGGAACCTTGCAATTAAGAGAAAAACAAAGGGCAGAGTTGCTTTCTGGGGGGGGGGGGGGGGGGGGCTGGTAATGAGATGTGTCACGCTGCTACTGCTATATCGGGATCTTTAATAACGTTGTGAGAGCCAAAGTGCCACCGCGGCCTACTCACCCTGCCTGGGCATCATCGGTCCAGGGACGCACTCACAGCGTGCGGCTCACCGGCGGATCAAATTAAATCAGCAATCCTGTTCAATGATCGTATGTGTGTCGTGAAATTATGAATGAGCTATTTTATCTGGAAACATTGCCTGCTACTTTTTGTCCATGCTGAATATCTGAAGATGTGCCCTTTTCTGCTCATCACACAAATTCAAATGTCGAAATTAAGTACTGCTTTTAAATTTTTTTATTCACATTGTTATGCAACTGAGTCCATTAGTGATGACACGCTGTAGTGAAACATAATCATTAGCTTCGAATGTGCTCTTTCATTTGGGTAACTGCGTTTTCATAGACCTTATCAAGCCGAACGACTGAATTACGAGAGGCGTTAAGCTAAGTGTCTTTTTGAAGTATGGTAAACACGACTTCATGTTCAAATAAATGACGGGAATGTCGAAAAAGGGTCAGACTAAACAAACGTCTCGTTTCTTTTCTATGCGATTGATGTCTGCTGAAATTACATAGTACCAGTCAGTTCTCAGCTAAGACTAGCATATGTACCCAGCAAGAACAATATAGATATATCTCTATGACTAAAGATAGAGATTCTTTGTACAATAGTTCTCCTTAAAAATTCTTACAAACACAAAAACATATCTCGCAATAGTTTCTCCTTTGTGGATGCGTATTGGATTGCAGCATGCCCTTGAGTAATCCTGGGGGTGTGACAAAAATGAAGTTTTTGCCAGCATATAAAAGGCATCAAATGTGCCTTTATGCATCAGGGATTTTGAAAGTTAAGCACTGACCGGAATGGATTCCTGTGTCTGTATCTTCAGGTGTAAGAGAGGATGTCGGCTTAAAACACAAAGCTGCTTTTAGGTGTAAGATGGGGGCGGCGGGTGGACATTCTGTGAAGGACGAAGCCCCATGACAAGGCCATGCAGTCACCTTTGCATAATTACCCAAAAGGCATCTGTTATGCGCCCCCCCCCCCCCCACCCCCGAGGTCAGACACTCAGACCTTGTCACCTCTTTCCAAGACTCAGTGACAGTTTTTTTCCTCACTGCCTTCCCCCTCTGCTGAAACTGTAAAGGCTGCCCTTTCATTTTATCTCTCCCCGCTGTTTCCTAAAGCCGAACCCCACATAAAGTCCCGATTGCACCCCTTATCTCCATGTCAAATGGTTCATTTTGCCCTCTCAATTAAAGCGAGTCATTCACTAGGCAAATGACATTACTGTAAAAGCTCTTGGGATGGATCCTGTTTGGGGCCAGTGACCGATTGGGCCGATTCCCTGCTCAACATGGGGGGCTCGGCTACCGGAGCAGGCGCGCCGAGTTCGGGGCGAAGAGGGAGTGGAGACGGCCAATTATACTAACGAAGGGAAGCTTAAATAAGGCAGGATGGCACAACTAGGTGCTCTTTTTGAGGGAGGTGGGGTTGTGTTTCCTGAACTTCATTCGACAGCACCAGCTACATACAGTTACGACCCCAAAGGACCAATAAGGTCAATTGTAATCTTAATCTCAAATGGTTAGTATTTCCCTTCAATTGTGAGCTGACTCACCTCAGCCCTCACACTGTACATAAACTTGTGTGATATATGGATAAATTATACGTTTTATAACAGAAGTACAAAAAATTTATTGTAGGGTTAAAGTAAATATAATTATGATTATGTTGTACGTGAGTACCGCTTTCAATTTTCCAAAAAACGGCTTACTTTTACGGCAGCTGTTACATTAGAGTGTAACTTAAATAGAAAATAGGTTGAAATAGCGAGGAATGAAAATCCAAAGTCAAACGGATGAGCAAACATTGAAAAAGCAGTTATTGATTCCCATGACAAATTATGAAACACAAGCATTTGCCAAAACACAGGTAGTAAAACGTACTGCTAACCATAGGGAGTACAGCCAGATGTGCCCATGCAGAGTGCTTCAGGTCAGTCTGAAAGGCACCAAGTTACAGATCTTGTTTTACCTGTGAGACAAGCAAGGGTTAGCAGCCATTGATTTATTTCAATGTCCAAGGGTTTGGAGGTGAACATATAAAAGAGAAAGTGGAAACATATCTAATCATTTTTTTATTCACAGATATACATCTAATCGTTTAGAAGACGTCGGCATTGGTTAGTTGCGTCTTTGCATTACACTCCTATTGAATACTAAGCATCTTCAGATTCGACTCCAGGGTATCTCAAGGTCTAGCGTTGTTACCTCAAATAGCCAAGGATGACGTTTCAAGTCCTGCCTCTGCTCCCCGCACAGAGTTTGTGCATTTCCCACCATATTCTCTGTTTTTCTGCCACAGTGCAAATACTGGATAATTAGGCTAATTAGTGTAAATGTGTCTATGTGCCATAATATGTTTGCTTCACAGGATCCTGTTTGTCCTCATGCTGTTCATGTGTGCTGGGCCTTGTGCGTTGAGTGAGAGTCTCCAAAGCTGCGAGGCACTCAAACCTTGACCGCATGCCGCTTCTGTGGAGGATGACAAAAGAGGCTACTGTTTCCGCATAATACGTGACTGAAATAACCAACTGCCCCACTCAGTCAAACCCAGGATACAGTCTGGTAATTATTGTGATGTATTTGAAAAATATACAAGTAATCTGGTTGTGTGATTTACATTACAGCCGTGAAAATAACGGCAAAAACATCTAGAACCTTAACCTCTGTCACCTAAAAAGAGTGTCACGCCCCGCTTACCCGCCCCTCCCCTTTCTCCCTAGCAGGGCTCTAACGAGCCACACCTGTTCTGTGTTTGTCTCTCCTCTCACTCCAGCTGCCTCCTGTTTATCTCCTCGTTAACCCAGTTTATAAATGCCTGCCAGTCCTGTCCTCCCCAGTCCCGTCGTTGATGTCACTCCCTGCTGTGTCTATGGTCGGACCTGTTCTGCAGTGTTTGCGTTTTGATCCCCCCGATTCCTTTATTGAAATCAAAGTCTCTACCGTTCCCCTTAATTCTGCTTCTGCGGTCTCCCCGACATGTGACAAAGAGCCTGAAAGATACATCGGAATTTCAGCACTGTCGAGAGAATATATACCTCTAGCTGAGATTTAAATTACCGCCACGTGACATGTGAATAAAATCAAAATGGGAAAAATACAGTCCTGGCTTGGAGAGAGCAACTTTCCGTCAGAAACTTTGTAGTACGCGAAAATATTTTGCACATATATTTCAGAAACAAAATGATTGAACAACAAACGAATGTATTGCAATGATTGAACAATAAACAAATTCATCACAATGATATTGTGAACCTGTAGTTGGACATTTGTCAGAAGATTTGCTGGGACATGAATTGTATCATGGTGACTCAGGGAGTGGAGTTGTGACCTCACACCTCTAGAGTTCTGGGTTTGAGGTCTGGGCTGTTTTTGTGCTACTGTAACAGTTCTGTAAAACCCACTGCGTGAGCCCTTTACATGGCCTTATAGAATATTACAAAATTTGAGTACTTTTTCGTGCCCTCGCAAAGAACGCGGGTGGTAAATTCTGCTGCGATTCAGCTAAATTTCATTTGTACGCTGAAATTTTGGCACAAACTTGCGATGCTATTTTTTTCTGTGGTATTTTTCCTTCTCATAAGTTCAACAGGCAAATAAATGTTCATATTAATGATTATTTTTTGTAACATGCCATTCTAGCAGAACGTATGCTGGCAGGCAGCACTGTCACTTCACACTGCGCACTGCACAACACCAGAGTTAAAGGATATTAAATAATATTAATGGGTATTGCTGACACAGGCAAGGTCACACGCCAGATTGTACATGCTGCCATGGCCTGCTGTTCTGCCTGTCAGTCTTCTCCTCTTCAGCTGGTCTGCTTGCCAATACTCAAGGTACGTAGCTGGGGGGGGGGGGGGGGGACACGAGACTCAAACGCTATGGAGAACTATGGGTATCACCAAAGACAGGGCTGTTGAACGAAATAAGATCAAATCATAGACCTGAACAGAACCAGCAAAAGAGTAAAGTAGAGATTCACTGAAATCCAAAAATCCAGATCAACGGACTCAAACAGCAAGATTCATCAGGAAGAACCAAACTGCAAAACTGTATAAGAAGGAGATTGAATAGTCTGATAGATGTGGGTTTTTACAGACTGAAGCCATGGGTGGGCTTGGCTGTAGAAGACGACACATGTAGCTGGTAACTGGTGAAACGGTTTCTGCCTCATGAGACACATATTCAGAGTGGAGCTTCATGTGTCTGCGCCCTCTGCTTACTCCGGGTCACTCCTGTAGTCCTAAGACATGCAGTTAGTCATCGCTAAACTGCCCATAGTGTATGGCTCTGTCTATGCATCAGTGTGCCCCTAGCCTTGTGCCCTATGCTCTATGGGACAGGCTCCAGGGTCCCCAAAGCTCGGATGATTATAGACCACGCTGAGACTACGAAAGTCAACTTACTAGACAGTATTATTTGAAAAGCATGCCTATCTCAGATATTAATACAATAACACATATATAATGGGCCAAGTGGACTTAATTCAAATGCAATTTCCTCATAATCTGTTCTGCCTCCGCTCAAATGCTTTTAACTAAATTGTTCCTTGTATTGGACAGTTGCTAGGTGACTCAACATGGATGTCATAATGAATTGGACTAAAAACCATTTGTCTTAAACCATTTGTTTTGTTTATATGAGCCTTGTGCTACGATGTTTATTCTCTCGAGGTAAATGATATTAATTTGGAATATCCTGGGAAGCATTTTTAAAATCTGTTAATGATAAAATTCCTAATAATCTTTTTATTAATATGTTTTGTTGGCCCTTTCAACAGAAAAAAACTTTATTGAATTGCTCTTTGTATGAAATATACAAAACTCTCCATCCATCCATCCATACATGCATACATACATCAATCCATACATAGATCCATACATCAATCCATACATACATTCATACATGCATACATACATACATCTTCCAACTTCTGGTTAGAGTCACAGGACAATTTATGGTTGTTTTGAAGGTCGTGTTGTAAAAATCATTAATCATTATATATGGTGTATAAACATACAACATTAAGAAAATAAGGAATAAACTTACTTTTTATTTAATAAATAATTAGTCATTTTTTTTACATAACTAGACAGAAATTTGGTTGGTCAAAACTACTAAGGAACACTAAGCCACACCGATTACAGAGAGACATTCACATATGTCTAATACAAGGACTGAAAATCAGAACATTCGCCTGCTTTAGTGTTGACTGATGTGTCTTTAGTTGGAATCCAACAAGTACACCTATTTTAATTACAGAAAGCGAAATTCACAGAGATAAAAGGCAAACTGAATGACAGAGGAGAGCACAGACTCAAATGGAAACTTAAGGGTGAAATGAAACAGCTTTCTGCTTCTTGTCTGTTTGTAGACGCTTGAATTGTAATAATCCATCCTTAGCTTTGCCAAAAACCAAAAAGGCAGAACTATTCATTGAAGGCAGCCCTTTAATTCCAGAAATATTTTTTTCTGTTGCTCTGCTATGAACTTGTTTCAGCAAGTGAAATTGTGCCTAGTCTGCCTGATAAATTAAATCATATCCCTCCAGAGAGAGAGAGAAATACGTTTTTGTGTAACTTAATTGATTTTTTATTTGAATGTTTTCAAAGCCCTTCCAGAGATCTTAAAGTCTCTGCCATGGGTTTAGTAATAAGGAAGGCTTTTTAGAGGCTGAATGGGATGTTCTGAGAGGGCTCACTCGTTTGGTTTATTCAGGATGGTCTTGCTATCGGCAGGCTGATGGTGAGCCTGGAGCTTTCCGGAGCTGGGCGGGGGCGGGCTCCCATCTCGCAAGCATCCTGACAGGCGTTCTCCTCGTTCATGTGAGATACCTCAGTGGATCCGGCCTCGAACCCGGGTGCCGTGTTGGCTACATGCACGACGTGCACCTTGTTCCTTCCATTCTTGCTGAGGAGGCAGCTGAAAACCTTCTTGAAGCCCTTGCGGAAGTGCTTGGACACCAGGGCGTAGACGATGGGGTTGAGGCAGGAGTTGGCGTAAGCCATGCAGTGGGAGAGCAGTCGGAAGGCATAGGTGGTCTGGTTGAAGGGAAAGTCACCATACAGATAGCACAGGATGACCATGTGATACGGTAGCCAGCAGATACAGAAGAGCACGGTGACGATGATGATCATCTTGGTGACCTTCCTCTTGGCCCTCTTAGATTCCGTCATGCCATCCAGAGGGTCTACGGCTGTCCACAGAAATTTGATGGTCCTGGTGTAGGAAAGGCTGACTATCAGAACAGGGATCACGTAACCGAACACAAATGTGCACGTGTCCAGCACTTTGCGGTCATATTCCTCCCACCCGGGGACGCACACGTTGCCGTTGGCAAAATCGATGAGGTCGTAGTAGCTCAAGTAGGGTCCGGCGAACACTAGGGAGAGCCCCCAGATCACCACCATGGCAACCACTGCATTGCAAGGCGTCCGAAGTTCCCGGGACCGCAATGGATAGCGAATAGCTAGATACCTAGAGAGAAAAGTATTGAATTAGTCCAAAGTATTCACTTCTCAATAAACTCTTTTTAGCATTTTTATATACCTATAAATTTTTAATAGCTACTTAATTCAGCCAGGAACTCAAGGCTTTTTAAATATTCAGTTAATATGGAAGCCCACGGTTCCTCTCTGTCTGCTAAGAAATAATTGTTGCTACGTTTTCCCAAATTCCGTTGATACAGCTTTACACGTTTTTATTAACCTTCCTGGGACATAAACAAAATGGAAACTTCTGGTATGAGGTTCTTCTGCTTCTGACTCCAGCACAGAAAAGTGCACTGAGCTGAAGCAGCAGTTGTTGTCCATCAACAGCACATGTCATATGATGCAGACTGGATCCTACAGAGGTCCAGCACATCCCTGCTTGCTCCTTTCTAATTAACCTGAACACATTACTGCAGTGATATAATTAATCTCATACTTAATATGTCTCACATTTATTGACATTCCTGTGTATACGTATTTTATATATTTCTGTCTACTGTTTTTATTTACTAGAAGTATCACTCAATAAGAAGCTAATTGTATTTTGTTACCCCGGTTCTGTGCAGTGACAAAAACACAAACAATAAAGGCATTCTATTCTATTCTAATTTTGTTCGCCTTGGTTGGGATAAACAGATATGATGGATGGATATGTGGAAAATTATAATTTCACTCATATTTTATAGGGAAAATTTGGCACTCTTTGAAAACAGATTATTTCAGTCCTCTGTCAAGTTGCATTTTATGTGTAAAGTGAAGACAAGACAGGAAGTCATAACATTTTCGTCGCAGGCATGTACAGTCTTGACTGAGTAACATTTAACTGCATTTACGTCTGGGGTCCATAGTAAAAAATAAACACTGCTGGAGAGACACCTGAAAGTGGACGTAGTAGGACAGCAGCGGGTGCATTGCTTAGTGTAACAGATGCAGGAGAATGGGCAGCACTGCCAGCCGTATAATGACCCACTGTCCATGTCTAACGTGTAATACAGCATGCTTACAGTAACATATATGTGATGGACAGCTACAATATCGAGATACGTCAAACTGACTTGTTTCCAGTAGTGAAATGTAATGCAAATGGAAATCGACACAAGGCTGTATATCATAATACTCAACCTGACCTCTGTTATTCAGGGTCTTCTCCCGCCCACCTTTACATGTCTTAATTTCTCCCTAATCCTCCTGATGATCCATCTCTACCCCAGTCCTCCAAAAAGCCCCCATTCCTTTTGCTCTCCCCCAAGTCACACGGCTGCGTTCGCAACCACAGTACGTCTTACATTATATCTTCAAGACGCACCTTGAAATCACAACAGCTGCGCTACATGTTGAGGAAACGCCAGCCGTCCTCCTCAGCTTCACACGGCCCTTAATCTTCTAACATGAAGCTAATTGCTATTGCAAGCTCATGATAATATTGAAGTAAAACTTGTATTAAGGCCCCAGTACAAATATAAACACAGACAAAGGCCTGTTGCCTGAGCAGGATGTAATAAAAGTCGCTTTTTCTCAGAAAGAGTTTGGCAGGTACAATAACTGTATTTGCTAGAAATGCAGCGATCGATGTTCTTCCAGCACTGGCTGCTTCACACTTTATAGATCTTTGTTTTCCCCGGACGGGATGGAATAATTACTGTCCCCACGGTATTGAAGGGCTCTCTACTTTGTCCTGCAGTGAAAATAAGAACTGACACATGCGGTGTAATTGATGCAATGGGCTCGCTGTTCAGTCGACTGCTATGTAAATGAACACTCCCAGACGTCCATCCCTTGCTGGATGTAACGTAATGGTGCATCTCACCTTCTCGCCATGAGAGGTACAAAAAAGCTTGACTTCCTGTTTTCCTGTAACTAACACATTGAATTTCAGAATTATAATCCTTTACTTTTCAAAATAACTCCGAAGGTGGTGGAAAACGGGGTAGCTACCTGTCGACGGAGACGGCAGCGAGCGTGAAGCTGCTGGCATACATGGTGAGGTTGATGAAGAAGTGCACGGCTTTGCACATGAAGGAGCCGAAGACCCAGCCCTCCAGCGAGTAGATGGTGGCCTGGAAGGGCACGCAGAAGATGATGAAGAAGAAGTCGGCCACGCTGAGGTTGAGGATGAACAGGTTGGTGCTGTTGTAGCCCATCTGGCCGTTGCGGAAGAGCACCGCCAGCACCAGGCTGTTGCCCACCGTGCCCAGGAGGAAGATCAGCGAGAAGACCACCGACACGATGACGCTGGCTGGGTTGAACTGGTAGCTCTCGGATGCATTCCACTGCCCCCCCATTTTGCCAAAGTCCTCGAGGTCAGACATCTCCGACTCAGGGGACCCTAGGTGCAGAAAATAAATGTCTTTTAATTTTGCTTCCCTCTGGCAATGTGTGACGCATGAAGACCTGTGGTTTGAAAAAGCGTAAACAAATGCATAAAAGTAAATAAAAGTAATAAATAACAGTAACAGTAAACAATAAATAAAAACAAGATAGCTTTCTTTAAATGTGTGTCTCCAGTTTCTTTGGTAATACAGATTACAGACACTCCCCGGGTCTCGACGGTCCTAAGTGACTCTCTGTGTTATCAGAGAGGTTGATTTATAATTTTTCTACCACAGTCCGTGTTACGATATTTCGACTTTACGATCGGTATGATTATTCAATAAATTACATAGATATTCAGCACTTATAAAATAGGCAATGTGTTAATGGATTTGCCAAACTGTTGGCTAATGTACTGGTTTTAAGCATGTTTAAGTTAGGCTGTAGACTAGGCTATGATGTTTGCTAGGTTAGGTGTCCTGTATTAAAATGCATTTTCACCTTACGATATTTTTGCCTTACGATATTTTCGTCTTACGATAGGTGTATCGGAATGTAACCCAATCGTAACCCGGGGAGCATCTGTATGTATTTATATGTTTAGTGCTTATATGTAATCCATGGAACATTCTAGAAAACACTGAAGAAAACCTGAGATACTCTCTGTGTATTTTTGAAAAATAGAAAAGTGGCATCTAAACACTATGGTGCAGATGCTTCCACTCGAGTGATCATGACTCACACTGTGACAATACTACAAACTGTAGATATTTATTTCAAATTTCAAATACCACACATACTTTGCTCACAGTTTATTTATGCAAACAGATTTTTCTACATCGAATGGAGGAGAGTGGGATGAATAAAATCCATTTGTCAGACTCTAAACCACGGCATAAAGAGGCCTTTGGTGTGTTTAGTAAAGGTAGTAATTACTTGCTTTCCTTGGATTATGTGACACAGAAAACAGCAATGAGTAAAAAAGGAGGTAAATGATAATAGCCTTAATTATGCCTGAACCAGCTGGATGTTCTGTGATCAGAGGGAGGAGATTAAAATATGCAACCATAGGAAGAAACTTCAAAGATTTCAGAGATGAAATTTGGCTGGAAATGTTTTAAATCTCCCACTGAAAAGCATTGTGCATTTGATCCGCTTCAGATACAAGCCATTAACATGCCGCCTCAAGAGGAGACAAAACCTTCCAAAGGTATAATGTGTTTTTTTCTGTTAGTACTGCCACATCCTTTGAATGGTGAAGGCAGTACAGAACATTTGGTCAGTGTAAGTAAACAGTAACTTCAGCATTATTTGTATTTCAAGCCAGGAACTGAACAGAAATACTCCCTCTGTCTGCCCCCCCCCCCCCCACACACACACACTCCGTGATTATATTAATAATAATTTTAAAAAACAGGACAGCATTTTGAAACCCAAGTGATGTCAACTTATATATGATGGATATGACAAATAAATTGTGATGGACTGACATCCTATGTGGGAACTCTCTGCCTCAGGGCCATTATTTTTCAGGATGGTTATGGGATATAGATGGAAACATGGATGGGTGAACTGCAGAAGACCTTTCCTGCTTAGCTGACTGCTACCTTTTTATAAGTAGAGATTCTTTATTGTCTCCCTTGAGACGATCTGGGCAAAAAAATGACAGTAATCCCACAATTCCGTGTGTTTGTATTCATCAACCTACAACCCCATAGACATATATTACGTTATACTTTCACTGTTCTGTTTTATTATTATGCTGGTTTTATACCTTCAAGCTGTTCTGTTCAGGTTAGTCTCACAGTGCCTCTGAAGATGCTGCTCTGATTTTGTTCATTTTTCACAGTCAAAGAAATCAGAGAGTCAGACAAGCAGAGGCTGGTCCCTTTAAGATCCAGAAGGAACCCCTGAAGGACACAACATGAAGAGCAACAGTACATGAGCCCTGAGTCATCATGTACTAACTTCATGCATTCCTTACTGAAGAGAACTGGCCGTTCTATAGAAAGGTGTCTTATGAAATGCACAGCTTTCAGCTGCCATATAATGGTGCCATAGAAATTTGTAGAATGTCATATGTCACATGTAAAAACCAACACGAACCCACAGTGCCTCAATGACACACTGCATGCTTCCCTTTCATTAATAACATGGTTAATTGTTTCTCTCATTGCATCACTATCACTGCCTCACACACTGCATGATCTTTCAGGAATCCTTCAGAACATCACTATCACACACACACAGACACACTGCATGTTGGTATCTCTCACTGTATCACTATCACTGGTTCTCACTTGGCATATTGGTATCTCTCACTGTATCACTATTACTGTCTCACTACATGTTGGTGTCTCTCACTGCATCACAATCACTATCACACACATTGCAAGTTGGCATATCTCTCACTGTATCACTATCTCACACTGCATGTTGGTATCTCTCACTTTATTGTTATCACTGTTTCACACACTGCATGTTGGTATATCTCAATGCACTGTATCTCTCGAAAATCATCCCTCAGAAGCAGTAATATGGAACGATTGAATGTGTTACTCTGAGATATCAAGTAGAACATTCCTGCAATATAAGTAGATACAATATAAGCCAAATACAAACAACCAATCACAGCAAGAATTTTAGATATGTATTTTATTATACATTTCCTGTATAATAATACTTTATTTTCACAACTAAAGCATCTCTGACAAGACAAATCATGCACCGATCAGCCATAACATTAAAACCACCTGCCTAATATGGTGTAGGTCCCCCTAGGGCTGCCAAAACAGCTCTGACCTGTTGAGGCTTGGACTCCACAAAACTTCTGAAGGTGTCCTGTGGTATCTGGCACCAAGACGTTAGCAGCTGATCTTTTAAGTCCTTGGATCAGGTCTATGGATCAGACCTGTTTGTCCAGCACATCCCACAGATGCTCAATCTGATTGAGATCTGGGGAATTTGGAACCCAAGTCGACATCTTGAACTCTTTTTCATGTTCCTCAAACCAATCGTGATCAATTTCTGTATTGTGGCAGGGCACATAATCCTCGTGAAAGTGGCCACTGCCATTGGGGAGTACTTAGTCTGCAACAATGTTTAGGTAGGTGGTACGTGTCAAAGTAACATCCACATGAATGGTTTCCCAGCAGAACATTGCCCAGAGCGTCACACTGCCTCCGCCGACTTGCTGCCTTCCCATAGTGCATCCTGGTGCCATCTCTTCCCCAGGTAAATGACACACAAGCACCCAGCCATCCATATGATATAACAGGAACTGTGACTCATCAGACCAGGCCACCTTCTTCCATTGTTCCATGGTCCAGTTCTGACGCTCTCTTGCGCATTGTAGGTGTTTTTGGTGGTGGACAGGGGTCAGCATGGGCACTCTGACCGGCCTGCAGCTATGCAGCCTCCTACTCAGCAAGCTGTGATGCATTGTGTGTTCTGACACCTTTCTATCATAGCCAGCATTAACTTTTTCAGCACACAGAAGATCATTCCTACCTACAGCCATCAGACTCTATAATTCCTCACACTGATCTCACAGCCACACACCCATACCATGCTATTCAGATGTGCAATATTCATCTGGTAATTTACCTGTATTACTACACTTAACAGTATTTATTCTATTTATATATATTGTATTTCTGTTTCTCATGTATATATCATGGTGTATATAGTGCAGAGTCTCTCTTTTATAATTTTATTTCAGTTTCTTATACTTATATCTGATATTGTTTTTTTATGTTCTTGTCTTGTGTCTCTGTGTGACCGTTTAGTAGTAACATGAGCAATTTCCTCCGGGATCAATTAAGTTTTTCTGATTCTGTTTCTGATTCTGATTTTGCGCTACTGTAGCTCTCCTGTATGATTAGACCAGACAGACTAGCCTTTGCTCTACCCACGCATCAATTCGCCCCTCGCTGGTTCACCAGTCAGTCTTCCTTTTGGTAGGTACTGACCACTGCATACTGGAAACACCCCATAAGATGGTCATGCTATGACCAAGTCGTCCAGCTATCACCATTTGGCCCGTGTCATAGTCACTCAGATCCTTACACTTGCCCATATTTCCTGCTTCTAACAGATCAACTTCAAGTACTGACTGTTCACTTGCCTAATGGCACCCTTCATTTGGGCCATTGTAATGAGTCCTTTCATTGTAGTGAAATGTTATTCACTTCATCCTGTCAGTGGTTTTAATGTTATGGTTGACTGGTGTATAATAATTAGTTTTCATCAAGTGATTATACCACAGACTTTAGATTCTGTAATATGTATTTGTAATATCTCTCCTTTTTCTTTCGATTTTTGCAAAAATAAAGCATCTCTAAGTGTGAAAGACACAGAACACACAGATGTGAGTCCCTCGACTCTTATCAATGTTTATACCCCAGCAACAACGACAGAATTCCTATGTATTATTTAATTTTATTTATTTCATTTCATTATGTTTTGGCCCTTCAATTCATCTTGCGTACGAAACCTTTTCAGAACAGGGTGAAGTGGTACTCATATGGACTTCAAAGGAATACTTCAGTGGACGTAGGTGTTTATTCCCCTGCACGATTTTTGTCCCGGTCTTCACAAGAAGACCGACTAAATCCTTCACCGGCTGTGTGTGCAAACAGCCTGCCTCCTCTTCCTCGGTGGAGAGTCTGGCAGTGAGAGTGTGAAGAGGTCTGGCAGTGATGTTTAGGGGGAGGGTATATATACAGTACCGTGTCGGTAGCAATGCCAGCCAGCACATTTGCCTTCACCACACCAACTGCCCCCTCCCAAATCCCACTGTGGTCAGTGTGGGTGCGACTCTTGGGGGCAGCTGTGATAAAGTGTGACAAAAATTGATATTCACACTCAAGGCGTTCCTTACCTACACGTGCCTCATGTGGCACAGTATCCCACAGTGTGTATGTCAGACTCTTAGCGTATGACAGTTCATAATACTGTCATAATACTTGTCAGTTTCGAACGAAACGGTACTAAGCTCACGGGAGCAAGGGGGAGATTAACGGTCGGGGATCTAGGGTCTATCCAAAGGATGATTCAGTGACGAGAAAAAAGGTCTGTGAGCGGCCACTCATGTCAGAAAATGAGGCTTTACCAAACCAAGCGAGAGACTGAAAGCTTTGCCACGCTGCTTGTCAAACTTTGCAGCACGTTTTTCGTTTTTTCTTCCTTAGCAAATACATTCCCTTGCAGCATTACTTGACAGCAGAAATGTTTATTAAGCAAATCCAGAATGAAAACGCTAAGTTGCATGCCATTTAGGATATCCATAGTCTGCATTTCTCAGGGTCTCTGCAAATCAGACTACCACTCTCTACGACTGCTATGTACATTACTTATTAAACAACCTGCATCAGATTCTATAGAGCAAGCAAGCATTTTAATATATTTATCAGATGAATCTATTGATAAAGGAAGTGAATTAGACGCATTCTGGTAGGAAAAAATGCAGAGAAATCCTTGCATTCTGTCAAAAGGCAGACTGTACGTGTACTTACCTTCTCACAGTACTTTCATTTTCCCTGATACTTCCCTCGAAACGCCTTCAACATGATCCAAACATCCCATTCAATTCAGCAGCATCGGCAGCTCAGTCTGCATCTCTCCCTCACTCTCTCAGTCCTAGCCACCCCCCCATCTCTCTCTCTCTCTCTCGCTCTCTCTCTCTCCCCTTCCTCCACTCGTACAAAGATCCCTCCTCCACGATATGCTTAATCATTGAACTCCCCCATTCAAAAGCATTTGACAGCAAACACTTTCATGTGGTGGCTGTACTTTATCTCTTTTATGCCCTGTTCACTCCTTCCCTGGAGTTATCCAAACGAAACCCTGCCCGGCAATATCGACCACGGCCATAGAAAGGCTTCATGACGCCCACAGAAACGGAATTCTGTTCCCTGTTCGTCACGTTCGGCTTTAATAATGAATCTGTCCGCAGTGCCGGCATTCCAGATTTGTCGAAATCCCTGAGCTGGTGGTGATTTAGGGGCTTAAGAGATCACATTAATGATCATGAATTTTTTTTCACTTAGGTTTTTTTTCGGGGGGAGTGGGGGGGGGGGGTAGATCTCATCTCTGCCTGCTTTTATGAAAGTGATAATTACTGAATTATTGTAATATCACAGATATTAAATCACAGCAGGTGTACTTAGAAATCCTTCTGTTGTGTGTCTAGGCAGGAAGAGCAACTGCCTAGCATCTTGTCCCTCTGAGTCACACCTACAGGGTTTCCGGCTCATTCTACAGGTTCCCAGTGGACTACAGGGTTAATGTAGTGCTGGGCACAAAATGTGCAATTGCCTAGGTGGTTTCAGCTGGTAGGGGTGCTTGTGAAAGTTTTAGTCAGGACCAGGGGCGGATTAATGCCCCAGTAAGATCAAGGGCCCGAATCCAGCTACATCAGGGGCCCAGTCTCAAGAAAAATGGATAAACTCATCTGGCCAATCAATCTGCCCATACCAACCCCTCCCCCCTTCAAGCCTCCTAGCCATGTCATGTCAGCTTAGGGCCCCCAGAGAAGTTAATCTGCCCCAGAAACTGATGAATGATGTCATCCCTGGTTAACGATTTCCTGTCAGGACTTAATAAATAAGATCCTGTGGAAGTGGAGATGACGGAATGATGCCTTAAGCACCAGGATTGTGAGCATGCTGTAGGGTCTGAGATCTCACACACGGCTACATTCAGGACTGCAGAGCCCATCCAAAGACTCAACTAGGTATGATAAACAGTGTAAAATATACCGTGGGATGATCACGCATCCCACATAAAGGCTGGCAGAATCACGCAAACCGCAGCCATGCGCAGTGCGGGCGATGCGCAGCTCAGTGGTGCTGCTTGTATTTGGTAAAAACTGCTTACTGTTTTCCTTAGTTATTTAAATAGCATTATTTTATTTTACACTCTTTTCAAATGTAAAGTATTGAAATATAATTTATTCTCCTTCTATTATACGTAATGCTGTCCACCATAGGTTAATTGTGCTTGTTTCTGGTGTGACCTAGCTTTGTGTGAGGTTTCCACAGATTGAATGTTTCTCACATACACTTCCTATTAGAGGTGCAGAGGTCAGTGATTGGCCAGGCAATGTATACAGTATCTAGTGCTAATAGGGTTTGGTCCGCAGGGAACTTCCCTCAATCCCAGAGCCCTTGAGCACAATAAAAATGCACGAGCAAGCTTCTCTTCGCAGGTGTTACCTTTTTCTGCGGGAGACACTAGCGAATGGAAAAATCAGAAATCTAGCAGCCTCAGTCACACTCAGTGGTCTTTAAAGATACCTGTAACACACTTTGGATCATGACTGTCAGACAAAATAAATTATGATTGATATGAATTAAAACCAAATGCCCTTTTCTTTTTATATGTAGGTCCTAACGAGCTACTAAATCTCACGGCCGCCACCCTCCACCCATCGGTCCACCTACAGTAACATTCCCAAGTGCCTGAATAGGCAAAGATAATTACCAATAAAGCTACATCTCAGACTTAGTGTATAATGGTTAATATGCGAAATATCACAAAAAATATCACAAAATATGACAATGATTACTAAACACCAGTGTGCGACATGCTGTGAGCTGTAAGGAATCAGGTGAATCAGTGAGGAGGGATATATTTGGGTTGGGAGTAGATACAGGTTTAACAAAATGGGGGATGGATGGGAAGCAAGCTCAGGTATCGAGGTCAGGGCCCAGTTTCTGGCTGTGAATAAAGGTGTTTTTCTCCGGCTTGCGCCCTGCAACAGCCCCCTTACAGTGAAGTGTTTCACCCCTTAAACTATCCAGTTACCCTTTCAGACAGATTTTCAAACACATTACGTTTATTTAGGAGACGCTTTTGTCCAAAATGAATTAAGTGAAGAGAGCAGAGACAGCCGGCATCCTAGCGGAAACTGGCCTGAAGGTTCTCGCACTACAGCCCAACAATAATATGATCACTCTGCTGACCATGGGACTCGAACCCATGAGCATCCGGAAACTTTCTAGAGAAGTGATTCCTAACCCCTTGAGTGACACGCCGCCACAAACACACTTCATTGAAATACAATTGTCACCCAGCAAACCCAGATTTCTCTCACTGAAGTGTCGAAGTGATTTAAGCCTTTGTGATGTGAGTCCAAAGCAAAGGTGTCCCCATAATGTGACAATGAGGGAGTCTTTTAAATGTCACCCCAGATCCGTTCGTCCATCCATCCATCCATCCATCCTTCCTCCAATAAATGCATGGTCAGGGTGAGCCTGAAAGCACAAGTCAAGGACACCCTGGATAGGAAGTCACTCCATTGTACGACACACACACTGACATACACTCATACAGTATGTCTAATTTAGAGACATAATCAATGATAAGAGAGTATCAGTAAATATTATTTTGCAATAATCAGGTACGGAAGTCGGTCGACAACAGCTCATTCCCTGCCACAAGACACACTGACCCATCCATCATGTATATCAAATGGGACATGATTTTTTTCTACCAAAATCCACACAGCAATTATATCACTGCACAGAAGATACGAGCACGAGCAGTGATACAGCAATGCACAGTGATACAGTGATGCACAGTGATGCACAGTGATACAGTGATGCACAGTGATACAGCAATGCACAGTGATACAGTGATGCACAGTGATACAGCGATGCACAGTGATACAGTGATGCACAGTGATACAGTGTGGAGTTTGGCAGAAGGAAACAGTTCCTACATTAAACTGCTCACTTCAAAGTATGTGGATTATCTTGAGTAAGCAGGTCACTGCTGTTGAATTTTTCAGATGTATCTTTCTGATGCTTTAACCACCACAGAAAGAATGCCATTCGCTCCCATTATATTCGATGGCTGGTATCTCAACTAGGCGACTCCCAGCAGAACAACCTAGATGGATATAGAACACTAAAGCCCCTCTAAAACATACTGCTTTCCATGCTTGGGGTGAACTGCCCCTTTAAATTTTCTTTCAGATATGTTTGAATGTTTAATTTAATGATAATCTATGCTATTGTTGTTTCTTTTTTTATTATTTTAGCCTGTTTTTTTTTGCAGCTAAAATGTCAAAGGAATCTTGTACAAGGTTTCCTTAAGCTGTTATTTTCTTGGTATAGAACCATCAGTAATTTTTGATCTGCCATTTCAAAATAGTGTGAATTATGACATTTAGATGGCAAATAGGCCTCTCTGAAGCATCAATCTTCTCACAAATTGTGTCTGTTCAGACTGGAATTGAGCCTAAAATGCTTAGCCACTTTGTAAATTTAGAAAATATAAAAAATGTTCTTCCAGCATTCTCAGCTTTTTTCAGTTCAAAACGATTCTGGGATCCTAACAATATCTTTTCTTTCTTATGTGTGCCAGGAAAGAGTTTTTGCTATATCAGACATAGAATTATGCCGATGGACTGAGATGGAAAACTGACATATACAAATGATGCTAAAATGCAAAGGAACTGGGTATGACATACAAACTACAACAGAATAGACCTTCCTGAAATTACTCCAGGAGTTATTTCATGGGCTGTTTCCCCAGCAACCAAAGACCCAGAGATTTTCACACGACATTGGGCAGGCCTTTATATAAGCCAGTGGTCCTGCCAATGACAAGAAAATCGCAAACGATTTGGCGTTTCTGTGATCATGCTCATCCAAAATGGAAAAAAAATGGAAGTAACAGCTTGTGAAGAATTAGTCAACTGGGTTCCCGTGACATCTCCAATGGTCCTGTAGGCTGGCACTGGGATTGCATGCTCGTCTTTACTGTGGATACCCTCCTTGACCTTTGACCCTTACTGGAAGTGCAGCCACTTTATGAGCTCTGCCGTCTATCTGTCTGTAGAATTTGAAACTAGCGATTAGTCGCAAGGCTTTTTTGCTGGACCGATAATATCTTAGTTTCATTGGTTTTCATTCTCCTTGGTTCTAGTCCGAGTTCTACGCCTTGATTTCCGTTGTTGCCCTTTTTTGTTCCAACGCACACTCCAGGGGGAAAAAATGTGTCAAAACTGCAAAACATTTCAATGGTCTCTACAGCAAACAATTGGCCAGGACATTAACAAGAATTAAACAAATTTTCTTAAATGTCTAAGTCTTCTCGGTAAAATCACAGATAGCTTTTTACAGGAAGAAAAGTCAGTAATGTTCCACTCAGTGTTAATGGCTTCAAATAGCTGATGATTAGCTGAAAGATGTTTCCTGGTTAGTTTGTGATTAATATTCTTTATAAGGTTCAAATTTGGTTCTTGGCCCTGGTTGCCCCCATACTTGTGTGCAGCCTTGCATGTCCTACTGTACCTTTCACTATCCCGCACTCCATGACTGTGCCTTGGCAGCCATCTAGAATGAAGAGGAGGATGTTTGCACAAGATCTCACTTGCGGTGCATCCATGCTGCAGCTCAGGCTGCCTTGTGACAGCCACACATACCAACTACATATTCATCGAATGTCTCAAATGCCTCGAATGAGAGGGACATTTAGTCATCCATGTTACATCACATACAATTATATCTCTGAGAATAATGAGATTAAGGCTTTAATGCTCCCATGCTGTTTATGTTCACCGCATCCATCCATCCATCCGGCAATAAGTGCACGGTCAAGGTGAGCCTTAAATCACAGGTCAAGGACACCCTGTATAGGAAGCCAATCCATTCTAGAGCATACACATTCACATACACTCATACAGTACGTCTAATTTAGAGACATAATCAGTGATAACAGGGTATCAGTAAATATTATTTTGTAATAATTAAATAATAATTTTAATCACTGAAAGCAAAATCTTGTAAGACATTAAAATCGTTGCTTTATTGGTCAGTCCCATTTGAGGGATATCTAATTAATGCCTGCTTTGTTTTAGTAATACAGTTTTTGTAGGATGACCGGTTTAAATAATGATGTTTGACATTCTAATGCATCTTAAAACAAGCACATCCATCCATCTTCCTATCATCATTATCTCAGACAGCACAGGACACAAGGCTGAGAAACAGTCAGGAAGAGAAGAACGACGACACAATATAGCCTAAATACATTGTAGCTCATTTAATTCAGTGGTCTCCAACCATTTTTGCATTGATTTCATGTAAGACAATTTTCCATGGACCAGCCATTGTGCTCAGATAATAAAAATCATCTGCCTTGAAATGACTTTAGGCTCAAAATCTTTCAGTTGGAGAGCGATGACCCAGGTCCTTTTGATCTAGGATCTTTGGGGAACCTTTGGCAAAAACAGGATCGTGTTAAAATGACTTCTGGCATGTGGATGAATGGTGCGGTTAGCATATTAAGCTAGCACTATGATTTAGGCTAGTTATCATATATAATCTCATGAGCGCAAACACATCCCAGCTGACAATGTTATATAAAGTGAACTGTACAGTGAATGAGGTCACTGTTAAGTACATATCACCCTTACCCCTAGTCACGTAGTGCTTTAACGATTATTCATAATGTTGTGTTTTCGTTAAGCAGCCACATCACGATGACGTCAGGTCATTTTCAGGACAGTCTGACGTGATATTTTATGTTCATTAACTTACATAACAGTAAAATTGCCTTTTATTTGTGAGACGTTATCCCACGATGCCTGATTTCTTCTTTTTGTACCGCAGATGCTGCACATGTCTGTGCCATTTTCCCCAGAGGTTTACTATCAGTGACTTGATTGTTGACCGCCCCAGTATGGTGCCCAAATAGACACACGTCCAATTGCAAACATGGCTTCTACCTTTTATATCTATTATCAAAACTGTGAAAGGCACAGACGATAGCGATGGGGAGATGATCTGGTCATTTTTAAAAGAAAACATCCTGCAGACTCCAACAATCAATAAAATGGAAATGAAATAAAAATGAGACGTCTTCCATTCTTTCTCTGCAGCCCGGTACCAAATGATCCAGGGCCTGGTGGTGGAGGGCTGCTGCTGAACCTGAACCAGTCTGTTTATCTCATTACACCAGCATGTTACCATGTCACCTTACTGGGCTATGAAGCTGGAGAACCTCCTGGACATTTCACTGACCTGCCGTCCTGCCTCCCTCTCTATGACTCAGTGAGTGATGTAGGTACTCAGGTTTGAAGTGAATTATATATACATCTGCTGGCAAAAAAAAAAAAAAAACTGAAAATAATTGTTGATTTATTTGCATGCATTTAACACAAAAGGGTATATTTAACCTGCAGCCTAGTGATTACAGTTTGAGAATAATGCTTTTATAGAATGCTTTTATAAAAGGGAAAAGTCAGGCAAAATGAATTATATATTTAAGCTTGACTGCCATTCTGAAATTCAAAATTCATCCGTGAAAACTCTTGCTAATAAGAATGATGGCATATCCTGTGTTTTTCACAGTCTCTGGATTCAGTATGCAGCGAACCATTAGACTGGAAGTTGTAATAAAAAATGAGACCGGTAGAAAAATGAGAGTGGTAAAAAAAAATCAGGGAGCAATTTAAAAATTTTGGCAAGACCACGGGTGGCATGATGGCTCAACAGGTAGCACTGTTAGTAGCCCACTCCTCTAGCATCGGAGGTTTCATTCCTGTCTCTGTGTGTGTACGCAGTGCATCATTCCCATCTCTGTGAGTGTACACTGTGCATCATTCCCATCTCTGTGAATGTACGCTGTGCATCATTCCTGTCTATGTGTGTGTACACTGTGTATCATTCCCATCTCTGTGAGTGTACGCTGTGCATCATTCCCATCTGTGTGTGTGTACACTGTATCATTCCCATATCTGTGTGTGTACACTGTGTATCATTCCCAACTCTGTAAGTGTACACTGTGCATCATTCCCATCTCTGTGAGTGTACGCTGTGCATCATTCCCATCTCTGTGAGTGTACACTGTGTATCATTCCCATCTCTGTGAGTGTACGCTGTGCATCATTCCCATCTGTGTGTGTGTACACTGTGTATCATTTCCATCTCTGTGTGTGTACATTGTGCATCATTCCCATCTCTGTGAATGTACGCTATGCATCATTCCCATCTGTGTATGTGTATACTGTGCATCATTCCCATTTGTGTGTGTGTACACTATGCATCGTTGCCATCTCTGTGAGTGTACGTTGTGCATCATTCCCATCTCCGTGCATGTATGCCGTGCATCATTCCCATCTCCATGTATGTATGCCATGCATCATTCCTATCTCTGTGTGTACCCAAGCAAAATGTCACCTTGCCCCCCCCCCAGTACATTCTGTACCTCTCAGCCCTGATGGCCCTCACCAGGAAAAGTGGTTAGAAAATGCATGGCAAGCCGGCCAGGGAAATAAAAATGAGTCTCGCTGAATGGAAGGACCCCCCCCCCCCCCCCATGAGAAGAGGAGACGCTCAGGTTACTGGGGGGGAAATATATCCAGTGGCACAGGAGACAGTTTTATATGGGGGGGCACAATTTGTTAATTTAAATGCAAATGTCTGTTAATTGGGAGGGAACAGATGAGACCAAATTAATTTTTTGGGGGGGGGGGGTTCACACTGTCCCTGGTTCCTATGCACCCTGAATAAATCATCCATCTTCTAGCCTATCTGAGGCACTGTAGGCCTATAGGGGGGGCATCCTAAGCATTTATGATGTACCAATTAGCCTGTCTGTGTGAGCAAACCCTGGACCATGTCAATGTGCACACACACACACACACACACACACACACAGAGCAGAAGAGAGATTCAAAGCGGTAACCTGGGGGTTTAATGCAACAGCACCACCTACTGAGCACCAGTGCCACCCCGATGTGCGTAATAAGGGAAACCCCCCATGAAAGGTAATTTTAATATTGAAGCAACTAAATCAAGATTACAAATACTGCCACGATGGTGAGTCACTTTGGCTTAAATGCCAGTTAGCGGTATGTCTTAGCTATTAAGGAGCTCTGGCAAACAGTGCTTTGATTTACGAATTTTCAGAGCAGCAGGAGGCAGCCAACATAAGTTGCGAAGAAGCGCAAGAGTCAGTGCCCATAAGGTGCGGCAGTCCCGAACAATGCAACATTGTTTCATGGGCCAAGAACCCAGTCACATTGCTGACACCAGAATATGGCAGACGCAAACAAAACAGGCTCTCTCTCAGGGTGCTGTCAGCCATTCCACAAATTCTTCTGTGCCCAGAAAAGAGAAAATGATCCATTAAATTGTCCTTGAAATTTATGGCTATACATAAAAATTGTTTCATTATAAATTTCCTTATATTAATCATATGGAAGACAAAGATGAGATGCAATATACGTAGAAACTTCAACACACAATTCTAGGTTTTGCTTAATATATAAGTAAGCGTTAAAAGGTAGGACACAATTCTGCACATGTGCGATTACTATTATTACCATTTTATAGCAGAATACATTAAAAAAATTAGGAACGAACAATAAATGTTGTATACGCACCCGCCTGCCAGGACTAATACCTCTTTCGGAAGAAATAATCACTTCCAAACAGTCATTCTACTTAGTGTTCGTTTTTCCCACTTTTGCATTAGTCTTCTAGTACAGAAACTTTCTTAGGTGTTTCCTTTAAGTGCAAAAATCAATCTATGCAACCGCCGGTCTCCAGACTTCTGTATACAGCTGTAATTCTACTGTTGAGCACTGTAATACAGCAAAAAATAATGTAAACCTTTTGAATTACCTGCATTTATGTATAAAATTGTCTTCTTGCACAAAGTTACAATAATAAATTAACACAATCTATCTTAACTAAAAACAAATTATTATTATGTATTTTGCATATTCTCAGTGTAGGCTGGGGAAAAGTATGAGAGCCTGAAGGCTAATGACTTCAGCGAAAGCTAAATGGAGTCAGCAGTTAGCAGAGCTGCAGTCCAGTTGATGAAATGAGATTGGAGGTGTGGGTTAGAGACACCGAAACATTATCAGTTTGCTGCTCATAAGAACCGTCTGCTATGTGAACCATGTCTCATAAAGAAGAGATCAGACCCAGAACACATGATCAAGAATCGTTGATTCGCATAAACCCAGAATGGGATGCAAAGCAATCTGAAATAGTTTAGTTTAGAGTCCACAGCAAACTGTCTTTAAATGGAGACGGTTTAGCGCTGTAGCTACTCTCGTGGGCACCCGTCCAAGGTGCCTGCCCCGACGCAGTGCAGAATTCTTAATGAGGTGAAGGCTTGGTGGAATTACTGAATACCTGATACAGATGTTTGTGGGGCTACCATATGCAAAACGTTCAACAGGAATGGTGTCCATGGCAGGACATCAGAGAGGAACACAGTACTCTTAAAAAAAAAAAACATTGCTTTACAGATAAAGTTCCCCAAAGACCACATCACACTCCATGATGCTACTGAGAAAATGTTTTGTGAAATGATAAAACTAAGATTGAATTGTTTGGGAAGAACATGCAGCACTACATATGGAGTAAAACGGGCACCACATAGCAATAGGAAATCGTCATTCCAGAGGGAAAGCAGAGTGGAGAAGGAGCATCATGACTTGGGATTGTTCTGTGGCCTCAGAGCCCAGACAGCTTGCCCTTATCGAGGGGAAAATGAATTTCCAGGATTATCAAGGTATCCTACAGGGTAATGTTGGGGGGGGGCTGTTTGCCAGCCGAAGCACAGTATAAGCTGAATGATGTGGCACGACAATGACCCTAAACATCAAAGTAAATCTGCTGCAGAGTGGCTTTAAAAACACCACCTTTTGGAGTAGCCCAGCCAGAGCCCAGACCTTTACCCAGTAAAGATGCTGTGGAATGATGTCGAGAGAGCGATTCACAGCAGGCATCCGAAGAACAAGGCTGAACTGAAGCAGTTCTTTAAGCAGGAACAGTCCAGAACTCCTCCAGAACGTGTGCATGTATAATCTGCAGCTAGCAGAAGCCCTTGTTTGCAGGTTATTGTTGCAAAAGTAGGTTAGACTAGTGATAAAATCACTAACATTTTCCACAACACGGTGAACGTTTAATGTTCATTGTTGACATAAATGATTACAACTGTTGTGTCAATAGATTAAGCCCATTTTGTTTGTCTATGCTTGTGAGATAGATAAAGAACAGACCACATTTCATGACCACTTAATATAAAAAAACAGGTAGTTCCTAAGGGTTCACGTTTTTTTTCTTGCTACTGTATATCTGTGATGCATCACTTGTTAACTATGGTATTTGTATAGGTTAAGAACAGAGGTCACCAACAGCTTACTGGAACCAGAAAGAAAATGTGATGCTTAAAATGTTATACTAATCCAATATTAATATTGCTAATATAAGACATGCTCACGCAGCACTGATTCACTAGATTCTCTGGGATTCTGGGATTCAAATGATGCCTTCATATTCCCATGGTAACCATTCCCTTAACCTTTATAATCAAATAATCGTACAATGTTTCTTATTAATGTATATTAAAGCTGTTAGGGCATGTTAGGATGTTATGATGTACTTACACACTGCTTATGAATGTTTTATGGATGCATAATGAATGCATTATGAAGTTGCAGTTACTGTAAAGTGTTACGAAATACTCATAATAGTAAAAAAAAAAACACATGACAACAGAGGACAGGAAACAACAGAGGAAGAATAAAATCTGAGTCATTAAACAACATTCATTATCAGTATGTATGAAATCACCTGATTTAGGTTTAGTACACCAACCCTACAAAAAAATCATATAATACCCCATAAATAATGTTAGTACTCTTCTTAAGCTCAATGCACTATTTACACAACTGCTTACTACAAAAAAATTGCACCTGGTTTTATCCATTTTTTCCTTAATTGTCCTGTGTTGATGATGAGCTTTATTAACAGCTGAGAGAAGCGGCATCCTTCTTATAATACCAGCATGTACAGAATCGAGAGGAATATGCTGTCATTCATTACTCCTGTTAGGTAACAAGCGACCTTGAGGGGACGTTACACGACGTTCACCCACCATAGGACAAGCTCTCGTTTCAGCATATCATTTACAGCCTTTGTGACCAAATCCCCATATAATTATCAGCAGGATCTAAGACGTAACATGGAATTTTGTTTTAGAAGCAAAACCATCTGGAGTTTATAGATGGATTTCTGCAAATAGTAAGAGGCGGCTTTGTTAGACCTGAGTTGGTTCGTTACGTTTGTTCGAGCTGGACTGGCCCAGCCAAGCTCCCTCCCAACCCCCCTCCCCCATGGTCTCTCTGAATGATGTCTGTGTTACACCAGGTGCTTCCCCTGTGCATTACATTATAAGATTTATTGCTCTCCAGAGCTTTTCCTCTGACACAGAGAGCAGGCAATAAGCCTTCGATACATGTTGTCATATTGGTCAAACATGGTTCCGTTTTCATTTAAATCTGCAACCTGCTAGAAGTGCACCGATGGGCAATATTTTGATAACGTTTGAAACACTCAAGTAATAAGCTTAAAATAAATTAATTCTTTCATTTAATTTACCAGAGTATGATCTGTTTTTAATTCTGAGTTTCAGGCAAAAAACACAATAATCTGAAAAAACAACATTTTAATAAGGTTAATAAAACAATAACAGAAATAATTTTCCCTGCTTAGTTGTTTTTTTTCCCAGATTCCCCATGGTGTGTGATTTAGGCTCTGTATGTATGTGTGTGTGTGTGTGTGTGTGTGTGGGCATGTATATACTACACTGTGGGGGATCAGATGTCTCCACAATATGATAAAAAACCTGTTATTTTGACCTTGTGGGAACATTTTTTGGTCCCCACAGAGGGAAATTCAATTTTATAAAAAACCTCTGAATGCAATCAAAAACTAAAAACACTGTAGAGGCTGTCCTGTAAGCCTCAGAATGGATGGCCAAGTGTTCTCAACGCGTAGCTTTTAAGGACCAACGTCCGAGCAGTCTCTGCAGTTGGGTGATGTTCCTGTTTATTACAAATCTTTGGTTCACATAAAAAGGGACTTTTATCTTTAGCATATTACACTTGTGCTGAATAATGTGCTGGCGGCGTGCTGTTTGTAACATGCCGTCTACGGGGGCTACGGTAAGAACTGTGTTCCCTCCGCCATCCACCCCGTCCAAGGGGAACACACCCATTCATACCCACCTGACCTCACGTGACCACATAGCTCCTATCCTAACGTGATCAGACCACCCCGTGCAATACACCCCCCAGTGGCCAAAATACATAATACACCCCAAAGTTATAAATGGCTGCCACAAATGCCAAAAGACTTGCATTTTGTTTGGTTACTTATGGTTAAGGCTACGGCTGGGTAGGGGTTAAGGTTTTCATTGTTGGGATAAATTCTGTGTGTGTGTGTGTGTGTGAGTGGGTTTACCTATCCTCATGGGGACATAATGCCCCCATAATGTGATAAATATCCGTTTTCTTTCCCTTATGGGGACCGGTTTGACTCTCCCTGCCGGCCCCTGGAGGATGGGCTCCCCCTTTGAGTCTGGTCCCTCCCAAGGTTTCTTCCTTCTAGGGAGTTTTTCCTTGCCACTGTCGCCTATGGCTTACTCACTGGGGGCTTTGGGTGGGGATGCTGTAAAGCGCTTTGAGACAATGTAATGTTGTGATAATGCGCTATACAAAAATAAATTTGTTGTTGTTGTTGTTGTTTCCTGGTCCCCATAAGGGAAAACTCTATTTTATAAAAATCAGTGACTGCTATGAAAAAACTAAAAATGCAAAAACTCTTGTATTTTGTTAGGTTACTTATGGTTATGGTTAGGGCAGGGTAGGGGTTAAGGTTGTCATAGTTAGCGTTAGCATTTTTCCCATTGAAATGAATGAGCGGTCCCCATAAGGATATGTTTACCCTACATGTGTTTGTGTGTGTGTGCATGCGATTGTGCATACTGTACTGAACCTTCATCCCACCCTGAGTGCCTGTAAAATGGAAAATGGATGAATAAGACTAATTGTTCCATCCATCCATCCATCCATCCATCCATCCATCCTCTATCTACACAGGGAATTCTTCTTCCTCTGCTGCTAGTACATGGCTAATTATAAACTCATTCCCTTATAGACACTGGTCTGTCAGCCTCCTGTATGACACCCACAGTAACTCCACACCAATGGGAGCCGAGGATCAGCCTGCTTAGCAGCAGATGTTCCACAGAGCTTAGAGCTTTGAGCTGCTTCTGGACTCTCACGGGAGTGAACAAGGCGAGGCTCACAGGAGAGTGACTCGCCAGCGTCCCGGTGGGCATCAGGGTGCGTGAGGGATCGCCAGAAGAGACAGGCTGCTGCAAGACATCTGAAGGGCTGGAGTGTGTGTGTGTCTGTGTGTGTGGTGGGGGGGTCCTTTCATATCCTTGTTTGTGTCTGAGAACCTCTGAGCGGTTCACACATATTTGACGAACCAACGAAGGAGCATCTGTGACAGGCTGTATTTTCTCATTCAGATGAAACTCTCCTCAACTGTGTCAGTTGTTTTCATGCTGAAACTCTCAGTCATACTGATTTCTCGCACAAGACGTCCCTCTGATTGCTTCCCCGTGCTTCCTACGGTAGGCTCCAGGCTCAGAGTGACTCCGCACAGGATAAGTGGTTCTTTCCCAGTGTGCGATGTCCTTGACAACCAGCCGTATCAACCACATATGACCTCTATAAATCCTTAGCCACTGACATGCATGGTCTATCTACCACACAAACACAGATGTATGGGCCGAGCTTCTCACTACAGAACAGCAAACCTAACCCTTCATCTTTCTGGTACCTCCGTACCCTGTATTAATCTAAGTCTGCATCTCTCATGTCTCCATTCAGTAACATTGCATACATGAGCCATTCTGATTCATTTGGTTGTTCCGTGGATTAAAATTAAAGAAACCAGATCCTGTCATTCCCCCATTACATGTCAACCCTGTATCTCTCAAATATATGGCCTGAAATTTTCAGGGTACAAAAACAATACTTCATAGCAGTATTTTCTCAACCCAGTTCTCAGAGTCCCCCAGAAACTCCAAATTTTTGCTCCCTCCCAGCTTCCAGCACATCTGTATCAGGTATTCAGAGTTCTCCATTGGCTGGGAGCCAGGAGGGAGCAAAAATGTGGGAAGTCTTGGGGTCCCCGAGGACCAGGCTAGGAAACTCTGCTTTATAGAGAGAACGTTCTATAACACTGATCTACCATCCTTTTTACTCCTGAAATACTGCTTTGTATTTGCGTGCTGCAGTAATTTACGTAAATCAGCTTGACTGCGAGATGGCTAGCTACCTAGAAGCACTCGGAGTAATGCTATGAGAAAGATGTCCATAAAATAATCCCAAAATAAACCTTGTGCCTTGAATACTATACATCATGGCAGACAGACAGTGAAGGGCTTGGTCATTCACGGTCAGGAGGTTTTATTTGAGTACTGCAGGTGAGAGTTTGGCTCCAGGCCTGCATGGGCGGAATCCTCTATCCTGCAGATTTTGTGGTGTTCCATCATGAGGGCTGATACGGTCATCAGCAGGACTTCTCGGTTCGACTTTAAATCACATGACCATTGAATGTTAGAAGACACGCTTTGTTTTTATTGTTAAAGAACTGCAGAACGCCCTAAAACCGCAAACCACAGTCTGCTTAGCGTTTTGCTAATGACCGTTAAAACCACCTTACACAGAGATTTCATCTCTCATTTTAGCACTAAACTGAATTCTTCACTGCTCATGATGCCTTTAAATGTTTATATTGCCTCTATAAAAAAATATCTTGAAATTAATTTGTACTAAATTTGTAGACTGACATGCTTTTGTACCATTATGGATTTCGGGTTTTTTGTATCCTAAATCCTCCTGTTGAGGTGCCACCTCTTTGGAAGGGACCAGAATTCACATTCGTAGCACTAGAGCACAAAGTAGATCATTGGAGCTCCATTATTTTAATTTTCTCCCCTAGTCGTCATGGAAACATGACTCAATCTATTAAATATAAAAAAACACCTATCCCAGGCTGTCAAATGCTCCGCAATTACATTTAATAATTTTACATGTAACATTTAGATAGTGTGTCAAATATTTCAAATAGAAAAATACACAGGCTGGCAGTTAGCATAATGCTTAAGGAAATAGGCCTGTGAGATACGCATAAACCCCTACAAACATGATACCTTCCCAGTTAATAAGTTATAGGCTGTGAATGTCTGCACAAGCAAATAACATATGATGCCTATAAAGCAGCTTCTCAAAACAAACGGCCCGACTAGCAACCCGCCACACTGACCTCGTGACAAAGCCGACAAATTGTGAGAAATGACAGCTGAACTCAAACTCTCTGCCACAGAATAATGGAGTAGCTGGGGCAGGCAGTTTGAGCACAACGGGAATCACACGCAAGAGCAGAAGAGAAAGGTGGACGTCAATGAAGCACAGCGTGCGCTCCAAAGGTCGAAATACACAAAGGCACAAAGGTACAAAAGGAAGAAGGAAAAACATGGTCAAAAAACAGGCCGGGGTCAACAATAAAGGCACAGCAGCCACATCCAAGTAATCAGGCAAGAGTCAAAAAACAATAGCAATGCATACACCAGACCCAGACTGTGTTACAGGGTCACAAAGAGAAGACGAGACCAACAATCACCCCAATGGCACATTGACTACGGGATTCAAAATGGCTGCACCCTATATCGACAGAAGTTAAAGCTGTAGTTTTATAATGTTTATTAGTTCATTTGTGGCTCATTAAATCAGTTGTACAGACTGATTTAATAGATTTTAGAGATTGCTGTGCAACCTCTAACTGTGGACTTGTTGCTATGGTGTTTTTATGTGCAAAATACCACGTAATGCGTCATCAACTGATATTGCTAACCATGGCTAACGATGCACCTGGTTAGAAGTGAGACCTTTTTCAGAAAGATTTAGGGTAGTCTGGGCTAAATGTAAGTCAGCAAAGACAAAGGGCATTTAAACTAGGGTAAAATTAGCCTGACGAGTTATCTGACTAAGGAAGAAAGCTTGCTTTCTGAAACAGATCCCTGGTACTGTTAAATAGCTTTCCAACTTGCTGTACCAGAATACAGCTAACTCAGCTGTACTATCATTCTCCCCCAGCTCCAACATCCATCCATCCATATATATAAGGAACTAAAATTAGGAACAGGTGAAATCACTAAACAATAAGCCAATCAACAGAGGCTGGGAAAGCAGCAGGTAGGTACAGGGCATTCTGGGACATGTAGTTCACAAAGCCCAGGTCATGCCACTCTGGTGTCAACTAATGACTAACTCTCTCCACCCCCACTTATGCATAGGTTTCTTCCGAGAGATGTCTGGCAGGGTTCTCCGCCTCATGTCCTCCGTAGCTAGTTTTGTACCATCACCTTATGCTCAGCTTTTTCTCATTTAGCGCCTTAACACCCCTGCTGAACAATCGTCGACCCCTGGCATCTCTTTGTCTGTTGAGAGAGAAACAGTGTCACCCTCTCTGATAGCTGTCTCACCACCATGACTCAGTCGACTTTAATCAGCCCTGTGCTGGCTGATGCTAGACGATGTGCTTTTATACTCCACCACATCTTGGAGGATCCATCTTGGCTGGGTAGTACTTACCTTTGCTCTATTTCAATTCTCATTGGCAAGACTGGTCAAATAAAATTATAGACTATAAAAAAAAATTATATAAGCTATAAGAATGATGCACTATAAGGGCTAATGCCCAAATGAAATCTTTAATTACAACCCCCCCCCCAAGTCAGCTGCATAATTAGGACCAATCCCACGGCGTCACATTTATGTCAGCAAATCATGGGCAGTGGGTGGGATCAGAACGAACGAAAAAATTTGCCTCTAAGATGCTGCGCAGGCAGTGTGCTGAAACGGTGATCACCCCACACACAGGATTGTATTGCTAAATTGGCGTAGATTCTCATGATTTAGTTTTATTTCGTTTTACATATAAGCAACGACTAATGAAACAGGATTCTCCCACACTCTTAAGTATGAGAAATAAGCCTCATATTCATATCCTAACTTGGTAAAGGGTCAAAAATCGCTTCAGTCATAATTCTGAGAACAGAAGACACAGTATTACCGATGGATCATAGAGCTGGGAGGACAATAATGACACTTTGGCTTTGACTTGAATCCTCATTCACATTAGGAATATCTAAGAATAAAACAGACACTGCTGTAAGTCACCATCCTCGAAGAAAGCAGCACTCAGCTGAGGTTTAACACAAGCCTTAATCCAAACTCCCCCAGCCTCCCTCTGCTGCCAGCCAACTAAGGCCGAGTCAGATTGTTAACCCTGCAGTTTGCTGATCAGGGCAGAACAGCTTTGTGATATCTTCACACCTGTTGTTCCCTGCAGAAGTGGAGAGTGGGAATTGAATCTCTCTGAGCTAATCCTCCTGGCCGCAGGAGCCTCGCATGGTCAATGACACCCCAGAGGTGAAATCATGTGCAGCACATCTAGAAAGTCATCAGCCTCTTTGCTCTGCAGGCTAATCTCCTTAGAAAGGACTAAATGACTTTGCGTGGCTCTGCAGGGAAAACATTTTGTTAAAGATTTTTAATAGAAGCCAATAATATTGCTTTCTGGTTGTAAACACCACAAGAGTCCGCATTGGACTTCGGAATGGTACGGCCTTCTCCCACAGCTGTGACACATTCAGCCTTTGAATGCAGAAGGATGCAGCACCTGAATTTGGAAACAGCTGAAGGTTATGAAGGGGAAAGGCATAGACTCAAATGCTGTGTTCCATTTGAACCCAGAAGTCGGAATTTGTGAGTTCCTAGTCAGGAATTTCAACTGGAACGCCCCCTGAAGGCACAATCCTGACTGGGAAAGTCGGAGGGAACTGTAAAACCCCGACCTCAGAATTCAAAATGGCTGCACCCTTTACCAACAGACGTGAAAGCTGTAGTTACATACTGTCTATTAGCATTTATGTCTTTATTCATTAAAATTGCTGGTACACACAGTACTGTCCACCTGCTATCTGTGGACATGTCGTTACAGTGTTTATATGCGCAAAATAGCATCTAATGTGTTATCAACCAATAGCGCTAGCAATGGATAACAATAACCAGGCTAGAACAGGGACCTGTTTCAGAAAGCAGGATTTCTTGCTTAGCTGGATAACTTGTCAGATTTAAGGTAGTCCGGGCTAAATGTAAGTGAAGATGAAGAGCATTTAAACAGGGGAACCTTAAATCTGACAAGTTGTTTGGCTGCTGTTTGCAACAGGTGCTTAGTATTGCTAAATGGCTTTCCCACTTGCTGAGCTGCAGGGCTGCCCAACCCTGCTCCTGGATATCTACTACAATGCAGAGCTTAGGTGCAGCCCTAGTTTAACACACCCGATACAGATAATCAGGCTCAGTTTTAGAGCCAGCTTAGGTTCAACATAGCTGACTGTAATACTGAGATGCTACGCAAGGGCCTGATTATCTGTATCAGGTGTGTTAAATTAGGGCTGCACCTAAGCTCTGCAGGGGGGTACATCTCCAGAAGCAGGGTTGAGCAGCCCTGTTTTACCGTAACGCGGTGAACTCAGGTGTGACATCATTCTAAGCTCTGACCTCCAAGGCAAATGGAATGCAATATTAGCAACTTAGTTTATTCCATCCTAAAACATTGACTAATTGCTCACAGGTTAAAAATACTATAATCAGCAATATTTGTTTTATTTCATTGTGTAATAACGTAAAATGAGGGTCCCACTCTCACCAGTGTGGGGAAGCAATAAAGGCCAATAGAATGTTGGGTTATATCTCTAGGTGTGTGGAGTTTAAGTCAAGGGAGGTGATGTTACACTTATATAATTCCTTGGTAAGACCCCACCTAGAATATTGTGTGCAGGTTTGGTCACCATACCTTAAGACGGACATTGCTGCCTTAGAAAAGGTGCAACGGAGGGCTACGAGAATGATTCCTGGTCTTAGAGGAATGTCTTATGAGGAGATGATAGCTGAGCTGAATCTGTTTAGCCTTGAGCAAAGGAGACTAAGGGGGGACATGATCCAGGTCTATAAGATTCTAACGGGTCTGGATGCTGTTCAGCCAAATGGCTTCAATATTAGTTTAAATACTAGAACTCGTGGCCATAAGTGGAAATTAGCGGGAGAACATTTTAAAACAAATTTGAGGAAGCACTTTACACAGCGTGTAGTTAGAGTATGGAATAGTCTTCCTGCTAGTGTAGTGGAAGCTAAAACCCTGGGTTCCATTAAATCAGAGCTAGATAAGATTTTAACAACTCTGAGCTATTAGTTAAGTTCTCCCCAAACCAGCTTGATGGGCTGAATGGCCTCCTCTCGTTTGTAAATTTCTTATGTTCTTATGTTCATTTACTAAGTGCACTTTCAATGTTTGTCAAGCCTCCATCTTTAAAGCCATTTGCCAAATAAGTTTTAGATTTACATCAGTAGTATGCCAATCAAAGAGGAGGGAGCCAGCAGTAAAACATACCGATCAGAGTGGGGGAGATAATACTGTCGGTAAAATTTGCTGATGGGGGAGGGGGCATCGCACCAGATGTCACTGTCTCAGGGGTTTCTGACACGGGCGCGAGGGATGGTGCAGGCAGGAAAGAAGGTGGCGACCCACTGGCGGCTCCAGGAACACCACTGGGGTTTATTAACAGAAGCAGAAGACACTAGGAAACTAGGGTGACCAGACAATCCATGTCAGGGAGGACACTGAGCTACTTCGGGTTTTACAAACTACTTTCTAATTGAAAGGCTCCTGTGCTCGGCTAAATAGTTCAGCTCTTCTTGTGCTTTGACTGGTTTGTTTCCTTGACTGAAAGACTCATCCAGCTGTTTCACATTAGCATTAGTGACACATGCATGATTATAGGAGACTGACCAATCAGCACACAGCAAGAACTCAGTGCTCAAGTGAAATCCAGGTCCTTTTAATTGAAATGGTAATTTACAATTCCTGTCCTAGCTCAGAGTGTTCTCCCCGACATGGATTATCTGGTCACCCTATAGGAAACACTAAAAACAAAACAAACAGACCACGAGGGGTCAAAACTAAAATGGGTACAAAGTAACAGAACAAAATGATCTACAAAGGGAAACTAGCTACATAGGGAACAGGCAGGAAAATCAAAAAAGTAGCCAACAACATATCAGCAGCAGCAACAATGATTCCCTACCAGAAGAGAGCAGGGTCAGGACTTATATAAAGAGGCCAACAAGAATTAACAAGGGCTGGTAAAACAGACAACAGGTGAAATTAATAAAACTAAATCGTGAAACTCAAACTAGGAAACAGAATCTAACACTAGGGGAATAGCAGACAGGTAAAACACAACCATGGGCACAAAGCAAGAAACCAAAACCGAATACTAATCACAAGACACAGGAACTAGAAAACTGATACAAATGAAACACTAGGGAACAAAATCTACAAAAATACAAAAACAGAGGAGGCAGGATCTGAACACACAACTGAAGGGTTTACAGGCAGCTGCTCTCTCAGCTCATTCAGCTATGTGGCCATCGGGGGAGTTGAAGACTCCCCACACTGAAGACTTTGACAACAAGGAGGACAGGCTGGCCAGAGATACCTGCTGGCCAAACAGGGAGGATACATGAAAGACTCGGACAGACGGCTACTGACCCTGACAGCGGAGAATTGATCTAACATATTTAAGAGGCGTATCCATGTCCTCTTTTGCTAAGCTTAGTCTTGAATTCTTGCATATGTTTATTTAAATGTGTCATGCCTGCTTACAAGTTGTCTACCACTATAACGAGATGTAATGTTAGCCTTGTATCTTTGTGCAGTTTTCTTTTTCTTAGGCTACTTTGTCCCAGTTTGCTTGCCAGGGAACAACTGGTGGACCCCAGTTGTATATCTTAAAACTGGCTATTAAAATGTTGCTATACGTACTTTCTGCAAATTTAGTTATTTTTGTCTTTATTCCGAGACATCTGTTTGCAATAATAAAAATTTCTGTACTTAATCGTTATACTTGTACTCTTAATAGCGTATAGTTGCATTTGCAGACAGGGTAGGAAACCCGGTATTCGCATTTCGTTTTGACCATACCGTTTTATTAAAAGTGTGTGGAACATTTCACAAGGGGCTTTGATTTAAAATTTAACATTATGCTCACGTCGTAGAAAATACTGATATATGACATGTCCCGTTATTCTGCCTAAAAATAGTGTTTTTTTTTTTTTTTGGTCCATATCGCCCAGACCTACATGCATCGCAACCCCATGAAAATGTCAAGCCCGCCCGTCAGATTTCTTCTGTCGCCGGTGTTCTGATTTACATCTATAATCATCTTAACACTTATCTGCAATTCAGTGCTTTAGATCGCTAATGAAATTAGAATGTTCTTCACACTGTTGTATTTTTACTCTCACCTGTCGGATGCTCTCACGGCAGGTGGGCAGAACGCTCCGGAGGGGAGTTATCATCCTGCAGCCACGCGTCGCCTCAGACGCCGAGCCCTCCACGCTGAGCGACGGCTAGAAACGGCCAGAGGACAACAAAACCGGACGTCTTATTATTATAACAAACCCTTCACCGAGACCAATTATCCACGCAGTTAACAATTATGGTTCAATGATTGGCTGTTGTGTGTTAATTGGACCAGTGTACACAGGTATATTATCTAATTTAATGGATTGTGAATAAAAACACACTACAACTAATTTTGAACACAATCCATTCCCTCTTTATCTCTGTTGGAAATTAATAATTATTGTTATTACAGAAATGAGTATCTCGTGCATGCCGACTACATCAATATAATATTGTGAATTATTGAAAATAGTAGTTCAAATGCAATCTATATTCCAACCTGCTCAATGTGAGCTTTATTTCATGTAATAGTGGTATTTGAAATTCATATGGAATATTTTTTTTGTTAAGAATATACAATAAGTTGAGGGTGTACACGTATAGGAGAGTGATTCTTTATTAATGCCTATGGGGAAATTTTCTTTTCATCTATTCCATCTTGCTCTATGTGAAACACACACACACACACACACACACACGTGAAAACAAGCTTGGGGGGTGTCACTCCACCAAGTCAGCACCTGTGGGACTTAAGGCCCTTCATCAAGGGCCCACAGACACATAACATCTCAGCCAAGGCTAGGGCTTGAACCAGCAACCTTCTGCTCACAGGCATGCAGTCCACTGAGTCACTCAGTACAACAAGTTAGTCTGCAGAAGGCACAGTGTTAGTAGAATAGCACAGGTTAGACATTCCACTGTAGATTACAGAGCACCATGTAAATTAGACAGCTCCACAGTGACAGTGAGGTAGTGAGCGAACAGGCTGGGCGCTGCCGTCCTCAGTCTGTGCCTCCTGCTCGTCCCCAGGCCGGCTGGGAGTGGGAGCGCACCTGCTGCGGAGGTGTAGACGCTTTCCTGGCTGCAGGACTTTAACATATTTCACTGATGGTGTTTAAAGCTGAATTACTTTCCTGCTCAGAACATACTGTGACAGCCACAAGCCCTTTCAGGATTTTATTAGAATTTCTTTAAATTGAAATAAATTAATATCTAATCCTTATAAATTGAAAAATAATACCCGAAATCATGCAGGCTGCAGTTCTTTCTGTAGTTATTTTAGCTGTTTCTGTGAAAAATTTTCATCAGTGGAAATGCATTGTAACTCCTGAAGCAGATTGTCCTTCAATCTGTCCCTAAGGAATGACTACCCTTATTATCGGGTAGATGTGCCTCATGCAGCCCTGATTTCCTCCCCAGCACTCGACACCGTAGATGGAGTGGATCCTGAAATAATCAGCAAACCCTTGATCAGTGAGCACGTCTTTAATTGCTCCGTGGTTATAATTAATCTGAAGGAATCACCATAAATGTGCTTATGCTCAGGTTTTCAGCAGCTTCAAATCGGAAAAGGTTTGTCTTCTGCTACTGGTGATACAGACACACCGTAACTGGTGGTATCCCTAAAACCATCAGGGAGTCGCCAGGGAGTGACTCTGGCTTTACGTAGCAGTTCATTACACAGCCCCTTATTATACAAACTCGCGACTGCCCTGTCAAAGAAAGAGAAATGATGTTCAAGAAATTAAACTGGCAAGTCTGTGCCCCACAATGGGTTGGCACCCCTTCCGGGGTTTTTCCCTGCCATATGCCTGAAGCTTCTGGGATAGGCTGCCTGCATAGGTCAAGCTGGTACAGAAAATGGATCACTGGATGGATGGATGGATGGATGGAAACAGGCATTTGTTTTTTTCAATATCAGGATAAATACATCAAATGACAGGATTTTATTGCAGGTATGAGGAATTCTTTATTTGTATGCTTTATTACAGGTTATCATGTTGTAAAAACAATAAATCCTCTTTCAGACATGTACAGTTGTGTTCAGAATAATAGCAGTGCATCTAAAAAAGTGAATAAAGCTGAAAATCCTTATAATAGTTTTTATTTCCATACACGCAAATGCATTGGGAGCACTACAAATTCTATTCCAAATCAAAACAAGAAGAGAAATGCATCACATTTGTGTTACTCCTTTACAGAAAGTGAAGGAAAGGGAATATTAGGCTGTTCAAAAAAATAGCAGTGTCCACATTCTTCTTTACAAACTCAAAGATTCATTGTATGAACTGAAAAATGTTTTAAGATTTTGCTTTCCTCGGAATCATTGAACTAATATTTAATTGTATAACCACTGTTTCTGAGAAATGCTGCACATCTGTGTTGTATGGAGTCGACCAACTTCTGGCACCTGTGAACAGGTATTCCATCGCACGATGACTGGACTACATTTCTTGGTTTTGCCTGAGAAACAGCATTTTTGATGTCACCCCACAAGTTTTCTATTGGATTAAGGTCCGGGGATTGGGCTGACCACTCCATAACATCAATCTTCTTGGTCTGGAACCAAGATGTTGCTCATGTGTTCGGGTTTGTTTTCTTGTTGAAACACCCATTTCAAGGGCATTTCGTCTTCGGCATAAGACAACATGACCTCTTCAAGTATTTTGAGGTATTCAAACTGATCCATGATCCCTGGTATGTGATAAATAGGCCCTCCACCGTAATATGAGAAACATCCCCATATCATGATGCTTGCACCACCATGCTTCACTGTCTTCACAGTGTACTGTGACTTGAATTCAGTGTTTGGGGGTCATTTGACAAACTGTCTGCAGCCACTAGACCGAAAAAGAACAATCTTGCTTCCATCAGTCCACAAAATGTTGCGGCATTTCTCTTTAGGCCAGTCAATGTGTTCTTTGGCAAATTATAACCTCTTCAGCACGTCTTTTTTTCAGCAATGGGACATTGTGGGGGCTTTTTGCAGATAGCTTGGCTTCACATCGGCGTCATCTGATTGTAACAGAACTCACAGGTAACTTTAGACCTTCTTTGATCTTCCTGGAGCTGATCATTGGCTGAGTCTTTGCCATCTTGGCTATTCTTCGATCCATTCGAATGGTAGTTTTTCGTTTCCTTCCACGTCTTTTAGGTTCTTGTTGCCATTTTAAAGCATTTGTGATCATTTTAGCCGAGCAGCCTATCATTTTCTGCACTTCTTTATATGTTTTCCCCTCTCCAATGAACTTTTTAATCAAGGTTCTTCTGAACAATGTCTGGAATGACCCATTTTACTCAAAATTTCAGAGAGAAATGCACTATAACCAGCATGTACAACATTTGCTGCCTTCCTTCCTTAAATAAGGCCCATAATTGGCACTTATTTGTTCACAGAATGAATGACCACACTAATTGAACTTCACACTGCTATCATTTTGAACACGCGCTGTTCGCAGGAGCTGCAGGCTGGGTCTTCATCTCAGTCACCCACTATATGCCTGTAAAATCATCTCTAATCGATTTGCCACCATGCTCCACTCTCTCCATTTGTTCCCATCTCTGTATTTAAAGAGTTAATCATTAAAAGTGTAGCTATACATAAACTCAAAGCAACCCCCCTTTGCATCACTAACTCTTCTGAACACAGATAAAATCACACTCACAACTCTGGACTGACAGCTTTTAGTAAATTTAACAGTTTAATTACTCTTTAGATGATGGCTTCCACACGCATCTTTTACCCCTTTGTGTTGACAGTGTCGCCCCTCCCATGGCATTCTGGGATTGTTGGGACGTGGGCCCTGCGATGCTTCAGCTCTTGACTACGGCATCAATGTGCGATGTGCGTCAGCGTCTTTGTATGCACGACCCGAGCGTCATTGCGGAGTTCGTGCACTCACTGCTCGCTCGCTCTCTCTCTCTCTCTCTCTCTCTCTTTCATCCCTTGTACCATAACAGCCTGTCTCCATGAGAATGATGCAGAAACAACAGCATCACTCACATCCAATCCATTTTCCCGGTACTATGCAATAAGACACTCACGTGACATGACTCAGTTCCTCTCTGCCTGCCTTTTACTGCATTTATTTGTCTGCATTCGGGGTTCCGACCCAAACAGTCAACGTAGCTAAAAGGGATGTTTACGTCCATCTTCTTGTCTGTCTTTGTAAATCAATTATAGGAGATGACTCTGTGAACAGACAGCCAGACATCAATTCCCCCGTCAGCTCCAGAGTAGATTATTTGCATCCAAGTTAATTAAGATATATTGAGCTGAAGGAGGCTGAATTGCTAACTAACTGCATGCGGATAGAATTTAATTGATTCACTTTATGATGTGTTTCAATTTCCGAAAGCAGCGGTGATTTCTATGAGTAGCAGAGCTCGGAGACAAAGAGGCGCCAAGAGAGAAGAGCAGAAAAACAAAACCGCCCTTATCCCGCAACATAAGCTCAATGGCTCACTGATGCAGTATTAGTAATGCATCACATTGCTCTTTGTATTCAGATATAAACATCTAAGTCTTGCGTCAGTAGGGATGATGTGCAGAGCCACGTTATTCTGGGTAACAAGGGGAAACTGGACTGATGTTGAGCTTAAGGAGGGTAAGAAGATCTGAGGTGTTGGGGCACGAGGGCTGAACATGAGGGACCTAACACCAGTATTTTATACCATGGGTAGAGCCACGGGTTTGTCACCTGACTTTGACATACCCCTAGAGATCTACGCCCCCCCTCCCTGTTTCATGAGCTATTAAAATACTAAGTGCTGGGGCTTCCATGTCTATGGTGTCATATTTGACCGAGGGACACAATGGTCTTTTACAGTATGCCATTCTGAGTTTTCCTGTTACATGGTTGCTTAATGAGTGCCGTGTAGCTCAGTAGATTAGGGATCTGTGGCCATGTGCGTTAAGGTCACTGGTTTAATTGCTGTGGATGCCAGTGTGACCACACCACTGCTGGACCCCCAACCCCAGTAGCCCCAGGGGGGGCGGACTGATCCGGCACAAGCCGATCCAACCTGTGTATCTATTTACGTCTCTGTCTCTAACGGAGAATGACACAGCTTTCCCACAGGGTTAAATAAGGTAGCTGTATTTAGACTGGAAGTTAAAGTGCCCTCTTACATTAGTACACTGCTGGTCCTCCTGATGCAGAGATATGGTTAGATTGTGAGCACCGGCCTTCCTTGCTATCAGTGATTCATAATTTGTATCAGATGAAAAGATGTCTTTTCCAATCTTAGCACAGTGTACCTCGTAATAAGTCATTTTCGGAGTTGCTCAAAGAGCACCGTTGATCCATCCTTTGCCTGTTTCCTAAAATCACCTGCAGGCAAGGTTGTCTTACACAGAAACATCAGCAGCCGGAAGCTCTCCCATGCTAAGCGTTAAAAGCTACAGTTGATCTAGAAATCCATCAACCTATTTAAAGAGAATCCAGTCAGCTATTTCCGGTTGTCCTGCGTGAGGTCATGCTCAGCGACTCCTGTGCTGCAGGTCCAGTCTTTGATATGTTTCCTCTCTCTAAGCCTCCAGGTACTATTTGGCTTAAAAGCGTGAATTGGTTCTGTCTGTCCTGGTTCAGACTTGCAGATTATTTTCCGGATTGAAGGTGAGCTTTGCATCCTGGATCCCGGCTGCTGCTCACCTGGACCTTCATGCATCTTAAATCTCATCTTTGGTGGCTCCCGTTCAACGCCACACTTGGGTCCGTTAGTCCAGTTGGTGACTCTAAAGCTCCCGCCAGACATGCACTGCCACTCTGAACTTCTGTGAACGCAAACGTCCGAATCAGCGGCCCGGACAATGCAGCACTTAACAAACAGTAATATGTCTGCATTTTAAATACATTTAAAATGCAGGCATATTGCTATCCGCTATCTGCCAAAACCACTAATACAGAATCGGGTGGCAGCGAGCCTGAATCAAAGGGCACGAGACAGGGGACACTGCAGAGTGGGTTCAGGCTCATCCGAGGGCACTCCCCTGTACCAGCGGAGCATGTATGGGCTATAATGGGCACACTAAACGCTAATGGCCCAAACAGTAGATACTTAAGCTGCCAGCTTTTTGTTGTCGGTCACAGGCATCCAGCATCATACTATTTATTGCATGTAAACCACATGTCTTTGGACCATAGGGATGCATCCTGCTGGCACATGGAGACCGTTTGTACTCCACATGCACAGAGAAGGGCACAGGAATCAAAGCCTAGAGGCGTGAGGCTCCAGCACTAGGCACTGAGCTGTGTTTGGACCACATGAGACACAGAATGTGAGATCTTTGCCTAGGGCTAGGGTTCAAACAGGGTGCTGTGTGCATGGAGTTTGCACGTTCTCCCTGTGTCACTTCCTGCATTTCTTCCTGTTGTCCAAACACCCGCAGTCAGAGCAGCTGGTGACTCTAAAGCCCCCCTCAGTCATGCACTGCCACCCCAAATTAAGTCCGAATCGGTCTGAATTAAGTCCGAATCAGTTGTACTAGACATTAAACGAACGTTACCCTGCTAGCTCCCTAGTACAAAATCTGGGTAATTTTCAGCTGACCCCCCATGTGTGAATGAAGCAGGAAACTTCACCGCGAGCAAGTGGATATTTTAATGACGTTTCTTTCATGCGCTGGACACAAAAATGAAAGAATACTAACACATGAGAGGTCATTTACACGAAGGAGACCCTGACAAACATGGCTAACTGGAGAGACGATGAGATTCAGGAACTTTTCTCAGTAACAGCTGACGACAATAATAAAAGGAATGACGAGAGACTCAGCTGTGTGGTAAATAAAACCCTGCGATTTCCGCAATGTACTTTTCTGTCATGTCCTGCCTCCTCCATGCTCTACCCAAGCTCCACCCCTCTTCTAAACCAACCACAGTATTTCTATTAGGTGTGAACACGTCTAACAAGGACAATCTCCAGCTGTGTACCATGTGTGAAAGGGAAACTCCAGATATTGCCCAGACCTGATTCTCTGGACAGTGTCTGAAGTTCATGTGTGCAAATGACTTAAATTGTCCAAAATGTGTCAGTGCATGTTTATTCAGGGCTGGAAAATAAGCTTGGCCAATGACCTGAGGTGAGACAAAAAACTGAACACTAGCCCACTGTCTGCTTGTTGGACTGCCTTGATAGTGACCTAGCTCTACTGGCTGGGGGTAAATCATGTAGATGTATGCATGTCCCCGGCTCTCTGTGACTCTGTACTGCATACACAGTTGGAAGATGAATAGATCATCTGCCAAAAACATTCCTCTCATAGACTAACCATAAAAAAACCAGAAACACTGGACAGTTAGCGACTAATTTTATCAGCTCATTCACTGCGATAATCACCTTTCAAAGGAGCACTGAGGCCTTGCGATGCTGTCGCTTGGTCATCTGGGCGTCCCGTTGGCGCTAAAGACCCAGCAAGTCTGCTGCCTCAGAAAGGGGGGGGGGGGGTTGCCTATTCACCACGGCGACCACGGCTCTGTGACGTCAGTTTAGTTATGCCCCCACATGCCGTACTCATGTCCTGCCCTTTCTTTTGAGTTATTGTAGGTGTATCTAGTACAGGGGTAGGCAGTCCTGATCCTGGAGTGCAAGTATCCAGCAGGATTTCTATCTTACCTGATGAGTTACTATCTGCCTGAGATCAGTTGAGGTTCATCAGAGACCAGGTAGGATGGAAACCCGCTGGATAGCGGCACTGGATCAAGGCTGCCTACCCCGATATAGAACGACAGTTGAGGAACTTGACGCTGATAAATAACAAGAATCTGCAGCCCTAGTTTACCCCATTAGTGGGGTGGTGTGTAACTTCTTGGGTTAGGGTGCTGTGCCTGTGATCAGAAGGCTGTGGGCTCAAATCCTAGGGTCCACAGAGTCATTTTCCCCTTGTAAAGGTCCTTAACCTCCATTCACACCAAGAACCGGCTGACCTGGCTTTCTCAAAAAACAATGTGCATCAGATCAAAGCATCCACTAAACAAATAAAATGTAAATGCACTGTCGTGTTTTGAAGGGTGCTTGAATTTGATTTTTCCGTCAGGTTCAGGTGTCTGATTCTGCCCTGTGATTGATTCTGAGAGAAGGACCGGCTGTTTAATTAAGCGGTTTAGATTCGGCAAAGAAGAAATGAACAAAAAGTAATGAGAGGCAGAGGATGATGCGCTTAGGGAGTAAACAAAGGAATCCACGTCCAGTCTGTTGGAGGGAGGGAAAGCAGGCGGATTGCATTTCGAGGACAGATCAGAACGTACCAGCGCCTTGCTCTCTGTAAAGGAACAGCATGTGTGAGTGAAGAGGCCCAGAGTCTTATTAGCCATCCATCCTGCCCCCCACCCGGACCCCTCACAAACCAAGGCTATCACAGGAGGGTGAAAGGCGAAAATAAGCGGAGGATGGTAAGTGTGGGGAGTCGTGGGCTAAAGACCCTGGCCTTACAGTCAGGATGATCACAGGCCCTGTTTTTAATTTTTATTATACAGATCAGAACCATGTGGTTCTGTATCGACCATATGCAGGAACACTCCTACACCAACATGGGTTTCTCCTCTGCCAGTGAGTCACTACATCACTAATTGATAGCCAACGGTAAACCCACATTGCAGGAGAGGAAACATTTGCGATGCACGCCCCAGCCCGCGCACATGCACGCCCCAGCCCGCGCACATGCACGCCCCAGCCAGCGCACATGCACGCCCCCAGCCCGCGCACATGCACGCCCCAGCCAGCGCACATGCACGCCCCAGCCCGCGCACATGCACGGCGCCCAGCCTGAGAAATAAATCACTTATCAACGGCGTCTCTCTGACGGCAGCATCTCGCCTTCATGTCCCGCGTGCCGCCACCCGGCTGCTTACGGAGGCCACGCTTTTTAATGGGCTAATTTGGAGCTGAGTAGCGTAAATTATAGAGAATGACAGGAGTGTGGAAGAGTGCGCAGCTTTTCCGTGACCCCCCCCGCCTTACTCCCTGTGATGGTAAAAATCTCCGGCTGGAATAACAATTGAATCGAGGTCCTCCTTTCTGAAGCTACCTAGACAGATAGCCGTATGGATATCGAGTAGCAAAGCCTAGCGGTGGATTTCAAAGCTGCACCCAGATGTGCATCTTGACCTGTTGGTAGAAAGACAGAGAAAGGATGCCTTGAATTTGAACTCTTCCATAAAACAAAAAAAATACTAAAAACTACTATCACAATCTAGAGATAAAAGTTAAATTCATTGCATTCTTTTTCTTTCTGGTCAAGGGTCATCCTGGAGATTTGATTTCATTGTGCAATTAAGCGTAATCTATATATGATGAAACCTGTAGGACAGAGAATACCGCACCTATTGTGGCATGACAACTGGACTGTAGGACAGGAAGTGACATGGGATGGGCCCGGACCTGTATGACATGGCCTCCGTCTGCTTATTTTAGATGTTGCGTATGTAGTCAGTTATGTTACCAAGGAAAGGTGCACAATGACCACCCACACAGGTCACCGAGACCTCAGTCATCTCAATCATCTCAATCTGATTGAGATGGCTACTTCTGGCTACTTGTGCGACTGTTGCACAGCCACACAAGTAGCCAGAAATCGCACCCGATACTCAGAGGGCTCCCGGTTCATCCTCTTAACTAATCCTTCCGCTGGATACCCAGCTAAGCGATTCGGATTAAGCATCAAGCAGAAGAATAGCAAGCGTAACATGCGCCTTTGAACCGGTGAGTCACATGCCACCCGTCAGCCACTGCAGCGTGCCCCCCTGCCCCGCCCTCACAATGTCTAGGGGGAAGTTTTCATTAAAACCAGATTCTTTGGATGATACATCATCTTGTTCTTCTCTGTCTCTCTCTGAAATCACCCACATAGTAACCAGCGGAGATATTCCCCCGGACCAGCAGGAGGCGCTGTTTGTATGTATCCAACATTTCCTGTCTTTGCGGGTGAATGTAGTCCTTTGACAGGTAACAACAGGCCACCTCACCCACATGGAGAAACACAAATGTTCTGCAGAAGACCTGTGAGGGAATATACGCCTCATAGCATGATACTGGCAGCCTGGCAGAAGCTTACAGCGATCGTGACCGATGTGTGTGAGACTCAGAGCTCAGGACAGAACCACATGACACGGGGGGGGGGGGGGGGGGGGCTATATTTGGGTAGAGGTGTGGAGACAGGGAAAAAACAAACAAATGGCAAGGGAGATGATACAGGAAGATTAAATGAGCATCAGGTCCCAGAAGGTGTGCAGTGGGGTTTGGGGGAGGTGTTAGGGTCACGGTTCATGGAGGAGGATGAATGAATGGGTGATGAAGTTCCTTGTCATCCAGCTTTGCTCCTCCTGTGGTATTCTCAGTAGGGATATGTACAATATGAAACACATTAGACTAAAATTACTCTGTAATGATGGCTGTAAAACCCACTGTGTGTGGGATTGCAGTGCTCTGATAATCATAGTGTCTATTGATTCCTGCAAGTTAAAAATAAAATGTGCTCCTGAATTATAACATATACAGTACTGTGCAAAAGTCTTAGGCAACTAAAGAAAATGATGTTTAAATGATCTTTATGTTGATGTAAAACTATGATGTTATGCCTGTTAAAGTGTGTTAGCGTAGTCATTTCAAACCTTCTGCTAAAATCACCTCATTATTTCCACCATCCAGTGTATTCCTGTTTTAGTTTTGACTCGACCACTAGCAAACTAAGTTAACCAAAGCGGTGTTTATCTAGCCATCCAGCAAGATATCAGTAACAATGAGTTTTTATTGTGTAGCTCTTATTTTGCTGACATATGTTCTAATGTTAAATTGTGTTTTTTTTTTTGTTCTGAGCAAATGTGCACTTACTACCCAGATAATTAGATTTAAACATTTCTTTTGACTTTCGCACAGCACTGTATTTAACAAATGAAATGGCTAACCTCATACTGCGCGAAAATGAGGATTCCACCAAATTGCCTTTTTCTGTGGTGTCAGAGAAATACATAGTTATACAGAACAGGAAATTCCTGAAATATGTCAGTTTGAAGCTTGTGGGGTGTGAATCAGTTCATCACCTTCCTGCCCATTTTTCTAGTCATTTCTCCTGAAAGATGAGTGAATCGAAACAAAAAAAGGAAAAAAAATGAATTCAAATAGTGATAATGAACCATTCCAGCACTGAATCAGATTTTACCAGGATACAGGATATGAATGGAGATTGCCGGAAGTCGGCAGCATCAGGGATTCTGTCAGGATGCATTTAAGTTTTTAAAAAAAAAAAAAAAAAAGTGTATGAGGACTCCCATTCATAAAAACAGGCACTGTATGAGTTAATCTCGTGGAAAGCTTCACATTAGAAATGCATCTCTAATCATCTTCTTTACTAGCAATCAGCTGCACCCAATGTCACATCTCAGTTTCTGACACAATCTGTGGGATTAATCACCATGCACTCACTATCTATGATAAGGACGTGCAATCAGACATGACTGATGAGTGATGCATGTCTATGGCACATAAACAACGATCCCGCAATTCAAAGTTACGGAGCGATAAATGCGGACATGGAGATGGTGTGAAGGACAGTGGAGAATCAAGGAGTCTCGCAGGGCGGCCATTCACACATGACAAGACACGACAGGCAGCCGTGTTCCGGATGGTGTCTTAAGCGGGAGCGCTCATCAGGAGTGTTTGACTGTCCCCATGTCAGATCAAGGCTCCCTAGATCAAGACTGAGAGGTCCAGACATGACGGCAAACAGAATCGTGAGAGAGGAAGGGACAGGAATTTCACTGTGGTTTGGGTTTGTCCAAAACGGCGTGGAGGATGGACAAGAAGTTGTGGCAACAGCAAGATAGAGAAATCTGGGTTGCACGACTCACTGGCACAAACACTTTACTTTAGAGGGCACAAATAATAAAGTATTATGCTATTACTTATGTAGTAATTAACCATAAATGAAGTCTTAGTTACATACTGATCTCATGTCAATTCAACATTAATGAATCGTGATGTGTTAGACCTCAAGCAGTTACTATTCGTTACTATATCTGTTAATTCCTTAACCCTTTATGAACTACTGAAGGAACAGGTAATGAACACAATACTGATCTCATGTTTATCATTAATGAATTGTGACATCTTTTATTCATAATTTGTACTTCAGTAGTAACCGAGTGATTTAAGGCCAATAGGATGTTGGGGTATATCTCCAGGTGTGTGGAGTTTAAGTCAAGGGAGGTAATGCTAAGATTATACAATTATACAATATTGTGTGCAGGTTTGGTCACCATATCTTAAAAAGGACATTGCGGCCTTAGAAAAGGTGCAGCGTAGGGCCACAAGAATGATTCCTGGTCTTAGAGGAATGTCATACGAGGAAAGGTTAGTTGAGCTAAATCTGTTCAGCCTCTAGCAAAGGAGACTGAGGGGGGACATGATCCTGGTCTATAAGATTCTAACAGGTTTGGATGCTGTTCAACCGAATAGTTACTTCAGCATTAGTTCAAATACAAGAACTCGTGGCCATAGGTGGAAATTAGCGGGAGAACATTTCAAACTGGATTTAAGGAAGCACTTCTTTACACAGCGTGTAGTCAGAGTATGGAATAGTCTTCCTGATAATGTAGTGCAAGCTGAATCCTTGGGTTCCTTTAAATCAGATCTAGATAAGATTTTAACAACTCTGAGCTATTAGTTAAGTTCTCCCCAAGCGAGCTCGATGGGTCGAATGGCCTCCTCTCGTTTGTATAGTTCTTATGTTCTACCTGAATTATTTTACATGCCTTGCAGTGGAAATTGAACCCAGAGGACCTACAGGTCAGGCTCTGGGTTTCAGCCCCTGACAGTGTGGTGTGGCAGATTCTGTACACAGGATGTAGCTGAATTAGTATTGCACACCACTCATGGAACATGACCAACGATTTTGCCTTAGGAGCACAAAAATATTTTTAATTTTTCTGTTATGTAAGTTTCAAATTAATAAATACATAAAAATCCTCTATTGCAAACCTCTAAAAACATTACCCCCAGACCAATGTTACATGGATTTTTAAAAAGACAGTTGACTCATTTTTTGTCTTCGCCTGACATCTAGTGGCAAGACAAGGACAAGACATATTTCCTTTATTAATTTAAAATAACATGACATAGGAGGTTTGCTTTGAATCTTAAGTGGAGGGGCAGAATTATTTTGCATATATATTTACCTCACAGCATCTGGAATGAGGTCAAACAAGTAAACATTACTCAACATTAAATAGTAACTTCAAAGATGCACAAATCTTGGAGCTTATTCTGTGCTTCATAATTTATTCAAGAAATATCTACATGAAGACATGATTGACATGATATATATAAAATATATACAGAGCAATCAACCAGGACAATATAAATCTTGAGTGTTACTGGCTCAGAATGGCCAATGACATCAGCGGGGTCTTCGGCAGTGACATGGGAACATCCCCAATGGTCACGGGCAGACAGGCAGCAGCGAGTGGTGGTGGTGGGGGGGGGTTACAGATCGAGGGTTAGGACACACTGCAGGTGGACTGTTTGGTATCTCTTGTCTGCGGAGGGGGGGGGGGGGGGGGGGGGAGAAACGGCTTAGCAAACCCATATGAGCAAATCACACAAAGCAAACTCAGAACATGGTGCAATGAAAACCATGTCAGGCCTACATTAGCCAGCCCATGGCATATTACAGACCGCCTACATCATGGAGAGGCAGGCCTACATTAGCCAGCCAATGGCATATTACAGACCGCCAACATCATGGAGAGGCAGGTCTACATTAGCCAGCCCATGGCATATTACAGACCGCCAACATCATGGAGAGGCAGGCCTACATTAGCCAGCCCATGGCATATTACAGACCGCCAACATCATGGAGAGGCAGGCCTACATTAGCCAGCCAATGGCATATTACAGACCGCCTACATCATGGAGAGGCAGGCCTACATTAGCCAGCCCATGGCATATTACAGACCGCCTACATCATGGAGAGGCAGGCCTACATTAGCCAGCCCATGGCATATTACAGACCGCCTACATCATGGAGAGGCAGGCCTACATTAGCCAGCCCATGGCATATTACAGACCGCCTACATCATGGAGAGGCAAGCCTACATTAGCCAGCCCATGGCATATTACAGACCGCCTACATCATGGAGAGGCAGGCCTACATTAGCCAGCCAATGGCATATTACAGACCGCCAACATCATGGAGAGGCAGGCCTACATTAGCCAGCCAATGGCATATTACAGACCGCCTACATCATGGAGAGGCAGGCCTACATTAGCCAGCCCATGGCATATTACAGACCGCCTACATCATGGAGAGGCAGGCCTACATTAGCCAGCCCATGGCATATTACAGACCGCCTACATCATGGAGAGGCAGGCCTACATTAGCCAGCCCATGGCATATTACAGACCGCCTACATCATGGAGAGGCAAGCCTACATTAGCCAGCCCATGGCATATTACAGACCGCCTACATCATGGAGAGGCAGGCCTACATTAGCCAGCCCATGGCATATTACAGACCGCCTACATCATGGAGAGGCAGGCCTACATTAGCCAGCCCATGGCATATTACAGACCGCCTACATCATGGAGAGGCAGGCCTACATTAGCCAGCCCATGGCATATTACAGACCGCCTACATCATGGAGAGGCAGGCCTATATTAGCCAGCCCTGCCAACTTGGGGATCAGCACCCATTTGGGCTGCTGTTCTCTGCCAGATAACACTGCAGTCTGCATGCGTCTCTGTGATCCTGGGAGTTATGGTAATTAAACGATCTAAAGATTCACTTACACATCAGGCAGCATCTACAGCCTGTTACCAACATAAGTGCGTGTGACTAATGGACTCCATTACCGTCTTTTTACTTTTTTTACTCTTTCTATTCTCCTTAACAGAAAGTACCGATGTTTATATTAGCACACACATTTAGCGATGCCTGAGCTGTGAGAAGGACTTTGAAGTTAAATAACGAAGGGAGGCTGGCTGAGGCCCAAGTACCTAGGCGATGTCCCGTTAGCATGCTACAGACTTCTAAGGGTTCCGGGTACCTGTTGTCTCTGCTGCTGGAGCCTGAACTCCTGCTCACTAACAGAGAGGGCCTGAGCCAAAGCAAGATCCTCCTGCTCCTGAGGACTGAAAGCCAAACAAGGGACGACATGTTAACCAAGATCATCACACAAGACTGACATCACACTGTAAACCAATTGCACTGTCAAAGTATTACTCTGATAAATGACATGTAAATACTAGATGGAGTTCACGCCATCATACGGTCAGAGGTGCACAGCGGAGACGGACCATGATTCCGCCCACATAAAGGCCAAAAGAGACGTGAAATCCACCCACCACATCCTCAGTATGGTCAGCATATTGATATTAAATGTTCCAATTATAGTATATGGGGAGAGGGGGGAGACAGCCAGAGAGGGGGGAGACAGCCAGAGAGGGGGGAGACAGCCAGAGAGGGGGGAGACAGCCAGAGAGGGGGGAGACAGCCAGAGAGGGGGGAGACAGCCAGAGAGGGGGGAGACAGCCAGAGAGGGGGGAGACAGACCATGGCCAACAGCTAATCAGGACAATACAGCAGGAAGACTGTTGTTTAAGGACAGACTAGCAACCCTGTTCTGCTGATATTTGAATAAAGTTGCTTTGGGTAAAATACAATCAGCAATGCAGTACTGAAAACGACTAGGAGGAGGTCTGAGGTGGGTCAGTCACCTGAGCGCCGGCCGGGAGCTGGGCGCGGATTCTGCCAGAGACATCTCCAGCGCCCTCTGCAGGGCCTGCTCCTCGGTCTGAGGAAAACAAAACAGAAATAGCACGGACAAGCTTCATCACAACAGTGGAGTAAGCGGGCTGGGCCAGTGACCCTACCACCCCTGCCATCGCGGCATCACCATGGATACGGACAAAAGGGGCACCTCGCATGACTAGGAGACAAAATCTCTGCTGCCCGTTAGATGATCAGGTGTACATTGTGCAGCAGGACACCCATCGTCTGATACATTTACCGACATACCAGCAACTTCGTTCATCTCCCACAGGTCTCCTTTCTGTACGGCTCTACAACCGAGAAACTGCTTTCTAGTACATTCACAAGCTCACTCAACATGAAAATCGATTTTCCCCCTGAAGCTGCCGTTGCCATCCTACACGGAAATCACCACATAAGCCACCAGACCTTCTTCTCGAGGCCTGAGCGTTTCGGCTTTTCCTGATACGTCACATGCCTCTTATCTAATGTTCTCATGCAAAATCGCATTACACTGTTCTGACACATAAAAGGCTCTGACAAAATATCAGACGTTTTGTAGCATCATTAATCGACATCATCGTGTGAGGAACGTACCATTCCAGCCTGGAAGGAGGCAGACTGGGAGACAGCCCTCTGTGCCACAGGCTGTGCCATAGGTGGAGTCGGTGGTGTTGTTGTTGAACAGCTCCTTGATCCGGCAGGCAAAAAAAAGACAGGCAACCAAAATAAGGTCTAGACAAACATCACAAAAGCACAGCCCTTTGCCATGTTTACATTTATCCACATTTGAGTCTTCCCCAATACACCACAGACTAGAATACTTTAATAATCAGACCCCCACCTATCTGGCTGCGATCTGGCGTTAGCGTTCAGACCGTTAGGAACAGATCTTGAGCTCCCCCTACTGGAGGCTACGTTGCCATTACTAGCAGTAGCATCCTGCGATCGTATCAAGGCAGCATGTCTGGAGGGAGAACAAGAAAAACAAAACCAGCTAGGTTAATGCTTAATCCGCAGCTCCAGTGGGTTTCCCCTCCTAGTGAGAGCGAAAGGGCAGCGAGTGGCCCTTACCCAGACTTGGATATGGGCCGGCTGTCAGCCTTGCAGTCATGGTCCAAAGGATGTCTGTGCCTGATACAGTAGTTTAAATGACACTGGTCACATGTCACCTTGATCATTTCCTTCTGCTTGCAGCCCCCCTTGGAGCATTTATTTGTAAAAATCTGGAGAAAGAAAAGTGAGGGCTAACTGAAAAAAAAAATCTAATACTAATGATCAAAAAGCCTTCAATACATTTATCAGAGACCTAGTACAAGAGTTGCAAAGTCAGGACCCAAAAAAACAAGATTATAAAGGCGGCAGTTTGAGATTTAGTCTAAGTCAGCAGTGAAGCATCACAGATGTTGAAGTTTGGTCGGTAACAGGGCTGCACAATATCACATTGGATTGTAATCTCAAATATATGGCGCATGCTCAATAATCACCAGGGCCTTAGATAACGGATGAAACATCTGCCCGGATAATGGCTTTGCGGTACAAGAGAGACATTTACTTACGCCCACAATTAGGTAAGCAGATTAGTAGTATGCCTAAAATATTAATGAGATGCAGACTGTGATGCCCAAAAGTTAGTGATCTGTATAAATTCAGTATATCCTTATATTTATTAAATTCGGTTAGCGCATGCTAAATCATGGAAGCAGTAAGCACTGGAGAGTCTGAAGACAGGGACAGCTCAACAGCTACATCTTTTAAAGAGGGGATATAAAAATACGTCGGTGGTGTAGCGGTACTTATTGCAATTTAAATCCGACAACAAAGATACACCAAATTTAGAATTTGGAATCTGGTGATCAGTGGTGATCAGTTTATACAGATTAACAACTTTTGGATCTCATTAATATTTTAGGTGTACTGCTAATCTGCTTACCAAATTGTGGGCATAAGGAAACGTCCATAGTACCAAAACGCCAGTGGTCGGACAAATGCTTTGTCCGTCATCTGAAGCCCAGGTGATTATCGCGAATGCACAAAATATCATCGATATCACCCTGCCCTAGTTGGTAAAATGATTAGTGTTCCCGTTCACTTGCAGGAGCCTCCATACCTTCTTCTTTCTCTGAGCCGGGTCCGACTTGCACTCCCGGTCGATGTGTTCTCCCACTTTCATATCCGGGATTTCCCCTCTGTTGACAGGGACGGGCATATTGCAGAGAGGGCATACAGGAACCTGGACGTCCTGTGGAGCAGAGTGCACCATGTCACACAAAACCCGACAAACACCCCCGACCCATCCTCAAACCCTAAAATAAAAGCTTACCTTCTTGTAAGATGAGGTGCACTTGTGGTTTATATAAGTGATGTGGTCTTTGCAAAAGATTTCTTCACAAGCATCACATTTCATGGGTAGAAAATCTGCCAAAGATGAAAATATTATGAAATAAGTTGGAACCAATTTGAACTTTTTCCTATTACAATTGACAATTTCGCTATCAGACTATTGCGGCATTCTCAGGAGCTGCTGGATAACCTACCCAGGCGCTTGCAAGACTTCTCCGAGCAGTGTTCCCCCAAATCTGGAAACTCCATGGTACTTTACTTTGTTACAGCCTCCTAACTGCAAAATAAAAGTAAAAAAGACTAATTCAATATACAGCATACTGCAATCAGCAAGTTGCTGAAACACATGCTAAAAATAGGCAAAACAGCACACTAATCCACTACACTACCGACAGTTAGCTTGGGCTAACTGTCATCACGCTGAGCTCATGGCTCTTGGCACAAATGGCAGCATCAACACTAACTTATTTCACAGACTCTATTGGTATATGTATATATTTGGCTATAGTTTATATCAAGTAGTTTAATCTCTTTGCTTTATAAATACTGCAATAATACTCATAGAACTGTGACATATCACACAGCCCTTCAGCCCTTAGCTCTCAAACCCCATACACAGGACCTGCAGATAGCTTCCTTTAACAGCTACATTACCTCTTGATGGGGGGGAGGGTGCGGTTACTACACATCCGTACACTGGTTTTAAATATGACCCTAACTGACAGACATCAGAACACAAGTGGACTAGAGCTGTCACAATTACTCGATTAAACTCAATTACTACAAAAGTATCGACTGAAATTGAATTAAAATGCAGTCGTCTCCAACTATTGTAAAGCAGAACTTAAATATCACAGAATGACTGCAATGCCAGGACATCTTAAAAGACGACATTCAGGAAAATAATAATGTGAGGACAACCAATGTCATTTAGCCTTGCGGAGTAGCCAAGCCTGTCCACCATCACATTGACTTAAATTATGTTGCTTTATTTACGTTATACGATTCCTGAAAATCAAAATAAATCGCTGCTAAAACAAAGGTCAGCCCCGTCATCATCTTACATAATACAGGGCTGCCAACTTTGGTCAGCTGGCTGGTGTGAGATCTTCAATTGGAGACAAGTCTGCACACGCATTTACTTGCATGCAACACTTATTACCTTGTAAATATTATGTGCGGTTTGCAATCTACTACCACACTTTACATGTAGGTAATTTGAGGTCTATAATGGAATAATATAGATGTGCTGCAAGATTTCTCGCGTGACCGTGAGAGTTTGAAAGCGTGAGTGTCGCGCCAGATACGCAAGAGGTGGAAACTCGCAATACATAATGCGCATGCAGAGCTCATGCAAAAGCAGCGGCAGTAAACTTTAGACTGATGCATTTATTTATGCTTACATATACTAGATGATTTTGAACAGGAATCATCATTAAAATAAAGCTTACCAAGTTCCATTTCCAGTGACAGAGTTTAAAAAAAGAGTTTTAGCGCAACTTATTCAAGCTTGAACCCAGCAGACCATGGCGGTCCTTGAGATGTGACAGTTGCATGTGCATGAAATGCCATTTGGATATTAAAATCACACATCGTGCAAGCCTGTCAGTGTGGCAGAATGGTGCGGTGGTGTATGTGTGGAGATTGTTCACCCTGCGTGGGAGCTTTTCTGCAGATCCTCTGGCTTCCTTCCACTGTCCAAATGCATGCAACTTCAATTTAGTGCACTTAAACTGATCGTATGCGTCACTGAGTGTGCACCCTGCAGCGGTTGATCGATTCCTTCCTCGCACTAATTATATCACTATATATTAGGGCTGCAGGATTTGGGGAAAATATCGAATCGCGATTTTTCTAACAGAAATTGCGATTACGATTTGATTTATTTTTTTTTTAATGTCAAGCTTCCGTTCAATATTCAGTGTGTAGTAATTTTAAAACATATGACGCAGCATGAGATACAATCAGTATTAACTGGTCTATATTCTAATGCAAGGATGAGAATTTAAAGATGTGATGTGTTAAGTTAAATAAAGTAATAATGAAAACAATTGCAGCAAAAACAAAAATAGCGATCTTGCAGGTAACGCTTATTACCATCCTAATAACACTAGAACCGCCTTTTCCCACGCCAATGAACAAGCAAGAACTACTTCGGTGTCGCTGATTCTATTGATGATAGGACCTTTCTCAAACAATCTCGGACCATGAAATAGGAAGGCAATTCACTTATAGCTCAGTAGCGGAATCAGTATTGTTCCGTACCGCTAATGTAACATTTAACTTGGGTTTCACGTGTTTGCTGTTTGTGGGCCGGTACGCCTTCTTGGGCCACTTCTGATTGGTGAGCATGACTGGCAGGAGAGAAGCATGGTGCTTGTGATTGGTGAGAATGACTGTCACACAGGGAGCATGGCATGAATTTGTAAAACTATTCTCACAGCAGTTTTAAACCCTGGGTCCGACCTACTGTATAATGTATATCCTAAATCGCGATTTTTGCGACTTGCTAATCGCGTTGTTTCAAATCGCGATTTCGATTTGAAATCGATAAATCATGCAGCCCTACTATATATAAACGATTAATTGATGAATCGTCAGGTTAATCTGTAGATTACTAGATTATTCATATAATCGATATAGGGACAAGCCCTAAAGTGGACCTGCTCCTTCCCAACGTGTAAGTTTTCAACTCACTCCTGAGCGCAGTGTAACACTTTCTCCATGGTGAATCCCTAAGGAAGCACCGTTACAGAAAGACAAACACATATACTGTACGTGACATGGTAGTTCAGTGGGTAACACTGTCCCCTCACACCTACACACCATTCGACGTTCTCACCGTGTTTGTTGTAGGATTCCTCTGGGTACTCGATACTCATGGCAAAGTCCGGAAGCATGTAGTTTAGTGGAACCTGCGTCGGTGCGCGTGTATCAGGGTTCGTAAATTTAAAAAACGTATTAAATTCACCCTGTCCCTAAATCCATTTGGCATGCGAGTAAAAAAACATACAGTCTCGTCAGTAAAATCACAAATTTAACGTTGGCGACCCTTGTGTGTGTACCGAGATCGACCAATATCCTGTCCAGGCTAAGATAAGCACCACCAGGCTCTCCACTACCGTGTACTGGGTCTCCCACAAACACACCCAGTAACTCGAATAAGCAGTGCAGTTTGATTATATGCTCTTCTTATAGTTTCACCCATCAGTGTCAACATCAAATTTTGCTGACTCACACATTACCAAGGACACCACACACACACACACACAAACACGGCCGCCTGCTGTGTCGAGTCTCTCCTAAAAGCACCGCACTGTAACCTGAACTGGGCCTCCTTGACAGTTCATCCACAACGGTATCTAGCTATGGCCGCGAGCACACCGTCATTATGCGCTCCACTGCTTTTCTGTTACCAAGAACCAATCCGGCCCGGAAAATGTCACCGATCTTTCAGGCCGCGGCAGCACCGACCGCGTCCAGAGTTAATCAAAAACGCTGTATCGAGATCTCAGCACTGACGTGGTTCAGGGAAATCACTTCTGTTTATCAGCGCCGACGCCAGCGAGCTGTTTCATATTCAACATGTAAAATCAATCGCTTAAACTCTGTCCGCTACCCCAAATCAAAAATACAGTATTTCTTCGGACAAAGTTCACTTTAAAAACCCTGTTTTAACCTTACTCACCGCAACACTTGTTCCCGACGCGAAGTTCAACTTCAGCTAATCTCCAAGAGTGAGTATTTATTACACCCGCCGTATAAATCACCACCGGCAGAAACGTCCACCTCGAAGAACATCAACAATATAATATGAGCGGCCGCTCCCTGCGTCTTACGTCGTCTTCCGCCGTAGACGCCCCTGACGTCATCACGCACGCCGAGAGCGTTCCAGAAAACAGAAAGTGGTGTGTCATTATAGATAAGCAATTCAGGTATAGATTGATTTAGTGTTTTCATGTTATATCTTACACCTTATAGCTTTCGGTTTGTTTGTACATTTAACAAGAAGTGTCTTCTACATTTTTGTCACATAATACTTTTCCTCATGTTAAATTCTCATATTACAAGCATATTTTTATATTTGTTAGTTATCTAACGTTTTATTCCTGGCTTAGAAGCAAGTGAGCAGCTGGAGAATTAAATGATATAGATTGTGTCAGACCCTGGTAACTCGCTGGGCCCCTGGGGTATTTTATGTGATAAGTTGGAAACCAAAAAAAGACAGTTTTGAAAACTGTAAAGTCACGATGAGGTGGCACATTACACTATGACCAAGGAACTCAGGCAAAAGAAAAAACAATCAGTTCATTCCTCAAGCTCTACGCATGACTAACTTCTCCCAATGGCTTAGAAAAAGATATATCCTAAAACATACATGGGTTTAAGCAGTTAGCCAAACTGTACAAATGAACAAAAGTTAGCAAATAAAAAATCAGCAATTTCTGACTACTGATAAACTGCGAAACATGAAAACAGAGGGAAAAAACACCGGTAAATTGAGATTTAAACGGGTTTATTTAAAAAGGTTATTCATATTGTTTTTAAATATCAATGATATAATCACTTAAAAGGCATATTAAAGCGACATACACATGTGTCCCATCTTTTACAGCGTAGGGGTACCTAATAAAGTGGGCACTTTTGAGCACGAAATACAGGCTAGAGTGGATATCCAGATTAAATTGCTTTCTAACTGTATTAGATTTGCGTCGCTCCCATTTCGCCAGACGATGGCACCATAGGACTTTCATAGTTAATTCTGCTTGCACGTCAAATTCATTTCGGCAGGTGGAGGCGGAATTCCAAAATGACATTCGTCTGCGCAAATAGGGCCTCAGCTAAGCTTGATTAATAAAAGCTCCCCATCCCTATCAACGACATTTATCTTAGCCACTCCCTCCCCCCTCGATGACAATACTGTTGGAGAAAAGAGTGGCTATCTGACAACGCAAATACTCCAGGGGCCTCTGGAAATATGAATGTACTTCTAATTACAGCAGAGGTGGATAGTTCCGGTCCAGAAAATAAAAATCCAGACAAAAATTTCGTTTCAACAAACCAGTTGGATTCTCTGTGACTGTGACTCTTTATACTGAACTAGCTGGTCGAAACAAAATATTAGTCTGGATTTTTATTTTCTGGACCTGAACTATCCATCTCTGGGTTATAGTTATAAAAATGGATACAGTTACATGAAAGTATTGGTCTATGTTTTTACACAACCTTGGATGACATGGTATTTGTTTGTTTGTTTCCGTATTTGTTTGCAAGTCGTCCTGAAAGGCCTCTGCTTTGGTAAATGCGCAAATGATAAGAGAGAAGAAATAAAGATTGTTCACTGTTTAATGTTGTTTAATTTTATGTAATAACACAATAAAAATGTAATATATTAAAGATTATAATAGCACATTGATTTGCTACTGTAATTCATCTGGTTGGCACTAAATATGCTTTCGTAAGTAATTCTTTAATACGCTTCTGACCAATCAGACTAAAGAACTCAACAGTGCTGAGATAGAATTTCTATACTAAATATATAGACTATATATCAGGGCTCTTCAAATCTGGACCTCAATTCCAAATCCAGGCCATGTTTTCAGTTCTCCCACGCACTTAGTTTAATAGTTACTGATTCTGATTGGCCAGAGGCTTCACACCTGGCTCACAGGTAAAGGAAGGATGGAAAATCAGCAGTGCTCGGATTTTGAGGACCGTGAGTTGAATAGCCCCACTATATATAGAATTGCAGCAACGTGCTTGTGAATGCAATTAATCGGGATAAAAAAAAAATGATCACTGACAATCCTATTAACAATATCTTGGCTTATTTTTGAAATGATCTTGACACCACATCACATACAATGTTTTTTTTTTTTTAATAGCGACCTTCACAACGTTCCCTTCCCCCACATTGGAATTGTGTGGCACAGCATTACATTAACTAGCAGAAGTTGGGGCCCCCTTAGAAGTTGGTGTTCTAGGTCGGCCATCTTTCTCGCCTATAAGATTGACTGGCCCTGGATGATATTTTCACTAATTTTCACATATGAGCTGAAAATATCAAAAGGTGTGACCATTATTCATCTGGAGTGCTCTGAAAATTAAGATGTGGATACAGAATCGTCCTTACGCCATGCATAACTCCACCTGTGCATCAGTCACCTGGCACAAAGTCAGAATTAGCAAAGGCTGAGCAGAACCAAGATTTTATGAAAAACAAGTAATTATACAGTACTTCTGACAAAGGTATATAACATGAATATCAAGTTTAAGAGTTAGAAATATTACTAAAAATGAATCACTTTTGCTCTCATATACATATTCATGGGATTCATGAAAAGGGGGAGGATTGGATTAGAGTTTTTTTGGACATGCAGAAATGTATTAAGCTTGTCAGTCCAAGTCTGCATTACTTGTCGAGGTTTCTGTAGCCAATACATATTACTTTACAGTTACAATAAAATGCATTCCTAAATATGTCTCCTAAGAAATGTATTATCCAAATATACCCAAAATTATTATTCCGTATATTTTAAGAAAAATATAATTACTAATATTACTAATATAAATATAATTATTCTGTACTGTGGTTAAGTATTACTGAATTATTAGGCTTGTTATTGTTGTTGTTGATGTTGTTATTACATAGATTTCCAGCAATCCAAGTGGCCCTCATAGTACCTTAAAAACTACGCTAGGTAGGCCTAATTTATCAAAAACAAAAAAAACATTCTGGCTACCGATTACCGAAATGATTAATGGATAGCCGCCCATTTACCCATTTAGACACTCCTGCAGTGGGAGTGTAAAATGTCACTAAACACCTTCAGAGAGTAGCAAGAAGGTCCCTTGCTGTACGAGGTCTGGAGGGCCCAGATTGAAGACTGGGGGGGAGTTCCCTTAACAGAAGCACTGGGTACCTAAAGAGTTAATTCTCACGCCAGATGGCGCTTCTTAAGTGGCACCTGCTTTACCGCTGAGATGCTGTTATCCTGCTAAGACTCCCGCTTGCTTGAAAAATGGGACGATTGTAATGATTATATATATTCATTTCCTTCACGATTGTCAGGGAGCGTGTTTACTTTCAGGTCGGATTTGGCGAGGCTTCTGGCCAAGTGGAAGCAACTGTTCAGCATTAAAATCTCCTTCTGCTTGTGTCTCCCGTAATGACTGGAATGGCTCCTTCTCCACAGCGAGATTCCATTACTTGTCACTCACTTTGCTTTTCGTGTGGCCAGCTGTTTCTAAGGAATTCGCACTGACTTACTGTAATTTTTTTATTACTCCGATTTTTCAGCATCCACAAGAAACCGGGCAGGAGACGGGGCCCATCACTGCAGGGCGGCAAAATTTATACAAAATGCCCCTTTTGATATCAGACGATCACGCAAACATTTACCGAAAACCGACCCCTCCAGGGACGACAAATTTTACTGGGGCTCCCCATGTTGTGAGACCTCTCTTCCGCCGCTGCACAAAAGGCAACAAAACAGAAATATTAAACATTTACCGAATTCATACGTAATGTGCGAAAAATATCTTTCGGTACGCAACTCGTGACTTGGGGTGAGAAATGTGCTTTCTGTGGCGATCAGCGGTATATCACGCGTAATCGTAATGAAATCTAGTTTTGAGTACTTGAGGCTGAATTTAGTTAAAGAAGCCGGTCCCTTCCTCTACATGAAATGAATGAAATGCTTTTAATCTAAATATAGAGTTTGTGAATTAATTTGACAACATCCACTCATCTGATTAATGTCCTATTTAAACCTCAGTTTATATACCTATACTGTAAACTTAAAGGGACCGATACACGTGTATATTAACACAATGCAATATCTTAAAAAATGACATCAGTGCTCTGCTTAGCTATTTTTAAAAATCGAAAAGTAAATTCGGCTAATTGGTGTCTAATCTGCCTGTAGAGTATGACTGTGCGCGTTTGTGTAAGTGTCCTGCTGGACTTGGGTGTAGAATGTGATACAGAAAGAGACTGAGTAGTTGTATACAGTATCTATTTCATTTGTACGGGCACTTGGTGTGAACTATCATGCTAAGTGTGAACTGTCCATCTTCTAAACGCTTTTGTTGGCCAGGGTCACGACTGGGGTTCACCTTGGGCAGGATGTCAATCCACCACAGGACCTTACAGCATGACGCAGCAACAAAAACAATAAGAGAACAAGACTGCCACCTGCTGCTCATAACCATGTAAAACTCCAAGAGTGGCTGTGGTGTAAAATGAATGAACTCTGCTTATTACTATTGATTGCGAATCAAAGCATTTAATTACTTATTAAATGGAATCAGTTTCACATTTAACTTTTAATATGCTACACAAACGTACACAAGTACCTTTTAAAAGAGTATATGAAGCGATCCATCAAGATCACATTTTCTATATTCTATTTACAAAACAAACAGTAAAAACAAATACTTGTGATACATATAAAGGTCTTACGTTACTTGACATGCAAATCCATGGATCGATGGAAGTTACTTAAATATAATTAAAATCCAAACTTCTAACTACAAGAAGATGGCAAACTTGTTAGTTGATGTTGTAATAAATTACTGTTGCCAGTAATTACCAACATAACAACTCGGAAGTGGTGAACGGAACAGGTTTTATTTTTTTCTTTAATTTTATTTTTCTTCTTTAATTATTTTCTGTAATATAAACGATTAAGGATTTTTTGTGCTTTATCGCATTTGTTTCGACCTCCATGATAATTGTACCTAATGGGCTGGTATCCCCTTTGCTTATGTTTGTCTAACTCTCCCGATAAAAGTTGTAAATGAACACCATAAGTCATTACATAACCACTGGAATAATGATATCACTGAGATAATGGCAATAAGGGTCACGGGGCGATTTTTGTAGTTTTCACCTAAAAACATGTTTGTAAAGACAGAGAATATGATTGCAAAAAAAAAAATGGAATATATTTACTTCCTATTCTATTTTTTTATTTTAAACCCGTATATTTCGCAAATTTGTTGATTTAGAAAACGGTGGAAATCCATTAGTTTTCAGCATTGTTTTTGTTTTCTGTAAATGAATACTGTATCAAAATAACTGGCTTTTAAGTCAGACTGTAAGTAGAGAATTGAATTTGACAATTAGAATAGTGGCATAATTGCAATCTGTCGCCATCTATTCAATATTATTACACCACAAATGCATTTGAATGTGATTTAGTACACACGGGCTCTGTTTTACATTTTTGTAATTATACATGAATTTCATGGTGCGGGTTTTATGCTAATAAATTCCTGCCCACGAGTCAGACAGCAAACTGGGGATGGAGGACAATGTGAGCTCGGAGACTGAGTGATTCATTAATGCAGGGGATCAGATTTCAGCCCTTTGTTTAAGCAGACTCGATCTCAATGGGTTAATGGGGCAGAAGATATCGGTGCCCCGCTGGTTTGTAAAGGCTGACAGAAGTGTGGAATTAAAAAGGTGTCAATAAATGTGTGAAAGACAATGAGGTAAAACACACACCGGCAAAAAGGGGGACAGAGGGAGACAGATGGGGGATAAAAGGGGACTCCATTTGATGACAGGCGCTGTCAAACGGGGATCAGTCAGCCGATGCAAGAAATTTATTACCATGTAGGGACATAATTGAAAATGGTTGCAGGTCCTTGAATGGAATAAATTACACTTTTATTAACTTAACTAGCAACAGCTGCTGGTTTAAGGCCAAACCAAGTTTTTGGGCTGTTGCCAAAATTTGCTATCATACATTGATATCGTGCATCCAAATATTTGTATTTGCAAGAGACTACACACGATACGTCAAACTTTGTAACTGCGAATAGGAAAAAAGCGAATTAAAATTAGAACGGCAAATCTCTTATAAACGGGTTTCAGCAGATGAAAAATGACGAATGCTTCCGCTAGACGGCGCTCTAGGTTTTAAAAATCCATCAAGCTCAATTGCTTAGTTTAATTAAGTGCAAATTGAGTAAATTTAATGAGTGTGATTAGCCACGGACTCTATGAACATGATAACATGTTTAATTGATAAGTAATTATCTGTAGGGATTTTTTTCTTTCAGTGCTGATGTTTTTTCTCTCTCTCTAGTATATTGATAACCTTTTGTTTTCTTGTAAACAAGCTAAGGGAAAATAAGCATGCGTAAATTATTTAATCAAAAGCTTTTGTGGTTGCCGTTGTTAATTTGATTCTAACATACAGAACGGCAACAGTGCGCATTAATATTGTAAACGGAGAACGACAGCAAATACAGATTGCTGAGCTGAAGTAATATTTTTAATCACATTTAAATTTCAGCCTGCATTAACAGTGTTCTTTTTTTCTTAAGGAACTAGTATCTATTTTCTTAGTTAATTAGTTTCTGAACCGCTGGAAAAAAGTCTTCAGATATACACTCCACAAAAGAGACCAGAACAGACAATTCATTAAGCAGGCAGCTTGTAAATTAGAGTTAAGTTAACCTGATTCCCCTTAATTAAAACATCTTTTCCCGTTTACAATGTGGATATAAGTAGCTCTCTTGGGTTTTGAATATCCTGCAACAGCAGATGGCCAGGCTGATGATAATAGTTAACGCTTTATTTCTAGCAGACCCGAACAGTGTGATGTACCAACCTAGAAGGATTAAAATAAAGGATAACAAAGAAAAATGAACCATTTGATGTCGATTCAACATTGGTTTTCCAGCAACACCAAGCATAAAAGGACAACTCTCTGTTACATACGTGTTATATTTTGACTGCATTAAATCCCTTACACTGCTCTTATTACATAGAATCTCGAGGGGTAATTGTTTTTAATTTCTTAAAGGTTATTATTATTATTATTATTATTATTATTATTATTTGTCATTAAATTGTAATGTTGATTTTGTTGTACACACTAAATGAAATCTACACATCTAAAAGGTTGTGTAAACTTCCAGCACAACCATTTTGTGACGAAGATTGAAAACGATTTTTAATTAATTTTCAAAAATTTCCATTTCTGGTTGCCCGAGGTGTGAAAAGGCCAACAAACTATTACGTCGGCCAACTTGAACTTGAGTCAGTTAACGCAATGTGTTTCAAAGCGAGATAATCTTCTGTGGAAAGGCCTCTTCTATTCAAAAAAAAAAAAACGTCCCATAAAAGACTCGTACTGCATGAGGCGCACTTGTCTGCACTTACATTACTTTTGTTTTAGTAAATTTAAGAGAACACATCCCCATGTGTGGCTGTGAAGTGATGACATAGATTGTGATTTTGGCTCTAATCATCTGTTTGCAGATTAGATGTAGCACTGTTAATCAGGGCAAAACGATTTTCAGAGAACAAGGATTAAAGTGACCTTTCCATGTGCATGACCATATAAACACTCACTACAAGGACAACTAACAAGACAGCATGTTATTTTTTATCGGACACTTCAGTTAATACGAAAATACAGAAATCCCTAATTCTTCAGATATTCTTAAAGGACTGTGAATTGTGAGGTTCATGGGATTTCCAGTAAGATTATGAAATGCAAGTGTCAAATTCCTGCCTCGACATAACAGTAGTTAGATACACCTGTTGAATTAACTCTCAGTAGAAACACCCATCATTCCCATTTTCCGTGCACGTGCGGAGCAAAGTCAGCTAATAACCGCGGCCATGACAATACGGGCATAAGAAATATCAAAGTATCACACTGGCATGTAGCAGGGGCACGGCCTGCAAAAAATGCCTGCATTTATACACCCATACAGGTTCGGCTTAGGCTCCGGGAGCCGCTTCGAAAGCGTTTTAACCAGCTAAGATTTTGAAGTCATTTCCAATTCAAATTTCTGCTCTGCTTCTGAAGCAGTTACGGAACGAAACGGGGTTAGCTGAAGATTTGGTTATATTTTCTCTTGTTGTGTTAAGTTACTAAATTGAAGTTGTATAATAAGGAATAAGTCAAAATTCAGCCGCTTCATCAGCGGAGCTGTGATTAACTGGGGAGGGAGGGGGGGTGCAGGCGGCGGAAAAAATGCAAATGACTCCACACAAAGGCTTCTCGCAAATTGGCGTCACCATTCCTCAAATTATATCATTACTATATTTTGAAAATGTTAATCTGTTGAGCGGATTTCCCGGGGGAGTCGAGTAAATTAGTTCTATTTCCGAACTGCCTCTCTGCAAAGGCACAGAGACGACAAGCACCTCTGATTTGCAGATTGGAATTAGAGTCGCTGATTTGGGCTCCTTCAAGCATTGATAATTTTCGGCATATTAAGCACGTTTTAGCAAAGGTGATAAGTCAGTTTTAATTGAAATGAAATTATTATTCTGATGGAAGTTTGGTTATTACCACATTGCTCTATTATCTGTATATATATATATATATATATATATATATATATATATATATATATATATATATTGGTGTGTGCTCTGAGCATTTGAAGGGCATGTTTAAAGGGCATGCGGACTGTCAGGTCCGAAAAAGGTAATTTGAAGTTTGATGGGAATTACTCTCTCTTTCCATCAGAAATGAAGAAATTACGGAAGGTAAATTAAAAGTCAAATCAATCGCCTTCTACTCAGCACAATTAAAGATGATTAGATGGTGAACGTTTTAATTGTAAGGATTAATAAGAGGTGGGGGAGAATTTCCATGAGCATAAAAATTTGGAGAGATAGTTCCCTTGTAAAACCAAGTCAGTGTGCTGGTTTGTTTAAAGCACCAACAGAATCATGCATTCCGTTAACTGGAATCTCGGTCGGCGGATCAAATAACCTCAAACAATTAATTTATATTTCATTCTGTAATTATCAACAAATCGGGCAAAGCGCAAGTTAATTTAGATAGTTAAAAATTAACTCGCGCGATGTTAATTGAGTAATTAAACCCCTCCACTGCCGCCCATTTATTCGCTAATTAAAAATAAATTTGATTTTGTGTCATTTAAAGTAATATTGACGTCAAAGTTGTACTGGGACTTCGGATGCAAAGTTAATTTAAACACCTGGCATTACACGTCTACGACGGTGAACCATGTGCAGTAATTCTGTCTTTGAATTTTAATTTTACTTTTAGCGGCAACGCAGGATTCCCACACATCATCTGCCATAGATACGGGTTAATTACGGTTTGATTGTGGTTTTGCGTGAATGCATAAAGAACGTCAAATAGATTTAAGACAAAAGTGTGTAAAATCCTCTTTTTATTTCTTCGTATAATAGAAAGATTTCAATGTTGGGGATGCATGTTTACCACATCGAATAGGCCTATACTCCTTGCAAAAACACTGGGCAAGTCTAATGTATTGCCGATTTACAATCGCTGAGATATTCATCACTGGAGAAAATCCTGGCATTTATGAGAACTGTAAACTTCGTTAAATAGTTTTTACGTAAATATCGAGGGCCTTTGATGCATTTCTGTGTTTAAGACAACAGAGTACATAAAATACTGACTAGGTATCGTCAGACAACCCATGATTTAAAGATCTACCTCCTGACATAAAATAACAAACCCAATTCCTGGATCACACACTCACGCCGTTTGTTCTGGCAAAGCAATTGTGGGTATAGACGGAAGGTTTAATTCTACTGGAGCAAATCGGTGACACTAATATGCAAATTATTGGTGAACTGTAATAATGATCTTGATTGCCTCCCTTACCAGCCCATTACCCAAACTTATCATGATTCTGTTGGGTCCAGTTTCAAAATCATTCAGAATAGGTGGTGCTTGTAACCCATGAAATACATATATCTGGACATCATAATTATATTTTATTGGCCGAGATGGATTGCTTGAATGTCTTATTAGTATTATGGACTACCTTCAAACATTAAAATATCACGTTAGCTTACTTTGTGCTGCGTTAACTTCAGATTTGTCAGCCGTTACAATGCTGTGCAACGATTTTGATGAAAGCTCCTCTAAAAGACTTTCATAAAACATTGATAACCTATGAATCATTCCCTCCAAAACAATACTTAAACATTCACAAATCATTTTGTCACACAATGTACGTGTAACTCTATTAAGAGCACGTGGTAAAAGCGGCTTACAGTTCATTCATTGTGTCTTCGTGAAAAGTACATAAACATCCTTAAGTAAGGCTCATCTCTTGCTTAGACGCGACAGATTCTAGTACTCCACCGAAAAAATATATAATAATAAAAATAACACACGGACTTCCAAACAGTAAAGCAGTCGTCACGTGTATCTTTAAAAACAAACAAATATTAAACATTAAAATATTTCTCCTTCAATATGTTAAAAAAGAATTTAGGCCTATTTGGTTTGCATATTTTAACTTTTCACTTTTAGCTAAAACCAAGCTATTGGTTCTGTTTTCTAGAACTGAATTTATGATGTATTTCTAATTGAAATTTGTTACATTCCGTCAGTATTTATTTACATTTGACATTGCTGTCATTAATTCTATTTGCCGACCACGTGATATTAAAAAAGAACTGAAGGTTTGATAAAATGGGTAGGAATTCGAGGTATATGATTGCCTGACTAGTGCCTCTTATTATGAAGTTAATTAAACCTAGCAACTGGGGGAGGGGGTCACTATGTCTCGAAGGTCTACACGTTCAGATCTGCCATTCATTGGGCAATACGTTTGCGTGGAAGTGCGTTTGTGTGTATGGAGTGACCATATATTATTATTGGATGCCATGAAGTAAGTATTTCCACAACTTTTGCATAAGGAGAAAATAAGGGGGTAGACGCTAAGAGCATCAAAACGTCAATACCCTGCTTTTAGTATTCAAGATTGCTCTCGTGGACGAGATTAAATAACTAGACAAGACAAGAATCCCGGAACATTTCAAAGAATTTATTCAAATTTACACATTCAAATGCAGAAAGCTGGTTGCTGTGTGAGCCTGAGGTCAAGTGACGAACGGATTATATGCTTCTTCATAATAATATTAATTAAACAATTTGCATGCTAATAAGGTAACAATTATCAGGGCTTCTGTTGAAAGATTCGGGTTATTACAACACCCCAGTCCGTCAGCTAAGGGTTAGAGAGTGAGAGGCGAGAGAAATTTCAACTCAAATTAACGTTACGTCTGCTTCAGACATTGGTATAAATAAAGAATAAAACATAGTAAGCGGGAGAGGGAAACGCAAGACCATTATTATAAGAGGGATTGATTGCCTTTCTCTAAACAGAAACACAGTCCCCTGGCAAACTCCTGCTGAACCCAAGTGCAGTGAACCGCCCGTCATTACAGGCTCTCTGTAATCTGAGCCTTAGAAATATAAGTTTAACATATATAGTTTAAATAAACGTTTTTGCTGAAATTACACTGTTGTACCGCTTCACCCAGTTACTGAGACCCGAAAGATTGGCTGATATTTACATAAACATCAATATCTCAAAAGATAGCCGAGTTACTTGACACACATCAGTGGACATGCGTTTTGTTAACTATGAGGGCTTCTTGATTGATATGTGTAGTATGTTTTTCCCCTCATATTTTTAAATATTTTAAATTTTACTTGTGATGTGAATAATATAACAACATGAATATAGCAATTTTAATGTACAACAAGAGCAACAGCAATAATAACAATAATAATAACAATAATTGTTTCGTATATTCCATTTCAATGTTAAAATCTTTCTTCTCATCGCAATTTGTATAATTCTTAATTCTGGGAAAGCTACCAAAAAGAAGGAATCATCTGATCTAAATGTTAATTGCGCTTTGTGGAAATTCTGTATTTTAGTGAAATTCATTGCTTTTTTCCCCTTTGCACAGGTGAAAAGTCAAATATTTCGTAGTTTATCGTCTTTCTATAGTTTAACATCTAAAATTGGATGGTGAATGCTGATCTACCACAGTCACGTTGTAAACAGCACCTTTGACTATTGTTTTGAATTTGGGGAAATGGCGAAGAAATGGAAGAGGTTGTACTTTTAAATTCAATGTGACAGCTTTGCAAAGAAAGGATGATGAATCCGCTGGTTTTAGATCAGTCTATTTTGCGCTCACTCCTCTGTAATTGGAAAACATCAGTAAAGAGCTCTAGAGAGGAAAGTAGTTCCACTAAAACAATCTTCACAAGATGTTTACTAATTTTACGCAAAGGGTGTTATTTTAAAGCGAGCGAAGGAGACGCGGAAAAAGTCTGTAATCCGTGTCTGTCTTAGCATTTAACCAGACATCAATAAGATCGGATCGCTTACCTATCCGAGCCCCCGCCTAGTCATAATGTAGTTCTTATCAAAGCGCCCCCTTCCCCCAAGCCCTGTTGTGACAGCTCTGATATTGTTTATTGAGGTAGATGTCAGGTTTAATTAGCAATCGATATGGAAAACGTTTTCAGACGACATCTCTGACGTCACAGACGATTAACGTTTCTTATTGGTCCCAAATTCCCAAAGCCAGGGCTAATTATTGGAAGGTTGATGTTGATAAAGTAAAGCTCATCCTCCTCTCCATATCATGTCCCCTCCTCGCTGCCCACTCTTACTGCATGCTTTCTAAACCCCCACAAGCAGCTTTCCTGCGTTGGCTCCTTTCGCCTGGGAGATGATGGACAGTAGGATACTGGATCACCCTCATGCCCAGTTCGGGGGCTCTCTGAACGGGATGGTGAGCTTTCCTTACCATCTAAGCCACCACCATGTGTACGAACTAGCCGGACACCAGCTCCAGTCGGCGGCCGCTGTTCCTTTCTCCATAGACGGATTACTGAACGGTTCCTGCACCGCGTCCGTGGTTAACTCGAACCCTGGCTGCGGTATGAATGGTGACAACCAGCAGTACAAACTTACAGGTAAGAATAAAAGGATTACGGTAATTTTAATACATCGGCTGTGGTTGGAAAGTCAGTGATTTAGTACAACTACCAGTACTTAAGTTGTTGTATTTAAGATGAGGATATTTTTAGGAAACCATTTGAAAAACGTAAAACGGAAGAAGATATAGGCTATGTATTCTTATACCGATTCGTCATATTTAGCAGTGACAATTAAATGGCGATATAGTCAGAATGATCGTAGAAACGATGTATTGTTGAAGCGAGAGACTTGCTTTCTTTATTATAGGAACTAAATTCAAGCTAGGATTTCATTCTGTATATCCAGAAGAAACACGTCGCTAGCGTGTAGACTCGTGCTTTGTTGTTTCACGAAAGCACATCTAACGATTTTAAAATACCCTTTGTCGCTCATTGAAATATTATGCATATATTTTTTAAAACATCTTTTAAAATATGCAATCTTCCAAAACGTACAAGCTAAATATTCGTATGAAATTTTGCATTTCAAGCTTGTCAAAGAATTTTTTCTTAGCGGAATTAAGATCGTGTGTCATTCAAACGAAAATAATTATATTTCGCCTTTATTGTAGATGAAACATTCGTTATACATTGTTTAATGTCATTTTAGACACAACATGTTCTTTCTAATGTACTCATAACGTCTTCCTCATCCATGTCAGATTCGGGAGATCCAGACAAGGATAGTCCTGGTTGTAAAAGGAGAAGAACCCGCACAAATTTCACTGGATGGCAACTTGAAGAATTAGAAAAGGCCTTTAATGAAAGTCACTATCCAGACGTTTTTATGAGGGAGGCACTTGCGCTGAGATTGGACTTGATAGAGTCAAGGGTCCAGGTAAATACATTTAGAATCACATCTGTTTTACTTCTTCACTGTTTTTACGAAGCTGTAATCCATATTATAGGGTCTATTTTCGTGCACGAAGCCAGTGTTTTAGTAGACTTCTTCTTCTTCTTTTTTTTTTTTTTTTTAAAAAGAAAACCTTAAACTTCTATTAGAGGTAATGAACTATATGTCCAGTAAATGCGGACGTTCACGCCAATAATTACACCAGTAATTTATTGATTGATATTTATTAATATTCTCATCTTGGGTATTTTGAGTATTTTCTTTTGCACAATTGTCATTTTGTACGTATAATAATATATGTATTAAAGTTTATTATTATTATTATTATTATTAATAACCACGTTGATTACTTTTCCCTTATTTTAATTAATGTAGCTAATATAAAAGACAACACATAAATATCACAATATAGCTATATAAACAACATTAATACATCAACAACAATGGAGAATAATGCGTTTTAGAGGTAGCAGAGAGGAAAGAATTGTATCAAGTAATAAATTCAGATAATGAGAATAACAAACAATTACTGACCCGTAATGTCATTTTGCCATCTAGATGACCTCTGCTTCGCTGGCGCTGTATCCAATTTGTTTTGGGGTTGTTAAGCGAAGTCGAGCGCCAGTTTACCTTCAGTAAGAGGTCCTTAGCTGCAAGCCAGTGTGTATCATTGCAGTCCGAAATGTATTGTCTGAACGGCTGAATTACAAGTACTTTTTTCCGGTTTCATCTTCCGGTCCTTGTAAGAAAACGATTATTCTTACTATTTCTAAAGAAGTCACAGGGGTGCATGGATAGGACCATGGACATGCTACAATAACTATTTTTGTTTGCACATTAGTGTTCTGTTCCCCGCTTGTTAAAATTCATAGACATATTAAGCACAATGGCTTCATTTGTTAAAAGGTCCCAAATACTGACACATTTGTCATCACATCAATAAAATCTATATAGGCCTAGTTACAGTGTGTTTTCAAGATGAGGCACAGGCCTATGTGGACGGTTTGTTTATTTAGCCATAAAATTCTACTGAATTTAATCCATGTGAGTAAAAATAATATACGAATCTTTCTTAACTCATTAAATGTATTACAGCTATTGTCCGTTTAAAGAATGCATGCGACTGATTGATTTAATATGAGCTAGGCCTACTTGGTACTAGAATATGCATTTGTATCCTTTGTGTTTTTTACACGCAGCTTTTTTTAAAAAGCATAACTTAAAGTATAACTTTTTATATTTCTAAATATATTTTTCTAGGTAGCACTGTTAAATAAACCAAGTCGTAAAAACGAAAACTGAAAAGTGCATATTTACGTGTTACGTGCTAATGTATTGTATGGATGTTAGTTATTTTATTTAAATATTTATATAGGTCTATTTATGAATAAGTTTTAAGTCAAAGATTTTTTTTTAAGTTTTACTTCAACGTAAATTATGGCAAATCTTTAAAACGCGTATATTACAATAAAGAGTTTTAAAAACTATTGTAACACACGCATCTAGGTGAGCTAGGCCTGTTTGTAAAAAAAAAAAAAATCTGTGATTACATCAAATTAATACAAACAAATTGTATTCCTCGATGTGTAGGTTTGGTTTCAAAACCGTAGAGCTAAATGGAGGAAAAAGGAGAATACGAAGAAGGGACCAGGCCGGCCGGCACACAACTCCCACCTAACTTCATGCAGCGGAGAGCCCATGGACGCCGATGAAATCGCCCGGAGAGAACGCGAGAGAATGGAGAAGAAAAAGAGAAAGCAGGAGAGGAAGCTACAGAGGTCACAGAATAAACTCCTGTCGTCTGATTTATTCCACACCCCGGGATCAGACAGCGACAGCGGAGTGTCGCAAGTGACGGACAGCGAGCAATCCACGCATATAGCACACCCTAACCCCGCAGGACGCAACCAAACTGAACCAAGCTGTGACCAAACGCTACAAAACCTCCAGAACCAAAGAACTCTGGGTAAGGATGCTAGAGAAGGAGAGCTGGACTCCGACAGCAGTCATAACTCTAACAGCAGAACATCAGGGCTTCAGAAATTAAACCCATTTAGTGTGGAAAGCCTTCTATCAGACTCAACTCCACGGCGAAAGCCCACCTTGGATTTCCCTGCCTTATCTACCCCGCGGCCTTTAATAGGAAAAGGACATTTCCTGCTATACCCCATCACCCAGCCGCTTGGTTTTATTGTACCTCAGACTGCTCTAAAGACACCACCAGATACCAGTAATTCAGGACAAAGAGTCCCTACACCTGAAAGCCATCCAGCACAAACATGTTTTGCAAATACAAGCCGAGGATGCGCTGATAAAAATAAGAACACTTATATGAACAATGACGATGTAAGTGACCGTGGGACTGCAGACGAGGCTGCCGGAACGAAACCGGGCTCTCCGCAGAGTGATCCGCTCCAAACCGGGGACCCCCACTTTTTGGAATCCTCTGCTGATAATCATTCACTGAAATCGGAATCAAATCACGTCCGGCCAAACTCGCCACATTCAGACTTGAGAGAAAAGTCAATACAAGATATTACAAACAGTCCCTTGACAATAAAAGACAGCGGTGCACCAGAAACAATCACAGACTGTGAGGATGTTGATATGGACTAATGCACAGAGAAATAAAATTTAAAATAATAAAAACATAAATAACGACAAATTACAATTGCGTTAAAAGAACGGCTAAATACTTCTCACATTCCCAAAGCTGAATATAACATAAACAACTTCCTGCCATATCGGTATATGAACTCGTCTCGAAGTCGATATATTGATACACCAATTCTGATTCAGGTTAAAGAAAAAAAAGCTATATGTGTTTATCTTATATGTGGCTTACGGAAATGTTTATTCAGATATTAGCAGCAGGACCTTCTTGTGGTATCTGTAAAAAAGTAACAACAAAAATCCTCACGCACTAAATAAGGAACGTTAAAATATTTCTATATGTAACCTTTTGATAAATAAAGTTATTGTAAAATGAATTCCATGCGTTCGAGCCTATTATAAGTAGTATTGGGTAAACCCTTTCTCTACTGAAGTCCGATTTTGTGTTTATGTTTGCTTTTACAAATTTATTCATTTTGAAAAAGCGCCGAAATGAGGTTAGGGGCCGGAGGCGATAGGACCCGGTCGGCTCCTGCAGAGTTTTGATATGAAAGTAATTATTTTCCCGGTGGCTACTATGGGATTTTTTTTTTTTTATGTAGCCCAAAGGGTTATTATACACTACCGATTTCTAGTGATATGGAATCACATAAACTTCCTACAATAATAGAATTAGCATGAAAGCTGCGGTGTCAAATTGAAATAGGAAAATAATAGCCCCGGCAGCTGGGAGTGTGAGCTTGCATATTGGATGGGAGATGGGAATTCGTGGGGCGGAATTTTCATGAGCTTTTCTCTTTGTCAGGGCTCTTGTAGCCGGCTATATTAAGATAGATGTTCGATGATATCCCTCATTGTTCTGTCGCTTATATTGATGTTCCTGTGTTATCAGCCTATTGATCATGTGTCGCCTGTAATAGGACAGGCGCAGCCAACGCGTCTCTTTACAAAAGCAGCACACATTTGTTCTAATAGGCCTGGAGTCCTTGGGGAAGCTTTGCGGGGCTTCAGACATCTGCACCAACAAAATATTAGCAAATTTGGCCAAGATCTAAAGTCGAGGTAAGAAAAAGCAAAAAAAAAAAGAAAAAGAAAAAAGACTGAGCTCATCCTGTGTTCCAAACCTCTTCAATTTTCAGGGTGCTTATGAAATGTAAACGCCACCGATTCCCTAGAAATTCAAATCCCAATTATTAAAACCATTCATTCTGGCGGGCCTGTGCGCGGTGGAATTGTGTTTACAGCCTCGTTAAATATCCCGGATCCCTCCTGGTCATCGGGCCTTTATTTGCAAATAAATTGAAAATAATCAGAGTCGCAGGCTGGCTTCTGCGCTGGCGCAAATGAATTTCTAAGCCCCAGTCCCTTTAATAATATTTACATAATTTTCGTTTGGTGACTTTGCTATTTACTCAGCAGGGGGGCGATCTTATAATCCACAAACAAATAAATAAATAAATAGATAGATAGATAGATAGATAGATAGATAGATAGATAGATAGATAGATAGATAGATATCAGATGCAAAAAGGCAGAGATTGAGTGGATAAGAATGCAGGCAAAAGATAAGTGCTGAAATGAATGTATTCCTGATAGAAATAAATAACCAACCTATTGTCTCATACTCGAAGATTAGCTCACTTTATGTAACAAAAAGTAAATCATCACTTAGGCCTATTCCAAATTTCCCGTTATATGCCTACTCAAAGCTGCTTAATATAACATAAGGATATTTTCAATGCTTTTCGACTCTATTAATCAGTTTTCTTAAATACCACGTTTTCAAACATTATAGCCTATTCGAATACAAGAAATCATTGCAAATATGAAGTGAATGTCATGGCAATAACCAAACGTTCATTTCTATCACAACTACCGAATTTGGGAGTAGGCTATGTCTGTGTAAAATAGATTTACGATGTGAATGTAAAGGGGATGTATTGCTGACTGCAAGCTGATGTCCTTATAATGAAGCTACCGGCATCCTGATTTTTTTTTCCTCGATAGTCAAAACAAACTCAGCCAACCCAGTTATTCAACAAACTGACGATCGATCTGGGCCGGGCAGCTTCCCGGAGGTGTGTCTTCCATGAATCATATTTAATGGATTCAATTTCTACCGGCAGAAATTTTCAATTTGAATGCCGGATCATTATGAGAGAGTGTAAATTGTTTTTGCTCTATTATGCATCGGACGGCATCATTTTTCTTTCTAATTACGGAGGTGTCAGGTCGGGCTGTCATGAAGGCGCTGATTTTCAATTTAACTGATCATCATACATTCATTTTCCCATTTGATAAATCTGCTATCTAGACAGCTCTCCATGCCTGGAATATTAAAAAAAAGAGAAGCATAGATGCTCGGTAATGTGCCGTGTGTATGCAGCAATAAGTGCAGATCAAGAAGCTAATTTAACTGCTCCTGATTTTCCATCTCCATTTCTCATTTTCAATTCTCAAAGGAGAGACCGAAGCAGCCCAAAGGCTGGAAGCTGCTGTTTAACAGCGCAGGAAAACGGCTCCAAAACGCTTGTTTTCTATTATACAATTTCCAAATTAGGATATCAAGCTTAATTAATGCTAATTGAGTTCTTCAATACGTGTTATTTTTATTTAATAGAAACAAATTTGCACAATTAATTATGGAAGTAATTTCAAGAGCCTCATTTGCAACACTCAATACTGCCCCCCCCGCGCGCCCCGCCCGGCCTCCGTTTTCCGTCACTGCTTTGACTAAATTAACTGCTTTTGTCATTTCCGATTTTAGAGAATTCAGCAAGGGAATCATTTCAATAGATTAGAACTCTTAAACTTAAGTTAAAGAAGTTTACACTTTATTAAATATAAGGAGCCTATTAAATATAAGGAGCGCTATGACTCATAACAATCCGATGTCAGACTTTGTACTACACGTTGGCGAATTTATTAAAGGTATATATTTATTTAAATTGGTACTGTAACCCGTTAAATTTATTGTACAGTTTACAAAGCAAGAGACCATGATCCCTTGGCAAATGTAAATTTGTCACATGTCATTTGCTACGCTACGATCTTTATTTGAATGCACGGATGTGTGTTTGGAGAACCTTCTTGGCAGGTTTTACTTTTATCGCTATTACTTACTTTTTCGGCTGTATAACTTAAATACGTTGTGAGTAGGGCCCTAACAGTTTCGACGAATTTGCTAAGCTTCTTGGTCTCCTAATGAGAGGATATTATTTCAGCACCTCGAAATGAGCGTGAAAAATTGACAGGGAATTCATTTCAAGGTGTCGAATCAATTTAAGACCGGGATGTAGCTCAAACTCAAAGTCAATATCTCACGACAGATAAGGCTCTTGGTGATCAATTGATTATAGGGTGTACAAAGAATATCGAAATTTTCATATCATGGACTGAAGTTACTGAAATAGATTACTCAGTGCCATTTATGTAATTTCAATAACCGTTCATCTGAATTGCGTCGCGGTAATCTGCACTATATTCCAGTGAATTACAGGATGTAAAACGGTGCCCCGTAGACTGGGAACCAGTATGAAGTTGAAGAAAATATTAAAGTTTCTGAAAATCACTTGCAAAATATCCAGCCATCTACCCTCGGATAGCCTAGTTACGTAAATTCTTTAGGACTCAACTTGTATTAAAATCAATTTAGAAAGGAAACTTATAAAGGAGCAGACCGATATACTTCTATGCCGGGTTTGTGGCCAAGTCCTTCAGAGCATCAGTAATTATGTTATAATCCCGGGAATGGATGACAGCCTTGCTTTTGAAAGAAAAAAAAACGGCAAATGTCAAGTAGTATTTTGAGCCATTTTGTGAAATGTCTAAGTCGCAATATCCTTCATTTGCAACACAAGGTGTGGTTAAAACCATTCAGTCAATTACCAGATAACATCGACATAATATAAAGCGGGCCTCAGCTTTGAATACCAAATTAACCGCGTCTCCTCACATGATTATGAAAATGGTTAAGTTAATGGAAATTCACCAACCTAAGCATGGAAGACGGCCGCTTGGCGGTATGCAATGTGAAATATGAATCATGTGATGACTCAGACGATAAGTTTATTCTGTGAAATATATACCATAGATGCTCTGGCAATAAAGATACATATACACAAATAAGCAGCAGCAATATTTCACGGAAACATACATTAAATGTAAAGAAAACAACGCCTACAAAAGAAAAATATTCAAAATACGCTGACATCAAGCATAATAGATGCGGTTTTCATATAGGCCTATCAATATCTGTGCTACACTATATTTGTACTAAAACGTCAGTGTCTAATCTGTATTTATAGCAGATTTTTACAATTGTTGATATTGAAGAGTTACCAAACGTGGGATTGTTTGTGTTTTACACAAGTTCGGACATAAAGCCACACTATTAATGAATCTCTTTGTATTACCTTTTTAATTTATTTTTGCAACGTAGAACATGTCGAGCTTCAAGAATCTTTGAGAAGCCGCGAAAATTTTGCAGCTTCAAAATTTTTAATTAAATGACCAAAGGAAGAAAGAAATGAACTAATGAATAAATAATCCTTTTCCGGCACATATACATGCACACGTTTCCATCTGAGCAGAATATTATACACTGTACCTTAGAAAAGCTGCATGAAACGGTATCACAGTTACTGAGCTGTTTTATTAGGCCCACTGCTAACAAATGCACTAGCCTGCCTAGCCGATAAATGCAGCTATCAATATTTAGTACTATTTTACCATTTCTATTATATTCATGTACAGTATCTGAGTATGTTATATATATATATATATATATACTAAAATGAATATAATAGAAATGTATCATCAAGCCTAAAAACAGTACGAACATGATGAGCATAAAGCCATTAATATAGTTTATTATTATTTCTATTATATTCACGCAGACTATCTGAGCATATATATATATGAATGAATATAATGGAAATGTATATATATATATATATATATATATATATATATACACACATATCCTCAAGCCTAACTTAGTCTCCACCTCCCCATTTGCTGTGCTTATTAAATAACTAAGACCCAGTGTCTACCGTGCCATCCTCACTAATTATCACCTCATGCAAAGTGTTTCATTATGCTTTTCCCCCCTCATTTTGTCAACAATCTAAGGAGCACTGACCACAGGGAACGAAGAATCAAATCCCTTAGTTCTCAGCATATGAACTACATATTGGAGAACTTTAAAGTACCCAAGAAAATAAACAAGTAAATAACAATTGATGGTGATGATGTGAAAACCTCATTTTGTAGTATTTATCAGCATAATTATTACATTTGATTTAACATTTATATAACAATAAAAACGTACAGCTTATTCGTGGTTTCTAAATGTCATTACAGCCCGCCATATGTAAGGAAGACAGGGCTGGCACATTACAGGCCGAGCTGTGAACTTCGGTGTGCTCAGCTTTTCCACCTGTCAGTCTTCTCCCTTTCTGCTGGCCAGGCTGGGAATACTCAGTCCTGACAGGATCGGGAAGCTGATTTGGGCTGAAGTGCCAAATGCAAAAGGATCAGACAAAAGCCAAGAATGTATAGCTAAGCCAGGTCAGATGACCAGAAACCAAGATACAGAGCACTACCAGAAACCAGGGAACCAAAACCCAAAAGTCAGAACCAGAATCAATAAGACAAATCCAAAGAACCGAAAATCAGAAACGGAATCAGAATTCCAGAAAGCCAATAGCACCAGTGATCAAGACCAAAGCAGGACCAAATGTCAAGACCAAAGCAGGGAGACATTCATCAGGGTAAGCGTAAGTGCACTGATTGCAGCACTTTTTATGTCACTTATAATGGCATTATTATGTCATCAGGGGTAGGTGTGGTCACAGGGAATGACCACTCCCCTGACAAATAACTGCAGTTTTTGATTCTGAACTGAATCTGACCATATGCCAAATTTTCGGTTTTTATTGGCTTTTCATTTCGCTCTTTGTAATTCTCACTCACCGAGGCCTAAAATCACAGCCAGCCAAGTGTAAGCGGTCCAAAAACGATTGTCTTCTGATAACTGACACCATATTACCGTCATATGCATGTCAAGTTTTACACACCAATAACTAATCATTATTTTTAAACAGAACAATAATATTGTGTCATTGATATTAACAAATTATTTTATTACTATTTCCATTGTTGTTTGATTTATATATACTATATGTTGTTCTCAAACATATATATTGATATTATAATTCATACTATAATCTGATTAGAATGCACCGCAATCAGTTACTAAAGATGAATGGAGAATAGTTACACTGAACATGCAACACTTAGTGTTCTCTAATGGTTTTTCACCCCAGCACTTACAAATGTTCCCAGCAACCTCACTGAGGTCATTTCAGATCATGTGACCTCTGTATACTGTAGCTTTGATGGCTGGTGAGGCATCATATACCTAGCATTGTGTATATGTCTCTTTTTTCTTACATTTTTACTTATATATTTTTACAGTTTTAGAAATTGTTTTTCTATTGTTTTTATTATCTGTATTGTTATTTTTTTGCTGATCCTATGGATCCTGTCCTTTTTTTGTACTGTCTTTTTTTCATTGTTGCTGCTGTTTTCTCAAAGAATTTCCCCATTGTGGGATTAATAAAGTCTAATCTAATCTAATCTAATCTAATCAGTTCTGTGGTGACATCATGGTAGATACTGCCTGGTGTGGTTTTGGAATACATATAACAATCTGTTTTGTTTTTGAGTACAGGATGGGGCTTGGGTTGAGATTTTGACTGGGGTTTTTGGGATTTTGTTACGTATCTGCAGTGACTTTATGACTTAGGGGATTTGTTAATCCCTCATAAAGTTCATTTTAGCGCTTGAGTCAATCACCTTCATTTGCAGGAACATGGCATTTAAATGTCTAAAAGCTTTCTGTTGCACATTAGGTGGTTCAAGCCAAACTTTTATTGGCTCTAAGACTCCTGGGTCCTGCTGAATTGATTTGCAAAGTAACTTTCAGTCATTTCAGCTACGGATTCCTTTTCATTTATTTCTTCTTATCCGAAAGCCTTTTCTTATACACATATCACACCATTTCGGGAGCAAATCCAAGGCATAGATGCTCTGTGAATCCAGTCCTCGGATGACAGCGAACATTAAAGTAACAGAGGCAGTTATTAGCCGAGAGCACCCAGGTGGGAGATGCCACCTCCGTTCTCACGTTAAAGCGAGGCTTCGATGGGGAGACGGCGATTCAAAGGCACCCACTCGCGGAATGACATCTTCACCTTTCCACGGCGGAGACAGATAATTGTCGAATTTCCTCTCTTGGCGAAGTCTCGCGCACATTTATCAGCAGTGACGATTTGCCACAGTTCCTTCTAACCACTTGATAATGATTTAGAAAATAGTGTGTAAACAGGCTTTCTCCTGGGCTGCGCTTCGGAAGCAGCCTGCGCTCCTCGGGTTAATGAATCGTGAAGTGTGAAAAGTCCTGAGATGGGATAACTTGAGTGGTTTTTCCAGATGTAAAGGCACCACTGTCTAAATCTATTTGGCCCTGTCAAGCCTATGAAAGCTTTAAAATTACTCAAGATATTTCAGAGAGGAAGAGGCTCCGCCCAAGCAATTTGCCATCTTTGTTCACTACAAGAGCTTATCATCGCTGTATTTAATCTGAGCGCAGCGCTTCCAGAAGTGGCCCTATCAGACACATATAATCTGAAATGAAATGTCAGAATCTGTACTAATAGTCACTCGGGTAAGCACAAACAGTTTTGTGCAAGAAGGTTTTGATGTTTGGTGGGGAATGTCATTTATGGGTGCGTGTGTGTGTGTGCTGTGATTATCAAAAGATGGATGCTAATCGGTTCATTTTATTGATCTCTAAGGCCTGTTTGAGTCCATTCGTTAACTTTTTTCCCTTTTGTGGCTCACTAACGTGAACAGTTTGAGTTTTCTATTTGGCACGTGGACTTAAAAGAAAAGACTATCACACAAAAAATTTAATGCATTAAATTTTCCAATGATGTGCTTTCTGAATTCTACTGGTGGGTGTTTTCTTGTAGACAGACTGGAATGAATTATCACACTTAGGAGATTAATTCCATCAGCAAACAAGCATTTTGAATATAAATGAAGAAATTGCATGACCCATTTAATGATAATAATTTGCGATTTTGATTTTCAGCCTGAGCATCCTGCCTGCTCTTCGTAAGGCAGCTGTGATGTGATTCTCCAACAATGGGATCTTGTTCAGGTCTAACCAGCATCTCTGTGTTTGTTGTGAAAGAAACGGCTTTTTAAATACCTACTGTGCTAAAGATGTTAACGAGCCTCATTAACAGTAATGACAGTACTAATAACAGCAAGTAATACGAATAAACAAAAACAATAGAATTCATATCAACATAAAACATAGATGTATGTATGTATGTGTTCAGTACATGTGTTATTCATGTGTGTAAGTTATTTTGTGTGTAGGACATTGATTGGAATAAAAACATTCTGTTAATATGTCCCCTATGGACTTGCAAAGGACGTAACAGGGCTGGTATCATGATAGCTGGGGGTTCCCGCGAATGTTCATTGATTTGGGTCAAGCTCACTATACTGGAGCAGGGAGAAAATGGCCACGGGGTATATTTAACCTAAAGCTAATTAGGTATTATTTTAAACTTCAAACTGCATTAACCTTTTCCCTCTCCTAGCTGGATCCTGCCTTAAAAGCAATCACTCTGAAAGAAAGTTTTCTTCCTTCAAATATTAACAGTGGAAGAGATCTGCCTTGAACAGCAAGCAAAAGAAATTTCTGTGCTTCTCCGTAGAAATTCAGTTTAAATGACAACTGGGATTCCCCACGAAGTTCTTCTTTCCAAATAATTCTGCTAGGGTTCTCCTTTTGTTTACATTCAAGCTGATGACCAGCTATGGAAACAGTCCAGGATTTACGGTACGTACAGTGCATTTTTTTTGTTAAGTGCCTTGAAGCTCAGTAGGTTAGTAATCTCAGTAGAGTGTGGGTTCAAATCCAGAGTAATCTCTGCTGAAAAAAAACAGTTTGACCAGTTTAAACTGGTGGACCAATTTATGATAGGTGATCCGCTTAAGGTATGTTTACACATGATGGCTTGATGATTACCTGGTCATACCAGCCTGACCAGCTTGATAGGCTGGCCACACCAGTATGACCAACTGGTGACCCACCCAGCTAAATCATCAACGTTCAGCCACACCTGGGACAGGACCATCTAAGAACTCTTAGACCGGCTAAAACCAGCTACCAGCATAAGCTGGTTTTCAGCTGTTTTTTTTTGTCAGCGGGGATCATGTCACCATTGAGTCCTTGAGCAAGGCCCTTAACCCTGGTGACTCAAGGGCCACTTGCCGGCCTGCCCTGTGAGCCCAAGCTTTCCCCACCTGTATGTCACTAAATAAAATGAATGAATCAGTTAATGTATGTTCTTCCTTCTTGTCCGGTTCAGAGACGGTAGGACAGAGAGCAGGAAAAATTCACAACAGTGACAAAAGCAACCAACACATGGAATATAGCAGTAAAATAAGGCTCAACCGATATGGGGGCAGCACAGGGAATTTCACTTTATATGTGAAACTGTAAGCCATGTTTATTTCACTTTAAATCAGCACGAGCATATTTCGCATTAACATGAGGTAGGTGTGTGTGAACTCATACTAACTGCACTTTGCTGCATCATGTCAAAATTTAGATGGAAAAATAACAATAAATAAGACTAATAAAAAATACCAGATTTAAAAAATGCTTCTGAGTAGCTTGGATTAATTTAAATGTAGGAGCTGTATTTTTCTGCTTGGAACAGGGAGGGTGTCCCAGGGACTGTTTAAGCCAGATAAGCTGCAGTCCAGCATGTGTTAAACACACAGGAGGTGGCTGTAATTACACACCTCCTGTCTCATGCAGAACAGGAAGGGTGTGGTCATGTGACTTCTACTTGAAAATTAGGCAGCACGCAACCTGTGAGGATAAGAGCGTTTTTTTTTTCTCCTCCAGAACACACCTGTTTCATCACCATAGCTCAGCACTGTGCCACTCTGAAAGAAACAGGAGACAAAAATCTCACACTCCACATCAGGTATAATGGCCGATGACTAGACGGCAAATAAACAAAAGCCATACTTAGTTCTGTTATTTATAACTATGCAAGTCATTTTCCACGGCTGTGTCCCATCGCATCACAAATTTTCCTGGGTCTTTCGTTTCCTCTGTAGTGCAGACAGATTGAATGACTTGCCACTCTGACCTCATTTACAACAAGTGCATAATGAACGAGTGAGATATCAAAAAGTGACATAAATACACTTTAATGACTTTTAAAATCTCCGTAGGTACTCAGCAGGGAGACAGATTATTTGGGGTAAGAATAAGGAATTCCCAGATCTTGTGTATGGGTTGATCTGTAATGTTCACACAGAACGGCAGAAGACCTTGACTGTAGTATAAGAGGAACTCGTTGTGTTTTACTTACACGAAAATGTTCTCAGGGCAGGACGAAAAAGGGGGAAATTATTGATTCAGAAAGATAACCAATCCGATTATAGAGGAGGTCTGTCTAAGCAACTAGAGGAGGCGGGACCAAGGCAGAAGGGTTCGTAAGGCTAAGTGGTTATAGTTATCTCGTACTTAAGATCGATCGTTAATGAGCACGCGTTTCCAGAAACCCTCCCTAATTAAAGTAGTTGGATTTGCGAGTGTTCTGACCCACTCGTTATTTTGTACGTCGTTCTTTATTTGAACTTTTGCCTGCTGTGCTGTTACAGAGACACAGATATCGACCAAATAAATGACAAAAACACACTGACAGTGCATTGTGGACAACGTACTAATGCTTATGATATAATAAGAGGTCAATATTGCAATATAAAACTATAATGTCGACTGTAAATTAGCGCAAATGGGGCTCGTTGTTGTAACACCTGCATGCCATTTGAGTACATAAGAGGGATGTGCACGACTCAGAACTAACTTGAGAATTACCTTGGAAATCAAATTTAATTCATAAATCGCTTGAAAACACGGTGCAGAATCAGAATTCAGCTTTGAATATAAAGAATGAGAATTAAAATGGAAATGATTTCAAATACATTCATATGCATAGTGTAAATGCAGCTTTAACAATACTGCTTAATATTTCAGTACCCAGCATGTTGACATAAACAGCATACACTGAATCCCGCCCCTATCCCCCACCACGCGATCACGAATATTTACGGAAACAAAAAGTACCCGTCGGCCATGATCCCTCCCCGCCCCCCTCCCCGTTCGAGCAGCTGCCTAAAAAGTCTATGCATGTCACTTGTATTCATAACGAATGTCACATTTTAATTGTTGCCTTTAGAATAAGTGTTGCCTATAGAATAAATAAACTGTGACTTTGTGTACCATGGCGAAAGAGCACTTCATAGTCATACAATAACCCTATCACTACGGTGGCCCTGAAGGTCAAAACACAACGACAATTTAGAAAACACAACATTTAAAAAAACACAACAACATTACAGAAAACACAACGACATTTCAAAAAACACAACGACATTACGGAAAACACAACGACATTTCAAAAAACACAACGACATTACAGAAAACACAACGACAAATTAGAAAACACAACATTTCAAAAAACACAACGACATTACAGAAAACACAACGACATTTCAAAAAACACAACGACATTACAGAAAACACAACATTACAGAAAACACGACATTTCAAAAAACACAACGACATTACAGAAAACACAACGACATTTCAAAAAACGGAAAGGGTAGGATCACACTTTTTGTTTGTAATTGGACAGTACCCTTGGAGTGACATGGCTACTGTCCAATCAGGAACAAGAAGTGTGGCCCTACCCTTTTCCTGAGTGCCTGTCACTCACGACAGTTCATTTAATGGCTGCGTTCGACTTGGGCTTAGGTCTGTCTGCAGCTGACGTGGCGTGGAGCGAGATCTGCCAGCGGCAGCAGGGGTGGAGTATAAACTGACTGCAGCCAAGTCGGACAACTTCTGCTTGTAGTGTGCGAGACCTGACTGCAATGGCCGCACTGCCAGAAGGGTGTAGATAAATCTATACAAATATCACATTACTTCTTTTACCACAACCAACTCCTGATACAAACTGTTAGCAGGGAAAATAAACTATTGTGTATACTGGCCCTGTGTAAAGAGATAGCTGCCAGGAAAAAGATCAAATACATTTACTTCAAGGATTCAAAGTTTTTATTGCCATGTACAGAGTACAATGCAATTCTTACTTGAATGCGTTCTTCACAGATTAGTGTGGGATTCAATAGAATTATAAAGAACATACAATGAATAGAGGAAAAGGAGAATATAGCTTAAAGCAGGGCACGATGAAAAGGGGTGGGGGGTTCATTCTAAAAAATGCAGTTAACTGAAACGAGAACTGACTGGTGCCGGCAGGGCAGGGGGACCTAATCGGGACCGATAGAGGGAGCAGACAGAGAACGTCAGCGGCCCTTACGTATCTGTAGGCTTCCACAAGGACAAGTACACGTAGACGGAAGGTACCGAGAAAGAGGGGGGGGATGCCCAAAGGGCTTTAAAAGCGATACAGCTGATACATATGACAGAGCTTCCTCCTGTACATGCTGAGTGTATGTCAGATGGCCGCTCCCGGATTGCAATCTGTCAGTGAATAAACTGGTGACCTGCAACTTCTCCACGTGTCAGCTGTGAATCTCTTGACCCGGTGGAGACGGTGTACTCCAACACTAGACGATTAAACAAATAAAGCAGCGCAACATTACAGTAACTAACAATAAATAAACCACTAACTTACGTGTACTATTAGAGCACAGGGTGTGGTCAGTTCAAAATTAAATTAATAAATTCTGAATAACCCTGGTAAGGTAGATAATGAGCTAACCACTGTCACAACCAGCAATGGCACAGAATTGTGCAAGTCAACAGAAGACAGTGTTTGAGACGGTGTCATCCAGGAGGCCAGGCTGCTTTTGCGGGTGACCATGAAACCCTTGGACCATTTCAGTACAGAGAAATACAGGCTGGCCTGAAGTGAAATAATGAGCTACCATGGTCTGGTGCAGGATAAACTGAAAAGAGGAACGCACTAGAATTTTGCTCCTAGTGCACCAGCTTTTGACAGCTTCTACGCCACTGGTGGATTCCTGCAGACCTACAGATGCGCATGATCCCAGCAAGGCTGCTGTGGCCTGCAGCTGTGCATGCAATGTGCTGTTCTTCATATTTGCAGTATATTGCACGACGTTGCAGTAATTATTTTATTAAAATATATTTTGACCACCTCCTCAATAAGTTTTTATAAGGCTTCTTTTGAGAAGTATTACTTCCTTTTCCTATTGCTGCTCACCATTGTGTTTTGTTTACAAGGAAGCAACATCACATTTTGAGCCCATTTTTATATTTTCAACTAATAGGTTAATTTATTTTGGTCTTAATTTTGGTTGCTTTGGTGTGTTTTTATTGATTTTCTAACTAGTATGTATTTGTATTTACATTTGCATATGTCTGATGTGACAATCATGTAACATACTTCACCATTGAAATACGTGGGATTGATGCTACTGTTATTGACAGTCTTCTTACGTGGAGGCTGGGGAGGAGCTAGCAAAGTACTACGTAAAGTTCGTTTGTTAATTCTGGAATAACGAAGGGTTTCTGGGAACACATGTAGACCTCATTCGTTCTTTACTTACGTTGTTTGTTATCTTGTTCATTACTTGCTAAAGATCGATCGCTTTCTGGAAAACCGCCCCTGACTGGCCTCCTCTTGTTACTTGACCCGCCTCCTCTACAATCTGATTGGTTATCTCTCTGAACCAATCATTTTTCTATCTGTAGTCAGAAAATTTTTTGTGTAAGTAAAACTCCCATGAGCATGAACTCTTTAGGTGCTAATGTGAAGCAAAGAAAGCTGGGCTTGTGCCTTGAAGTTTCCTGAGTTTGATGTAAGGTCACGGCCAGAGGGCTACATGCTGTACCGAAGGCAGGAGGTGTTTCTCATTGCCGCAGTTTGGTTTCAGTGCTCATGTGATGTACCCATCCAGAGAACACAAACAGCCAAGCTTGAGTTATTATTTTTATGACAAATGAATTTAAAATTAATCCGATTCTTAGCCAGTTTTATTTAAGCCTTTTTGGTATTTTTCTTTAAAGTCATTGTTTATGGAACCCTAATTAGTTACTACCACATGGCAATAATATTTGTATTAGTCGGCCTGTAGTAATATAACAATTACCCATTATTCAACAGCTAGCAGGATTCTTCCTAAATAAATGCTTTACACAAACCAGTTAATCAGTGAAAACTATATAATTTGAAATTGTTATTGTTTATACAGTTATTTCTTAATGATTAGGATATTGCCAGTTATAGACAGACACTGTGGAACACGATTCATTTACCCAATGTGTAAGATACAATCCAAGTTATTTTCGGACGCTGAACTCGCTACACTGTTACAAGCGAGGTTATCGGCATGAAAGGCAACTACACAATGTTAGATACACCGCTTGTGCAGTCGTGTCCTGTACTGTTTCCAGGCGACACACATGGATAAATAGTCACCGTAGCAGCGCACGGCATCTATATTCCCATCCCTGTGTTTCGCACTGCTGCTGCAATTTAACAGAGAAAAAGTTGAGAATAAAGGCTGAGAATAAAAAAAATGGTGATTGGCCCCAGAACACAGCTGATTCCTGGATGCCCGGGCGCATGTTATTGGTAATAATGACAAACGCATCTTGAGCTGTATTTGGGAACATCACTGGTGTTATTGCCTGTCTGGTTATTGGTACGCTCTATAAAGACAGTTTATTGACTTTAACCAGCTCCAGACGCTGCAACAATGGGGGGGTGGTGGAATCAATTAAAACATGTTTCATTTATTCAGGGACCACACAGCTCAACAGGGCTACATCAGGAGAGTATTAAAATTAAAAGAAAAATTAATAAAACTGACCCAGGTTCCCGGTTGAGGGATGAACCTATCATTGCTCTGCACTCTAATTTTATTGTAAAATAATGATATCTTGGCCAATCAGCTCTCCAAAGCTCCTACTTAGACACACCGCTGCATACCAGGATACAGGTATTTATGAGGGCCTGCAGCAATTTCTAAGTATTTAAGCACCCCTAAATAAATAGATGTATCACCATAATGTCCATGCAAGAAAAACATGTATTTGGAGAGAAGACCATGAATTAGAAGCTCTGAGATGTATCTGACAGTACTTTTGCATCATGAACCTGTAGGGCAGGATGCTACATAAAAGATGATGGGACAGACCAGGAAGGTTGTGAGAGTCTGTCCAATCGTCTTAAAGCACTGACAATTACTGACACACCTCTGACACATACAGGGAAGAGAAGCCTTTTTAGGGTTTAAGGAATCATCTTAAATTGGACAGGAACCAATGATTTTAGCAAACCAGCCTCACTTGGTTATTTGTGTTTCACATGATATGAAAACCTTGACCACTGATGAGTCGCTGTTGCTGTGTTTGCAGTCACACCTTTTTGTCTCAGCTCAGTCCTGACATGGTCATACTTTCCATTTTTGAGGCTTTGATACAGAGTATGAGGATCCCAGTTGGGTTTAAGTTTTCTAATCGCACCGTGATTAAGAAGTGCAGCAGGGTTTAGGGGAACACACTGCCTAAGCGACACATATATCTGTTACCCTGTCATGTTTTTTAGCAGGAAGTTTCGTGACACAGTTTTCCACAGTTTACCTGAGTTTCCGAGTCTATTTATCATGGACTATTTGATGCGGACACAGGAGCTATGCAGAGCAGAGGGAGAGACGGTGAGCGACAAGTTGACGCTTCCCAGCACATCAATAAATCTCCCCAGCAGAAAAACCTAACGTCGTTCCCAGTTTGCCTGGGCCAATAATCGTCTCGGATGACAAAAAGAAACTGGGGGAATTGCAGGATATAAAACTGTGAGCGAATTTAAAGTGAGGAAGGAAGAAACCCAATATGTCAATTCCAGGCTCATTATTTTGTAATGTCCATCCATCTTCCATAACTGCTTTTCCAGTACATGGTCATGGTGATCCCGGGATCTGGAGTGCAAAGGAACACCCTGGACTGGATTCCAGTCCATTGCAAGGCATTGATTCATAACACTTGTATTTAAATCCTGCGCATTTAGACAGTTGGAATTCCTAGCAGAGTAAATCAGGTACAATCTGCCCTGGGATTTAAACCAGCCGCTTTCTTGTTGTAAGCTGCTCCTTGTCACCTCTGCTACCTTCTTCCCCATTATACACTTACACTCATGGATATGCAGGGAGTGACACATTTACAAGAATTACCAATGGTTTCTGTTTATTGTTTGTCTCTGGTCTCTGCTGTGCCAATAAAGTTGGTATCAAAACCGCCACATTTTATTTCATATTCCTCTGCTTCTCTTCCACATTTCCCAGCGTGAGTATTTCTGTTTCTTTCCCACCATAAACCAAGAGGATGATCAAAAGTGAAATAAACTCACTACAAACGCCATTCCAAAATGTGCAGTGAAAATACAAATCACAATAATAAAGGTGGAGAGTGACAAGATGCTCATTCCTGAGATTAGAGGGACTTTCTCAGTTTTCCATTAAGCATAATACTAGACCTCCGGTCATCTTTCAGCTACAACTAACCCAGACTGGCTCATCGGCTTTATAGATGAGGCTCACTGTACAGCCCCCAAGGCCATGCACTGCGTTAGCGATGAGCAGTCTGCAGTGTCCTATCCGTTTGGACCATATGCAAAGTAGGGTGTGCATTCCAGGATGGCACTTCTTACTCTTAAACTCCACAACAGCGTCGGTATTCCGTTGTCTTGGTCCTCCATGAATGGGCGGAGCTTCACAAAACTGACATGGCTCCTTCAGTAATGTCACGTGCAAAACGGCGGACGTGGCACTTTTGCTCTGCTATGTGAGCGCCTCATACCCTAAGGGCTTTGCGAGAATGTGGCTAGCTTAAGTTGGCAAAGAGAATTAACACAATTAATTCATTATGTGTTTTTGCTGCCAAGTTCTTCTGGGAGCATTAAGGAAACTTTGGCTCATTGACATAATACAAGCCGTTTATGTTCTGCAGAGTTAGCTGAATCTCTCCCAGGCGTTAGACAAAATGTTCGTAAGCACCAGGAATCCTTGATCCACATATAATGAACGATAAAAGACATAAATATTTATGTGGCTCTCACATGGAGACATGTCCAGCTCTGACTGCTGGCTCATGTGATCAGAAGTTTAAGGTTTTTACCGTGTCAACAATTTAAACGTGTTTTCTGTTTTTTGGGCACACTTAAATCTTCTTTTTCAGGGAATATACAACAGTCATAAAAAAACCTACAACTCCCCTTCATTTTGCATACTCCATCTTTCTCTTCTTTGAGACACACACACACACACACACACACACACACACAAACCTGTACTCATATCTTGGGAACCGTCCATTCATTTCTATGGGAAAAACCCTAATCCCAGCAATTGACAACCTTAACCCCTACCCAGCCCAACCCTTAACCATAAATAACCAAAGCAAAATGAATTTTTAGCTTTTTGATTGCAGTCACAGATTTTTTATAAAATTGAGCTTTCCCTTGTGGGGACCTGTAGTCACCACAATGTCAAAATAACAGGTTTTTATCACATTGTGAGGACATGTGGTCCCCACAATGTAAAATATACATACTCCCCCCTCACACACACACACACACTAAATCACACACCATGGGCAGTTTGAAATTCCAACTAACCAGAGGAAATTATTTTTGTTATTTTTGGTTGTTTACCTTATTAAAATGTATTTTTTTCAGATTATTGTGCTATTATCGTAAAACTCAGAATTACAGATGGATCATACTCTGATAAACATAGATAGAGGTGATTCAAGAGCTCCACAGCTATGGAACCATTGTGCCAAGTACAGCTTTCAAACCAGCACCCTTTAGATCACAGGCACGGAGGCCTCATCTGTTGAGCTCCTCACCACCCCAGAAAATAGCCCTTCAGTGCGAGTCCTGGCTGCTTACACCTGGGTGTGGGGGTACACCCCCAGCCCCCCCCCCCCCACACACAGAGGCGCCTCAGCCGGGACCCTGTGGCTCGTGTTCTGGTTCCGTGTAACAGGCAGAAATGCTGGTCCACAGCTGGCTTGATCATTTGAAGCAAATATTCTCACAGGAGGACTGAAGAGATTCAAAAACCCCTGTAGAAGTTGTGGCATGTAAAAAGATGTTAAAAGCTTTGAATACGGAGAGTAAACAGGAGCAGGAGTCTGCTTGGAAGAGTGCGTCCCTTAGGCTGAGGAACCAGGCTATCCGTCGTTTAGTAACAATGATGTACAGCATGGTTTGCATGCAGATATTTAGCATGAAATTGAACTTTGTCTGTCATGTGCTTAGAAGATTAAAATGGTCAAAAATGTTTCGTGTAATTCTGGGAATGCGATACTAAATGGACGATTGTATTATCTAATATCGACATTTCAAATTAATGCAGTTTACTGTAATTGTAGCATGAGATACCAGACACCACATGCATATAGATATAAAAATACATCTTATAAATATTCTAATTTTCTTCCCTCCTTGCATATCATAGAAGAAATATTTGTTATATATTACAAAGCAGGATTTTATGTTAGCAGACACTCAATGCGGAATCCCTATTGCCGCAGAGAGCCCTTCCTGGCTGGAGTCCACAAGATATAATGGCTTAGAGCTGGTAACTTATCACCTAAATTAAATAGTGCCCAATGTTTCATTTCACGAATCTCGCTTTGGCTTCCGTTTGCTCCAGCGCTACTTAATAGGCAGTTTCTGTTTGCAATTAAAATGGCTGGCGAGAAGGCTCCCGCCGTGAACTCCAAACACGCCGTCTGCTGGGCCCCTTCCCAGTGAAACTGAGAGCCACGAAACTCCGCAATCCAGCGACGGAGCCAACACCTTACGATTTACGTTCCTCGTACGCATTTCGGCCTCCATTTCTTCCCGGACCAGCTATGCGTTTGTAAGTGCTCTCGTTTATGGCTCGCCTTCATACATCTTCTCAGGGATGCTAACAGTACAGAATAACGAATGCGTCTCCCATCACCAGACGCTTAAATCCCGAATTGCTCGATAAATATCCTTTCCGATAAAAAAGGTGAAAATTGATGACCGGTCGTTTAAGTCGCTCAGATAAGTGTGAATGCTAGGTTGGATGAATACCGTAACGTTATGTGGCTCTAAATTCTAAATGTCTGTGACAAAAAGGGCCAAGGTGGGCGCTTGGCAGAGCCAGTATAGATGGAGTCTATCTCCCGGCCACTTTTTTTGCTTCCAAATCAATCGGCTGAATTAGAGTAGAGCAGAGCTGGCAAAAGGAAGAGCAGAACCACTTCAGTCCATCTTAGTGCTAAGGGCACGGCTCTTAAAAATAAGGAAGTCTTGCTCTAGCCCTGTTAGTGGGTGTGATTAGTCATAAAGGATCCCATTGCAGCACAACTAGCAGGAAATTAGAGGTGATAGCGGGACAGAATCGATACTATTTACCCTTCCGAAGCGTAACCATATCTATAGCTGGCTTCGGGATGACAACGGATCACTGTTTTCCAAACACGTTATCGACGGCTGGGAGAAAAGCTGAGGATGGAACATTTTAAGGCATTATGCTCATTTTCCCGCTATCGACGGACGGGCTGGCCTTTCGAAATAAAAGATTAAAGCAAGGGGGCAAATAATTAAAGTGCCACCTATCGCTTTTTAAGGCAGATGTATGAGAAGTAACGGGGCATTAATTTTCGGGGAGCAAGCTAAGACTTTCTCCAGCAGGGAAACCTGCCACGGATGAATTAAATTAAAAGAAAAATATGGAAATAAGCTTTCAGGTTGTGCAGTGGGAGCGAATAATATACGGCCCTGCTTTCGACATCCACGAGAGCTAACAATACAAACGCCATTACATAATTCAAGATGTTTAAACAGATACATAACGATACATCCTAATCGCTTTCACTGTCTTCTCGCCTGCTTTGGAAAACAGCTGTACAAATCTAATCCGGAGACATTTACAGTGAATCTCGGTGGCGGTGTTTGTGAATAAATTAACACTGGCGGGGGGAGGTAGAGAGAGAGCCTCTCACTTCTCCTCAGAAAGAAGTTGTGTTCTCTCCATCACTGAATTCTATTCAGCGGCCCGGCAGTTTGACACCCTAATCCCATACGGTTGCCGTCTTTTCCGACGTGCTCAGTGTGGAAGTCGCAGGTTAATCCCTCGGACTACTGATCGGGTGCGTTGCCGTGGCATCCGAAGGGCGGGAATTGTTGACTGTAATAATTTACGACCCATACCACGCTCCCACCAAAAAGTAAGCGCCATGTTTATTAAACAAACAAAACGATATAATCCAACTATCACAGTGGGTGACTGAACTGCCACTCAGCGGCAGTGATATTGACAGAGTAAACGTGGGAGGACGTTTGTTTTCGTTAATGAATTATTCGCGAGTTGACCTTCCTTTGCGGGGTGAGTGGAGTTGGGGGACTGTTGTTTGGATTCGGGATGATGGCCGGTGGATGCCTTTTTCCGTTTTATTTGTTTTATCCGCAGTCCTTCATTCCGTGATATTTTATGGACACAATTGGATCGAGTTCAGGTGATTGGGCGAGCAGTGGGGGCCCATTCATTGCCGCCACTTGTCCGCTTTGCCAAACCATTCTGGGTTAGCGTCCTGCTGAGACCTCCATTTGTGGAGGCTGAGAAGGTTCCGGCGCCCTTTCCGCCTCTATTTCTCCTGTTACTTTCTTTTCCCCCTCTCCAAATATCTACTGGTGCATTGATCTAATCCACTTTCTTCCGGTTGAGAGGATCCAGAGGAAATGTTCAATTGCTGCCTTTGTCTTTCTGAGCCGGGTGCTTAAAAAGGCTAAAGAAAAACAAAGAGACACAAAGGGGACATCAGAGCAGTCGAGTCGTCCACCACCCTGAAGCATCCTAATGTACATTTTGCTTGATTTTGCATGAGCACAGTTCTTGGCATGCACTGCTTAATCACCCTTATATTTTTCACTTTACCTAGCCCTCTCTTCCGCTAAGCTCCATGGGTAAAACTGTAATTTTTTTGCTACTTTGTTTCCTGCTTTTCCTCGGGGTGCTGAAGATCACTTTCAATATATGGAGACAATTTTCCAAGGTTGTGATTACAGCACAATGCAGCACGGACAGGGAGCACCTATTTGTTTCAAGAAATAGCCTTTGGTCACATATCCCGGTGAAGCAGATCCCTCTGGGCTGGGAGGAATCCGAAACAGCCACTAAATGGTGACACCTGACAGGTCCATCAGCCTGAATCACATCAGACAGGCCGTAGAGGGGCCAAGGAAATGTGTAAGGCATTTATCAGACACTTTGGTGAGTGAAACCTCAGTAGGATGTGTCTGTCGTCGCACAGGAAAGCCCGTGCATCTCTGGAACTGACATCCGCAATGAAAGTTGGCAAAGTTAGTTTTTAGATGTGTCCCAAATCAGTGCCGGTAAATAACACTGGTTCTTCAAGGATACCACGTACACCAAGGGTCCATTCGCCTCTCGCGGCTCGTTTCCTGTTCTTCCGAGAACGCTGACGTTCCACCGGGGAAGTCAAAATGGTGTGTGTATCTACAGAGCACATGTCCATCAAACCCTGCCAATAGGTGTTAATTCCATTTCACTTCACATTAAAGCGCTCGTCATTTAAACAGCTAGAATTAATCGGTGTGCCTGTACTACTGCTTTTAGCGAAACATTTCTAGGGCTGGAAGAAATTAGGGCTTGAGTTCTCTTAGAGAGTGATGTGATTGTTCAATTGATTTAAGTAACTAATAGATTGGGTTAAACCAGGACTTGAGTGAAACTCAAGCAGAACGATACTCAGTCAAAAGCTGATGTAAGAAAAGCTTTAAGGGAACGTTATAGGGCCTTATAAACCACATTACACCCACAAGTGCAGGACATTCACAGCATCTACATTCATTTATCCCTTTCTGATGCTTTGATGTGAGGTGGGATGCTTCAAAACCACCTTCCAACCAACTCCCAATTCTTCTCAAGCACTATCCACCAGACTGTTTCAAGTCAAAAGACCTCACACTTCTGAAATATATTCATCCACTACACTGATTTGTGGTGCTGACATTTCAAACAAACAGTAGCACTGGAGTGTGTACATCCTGCCCATCACTCTCGCACTGTCACACTTTATTACAGAAAACATGGCGGCCAGATGTGACTGCAGCTCTGTGCCGGCTGTCTCTTCTTTCGCCTTGTTGTAGAAATTTCGAGAGAAAAGTTTATTTTCTACTCGGACGAGGAAAATTAGTGTATTTCAGCGGTGCATGCAACTTGTCTTCGGTGCTCAAACAGGGCAGACACACACATCAAGAGCAGAGGCAGTGAGCATTCTAATCAGGTGTGTGAAAGGCCTTCTTATGTCTAAATTAACCAGGTTATTATAGGGCTTTTGAGAGAAACCAGACAGCTGCACAACCTTGAGATACTTCTGCCTAAACTTTGCAACTGTGTTTAGCTTTGCAGTTATTTGATTCTTTTATCTTGCCATGTCAAGGTCTGAACACTTAGTAAAACAAGGATGGGTTTCATTTTCGTGCATCAGTAGGATGTATCTCACAGCTAAATACATTTCAGATAGCCCCAGTGTGTGTGTGCAAGCAAAAATAACTCTAACTGAAAACAATACACGACTCAGATACCCTCAGCTTACAGCAGTAGAATTACATCATTAAGAGTCTCTGCATTCAGCTGGCTTAACTAACATTCTGTCTTCCTTCCACACTGTCCCCTTATAACACAACTAAATGCAACTGTTCACAGAGGTACAAACACCACAATGATTAATTGTACAATGCAATCCTTTCAATCCCCCACCCAGTTCCAAGAAAAACAATGTTTTGAGGGGTGTCTGGGATATTCATCTGATAAATATTTTATTTGCCATTTGCACAAGTACAGATGCATTGGAATATTTCACTTCACTGACCCTATCTTGTGCTCCATAGCTTGGGGGTTCCTGGGGAGGTTCAGCCAATATGCACCACCCATGGAGATGGGGGTTAAGAGTCTCACTCAAGGGCTCACAGACATGTGACTGTTCTGGCAGGGACAGGGCTCAAACCAGTGATCTTCCAATCACAGGCACAGAGACTTATCCCACTGAGCCATATGCCAGGGGTTCTGTCATGACGTCTCTTCCTCTTGTGCTGTTCAGCGTTGTCACCAGAGGCAGGTCTGCCAGGTCCTATCGATCAGTGTTTCCCAACCCAGTCCACGTTTTTGCTTCCTCTCAGCTCCCAGCGCACCTGTACCAGGTATTCGGTGTTCCTGATTGGCTGGGAGCTGGGAGGGAGCAAAAACGTGGACTGTGTTGGGAAACACTGCTCTTGAGTAAAGGGAGCTGAGAGGCCAAGATAAGGCCCACATCATGCAGGAAGTCCACTGACGAGTGAGGCCTAACTCAGAGGTGTGTCCGGACCAAAAGGAGAGCCGTCATCTAGTCCCTGCCCGTTTCACCAGGTACCTTAACTAATTTGTTCTTGTGCCATTTACTCGCTCCACTGCCCCACCACTCTTAGGGTGATAGGTGCAGTGACGTCTCAGATCTATGCGTAACTTGTCACTCAGTTTGCTTATTACCACAATTACAAAAGGGGTCCCATTGTCCAAAGTTAAATTCAGCAGGACGCCCTTGCCCTTCGGGGTAACAGTTCCTGAATCAGATGATCAGCTACTGACAGAGGTGTGGCATGACTACAGGGGCAGGCCACGGCCGGCTGGGAATAGAGATCCAAGATGACACCTGCATGGTGCTAGTTCAATAAAGTCCATCATCAAATGACAAAAAGGACCCTCTGGCACTAGGGGCTTCTCCTGTGGAACATCCTAGCCTTTAGCTACGTGGTTCCGCCATCACCACATACATCTGTCACAAGATTTTGTCACCTGGGTGCTTATCCCAGCTGCGAACCAAAACTTATCCATTGCATTCAACATTTGGCATTTTACCTACATGATCAATACTATGTACACGTTCCACAATTCTAGGGTTGCCCAACCTCGGCAAAACGGGTCATCCATCACTTACCTTCCACACACCATCCCGCCCCTGTATGCAGACATTTTATTTCTATCAGTTTTTCTCCAGTAGATCAGTTCCCTGCTGTAACAGAAGAACCTCATCAATGGAGAGAGGGAGAGAAGACGCATCTGTCAGCAGGGGGCAGGATTAAATGGGGCAGACAGGAGAGAGAGAGAGCCGCTACAGCTTCGGCCTGAGAATTTTCTTACGATACTTCATCCTGTAACCCCAGGTGAGCCTGGCATTTGCACATAGCTAGAGAGAGAGGCAACTGAATGGCATGAATCGAATTCATTACTAGCTTTTTGTGTTGTATCAGTTTGTTGGCGAGGAAGCCTCTGTTTCTGCAGTTTCATGGAGGTCCATGCTTGTGCCACGCCCCAAAAGCATACTCAAATCACTGTATATGCTAGCTCTTTCCCTTTAGCTAAATAGCATGCTCAGGTCAGAGCCAACAGCTCTGTTACTAGTGCTGAAAAAATTGAGGGGATTCCAACAGACTGATTCATTTCTCCAACCACTACAGCATCTGATACAGATGGGCTCCCATCAGCCAGGCGGAGAACGCACCCATCTACAGACAGAGTGAGAACACAGTCTTCCAGTGGGGTGTCTACCAAATCAGCTTTAGGTTTCGTCACCATCCGTATCACTTCACAATACTCCTGAGACTTCCCGTCATCCTCAGTAGGGAGCCGTGTAGCTGGATTACAAGCAGAACACCTGTGAGGAAAAACATTCTCCATAGTCATTAGTACGATGGGTAATGAATTAATCGAGCTGTGGTCAAATGCGAGGTCCTAGCCTGATTCCATAATGCATATACAGTGGCACCTCAGAACTCGAATTTAATCCGTTCAGAGCTCTGGATCGAATCCTAAAAAGTTCGACTTGTGATCGAATTTTCCCCATAAGAAATAATGGAAAACCAATTAATTGGTTCCCGGCCCCAAAAAATGACATCTAAATATGCTTTTTTTAGCATTTAAACACAAAATGAACCAGATAAAACAAGAAGAGCATATACTGTACTAAACACATCTAAGCACATTTATCAAAACAGTAATTTGTAAAGTAAGAAAATAAATGTCTCCAAACAATGTGTAAAGTAAAAAAAAACAATGTGTACTGCCCCGATCGTCCGCTCCTTCCGTGTGCCACGCCCCCTCGTTAACCCCATGTGGAATTTTCGAACTGGTTGGTTCGACTTTTAAGAAATTCGAGTTCTAATGAGTTCGAGAACTGAGGTACCATTGTACTGCACAATGGTCATCTGCAAATTGAAAACACTGCTGCAGCTGAATCTAAACTTTTCAAATTATAAGCTATAGGCCTCTATTTACAATCATGCTTCTGTTCTAGTACCGCTGACATAAATCCATTATTCTCTGCCGTTAAAAGCACAAAAGACAAGTTATAATCTGGGATGCCTAATGAGGGAGTACCCAGTCTGCATTTCAAGTCTTCAAAGACCACGTCAGCTTCCTCGGTCCATGTTAAGGCATCCGTCACATCGAGCCCCTTCCAATGTAACAATTCTTGAAGTAGTTGAGCGCTCTCTGCAAAACCTGGGATCCAGGGTCTGCATCAACCAACACTTCCCATAATTGACAGCAATCACTGTTTTGTTTTAGGTTTTGGAGTTTATTTAATAGCTTCAGTTCATTTTGGATCTACGTCTCTTCCCTCGGGAGTCAAAATGTGTCTTGAATAGGTAACGTCCTGTTTTGCCAGGTGTAATTTTTCTTTTGTGGCCTTGAAGCCATTATTAGCTAAATAGATCAATAAATCTTTTTGTCTTCAACACGCTTCGTTTGTTGGTGAGCAAAGCAACAAATCATCTACACATTCGACGCATGTGCTTCCCTCTTCTGCAGTGAAGAACTCTAAATTCTTTGACAGCTCTTGGGAATAAACAGAAAGTGACTTAGACTTATACCCTTGCAGGATGATCATCACTTACCCTGAAATGTAAACGGGAACCAGTACTATGAATCGAGAAGAACAGGAATAAAGAAAAACAGATTTGCAAGGTCAATGTCAGAAAACCAGGTGTTTAAATCTTTCGCCCCAAGGTGATTTGATTGAATTCGATTACGATAACTGAGGGAATGATTTGATGCACTGGAAATCACGATTTCATTTGACTAATCGATCATTCGATTATTGAAAAATAATATTACCATGAGGACTTATTTGGCATCCTGTGTTTTGGAAAACTGCCTGTTGGCGTTGCTATGTTGTGTGTGTACCTGCAGCACATGAGCAAGCTACTGGAAAGTAAGAGTATCTTTGTTTTGCCCTCAAAATTGATTCTGACTTTACAGATCGATGCATTGAATTGCCATCTTAATAATCGATGCATCAAAATGCATTGATTCATCTTTACACCCCTACGTTTCAGAGCAGAAGGGATAGGACAAAGGATAGAATCAAGAGGAACAATGAGAGTACGTGGGTGCATTGAATCAGTAACCAACCTCAAATCTTGCTCAAAACACCATGCCTCATTTGTCTACCTAACTAGTAAAATCGGAGTGTTACAGGGACAATATAGTCATTTTCACACATGAACTCCGGACACCGTCCGGAGAATCAGGTCCGGACATTATCTGGAGTTGCTGTTTCACATGTGGCACACAACTGGAGATTGTCTGTGACAGACGTGTTCACACCTACTAGAAGTACTCTGGTTGGTTTAGGCGAAGGGTGGAGCATGCAGAAGGCAGGAGAAGACAGAAAAAGGACACTGCGGAAATCGCAGTATTTCATTTACAGCACATCAAAGACGGCAGACGTATCTGTCGACTCATCAGTAATTATTATTGTATGCATGCATAAATGACCCTTCTGCGTCATCCTTGGATGTTTGTATCCTTCCATTTTTGTGCCAGTCACATGACACAAACATCATCAAACCGCCCACTGGCTCGGGGTGAATTCTCTGGACAATTTCCTGCTCCATTCACACATGGGTGTCAGCTGGAAATAACCTGGACTTTGTACCCTACGGGTCTGTCTAGAAAAGTTCAGGGTGACAGTGCATGTCTGAAGGGGGCTTATGTTACCTCCTTAACAGCCCCTCGCTCGACTAACTCCCTGTACACAGATGATACACCATCCTCAGCGTCCTTGAACAGTGGATACTGTCTCTTATTAGGTCCTAAGGCGCTTTTTGGCACAATGTGCAGGGGCTGGACTGCAATAATCCTACCAAAGTCATTCTTTGATGTGACCCGCAAGAAGTCCGGGACGTCTGCCAGGGGGTCATCCTCATCTATGGCGGGGGCTGTCTGTGGTGCAGGGGCTGAGAGGGGGTGGGTGATACGCTGAACAGAAAGGCAGACGAACACAGGAATGCCAGTGACCCCTGTTGTAGGTGAGAATCAGGAACCACCTGCCTGAGGCATCCAGTCAGAAACACTCTGCAACATCAGCACTCGAAGACCCATCGCTTTCCAATTTGCAGAATCACGTAGGCCAAGGGAGACACGTGAGACAGAATCTGACACTTAGCAAAAAGGAGACTGAGCGACAGACAGAAAGATGTGGGTAATTCAGGTCCAGAGAGTAAAGGGGAGGCGATCACAGCCCTGGAGAAAGAGCTGCACAGTCCAGATCAAACTTTCTCTTATTATTATTTTTTGCCACATCAGTGGGAAGGGAGGACAAGGCCTGCAAGGCCATCCGTAATGTGACTACTGTTCTCCGCAGTTCCCTTCCCTCTTCATCTTTTCTTATCTCACAGCTAAATACATTTCACCAACACCCATGCAAGCCAAAATAACTCTAATTGAAAACAAAACATGGCTCAGATACCCTCATCCTAAAGCAGCAGAATTACATCATACAGAGTCTCTGCATTTAGCTGCCCTAACTAACATTCACTTTTCCTTCCACAGCTCACTGAATCCACATCCCCATTCTCAGATTTCATGTTAAAACTATCCGGTCCGCAGCCGGCTTTCCACGACGGCGAACGAATACATTTACAACTCCCGTGTTTGTCTCCCATCATAGCCCATGAATAATTTAACCTCTAATTAAAAGTGTGGTAAAACAATGAAAAACGAGCACGCTAAACAGAGGGAAAGCGGCGAATTAGATTGAATATATCTATGGCTTGACTAATTTTATTCTAAATCTTTAATAAGCACTGTTAGGCGTATTGTGGGGGATGGGGTATAATTTTTTCTGTCACATTATGAGAATGGCAGTAATAGGAAGCACTTAAGACGAATCGTCGCATGAAAAACGAGAAGAAATCTGGGGATATGGAGGCTGCATGCAGGACACTTTGCGCTTATTTAATTATGTAAAGTCAATATTTAATTATAAGGTGGTTCTTTTACAAATGCTTTTCGTCAGTAACGGTCTCCTTTACTTGTCAGCCCTGTATTTACCCGGGAATGCACCCCCTTATAAAGCTATATGTCTCAGCCTTTATGAGCTGAGATATTGTTACCAGTGTTCCAGGTGAACGTGAAGTTTGACAGACAAACGCCACCTATACTCTCCCTAACAGCCATAATCTTGCGCTGTGGGAAAGCCTCAATGGCATGCAGATGGACACAAGAATCAGACGACCATCTATGACAAAAATACCTGGGATTTATATCATATATTTTTAGTTATACACTAAGCATTAGATCAGGTGCTAAAGGTTGGTGAGATATAAATGATTTTTTCATCTTAATACTTAATACAGCTAAACATCACATAAGAGCAGTAGCATCGGAAAGAGTTTGACATATGGGGGGCCAAATTTGCTCCAGTGGTGGGGGGGGGGGCATGCACAGTGAATTTACCTCAGTAACGCTTGGATTCATAATAAAAGATAAGGAACCCGCTCTTATTTCTTTATTTTTTTGTTTGTTTGGGGGGGGGCTTCCCCCCTATTTCCAATGCCTCTGCATAGGAGGCACCAGGAAGGCAGGCAAAGTTTCCATTTCCTTTGTTAATCTTAATGTGGTCGATTGGTCGTCAGAATGGTTAAGCCAGGAAAGTTTTGTGGAGGCTGCATAGCATAAAATGAAAAAGCATAACAAAACAAACAAAAGAAATTTGCCCTGCATCCAGGGCCTCTTTGTCATTAAACCGAAGGTCCAACTTTTTGAAGTCGATTAATAGAGGTGAAACCTTCCATTTACTCAATTCCGTATGCAAATAATCGACAAATAGTGGGAGCGAGAGAGGGAAGTATCCACCGACATCAGTGCCGGCGGGAGATAAGCTTGGTGGTGATGCGCAATTACGGAACGGCGGCGCGGACAGGGGTTGCGGGGAAGGTGGAGGGCGAGCGCCTTTGAAGCGCCAGTCTGCGGCGTTAATTACAGTCAGCACTTCCAGGCTCCAAATTAGCTTTCCTCAAATGATCCCGCGTTTGCAAAACAGTAAAATAAATCAATTTGCATGCTAAATATAACAATGCAAATTTGATGAAGGGGAGCGGAGTTATTACTTTTCCCCATTACGACGAAAGCAGTGCGCCGGCAAAGCAAATAAATAAATAAATAAGCCGGTTAATTTAGACCTAATAAGCCCTTTCACAAAAACCATTATTTTTAAGCACACCTGATTAGAATGCAAAGTGGATGCAGACAAGCTAATATTATAAACAATGCTCTTTGAAACACCGAATTTCATACTGGAAATACAGAGCCATGTCTGGGTCCTGCTCAACCAATTTTCGTGTATTCTGTGAGACAGACAGTACTGGGGCGATACAACGCAAAGCCAGTGTAAAACGCAATGCTAATGGCAAAAATAACCCAATGTAATATGCAACGCTAACGGTTAACACATACCGAAATAAGACACGATGCTAGCAGCTAAAGCAAACTAGCTCATCTTCATAAGTGTTAGCATCACGATAGCGTCCAGCGGCTAGATTTTTTTTTGCCTATTCTCGAATGTTTTTCAACACGTATCGGTGCTGCCCCAGCGATGTGTTTCCCTAATGGCACACCTGTGTCACCAGGAAGGGAAACACGTCCTGCACCCTGCGTGCCTGGCTGACTGAGGCCTATTTTTTCCATTTTCATTTTTTTGTTCCGCATGTGTACGACAACAGCGGGCAAATGTCACACCCACACTCAACGATTTTGCTATCCCATTGCATTTACATTTACTCCACTTTTCCTCTCTGACACCTGTTTAAATCAATATCTTCCTCTCTGGGTCGCGGGATGAATACGCCCAGGCACACAGCAACCACCTCTCAAATCCACTAAAATCAACACAATAATTGAAATATTTTCAAGCTGATTACACCGCAGCCTGGGGCCAGGCTGGTTGCTAAGGGTATGCTCGGCGGTTGCTAGGGGAAGTAAATCATCCTGCATTATTTGATTTTTGTTATAGATATGAAACCAGTACTCCCTCGATTAAATGTCTCACAGTCTTACAGCTTGGGGACTGTCGGGTACGAGAGCAGAAAGCGGTGACCTTGACCCTGTGAAATCGCCCCCAACTCTGTTGTCCTTGGGCTCTAACACCCTCCTTATTTATTTTTTATACATGCTTAAATAACAGCCACTTGTGAGGGGGGGCTGAAAATAACATGCGAGAACAATGGTAACAGGTTTCATTAACAATTACAGTTATTACTCGAAAATCAAGTATCATAAGGATACCCACAGAACTAAGATCCAAGTCTAAAAATAAAGTTAGTCTTCTGTCAAAATAAATGTATCTATTCGTGTGATTAGGTTGACATTTTTCTGAACTATTAGAGCTTTTCAGAAAGCTGAGTGGCTCTCTAATTATTTTGTTATTTTTAGTCATCAACTGATTTGTTTTTGGTATTCGTTTGACCATTTCACACTGCTGCTATTGTAGGTGGTTACCTTTCTAACTCTTTAGCATTTTAAGCAAATGTTGATATTGTTATAATAGTACAAGTATTATTTAAGTCAGTTAGCACTTAGTGACTTTTTGAAATACTTTCCAAAAAGCAACAAGTTAGTCATTATATATGAGTAATCTGGGGTATCTTTTTGGCAGTTATTTAATCCAAGAAAAGTTAGTTATTTACAGATTTTAATAGAATGCCAAAGATATAAATATCCATCCATCCATCCATCCATCCAACCTCTACACATATGAGGCTTTAAATGTTAAATTAACTTTAGACCTACTTTCTGTAAAAAAAAAACACGCATAACACTGAGTACCAACTTCCACATTAAAAACATTTTTTACATTTAGGAAATTAAATCACATCTAACCAAGAGAGCTTACAAAAAGCGAATACATACACAGCCTAAGTAACAGGCAGAGACTGACACGTGTTTTATAAATGCTTTATTTTGTGCTGGAACGACACAGTATCATTAGCTACATCGCTGAAACCGACAGTTTCCCCTAAAAAGCCAAGCCTGATCAAATTTAATTTCAGGGTATCCAATTGATTCACCCATGAGACCCCTTGCTAATGATGCAATTACACTGCTCACCCGCAAAAAAAAAAAAGGCAAAAAAAACACCGGATCTGCCTTCTTTCCTGAACTTGTCTCCGGGTGATGCGTGAGATGACGTCCTTAATTGCGGGAAACCGCTCATGCGATTTAACCGAATAGGTTTTTATTTGTCTAACCAGTTACACACTGAGCTTTCAAAGTCATTACTGCCAGCATGAACCCAGCTCTCAGGGGTGAATCCTCCACAGAGTGACTGTAATAGTTTGTAGGCTCGCAGTGGAGGTGCCAGTTACCGCTGCTGGCCAGTCCCAGCATCACTGGCTCATTTTTCAAACCGCCTCTATGCCACGCTGCAGTCCTGCCTGTGATACAGACTCTTACACAGCATTCCTTCCCTCCTCATCCTCCCTCTGTCATTCTTCTGCTTTTATTTCAGCCTTGAATCCGGAACACCCGCAATAATTTCTTCCCGTCTTTGTCTGCGAAGAAATACAAAAATTAATAAAATCCCCAAAAGAATAACGCTCGAAAAACTAATTTACAAGCAAAGACAACTTCATCACAGGTTTCTAAAATTACAAAAGAAAAACAGATAAAGATTGTGGGGACGCACTTATGGAAAAGGTCACGGCTCCTTTGATGCAGATGTGATTACGCGCGCATTAATTACACCAGATTGGAGATAGTAGAGGTAATTTTCACAGGCGGGACGGAAAAGCAGCGTGATCCCGCTCCTCTGATATCTGTTCCCAATGGCAGGATTGGCACCGCTGACTGACGACCACTAATACAAAAGCTATTATTCTGTGGCAAGATTTGCACGTAAACACACATTCCATTGCTAGTTCCAAAGACAGACTAAAGACGTGATGGTAGCTTCACTAATGCAACTGTTAGTCAATGTTTGTTTATTTTTTCAAAATGAAAGACTTTTCAAATTGGTGTGAATCCATGGTGGCTATTTTTTCGAATATCTGTGTGTCAGAGACTAATCAGGCCAGCAACATTCCTGACCGTATGGATGCTCTGCAACTTGCAGCTTTTCCAGCTACTAAGACACTAGGGTCGACGCTACGCCAAAGCGCTGCTTGCTTCAGATCCATCGTGTCCTTACATGTTTACTCACGGCACAGGCAGCTGTTAGCGGATGTAATACATACGAGTCTCGCTTCCCTCGTACACTGTTTATATAGAGCCGTGAAAAAATGATGAAGACGCGTGTCAGGCCGCAAGGCGTGAGAATTTGTAGTTATGTCGACGCTGCACTAAAATAATATGCAACGGATTAACTCTCGGTGCAGGATGTCAGGGAGCTGACAGTCGCTTTGGACTGGAGTAATTTAAAAAGCTGATTTCACTAGGCAGGGAGTGAAGCTTTGACTAGAGAGGGGTGATGGGGGCTGGGGGGTCGCTGGAAAGTGACTCCCAGTGGGATAGTGTCTGAGCACCATGGACGTATGGAAGTATGACATGGAGGTCAGAGCACGCATAAAATGTGTTTCCTGTTTCATGCCAGGCGCTGGGGATTGATTGGAAATCCAGGTTTGTAAATCTGAGATTGTGTGAATAGTATCAGACGTAATGCAGTGGCCACCCGATGACATAAAGCCAAGACGCCTTCAACGTGTTGCAAGTTTCGCTTGGTTTCCGTTTGTCCGTTAAAGTGCTGCCTTAAGACAGTTTTTCGTTCGACTAAAAAGTGTCTGTCCTTTAACTAATTGTCACCGGGAAAAGAGGGGGACAGTAATGTAGTGCAACTGTCATAGTTTGGTTAACACCCCTTTTGTGGCTGTGTGAAAAGGGAGGCAGGATTAAAAATTAACATATCTTAATAGACAAACATGTACTCTGGTCCTGATCAAAACTGCAGCGCGTCTCTCGGGATTTGTCCTGCGGGGACTTAGGGGAGCTCTGTGCGGCGCTGGATGCTGCCCCGGAAGGGCATGGCGTGCTACAATAAACACGAACGGACCTTTGCTGCCCCACGGAGCAATTACCATAGATTACAGGGTCTGCTGAGAAGCCCGCTTTCTAGTGTGCCGGGATGAAACAGAAGAACTTCTCCGGCGAAGCAAGGGTGCGAAGCTCTCATGAATAGGCTGCTTCACTGGGACCCCATTAGCTCGGCGCTGAAGAGGATTTGCGAGGAGCCAAGAGTAATGAGAGACGCCTGACGCTTTGGAGATGGGCGCTCCTGCTAATGACAGGTCAAGATGCAGGATGTGACTATGCCCCTCGACATCTTGGCATCTTCCTTCACATCTTGTTATTTGGTTTTTTCGCTCCATTTTGTGACCGTGCTCTACTATCGTAAGCTCAGGGTGGGAGGCAAACAGCATAAGAGCCAGTAAAAGGGTGAGACATTACCGGCGCCAATGGGAGAGCTTCTGGGAGGAGGTTCCATTTGCTCACACAGACCGAGGGCCAAACATGAACCAGAGTCTGTCCTCAGTGCCTTGACAGCACACCTAGGCTTAGCACTGCACCAGCAAGGATTCCAGGCAAACGGCACACATTAGCATACGTAGCTAATTTTCATAACGTTATGTCCTAACACCTCCCTTTGACAGCGATCCCGAATCTGTCTCTCCATTAAGGGGGGTTCCCGGATGATAAGGCAGGAAAATCAGTCCTCAGCACCTTGACAGTACACCTAGACTTAGCTTTACGCCCGTAAGGATTCCAGGCAAATGGCACAAATTAGCGTGCATAGCTAATTTTCCTAACGTTATGCTCTAACACCTCCCTTTGACAGGGATCTTCATTCGGAGGGATTCCCTGGTGACAATGCAGGAAAATCGGTGCACAGAATCAGCACTTCAGCTCCAGCCATGGAGTCATTAGCAAGGAAGAGTGTGAGCGTGTAGATGCAGAGTCACCAGTATCGACGGCTGGGAGGCAGAGGGCGAGGACATGGCAGTGGCACAAAGGCTTCGCGGAAGGAGCAAGCTTGTGAATAATGTCTTTGTTCCCGTCTGTCTGTGTAACCAGCTGGCGGGAGGCTGGCTGACCCTGCCCCGCGGGTTCCTCTGGGGAGACTGAAAACAGGTGTGTGCAGTGGGGTCGGGTGTGGGGGGGACGGGGACGGTGGGGGTTTAGGGGCCGTGTCTCCGGTGGCACGATCCCAGAAGTCTCAGCGACCATGAAAGGCACCTCATTAGCTAGCATGTCGTCTAACAGGCTCCAGATACTGCTTATTACCCACTGTGCATTTGTACGATCTGCTCCCACGACAGATCCACTGGACAAAAAGATCAAACCCATTCAAGGATCTTTCAGTAGGGTAAGATTCAGCCGTACATGTGTCTGTACGGTGCCCGTTAGCGTTAAAAAACACCCGTGCCCATAGCTGAGGAGAACAAGAGGGAACTGGGGACCTACGATGCTAATCTTTGCTTGCCTACTGTCGGTGAAAGGTCCACCCACACGTGTCCTGGCTGCGGAGACAGCAGGGAGCTGCGTCTCTCGGGTGAAGCTGCTGCTTGCTGTGTTTTATGGAAAACTCAGGAAATGTAAGGGAAGATTGACTGCGCTCTGTTATTAAGACAAATAAGCAGTCAAATTTAAAGGGAATCAATCACTTTAGGATAGAAAGTGTTGTTAAAAATGAAGTAGTTTCTCAATAACTGGAACTTGTCACTTGTTCTTATAAACATGTCGGCTAAGGCTGATTTATACTTCAGTGTCGAGGATACGCAGATCTTACGCCGTGGCCGACGTCAGTGGCCTACACCACTGTGAGCATTTGTACTTGCGCGCTGGTCTGTCTGTGTCTCTCTGCAATTACACCACCAAAACACTAGATGGCTGAGCGCAGTCGGTTTAAGTTTTGCCGAAACATTTTTACTGTCATAGGAGACAAAACTTTTCAAGATTTCTAGTATATATTTAGCATTAGTTTAAAGTTTACCGTTGCTGCTTTTGCACACTGCATGCGTTCTCCGAGCCAATCCTCATTTTCATCCTTGCTTCAATCACTCATAGATGAGTTTGTTAGAAATGTATTTGTTTTGAACTCCTTTTTTTGCTCTATAAATATCACAATATTTATTGCAAAAGAAATCACATCGCAATATCTGAAATTTTCCCAACATCATACACCCTTAGCATGAATAGCAGCAACTGTGTTTTTTTTAACAGCGTCAATGGCTAAAATCGTGGCAAAAACCACAGGCTAGCAATATGCCAGACACAACCTGTCCCACACTAAAATCCCCCCATCTGGAAACAAACAACAACAAAACATTTGTGTCACACAGGAAGTGCGATGGTACCAAGTGGACCAATCACAATTTTTATGGTTTGTGTCACCGTACCTACAGCATAGGACATAGGCTGTGGCGTTGGATGCGCGGCTACACCGTACCTGCAGCATAGATTCTACACAGAAGTATAAATCATCCTTCTGCCTTGTGGGTTCAAAGTTCAGTAATATTCTAACCAATCACCTCTTTAGTAACACAAACAGAATTTCTAGTGCAGATATATACATTGATTGAACAGTCCGACGGATTTTAATTTCACCGGGTGAATAAGCGTTTTTTTTTTTTTTTTTTCTACTTGCAGGATTTATGGGTCGCCTCCCCAGAACTGATTCCTGTTTACAAACAGCGGACCACATGTTTATACATGTGTGCAGCCGGGGGGCGGGGGGGATGCAGATAACGGGGCTCGAGCCTGCTAATTTTAGGGATGTAGGGGGCAGTGAGCTGGGAGAAGGGGGGGGGGGGGGGGGCTCATTAGCTTGCTACTCACGCAGATGTACGATGAGCGGGACAGGCCCAGTGCTCCACCCCCCCCCCCCCCCCACCTTGATTTACAGGCTAGCTTTATAAATTTATTTATTTGCGGCTTAATTCGCTTTTCAGTGCTGCCGCCCGAGCAGCTACGCGAGGATGCCGTAGGAAGCCATCTGGTGCCGGTCAGCAGGCGGGACAATGTCCTAAAGCCCAGGCCTGACAAGCACGAGATACGTCAGCGCGGTTATCAGCCCGCAGCAACATCTGCCGCGCCTGACGCCCACTATTGTGCGCCCTTTTAATCTGCCCCACCTCCCCCCCCCCAGCACGCGACGGTTTCCTGTATTATATATTTTTTGCAACTCAATTAACGCTATCGTACCACTGAAATGGAGGCCAATTTGCCTTTAATGACATCATTGTTCGGTGACTGACGGCGCTCTGCGTCGGGGCTGTCACTAGATAACGCGAAGCCCCCCCCCCAGCAAGTGCTAGCCACTGCTGAGGCTTGGGGAGCCAGCACCCCGGCCTATCGCGAGGCCCGGCCCCTGGTTCTCGCACCGCTGCCGGCATTGTTTCCAGCAGTTCACAGAGTTAGCGTGCTGGAAAATTGAGTCCAGATTCATTAGCTTTTCAGTGTGCTGCTCGAGTCAGTTAAATTGATACATTTCCTAACAAAATTGAAGTGCTTCTCGCGCTTCCAGCAGAAGGCCGCTGACCCGCTTCGGCCTGCTGAGCAGCCGAAACAAGCTGATGGATCCATTAGGCTGCTTAGGCCACTATTTTCTCAACTCCATCTCTAAGTGACACTGTAAATCCCAGCCAATTTCAGCCTCTAATCGTCATTACGGACCCCACCATCCGCTGTTCATTTAGCACCTCCCCAGATGATGAACGGTGCAGGTCTGTCTCCCAGCCTCTGGAAGGTTCAACATTGCCGGGCATCCCCCAGTGTTCGTGGGACAAGTCATCTCATCAAATGTTAGCGGCTAGCATTAGCGGTTAGAGTTAGAATTTAAGGAACGAGACCTGTAGCCAGGAGCTTGTTGGTTCTCATCCCAGGAGAAGTAACTGCTAAACTGCTATCATGTTTTTAATGGAAGGGACTCCAACTGCTTCAGTAGATATCTAGCTCTCTAACAGTCGGACTGCATAAATGCACTTCTAGTAAGTCCTGTAAGATTTTTATAGATGGGTGTTCATTGACTGGTAATTACTGCTACATGACTGACACAGCTCTGAGAGCTGTCCCGTGGTCGCGCTGGTACTTAATCGGCCCCGGTGATCGCTGCCGGCGTGGTGGGGGGGGGGTTTGTTATTTCCCAAAAGATCGAGTCGTGTTGTTTCTGTCAAGCTGCACTCGGTGTATTAAGAGACAGCAGTCTTGGTTCATTCTGCATTGTGGCCCCGCTGCACGCCAGTCAGGTGAAAGAGCTCAGCCGACGTCTCCTTAAAACACGGTGCTTCTGCACTTTAATCCAAAGGCTCGCTTTGAAAACGAGGGCTCGTCTCTTCATACATCTCATTACTCCTCCTCTTTACATCCTCGGGTTTGGGCAAAAACACGTTTTTAACTGATGTTTTTGCCCTCTGAAAGTAATTAAGGTTATCAATTAATCCTGTCTAAGTTCCAGACATCTTTCCTCGTTGTCCTTGAATATCCAGTGATTAATTTTCCCAAACCTCTAAAAATTAAAGCTCCCCAATTACCTCCCATTGAATCGCAACCCTGTGAACGACCTTAACTGAGCCTCCATCAACATTTAAATTAAACCCGATTCAACCTCAGTCACGCAAAAGCCAAGGGCGTCCAACGTGTCAAAGCCAGACTGAGGATCATGCGCGGTTAGCGGTTAGCAGTTAGCGGTCAGCTAAGCCACTGTGCTGCAGTTTCGGTGCAGTGATGGAGCCTCAGAGGTTGACCTTTGGAGGAAAAATCACTGCTGTCTGTCATTTTCATAACCATTACATCCAGTTTCTAACTATTTAGCAAACCAGCATTTACACATCTCTCAGGAGTGAATATATCTTACCATTATTTAATTATCACAACAGCACAGATGCACCCGGTATTTGCAAATAGCGTACGGATTCAATAGATATTAGACTAAAACACTACAATTGCTGGAAAAAAACTGAGTTTAAGAAGAAGCTTTTATAATACAATTCTTTATTCCTCAGCTGTATGGAATACTGTAGAATATTATTATTCCACAATAATGTATTTTAAACTTGGTACTATGTCCAACCCGTAATCAGTTTCATTTCAGCACTATCGCCATCGGTATCAGAGTTTCAGGTTTGAGCGTATATGGAAGACAGCTACATAATTATGGACAATATTAAAATCAATTAAAGATTCTGGAGTAGGAAATAGCTGCACTCCCCAAGCCTGCAGAGGTGATGACCTCAGCAAAGTGGGGGGGGGGGGGGGGGATTCTCCCCATTACTCATTTATTATTTTTAAATTATTCATTATTTAATTATTAATTATCGCAATCTTTTAAAATTCTTAATCACATTGAACATCTGAGACACACGTGGGACAATTTTCAAGGGGAAATGCGACTGTTTTATTTAAGTCAAGGACTGCTGAAAAATAACTGAAAACAATCCAGGTTTAATCAAACTGATTTTTCCCAGCATTCAGCTTGCGATAATAGCTGGGGGGTAATATATATAAACTTACACATGACTATATACTTATATGGAGTTATAAAGCCCCTTGAATGCAGGATGGAGGACTGGCAGCCCACATCTTAATGGGGGTGTGTATTTTCACTCAGGACCACCTGCCAGTTGAAGCTCTTGAACCATTACTGAGGGATTAGGGTGACATAATCTTCCCAGCGGCCTGTGAAAGGGGTCTGAATAGGTTGGACACTCCATGCTGCATAGAGATAACGTTTATTGTTGTGGGGGGGGGGACCCTTAGACCCATCGAATGCCATCTCTGTGATAAGAAAATGATGCTTTTCAGGGGATGAACAATTTCTGGCATGGTGACATGTTTATTTAAAGAAAAAAAACTGCTGTAAGATGGTAGCGGCCACTCTGATGAGGATGTTCCCCATTTCCCATCATGCCCTGCATGCAGCTATGCAGCTGCTTTTGGCCGGGACCCTATGACAGGCAGAGCGAGGCATGGTGTTCTGTGAGCTGTCATCACCAGAGAACTCACTGCATGGGGACCCGTGCAGAAAATGCAGAGCAAACACAGAATACTGGAGGAGTTTGCTGCCAGTTTCTTTTAAAACGATACATTATAAACCAGTAATCATCACGTGTGGACTAAGTATTATTGTGGAATAATTTGGTGGGAATTCTTAGCAGCATAAATTGTCGCTGATGTTCCGGAGATCCCGTGATTCCCGGATCCATCAGAGAGCTGTCAGAGTCATCAGGAAGAGCAAGCTGGAAAACCAAGAGCCAAGCTGCATGTTGGTGCTATGGCACTTGGGTCCGTCGGATCTCGGTTTTCCAAACGCGGTCGATGTATCCTGCGCTCTCCAAGGAACAGGCCACCTTTGAGATGAATGCAAACGCTCCGTCTGATTACTGGACCCGATGACGACAGGGACGCTTTGAATTCTGGCACGAGGCGACGCAAACGAGATGTGACGATTCATCCGCGAGGCGCAGAAAGGCGGCGAATAAATAAACACGGTGCCGACACGGCCGCTGACGCGGGCAGCCCCGACGCGATGGGCGCCCGCTAACCTGTCACACTGCCAGATTGTCTGCATCCACCACGCTGTTGATCCCGCAATGTAAAACTGGCAGCCGTTTTCTAAACGCTCAGCCCAAAGCATGAAATGAACATCGCAAAGTGAAGATGACAATGACCCCTGGTGGCTCAGGAGCAGCCTGCTGAGCTGTGCTGCCCTACAGCGGGGAGAGCGGCGCTTCTCTGTGGATCTGCAGCGCTCGGTTGATGACCTTCCCCTGGCCCTGTGCTAAGGCACATTGTCTTGCATCCGTTTGTTTGTATTCGCGGGATTATTAGCGTTCCATGTTAGCAACATGGTCCTCTATTGCCTGTCTTCACTTACACATTGTTGATGTTTTTTTTTTTGGTAGCTTAATTAAATTGAGCTGCAGTTTAATCTGATTTACTTAATCCACACTGTGTGGGGACCATCTTGACGGGATTGTTTTTTTTTTTAATAAATGTGTGAGATTCACAGGGGCACCCTTATCTCTCACATCCTCAGGAAACAGAACCTGAAAATAAGGTTTTATGCATTTAATCCCCACTGAAGAATATTAGACACTGGTATCTATGAAAATAATTGTTTTGCACAGCAGATCCTTGACATGTTGGTGAAAATATCAGTATTTTAATTCGCTTGATTAATATTCTGCCCCACCAAAACTGCACTACTAAATACCAACAAAATTTACCGAATGACATCGAATGAAAAATCTTACGCTAACTTTCAGTTTATCTCTACAAATGATGCACTTAATTGGATTTATGTGCCAATCATGTCTTGTAAGCGATTTGGACCAGAGACCAAATTTTGCTGATATATTCCTATAAGTTTTGAATGGGTCTCATGGCAAAATGTCAGAAAAGCCCAAGGTGGGTTTGAATGTGTGTTTGTTTGGCATGATCCATTCATAAGTAGCGGGGGAGAGTGTTGGGGAAACCCATTGAGGACAGTAGGGGGCAGGCCTCTAAATAAATCTGTGTCGATGAGGCATGTCCAAGCATACCTAGATGCGATGGACCTGCCATCTTAGCTAGGCTTAGCTAAGCAAATCAGTGATATATAGCGCAACAAAACTCAAGACATTTTTTCCCCATAAAACCAAAACCTTGGAATTAGCAGCAGGAATATAACAGAAATGCATCTGTGATGTGTTTCTGGAGTATCTTTTTTTTTTGTGGGGACATTTTCTCGAAATGCTTCCCCACACAAGTAGCAAACCCGGCCCATGCACCGCTGGGCTCTACAGGAGTCACTGTGCGATCACAGTGACTCACCCCCTTCAACAAAACGGGCCATTAACCAGGCCTAATTAGCACACATAAACCTGAGAGAAACTGTCTCCAAAACCATCTACAAAATGACCCTACATCAGAGAAATCTCTCTTTTTCATGTATATCACAGCAGAAGATCCAAGGATGGAAATCAGTGTTTTACTGAGCTACGCAACCGTGGTTGTCATGAAAACCACTATAATTCTCAGCAATTATTTCATTAGATCGCAAGCTAATCTTCCATATTTTATCTGGCTGTTAGATTAAAGAAATCCACAGTATAGAAACTAATGATGCTAAATAACTGATCTTATAATGGAAATCATGATTATGTTTCTTAAACAGGAGAGACTGGCTATTAACTTTCAATGTAGATTTATGAATACAAATAATGTGTTTGCACTCCACGAGAATTACCAGGGCAACTGGAAAAAGACTTACAGATTATATTCATACTATGAAAAGAATCAAAGGGGGGGGGGGCTGGCAACATTCGGAAAGTTAAGACTATTAGACAGTGTATAAGCCATGCACAACCATGCTCAAAAACATGGTTACAGGCTTTTTTCCAGAAGAACCATGATGCAATGAAATCCGAGTCTTACATTAAGGCAGCATTGTGTAGAGACAAGCTATAGAAAGCAAGCCGTTAAAATGCAAGAGCATTTTATTATTGATACTATTATTATCCCAAAGAATACTTTACAGTGCAGATTTTACTAAACGGGGCATCATAAATGCATTCGAGCTCTTTTGGGGTTCGGGGAACGTGATGGGAAATCAACAAAGACGGGATGTGTTTAACGGAGCCGGGCTCTGAGGCGGCTTCCAGGAATCAAAGGGCGACGGCAAAGGTAGCATTAGCGAACGACTACAGCCGCTAGCTAGATGTATACACGTTAAACATGCCTCACCCTTCCTAATGCAGACGATGGAGAGATAATGCATTCTGACAATCCCCGTTCCGCATGTGCTCCTTCCCGCGGCGGAGGAATAGCTCATTAAGACTCAATAAGACTGGGGGCCTGTGGAGAGCTGTCCCTAAAGGTAACTATGGTAACATCGGCGGTGACACGTTTAGCCACTGTATTTACACGCCGGCCTTCCTGGGCCGGGCATGACTGCGAGTCCCTCTCCCCACTGAAGGGACGCCCTTCTCTGCACATCGCTAATCTTTGATACACGAAAATCCTCGCTCTACATAGACGCGCCCCCCCCCCCCCACCTCTGTCCACATGACCCACAGCCTCCTGGCACTTAATATAATAGAAAATATGCAATTTTTTTCCTACTCAAAACAAACGAGAGCTCTGGTTCCCCCTGTCGCGGCAAAGCAGCCGAGGCCCGGGGAGAGCAGTAACATTTTCACGCTTTAATGTGGCCCGGATAGCAGCGGCTGTCCTTGTGTTATCAGCGAAATCTATCGCTACGCGTTTGCATCGCCAGCCGCTTCAAACAATGCAATTTGGCGCCCAGTGAGGCGGCCAGCCCCTTTAAGTGTGACACACCCATTAGAAAATAGATCAAGGTGACATTTTCCCACGGTGAGGAGGAGGGACCAGTACTGACAACGGAGCGGCAGTGTCATCTTCAGCAGCTGCAAAATCGTCAGCAGCTGCAAGTTACATAATAATAATAATAAAAATAATAATAAAAGTTCCAATCACTTATGCCGTTCAGGGTTACAGGATATGCTTCTGGTGGTAATGATGATGGTGATGATTTTCCTTTTTGCTTTTTGATTCTGTAAGCACTTTGAGATTTTTAGTAGTTTTTGCAGCATAAATAAAATGTGTTATTATTATTATTATGACGAAGGTGATGATGATGAAGTTGATGATGATGGTGGTGAAAATGAATGTGATGAAGTTGATGGTGGTGGTGGTGATGATGATGAAGTTGATGATGATGGTGGTGAAGATGAATGTGATGATGTTGATCATGGTGCTGGTGATGATGGTGAAGGTGATGGTAATGGTGCTGGTGATGATGATGGTGATGATGAAGGTGATGATTATGATGATTATGGTGATGATGATGATGATGATGATGATGAAGGTGATGAAGATGGTGTTGGTGAGGAAGGTGATGATGGTGATGAATGTGAAGAGGACTATTTTGAGGACGTGTTAAGGTTCCGGCCTTGCTGATTACATTCTCACGTGGGGTTAGGATAGATCACCGTCAGTAGCATTAAGCACAACACTCTAAGCCCAACCTCAGTATTATCCTGCAGACAAATTTTAATCTGAACAAACTGCTGTCCATCATGACTAATGCCGGCCACCCAGTGCACAGAACATTCACCAGGCAGAGGAGTATGTTCAGCAGCAGACTGTTGTCCGAGCCCTGCTCTGCTGACAGACTGAGGAAGTCCTTTGTCCCACAGGCCGTAAGACTATTCCCTCCTCCAGGCGATTAAACCTCTCACTGTTCAATGTTATATCAGCCTCAGACAACATGTGTATTCAGTATTTCCAAATGTATACTTAGGTATACTTTTACCATTATTGTATTATAACATTTATATTTACAGTATGCTGTAATTTACAATGTCTTTCACATTCCTTTGCACTTTCACTACCACTGCATCCACTGGCAAATACTGTACTCTGTAGTGATTTGTATTGTGAGTACCTTACCTTTCACCATTATTATTATCTTTAATTTTTGTTTCTATTGCCACTTCATATTCTTTTTCCTATTATTAATTTACATTGTTGCCTTTTATATGTGTAAGCTGCTGGATGCCTAAATTTCCTTCGGATCAATAAAGTATTTATCTATCTCTAGCTATCTTTCTAGTAATGTCCGCCCACGCCAGCATTTCAACAAGCTCCCTTGAGCTTTTACACAATGAAAGGATGGACTTTCAGATGGAGACCAACATGAAGGTCCACCAGCATAACGTATATCCCAATACTTCCTTTACTGAACGATACAGTCTCATATCACAATGCAGCCAAACTCTACAGTTTTTTATGGACTGAGTGTCCACCGCCATCATGGACAAAAATGACACAAACTCTGTGTCGGATGATAAAGTTTGCTGAAGTTCGCCAAGCAGTCCGCCTATAGAAGAGTCCGGTATCACGGAGATCCCACGAGCAGCTCTGCTGCCGGACTCTCGAGGCGATGCTCCAAAAGCCGCTAAAAGCCCAATGAAGCAAAAGAGGCTCTTAAGGATGCAGTACCGGGTTCCCTGGGCCGTACCATCGCTGTGAAACCCGGCGCCTTCTCGAAAGGCAGCATCGTTCTCGATCTCCGCTTGCTCTCCGTGAAACGCCTTGATGGGGACACGGGCCTTTTTTTTTTGCTCACATCTCCATCTCCGCCTCACGATTTGTTGCACTGACCTTGGCCTCACCGTGGTCTCGTTTTCAGGGAAATTGAAGAGCTTACATATAGGAAATAAAAAAAAAGAGTGAATGGAAATAGTCTGTGCTGATGTCACCCTCCCCCTATCCGGGGCAGCGGGGAGCCTAACGCCCGTGCAGCCTCCGAATTTCTGTTTGGCTTCCGATTAAGGTAAGTTGAGGCATTTTATTCCTTACAGCTCTCCGCCTCACAGCTCTCGGAGAGCGCGGGGTAACTGGCTATTATCCAACAGTTCCAGTCCGCTGACCTCCCAATAAAACTTTTCATATTCTTATAAACGGACTAGATTGCCGTGTTATAAACATTTACACTGCGCTAACAGATCATCTCCACAGCGGAATTGGCTAAACTCCCTTTTCCCGATGAATATATTGGAGGAGATTAGAGATATGATAGCTTTTTAGATTGCTGAACCCAGAGAAATTAGTTTAGCGAGCATTTACAGAGGCTAAATTGGAACCATTAAATAGTGGATTAAATTGATGGCACTTTCATTGTCAGTCCTGCGGTATCGCTGTAAAATCAATTAGCCGTCACTGTCCCATTCTCGATAAAGCGTGATTGTCAGCTGGGAGACGTGCCAGGGAACTGGGCAGAATGGGAGGGGGGAAAAACATTTGTAAAATCTTCAAGGAAACCATGCCTTTAAGACGTGATGAGGAGTTTGGGCGGGAAACACGCTGGTCTTCCTCACTGGCCACGTCCTTGCTCCTGATGCCTGCTATTAGCCTGAGGGAGCCTGTCCCATTCACCATGGGATCACACCTCTGATAGTATATATTGCTCCAGTTATGCTATATTGATTTTACAGAATGCCCCATATAGTTTGGAAAGAATGTAACACTGCGTTATCCGCCGAAACATTTGTCACCCAGGATTCACAGAGGCCTCGGTTAGGAGAAACAAACCAGGAGTGATGGATCCGATTCTTTCATTATGCAGAGAGGAGAGCATATTCACATTTTTTGGCATACAGTAATTACTCTGCAAATTCTTATTAGTCATGAAATAAATGACTACTGTAATTAGAAAACCGCATATTCATGAGTTATACCAGGTGATGTCTGGAGAGGAAATCTGAGATTTTAAGCTGCTACGTTTCTTCACAGTGACGGTGAGTCATTGCGTGTATCTGCTTAACTTACTGCATACAGTACACCTCCCATTACGCTTTCCATGTGTCACTTTTAAGCCTTTGCTATTACTTTATTTTAAGTGGAGGGGCTTCATTTCTCGTGCTTTCTCTGTCTGACCCACAACACTTGACCTGCACAGTGCACAGTGGCAAACTCTCACCTATCCTCCTGAGACCCAAGGAAAATTTTATGTTATTTGTCTTTGGAGGAAATAAGACATCTTACAATTTAGATTTTTTCAAATTTATTTTTATTTTTAATTTCACAGCATGTCCTCTTTAGTGTACAACAGGAATAAATACGTTTCCTTACATCAGTGAAAAGATGGACATAATGGACATAAATGAATGGGTGGGGGTCTCAGGAGGTTATGGCCTGAAATTGACTTTGGTCACACAGACACTACAGAGCTCGTTTGGGGAGAACATAACTAATAGCTCAGAGTTGTTAAAATCTTATCTTATCTTAAGCTCTGATTTAAAGGAACCCAGGGTTTTAGCTTTCACTACAGTAACAGGAAGACTATTCCATACTCTAACTACACGCTGTGTAAAGTAGTGCTTTCTCAAATTCATTTTAAAATGTTTTCCCACTAATTTCCACCTAAGGCCACGACTTCTAGTATTTAAACTAATATTGAAATAGCCATTTGGCTGAACAGCATCCAGACCTGTTAGAATCTTATACACCTGGATCATGTCCCCCCTTAGTCTCCTTTGCTCGAGGCTGAACAGATTAAGCTCAGCTAACCTCTCCTCATAAGACATTCCTCTAAGACCAGGAATCATTCTCATAGCCCTACGTTGGCCCCTTTCCAAGGCAGCATCTATCAGCAATTACCATCATCATTATCGTTATTATTATTATTATTAGCAGTAGTAGTAGTAGTAGTACTTTCATAGTGTTATAACTATCTTTTGTCTCTGAAGCGGGAGTCGAGGGCAGTGAATATTTACATCGCAGCTCCAACGAAAACAAAGAATGCCTCAGACACAAACTGAGGCCTTTTGCCAGGTTTTATTAACAGCCTTCTTGCTTTCCACATTCATTCCCGCAAACATCAAGAATCCTTTTGGAGAGTCAATTGAATTCTGGCTTTCTCCTAAGTTCATTAGCTCCCAGCGGGATCGGAGCCTCGATCGGGACATGATTAGCAATTACGGTGAACAGAATGAAGTTGTTGTGGCGGCACAGCGCGCCGTGAAGCTGCTATCCGTCACGCGGTACAGGCCGCTATTAGCTACAGGCCGCTATTAGCTACAGGCCGCGGGGAGCGCTCCCTAACCAAAAAGCTGTCTGACTTTCATGGGCCCATTGTGTCTACCCCCACCTCTCTACTCCTCTCATCGCTATATGTGTAAGTATACTGGCTTGTTTATGGTTTAATGCCATCATTACAAGAGTTAGCTATAGATTACAGTATTCAAGCAATAAAAAATGTCTTTGTTTGTATAGTGACTGTACAAAATACATTAGAAATGTTCCAGACGGTTCAACACAACTCTTTTATATTCAAATTAAAAAGTCCCGTCGACCAGATGTATCGTATTATGGCGACTGTGTAAATAAGGGGCATGCAGGGAATTTAATTAACGTTGTGGCTTCGTTATTACAGCCCGGAAAGATCCCGGGGCCTTTTCAGCGCGTCTCTTGCGAATTTCTGAGTCCGAGTCCTTCCAGATCCTCGCATCACGGGTCAAGCGCGGCCCCCAGCACGGATGGCGACTCCCCGCGAGGTGAAGACCCCCGCGGTATCGGTGCGGCCCAGTCCTACCAGGCCGTCCCCACCCGCCGCATTATTCCCGGAGATATTACCCCGGCGGCCATGGTAACCGCGGCGACCAGCGTTTAGGCGTCCAGCAATTGCCTTTCATAATGTGTTTCTTTATCAGCCGTCCCGCCTGCGCTCAGCACGGACTCTCACAGGCATTCCCATCTTCCCGCTATCGATATTCCCGCTCGGAGGTGCTCTCCGTTAAGCCCGTCCTTCACACAGATCCAGCCAGCCTGTCTGAGGGAGTTCAGTGCCGCCATCTCCGGGGACGCGTCCCCAGCCCCCCCCTAATGTCTCTCTTTATCAGCCTGCCGGCATTCCCTTGCTCAGACGCTCGCCTCCATCCGTCTCCCATTTCCCGAGCTCCTTTCAAAATTCAGGGGCTCTGAAGCACCACTGCAAAGCATATCCTGTTAAGCTACCCAGTGTGCAAAAGCTTAGGCAAAAGCCCCCTGCTTTATCCAGAATAACTGCAAGATGTTTCATTATAATTTATCTGGATATTTCAAAATTGCACTATTCAACTAATCATCCATCTATCTTCCAGAACTGATTTCCCAGTATAGGGCCCCAGTTAGACCGGGGCCCATCCTAGAATATTCAACTTCTTCTATATTCAAATCAAAACATTCGTCTGGTGTTTACGTGTAATATAACCGATGTGTAGAGACTCAAATTAAGAAAAGGAAAACTTCTTAATAACCTAATTACTGGGTAAAAGACGGTAATTACAGCACTAATGGTTTTAATAGAAACCATAATACCAATATACTGGCAACCCCGCTGCTAGTTGAAAAATATCGTTTGCCTCTGCGTCGAGCTTCCAGACGCCCGTGTGGTTTCTAAACACCTCATCACACGCTCCACAGATCGGAACGGGGAGGACGCGCTGCGTTCCGATGTCTCAGGCGCTCTCACGGCGAGCCCCGATCACATGGCTTGTGAGCACGAGGCTCGATCTCTGGACCTGCGGAAGTCATCCGACGATCTGAAAACGCAGAAAGACACGAGATAGGTAGTGGGCCGTGGCACGTGGCCCTTCTCAATGGTGAGCTTATACAGAGCTGGTTTGTCAAGGAAACATGCAGAGCTGCCTCCTGCTGGCTCACACGCCCAAACAGTGAGAGAAACCTGCAATTCGCCGCCTGAATCCCACTGTTTGCCTCTCAAGAACATAATGAGTGAGCCGGGAAACAAGAGGAAGACATCCTATGGGGGGGGGGGGAGTAGCTACAGGAAGCACAAACGGCTTATTTAAATGGGGTCAAATTTCAATTTGAATATTGAAATCCCACCCACTGGTGGTTATGCCACAAAATGTTGCCAAGCCAAGCAAAATGAGATATACAGCAATGAGCCAAAACATTATGCCCACCCCCACATGGCACAGATTGTCCTTGATTATTTTGGGATGAATTAGACCAGGGGTCTCCAACTCCGGTCCTGCAGAGCTACTATCCAGTAAGTTTTCTATCCTACCTGGCTTCTGATGAGCCACACCTGCTCCTGGTATTTACCTGAGAACTAGTGCAGAGACTAGTGGAGACCCCTATATTAGACAGTAAGCTAATATTTAGTACTTGTAGTTGATATGCTGAATGCAGGTGAAACAAGCAGAGATAAAGGTCTAAGTGACATTGATAAGGGTCAAATCATCATGGCTAGACGACAAGGTCAGAAAATCTCCGAAACAGCAAGGCATGTGAGGAGCTCTGGGTCAGCTGTGGTGAGCACCTACTCAGAGTGGTCTGAGGGGGGGGGGGGGGGGGAAACCACAAACCACTGACAGGGTGCTCAGCAACCAAGACCAATCAATGCGAGATGTGAATGAAGGCTATCCTGTGTGGAACAGACCAACAGAAGGGCTACTGTGGCACAAATGGCAGATAATATTGATGATCCTCACAAGAGTAAAGGGCCACGACACACAGAGCATCGAGGCCAGTCAGAGTGCTCATGCTGACCCCTGTCTACCGTCGACAGTGCCTACAATGAGCTTGCAAAGATCAGGGCTGGACCACGGACCAATGAAGGATGGTGGCCTGGGCCAACAAATCCCATTTCCTGCTGCATCAAGTGAACATATGGCTACGTGTCAAGCATCAGTGGGATGCGTTGCACCAACAAGTCCAACGCAAAAGGAGTGTGGCGGTTTTAATGTGTCATCTGCATTGCGTGTTTCACGTCTGCTTTGGTGACGAGTGCATGCATATAATCAGAAGATCAGACAATCAGCCACGAATAGCCGGTTCCTCAACCTCAAGCACCTTTTCAGTCTGGGGTGATTTACCTTCATAACGGTCCTGACACGGCTCAGCTATACCTGTGTGCTGAAAGAATTAAATGCCTGGAACACCCCATTCCAAGAGGCACTACGTATGAGGAGATCCTTAAACATCTTGTGCAGTGTTCTGTCTCACGCAGCTTGAAGCCCTTTCCAGGCAGCACAGGGTACTGGGACACCCTAGACACACACTCACACGTGATGAGAAAACCCACAGCCCTGTAAGGGCAGTGTTACACTGGGGTGCAAGCTCAGCTTTATCTCACCTCACGAGGTGTCAGTGAAACGAATGAGCATTGCGTCACCTGACGTCACCCCACCCAAAGGTGGGGCCTTGGGGAGGAGCTTAAAACAGAGCTGGGTGTGACTCTGTGGGTTAGAAATCTGTGCCCACACCCAGAAGGTCACTGGCTTGAATCCCATGGCCTGCAGTGTGATCATATTATTTTTGGGTCCCTGAGCGAGACCCTTAACTCCAAATCATGCTCCACGGGGCTGGAACAAATGGCTGACCTTGCAGACGGACCCCCAACCTGCACTCAGACAGCAGGAGAGCAAGAAGGTGGATGTCAAAATCCAAAGAATTCCAGTGTACTTTTAAATTTAATTAAAAAAAACTTAAATAAAATGGGGGGGGGTCCATTCAGTGAGGGTGTGACTGAAAGAAGGGGCAGATCTGAGTATGATGGACAGACACTGAATGTTGATCAGAGACACAGAAGCAACCGATGTTGAAATGAATACTGGAATATCCAGCCAGGGCCAGTGATGTGGTTCAGCTTCCGGTGTTGAGACTGGGGGCAAATGGTCCCTACAAATTGACGGCTAGATTGGGAGGATGCTTTTAGATACTTGGGGTCAAGGTGACATGGGATTGTGGTTAACCTATCAGGGAGGGGGCATGATCTGGCCCCCCACCCCACAGGCTCACCTTTTATGGGACATGGCCCCACCCATCACCTTTTATGGGACATGGCCCCACCCATCACCTTTTACGAGATGTGACCCCACCCGCCACCTTTTATGGGACATGGCCCCATCCATCACCTTTTATGGGACATGGCCCCACCCATCACCTTTTATGGGACATGGCCCCACCCATCACCTTTTACGAGATGTGACCCCACCCGCCACCTTTTATGGGACATGGCCCCATCCATCACCTTTTATGGGATATGGCCCCACCCATCACCTTTTATGGGACATGGCCCCATCCATCACCTTTTATGGGACATGGCCCCACCCATCACCTTTTATGGGACATGGCCCCACCCATCACCTTTTATGGGATATGGCCCCACCCATCACCTTTTATGAAACATACCCTGCCCATTGTCTTTTATGGGCTGTCAGCTGATAGCCAAAAAAATTATGCAAACACCAGAATCTAAAAAGTTTTAATTAAAGTAGTTTGTGGTTATATTACAAATAATTAGTCTATCAAAAAAATCCCAGCTAGGTTGCACCCCAGCCTCACGCTCTGTGCCCCTGTGCCACATGACCCTGTCCACGATATGGACTGGCATTAAAATGTAAACTTCATGCAGTGCCACCATCCCTTTTAAAACAACAAATTTAATGTGTATCCTATGACTTTTTCATTAAAAAGCTTCATATAATAAAAATCTACAGACATTATTACATTAAGATTAAATATATGTATATCAATAGATCTCTATATCTTGCTATCTATTCTTATGTATCTATGTACGTATTCATTATAATGTGTTTCCCAATGTCAGTGGGTTCCAACAGGCTTCTTGGTCTTTTTTAATCATAGTACTATCTATTAAAAGACAGGAGATAAAGGTTAAAGCCTGGTAATGGAAATCTGTTTGGAGAAGTGTGGACTTATTGAGCTTAATAAACTATAACTGATTTAATCTCAGCCTTATCAGCCATAGATTGCAACCCTTTCCCCCGTAATTGGTTATTTTGTAATCCTGATTCCCAACAGTACTGCCAAGTCGGAGTCTCTCTCTCGCGCTCCCTCTCTCTCTCCTTCCCTTTTGCTCACTCTTTCTCTCTCTCTCTCTCTCTCTCTCCCCCGAGAGGGTGCAGGAAATCGGTTTGAAACGGCGGCCATTCCCCCTCTGAAGTCACCATCTGGCCAGTAGACAGAAGTGCGGAACAAAACCGGCAGGCTGCAGAGAATCTGGGAAGCAATCATTAGTGGATTCGCACAATGCACTGTGACAAATTTGTAACAGAGCGTTTTATCCCGAACTTCAGAATATCTCTCCCGCGTCTGGCCTGGCGCGGTCCCGCAGTTGGCGACGGGAATCACAGAATTTCTCAGCATGCTTGTTCTGGATTACGGTCAGTCAACTGAATTTATTCTCCGGCGGCCTTAGATTGCCTAACACATCTAAAGCAACAACATAACATATTGAATAAGCTAATAAACAGCACCAGTGATGTATATATACACCTCCAAAAGCTGATAAATACCTAGGCCTGGCTATTGTTTATGTGCCTGCTGAATGGTATTGTATAGTTGAAGTTCAAATTTAGGCAACAATCTTGATCTCAATCTAAGCATGAACTGAGCAGAGAAGCTTTCTAGCAACAGCGTAAACTATATAAAGAAGCCCCCCCAGCCACAAACATGGATATTAACTTTCATGTTTTACTGTATATTGTACTGTACTCATAGTGTGATTCAAACTGGTCTTAAACATCACAGTACAACGTTAATAAAAAGGAAGACAAGTCCTTATCTTTAAATATGAAGCGCTGAAGTGCATGCTCAAATGAAGCCAACAAGTGTTCATTTTTCAAAATGGAGGAAGTGCACACGCAGGCCATTTCCACACATGAACTCCGAACACTGTCCAGAGAATCAGGTCTGGGCATTATCCGGAATTGCCCTTTCACACGTGGCATGCAATCGGAGATTGTCTGTGTTAGACACATTCACACCTTCTAGAAATACTCTGGTTGGTTTAGACAAAGGATGGGGCTTGGGTAGAGCATGCAGGAGGCAGGAAGCTATGGAAATTATGATATTTTGTTTTGCAGCACATCAAAGATGTTTGCTGTTCACCTGCGCCTTAGTTTGGAGTCTCCTGCAGTCACGTAGCCGGTTTGTAATCTGATAATACACAGCTGAGGCTCTTGCCGTTCCTTGAATCTCTCAGACAATTACGGCGTGGTCCCTTACTGACGGAATTTTTTGGCTGTTTGTGTTCTTCCATTTTCGCCGTAGTCACGTGATAAAAATGTCACCGATCCACCCATTCACTCGCGGTGAATTCGCACAACTGGGGGTCACTGAGAAATTCCCCGGACTTTGTAGCAGGGAGCTAGCAGGGCAGAACCTGTTTCGTGTCCGGTACAACTGATTCGGACATTTGCGTCCACACATACAGCGCCACTGGGCAAGGTCTCGAAAAATTCAGGGTGGCAGTGCATGTCTGAAGGAGGCTTTAAAGTCATCAAGTGTTTAAAACTGAAGTCAGCAAGGGTGCACTTAAACAAAGCTAACAAAGTCTTTAAGAATGAAGTCAGCACTGAACTAGTTCTTATGAGAGCATGCATATTCTATGTGGTTGGCTGTTTTTATTTTTTTTAGGGAAATTACACATTCAAGCATTTCATCGCTTGTTACAGTTCATCTTTGCTTCGCAGCATAGGTCTGACAGAACTGTTTATCAGTTGACTGGAATATTATCAGTCGCTCTGAAGTTAAAAGTAATTATACGTCGGCTCTTTGCTGACAGGAATATTTCGCTAAACCTCGGAAAAGTCACATTCTCGTATCTGCATAAGACCGCGGCCGGGGATTTGTGGAAGTTGGTATGCGGAACGGAGTGTGGAACGGCGCTTCAATACAAACCCGCCGTTTTATTTAAATATTAAATGTTCTCTCACAAAGAGAGAGGAGGGTAGGATAGGTTTGTTATCTGGGTGACAAAAAAAAACGTTCCATTATTTTTAATTGGACTGGGGACTTCTGCTGGTTGTTTGAGCAGGAAAAGTGCACTGAGCTGTCCCAGGAAGACAAACAGGCCCGGGATTCAGAGAGACGCTAAAAAATCAGCCATAAGCGGACAGCCCCAGTCATCGTATTCTGCTCTCTGAAGTGTCCTGACATATATTGGGACCACAGACATGCAAATGTGGCAATTTACTTACTTTTAAACCTCTTTGGTCATCAAGTATAAGCTCTATATATGGTATGAATATGCGTTTTTTTTTTTTTTTCTATAGCGAATACTTTTGCTAATAGAGTAATGCAAGAAACAGCTTTGCTTTTTCACAGATGGGAATGAAAAGGTTTGACCGCTGAAGACCTCTCCCTTGGCCAAGCCAATATTAAAGTAATCAGGAGGCAAGGGGGTGAATATGTTTCAACACGGTAGCTTTATAATGTCATATGGAAACTTCCAGGCTCATCCTACCATCTCTCCGGCTGGGAGTAGTGGGGGAATCCTTCAGATCGTCATGGCGTCTTGCCGGAAGTGATAGACATGATCAGTCATACCATCCATCTTTGAATGGAGGGATTAGCGTCTCTGAGCGGTTCATAGAGGTCCTACACAACAGCTCCACAAAAATTGATAGGCACCTGAGGCACGAAAGATAGACGTGGGGAGTCTTGTGTTTATTTCTGATCGTTTCAGGCCTCTTGTAATACCGACATCATGTGGGTAATTCATGGTGGAGGAGGGTGGTATGACTTAACAAGACAAACACATGTGTTTGCAGAGATTTCAGTACGCACTTTGCTAGCCAGTTCAGAGCAGTTCCCATTACAGGACAAACGCTCTTAAACTGCTTGTAGCTCTTTGACGGCATTTCTGCCGCCTTTACGTTAAATCGGATAGTAGCACAGATCGATCGGAATATAAACGCACCTTAATAGGGATCTGGAGCCAGGCCATCTGACACCCCCTCTTATGAAATAAAGATGTGCTGATTTTTCAATAAAGTTATTAGATGAGCTGACAATATGCTCCCCGTCCTCCGGGCTGACAAATAATAAGGAGGCGGGGCCAGCGAGAGAGCCTGACGGACGACACGATCAGTCAATTCATTCAGCTCCTTTGTGTTCCTCCAGAAACTGGCTAAGACAGACACTGCCCCCTAAAGTAATTAGACACATCCATCTTGTCCTGTCAGCTTGCCGTCAGGAAAGAGGAACCTTCTTTTAATTTAGCGGGCACGTTAACAGCTCAGCGCTGGAAGCCGCAGGAGGGGAACTCGCTTTCCAGCTTACAGTGAGAGCATTAAACTCCCATCAGACGGCTTAAATTCACAAATAAATGGATCATATCTGCGACTCCCGGCAGGTCCGCGGGGAGCTTGGTCGCAGTGTTTGACGGCAGGGTGGGGGCGGGGGTGGTGGCGGTTTGATCGATCGGCTGATTGCACAGGGGCTGCTCTGACCTGCATGACGGAAGGGAGGCCCTCGAGCGAGCCGGCCCGTGAGAGCTGGGCACGCAGAAAAAATCATTTCATTTCCCCCAGATCGGTGGAAGCCAGACGCCCACATTTCAGCTCACCGGGGATCAAACGTTAAATGACACGTGACATCTTTAGCAGTTACTACGGTGACGCTAAGCAAACAGACCCGAACATGCTTTTGCTTCAGCCCAGGAATCTATTTAAGCGTGACCTTTGTGAGGAAGCTGGACTTTAAAGTGAGGAGGAGAGTAGTGGTAATCACGCAGCTGAAAACCTCTTCATTCAGATGACTTAACCTGGTCTCCTCTTTCATGGCAGCGTCCTGAAAGTATGGATGGGCCCCCTGGAATGGGGAGCCACTGCCCTCTGTCCTTATTCATGTCATTGGAAGACATCGCCATTCTCCACTGATCACATTGCTACGTGCTCTTTGACACCGAGAAACTACAGAAGCTTCCCGTGTTACGATGGCCTGTGTTACGATATTCTTACTTTAGGTTGGGTATGATTATTCAATGAATTTCAGAGGATATTCAATACTTATGGATAATAGGATTTGTGCTAGTGATTTTGCCCAACTGTAAGTGTAAGTGTTCTAAGCATGTTTAAGGTAGGCTAGGCTAGGCTATGATGCTTGTTAAGTTAGGTGTAACTGTATTAAAATGCATTTTCGCCTCACGATATTTTCGTCTTTTGACATGTTTCTCAGAACAAAACCCAATTGTAACCCGGGGAATGTTTGTAGTTAATGGATGATTGTATATTACCGCTGGGGGCACCAGCCCACGTCGTTCTTTAGCTGATTAGTAAGGGCCTTTTCTACGCTAAAGCACCTTATATTGATAGTGACCCTATATCCACGCATGCAGGTAGATGTGTTACATGAGAAAGTCAAGTCCTTTGCTGGATCACAAAAAGGTTCCTCATCATGTTCATCTGCTTGACACCCCCACTAATAAGTGGGGGGGGGGGGGGGCACAAACTGCTGACTGAACAGAGAGGCATCAAAGGCAACCGATTTGAAGTTAAATTTTGCATGACGCACGGTAGCAGCACATAGAGCAATCAATTACAGCGAGGATTAAGGGCACGCAATCAAGAGATGGGACAAGATAATGTAGGAAGATATATTTGGAAGGTGAGCGATTAAACGTGGGCTGCCGACAGCTTTCGAAGACGGAGGCGGGGACGTGTAGACACCATCATTATCAATGATAAACATGGCTCGTTCTCCATCTTTCAGGGCCTCCCCTGGCCCGGCACTTACAGAGAAAGCGGCAATTTGTTCAGCGGGCTCTGAGAGGAGCTGTCGGGGAGTCGTCCTGGCGGCGTGGCTCCTATCTATCTCTCGGAGAACCGGAGAACCCCTCGGGGCATAAAATTACCAAATTTGCCGTGTGATTTATGATCCTCCCTGCCAAGCGCCGTCAGGACACACGGGAGCCTCTTACTTCCGCCGGACAGGGCCGCTCCAAACCCCCCCCCCATCCCGCCATAGACAAAAGGAGGACGAGTCCCACCCCCCCTCCCCCCCGCCCCGAGGGGTGATCAATCAGGGCTTTCAGTCCAAGAAACCTATGCTGCATTAATCACATATGGTTACAGAGGACATTTGAACCTCGTCAGTCACAAACAAACAATTAAAAAACACTCATTAATGCGTCAAAAATAGTCTTCTCCTGGCTTTTAATTGAAAACAAGAACTGCCTGACCATCAACTATATGACCATCACCATGGTGCAGGTTTCCTTGACTACAGAGTCAGAAATGAACCAATTGAATTAAATCCACCTATATTATAATTGTGATAATCCCCACTGAAAACACAAAGTAACTTTGAAAGTACCGTGAAAGTATATTTGATTTGCCAAAGTATATTTGATTCATGTGAGTGATTTGGCTCCAGCTTCACGTGACACGTCGCCTCCAATGTGTCCTATCTGGGCCAAGCAGTCATGCATTAATTCCCTAAGGGTCCCAAAACCCCCGACACAGCATGGAAAACCCAAAGCAAATTACTCTGCTAGGCCTGAAACAACAGCAAATGGAACAAATAATATAATTTGAGTTTGAAAGATCCCAGCAGAATTTGACTGCTGGAAAATCGTATGAGGAAATCAAAGGCAAAAGTATTTTTTTTTATATTCCAAGCAAAAGGTCATATAAGACAACAGCTCCAAACGTGGTCCATAGCTAATATAGCCATGAGGGGAAATAAATCGAACAATGTATATTGCTATGGAAAATGCACAGCCATTGGCATAAAAGGTACACCCTGTCACAGGAACACGCAGCAGAAACTCTGCTTCACCCCAAGGCACGTCTCTAACTTGTGCTACTAATGCATTTCGAGATCTCAGATAAAAGGGTCTGGTGTTGTGCGCAAGAGTCCTTATAAAATTTCCCTACTGCTCCCTACTGACTGTTACTTCTTAACTGGAACACATCCCATTCTTTGCTGTGACCTTAACTGCTCACCACTGAGGGCCGTGAAATTCAAAGGAACTTTGCGCAAAGCAGATAATCACGCACGCAATCACAGACACTTTTAATCATTTTTGGCACGAAGAGAAATCATGTTTGCTGACACAAAGTTGCAAACTGAAAGTTGCTATACTATTCAAGGAACTTGTGCTGACATACTGTAGTTAAAATACTCACCTGTAAAACCTGTTAGTTGCTTTGGAAGAATGTTCCAGGTAACCATGTTAATGTGTGAACATTTTGCTATTGGTAATACATAAATGATTATGTTTGGGTTAATATATTAAGTGTTAAATGCATTGATCTACTTTTCCTAACTGTTTATTCATGGCAGGGTCCCACAAACCACGAAGTAGGGAACACCCTGGATGTGATGTCACTCCAGAGGAATCCCAAGGCAGGAAACTAGCACTGGGAATAACAGGATTAGTCCACATACATGGAACCGAACCTGCAACATTGGAGATGTGAGACTACTATATTTAATAACTAAGCTTACCTTAATTTAATGGTTTAATTTTCTTCACATCAGTCAAGCAGATATTACTCATGATCGCGGCGTTTTTCATGAATTTTCCATATTGGTCACTTATACAAATGTCTCCCCCTGATGTTCCCTGGGTCCTGTTGGGGGAAATTGCAGATTTCAGTTTACTGTGATGTTTTTTTTTTACCTGCATTACAGGTTCTGGTGTCCCAGCAGCAAATGGGTCGCACTGACTGGGGATGGACCAGCACCCCCTAAGCAGGACCTGGCCGCTCTGAGGTATCACTTTCTGAAATGCGTCAAAGACACCCGTCAGGTCCAGGTCGTCGATAAAGTGGCAACAGGTGTTCCGAAATCAGCAGCCAAGCGGGAAAGATAAAAAAAAAAAAAAAGCATAAAAAAATACCACCTAACAACATAAATCACAGATGCAGGCTGGTCTCTGACTGTCATGCAAGAGTCAGGTGCTGACAAATTGTTTGTATGACAAGCACTGCCAGATAATCAAGGGGGAAAACTCCAAATCTGACGTTATGGGGCGCTGAAAGGGAGCCTGTCTGTTTGCATAACCTACCCTGGCTGTGATAGATTGTCTGTCCCGCTGCCTTCACCCTTCGCATGCAGACAGCGCACCTTCCTATACGCTCTGCGGGCTGCAGCCCAGTCTAACCAGCACCCCAAGTGCTTCCCCCCACTTTTATAATCCATTTACATTAACAAAAAAAGAAACACCCACATATGACCTCATCTCACTACTGGCCACGGTAAATCTTTAACGTCGCTCATTAAAACTGGTACTAAATAATGCTTTAATGGTGTCTGTTATGCATCACTAGGTATTAAACTGATGGATTTAAAGTAATGCAATAATAGCAAATTAACACAAATAATTAAAATATTCCTCTTCATATACTTATATACTGTTGATACAACGCAAACGCAATTCATTTCAGTTTCACATTATCTGTAATTTCTATTCCGAAAGCTGCTTTTCAGTCCACTTTTTACATTCTAACACATTCTTCACAGCAGACCTACTGGAAGTTCTTTTTTTTAATGAAACAGAAGCAGGACACTCCACCCGCTCACCCCATCTGATTTTATTAATGTAATATTTACACCCAATGCATTTATAATGTGCTCCTGGCTACCCAGCGCCTGGACCCTTCTCCGGCGAGTGGCTGAGGGCGTGTTATCAGCGGAAGGTCATTGTGAAAGGTCATTACAGGCCGTCCCACTCCATCGCTGTCCCCCCCCCCCCCCCCCGATGGCTTTCAGCAGAGAGACAGAGACACACGCTCGGCTCGTCCTCTCGATCAGCAGCTGATCGCTCATCCGTCGTCATCGCCGTTACTGCTGTTGTTACAATAACATATTTAACAAACATTTTATTACTGTCTTGGCCACACTGTTCCTCAACCTTGTGCCCTATTACTGTCTGGGATAGAAGTGGATCCCCCCCCCACCCCCTGTACTGGATAAGTGGCTGGAAGATGGATGGATGGATGGATGGATGCTATTGTCATAAGTAGTGACCTATATGCAAATCCATTTTTTGGACATTACACAAAAAATTCTTGCTTTGCAAGGAGTTTGCACTGACATTTCATAATTCTAATCATTTTTGGCTGAAATTATAAAATCCTATAAATATATATATATATATATAGGTAGGTTAAAATAAAATTGCTCTGTAATATTTAGAATTGGGACATTTAACAGTGACACACCGGTAGCCAACAGCCCGGAATCGTTTTAGCGTTTTAGCTTCACCCAGACCATAAGGAGAGTTTAATACCCTTAGTAACATGACGGAGCAGTTTACCGCATTGGAAAATCAATATCTCAAAATAAATCATTTCCTCACACTGCAACAGGAAACCCAGGGCAATAGCAGTATGGGCTCTGCAATTAAAAACATATAATTACAAGACTGTCCTATTGTCTTCCGTCTTTAAAACCTACCATTTAGCACTTCGAGTTTTGTGGTTTTCCCAGTGTTTGCAAAAACACCTTAATGAAGAAATTAGCTGTAATTAGCACGTGACGGATTCTGGAAGGTTCTATTCCAGCTGCCATCTTGTCTTCAATTACCTTTAATCAAGTCTCTGTTGGAAGTTACAAGATAAGCTTGCCGATCAATAACAAACAAAGCAGAGTGATTTGTGAGAAGGACAAAACGAGGCTCGTGTCTTTGATTAGCTCCGACACAAAAAGACAGCTGAATGAAGAGTTAATGATCTGTAAAACTGGGGAGAAACGTCTGAAAAGGGACAGTAACAGGAGAAAATCAAGCCCAGACACACGGAGGATAAGGATTCACTCTATGTTTGAATCCTTAAGACACGGGGCCTGGCAGATTAACACAGACAAAGCTCGCCAGCTCAGAACGGGACGCATGTTTTCTTTTGCCCACGATTAGTGGACAGAGCTGAAGGGCTTGATTGCCTGGTGAGCAAACTCGTGCTTTTTGGCTATCGGATCCGGCTACCACCAGCTAGCTAAATGGAAAGCCTAGCGTCCCACAGATTCCCTCCGAGAAAACTGATCAAGGAAATAAAACTCAATGAAGAAATTAAACCCTTGGTTCGTGCAGCAACGTCGACTTAGCGGTGTACAATGGAGCATAAATTACTTGAAAGAATTAGATTACTCGTTATTTATTTCTTTCGCAGGCACTTTAATCTGAGGTGAGTAACAGATTGGGATATTAATGAAGAAAAGGAGCATAAATACAAATGATTGATGTTCATGGGGAGGGGGGTGTATACCGCCAGAGCCACAACCAATCGGCATATATGGGGCAATGTGTGGCACTGCGGATTAGGATGTGGATTTTGGAGGGTTGCGGGTTCAAGTCCTGTGGCCAGTAGACGGATTTTGCCATTGAGCACTTGATCAAGGCCCTTATCCCCAGTAGCTTCAGAGAGTGACTGACCCTGTTTTCTGAATTGTATGTTGTTTTAGATAAAAACATCAGATAAAAAAACAATGTAAATGAATGCATGTAGCGTAAACAAAATCATTTTCCAAGTGCTAGCGAGACTTACTGTCGTGGCCTATCTGTACCCACACATCTACTCCAAACAACGGATTTTAGAAGGGCCCCTGTTTCGGTGTAAGAGACATTAGTGAGACACCTGATTTTTCACAAATGGCCGACAGACAGAAGGAAGTCGGTCGGCGTCAGAAACAGGGGCCCCTCAGAAATGTCCCCCAAAAACCTATCACTATTAGTCTGTATTTTAAATATGTATGCATGCTAATTAGGGAGGGAGGGCATGTAAATAAGGAGCCCCCACTTTGAAAGAAATGCAGATTTTCCCCTTTGGCTTAAAAGACGCTTGGCTTCACAATATAACTTCAGAGTGACGGTACACAGGCGTGAAGCCCCACGTGGAAACTTTCATTTTGATTAATATTATCTTGTTACGTTGACCTTTATGATGACAAAAAAAAAAAAGAGTCAACGGCAGACAGAAAACAGCAACAAAAGCCTAATAATTAAGGAATTCAATCTCAACAAACACACCTTACGAAGCTTTAATGGAACAGCCTGCCGATTTGCATCCTATTCTCTGCAAAGACACTGCTCACGCAGAGGATATTAAATTGTGGGTGGGGGGAATGGGGGCGCATTGTTGCGTCTTTAATTATCAACACCATCAAGAAATGGGGGTGGGGTACGGGGGGCGAGGCTTCGCCTTGTGGGCCATTGTCCCCGGCTTCTTCATTAAACCACATATGTTCCGCCCTCGTCCAGATAACAGGCCATTAACATCACAAAAGGTGGGGAAATGGGTCAGTTCCACTAGCCAGGAGTCAGCGGCCGGACAGACAATGGCATCAATGCGGACGTGTGAAACAAGTCATCAACAGAAATAACACGTCTGCCCGCCTTTATGCGCTGCTGGCTGTGTCTGCCGCTAACAGCCACACGTCCCGGGCACGCTCGATGGCCTCTGAGCCCATGTGACTCCGCCATCCTTTTCTCTCGTTAATTAGCTGCACTTGACCTTTCTGGCTCTCCCCAGTGCACGGGTGTCGCGTCCCCCCCTCCCTCCGCCAAGCCCACTTTCAGAAAAGCTCACAAAGGCTGCCCGCCCCCAAGACTTCCTTTCCCTGCTGTCTGCGGCACAGGTCATGTGACAGGAGTGGTTATGCCCCCCTCCCGTCGGTGCCGTGTCCCATTCGGTGAGCGCTTCCTGGCTTTTATTGTGAAGCATCGGGGAGGATTCCCGACAGCTCATATGTCCAGGGAGCCTCTCTGTGTTATTCTTCTCGTTTGGAAGCACGGGTGTGTATTTAATTAGTCGCCTAATTGTCTGAGTAATCGGCAGACAACCCAGCGCAAAGAGTAATCAATCTCGCCCGGGCTGTGTCCTATCATGTCAGAGAATCAGTAATTAACACCGTTGACAGTGGGATGTTCGTATGCTTCATGCTCGTTAGGTTGCAGCACAGTATGCGTTTGATGCGTGGGGGGGGGCGGGTACTCGAGGATTCTGGGAAACTTCAGGGTGGTCAAGAGGTGTCACATCGCCTCAGGTGACTAGACTCCTTAGGTGAGCTCTCGTGTCACACCAAGGGTGGGAAATTTGTTTTTTTTCCTGCGAGGAAGGATGGGTCTTGTGCGTCCATGAGACGGGGAGCAGCAGGAGCTGGCATACAGGAAATCGAGGAAGCATGGCTCCTTGGGGTGACCGCAGGGGTCCCCAAGATCTCAGCTAACAGCCAGTGGACATGCGGGAAATCTTACCCACAATCCCACGTGGATTCATAAAAAGCACTTTAACTGTCTCACTGACAGAATTTAATGGAATATTTAAGACGGGGGCTGAGAGTGTCCCAGGGCAGGGAAGTGACAACCCTATTCATTCAGACCAGCCAAATTAACAATAATCAACTAAAAAAAATTCCATTTTGAGACAACATAAGCAATAGCCAGCACCGCGATTCAATCCGAACTGATTATAATGATTTTACATCGTGTAAGGAAATGATGAGTGTGCTTGAAGAAGGCATGGATTATGGCGTTAAACTGATCCGTAAACAGTCGGAAACAACAGGCTATTGTTCTGTCCCTGCTTAGCACATGAATTACCAATGAATACTGGCAAATAAAGTTGGGGAGAAGGTGTGTGATCTTCAGGCCCCTCTATGTATGACGAAGGCGTATAAACACACATGCTGGGTGGCAAACTGCAGCCTCCCCCAGAGGCGCTGGGACCAGGAGCGATATGTGAGACTCTCTTGGTCTGAATGACTTATTTGTGTTTATCTGGTAATCCTCAGGGCTGGGCATGACCCCCCTCCCCCCATGAAGCACACTGTGCCCTGGCCAGCACTGCAGTAAGTAAGTCATGCCTTAAATGAGCTTGGGCATGGGGCAGGCGGTTCAGTGGGAGCCGATGTGGAACAGCCAGAGGACGCCAGCCATCTGCAGCCGTGCCGATTTCTCACACCACTATTCAAGCGGCGTCGCTTCAGACTCGCATGCGTCGCATCCTGTTTTCTTGCCTTTCCGGCTTTAAATATGATTTCCTTCCGCATCTGATGGTTACATCCCAGAACGATCTGCTGAGTGGCTCACTAGTATGAGTACCAGCAACCAGGAATTAACTTTCGGTCACTGTCGTTGTCCAGCGTGTTACTCACTCGATAGGCATCCTCCAAGATCTTACTATTCCCCTCATGTTACCTAAAAACCAGCATCGTAAAGAGACGCTCACACCATTGAGGGCAGCTATACAGGCAGTCCGTCTGTCTCCCATGAACTTATCTCATGAGATTCTTAGCTTACATTATATCCTCAGAGTCTTGCTTTAAAGACACTTCAGTCATCTGTGAACGAGGCTCCTTTGATCTTCTTTTAACTGTGACAGCTGGAGTGCACATATACTGATGACGAGCATTTTGGCAGCGATTAATGCGACTCTTCCCCTCGCCGTAGCTGATCTGAGCCCCGGCACACAAGCGCCATTAGGGCCTTGTCCTTTATGCATCGCTCTTCCTTCTCTGGGAGGTTTTGGTAAAAGCTCTGTTTTAGTCATTAGCTGGATATAAATGTGGACATTGTCTCCTGAGGTCTGTTTCACAGTAGATCTCATTAGAGGGGCATGTCCCCCAGGTGGGGGAACCCCCCCGCCCCCCCCACCACCCCCCGCTCGCTTGGCGTCCTGCCTCAGGAGAGACGGAGAGGTGGGAGGAGGGACGCTCGCGGCAGGCCCGACGAGGCTCAGCGTGGGCGGGGTCGTGGGGGGGGGGGGAGGGGGTGTACTCGATGACCACCCGCGAGAGCTACAAATCAGCTGAGCACATGCTCCTTTTCGGGGAGGGGGGGGGGGGGTTGCAGGCACGGGTCATGGGCGACAGCGCAAGAGAGTGAGGCATGTGCAGGAACACACAGACTGGGCTGTGAGGCCGGCGCCCCTGAGTAAACACAGGGAAACCCCGAATCGCCTCATAAGAAAGGCTGTGTGGAACAGGGCCGCTGTGTGAGACCACAGACATCCCATAGCAAACAAAAAAACCAATAAAGCAAAAGACTGTTTACTTCCTGTGTGGTTCATCTAAAGATGTTTCACCAAGCAGGTTCCACCACTTTTACAGCTTACCTACTACTACTGTCTTGCAAATTAATAATAAAAAAAAGGCTAGGCAGCTTAAAGAGACCTTCGGTGAATCAGCGTCTAACACAGAGCGTAGCATTTACAGGAAAAAATAAATAACAAAAACATCTCCGTAAATTTGTTGAGAAAATGCTGGACATGCCTCTAAGATTTAGGCCCAGCCTCTTGCTCATGTACAAGTCACCACCCAAGGAGGAAGAGATCCATAAGTCACGTGAGCCCATTAATAAACAGAGAACACAGCTAAATGGTTAGGAGAGGCCCAGCCAGCAGTCCCGCGCGGCAGATATACATCCTCGAAAAGACGAAGGGAAGCTCGCAATGTTATTGCTTTTTTATTAAAAGTAAGGTAATATTTATCGCTGGGTGCGGTTCAGAGCTCCTCCTTCCCATGAGGTACCAGGCACAGATGAGTGCTCCATTAAAAGGGCATCCCTAGCCTCTGCATACATGGTTCCATCAATAAAAAACGAAAAAGAAAAAAAAAACAAAGCAAACATTAATGTCCCCGGAGCCCAGAGGAACAATTTCAAAAAAGGGGGAATCTGAAAATCAGGGGACTGTATGGCATGTTTTACAGGACCCACACACACACACACACAAAACAAATGTCTGTCTGTCAATCTAGCCAACAGATTTAAATTCGAACAGATATATTCCTAATCCGCTTTCTGATTTTTAAAGATGGTTTAGCGGCTTCATGCAAGGAAGGCTAATTAGCAGATTGGAGGAGGTTGATATGTAGCCTGACAAGAGCGCCCCCATTTTGTCTGAAGGTGCATGACGCCTGTTGACGCATCACAGAGGTCCACTTACACCCTCATGCCAAACATCCCAATTCCAAAATTAATAATATCAATAACAACACACTCACGCTTTTTGAATATCTTTTTGCTGATTAATTCACTCCCAAAATGAGCGAGGGGTTAGCGCAACACAACTTTGGGTAAATCTCGGCAGCGGGTTTCCGCCGAGTCGTTAAGAATCCGGTAATAAAATCCGCTCTTGCCGCGGTGACTGACAGCTCACCGGGTCGCTGTCTCCCTGCACCGTCGTCGCTGAGAAGAGCCCCTTACGCTCGTGAAAGTTCTCCTGCTTCACTGGGAGCCTAAAATTTATTCTCATTAACTGCGCATTTTAAAAATGACTACGATGTGGAGCAGGAGCTCGCCAAGTCGCTAGTCAGCGGGCAGGCGAATGACCACACCTGCAGTTCCAATGCTCTTGGATCCCTCTGTGGAGGAATCGATGCCTTTGTCCCTCACTAGCCAAGTCAGTGTCTCTGTGTAACACAAGTGTGGAAGTGCTGCTCCACACTGGGCAGTGACTGGAAGACTGCATTTGTCAAGAGACCATGACCACAACAACTACTCATTTATTAAGTTTGTGCAACCAAAGACATTCACCATTACAGCTCTCATCCCCTCCTTATGCAGGAACCTCAGCCGCACCAGTAATAGTTATAAAAGTAATTAGTTATAGTAGTAATTGCTAATTAAATAATTAGGTAATTAATTTATACATGTGTGAACACAATGTATTAGATTACAGTGGTTTATTAATCCAATATTATATATTTTATATGCTTTACCAGGGCACACACCAGAAGAAGTGGTTTAACGATGCATAGATGGATGCTATATATACAGCATGGGCAAAAAAAAGTCGCCATTTGAATTTATATCAGCAAATACTTAAGAGTCAATGACTGGGTCATTATTACAGCTCAGCAACATTATGCAGCAATAAAGTAAAGTCAGCTGAGTAACTGAATCTACTGAATGGCCAGGTTACACCTCCATCCTTCATGAACGGATTTTTTCTTCCCTGTTGGCATGGGCATATTCCAGGACAAGAATGCCAAGATTCATTGGGTTCGAATTGTCAAAGAGTGGTTCAGGGAGCATGTAGAATCATTTTCACGCATGACTTGGTCACCACAGAGTTGTGACCTTAACCTCATTGAAGGTCTCTGGGATGCGCTGAAGGAGGCTTTACGGAGTGGTTCAACTCACTCGTCAATACAGGATCTCGGTGAGAAATGAATGAAAATCTGGATGAAAATAAAGGGTTGCATAAGCCTGTGGAAACAATGCCATGACAAATGTGCACCATAATCAAAGCTAAAGGCGGTCCAACAAAAAATTCAAGTGTCAGCGTATTTATTACACAAAAAGGAATTCATAAGCCTAGATACGGAGAATCACGGCGGCGGGCAAGGAGGAGGGCGACTGAGGACAGGACAGGGCAGGGTCCCCCCCCCCCCCCCCCCCGTAGTGTGGCAGCTCTCTGCAGACACTTTGACAGATACTGTTAATAAGCTTCCTTTCCTGCAGGCTAATTAAATATTGATCCACGAGGACCGGTCAGCAAATAAATAAATAAACAAAGGTAGAGGCGGCGGGGGTGGGGGGGGGCATGGTGCGGGGGGGCTGTTTTTATCCCCTTCCATGTTTTGGCTTGAGGGCCTTCTGCAACCTGCCGATGTGCTGTAGAGGGAGTGAGATCTCTAAAGGAAGGACAGCATGTCGACTTTATGGATGGATGGATGAATGGCTGGTGCATAATATATACAGAAAAAGCAGAGAACAACATCCATACCAGTTATAGTACAATTATATATACATAGTCGCGAAGTAACATATATTTAATTTTCTTGCATGTTTATAAGCATAAATTATATATTAAGTATTATGCAAGTGTAATGTTATAATGGGTGGCCCAGGGTTTGAGTCTCCACTTTGGTTCTGCGTGTGTGGTGTTTGCACGTTTTCTCCGTGTCATCGTGGGGTTTCCTCTGGGTTCTCTGGCTTCCCCCCACAGTTGGTGTCCAACCCTGAGTTACTGCCTGTTGGCCCCCATGGCTTCCAGGATGGGCTCTGTCACACTGCACAGAATACGCTGGTACAGGAAATCAATGAAATATAACTGTCTGCATTTCTTTATGTCATTAAGCAGGAGCTGAAGGAATTGTGTGGTTTGAAATAATTAATTTTCCATCCATCTTTCCTAGCAGCTTATTTCACGGAGATTCACAGAGAGTCTGGAGCTTATCCCAGGAAGCATTTTTATAAATTATAATTCTCTCAATTCATATTCATAAATGTTGATAAACGCTATTCAACCAAGAGAGCATTTTTAAAATGATCAGCGATACTTAGGTTTTCATACTTGTATCTCTTCCCAGCTTAGCCATGGTAACACTTGACAGAGAGACTTCTACAATAAGATGGTGGATACCAGGTCCAAATTGGCCACTTGGGCCTTTCGATTGCAGTGTTCTCCTGTGGCAGGCGTGTAGTGTAGTGTGTTACTCAGCAAGGACATTCAACCCTCCTGTGCTACACGTACAACGGAGCCTGGAACCTCTGTTTCACATTTTTAGACAGTAAACACAACCATAGCATCACTAATGGAAAAAAAAGACGTGTGTAATCTACTAGTGTGGCCCAGTTCATGGTTGGGGGACTCTCTCTCTGCCACTCACAGCTCAGCTATTTTGCCAGTCGCTTAGGCTGGAGTGACGGAGCCTAAACAAGGTCTGAAATGGTGTTTTCTTTTGAGTTAGCCAGTTAGCATAAAGGTGGAGGCGCTGTTGGTGTTCATGTGTTGGGAAGACGTTCGTCCCAATGGGGAATGAACAGTGTCCAAGGAACAGACACAGATAAAGGTGTGCATGGATGGGAGGGAGCCACTGGGAACCAATTTGGCCATTTGCTAGTGAGGCCAGTGACGGGTGATACAGGAGCAGGCAAGACTCAACCAAGCTGAAAACAAGTGCATTTCTAAGAATCAAAGGTAGGAAATACAGTGGGGGGAAAATCACAAGCAATATTAAAGTTGTTCTTTTGCGTAGAGTCAGAAGTGGGGTTACGCCCCCAGAGACCCAAGTTAAAAAAAAAAAAGAAAGAAAGAAAAACAGCAGGAGGAAATGAGCTGCGGGTGACGATCCTGATGAGGGCGTCGCCATGGAGCCCAGGCCCCTAGCCGAAGACGTTTTGTACACAGCTTTCTCTAATCTCGGGCCCCCAGGACGTTGCGTGGCCCACTGGGCTACGTCTGTCTCTGTCAACAAGCACACCTCAATGGAGAGTAATTGGCTGTGGGACGAAAGCGAGATACAGAATGTAGGACGCACCGGGGTGCAGCTTGCGGAGAGCGCGTGCCCATCTAAACGGACGTGGTCAGGGACCAAATGCCGCACGATAACAAAAGGAACGCGAGAAAATTGGCATGTCTTTAAGCAACAGCACAGCCTGCGAAGACATCCTGCGAGGATACAGGAAGTATTATTAGGCTCTCTTCAGGGAAAAAAAAACCCCATTGGTTATCGTTATTTGTTAATCTGCCACTCACTGAGGCCGTAATTAATCAGAGAAATCAGTTCCAATAATAATTAGACTCTGGAAGGTTTGGATTGGATTATGATAACTGGCCCTGGGTGCAGGAGGCTGTGATTGTCAAGCAGGAGTAGCGTCGCTTCGATCATTTGTTCCTGCTAATTATTGTTGTTTCTTTTCAGGTTGATGCATGTTAAAATTCTGTTTATCAAGTAAACCAGTAATAACATGCTGATTCTTTCGCATTAGAAATGCGGATGTGGAGTGGTACCTGGACGTTTTCCCCTCTTTGTTTCAAATAATTATTTATACCTGTTTTTGTTCCTTCTAAAATGTCTCCTTTTAAATGAATGCCTCGCTTTTAATAGTAGAAGACATGGTTCCAATTACTTTCATCAAAGACATTGCAGTGCAGATTCACTTCTCATACGCTCAGGTGTTTTACAGTTTAGCTTCAGGATGCCGGTCAGGTTGATCACTGAGACCCTCTAAGGATCCACACCAGCAACCTTCCTTTTGATGTCCAACACATTCATCCGCAAGCCAGTTTATGTAATATATCTGCATGTTTTTTATTTAGCATAAAATATATGCATTCTTTAATGAATATTGTGTGCACTAACTGAATAACGTCATAAGATTTCTCATAAAATTTGTAAAGAATTATATGAGGCCAAAATATATGCAGATATGTATAAATGAAAATTTTAATATTGCAAATAATAGGCAGCCAACATTCTCCACGTGGCAAGTGAGACAGAACAGATGAATCTATGGGAATATGGCGGCATCATTTAGTCATTAAAATGTAAAATTTAGGTTTCAGTACAGGTCGTTTCCATGACATTTTGCTAATATATATATTTGTTAGAGTACAGTGATGGGTGGATGAAAATTTCTTGGGAATTTTATACGGGCTGCATGGGGAAAGGAAAAGAGCCCCAGATTCAACATGCAAACCGGCGTGATTATCGCAGTTTCATTTTCATATTTTCTTGTTCACACATTTTGATAACACACCTGTGCGAATCCACCGGCGATAACTAGCCAGTTATAGGAAGGGAAAGTGTAAGAAGTTCATTTAAATCCGCGGGCGTTGGGATCCTCTCCTGTCGGAGCACAGCGCTCCAAGTGACCCTTTGGGGGGGGGGGGGGGGTCTTAGAGATTTACCCACATTCAGAATGATGCTTACGGTTGAGGTTGGCGTGGCGACGCACTCATGAATAAAACAATGGTGATTTCTCCTTTATTGTGGGTGACTCTGTGGAGTCTCACATAAATATTGGTGTGCATGAAATATGTAGAAAGAGAGAGATTAGCTGAAGTCCTATGCGTGACGACTGCGGATTCTTACGTGCAGATACCCTCTGCTCCCCCAGCCCTGACCGTAATTTTATTAGCGTTTTTTACTGCTCTCATGCGGTTTACGGATCTCGGTATCGTCAGGCCGTTTCCCGGATTTTCGGCACAGCTTCCCCCCGGTTGAGCGAAGCGGCGCTCCCTGGCAGAGCAGTACGTCCCTGTGACCCCGCCCCCCCCCCTCCGTGAAGGACGGCTGCAGTAACGTACGGCGTTCGGCTAGCACATCCCTGGCCCTAAACGCGTTTCTTGATAATTGGCTTCCAGTCTAATGATATGGAACAAATCCAAATAAGGGAGTGTGGGGATTTAAAAAATAAATTAAAAAACATCCGTTTTGCATGCTTATAGTTTTGTTTGAAGGCCTATAAGCCTGGAAAAGAAAAAACAAAAACAATATGAAAAACAAAAATATATTTCGGTAAAACAGGCAAAATTGACTAAATGAAAACCAGTCATCCGACACCAAGCGTAAGCATTGATCAAGCATAATTAGTGACCGTTTCGGATAAACGTGACTCTCCTATGGTGCACGGTGCCCCAGCGACATCTTTTATTTGTGTGCATCCACAAGCCACCGGCGATGAAGACTTCAGGCAGCAGCCGGTGTGGACATCTCTTATGTTAGCTAAAAAGATGTCGACATGCATTATTACTGTTTTTAAGCCTCATAAATGGGCTTTCGTTCGGAGCTCCGCTAAACGTGGAAAGGCGCTAAATCTAGGCAGACGATAGCAGCAAACGTCGCAGCTTTAGCGTTCATGCATATCCGCCTTTTCGGGCAATCGGAGGAAAGCAGGCCCACGGTGCCTAATCCCGTTTTTATCCTCGCCATCCCCGCGTATCGCACTCTCAATTTCATTCCACCGCTACTTTTGTGCTCTTTTTATTTGATCCAGGTTTAAAATTCAAACACCATTCAAGGGCATTTCAACCGGTTTTCCATGCTACGGAGAGCCTCCGTCCACGAGGAAGATTCCGGAATGCCGAGAAATCGTTTTCAGGCCAAAATACATGGAAAAGAGGCTTCAACATCCACCTTTAATCACAGTGAAGATTTAACATGAAAACAAGGACGTTTAGCCGCCGAAGAGAGTGGCGCAGGTGCCCATTTGGGATCCCAGGTTTCTGCCGCCTTCATACTGGGATTAAATTTTGCTCTGCCAGATTAGACCAGAGACTGTTTTTGGTACAAAGCCAAAATTTAAGTAATCAGAAATGACTTTCGTAGGAGAGGAGTTCTGAGTCTTAATGAGGGGAATGAAATAATGAGGAAATGAATAAACTTCTGTCAAAATCAGAGACTTACTCCTTCCAATATAAACAACAGAGAATTTATAAAGAACAAGATTAAACATTTACACAAAGCAGATTCATTTCTGACAATAAAGTAACCTCACTGAAAGATTATTGCATGTCATTTTTACATTTAAAAATTATTATAATTATTTATTAATGGTGCAGTTACATGTATATTGATCATTTACATGTGATATATTTGAATATAGTACAATTCTCTAATAAAGGTTAGTGGGTTTTATTTGAAACCAGACCATATAAATTAGACACGAAGTGTTGACATTAAAATGAGATGTATAATGGGCAGATATTTAAAAGAAAAATGAAATTGGTTTAAATAAAGTAAAAGTGAGAATTCCACATGTTGTATATGGAGTGATGAATGATGAGCTTATACCTGCCAACTATGTTTGACACACAAAGGGCCATGAGGCACCACTATGAGGTGCTAAGCAAGGGAGTGAGTTTGGAGGCAGTTCTGAGGCTACAGGGACTTTCCTTATGGAGGTCTTATTGTCCCCCTATAGGGGACAGTTTCCTCTGGAATCTGATCATCAGTGGGTTTTCATCACGAGGAACAATCCTGTTCCCAAGCGGATAGAAACACCAGATGAAACGTCGGGCTCACGGCTGGAGGAATTCCCCACAAATCTTTGAGCTTACATTCTGGGATCCTCGATAAACCAGATGTTTGAAATGTCAACTGAAAAGCCACTGCATTAGCACTGGAGTAGAACGCCTGGGCCGTGAAGCGAGACGGCCTCTGAGCCTCACAATCATCTCACTGTATCGCCGCGGTTACACACATTACAAGCCAGGTTCCAACGACTCTCGATGTCCATCTGTGTGACCACAAGATTAAATATGGCACAATAGTGTCTAACCCTTTGGCAGACTTACACAGAGGTACAGGGGAAGCTTACACAGAGGTACAGAGGAAGCATTTTGGCACCAAACATCATGATGAAGGAAAAGCAGCATAGTGCAGTAAGAACATCAAGATCTTTAGCCCATGATGAAGCTACAGGCCCACAAACAAGAAAGACAATTTATTGTTTAGAACAAGGAGCCTCGTACCGTCAGGGAAAGGGTTTAAATCCCAACTCTGTGTATGTGCAGAATCTGATGGGAGGCGACCCAAGAACTTTATGGAAAGGGGTGTATCAATAACAACGGTAAATGTTTTGAACCAGCGGGCAAAGGTTTGAGGGGGCCCACTTGTCTGAATGAGGGAACCTGCCTGCCCCACCCCCTCATGGCCCTCTTACCGACTTTTAAAACACTTCAACAAATAACCCGACTATATGTCCCTCCGCTGCTCCTAGTAACAGCTCTGGTGCTTATGAAACATGTTATACTAAAAGTACATAGATTAATGAGTCAATATATTCCAGATTCAACTGAGTAATCACCCCCAGTCTCTCCTATGTGCCCTGTGGCGGACTGGCATCCCATCCAGGGAGTATCCCATGCTGGCACAGGTCCCTGGCCACACTCCTGACCCTAACCAGGAAAATACATTCAACGATAGATGGGCAGACTATATGTGAGAGTGTCCCGGATCAGGAAGGAACATAGGGATTGGCCAGAAACACTAAACACATTTTTACTGCTCTCTCTCTGTATTTTTTTCTGCTTTTGAGGGATACGTGGGAGGATGTATGAGATCAACAGGACTCCGGAGTTCACCGAAATGTTCGAGAAATCTGTTGCCGTGGAAGAAGGGAGATTCAGATGATCTTCGTTGTTGAGGGTGGAGTGAAAAGGGAAAGAGCGATTAGTGGAGGCGGAGTGGGTGCCGAGAGTACTGTCTGGGTTACCGAGGCCCAAAACAAACTGAGAACTCAGCTGTAGCAACATCAGAAATGCCGGGCAGATGGAGTCCCTCTGCCCATCATGCTATGACAATATGAACAGGTGAAACCGATTAAGCAAATTCCTTTTGGATTGGCCTCCAAAAACAAATCAGGTATTGACTGAAAGCCTTCTGGGAGACTCCTTATCAACACACCAATGTCTCCCCCCAAGTGGCTGGAAGATGGATAGATAGATCTACGTGTTTGTAGGGGGTTGTTTAAACTAAGTTTTTACCTGTTACTAAGTCAACAGTTTACTGAGTTTTCTGGGAATTGCTTGCCAGTATTCATATGATAAGGACAATAAAGCTACCATTAAACTGATCAGATTTATTACGATATTGTGTCATATATGGGATATGTAAAATTAAACAAACAAACAAATACATTTTTGTATAGCGCATTATCACAACATTACATCGTCTCAAAACACTTTACAGCATCCCCACCCAAAGCCCCCAGTGAGTAAGCCATAGGCGACAGGAAGAAACCTTGGGAGGGACCAGACTCAAAGGGGGAGCCCATCCTCCAGGGGCCGGCAGGGAGAGTCAGATACAGTAAAATTTCAGACACAAACGGCGAGCAGGGGGGAGATGACAAGCCGGTGCCACCACTCCCTCCAATCGCCAGGCAGCCAGAAGGCAGGGAGCGGGTCATACATAGAAGATGACACAGGCAGAACGGTGAGCTGGATGCACGGACGTCATTGGTAGAGGCGACGTCACATGTTGCAGGATGTGCTGGACATCTTGATAGATTGAGGTAAATGGTAAATGGACTGCATTTATATAGCGCTTTCTACTCCTACGAGTACTCAAAGCGCTTTACAATTTATGCCTCACATTCACCCATCCACACACACATTCATACACCGGTGGCAGAGGCTGCCATGCAAGGCACCAACCTGCACACCGGGAGCAATTTGGGGTTCAGTGTCTTGCTCAAGGACACTTTGATGGGGTCAGGAGGAACCAGGGCTCGAACCTGCAACCTTCCAGTTGCCGAACGATAGCACTACCTCCTGTGCCACCATCCCTCCAGGCAGCTCCCCCCAGGAGAAGTAGGGGAAATAAAATATGCAATTAGCCAAAGTAGGGAAGACTATAGGCAGTGCTAAGAGTTAGGTGAGTGCAATATGAAGTGCAATGTGCAAGCTCCGGCAGATATGGCTATGGCAGCATAAGTAGGAGGGAGAGGCAAGTGGGAATGCAGGCATGGGGAGTCCCTGAAATGACAGCACTCCAATCCCACAAGAGATTGTGAAGCTAGAGTGACAGCACTGTCAATTCAGTTTATCCAAAGCCAATGGCACCGATCCCCACCCAGCTCTACACCTCACACTATAGGTCTAACTGGGAGTGAGGAGTTAGCTAGAGCTAGAACAAGTGTCCCTATAAGCTAAACTAAACAGGTGTGTTTTTAGTCTAGACTTGAATATTGAGAGTGAGCCTGAAACCCGCACATCAGGTTAAAGACAAATTAAAGACACCCCAATCAGTCTCTAGGTATGAATTAAATTTTGGCATTGTTGAAAGTTTTCTGAAAGTGGACTATTCTTTTGAGTGAAGCCCTTACACAGCACTAAGGTTCCAGAAAGGTGTCGCATCTTGGAATTAGTCAGTTTAAAAACCAACCTGGACGGTATTCTATACACGTCCTTCAGAACATATCGGCAAGCTGCAAAATTAATGAGCCAAAATATAATCCTGTAAATGAAAATACAAACGCAGATGTTGAGTGGTGCGTCCGCACACCCACTTGTGATCGCCCTCGTCTCCATTTGGACTGCAGGGTGCACCTGTGCACTTCTGCATATTTCTTGCACGATTACCGCCTTACTCTTATTCATTTGTATTACTTGTAATACTCCTGGCAATGGAAGCCAGGTTTACTTCTTCCTCAAACGTCTCTCATTCTCCGCCAAGCCAAGCAGGCAGGACGCCACCATGGATTGAGGAAAGATCAAGAGACGGATGTGTATGTAATTGCAATTATATGCCATTTTTTATTGCCGTATGCCGGAATGGGTACATGGCAATCGCTACTGCAACCTCGACATTTCCATGACCTCCGTGTTGGTTTTCTCATTGGACGACAGCGATATTCTTCCCTACGGACACCCAAACGAACGAACGCAGCAACTTTTGTCTCTCAAGGCAACAGCATTCGATTTCATAACCAAGACATGAAGCCAGCTGGCAACAGCCAATTGTTACAGGTACAGATTAAATTTCATATTTTAATTTGACCAAATTATATGAATATTAATTTGTTTAAATATAATGATAATAAAAACCCAGTGCTGGTTCGCCTTCAAACTGGAAGCAGTTCTAGTTTGGCTCATCCTTAAGATGTAAGAACCATACATCATTAAATGAATGAATAAATAAATACATAAACAGAAAATGCAGTTATGTAACTCGCCTGTTAATTTTCTGTCCGTCCACCTGGTTTGGCAGAGGTTTGGGAACTCATTATTTGTGAAAATATAAATCAACAATAATGTTAGGATGGGAGTTCCAGCATTTTAAGTATACACTGAAAACAGTAATCATAACTCAGGGTTAAGTGAGCACACCGCCTTTGCTCGCTCGGATTGGGGATACGCGGTAGACACCGATCTGGCTGGGAAAGTGAGGTTCAGGAAAGCTCAAAAATAAACCCATCCTACCAACAGTAGTTCCTTCTTTTCCCGGATATGTCGTTCAGCCACGAGTTGCCAGCTCCAGAGCTCGCCTCTGAAGAGACACGGCATCCATTATAAACCATTAAAGTCAGGCCACCCCTGCTTCCCTATCCCACTTTGGACCTTATCCCGCTAAGCACCTTCAAATTCCTCTCGTCAGGCAACCTCAAAGAAGCCACTTTCACTTCAGGCCTCAGTCTATCCTACATCAAATAACCGAGGATAGTTCAGCCGAGCATAGCTCCGCTAACTCACTGACTGTTTGTAAGGACACATGTGCACCAGGAAGGGCATTTTCATTGTGGGTGCAGCCCTCAATGGAGATGATGCTCATGTTGTACCCCTTTTTTGCTTACACAGTACCATAAGGTTGTCAGAGGGTGGGCTACTGATTGTTTTAGATTTACTTTGTCAAGTAGTTTCTGAGAAAATGTCTTTTTTTCAATAATGGATTTTCAGCGACAATATGTAAATACATTGAACTGAGCTTAAATTAACTAGCATGAAACTACAGCAAGTCATTTTAGGAAAACCCAACAGCGAGCAAATAAATGAATGTAATAACTGTCTCTTGAAATGTGCTGCAAATTAAGTGTTAATGTAAATGTCCCTGACATTAGAGTTAAGTTCAATCCAGTCCGGAGCTGTCTGCACCTTTCCAGTCCCCCACGCTAGTTGTCCTCATAAATCGGACTCGGTCGTGGCTCCAGATGTTTTTGTAGCACTCTTCCAGGTCAGAACCCCCAAGGTCAGCATAGGGCGTTGGGTTCATGAGTTGTGGAAGTTCCCCATGGGGATGGAGGTTGGGGGAGGTCTGTCTGGGGGTGCAACAGGTTGCATCTAGGTAACAACTCCCTTTTTTTGGGGGGGGAAGGGTGCCCACTGTGTCGGTTAAAAGTGAACCGAAGCTCGGACAGACTGGGGTTTTCAAGCCCTTGCTGAGGGACCTCCATGCTCCAAGTTTCAGGATGTGTACAGAATACAGGGACTGCACAGGGGCAGAGGATCTTCACGCCGGCCAAACACTGCATTCACTGTCCACAAATGAGCAAGGCCTGCCTTCATCTGAACAGCACCAAGTGTCTGAAGCTGAAGTTCGGCACCAATACGGTGGACACGTTGGTTTTTAGGGTTCAGTGTATTTTTCCTGTTTGTCTCTGTCATTCTCTCTAGGGAAGGTGGGTAGGAATGAGCTTTAATCAGAGAACCCAAGGATGCGCCCAGCAGGGCTATGGAGCTGCACAACATCGTAATGCCCAAAAGTGCAACTGAAGGCATGAAATGACCCAGGCAGGGAAGGGGAAAGGTGTTCATGGAAACAAGGTCAGACTCCATATTTAAGTAACATTATTAAGTACAGCGTCCTCATGGCTGCATTTTGTGCTGTTATGGGATTTTAAATATATATTTATATTAGGTGTTCCTAACAGCTAAAAATGCTAATGAGTTATACTATAAAGCCCAAGAGACCCCAAATAAATGGTTTTATGGCATTAAAATTTTAAAAGATATGCAAGTATTTTAATGCGTTTTATATTAATGGGCTTTCATAACACACCATTTACAATATACATTAGTAGGCAAAATTTCAGGAATTGTGATTTTGGGGGTGGGTTATAGCCCAGTGAGTCATCTGTGCCTATGTCCAGAAGCTTTTGGGTTCTAAGCCGGCAGAGTATTCACATGACTTTTGGGTTCTCGCACCTCCAACTGCTCCAGAGGTACTGGGTGCAATTAAATGAAGTAATACTTTATTTGTCATTGCTGGTTGATCAGAGACACTGTCACTCTAATCCTTGCTTTGGACAAAAGCATCTACTAAATAAATAAATGCATGAAAATCTGCTGTGTGTTAAGCAAGTTGTGTAACTCTCTATTCTAACTATAGAGCGTGTGATTTGAAAAAAAATTCATGTCTATTAGGATTCATCAGAAGTTAACTTTTCTTAAATTCATTAAAGCATCTTGAATAATTTCACGATTTAACAAGCATTTCTCATCGATGGAATTTTAGCTGCTAACAGTGGAAACAATATTTTAAGAACGTTTCCTGTTGACGTGTGAATAATGTGCCGGGTACCAGCTTTTCCCATGACATTTAGAGGTTAATTTGCATCAGGTCATGACTGCGAACTGATGGAGAGGCCCAGAAACAGAATCCGCCATCTTGCCGCGTCTTGTTGACAAACATGATTGATACGCCTCTTCAGGAGTCTTCAGGCTGGTCAGACCTGAAGAGTGTCACATGTCAGTCACAGCATCAAATGCAAACAATTACGATCCACTTTGTAGGTTAACGCCTCTATATTCCACATCTAGTCAGATCTCGATCATTTGCAATTAAAAAAGACTGCATATTCTATTTCTAGATCATTCACTGTAAACCTTTATACATTTTTCAGCAAGCCCTTTCTCTTGTATATGAAGGCAGTGTTTCCCAATCCGGTCCTCAGGGACCGGATTGGTCCATGTTTTTGCTCCCTCCCAGCTCCCTGCCAGACAGTCCACATTTTTGCTCCCTACTGGGAACTGGGAGAGAGCAAAACGTGGACTGTCTGGGGGTCCCTGAGGACCCGGTCGGGAAACACTGCAGTTAGGCAACTGGAGCATTAGCTATTACATGAATGAGGCCTGAGAGCCTGGGGTAGGTTTTACAACGTGCACTTTAAAAGATCCTGTTTATCTCCGTGCAGCGCCGGACCGTTTTGCTGTCATTGATGTGTTAGCGCCCAGGCAGGTCATAAATCAGCCAGACAGAGTTACGGTGATGCTGGCCTTTGATGCGGGTTCACCGTTCGGCCAGGAAGGGAAGGAGGAAGTGGAGATTTTTCACGGATTACTGCCCGGTGCCGCCCTTTGAGCTGGCCCTCTAACATTCCCAAAATGGCTCTGGCCAATCAATCATGGCACTTGTGCTCCCTCCAAGCGCACCGGGGTCTTTATGCAAGTCGCAGTCACAATCCCTGGAACAGAATTGGCCGTGCTAAAATGCCACTTTGACCTATTAAAGTCCCCAGACTGTAGGGAAGCTCCCTGACCCCCCCCCCCACCTATACCTTGGCCCCCTCCATCATACGGCTCACGGATACGTCATTTATCTCACTGATAAATAGTTATATCTAGCTGTGTGCTGATACTAACATACCACAAATATAAGCTGGCATTTTACATATGTAGCGTTCACAAAGCCAAAAAGATATTCCAAAATCCTTAGTATTTACTGACAAACAGGCTAATAATTTATGCAAATGGAAATATAATTCTAAATGCATTATTTCATAGCTATTCAAAAATACTTTAAAACAATTCCAACGTAACAAAACAGAAAAATTACACTAAAACCAGCATGAAATTACCCGAACAAAGAGTTTCGGAGCAGATCTCTACCGCACTGAACTATAACTCTCTCCCACAGTCATCATTTCTGCTAACAAGTGTAAATTGTAAACGCCATGCTCTGTAAGACCATTGATATAAAATGCATTAAAATACAAATGCATATTTTAATTTTTTATTATTTTTTAATTTTGTGCTTCTTCAATAATGTTATTGTTATGAGAGCATTATTTAGTCATGTAACATGGCCATGTGTTATGCATTACCCATATCAGTAACTCCAGCAAATAAAGAAATGAATACAATTTATAAAGATTATTATTATTATTATTATTATTATTATTATTATTATTATTACAATGTAGTTGTGGAGATTATCCAGTACTGTGAGCCATTGCTAAACACAAATCACATAAAAACAAACATTATTGTTCTTAAAGTTGCCGTCCTGCTCTATGACTCACTGGCTGTAATTAGAAGGCTGCTTGTTCAAATCCCAGAGTTGGCAGAGTGATGTTATCAGTGGGGGCTCCAGCAAGCCCCCTAACCCCTAACTGCTCTATGAATCTCATTCACTGCTATGTTACCATCGGAGGATTTCATCTTTTCGGTGCCATTTCTCGACGTATATCGCACAGCAGGTAAGCAGCCTTACTTGTGGCCTTGTGGTAACATCGGGCTGTTTTACTTTCCGTGAGCTGCTGCTGGATTTGATGCTTCTTAATGGCTTACATTAGACATGTTCGCTGCCATCTCAGGCTATGAGCAGCCAGTACAGGCTTCTTCCCCATTCCATTTTTCCTCCCAGTTACCAGTGTACCGATTCTTGTTATTTCTAAGTATGCATTTACTTTTCCGGGGGGAATATGCACACACACTTTAAAAGCCATTTAATTTATTTCAAAACATGTCCCAGTTAAACCCTGTAACCCCATTTAGTCACTAACAGCAATCCGACTGCTAGCGCTGGTTAATTACTCATTACGGGCTGCACAAGCATGCAAAATGACTTTTAAAGCTCAAGTAGAATAGCAGGCGTCGGACTGACTGTGCAGCTTAGCGAGGGACCCCCTACCCCCCCCCAAAAAAAGGCCTGACAGCTGACAGGAGTGTCTGCTTGTACGAGAGAAGGAGGTGGCCGGTAGCAGGACCCCTGCCTCCCCAAAACACGGTTCCGGCCAAAGGAGCCAGCCTGCAGAGTAAATTCACACATGGCTCTCTGCACATACTCTGCCCAGAGCACCGCAATAATAATAAAAGTACTTTTATTGTACTTTTTATTATATTTTTTTTCATTATCAAAGCCCATGAGTTTTGTGAAGGAGATATAACCTCAAGCTGCACATGCAGAAAATCAATCAGTGCAACACTTTACACATGGCGAGTAAGCAAGTAAAAGTTACGACTATTTTTATTGCATATGTACTGTATGGTAGCACTTGTGCTTGATCCTTGGATGATGATGATAATAATCATAATCATGCCATCATCATCATCATCATCATCCATCATCGTCAAAATTATGGCAAATGCTAAGTCTATAATTTGATAATTAACATTGAATTTTTGGTACAGCTACTATTTACAGTATCAGTATATTGACCCACACTTGTTTGCCTGTATGAATAATTACCGTAATAACCAAAATACAGTAACAAGCAAAATATTTGTGTGTTCGTTCACTTTTTTAAATGGAGATGAACAGGACGAGTGGGTATATTAAAAATTGATGGTTGGATGGATGGAGTTCATCTATATTACACTGTCCTTCGTGCTTTGGCTTAATTTTTCCCATTTACACTTTCGACGTCATCACTCCAAATATCGCCCAGCATTCTTGCACATTTAAATCAGCCTTTCATAAATGCGCGTAAAGACATTAATAAGGTTATTATATGAAATAATAAGGTTATTATGAGTGGGATTCTAACGACGAGGAAAAATCTTCCTTGAATACACTACAATATAATTATATACTGTAGGCACTGCCTTTTTTAGTTCCCCATATAATTTCATTTTAGTTTATATGAGATTAGAATAAATAAACGTTAATTCAAATGTATTTTTACATTTTCACACTTTTCTCCCCAAAAAGTACAACGTTAGTTCCAGGGGAGAAACCAGCGAGATTACAGTTTCTTTAATGTATACTTTCCTTCTGTTTAAGCGCCTAATCCAGCTTCATTTGTCCGTCTGATTCACCGTGCCGTGCATTTCATTCAATACGTCCCCGATTTGCATAGAACTGGCAGCCACTTATGTGATCTTTCCGTGAGAAGCCGCACGGATTGCCTGTGAATGATGAGATTTTAAATTGGAATACATTCGCAAAGAGAATGAACCCTTTAAAGTTCATTTATTTCATATAGATATGTTACTTAAAGGTACTGAAAGGTTTTTATTTTTTGATTCGCCTATCGAATCTAACGATTTCTGCCGCTCCGGCTTTACCTGCGTTCAATTTTAAAGGGCTTCAGTGTGACTCGATCTGAATATAGAGTGTCATTACCTCTGTTCCCCTTACAGCAAATTGGTGGCTAAGTCCCTTCTCCAGATGAAATGAAGGCGCCCAGAGCGATTGCGTACACTGGAAATTGCATGCTTTTATTCAGCCGCGCCAAGAAGTAATAAAATATAAATATCAATACGACGGTATATATCTTCTCCAGATATAACATGCTAAAAATAGCGGGGGGTATTACTGGGGACAAGTGTGAGGATAAGGCGCTTCCCGGACGGCCGAGCGGACGCCGCCGCGCACGTATTATTAAGGAGGCGGGAATGACGATTTAATCGTTTTGCACGCGCTTTTTGTAAAGGATGAATAAACAAGTGCATTTTAAGTGGCTGGGGGTGTCAGAATAGAAAGCCCCCTTATGGGTTAAATATTGCATTCTCATTTAGTTGTAGCGACATAGTGCATGCATATGAGCGTGATTAGGCTGGGTTCAGGTGTCCCGGCCAGTGCGCTTCTCCAAGTTTGTTCTCTGCTACTTTTGGGCCACGTTGCTCCTCAAATGAACCTAGAGATGAAGCTCTGGTCCCAAGCTGCTTTTGTGCTTGGGATGCATTTCAATGTAAGTCATTAATTAATACTTAAATGAGAAAAGGCCGGGGGTGGGGCGGGGGGGTTGCTGTTCCGTAATCCCGAGAAAGGAAGAAGAGGCGAAGGTGAGGGCTGGAGTTAAAGACGCTAAGCCCCCCCCGCACGTGGAGACCGATTAGGGTGTCAGACAAACAAATCGATATCGACAATAACAGCAAGTGGGTGCAAGAGGCGGCCCCCACCCTCCCACACCTGATAATTGCTTTCGTCTGTCAACAAACTGGTGCTGCCATCGTACACAATCTCAGCACCCCCCCCCCCTCCCCCCCCCATGGCGACAGGCGGTTATCTCATCTCACTACGGGGGAAATATCATGTTTAACACCACAGCAAACTGGAAATCAGCACTGATCTGAGGGAGTGTCTATCTCCATTGTACAGGCGTGGGGTTTACAGAGGAGTCTGGAACATAGTGTGTGTGGGGGTGGGGGGGTTGGGGCGTAGCTGATCTGGGGGTGTTGCTCCTGAGGTGTTAACTAATCTCCAGTGGCCAGTCTGGGGGTAGCTCCCTCTAATTGCCCCCCCCCCCCCCACCTCGATTTCAGGATGGGGTGGGCGGGCCCCTCCGGCCTCCCTGGAGGATCCTCACCTTCATTATCGCTCCTTATTGTCAAAGCCTCGCCCAGCCAAACAGCCCCGCCGTCATGCCGGCCTGCTCTTCCCCATTCCTCCTCCTCTTCCTCCTTCACTGGGCCTTCGGTTTTAATGACGGACCGCCAGCCAGAGCTGCCGTCCTCAGACGCTCGTTTCTGGTTAATTAAATCGCGGCATGAGTTTATGGGGGGGGGGGGGCACTTTTGCCCATAATTAACTGCTTTTTTTTTTTTTTGGTGTGTTTTTTTTCTCCTCAACAGAGTGGAGCTGTTAAAACTATTCAGGGGTGTCAGAGAGAACAGCAGTGAGGAAACACGGGGGGAAATGTTAGAGGTTGGGGTCAAGTGGTGGCAGGGCAAGTGGGGGCGGTTAGGGATTAGGGCACAGGAAGAACAAGGGGTACGGACTACATCTCCTTCCTGGTTAGGGGTCACTTCATACCCCCAGTGCTGAAAAAGCCTCCTTTTGTGCAATCTCTCTGTACAGCAGATGTATCTGGCCCCCCAGGCTAGCTGAATATCAGCACAGGTATGCTGTACACCCAAGATTCCTTCATCGTAGTGGTGGTGGTAGTGGTGGGGGGGGGGGGGGGGTCGGGAATCACGAAAGTAAACTGTAGTTATTCCGCCACGCAGCAGGAGATCACTGGAATGCTTCACTCCGCTGTTGATATAATACCGGCATATTCCCACCCCCCCCTGCTGCCCACCTCCGCCCCCCCGCAGCAGCTGAACACAGTGGATAATAAAATATCGTGACCTTTACTTTTCATGTGTGCCAATAATCACTGTCTAGAGCTGAATTAGAGACAAGGGAGGCACGCCGAAGCCAGAGTTGCAGAGTGAATGCGCTGATCTTAGCCGAACCGCTTCAGACATCAATAAACGAATAAAGATTCCGGTGACATAAAAAAAAAAACTTGTCTTTCTATCTGGGTCGCTGCTCACTGACCCTTGGGGGAGGCAGCTAAGTCAAGGCCTTTCGGTAAAAAACACAGAACGAATGCATCTAGGAGTGAGCCGTGTATCACTCTGGCTTAAACGGCCCGTAAGTGGATGGTGTACATAGAGGAAGGAGTCAGCACATTGTCTGGAGTAGGTATTAATAAATCGTATCACGCTATATTTAGTCATCCAGTGAGACTGTGTTGGGAAGCAGGGAGACAGTTAATCACAAAAGCAAACACACACCATGAAACTTGATATACAGGCTTGATGATACATCTCCAGGTGGAGGAGAAGGATACACAAAGCGCAGAGAAAAGACGATGAAGACTGCGCGTCGGACGATGAGCAGAAAATCATGTGTGTTTTTAGAGAGACACTGGCAGTAAATCAGGTAACAGAAGGACTGTAACGTGAGAGTTGGGGGGGGGGAGCAGATTGATGACCGCCACAGTTCCCAGACCTCCTGGTCTTCCCAACCACGCTGTCCAGTCAACTGTCAAACCACCCCCCCCCCCCCCACGGCTCCCACTGGGACAGCTGCACAGGTATCCCACTGAAAGAGCCCTCTGTTCTGGTAGATACCATGACGGGGACTGGAGAGTAAAACGAAGAACGGTAACGGAAACCCCAGCAAGTAGACTCACCCTAACAGGGCGGCAGGCCCCCGTATCCATCACGGTGTAGGACGTGGGGATCCCTCCTGACCCCACTCTGGGACGACTGAGCTAGCAAGCGACAGGGAACGGACGCACTGTCAGCAAAACTTTCACATGGAATGAAGCGTTTGTTTTCTGCTGCCGCGGAACAGCCCTTCAAGTCATCAAGAAAACATTACAATGTACAATATATACGATGTCAACACTAAGCATTACTCATCAAAATATACATAACATTAAAACTGAAAGCAGACAATTATTATCATGCATTGCACAGGGTGACTTGGAAATTATTTTCTGATGTAATCCCCGGGGTTTAATATTCCGTTGTTACCCTAATGATCCAATTCCTTCAAACAGAGCGAAAAACCTTTTCCTTTCTGCTTATTAAGCTCGTTCTCCGCTGTGTCAGTAAACAAACCCAAACCTGCCTCCCCCCCCCCAGACCTTGCCAAAATAAGAGTTTGTTTTGTTTACCCTAAAACAGAGAAACAATAATGTCGTACGATGTAAACAGAGCAAATCAGCCACGTCTTGATTGTTTGGTGCTGAAACAGGCCTCCGGAGAACCAGCAGCAGAGTCAGAGGCTGTGATTTCGGCTAAAGTGGGACCTGGTGGTGCCAAGCCCTGCTCTGGGACCCTGGGCCACACTAACGTGTCAGAAAACACTCCATCAGTTAGGTAAGCACAGCAAGCCAGTCTGCCCAGAAGACAGGAGGGATTCCCCTCTTTCCCACCCTAAAATGAGGTGATATCTATGGCAGCGGTTACCTGGCTGCAGGGTGGGGGTCATCGTCACCCTCCTTAAATAACTCTGTCATCCACACTCCACATGTTATTAATACACACACAGCTCCTTGAACTCAAGCTATCTAAACAATTATAAACATTCATATTTTGTATTGGCGTTAAGCACCAGTTGGAAGAAGGGCTGGTTTGGGTGTTAATTTAAAAAGCGATTAACCTCGCATGGTGCTCCGACACCTCAAACAGGCAATCAGCCTCTTGACGTGTGCAATTTAACCATTATCAGTATTGAGATGCCCTTAGCTGATTCCATTAGGTGGGATGACCAGACATAAGTGGCAGATATCGGAATAGAGCAGATCCCGTCGAGCAGAACTCTTGAAACTTTTCCTAATTTGTTGGTCAACTTATGTCCACGGGTGCCTGTGGCAAAGCGACACCATGACAGATAAACTCAACACCAGTTATATGAGAGGAAAGAGAGGAAAAAGACTGCTTTGTGCAGAAGCGGCTACATTTATTCACTAGTGTGAAAATATACGAGAGTAAAAATACAGTAAGTCCTTTTAACTACAAGTCCTAAAATACTCATATATGTAGTTTTTTTTTACTACACATATTCACTACACCTAAAAACAGAAATAAGACTACATTCACTACTCCACAGAATTTTTAAATTCTTCTGGAATATTATTCTAAATATTTTTAGTGAAGAGGAACTTTGTTTTTAACCTGTGTACTGAGAACATTTTGTCGAATTAATTCAGTTCACCCCGATTAACAAACAAAAGCACTGTTTCCAGTCGTTTCGTTCCTAGCACCTTGTTTTAGAAGCTTTACAGCCGAATAAAGCGGTATATAAAGAAGCTCCGTATCTGAGCCACATCCCCTTTACACTTAAGCGAAAGGCAGCTTTACCATTACGCCTTAACCTATTATCGCTAAGTATCTCTGAGCTGCCGCGTTCCGGCTCTCGACCCCCAGCTAAACAGGGCTCCTTTCGGCAGCGGCACCGTCATCAGCTACGTTAGTATTAGCATATTAGCACTTAGGATGTAATTGGCTCTACTGAGTGTCTGTAACTTGGTGTAGAACAGGCGTAGAACATACAACGCATTTCAGGTTCTCCCATCCTATATATGTCCATGGATACAATTTACCCAGAATGTACACCAAGACACATATATATATATATATATATATATATATATATATATATATATATATATATATATATATATATATATATGTGTGTGTGTGTGTGTGTGTGTGTGTATACACGTTTGTTTGTTTATTGATTCATCATTGTGATGTACTTTACTCAGCAAAGTAGTGCCATAAGAAACATAAACACCCTATTACGATGTTCACGTTTTAATTAAATACGTATAAATCTTTTTCAGTGCAGAATAATATTCCCAGCAAGTCTTCTGATTGAATTAATCTGCCCCCCCCTCCCCTCCAATCATCAGCGGCTATGTAAAGGTCAGATGCACTAATGCCTTATCAGTAATTCGCCAATGCTAGTTATTAAGGCTAGCTGGGGGGGAGGGGAGGTTAAGGTGGATTTGTTGCCTGCGGACATGTTAAACATGACCCACACAGGGGCTGCACTGGGGCTCGCCAGCCGCGCATCCGGCGCAGTAATCAGCTGGGGAGAGCCTTTAATAAAATTTGAATGACTCCCAGAGCTTCCCCTAGGATTCTCCCCCTGACCACATTGGAAATAATAACTGCCCCCACCCCCAACCTAACCCCCACGCACTTACCGCCGAGGGGGACGACAATCGGCGTCTCGTCGAGCGGCCGCGGAAACCCCGGTCTTCTCGGGGCCAGTGGAGGGGCTTCCGGGCGTAAACGTTAACGGTGGCCGGTCCCTAAAGGGCTATCCCGCCCGAAGGTGGGCGCCAGCTTTTCGGCGTGGGGTCTGCCGGGGAAAGGGGCTGAGGTGGGGGAGGGCTTGGGCTCAATCTGCCCCCGCGCGTTCCCTTTTTGAAGGGGAGTTCCCCCTGATTAGCCACACTTTTGCTTGGGGTGCAGTCTCCCCAGGGCGGACGCAGGTTTTAAGTCCATCAGAGGGGTCTCAGCTGCCAGTGTGTCGATGAATTACACACTATAAAAAGGTGTTGACAGGAGCAGCTGGACATCGGGGAGTGATAAAAGGGGCAGGAAATTCATTGAGAACTCGGACAGACCGGGGCGCCTGGGGTGCAGCTGGACGGAGGGAAAAGCTGCCATCTGCTGGAGATTCGGTGGTACTGCTTTACTGCGATCCCAGTTGAAGACTTTAACAGCAGCCATACCCGTGTTTGGGAAAAACCCAGAACGGACCATAGTTGTATTTGAGGAATTTTTCCCAAATACACGACTGTGAAATTCCTATTTCAGTGAGACTATAAACACTGATTACACCTGTGATAATTTAATTTACGTCAATAAAACCAGAACAGAGCAATTTGTGGGGACAGCCAGAGCAATGGAGAGAAGGGCCACATCAGCAGGCTGACTCAGGGGGTAGTAATGATGGACTGATCTAGGACTCGTGCTGGATATACCCAAGAATCATGTTGTCAGTATATGACACAGAAAATGCTGCTACACACACAAAATGTGCAGCACTGAAAACCGTCTCTTGGACTCACCAAGATACCTTCCCCAGGAAAATGAGCACGCACTAGAACAGGCACAACGCACTAGAACAGGCACAACGCACAAGAACGAATGTACACGGGCTCCATTAAATGAATTATAGATGAACGAGCAGACGTGGATTTAACGTTTTAGGGGACTGTCGTTTCCAATGCTGTCCCGAGGTCAGAGAAGGTTCTGCAAGTGTGATTTCTCTATCTGTCCTATTAACGAGTTGCCTGAGGTGCAAATTTAAGCTTAATCGGTGTCACTTAACTAAAACGGTTCTTGAAATAGAGACAAGTCCTCATAATTTTACTGCTCCTTAAAACAGATAATTATAAATGTAAAAACAGTAATGAAGTACCAGCATTATTCTTGTTGGTCTTTAATATATGTTCTTTACTGACTTACCAGTTATCGAATAACAGTTACAGGACGGCAGCCATAAATGCTCTAATGCCCTGGTAAGACTGGTGAGACGGATACATGAACGCAGACAGGCTCCATCTTTACAGCACAACGCTCTATGGCGACATCTGTCTAACACTACAGGGAGATCAAATGTCACGCCACGGCGCCTTCACAGCCACGCCACGCTGCTCACGCCAGCCGCAGGAGCGTGCTATGGCCTGCAGGGGGCAGCAGTGAAGGGACAGGCCCGTAAGCGTGTCTGCAAACAAACCTCCGGCCGAGCTGGGAAGCAGGCCTCGGCGCCGCCATCTTTGACACTAGACGGTACTTAATTAGCTTCCATCAGCTAAGCTCTGCTGGGAGAACGGAATGACTGATTAATTAAAGACAGAATTATGCTCCGGTACAGCAACTGATGACACTGAATATATAGCAGAGGCCTGTCTTTATTTATATGTAACCCGCACCGTAGATTTGTACAGCCGTGCTGTAGGGTGTAGTATTAATACATGTTCCTATTTACTGCAGCTATCTATGCTTAATTTTAGGAGTCATATCGAACCTAATAAATTAATGTATAATTAATCATACGGCATTAAAATTCCAGACTTAAACACCACATATGATAAGGACAGCGGCTATTCCTTTGTATGAGGGTGGATAAACGAGGATGAAGACGACGTTTTATTTGGCATTGGAAGGATTTTTCTCTGAACAATGTCTCTGAATTAATTTAGGTCAACTTCCACTCTGGGAATGTTAGGGCTTTTCAAAAAATGTGTTATGTAATTTTTTTTTAACTCCGTATTGTTGGAATGACTGATTAAAGTTTCCAGTCCCAGTAAAATATGATTGAACTCGGTCATTTACTTAATGGAGCTGGATTTTCTTCCTGAAACGCCTTATTGTTTCAGCTGGGCGCTTCTCATATTAGCCCATTGGTCAGATGTTGTCACACGTCTCTGAAAAATCTATTTCTATTGGGTGTTGGAAATCCCAACAGCAGCTTGTGTTTTGATTGGCCATATGTAGACCACTGGGCACATAAAGGTCCCTCGTCTCATTGAACCATTGTGGAATCCACCCTCTTGAAGGTACAAAAAATTCATTGGAATATTTTAAATAAATGAATTTCCCCCATGCATCGCCTATCCCTTCATGTGTCATATTTATTTTTATGAATAACATTTTTTTTGCACAGGACTGGTTGCCGTTAATGGTCCAAACTGATGACCCTGTTAGCACTAGGAATGTATTAAATGTGTCAAAACACACAAAGGTTGAAATCAAGGAGCCAGATTTTAATAGTACTTTTACACTATATCAGTTCTGTTTGCCTCCCCGCACATGGCAGTTTTGGTGTCTCCTTAGAGATAAAAGGTCAGTATCACTGACCTTGTTTGACGGCAAACTGGACCAGCCAACAGCCACAGAAATCAAATTAGGAAGGATTTCATTAGAAATACTGTGCTTCTGCATTACCTCCAATCCCACCTCCTTTCTGCAGGCAACCTAATGTTTATTCTTTCTGCTGGGTGCATATTCACAGCGCTGTGAGTGCAGATGTGCAGGTTATCCACCGCAGATTTCGAGGCAGGATGGAGTCGAACGGGAGTCCAGCATGTAAGCGGCGTCCAATCAATCACAGCGACGCAATTAGGTAATAAAAACAGACGTGGAGTCAGCTGATTCTCCTGAAGGTCAAAGTTCATGACTGGCCTCAGGAAGACTGGCAGTGATTGTGAATGAGTCTTTGTCATAAGCATGCAGTGCACATTGCAGTGACATATGGTGTGATGCAAAAGCATGAAGTTCTCAAAGAAAAAGATGTCTAAATGATGTTCATGTTGGCATAAAACTATGATTTTATGTCAAAGTCTGTTACCTGAGACTTTCCGGAACCTCTCCTAAAGTCACCCCGGTATTTGCAGTAACCGTCAAATACAGCCAAGTATTTGTTGACTGAAATTATGTTTGGCTAATTAATATCTCTTCAAATTACTTTAACTAATTAAGTGAGATTATGGTGAAATACATGATAACACATGGAATGGCTGAGGAGAGGTTTGGGAACTGAAGTGGTGTTCATCTAGCCATCCAACTAGATATCAGTAACCTTTTGGAGAACAAAAGAAATGTGTGTTACTTTTCTTTTTGTTTTTCTTAATTTGCACATGTTCTAATGTTAAATTGCGTTTTTTTCTGAGAAAAATACACTTTATACCCAGATAAACAGTTTTAAACATTTTCTGTGATTGCCTAAAACTTTTTCACACAAAGTGGCTGTTTGGAAACTTACAAATTTCAGTTGCTTTTCCAGAAAAAAAGCCTGATGTTTCAGGGTAACAGGATACATGCCCTACCTACACAGAGCTGTTAATCAAACCCCACTCCCACAACCCTGATCCGACGCCGTGGATAAACCTTCCTGATAACATCTCGATTGCTCATGTAGGTACTACCGATAAAGCTGTTCTGGACAAACCTTCCTACAGCAAGGCAGAAATTAATAACCTCTCTCTCCCTTCCGAGTCCCGCAGTTCTTAAGCACTTCTGAGTGCTCTTGTTTACTTAATTGGATTAGTTCTAATAAGTAAACAGAAGGCAATGTAGAGTCATGCCCTAATATAATATGGAAATAAAAGTAGGAAGTTGAAATGGCTAATTTCCTTGTCGGCATATTTAATGACGGAAATCTACTGGGATTAATCGCAGAGGGGCATGGGATAGACCTCGGACTAGGGAGGAAGCCTCGGGCCTTAAATACGTCGTTTGACCATTTAAAGGCAATGTGATTAAGCACTGCGAAGCAGGGCGGGGCCCAGGAGGGGGCACTGTCGTTAATTATTAAAAAGCAAGATGTGCTTATCTCAGCTCCTAAACTCTGCCGCTGATGTTTACATGCCCGTTAATCCAGATTACATTATTGCTCACCCAGGTCCCTTTTGTACTTTTCTGATTCAATAGTTCTAATTCTAATTCCCGTATCCACCATAGCTGGGAACATTTTATCGATATTCAGTGGTTACGGCTCCCGGTTAATCATCCCACTTCATTTCCCCCACCCATGACAGCGATAAACTTTCCGCTAAATCCACAATAGCGAACACAATAGAAACGCTGCAACCTTTACAAATGGGCATTCCTTTTTTTTGAGGGCTGTCGACGGTGACCTCAAAGTGGGCTAAGCGGTAGGAAAGCCGTGCTTCCCCACTGCAAACCAGCTCCGCTTTACTCAGCCAGCAAATCAACCTGGACGAATCGCAGAAGGAAGACAATCAGATGCCATAGATTCAGCTTCATACGAACTCATCCATTCGCTCAGATTCATGAATATTCACTTATTCTAAACCCACATTAAACCAGGTCCTGATAGCAACATTATTTTTCAATTCCTCTGAATTACGGCCTGAATTGATAGAATGATGACCATTCACACAAAATGCCCACAAATCACTCATTCTTTTCACTCCATTCCAAACAAAGACAGCGTTGATTCGGCTTTGGGGCACGAGGCAGGCTGGGCCTTGGGGAACTAAGGACATGGGCGATACTGTAGAACTTTTGATCATAATAAACAGTCCATGAAAAAGTTAATTGTGAAAGTCATTGGAAATTGCACCCTAATTACTACATTTCATGTTTCATTTAAATCTCTCATCAAGCCCCTCACCTCAAACGTGTATCAATCTATCGTGCCGAGTGCAGCGACTCCACTCGGGTCCTGAAGGGCTTTCGGATGGCCACGAGGTTCTCCGGATGAGAAAGGTAATCTAAATTGGTTCACTCAAGGCTACGATTAGGTGAATCGGCCAGTATGGTGGTCTCAGCTAATAGAAGCCTGCAGACGTCCTATTTCTTCAGTAGATGGCTGTTTTTTTCTGTCACAAGAAATCACAGTTTGGAAACAGCTATTTGGCAGGAAACGCTGGCGTTTTCAGAGGTGTTGCACTATTCCGGGGCCTGCTGTGGATATTGATCATACTGACACACTCTTACGTGGAAACAGATGTAGAGATGGCTGATAATGTTGCTTTTAAGAATATATGTCAACAGTCTGAATATTTCATGGGGATGTGAATAGACAAAGATTCCGAAAGGAACGCTGGATGCCAATGTCTCACGTTTAGAAACAGATCCTTGTGAAATACACCCCCCCCCCTCATAGGTACTGTATGGGCACAATTGCCGGAGCTCTGTGTCTCACCCCACATTCTTGAAAACATTCTAAAGACTTTCCAGCATGTTCTAGGAGTAGTTGGATCCCGCAGGTCAAATTGGCTAAGCAGCAGGACCAGAGAAAATGCCCAAAGCTTCAGAAATGCGTCGGTAGCCCTCAGAAAAACCTTGAGCTCCTGAGAAACCTCAGCTGGAACCGCTGCTCTAACAGGATGTGGTGGCTTTTCTCAACAGAGGGTGCCATGTTCCCAGTACGGGTTTCCCCTGTCCACAAATGCCAGACCCTCAAAACCAAACAACACAACCAGTTCCTGTCATCATATAGCCATGGTGCTGAAGAGGGACAGGGCAGACAACTCCTTCTTCCTTCTTTTCTTTTGCTCTGCCTTCCTTCCTTCCACCTTTCTCTTCCTTCCTTCCTTCTCTCTTGCTTTCGTTCTACTTTCCTTCCTTCCTTCTTTCTCTCTTGCTTTTTCTACTTTCCTTCCTTTCTTTTGTTCTGCCTTCCTTCCTTCTTTCTTTCTCTCTTGCTTTCTACTTTCATTCCTTCCTTCTTTCTCTCCTGCTTCCTACTTTCTTTCTGTCTTTCTTTCACACATGTTTGTGTATTTACACTCGGCCCTCAGAAACCTTCACACGAACCCACGGCGGGGAAGTACAGATACACAGATGTACTGGCTCTTTAATTGCAGCCATATGCAGTTTGAAAGTATTGCGTCTCCTAACGGCTCCCCGGAGAGAGAGGGGTTAATTGACGCAGCTGCTGATAACGCGATATGCATGACGCGGGTGACGGCTCTCCCAGGCGGCTGTCATTAAAGCGAGTGTTTAATGACGTGCTAAACAGGCCGTTTTTTTCCCTGCTTTTCATGCCTGGGGAGGCCAGAAACACACACACACACAGGTTTGATATTATATATTTGTGGGGACTCTCCAGTCATTTCTATGGATAACACTCTAGTCCCAACAGGATGACCTTAACCCCTACCCAGCCCTAACCATAACCATAAGTAACCAAACAAAATATGAGACTTTTGGCATTTTTAGTGTTTTGACTGCAATATTCAATTTATATCCTGATTACCCCTAGTTGAAGTTTGTCCCCACAATGTCAAAATAACAGGTTTTTATCACATTGTGGGGAAATTTGATCCATACTATGTAATATATAACCCCGCACACACACACACACACACACACAAACACTCTTCAGAAAACTTAACAGAGAGGACCTGCATTGATTAATCTGTCAGATTATCTTAAGTACTGATTTGCACAGCAAGTATGCACTTTCAAGTGGCTGCACCCCCCAGGGGGTGCAGATGGTGAGGGGGACGAGGGGACACATCCTTCCCCTGTTATATAGGGACCCCCACTTTTAAGAGGAAAAATAACAAGTACAGTAGTATCCCTAAATAGGGTTTGATACCATGATGCTTCAACTCATCAAACTATAAAACTGTGTCGACCATCACAAACTACTCACAGCATGCTGCAGGTCCCCTCGCAAGCGCATGCATCCCCATGTCTGTATACACACGCACCTATCCCCATGCCTGTGCACACACGTGCATCCCCGTGCTTGCGCACACGCACATGCATCCCCATGTCTGTATAGATACGCGCATGCACCCACATTTCTGTATACACACACGCGCGCATCCCCATGTCTGTATACACACGCATGCATCCCCCGTGCTTGTGAATACGCACAAGCGCATGCATCCCCGTGCTTGTGCACATGCGTGCATCTCCATTTCTGTATACACAAACACGCATGCATCCCCATGTCTGTATACACACACTCACATCTCCGTGCTTGTGCACATGCGCATCCCCATGTCTGTATACACACGCATGCATCCCCCGTGCTTGTGAATACGCACAAGCGCATGCATCCCCGTGCTTGTGCACATGCGTGCATCTCCATTTCTGTATACACAAACACGCATGCATCCCCATGTCTGTATACACACACGCGCATCCCCGTACTTGTGAACACGCGCGCATCTCCATGTCTGTATACACACACACGCATCCCCGTACTTGTGAACACGCATGCATTCCCATGTCTGTATACACACACGCGCATCCCCGTACTTGTGAACACGCGCGCATCTCCATGTCTGTACACATGCGCTCCCACTGCCTCCCTTTATCTCGTTTGTAGGTAGACAAAGTGCACACATCCTTAAATTGTGCTGGATGCAGTTTTGGTCACACGGACCAAAGTAGTATGCAGTACAGAAAAAAAGCAACCCAGAAAAAGGTAAGATCTGTTACATTGTTCTTTCAAATAGCAGTGAAAGCAGTGTAAGTAACCAGATATTCTATATTGGCTTAATCTATATCGAGCTGGTATAGAAATACTGTTAGATGCAAAAAACAGTTTCCCATATCTCTGATAGGCTAATATATGTTACTGCAACAAAGAAAACTACTTCATCCAAGTTTGACCTAATGTTAAATTACTGTATGCCTGTTAGAAAAAGCTATAAATCTCTGAATGTGTCCTCACCTAATATGTAGCATTACAGTATACTGGGGCTCAGTAAATTTAAACTTGCAAGAAATTATAAAGAAATCTGTTGTGTATGCTATTGCCCAATTGGCCATTTCTGGGTGATTGGCAAGTCTATACCAGATAACACTGCAACATTGTATGTATGCTGGCCAGTGTCAATCAAAATGTTTAGTACATTAAATCACGCTGAATGCCTCATGAAGTGTGGCTGGATAAGCTTCAGAGTTGAGACCTTTTGCTCACTGTTTGGCCCCCCCTCCCCCACTTCAACAATCTCTCCTGCGCTCCTGCCTGCCCGCCATAACAACATAATCATTTCTAACCTCACAGTCGCTCCATTTTCTAAAAACAAGAGAAAACAGCACCTCTGAAAACGACACTGCGATGTTTGTGGAAGGTGTCTGCTGGCTCGCGCTGTAGGTCTCCTCTCACAGTAATGTGATGTGTTTTAAGTGGACCAGTTTCTAAGTTACTCTAAGTGTGCTGGTGTGCGTCCTGCGAAGGACTGGAATCCCATTCAGGATGTCCTCCGCTCTTCCAGGAATCACTGTACACTGTACACTGCATAAGAGTTATAGAAAATGGGTAACCACCTGTCCACAGACTCAGGGTTAAAAAGAGATGAACCTAAGGAATAAAATAAATTCATAAAGATGCTTTAGGTAAAGATACATCCCACATAATAATAATAATAATGAGAGTGATGAATCATATAGATGTTTCCAGCCTGGCACAGATCTGAAGTCAGTAATTAAATTTTACCTGTATTAAAGCAGAAACTAACCTTTTTTTTAATTTGCAAAATAAAATGCTTCGAATCCACACTCAGTAAAGCGGAATGACACTCATACTGTTTGGATAATTAAGCCAAGCACTGTACCCAGAGAGGCGAATCTGTCCTGCAGTCATCGACCTGTGCGCTGGTTAAACCGTCATCAAATTAACAGCTAATTTACCACAAATTCATGCTAAAAATTCTGGCTAGGTGCAGCCGGTCAGTCACTGGTTTTCGCCCCTGTATCTGGATTACTGACAGTGAGGCCCACCAAGCTCAGCTTCTGTCCCTTTTCTTAATCATTTCCCAGGCTGCTTCTAGCTTGATCTGTCATCCTCCTCTATCCTGATTATCAGGAGACGTCAGTTTCAAAGAAACAACTTAATAGCGGAGTCAACGAATTAATTAGATGTGTTAATGAGCTAAAAGCTATACCAAATTAAATTAATGCAGTAATAGGCAGAGACAGCGAAATTAGCTTCAATTTCTGTAAATGTACACAACATCTCAGGCTGTTTAAACATTCCCATCCCCCAAAGCTAATCAAGAGCTACATTGCAATTAACTGCTTAATTACAGTACAGTCACTCTGCAGTCTGATGGCGCTGCACCATTACGTAATGGCTTTTAGGAAGGAGCGAGGCAAGGGGAGGGCAAAACAGCCTCCCCCCACGATTTTCTGGGGCTGCCTTTGGGCCAAGAGCTCCTTCAATCACCTTGGATTTGTTCTGGCCCTCCACAGCAGGCCTGCGGGCACAGCAGGCCTCCAGGAAGGGTGCCCCCAGCACCACCTAAGGCTTCTCGTTTGGGTAAAACCTCGACTCTTATCATTTTCGGTTTCTGCTGCAGATTTGACAGATGGGACCTTTCTTTGGGTGACAGAGAAACACATGGAGGCCCAGAGACACTTGACATGTACAGAAATTCACACGCAGCATCTCATTTTAAACCCATCAATATTGTCTAAATATGTCACCGTAGAAATACAGTTCGGGGAGGTCGTGTTGATAATGATTCATTTATTTCCCGTGTGCAGAACGTGTCCAGTTCGTTGGGCAGTTTGTCTGGTGAGTTTACGCCTTTATGTACCAAAAAAATGTTTAATGTCTTCTAGAATATTCCAGGCTGTCTTGTCGGTTTCCTTCCACAATTCAGAAACATGCAGTTAGGCACTCATATATCTAAACCGTCCACTTTGAGTCTGTGTGTGTGTGTGTGTGTGTGTGTGGAAGGGTATGTATCTGTACTGGGTGTCCCCTGTCCTGTGCTTCCTGGGACAGACCTTCAAACTGTATGTAAGCAGGAAGGATGACAGAGATAAAGCTGACATGTAAGTTAGAATTGGAGCTGGTTTGTGATTCAGAGCATTAATCCTGGATTTAGGGCCAAGCATGCAGTGGGATGCATGACACAGCTGTTAGTCACTCTTGCAGCCCAAACAGTCACGGGCCATTCCATGGTGGGTTGGGGGGGGGGGGGGGAATAGGGGGGAGCTTCCTCAGCTAGTCATCCAAGGGGGTTAACCACACTCATGTGTCCGTATTGTCCTGTCAGTTCCTCAGTGACTCCTGACCATGTTTCCGTGGTGACTAACAGGCAGCTCTTACCGATGATGGCAAAACCATCGGGACGGACAGGAAGGTTATCGACCGGGGAGGGGGCTGGTTTGGTGCCTGTGATTAGCTGAGCTGGTGCCCCCTCAGAAGATGGCGTCCTGCACAATTGTCCGTCTTACCCTTGCCAGCATCTGCCGCCATTACTGTCAAGCTTGTGGCTGCTGCATGACCTCTGGCCCGTTTCCTTGGCTGTAGAGTCCGTCCCGGACCGTTCGGAGGAGGCTGTTTCTCATGTCCTCACCTCAACTTCCTAGATTCTACGCAAATCTTGCGCCAAGATGGCGTGAAACCCATTACATACACGTTAGCCTTTGACGGGGCTGTTCCAGAGCACAAACATGCATCTGGAGTGCGCTTTGCCAAAGCCTGCAGGATAGAAATAAAACACTTACGAGCGCAGGCTTAAGGCCTCGAGTGGGATTCCGGGCCAAAATACAGGACAAAAAAATGATGTTGCAAATATGTACTGAAGTGATTGTTAATATTGTGAAAATCATTCATTTTAAAAGCAACCTTCATTTAGGGGTAAACAGGTTATAAACTGCATATTGCAAATGAAATTAATTGGTTTTAATTGGCATTATTATTATTGGATTGGACACTGAGGTATGGGTACAGGCTACAGGGTATGTTTATGGCCGTCACAGAATCTCACAGCCTTACAGGGGATGGGGAGAGTGCCCCCTAGCTGAAGCTCCCTGTCACACAGCAGGCCTCTTACAGGCCTTAAACATGCGTGAGCGAGCTGTGATTAACTCCGCCATCAGAGGGGACGCAGAGGGATCCTGGCGAGAAGTCCATCCTTTCTGGGTGTGGGACCATGCGAGCGTGAGGCGGGGGGGATGGGGGCTTTGTTTTTACTGTTTCCTAGAGCTCTGCTCAGCTGGGAACGAGACGTACACATAAACACCATCTGTCAGGTACAGGCGTACCTGCTAGGAGCATTTAACTAGGAGCTCCTCCCCCCCCACCCACCCCCTACACCTGTGAAGACACTCATCTTGAAGGGACACAACCGCCACCTCTTCTGGCGCCGTGCGACTCAGGGCACATCACACAAACAAAGCGGCAAACATCACACACAAAGGCACCTTCGAGACCGACTCTCCCTACTTGCAGCACATGACAGCTTCCCTTAGCCAGAACAAGGTCTCGTACAACGACGAGCCTTTCTGTTATAATACCCAGACTTTCCCTTAATCCCTCCTATATTTCCCAAGTCAGACATAAAACGTGTTAGAATATTTCAAATTGTATGTGCCATGAACGTCTCAGTAGGAATAAAGGTTTTCAACGCTGTAGTTCTCGTGTTTGTGCAAATGGTAATACGTCACCTTGGACTAGGTGTCTGTTGATGTAATCGGCCATGTCTGCTGGGGCCAAGGTGTGTCTCTCCCCTTTCAGGGCGTCACAAACTGGAAAACAGAAGTGGAGACCGAGTGCAAAAAGGCCGCTGTAAACAGTTATCCTGATGCCATATCTGTGGCTGTATTTCTACACGAGTTTAGATAGGTTTCATAACAGTACTGGGGAGGTCTAGATCATTCCCTCCTGGAAGCTTGCTGCTGTAGTTGACAACTGTGGCTCCCTAAATCCTTCAAAGCGGCGACTGCCTTCAATAGTGTGTCCGTTTTATCAAGAAAGAGCCATTGAGTAGCTTTCAAAGCCTGATCAGAGAGTCTTCAAGAGGCTACATTAGCACACATTAGTGTAAATCATACAAATGGGGCTTTGGTGGAGTGCTTTACTAAACACGAGCTACAAAGCATCACACCGATTAGCAGAGAACAAGAAGGAATCCGGGAAACCAAGTGCTCGGTGCCTGCATGACAATAGATGAGGGAAACTGTCGCAAAGCTGTAATCATCATGAAAGAGCCTTAACCACACGGGTTCCTCCATGGGAGACACTTCTGTGGAAACGTTGTCAAATTTAATGCATATTCACTGTTCAGTTTCCAAGGTTTAAAAGCATGGTTTCCTGCATAAAATCTTGCCCTGGACTGTTAAATGTGTTCTTCTTATTAAGGTATGACCCCCGTCATCTGGTTGGAAGGGTTCACAAAAAACATTCAAATTTTACACTATCACAGCCCTGGAAATACATAAACTGTTATCCCTCCAAAATAATTTCTTTTCACGGTAATCGCGATGACAGTACAAGAAATCAGAACGTCATGCATCCAGTGTGGTACCCTACATCGAACATCATGTATCCAATGTTGTAACCTACACAGAAGATCATGCATCCAGTGGGTTACATTACACAAATTATCATGTATCCAGTGTGGTACCCTACATAGAACATCATGTATCCAGTGTGGTACCCTACACAGAACACCATGTATCCAGTGTGGTACCCTACATAGAACATCATGTATCCAATGTTGTAACCTACACAGAAGATCATGCATCCAGTGGGGTACACTACACAAATTATCATGTATCCAGTGTGGTACCCTACATAGAACATCATGTATCCAGTGTGGTACCCTACACAGAACACCATGTATCCGGTGTGGTACCCTACATAGAACATCATGTATCCAATGTGGTAACCTACATGGAACACCATGCATCCAGTGTGGTACCCTACACAGAACACCATGTATCCAGTATGGTACCTTACATAGAACACCATGTATTCAATGTGGTAACCTACATAGAACACCATGTATCCAGTGGGGTACCCTACACAGAACATCATGTAAGCTTATGTTCAATATGGAATTCTACAGTGGGAGAGAGGGGCAGTTTTTTCCCAAATATTCACTGTAAGCCCCCAAAAACATGTCAAACATGTCAAAATCATGTCAAGCAGTGCCCTGGGTTTTTCCCCCCTCCTTGCTCTCCGTAACACCTCTCCTGCTTGCCTCCACTTCTGCATACAGGGATGTCGAGCAACAGGATGACTCTCCACATGAAAGTTTAATGAATAAAATTAGCTGACGGTTAGGCACATGGGACTCGCTCATTACTAATTATGTTTGGTGTCAGGTGTTACCTAAGCCTACCAGTGATATCTCTGAGACATAGAGCATTATATGCAGTGTTTTTACTGATGGTTCACTCAAGAGCACTGTTGAATCCCACCCCTACCCTCTCTGTAAAGTGCACAGTGCAAAGATGTGCAGTGAAGCTAACTGTCACCAGTAAGCTGCCCAAAGACTATTACTGCATATGTATGCTGTGATGGACTGGCATTCTGTGTGGCGTGTCCCCCAGCCCTGTGCCCTGCGCTGTTCTCCCTGATCAGGATAAGCAGTTGGAGGATGAACAGATGCTTTTATCTTGTTCTACTTTATATTACTCATCCATATCTTATCCAGTACAGGGAGCTAGTGAGCCTGAGCCCAGATAAAACAAGGAGGGGATACATGGGAAGGGGGCACACAGGGAAGAGGATACACAAGGAGAGGGCACATAGGAAGGGGGTACACAGCAGAGCATGTGAGCGGAGCGTGAGCGAGGAGCGGAGTGGTTGGAATTTAGTCAGAGTGCAGAGCGTTTTTTTTAATTAAGGCTGGAGCGGTCGCTCTGTCTCGCTCCAATTTCGCTCCGATACCGCTCACACTACGATTCTGAGGTGTGCCCAAATCTACCCAGAATTCATCTGTACAATTATCAAGACTATTACAGAAATTGACCGAGATGGAAATCGCAAGGGGGCACATAGGGAAGGGGATTCACAAGGAGGGGGCATAGTGAGGGGGCACAAGGGGAGGGGGCACACAGGGAAGGGGATTCACAAGGAGGGGGCACAGTGAGGGGGCACACAGGGGGAGCACAGAGGGAAGGGGATTCACAAGGAGAGGGCTCAGTGAGGGGGCACACAGGGGGAGCACACAGGGAAGGGGATTCACAAGGAGAGGGCATAGTGAGGGGGTACACAGGGAAGGGGATTCACAAGGAGAGGGCACACAGGGAGGGGGTACACAGGGAAGGGGATTCACAAGGAGGGGGCATAGTGAGGGGGTACACAGGGAAGGGGATTCACAAGGATGGGGCACAGTGAGGGGGCACACAGGGGGAGCACACAGGGAAGGGGATTCACAAGGAGGGGGCATAGTGAGGGGGTACACAGGGAAGGGGATTCACAAGGATGGGGCACAGTGAGGGGGCACACAGGGGGAGCACACAGGGAAGGGGATTCACAAGGAGGGGGCACAGTGAGGGGGCACACAGGGGGAGCACACAGGGAAGGGGATTGACAAGGAGGGGGCATAGTGAGGGGGCACACAGGGGGAGCACACAGGGAAGGGGATTCACAAGGAGGGGGCACAGTGAGGGGGCACACAGGGGGAGCACACAGGGAAGGGGATTGACAAGGAGGGGGCATAGTGAGGGGGCACACGGGGAGGGTGCACACAGGGAGGGGGATTCACAAGGAGAGGGCACATAGGAAGGGGGTACACAGCAGAGCATGTGAGTGGAGCGGAGCGTGAGCGAGGAGCGGAGCGGTTGGAATTTAGTCAGAGCGCGGAGCGGTTTTTTTAATTAAGGCTGGAGTGGTCGCTCTGTCTCGCTCCAATTTCGCTCCGATACCGCTCACACTACGATTCTGAGGTGTGCCCAAATCTACCCAGAATTCATCTGTACAATTATCAAGACTATTACAGAAATTGACCGAGATGGAAATCGCAAGGGGGCACACAGGGAAGGGGATTCACAAGGAGGGGGCACAGTGAGGGGGCACACAGGGGGAGCACACAGGGAAGGGGATTGACAAGGAGAGGGCACATAGGAAGGGGGTACACAGGGAAGGGGATTCACAAGGAGGGGGCACACAGGGAGGGGGATTCACATGGAGGGGGCACACAGGGAAGGGGATTCACATGGAGGGGACACACAGGGAAGGGGATTCACATGGAGGGGGCACACAGGGAGGAGGCACATAGGGAAGGGGATTCACATGGAGGGGGCACACAGGGAGGAGGCACCACGCATAGGATTCCAGTGCTCGAGTGTTGTGTTATCTTTTAATTTAATATACATATTTATATTATATTATATTATAATATTATTTGTTTTATTGTAAACAAACTATAAATTCCCTCTTATTTGTCTGTTTTACAATCTGAGAGGTGTTTGCCCTCAATCAGGAAACATGGCTGGTAGCATAATTAAAAAAATTCTCATAATTAGCTAATCCATAGCACACAGGGCTGGAACTCAAAAGCACAAAAAGGAGGTGGAACTCAGAATGAACAATTTGACTGTGGAGACCAAAGAATCGTGGTTTATTTGTCTGTGTTTTTCCCAGCAGAAATGTAAACACATTAGAGGTGAAATAAGATGTGTTCACTTTCCTTTTTTCTCCATGCGAACGGGGCTGTGAATTAGCGCAGAGTCACATGACCGCGAAACGGGGCAATCGCGGCAGTGAATCAAACGCAGGGCCAGGTCGTTTGAATTCACTCCGCACAGCCGAAATCTAATTAATATGTAAATTTCACATTGTTTATTAGTTCTTTATTCATTTTTCTTTTTTTTTCAGCAGAGACCAGCTTCTAGGTTAGGAGGGAATTATTCTGGGCTGTTAACAGGATATCTGGCAAAGCCTTGACGGTCCATAATCCAGCATTTTAAAGACAATTGACTAATATACGTCTCGTGCTGTAGTGTCGAACCTCAAGCCATCGGAGAATGTCTAATAATTTTTTATTAGACAAAAGTAATTAAAGAGCATCATACCATCTAAATTTGTAATTAAACACTTTAGCATAATCATGCAACACAGTACGGCTCCAAAAGAATTAATTATAAGAAGTATTGCAGATAAATTAATTTATTTGGATCCTATTGTTTTTGGGCTTAAATTCCTGCAGTTAAATCTTTGAAGGGTCTCCTACATGATAGCCTCCTTTTTTACTTGCACTTAGATGTAATACAAATGTGGACCCCCTCCGGAACATTCCCGCTGACGTTTGTCTGGTTGTCTGGGCAGCTCTGCCAACATTTACCCCCCACATCTGGAGCCTGGGAGACACCGGGACTCCAGCCAGTTTATTTCCACCCCCCAAATCAGGTAACCCCCCCCCCCAGGTGACGTGCTCCCCGTTCCAAACACCCACCCCCGTGTCTCACCGACACTGCGGCCACTTACATTTCCTAGCTGAGTTAATCCCAGGCCAGGAGGGTTGTCCAGACCATCCCCTGGACTCTTCAGGAACTAAGCAGTACAATTTGCATCGCCGACCCTGGCCCCCCCTCACCCCCCCCCCCCCCCCCCACGGAGCCATTTACCTCTCCCAGAGCCAGTCCGAGATATTAATTAAGATAAATTCCACCGCCACGTCTGAAATTCAGCTATCCAGCAAATTCATCAAAATTATGTTAATTATTTCTGTAGGGCAGCAGAATTATTACCTCTTTCGTGTCTGATTTATATTAATATTCATAATTTAATAATTCAGCATCACGGTCCATCTGGCTCAGCAGCGTCGCACTGTAGCATTTTCGCTACTGCAACAACAAAGAGAAGGATTGGGGAGACCCCCTGACCGCTAGCCTGAGCCCCCCTGCAAGCCACACACTGACACATACATCTAAAGGGACCAGCGATGCCCCAGGCATCCTGACAAATAAAACAAGAAAGTCTTTGCCGCGTCCACTGAGCATTTCCACCGCACTGTACTGCTACTGTAAATATTTTTAGAGGTGCCTCTGTCACCCGCTCTCAGCCCGGCAGGTAAGCGGAGCAATTCACAATTTTTTTTTAACGCTGTAATTTGACATAATTAATGCCTACATTACTGCTGATAATTTAGCTGCTTAATTAAACTCAGAGGAGATAATTAAGGCAAAGCTACTGCTTGGGTTGCTAATTGTTTTTGTCATTATTTTGGGGGTCCGGGCAGCTGTCGAGCGAGCCGCTCCACACTGTCAGGTGACAGGTCACGTGACCGGCGAGGGAGGAGGGAGCCCCCGAGCCGTTGGCGGAGGAGGTCCATCATTAGGTGGCATGCCCCACCCCCCACCGCTGCTGCTTGGGGGTGCAGAGAAAGATGGCATCTGGGTGGCTGTTTGCCGTTCTTTGGAGTGAAGGGTCCCTTTTCTAATGGGGGGGGGGTCTTAGATGCTCCTGCTGACAGCCTGAGGGGGGGCACTGGTGCGTTTGGGCTGCTTTCCCCGGTCCCGTCGTTAGTTTGGCCGGAGCGAGTGATGGTGGGGGGGGGGGGGTTTGTACCATGCATCTGCGGGGGGAGGTGGGGGGGGGGCAGCATGGCCACACCGGGCTGGGAAACAGATCGGCATTTGGCAGCAGCCAGGCACTAATTGGGCCGAGGGCAACGTGAGAACGCCTCCAATTGTTTCAAAGGCACATTTGGAAGGAGATCCTGACCCTCTCGTCTAAATGACATTTCCCTGGGATCGTGACACAGCTGCTGCCTCTTAACCCGTTCCAGGACACGGTAACACTGTGGCCTGTTCTGATGGGACGGGTCCGGGAGTGATCACAGTGGATCGGGGTCAGCGTGTGACGGCAGTGTCATACACGCCTGCGGCTTAATGCTTAAAGAAGTAGCTGCTGTTTATTTTCTCAAATGAAAATTCTTTCAACACCAACAAAGAACATTAGCTTATGCTAACATGTCTATCATTAGCTTTACAGCATAAAAATCAAGAAACAACATGAAAAATACATCTCTGCAGAATCCTGGACTATCTGATATAAATCCTGTGGAGAGAACAACCTGTTATTGAGGTATGGATGAGGGATTTCATTAATAAATGCAGGAAGGTAAAGTTATATAAAATTAATGACCATCATATTCGATTTGTAGTGGAGGCATCCAAAATCTGATTCAGGCGGGATGCATGGAAGGCTAATTTATACACCTTTACAAACTCTTTTCAGAGTCAGGGCTCTCTGCTTATGGGCACACGTGACTGCTCTTTCCTCAACTAAATGTCCAAGACGTCCTGCAATGGACCGGCATCCCCAGCAGGGTGTTTCCTGCAATGCGATGGACCAGTATCCCCAGCAGGGCGTTTCCTGCAATAGACCGACATCCCCAGCAGGGTGTTTCCTGCAGTGTGATGGACCGGCATCCCCAGCAGAGTATTCCTGCAATGGACTGGTATTCCCAGCACGGTGTTCCTGGGTTTCCTGCAATAGACCGGCATCCCCAGCAGGATGTTTCCTGCGATGGACCGGCATCCCCAGCAGAGTATTCCTGCAATGGACTGGTATTCCCAGCACGGTGTTCCTGGGTTTCCTGCAATAGACCGGCATCCCCAGCAGGATGTTTCCTGCAATGTGATGGACTGGTATCCACAGCAGGGTATTCCTGTGATGGACCGATATTCCCAGTAGCATGTTTCCTGCGATGGACCAGCATTCCCAGCAGGGTGTTTCCTGCAATGCGATGGACCAGTATCCCTAGCAGGGTGTTCCTGCGATGGACCAGTATCCCCAGCAGCGTGATTCCTGCAATAGACCGACATCCCCAGCAGTGTGTTTCCGGTGATGGACCAACATCCCCAGCAGGGTGTTTCCTGGGTTTCCTGCGATGGACTGACATCCCCAGCAGGGTGCTTCCTGCGATGGACCGGCATTCCCAGCAGTGTGTTTCCGGTGATGGACCAATATTCCCAGCAGGGTGTTTCCTGCGATGGACCAACATCCCCAGCAGGGTGTTTCCTGCGATGGACCGGCTTCCCCAGCAGGGTGTTCCTGGGTTTCCTCGATAGGCTCCTGGCTCCCATGCATGACCCTCTGTTCTGCATTGGTTTGATATTCTGAATTATAATTCCCACCTGGCCTGCAGCACAGGAATCGGACTGGGGAAACATTCCCGTTAAATTCAGGAATGAAAGCCTTCGTACCTCTGCAGTGAGGTTTTGACAAGCACTTGAAATTTAATTTTAAAAGGATAAGATGTTATATGAACTCCAATTAAGCTAAGAGTATATTAATTAAGGACCACACACTCATCACTATTACTACCAGAAAAAAATGTTGGTATGAAATAATGTATTTGGTCTGGGAGATTCACTAATTAATTTAAATTCTACATTTAAAAAAAAAAAATTTTTCTTTGCTGTTTGGTTTTTTGTTCACATCTGCTATTTAGTATCCAGCAACAGTAAAATGTTGTGATTTGAGGCATTTCTTGTAGTAACAAATAAAATGAAAACCATTATATTTAATACTTCAACTTACAAATGTAAGTTGAAGTATTAAATATAATGGTTTTCATTTAAAAATCAAACCTGATTTTTCTTTGCTTGAATAATTCAGCCAGCGGCGATTTAGTCAACGGACATGCGATTGTTTACGACAGAGCTGTGAATCGCTTGTCTGCAGCAAATCATGAAAGCGATCATAACACAACCCAGACATATTTTCATTTTAGGAAAACATTTAGTGAATCATGCAAACGGTGCCGGCGTCCTTCTCTGACACCAAGCTGCAGTCATAATCATAATTAAAATAACTTCCAAGGTGATACATTGCTCAGTAATTGGTAACGTTTACTTCTTAAAGAGACAAAACAATGCAACATGTTTCATGTATACATATACAGCACTGTCCAAAAGTCTTAGGGAGTCAAAGGAAATGCTTAAAGCTATTTATCTGTGTGGTGAATATATATTTGCTCAGAACAAAAAACACAGTTTAACATCAGAATATATGCATATCATGACTAGCACAATAAAAACTAACATTAATTTCTTTTCTTCAAAAAGTTACTGATATCTAGTTGGACGGCTAGATGAACACCGCTTCAGTTCCCAAACCTCTCCTCAGGGGCACCCCAGCCGTTACATGTATTTGATAAATTTGTTCACAAATTCACTTAATTAATTGATTTAAATAGTTTAAAACGTCAATGAGGTGTAGTTTAGTTAAACAAGTTGTGCTAGTGGTTGAGTCAAAAATATACATGTGAATACAGAGGTGACTTTAGGTGAAATGAAATGGTTAAACTAACACATATTAATAACCATAAAATCATAGTTTTACACCAACATAAAGATCACTTAAACATAATTTTCTATGACTATCTAAGACTTTTGGGCAGTTCTGTATATGTCCTAAGCATTTTTTTAAAACAGACAGGAATCGGCCCCTGGGTTACATGCAAAGCACCTTCTTAAAGCCAAGGACTTCAAAAGTTTCAGTCTACAGGCTGTACCTGGTCCCTGACAAAGGTACGAACAGACCAAGCAAACCAAAGCACCCGGAATTGCATATTTCACATAACGTAGCAGTGCAGGATAGGGAAATCTTCACTCATGAAAACTCCAGCGGGGGGAGGGAATAGCTAGCAATATATCTGACAGGAGCCCTGAACACAGTATCTCTGAATGCGCTGAACCGCACTAACCCCTGAACACAGTATCTCTGAATGTGCTGAACTGCACAAACCGCCCAGACCCAAGACTATCTGCAGCAATCAAACATGCCAGAGAGAGCCAATGTGCTCCTGATAGGCCCAAACGTGTACAAGGTGTGAAGCAAAAAAGTATCGATATTTAAAATGTAATGTGGTGTCATAACGGAGCAGAAATGAGCTAAGTGCCTAATTAGCTGACCCAATTTGATAAGCTACTTCAGATATTTAACGCTCAGTGCCACTTCAGAAATAGCCACGGCCGATGGAAACACTGCATTTCGATCTCAGGCCCTAAAGACAGGCGCAGATGTCTCTCATGGTGTTCCCTGAGAGTTTAATCAGACCACCATAAAGCAATTAACGTTTTTTGGACCCGTGAAAGAAACGGGGACGTGTCAATTTCCATCGATAGACCATGAATTGTGTCAATCAAGCCGTGGCAGAATAATACACGGGGCAGCATTCTCACAGACATCAGGATGGTGGTGACCACGTTCCGACGCCCGTTAACGAGGATGCTTTATCCACCAATGCGAACAGGGCGTTACAAGAAACAAAAGAAGCGTCCAAAGTTCATGCTTTCTGCAGTTCAGCAAGTTACTGAGCGTGGGAGGCAAAGGAAATTCTCAGACAGCATGAACATACCACAATATCCACAGGCTTGCGATGAAAGAAGGTTAAACCCAGGACAAAAAAAAGAAAAAAAAAACACAGCGGGTAATTAAATTACATAAATTTGCATGTTCTGCTGATATGTTGTAAGTAAAATATGTTCTTTCGCACTGTAAAGAATGTAGCAAAACAGCATTGTGTAATATATATGCTAATTTATAGGAGCGCTCACTCCAGGTTTAATCCCCTAATTCTTTTTACCTATGAAATATTTGTTGCCATAAATGTATGAACAAGATATCACTAAAAACTGAAGCTGCAGGGCAGAGTGCTTCTAGCATATAATATCAGGAGTTACCTTTATATTTATACATCATAAATTAAATATATATTTTTTTATTTAGTGGGTGCTACATGTAAAAACCGGGTAAACCTATAAACAAATAAAATGGAGAACACTGATCACGTGGGTCTCAGCTTTCATTCCAGTTTTAGCACCTGGAAGTATCACTTTCTCAGCTTTTTTTAATTCAATACATGTAGTCGTTAAATGGACCCTAATTAACAAGCATTTGCCGTCAATCCATTCGGAAGGACCGGAACATTCTGTGACTACGGCGGACCGGGAGATCCAGAGGGCGGCGCGGCAGGCTGGCGGGGGGCTCGGACAGCTGGTGTGACTGGGCCTGCTGTTCGCCTCAAAGCCAGTGACATAATCGGCCACGTTTGACAGACACCCCCCCCCCCACCACCAAAGAAAACAGCACCTAATCTGAATTAACCTCTTAAGGTAAGACAGAAATATCTAACTAACCAGGTCTGGCTATGAGGCAGAGAACCAAAAACCTTAACCTGTTGATGCCCCCCTCCCCCACTGCAATGCAACGCCGATCAGAGAGATCTGCTGAAAAGGCTTGTTCTTCCTGATCTCCCAACTTCCTTTGTAACAATGCTTGAAATGCTTCAGGAAAAACAATGGCTCAAGAGGGGCTGGGAGCCACTTGAGGAGGACACTTGGGACACTAAAATTTGAACCAGGACACTAATAGCCATCATGCATCAGCCTGCCAGGCCATACGGGGTTAAACTTTTGAGGGTTCATTAGACCACACGCATCTGCTGTGTAGGGAAGCTACTGTGCCAGTTTGACATGTTAGCATCTTTTAGCGGCTCTTCTGCTCACAAAGGAGGATTTATTCTATTCAGGTTCTGTTATTCTACAAGCCTCGTTGTCACAATGAAGTGTACTGTTGCCAAAAATGTAATTTGTTTGCTAATTAGTATCACGCTAACACTGATACTACAAGTCAATGGAAAATAAGGCGCGCGCGCAGGCACACACACACATACACCGCTTCCATTTTTACTCAGATGCTAAATTAATCCCCGGGGGAAGGTTGTGAATCTGGTTTGGAATTTTGTTAAAAGGCTTAAAATGTCAGAATGTGAAAACGTACATTTCCAAGGAGAATGTATTTAACCAGGAAAATGTGCTAGCCCCAAATTGATGGGGTTAACGCTTTAATTGCAGCTCCGAGATGTCAAGGAAATCACTCTACAGCAGCTTAAGGAAAAGCGCAGGTTGACGCTGTATGTTATAAAGGTGACACAGGTTCTTAAGCCTGGAGAAAATATGAGCGTCAGCTTAATTATTCATCATGACACGTTTTACCAAACTGCCACTACAACAAATTAAATATTTTGCCGTCTGGAAGTCACACAATCAAATTCTCATTTACATTCTACTCGCTTCTTTTTCTCATTTTTTTCCCTTCAAATCCCATAATTTCCTACAGTATCAGCATCAAAAAAATTCCTGCCATAATTATTTATCAGCATCGTAGCAATTAGCGGTTTGCTGCTCTGACCCGCAGAAGCGTAATTCGCGGGGAGCGTGCTTTAGGAATTCGCGGTAGCACGTGAACAATGGAGCACAGATGGGAACAAAATGAATGCAATGGTCACGTCTGCTTCCTCACTGGCATCCTGCCAAGGGTAACCTCCTCAGCTACTGAAAAACAAAAGATTTAAATGACTCCCATGGCCATGAGGAATCTGCAGTCGTGTGAAGCTAAATAAATAAAAATCATTTCCGCTGGCTATTAAAGCTCAGAAAGATTCCACTTATTCCAAAGCTAAGGTAAATTCTCAAAAAAAACTGTAGGTTTCTCAGCAAAATCACAAAAAATATTTAACGTTTGAGTGAATGACCAGGTGCGATGCACATACATGGAAATTACTATAATCCAGTCTGTGTTAAAAACTCTATTTGATGCGCCGTCCTGGGTTATTCCCTGCCGTGTTCCTGTAGCTTCCGGGATAGGCTCCAGACTCCTTGACCAGTCATATGACAAGTGGATATAGAAAATGGATGGATGGAAGGATGGATGGATGGATGGAAATTAAATTTGTGCTTAAAACATTAGCTAAATGACTCAGAGGGCAGGCCTTTACCCCGCCCCCCCCCCAAAAAGACACGATAGTTAACATATATAGCAAATGTTTCTGAGTAAACATATGCATTTTGGGTATGCAGGCTACAGGAACATCCCCACACGCTGCAGATTGTCACGAATACCATCTTTACTAAGCTGTGCCCCAGTGCAAATTTGAGGCAAATAATCCACTGATCTGGTGTAGAGTGTGGCTAAACGCACACATAAATGTTATTTAGAGTTGCATTAGGGGTGTGAAAGTCATTTCTTGATCCATAAAGCCAGAGGGAGACACCAGGCCGAAGTCTGCAGGCTCCTCACAAATCTACCTCAGTGGCCCTGCTAAAGAACGCTGCAGCGGAGTTTTCTAGCAGAAGCACACAGACAAATCTTAGCGTCCAAGAAATAATGCGGCAAGACCAGGTCATTTTTGGGAAGGGACAATGATTCATGCGAAACCCGAGAAAGACACTCCATCAAGTCAACTAGCTATGTTTCTGTGTTCCTTCTTTCCTTCCTGCCTGTTTGTTTAGGGGCAGCTGCCTTTATGTCAGTCAGTTGACAAATATGTTCCTGAGGAAGGAAAAGCAGCAGACCCAGTGAGAGCGCACTCTCACAGGACCTCCACCTCAGCGGCCGCTAGGGTTTATAACATAACCAAGGACACTCACGCTTTCAGACTCTCACGCTCATGCAAGAAATCTTACGGCAAATCTACATTATTCCGTCGTAAACCTCAAATTAGCTATATCAAAAGCACTGGGGTACTTTACAAACCCTACAGACTATTTACAAGGTAATAAAACTGTTACATACATGTAAATGCGTGTGCAGACTTGTTGCCAATTTAAATCTCACTCCAGCCAGCTGACTAAACTTGGCAACCCTGATAACAGATTTATCATATGAAGATATTCTGATATTATTTTACAGTTATACTAGGCCTTTATCGCGCAGTAGCCTAAGCCAGTTACCGGCAACTGATCTTGATGGTGAAACCTGCAATGTTAGCCTGCTACAATCTTAAGTGAGGAAAATGATGAGACAGTAACATATAACAATATATTTTTATTTATTTAGCTACCCACAGGACAGAAACACCAGCAGCAACAGAGAAAGGTATCTAAATTGTGGCATGAAATTAAACTATCAAACGATTGACATTAGACAGTGGACATAGACTTACATGCATAAAATAGGCTACGTAAAACTATGTTTGGGCAATATTTTATTTTTCATACCGTCATACAGTCCATACATTACACTGTGGTATATGTCAGACGGTATTTTCCAAACCAATGCTATTTATTCACGAAGCGGGGAGGTGAGGGGTCTCTGCAATAATAACTGCCAGCAAAATTCAAAACAGTTGCCGTACCGCTACATTCTTCTTGAAAATCACACATTGTTCCACTGGCCTACTTGTTGGGAAGTTTCAGCCATTTGGGCTAGCTCAATTAATAGCAGTCTGCCCCTAGTGGCCAATCATGTATTTTACGTTACGCAACAAAGACAAATTAGGAGAAAAAGAAATGAGGAAACGTGATGACTTAACTGTTGCCAACATAAACCATCAAAAATTCAAACCTGGATTTCTGTTGTCGAATATGTAAATGTTTTTCAAATTAAAATTTTACCTGAATAATACAGTTTGACCTCCCGGTCCTAGTGCCTATCCCTTTACATCCAACGCACCTGCTATTTATTGCTTCTTGTCGTCTCTTATCGCACTGCTTTTAGCCCTACTGTTCGCCCCCCCCCCCAGTCTCCAAACTGTAAATAGGCAAAACAAGACAATAAAAGCTTGAAATTTACACGTTGATCACATGCTTCCTCCCGAATCCAAAAAACATGCAATTGCCTCATTTGCATCTCTAGATTTCCCCCAGTGAGCAATTGATAGCCGTCACCCTTTGACTCCTTGGGTAGGTCCCAAGCTCGCATGACCTTATACTGCTTAAAAGGTTATGTAATGGTTATGTTTGTTGGAAAGGATTCCATAACGTGGGGGGAGAGCCCAGAAAGCTAGCAAGCAGCACTGGGCTATAAATTATATATATCAAAAGCTATAATGCACGATTACTACAGCAAGACCATGATCTCAAAGGGAAGATCTACGATTTGAGGGGCCAGCAAGCGAGTCTAAGCTCAGTTTTACAAAACAAGTGGCCCATGGGAAGCGCTGAGCAAAGGAGCCGAGCTGCCCCACTGCCCCCCCCCCACCACAAATGTTCTGATCTTGACGAGTAGATCACTTAGTCCTTCACCTCAGTGGGCAATAATTAGAGGCAAGGCTTGTCCCTCGCTTGACAGTGCCAGCGATCCTGTGGGACAATAATTACAGCAGCCAGAGCTAAGGGTGACACTTATTACCTCTCACACACGGGTTGTGACATCGCTGTTTTATACCATGTTAAAACTTCCAGGCCTTATGCTGTCCTGCGCGCTGTTTTGTTTCTGCATTTCTTGCTGTCATGGCAACAAGATACTTTTTTATTTATATAAAAGGGTAAGCCGCTTTTCAAGCATAAATTGCATGTGATATAGGATATACAACCAAGGCCCATCTGCGTAACCCCAACCCACCAAAATTAAAAAAGTCAATCTTTGTAACAAGATCTAAAAAAACTGCTTCCTTTGACACTAATGTCCCCCCTGGTGTCAGCTGAGCACCAGCAGCGTGGTTTCAGAAAGCAGGCCTTGGTGGCAATCATTGTTTCACTTATGAATATTAATGCATCTTTAATTCTAGGCTGCTTTAAATGGCCATGTGAAGCAGGACCGGCTCCTGTTCAAACCGTGTATCAGACGGCCCCGATATTAAAGCCTCGCCTTTGATTCTTAATTGCAGGGGCGCCGACGTGAGCGGCAGAGTGAATGTAAAGCTTTAATTAACTTATATCACAGTCACCCTTGGCTGTCACTCGCACAGGGGGTGTGTCACATTAACCCACATTCCCGAAACGCTCGGTGCAAAAGGAACACAGTGAGGGCTCTTAACTCGAAAATTATTAATAAAACATGTGACCTAGTCTATGGCACTAAAGGGGAGGGGGGGGGGAAATCATTAACATGCCCCTCCCACCCCAAAACTACTTGGCTACTTCAAAGAAAGCTGATTCAACATAAATCTTATTGATATGGTGTCTCAACTACGAACATTTGACTTGCACCAACTGCACAGAATCTCACACAGCAACACGCAAACTACTTTTAACGGCCAGTTTAACGGGATGGCAGGGTAGGGTGTCTGCCCCCTGCTGGTGGGTTATAGGTACTCCAAACACACTGATAAAATGCAGCCAGAGAGGAATAACATTCACAATAACCACATAAATATGTTCACAGACGTGAGAAAAATCTGAATGTCTTGAAGCGGACTCGGGAAAGAGTTTGTTTTAATTACCTCTCATAAATGATAGGACAGGCTTATTTTGGTGTGTGAATCCATGCATTAAGAAAGTCATGACAATTTTTTTTATTAATAATGCATTTATTGGAGAGCAAATCATGTTTAAAATAATCCCATGCCAAGGCAGTAATGAATTAACATGGAATAGTGTAAAATCAGGCAGACAGTTATATTACATATGCACAATTCTTATTATGGGAGGGGCAAAACTTTACGGCAGTATAATCATTACAAGGTACTATATGCAAATTCTCTCAAACACACCCAAGTGGAAGCAGGACTGAGATTAAAATGTTTACTCCAGTAAAAGCCTCCAAAACGTGTAGGAGTCCCTCAGAGGAGGGCAGTTAACACACTGCCCCCCCGTGACAGTTTCAGCACAAAAACGGGGGGGGCATTAAAATATTCCTCATTAAAAGCCTTTCACAGAAACATACCTCTGAACTTTAATAAGAGTCTTAAAACTGTTAAAATCAAAACCCGAATGGTGTTTTTGTCATAAAAAGGTGCTGGTTTCAGGCTGCGTAAACACACACAGAATTATAAATGAAACATCAGCATAGGACACAAACTGAACAGAAGCCCCAGAACAGGGAAGATTTAGACCAAAACTACTTTCGTATGAAAATAAGCACAAACCACATTTTCAGCGTGATCTTCAAAGAAAAAGAAATAACAGTAACAGTCAATTGAACAAAGAATTAGTTTCAAACGGTGGAGGATAATGAGACCATGACTACAGATCCAGGAACAGCAACGCATCAATACAGTGAGATTACCCTACGCAGCCTAATTACAGCAGATCACAGGACCGCCGGCGCACCAGCGTGGGTGTATCCAGGCGAAAAAGCAAGCGGGGCGGTCACCCAAAGAGGGCGCTCTTCTCTCTTCCCGCACCAACGTGGAGGCTCACCTCTGACGGACCCTCCTGTTAGCAGGCCTTTCCTGCTCTCTTTTTCTGCTTCCTTTTGAAAAGCTTCTTAACCACAGACTTTTGCTTCTTTTTGATTTTCTTCTTGCCTGTTTCAAAAATGCATGTAAATCACATTTTAGTCTTCCATGTGGAAATTAAACGTAAGATGTTCCCACTACTACAAAATGCAAGCAAAGGAAAATCCCGACAACACTTTGTCCTGAATTCTGTATGTGTATGAAAAACGCATGCTTTTCTATTCCAGCTCGTCTGTTTGGACAGAGAAGCTCAGGGCCGGGGGGCCGGGGTTCAGGGCAGCGCGAGGGGCACTGAGACTCACCAAGCTGCTCCATCATCTGGCTGAGCTGCTCATCCTCATCCTTCTCCCTAAACAGCAGCCAGTACGTCACACACCCACAGAGTGATTTTATGATCGCACTCAACAACAACTCAACATGCCAGACGGGAATGGATATGGACACCTTTGCTTATGCACCTCAAACAGCTGGGAAACTTACTAAAGTAAGAGCAGTCAATACACATTGGGAAAAGCATAGTATAGATTATTCGTAGTAAAGAATTCATTGTTTTATTGCACTTTCCAGTCTAACCTTACAGATGCTTTTCATAGTGTTATGGCACCCGGCCACATGAGGGATGCTGTACATAAATGTTTGATGTCATTTGATCTATATTTTTAAAACTTCTCTTCAGTTCAGATTCCAGGTTCGCTGTGGAGGCCAGATTCATCTGCAGGCACGGGTGAGAGGCTTCTGCCAAGCAGTTTACCTTAAAGAGCTCTGGGATCGGCAGATGATTCATTTCTATATACTAGAGCCCGACTGATTTATCGGCAGGCCGATATTATCGGCCGATATTAGGCATTTTCCAAACTATCGGTACCGATAAATTAATATTTAAAAAAAAAAAAAAAAACGGACGAAACACCCTTCAACCATGTCATGAGTGTTGGCGTTGTATAGTTTGTCCACCAGAGGGCACTCTACATGTCCCTGTTGGCAACACTCGTGTATAACGTGCCACACATCCTGCAACCTGCTGATCCAGCCAGAGTCGGGCAGAGAGAACCAGTTATCCGCGAGTGAGATCGGTGAAGCGTGTTCATGGCGAGTTGGTCACGAGATATACATTGCTTGAATAACAATTAAAAGAACATCCCCATCAGTTCTCAACTCAAATAAGCATGACAAAATTCGTGACTATCATGTCCAGTTTTGCTGCTGTTAAATAAGCAGAGAGTGAAGCGGAATTAGCTAGTAATTACGTTACATTGTTACAGTGTAGTTGACTGACTGTCCTTTTAACTTTTGACAATGAGACTGAAGTATTTATTTAATAGCGTGACAGTTATAGCAGTGAGACGTATCATCTCTCCTTGGCCTGTTATATTGAAAATGTATGTTTTACAATTTGCAGTATGACGTTATACATTGCTAATAGATATATACATAGATTAATCTGCTAATGTTTTGTTGCGCGTTTCTGAAATTTAAACAATTTCTACACCATGAAGATGGTTTGAGAACCTTTAAAAAGGTGTGAATAATTGATAAAAAAAAATAAAATAAATTGGAGAAATTGCCAAACAATTCCTCCAAAAATTGGAGTACAAAAGCTTTAGTCTTCCTGTCTAACTATGTCTAATTTAACAAGGGCTCTAAATGTGCCGTCATTCAAGACAGGGAAAGATCCCTAATGACTGTATTCAGAGCTCAGGATCACCTTTGATCATTAAGGAGCATAAACACAGGCCACGTCAGCGGACCTTAACTTGCCAACAAAACATCTACGTGCCAGAAGACGGAAGATAAAGATGAGGTATGCAACTACATGAGTCAGATTGCGCTCGAAGCAGCGGCAAGACCCGTTACCAAGAGATGGCCACCCAGATGCTGTTGGCTCAGCTGTAGGGTTGAAGGGGAAGAGCGGGGGGGGGGGGGGTACTGACCTCAGCCGGTCCTCATCCAACCCCTCGATGATGGCGTTCCTGTCGTTGACGATCTCCAGAAGCTTGTCCATAAGCTCTTCCTCCCGTTTGTTATCTGCAGCCGTCTTCAGACGACCTGCATTAATGAGGGGACATGGCTACATATGACGCAGTAGAACTGCGTACTACAGACCCCCCAAGGTGGCAGCAAAGCCCCCTCAGAGGTCTGCCCACCCTGCCATAAGACCACGGCGACTCACTCGGCTTCTCCATCAGCCTCCGCAGCTGCACCTCCACTTCAGGCTGCTGCTCCTCCAAATCCTGAGTTTTCGCACTAAACAGCAAACCCGCACACAGAACTCCAGGTAAATATTGGCCACACAGCTGCGGCTAGGCAAGCGGCCGGGTTCCCCCTGCTGGAAGACGGCGGCCTTACATGTAGACCAGCTCGGACTCCTTTCTCACATGACTCTGCTTCTCGCTAATGAGGGCGAACCAGTCCACCATCAACGCATCAAAAACGTCATCCTGTCCTTCTGAAACACAAAAGCACCATCCGCAGGTGAGAGACGCACCAGCAACACTCATGTGCAGAGTGTATAATGACGATCTGATGTATGGGAATTTAGGAGGAACTACTGATACATACTAACATTTTATTTTTTAGTTTAATATGGACATTTCTTGGTCTTAAGTGCACTGAATTCCCCCCCCCCCCAAGCATAAAAAGTCAGCATACATTCAGAAGGAATTTACTATGCATTTGTACCAAAATTCAATTCAACTTAAACACACACACACCCCAATCATTTACTCAAGTACATATAATTATGACACTCTCTTTATAGGGTAAATACTTCCAGGTAGCGGCTGAAATGCCATCAGTAAATCCTATTAAAATATAAGCATTTAACAGATTTCAGAACATAGTAACAACCTCCAATTTCATTTCAGCTCCCCCTCTGCGCAAAATCAAACAAAAATTTAAGTTGCCCCCTCTCTATTTTAAATGATATATACACACACACACGTGTGTGTATACACACACATGTGTGCGCGTGCATATATATATATAAAAAAATTAAATGATATGGCTCCCCTCAGACACCCATTTGACTTTGGAGTCCACTGCGGTTCATCTGACATTTTCAATTAGCTCCTCCACAGCTCTCCTTAATGGCTCCACGCTGGCCTGGGAGCAGGAGGCAGGAGCAGCAGCAAGTCCTGATTAAACTGAGGAGTCTGTCGTCAGTAGGACAGCCGGCTGGGCGGCAAGTCTGCAGACCCCAGACATTAAGTCACCGACGCATCAGAGCTCCTTCAAGGTCATTCCAGGGGAGGGGGGGGGGGCAGGCCCCCCACCCCCATACTCTACAGCCAGCCGGAGTTCCCCCCCCTAGCCTGTTTCCATCCTGAATCCGAGTTCCACAGAGACTGGAGGCTTATTGGGGAGAAAATGAAGATCACCGGAAGGAGATGGACCATATTTGGGTCTTTGTGACAAAGCGATTCATGAATGAGGCTTTGCATCTGACAGCTGCACTTCACACACGCAGTTTGGGAATGAGAGCATTCAGTGACCATTAAAGATCGGGATATCAACCGGGTCAGTGAGACACCCTTAAGGGGTTGTGTGGCGAGTTAGGAGTCTTTGCCAGTTAGCAGGTCATCCCTTACCTTGAAAATCACCCTAAAAACTGCTCTGGGGTGCTGGATAACAGCCTGAACCTGCACTCTGACCCCAAGCTCACTCACTTGTACAGGGTCTAAAGGAGACACACATGATTCCTCTGCACCTGTACAAATGGCTAACAAGTGTCACTGGTGTCTGCTGAGGGAACATCGGTGTTCTGCATGGTGATGAAGAGGCTCTATCTTCATGTTGGCCTCTGAGCTAAAGGCCTACAGCAGACTATGTACGGCTCGGTGGGCGACGCTACAGACCCAGGGCCTGCCAGCTGGGGGTGCAGTTTGCATGCACATCCTGCATGTCACTTGCTTCCCTCCAGGAAGCCCAGGTTCCTGCTGCAGTCCGATAAACTGCTGCTGGGTAAAATGGTACCACTAAGCCCGTGTGTCTCAGCCCGGTCTCCTGTCTGCTGTCGGGGTGTGAATTTGGAGAGATACTCTGTCTCCAGCCTCATCCTCAGGACCGCCAGGCTCACTGCGACTCTGTACCGGATTATTGGCGGGGGGGCACACGGACAGAGCAGCAGCCCCAGGGCAGGGTGGAGGGCTTGGCGTGGGAGGGGGCACACGGACAGAGCGGCAGCCCCAGGGCAGGGCGGAGGGCTTGGCGGGGGAGGGGGCACACGGACAGAGCGGCAGACCCAGGGCCGGCCCCCCACCTCTTTCGGCACCCCGCAGACGCTGCTCCAGCTCCACGCCCCGCCTCTCCAGCTCGCTCAGGCCGTCCTCCAGTGCCTTCAGCTCCTGCTGGATCTCCTCCTTCGAGATGTACGACGACTGGTCCTGAAATTAGCAGGACGAACGGAATTAAGAAGCTCAGCAGAACACAGCAGAGTGCCACTCGCAGCACAGTCCTGACGTAGACGCCATTGAGCGCTAACAGCTAGCAACAACGCTAAAGAGGGTAGAGGCATCTACATCGTATGGAGCCCAGAAACGGTCATAAAAATTATACATCTCTCACACCCACTTCATTAAACGTAGCCCAACTAGGTCATTTTCTGGCCTCACCTCTATGAAAAAAAATGTATGTATAATTAGTAATTGTACAGCACAAACACACAGGGGAAATCCCTTCATGGCAGAGCCCCCCCACCAATTCCAGTAAGCATTGTGGAGGAACCTGACCTTCTTCTGATTCTCCCCGCACTCTTACCAGGCTCCTCCTGCTGACAGCATTTTAATTCATCTTTCGCAGACTTTTGTCTTGGGCACAATTTATCAGAAGGCAGCACAGCCCCAGGATAAATTTATCTATGAGGCTCTAAACAGACTCCTGTCAATTCTACCCCCCCCCCCACCCCCCACGCTCTGCTATCAGCAATTGAAGGACCATATGTCAGAAGCATAATTAATGTGTAACAGCCCTACCTTGGGTGACTCCATTTCAGGCTTAAGGCTGTATGGGGAAGGTGAACCTTTAACAGCCTTCAAACCTGTGAGGATGGGGGGGGGGGGATAATCAATAAATACTTAGCTGGCTAATTAGAATTGTAAAGTTTTCCCATGCGCAGTTATGCACCTTGTCACTGAGCAGCCAGCAGCACATGACTGCGTGATGTTGGGGGGGGGGGGGATTTGCAATTTGAGCTGAAGGTCTGGTCAAAGAAAGACAGGATTTCCTCCTTGAGTGGACCTTAGCTGAAAGTTGCTGCAAAATCATATGACTGCTATGCAAAGGAGTGGGAGATACTATTGTAACACAGGTCGGGTTGCTACTTCCATCCAGTGGAGTGTGCAGGGGGCGGGGTCACAAGGGCACTGGCCTCTTCTGAAAGCTGATTGGTTCCTTGGGACCCCCCCCCCATCACCAAGCAATTCAAAACATATCACTGACTAACAATTTTGTATGACTTACAGACCCTCTTATGCCCCTGCTACCTTAAAATGTCCTAGAATCGCCCCAGTTACTAACCTTCCTGCCATACTCGTGTGCCAAAGACGATGCCTACCTGGGCTGGCATGGGCCTCACCAAAGGCCTTGGGAAACGTCGCCGCAGGCTGAGCCTGGCGGCCGCTGCCAGTGTCACTGAGGCCCCCCGTTGTCTTCTCGGGGGCCGGGGAGCCGAATTTGACAAAAGCTGCAGGGCTGGGGAGAGAGTACGGGGGGGTTCAAGCATCCCCCGTGGGTTACGGCGCCAAACCCAGCTCACCTGTTCCCGTCTCACCTCAGGAAATAAGAAACGAAGGGAACTGGATCGCCGAGAAAGACTCAAAGTAAGGGCTTTTCACTGAAGGTGGGGGGGGGAGGGGGCTTCAAACACAACACTCCTTGGGGCTCGGGAGGGCAGGGGACAGGGCTAGTGGCTGCACACCCAGCCAGCCAATCACTATGCAGCGCGGCGAGGCTGGGGGGGGAAACATCCTGGGGGTAGAGACAGACAGGGTCGACTTTTTTCCCCCCTTGGCCGTTTTGTAGTTTCACCCGTGTGGCTATACCCATTTACCCTGGAGCATACCAAAGAACAGGAAGGGTGGGGGGGGGAGGAGGGAACTTACTTCGTTTCTGATCTGCCAGACAAAGGTTTCAGGTTTGCTCTCCAGCCTGAAGGACATGTCGACCCATCGGACCCTAAGGACCAGCAAGTAATGCAATAACCTTAGACCAGGACAGGACAGCGGTTACAGACTCTTTCGTACAGCAGAGGGGGTCCAGGGAGCATGAGGAAACTCGCATCTGAACACTTAGACTGAGGTTACATGCACAGCCGATACTCTGCAAATTCGAGGGGACGGTCATACATTATAAACCTCCATTAAGTTAAGATTAGCACAGGTTCCCAATGGGGGAAAAAAAAAGGTTCTGGCTGTAAGCAGCATCTCATCTTAGGACAGACAGCCTAGTTTCACGCAGCTCACCTTTAGACCCATAGGGGGAGCACTGATACTCCTTGTTACTAGTCTTTGGCTCCGCTATCGTCACGCCACCACTGCTCTTGCCTCCCTGCCCACCGGGGGCACTAACTGGGGCAGGTCCGCTCCTGAGGCCGGGGTGACAAAGGTCGTTAGACTTGTTACACTGACAGGACTGGTGGAGATTCAGCACCACAGCCAACAGGATCACTTCCCCAAAACACATACCATCCAAAAAAAAAAAAAAAAAGTCAAGGTGTCATTTTCACCAGTAATACCCTTGTAAAGGCTTGAAGGGAGCTCCCCCCCCCCAGTCTAAAAGTGGAAGGATCTGATAGCTTAACACAAACACAATAAGTGACTCATTCCTGACGGTCCTCTAAGCCTGTGAAACAGTCACTCTCTTTCCAGCAGAGGGACACTGGCAGGACTCACCAGCCGTCAGCCTTCCAGAGCCCGACTTTGGACGCCGTGTTGTTGTTATTGCGGTTCAGCTCGGTCAGCTTGCTGGTCACCAACACCCTGGCTCTATCTTTCTCGTCGGAGGCTGCCAGTACACGGGAGACTGGCTGGGGGTCCAGGCCAGCCTGGAAGAAGCGCTGACGTGCCGCCTGAGTCCTAGCAGCAGAGGGGGTCCAGGGAGACGCGGCCGGGACCGCGTTTATGGGCCCGCCGGGAACCGTCGAGGTGGACCGCAGAGCGTGACTGCCCGCATTTTTGAGCCCTGAGGAGATGATGCCGGTGTCGGCTTTGGGGTCATGTCTGTGCAGAGCCACCCCAAGGGAGGGCACAGTCTTCTGCCCACTCTTGGCGACCTGGTGAGTCGTGCAGACGAAGGTGCCGGGTTTGGGCCCAACTTTATACGTCCCAGAAAGGAGGATGCTGGAGCATTCGCCGCACCTGTCAGCACACGAGCACCCATCAGCACCAGCAGTGTCACGTCGCAGCACGCACAATTACATCCCTAACGACGGTGTGACATTACTTGAAGCAGCTCCTGTGGAAGAGCTTTCCATCCACCAGGTGGCGCTGGACCAAGTGGACATGGTTTTTACAAACCACGCAGGTACTGCTTAGAGTGCCAGTTTTATTGGATGTCTCGACCAGAACCTTTTTCTGGAGCGGAAAGAAAATACATATTAATCTACATGGGGGGTATAGTTAATCCCAAACAAACATGGCCCAAATCCTCCAAAGTCCATTAAGGCATCTGCACAAGCTACCAGCTCGCCAACTTAAGGAATTCTACACTAGAGGGCGCTACAATGTCACAAGTCATGCAGTGAACCGCAAACCTAGCATGCCTTCACACTGCATGGTTATCCTGTCCGAATAAGCTTTGGCTAAAGGCTTCAGTGCCTTCTCATTTCAGAGAGACCTGAGTCCTCATGCAAATGACAGCTATACCTGCCTGTTTTGGAACCCTATTCTTCGGAAATCTTTAGAATTATACATGAAGACTGAGAAAGACTTTTCCCTAAATTTAAATAACACAGGATGTACAATTCATAAATTATCTGAGTAAAAAATATGGGCAGTGTGGTCGGGGGGGGGGGGGGAGGGGTAAGACTGCCTGTGTTAAAAATAATAAATACCCCATACACTGTTCACACTACCCTACATATCATGGGGATGGACTTTGTGAGCTCATTTACTTACTGGGTATAAAAATATTTGTCTTATATGTTGCAGTGAAACAGCAATTGTTACTAAGCTATATAACCAGATCTGTTGTCAAAACACAACAGCTCATACTAAAAGTGAAACTAAACCTAATCAAAAAGAATAAACAAACCCAACCCATTTGCCCTGCGATAGACTTTGCACCATCAGCACAGGGCGGTAGACAGGCGCTCGATCTCTCTGCCTTATGTCTGACAACAGCAGAGCAGCGTTCCAGTTTTCTAAAGTCCATCACATTCCAGAAGGCCGCCCAAAGCGAAGCGCTACTTTGAACTACTTTACAGGAAATATCTACGCTTACGGTGTTGGTTCATGTGGACCTTTGCGGCAGAGCTGGACGGCCCGGTCCGTACCTGGTCGGGGACTCGGGGAAGTTTTGGTGAGGGTCTCTGAGGTTTCGTAATGGAGATTTCCAGAGTGGAGGGTGGCTGGTTCTCCGTGGCGGGCACAGAGGCGAAGGGTTTGGCCACCACAGGCTGATTCTTCTTTCCTGATGGCTCCTCCTTGGATCCCTCTGCTGCCCTTTTAATGCCACCCAAGCCCCCTACTGGAAGAGAGCATACATCTCTTATGCTGTTAACATGCAACAGGTACTCCAAGATGGATTAGTACATGATATTACAACTTTCATACTCAGAGCAGTAAGGCCAACACATATACTGAACCTTGTAGCACTAAGGAGTGCCCTACTCCAGCACAGAGCGCCTCCTATTAGTCAGCATATGCTAGAACCACCAGCAAAATATACAGACTACCCCAATAATGTATCGGGTGTTTGGTAAGAGTGGGCAACTCTAATTGTCGCGGCTACACAGTGGTTTTAACAGCTATCCAGGGGCAGCTGCCACACTTACTGGGCGACCGGCCGTGGAAGTAGTTGTAATACTGTGAGACATAAGTGAGGATGCTGAGGCGATCGGGGATTTTCAAAGCCACCATGTCCTCGGCATCCAGCAACGCCGGGATGCCCAGCTGCTCCTCCGCCACGCAGAAGGCCTGCGAACAAGATGACCACAGTCAAAAAAAATAAATGATAAATGTCAACCACTTGTCAACCACAGGAGAACATAAGTCATAAGGCAAGAGTTGGATGTCTAGTTTCAGACTTTGAACCATCCTTCTATGGTGCTCCTGGGGGGGGGGGGGGGGGGTCTCCATTTACTTAACACCATGTGTCTAGTATGTTGACATAAAACAGAAATAATTCTGCTTAAAAGGGCCAGGACTCCATTTCACCTATAGCGTTGCTCAGCGTCTCTTGGTCCTCCATAGCTTCTCAGCAGCAAGATAGACAAACAAAAAGGCAACAATGGTTCGTTGTTCAAAAACAAAAAGAAACTAGAGAGCAGCCTTGACAAAAAAAAAAAAAAAAAAAAAAAAAATCTTGAACAAGAATTGGCTAAAGAAGATGGTGTTTCCTTTGGACAGCAGTGAGGTGATAAGCAGGCTTTGTGCAGCAGACCCAGAAAGCATGCACACGCACACCCCAAACCCTCACGTGGCGCCGCTACAGGATTAAACACAATAGCGGGGTGGGGGGGTGACAGGGTAGGATGAACAAGAGAACGAGCGGCACGGCAGCGTGCAAACTGACACCCGACGCGATTGCGAGACCCGAGCACACCGGTGATAAAATATAGAAGGGAACCATACCCCTGTTCATCTAGGATTACCGAGGAGCCAGGTGAGAGGGAGCGACGCGCGGGGGTAGGAGAGCTGGAGGTGATGGCCAGGTGGGGAACAGTCAGGTTCGGAAATCGATACATTTCATATACTGTAGAGCTTAGAAAAGGCACTTCATTTTTAACAAAAGGACTTCTGGTAGCACTTAAGGCCATGTTTATAGTAATTTATAAAACATTTTCAAAAGTAATGACACATTCATAAAGCATTATAAAAACACAGCTCTAAATATTTACAAAAAGGCATAACATATCAATGTTTATTAAGCATTATAAATGCTGAATGAAGCCCTCATCTATAACGCCTTATAGATCTTTAATGCAGTACAAAGCATCCTTAATGCTTATACTGATCAATATAATGCATAAAAGGTTTCTATATTGCATTATAAATGAGAGCTTCATGGAGCATTCATAATGCATAATAAACATGGCTGTGCCTTTTTATATTCATAGCCATGTTTATAATGCTATATGCAAGCATTATGAATATGTTCATAAACGTATAGAAACTTCTTTTCACCAATTACTGTTGCAATATCATGAAATACTGCAGCTTCCCACTTCCCCACCCCCAGCGAAAGCCACCCCTTGACATCCTTTAGCCCAGGGTCCCCCAGTCCCAGTTTGGTCCTGGGGGGGCAGATTTCAGCATGGTTTGCAGGTTTCCCTGCTCAAAGCCCTACTGAACCTGGTAATTATCTGGTTAAGGTGTGTGTGAGAAGGGAAATCTGAAAACCGTGCTGGAATCGGGCCCCAGCGGACCCCAAATGACACTGACTCACTTTAGCCACAGGAGCTCTATTAAACTTACAAAATACTCAAGGAATCCTTATTTCTCCCAGTTGGACTTTGGGGGGGGGGGGGGGGGGGTCATTTCTACTACAGCTCTTGTGCATCATGTGGATTTCAATGAGCATCACGTAGCTGGTGACAGCTCATTGATAATGCACCCACCCCCCAGCGCCCCTGCTCTGACCTCTGGCTCACTGCCAGCGCGGCCATCCACGAGCACGCAGGTGGCACCTCACATTCTGTGGTGAGGCTGCTGGACACGGCGCGGTCCAATCACGCGTCCACGGACACAGCGCGGTCCAATCACGCGTCCACGGACACAGCGCGGTCCAATCACGCGTCCACGGACACGGCGCGGTCCAATCACGCGTCCACGGACACGGCGCGGTCCAATCACGCGTCCGCTAGAGAGCCAGAGAGTCAGCACTTAAAAACAGGCCAATAAAAAGTGGTGGGGGGGGGGCAGTGTCCAAGCTGCAGCAGTTTCCAGCAGCAAAAAAAAAAAAAAAAAACACGCTTCCTGCAATCGAAAAGGCAGGAAACAGAATAATGATGCATCTCTTCCTTTAGAGGGTATGAGGCCTGACTGACAGCCCACCCCCACACACACACACACACACACACCTCGGCCATGGCTATAAAGTTAGAACATCTTGAACTTCACAAAAACAACCCAAGTCCCCTTGCACATGGCCTGCGATTGGTGCACCAGCCTTGTGTGTCCTGGGACAGACACTATACCCCCCCTGACCCTGTACAGGATAAGCAGTAATAAAAGTTCTGCCTGGGGGGGTTGGGTGGTGCAGACATTTTGTACACTGTCCAGTTCATTTTTCCCCCTCCCATTTGTTGTGCTCAAAATGATGGAATTCCTCCTGCCCCTATTGCCATCTATTGCACAATGCAGCAATATAACGCCACAAAACACATTCTCACAGATGTGATATTGGCACCAGACCCTCTCAGAGAAGTGTGGGAATATGTCTACTTATACGTTTCCTCAATTGCAAAATTCAGACATTCCGGAAGTTTGCAGGCCAAAGGAAAACATTCTGATTGAGCTAAAGCCTTAAAACACTACAAGCTGGGATTCGGTACTGAGGAGCAGTTTTATTGTAGGAGCAAGACACATTTGGAAATCAGGTACTGCTGTGCGCTGCAGAGCCATTTTAGCATATTGACAAAAGTCTACTTTGGATTCCTTGCTACCACTAAAGAAACATGGATTGTACTGGCAAAGTCCAAAGAGAGACAAGCATCAGCAATTGAGAAAACGAGCAGCCTACGACAGATCCCAATGCTACATTTTTGCTCACTTAAACTATTATGTCCAAAATGAAAGAGAAACAAAAATAAAAAATGCCAGGGAAAGGGTGAAGGAATGGGAGGAGCCTAAAAGAAACATGTTGGAGGCATAAAACAAGTTTAATGGTTTAAAAAATAAAAAAAATTTATGTCCCCCTTTGCACATCAGTGACAGGTGGAGTCTAATCACCAGTCCGTGGGTACCCACACGGGAATAGTTTGAACAGGATTTTGGGTCAAAAAATATCCCTTCTGTTTTGCCGGATACAAAAACTATAAGCAATTTGCAAAAAAATAATAATAATAATGTCCATTATCCTGGTCAGCCTACAATTAAGCGCACAGCTTCCATTATGCCGCTGGTGTCGCCGGTTAAACTTAAAAGCCAGACTAACAGCACGTGGGACAGCGTCAGAGGAGGCAGCGCGTTTGAGTTCCATTCAGAAAGCATCCAAAACAGGCAAACAGAAGCGCGAGACCAGAAAGAAGCGTCACTTAATGCAAGACAAAGAGCAGCTGTTGGGGAAACACACTGACAAGACAAACAAACATTCATGACAAGAAGCTTCAGGCGATTTAGCTCAAGCGATTCTCAACATTTAACCAAGACTGGTCGACCCCACCCCCCTCGATCCATGCCTCAAAGTGATTTTAAGTCTAATCTTATAAAGTATAGCTAACGCATCATGCAGCAGAAATCATCACACCATCCTGGGCAGTTTACAGAAGATCTTATAACAGAGCTGTGCATGTTGCTAAAATATTGGAAACAGAACTAAAACCATTCTTTAGAGGACAGGTTTTTAAAGCGTGGTAAATGGAGGCCACAACACCGTAGCATGTCTAAAATTCATTTTTAAAATGTGTTAACTGATTAAAAATCCCATTTCATATGGGTGACTATCGGGCGATATGCTAGAAACTAAAATGGAACGTGGAGATGTTGAGATAAGCAAGTATTACGGCGCTCTGACGAGAGCTTTCACTGCTCACTGCAGCTGCGGCAGTCTCATCTCGGCTCACACTTTTAGACGCTTAGCTTTCGCCGTACTGCAGTATTATTGACGCTGAATCGCACACCTTGAATGTTTAATCCTAAGTGTCTTTCAAAAACAGCGCCTTCGACAGGAGCTGCATACAGCTTGCGGAAACCCTATACCATCATTCTTACGAGGTCTTCCCGGTTCCACCGCATTGTTGGCACAGAATGACCTGCATGTCAGGTAACCAACAACAAAGACTGCGCACAGGTGAAAGCTGAATTTGAGGTCTGCTCTTGAAGAGTTTCTGGAAATAAAGTAGATGAAAGAAGAAAAAAGGAGGAAAAACTTACCAAATGATTGTTGTCATATACGTTTTCCTTGCGCAGGGAGTCGTAATTTCTGGGGGAAAGGCATAAGGGAATGAAAGAAAGTGTTAAAATCACGCTGCATTTATTCTTATACAAGTATACACTGTAATTATTTGTGCGGTACATCAGTTATCCTATTTTAAATATACAGAATCACTCACCTATTTGCTTGCAAAATATGCACTGACACACAAGAACTTTGACTAAGTTTTAAACTGTTAATATATACTTAAACGTAGGAGACACAGTGCCAATTATACAAAATTCCACAGAAATACACAAGTACACGCAGTAAAGGACATGACCGGAGTGGGACTGAGTTTCGCCAAAGGGGGGGGGGGGGGATTACCGGCGATAAACTTTGTTCGGGGTGGTTTATCTTAACGGAATATGAAGAAACGGATTTGAATTTTATGGGATAAACTTAACAGCCAAACAGTCTACATACGTCTGACATAAGGCAAGGGTCACCCCTTTACACACTGATAATTCTTTAAAAAAAACATACTGAAAATAAAAACACCGTACGTCGTATTTCATTACATATGTTTGTACAAAGAAACAATTAGACACAAAAAAGCAGAACGCCATCCGTAGGATATGTTATGTTTTTACAGCTTCCACATGTCATTATATTAAAGACCATTTAAAATTGCATAGAACTCCGCCTGGGATTAACCCGCTTTGCATTTCCACTGAGAAGCAAAACTCCAGGTCACCCAAAAAAAGGTACAGTCGCCATCAAGCAGAGCAATCAGAGTACGCGTCACCTTCAGGTCTATTGCTCGCAGCTGTTTGTCATCACATGAACATTACACTCAGTCCACAACTGAAATAAGCAATAAAGAACGAACCGATTACATCGATCACGAAAAGCAGTACAAGAAACACAGACAACCCCCGATTATCACCATTGGCTACAACGCTCTTCATATGCTGGGATTCGTTCTCGCATTGCCTTGCGATCAGCTTATCCAAAACTCACATGAGATCCGGTCTGTGCTTGTGGATCAGAGCACAAAACGCCAGTCCATCCCTGAACGAAGTTGTCATGTTGGTAATGTTCACATCTCGATAACCGTCGCACTGGAGTTTGCACCACTGCTGTAGCGCTTTGATGGCAGCCATCCTTCAGCGGATCGTCTGAACAGAAATGCGGAAAAGTCCCGGCGCTCGGCTTTATAGCGGCGCTGGAATTCACGGAAACTCCCAGATACTCCTGAATGAGGGATGCAATAATCACGGCTCCTGCAGAACAAACTAATACAGACCGGGCAACTCCACTTGGAAAAGGGTCATTTCATGACGTAAATGGGAGGAGTTTGGGGAAATGAAACGTTATACACTTTAACTCATGTTTAGTTTTACTTTCAGACCTATTTCAGATCTTATCATGCACGGTAACGTTCATGGTAACAGTGATAAGAACCGAAACACTGAAGCAATTGCATGTGTGGAAGTTAAATTGTTATACATTAGTTAGGCTACATGGACAATTAATCATGAACATAAAATTGTGCGAAACCTTTGTTTTCTTTATAGGAACATGTTTTTGTTAATATCAATCATTCACAAGCTATTTGGAAGCCTATCCGTATTACTAATCCTATTCATGTCAAATTATACATTACAATAAAATGTTACGTTCCTGCTTATTAAAAAACGTAAAACGGAATTTTTAGACGCCACGTGTTCTAAATACCTCACCCCAATGTTTTTGATTGAATCGTTGTCCTAGGTCAGAGATTTACAACCCTTTTTGTAAGGTGAGTGATGCATTTGCGTTTCCGCCTCTCCTTGTATTATAGTCTAAATATCCAAAGACTCACCTCACGATACACGTTTTTTGCCTTGATCGAGATGCATGCTAGTCTGGTTAATTAATGCCAGTAACGTTACATTAAACGTGCTAAAACACTGGTAGCTTTATCATATGGCAACACTCAGCGAGCAATGAACGTACGTCGTCATGTGATCTGTAAATGTATGTGTATATCTGCGTGTTTACCCTGTGCCTGCAATGTAATGTGTTTATCTCGGTGTGCATGTAGTTGCATAGTGGTTTCCATGGGCGTCGTTAGGTCCGATCACTTGGGGCTATAGCCCTGAGTACATTAATTAAGCCTTGCCCCGAGTATTTTAACCCCGATGCCAATAATCTTTCTTAGAAAAAGTCAAGCCCCTAGCAGTGAGCTGTTAATAAAAGTCAAGATGCTTGTTTTTATAAAAGAGCGTGTCTGTTGTCCTTAATGCACAAATCATTACGCCGATTTGGTTATATTATTAACATATAGGCTATCCGCACTATGTATAATCCTTTAAATACCTCCAGATTCCCAGCAAGTTTCTTAAATACAGTTGTTTCGCCATGGCGATGCTTACACACACAGGGGGAACACTAGCTAGACCCGATCGAGCTTAACCTGGGGGATCTCTTACAGGTGACAGGTGTGTCTGTGCGGGTCCTGCTTTCTGCGACAGCTAGGGGACTTGGTGGCAGCGTGTCGGGGTTTTGTCCGGCTTCTGTGACACACGTTTTATGGCACAGAGAGTGGTTTATAGCTGCCAGATATACGGTTGAAGCGAATTATTACAATAGATAACCGCAAAATTATACGTGGTTAGCATTTATATCTAGTTTTTACCGGTTAATGTCAAAGTTAACAAGGGGAAAGATAGGGCTAGAAAATCGGGAGAAACGGGAAATCGTGTTAGCAGGTATGGTAAATTACTGTATACTTTATCTGAACATAAACACTCAGTGTTCATGCCACCTAATTGCAGAGGCATGTAATATAGCGCGCATTAAACAGAATTTCCCTTGGGTTTGATTTCCTTTTGGAAGTCATCGCCATTGTTATTGTCTTTTCCTTCAACATTGTCCAAAACGCTTGTTTACACTCCGGTTCGTCCATTATTTTCACTTTGCTTGTTTAAAGAATAGGTTTGCCTGCACATTTCGAAGGAGAATGTAATCTAGGACCGCTCCAGCTCACTTACGGGAAAGACCGTCGCCTTACCAGCATTGCTCTCATACCAAACACTGCAAATCACTGTGGCAGCAGCATGCAAAGCCCCAGCCGTAGTGCACCATAGCTGAGGCACGCTGTGAGAAAAAGGAAGTATATTTCATCTTTGTACAATTTAGTCTAGCGTGGTAGGGTAACCTTAGTACGAAGCACTACTAACGAAGGCTCCTATGGTTGGGGATTTGAATCCCTGCAGTACTTGTATGGAATTTACAAGTTCATTTAAGCAGTTAACTTTTGGGATGCATGCCCGCACTGGAGACCCCTCACACACCCCAAGCTCACAGAGCCAGGCCTGCAATCACACAGGAATGGTACACAGACTGGCATCCACACCGGTCTTCTATACGAGCCTCTGCCAGCAGGGCCAGTTCTCACAGTTCACTGTTTACCACTGACTCAGTCTATTATGAAGTGGTTTGCTGGACACTAATTGACACTCTTGCATTTTTGGTAATGACTTTATTAGGATTTCTTACTTTTTGGGAGATATTTGTGGGTTGATTGTATGTCTTAATGACAAGTTATAGCATTTCTGATTTCAAATGTGAATTTTTAAAGCAGTTTGTATGGCTTGTTTTTCACACAGTTACCATGCACTTGTTTCTAGTCAATTATTCATTTTTTTTTTTCCTATAGCACTTGTCCATTTCTGGCTCACGGGGGTCCATTCCAGAACCTATTCCAGGGAGAATGGGCGGCAAGGCAGGGAACAACCTACAGACAATTTGGTAATTCCAAATAACCTCAGCATGTTTTTGGACTATGGGGGGAAACCGGAGTACCCTGAGGAAACCTCACAACAACACAGAAAAAATATGTAAATTCGTCATCAGCCCATTCGTAAGTACGAGTTGTCCGTAAGTCAGCCATCCTTAACCCAGGGACTGCCTGTATACTAAAAACCAGAATTAAATCTGTGAGTTTGAGTGTGAATGATTTCCTTGCAGAAAGCGCAAGTAACTGCAGTTGGGAAGCAGTCAGAATTTGTACATGATCCAAATCATCTGTACTGCAAGAAATGACTGCCAAGCAGAGTGGATAAAGGGGGAGCTAAAGATTATAGGATCAGCATAAGTGACCCCCGCAGACCACACAAAGATCATGACCCTTCTCAGGACTGTGAACACATCCATTTGGACGTCACAGAACCAGCTAAGGTGGTTTGCATTGCTGTTGGGGCACGTGCCCATCTGCAATGAAGCTAAAGGTATCCAACTGCAGACACCTCTGTGCCAAAGTAGGGGTCCTTATCATATGGGTCTTTGGATATGTGCATTTCTGGATTGCCCAGGTTCATATTCTGGAGGTGAAGGACTTGAGGACAGGCAGAGGATGGTGCTCTGCTTTGAAGACCAAGGAGCTTATTGTTGAGGTGAGAGAACTAGAGGAACAATCAGCTGGACCAGAGACTTGGATGCATGACTACAAAAAAATGATCAAACTCCCATTAAAAATACTGACATTAAATTCTCTTCACATATGAACGTGAAATGGTTGAGCAGTTAGTTTGGCCATTTTCTTCTTAAGTCTGACAAGGCATCCTCAACACATGGTTACCCCAGATCAATTCCTATCTGCATGACAGACACTCTTAATGAAAAAACCAGGCTGCAATTGGGGATGCATTCCTGCAGACTTCCTGACCGTAATTTAGCAGAACGAGTTCAGGCCATGGCGGGAAACAATTATCTGTCCTTTGTTGACACAGGCATGAAATGATTTGATTCAAATTCGTTCCATTTCTCATGAACATCAAAAATTTGCTTTAATTACGAAGAGCACCAGCGAAATCATCCACTGGAAACCACAGGAGGCCTGAACGCTTCTCACAGGAAAAACAGCATTCTGCATCTATAACAAATCAACACTGTTGTGGCTTAGTGTTTGATTGTTTGGAAACACCTGACAGCTGACAACGACTGTGTCTGAATTCAGGGGCTGCATCCTTTGAAAAACGTGGCCTATATAGCCTTTGTGGGCTGCATCTTTTGAAGGTTTGCGCAATGGATATGTTGGGCTGCAAAGGATCCAACGGGTAGATCTTTCATGACTCAGCCAAAGGAGGACGTTTCTAGACCTTGTTTGAATGAGCCTTCGAAGTGGTACAGCCTTGTCGCGCCGCTGAGACGCATTCAGTCTTTGGACGCAGCCTTAGAAGGATGCAGCCCCTAAATTCAGACCCAGCCTTTGTTTGTAGCTTTGGGGCTGTGACGACCACACTACAGCAAACAGCAACCGTAATTACATATTTTTTTCCGTTCTTGTTGTTCAACAGAGGAAAAACCTCCTTTATTTAAAACTAACTGACTGACTTCCTGGAATGAGCACAGAGACCTCGGCTGCCAGCTCATTACCATACAGCCACCAGGCAAACTGTCACGGTCACGGTGGAGCAAACACTAATCCGCAGGCTAGGGCTCATCTCAATATTAATAATCAATACTTTATTGATCCCCGTGGGGAAATTGTCTTTATGCCTCCCTCAACTTGTTCATAAGTTGTCTGTGAAGGGCAGCCACCCGTAGCAGCGCCCAGGGAGCTGGGGGTTAAGGGCCTAGCTCAAGGACCCACAGACATGCTGAGGCTGGGTTTGAACCAGCAACCTTATGATTACAGGCACACAGGCTTAGCCCACTGAGCCACAAGCTAACCCTTATTCTACTGAAAATTCATCAGAAAAGACCCCCACCCCAGATTTTTATGAGTCTTCTGCTGGGCAAGCACACCACTGTGAAACAACAGGAGGGGTGGTGGGGGGGGCAAGACTGAGGCAGGAGTGTCAGCACCAAGGGACACCGCCCAAAACTAGTAACCAAAAGATGCCACCCTGTTTCACTACTTTTACTTTTGCCATGATATCCCAAATGTTTGCCAGGACAACTGGAGGAAAAAGAAGCGTGCGGAGGAGACCGTGCTGAGAGCATCATCCTGCCATCAGTGTGGATGTGTGCATTCTGAGCGCCTGTCACATTAAGCCATTCCCCCAACACACACACACACACACACATGTAGGGTATACATATCCTTATGGGGACCGCTCATTCATTTCAATGGGATAAATGCTAACGCTAACTATGACAACCTTAACCCCTACCCTGCCCTAACCATAAGTAACCAAACAAAATACAAGAGTTTTTGCATTTTTAGTTTTTTCATAGCAGTCACCGATTTTTATAAAATAGAGTTTTCCCTTATGGGGACCAGGAAACCGGTCTCCATAAGGGGAAAAAACTGATATTTATCACGTTATGGGGACATTATGTCCCCATAAGGATAGGTAATACACTCACACTCACACTCACACTCACACTCACACTCACACTCACACTCACACTCACACTCACACTCACACTCACACTCACACTCACACACCTTCTGGAAAAAGAAAGTTAGTATTAGAAACCTGTAAAACACAGTTTTCCCCACTTCAGCAAGCCCATTAAAAATGAACAAGCAGATTAATAAATAAACAGATGCAGTCAGTCAGGGTGTAAAATCACACACTGCTCTTATATTTAACTACATGAGAAGAAAGTCTTGGCCATTCGAGCCAATTTCCAGCCTGGTGATCATTCAGCTCCAATGCCAGGCGCTCGGGGGCCGTGAATACACCGACAGCCGCTCGCACCCTCCCTGGGAGCGTCGGCGGGAATGTGACACGGAGGACACTGCGCTTTGCTCGAGTTCCCCATCGCATCCACTCAAGATACAACCACAGACTGATGTCACTGGTAAAGTGTAATCCTAATCAGCTGAAGTGTTTCAGTGCAAAAACAAAGAAAAATAATTTCCTGAAGATTTTAATAAAAAATCTGAACAGGCAAAGTGTTGGACAGCCCTAAGTAGGACATTGCTGTGACACTAATTCCCTGCAGTAACTTCCAGATACAGCAAATGCCTTAAAGTCTGCTACCCCTCTTCCCTTGTGCAGATACTGATGTCAGGTGTTTACACTAAACAAATACCCAAGTTTCGTGATCACTCAGAACACCATGCGCACAGAAACCCACCCATTGCAAAAATCGGGCTGAAAGGCTTCCGCCTCTCTCCAAGGCGAAAAAACATTTGGCTGGACACTTCCAATCACGTGGAGGAAGCCCAAATAAGCCGCTGAAAGGCTCTGCGTGAGACAAGTGTGGGTGTTTGTTTATTTTTTAAAAACAAAAACAGATTCATCTGCAGCTCCCTCCAAAGCCGATGGATGAGGTCGGGGGGGATTCCTCCCGCACTCAGGTGGTTGATTCCATGCGAAGAACCTTCATGGACTCGGAGATCATGGAACTGGTGTCGATTTGGCCGTAGATGCCCACCAGGAACACCTTGTGTAGTAGGATATCGGCGTGCTCTGTAGGCAGAAAGCCATAGAAATGCATAAAATATCACAGACATTTTATATGATGCTCACAGAAAGTCTTGGAATGCTTGCTTAATTCAGTAAAAATATTGCACATTTATTGGTTTTATAACAAAAATCTTTTTATTACCTTGTTTACAAAAATATATGTCACATTAGAAACAACCAGTTATTTTAAGTAAAACATTCAAGTAATAATCAATTGAAACCCAAATTATAGTTCTAAAAGAGCTGTTCCGAGTTAAAATGTTCATTGACAAGCAGACTCACTGGGTGCATTTTATTTAGTAACACCTTTGCAACAACATAAAACACCAAACATTAGTATTTAGTATCACTTTGGGAGCCAATGACTACAACTTCAATAATGTCAGGTAGATATGTGCAGATATTTAAATTGCTTTTCAATGGCCTTTTGTTATGAAACCAGCAAGTTTGCAACATTTTTAGAGAATTAAGCAAGCTTCCCAAGACTGAGAGCACTGAATATTTTATAGAGAAGAACACAGAGTCACATTGCAGGGGACACTGTTGCTACCCACTATGCTAACTAACATTCACGGGACACCCCTCTCCAGTGAACACCCCTCTCCAGTGAACACCCCTCTCCAGTGAACACCCCTCTCCAGTGAACACCCCTCTCCAGTGAATACCCCTCTCCAGTGAATACCCCTCTCCAGTGAACACCCCTCTGCAGTGAATACCTAAAGGTACCTTGACAGAGCAGCACGTATTCCGGAAGGTTCCTCAAGGCCGTGTTGACCACGTCAAAGTTGCCGCTGCCCATGCAGTACATGACGGTGGGCAGGAAATCGGTGGCCATGCTGAAGCAACAGAGGGAGAAGGGTCACGTCGCGGAGTGCTTGGCCGTCTCCACGGCGACAGGCCTACCTGGGGTTGCTCTGGATGCAGCGCAGTGCCAGGTTGAAGGCCATGTTGCGACACAGCTCCTCGGGGGACTGCATGAGCCTCTGCAGGTCGTTCTGCACAGACAGGACGGGTGGTCATCCATAGGGCTTCCCCCCCTAGCCCCCCAGGCTGAGTGGGCCTTACCGGAAAACGCCACTCTTACCGTGAAGTACTGGATTATCTCAGGGTTCCTCTTGGACTTCTCCTCCACTTCACTTAGGGCCTCCAGGACGTCTGCAACGAGAGTGGTGGTTTAGCGGGACGCCCCAGGGGCCCAGGAGAAGGGCACCTACACGGTGCGATCACACACGCGGCGAGACGGGCGTCACCTTCCACGGCTTCACCCATGGAGATCTTCTTCAGGTACTTGGTCATATCGGCGGCAGTAAGCGGGGCAGAGGCCGAGATGCTGACCAGGGGGAGGGATCCCGTGGGGGCGTCCTCTGAGGAAATAAAAACAGACCGTGAGTCCAAGAGCAAACAAAGCAGCTCGCTGGACTCCAACAGAGACTCCTCAGATCTTCAACAGTCACCGAGTCTGTAAAGACTCTGCAAGCAGTGAGCTAGAATGCTCCGCCAGTAACTCCCCCCGTCATTATACCGATCCACTGACTGCCCCCCCATTAGAGAAGATCATTAGAATGATCCACTGATTGCTCCCCCTATTAGAGAGGATCATTAGAACGATCCACTGATTGCTCCCCCTATTAGAGAAGATCATTAGAATGATCCACTGATTGCTCCCCCTATTAGAGAGGATCATTAGAACGATCCGCTGGCTGCTCCCCCTATTTCTGAGGATCATTAGAATGCTCCACTAGCCCCTCTAGAGTGAACCATAGGAACCATAGAAACTCCGGCTGCTGGGATAACACAAGTCTCTCCTCCTGTCATTCCCCACACACTCTTTTGTGCAAATTCATTTTCTAGCAGTAATTAAGTAAACAAATACAGTGAAAAACTAATTTACAGTGATCACGGTAATAGTGATGAACCGCTTTGCCTTGCTGTAGCTGGTCTGCTTCTGGCTTGCTACCTAAGGCTAAAAGAAAGTCATTTTCTCTCAATGACAAATATAGACTCAAACTTATGATAAACCGCCAAAAATAAGCCAACGAGATGCAGCAGCGAAACTACAATAAGCTGTATTTTATGTACAGTACTGTACTGTATTATATTGTGACTGAATTATACACAGTTAAGTAATTTAATTTATACAGTACTGTAATTTGAAAAGCATTTGAAACGACTGTGCTGCATTTTGAAATCAAAATTAAATAGCGACTCTGTCCATTTTACTTTATATTCATGTAATGAATATAAAAATTGTGATTAGATGCTAATCTGCCTGAGACAGAAAGAAGAGAATAAAATTGTTATAACGATCATCCACTTATAGAGATCAATTTCACCCAGAGAGATGTGATCACTATAAGCGGCTTCCACTGTTTACATTATTTTTGCACCTTGCAGCTACAGTCTGCCTACCATCACACACGGAGTTTTGAGGGCTCTGAGATGTTCTACCCACCTTCCCTGTCGTCAGCAGCGCTCTCCGAAGACCCCGCCTTCACAGGTAGCGTGAGGCCAGCAAGCAAAGACTTGAGCTGCACCAGGTCAGGGTTCTCAGAGGAGAGCCCCCTAATGGACACACAGAGAACACTCAATAATCCCCGCACATGCTAATCTTAACTTCCTACAGCGACTCAGTTGTTCCAAACCACACTACAGCAGTAGAACAGTCACTCCACAAGGTAGAAAATCAAGGCAAGAGGCTCAGAAGACTCACTGCAGAATGTCAGAGTGTTTCTGCAGGTAAGGCACAGCAGCACTGGCGTCGTGAGTGATGTACTTCTGAATGAACTGCACGAACTTGTTGACAAAGACAGACAGCAGCCTGGAATACTTCCGGAAGTTCTATGGAAACAGAAGAAAAATTTATTTCTGCGACCGTCTGGAAAGTGGAAGCAGGGCTAGCAGGATGCAGGAAACACGGATGACTGTGCAGTTCATGCAGAGGAGGCCAGTGGAACATAGGGACAGGAAAAGGAAATGGGAAGCATCCAAAAGCACTACTTCCTGTTTTGTGTTGATATGACATCACCTTTTCAGAGGGAATTTTTCTGTGAGCCTCTGAATCAGTGGCCCAAACGCCGGGCTTAAAGCACTCATCACTCACCTGCAGGACCTGAATGAAGGAGAGGAGGGAGTCCTGCAGCGCCTCCTGGTGTTCGGCACGGAAGACCAGCGGCTGCAGCAGGTCCAGGATGGCCAGCACGTCGCTGAAGAAGGTCAGGTTGTTCTGCTGCCGGAACTCCTGGAAGTTGAGGTGGATGCGCCCTCGCAGGAGGGCAGCAATCATGGGCAAGTGCCTGGAGAGTGGGGGGGGGGGGGCACGGCATGATGTTAGCAAAAACCAGGGCAGGATGGGATTTCACCATTGCAACATTTACTGCCAACAACTTTATACCAAAACTGCCAGCAAACATGGTACTAGAATATAATCAACAAAGCAAATTTGTTTAAGGTTTCCTTAATGATAATTTGCTTAATGATGTTTATACAGACACTATCCACCCTGAAAGCCATAGGGTGGACATTTACAGACACCGGGCCGGCACACCTGAGCAGAAGCACAGGGTGGGACACGGCCAGCTTCCTGCAGGCCAGGTTGGCATCCGACACGCGGTTCTCCGCTGATTTGGAGTCTCCAGAGTCAGCCAGCAGCGTGATCAGCCGGTGGACCAGCACGTCCAGCTGGAGAAGGGAGACAGAATGAGCTCCCTGACAGGGTGCGGGGATGGGGGAGTCGTAGGAGAGGGGAGGTCCGGGACCTTGCAGGTGCTGCCATCAGCCTGGCCCTCGCTGTTCAGGGTGCTGCTGGGCAGGGTGACGTGCTGGATGACTTCCGGGAAGTGAAGGTAGATCTGCAGCAGCAGACTCTGACACCTCTTACTCATCACGCTGAAAAGGCAGAGCACCGCTGTCAAAATATACTGAACACAGAGACCAGTCTATATGCTAATCATGCTAAAGACAGTGAAAACATCTGTCAAAATATACTGAACACAGAGACCAGTCTATATGCTAATCATGCTAAAGACAGTGAAAACATCTGTCAAAATATACTGAACACAGACCAGTCTATATGCTAATCATGCTAAAGACAGTGAAAACATCTGTCAAAATATACTGAACACAGAGACCAGTCTATATGCTAATCATGCTAAAGACAGTGAAAACATCTGTCAAAATATACTGAACACAGAGACCAGTCTATATGCTAATCATGCTAAAGACAGTGAAAACATCTGTCAAAATATACTGAACACAGAGACCAGTCTATATGCTAATCATGCTAAAGACAGTGAAAACATCTGTCAAAATATACTGAACACAGAGACCAGTCTATATGCTAATCATGCTAAAGACAGTGAAAACATCTGTCAAAATATACTGAACACAGAGACCAGTCTATATGCTAATCATGCTAGACAGTGAAAACATCTGTCAAAATATACTGAACACAGACCAGTCTATATGCTAATCATGCTAAAGACAGTGAAAACATCTGTCAAAATATACTGAACACAGACCAGTCTATATGCTAATCATGCTAAAGACAGTGAAAACATCTGTCAAAATAGCATCCACACCCGTCACACTGAACACAGGAATCAGCATCCACACCCAACATACTGAACCCAGAAATCATCATCTACAACAGTTTAACTGATAACGAACACTGAAATCAGTATCTACCCCAGGGGTGGACAATCTTACCCAGAAAGGGTCGCAGTGACTGCAGGTTTTCGCCGCATATCCCTAATTAGATTACTAATTAGAGGACTGATTGACTGAAGAGTCCTCACACCTGGGTTTCAACGACTGACTTAAAGGTTACCCCAAAAACCTGCATACACACCGGTCCTTTGCGGATAAAGTCGCCCACCTCTGATCTACACCATCACATTATGAGAGTAAATCTCTGTCGCCGAGAGCCGTGTGGGAGCAGAGACTCACGCCACGGGCGACCATGAGATTCCAACCTTAGCCGTGGGTGACCTTCTTAGTCTAACCCCAGGTAATGTGGAGGACCCCCCCCCCCCCGCCCTCACCCCTCACTAAAGCGTGTTGCCCAGCTCTCAGTGACCTTGCCATCGGGCTGCAGAGACAGGACTCGATATCCTCCTTATAACAGACAAGCCCGTAGTCATTCCACAGCTCCAGGACATTATAAACATAAAAGGTGCCAGATTCAAAAGAAGCAGCGGATTAGAGCAGAAGCACAAGCACAGAGACAGAGGGTAAATAACCGCCTTACCTGTCACCCCAGCTCTTGATGTAGTTGATGAGGTACTCGGACACCTTCTTGACGTTCTGCAGGCCCCCGTGGCAGCAGCTGTGGAGCAGGGGCAGCCGGGACTGGATGAGGGAGCAGGAGGCAGACTCGTGGCCCCCGGGGGCCTGAGCGCTCATCTCCGACTCACACAGGATCAGGTCCACCAGGCTGATGAGCTCGGGTGCCGTCAGGCGCAGCATGAACTTCTCCATGCGTTTCTGCGGAATTTGGGCAGGGTGAGGAGGGGGGCGCTAACCAGGAATCGCGGTGTCCCTGCTCTTTAAAAGCTATGGATTTACACGGTAACGCCAAAGGATTTACTGAGTCCCATAATTTGCCATTTAAACATCAAGGGAAAATTAATGATGCACCGCAAATGCAATTAGCCAGTATGATTTAACTACTGCTTGATAATCACGCTTGTACAAACTCCCCCACCCCAGCAACCGGAACTATGGCCTTCAGAGTCGACAGTAAAAGTGTAGCTCACTGGGTTAGGACACTATGCTTGTTATGGGAAGGTTGCTGGTTCAAATCCCATGGTCGGTGGAGTGATGTCACCTTTGGGCCCATGGGAAAGACTCATAACTTAATTGCTGGCTGACCCTGCTTTTCTTAATCACTTTAAACAAAACAAAAACTTAAATTTAATTTTTGGGGGAATTACAGAAATTCACGTTTTAACCTTTGTCATGGCACCGGGGTGAGCCAGTAGGGGGCGTACCTGAGGTGTTTTCTGGTCACGGCCCTGCCAGATCCGGGGGATGCGGCTGCAAGCCCACAGGAAGTCCAGGGCGGACATGGGATCTAACCTGAGGGACGGGATGGGCCACAGTGAGATAAAGGATGACCAAAGCTCATTTAATATCCTAGCCCAGTGTTTCCCAATCGGGTCCTCAGGGACCCACAGCTGGTCCACGTTTTTGCTCCCTCCAAGCTCCCTGTCAGACAGTCCACATTTTTGCTACCCGGGCACTGGGACGGTCTGAGAGGGAGCTCAGATGGAGCAAAAATATGGACTGTCTGTGGATCTCTGAGAACTGGAATGGGAAACACCAAGCACGAAGTCTGTAAGAGATACTTATACACATTAACAGCTGCTTTATGCTCCTCTCTGGCCCGGAACCAAACTGTGATCCTACCTCAGCTCCTTCTGCTTGCTGAGCAGGGCGCCGATGCATTGGTGTAGGGTGCTCCAGTTGGACTGGTGGGTCAGCAGGGCCAGGAGATAGGGCCTGTAGGATGGGCCCAGCCCCGCCTGGCTGCCCTTACCCTGCAACAGAAAGGCCAGGGGTCAGGTGCTCATCACACGTAACGTCCGTGGGAATCACACACGCACGGCGCCTCTCCCAGCGGAGTCACCTTGTTCAACGCGAAGAGCAGCTTCTGTTGAATATCTGGGCAGATGGAGGTGACCTCAGGGTCCAGCAGCTCCAGCCAATCGACCAGCAGCCCAGAAGCGGAGCCCGCCGTCGTCACCTCGGAGCTGCCAGACAGAGCAGGCACGTGGAAAAGCGCCTCATTCCAAAATACGCAACTTCCCTGGCTGCACGTCTACCTATCTGCCTATTTATAGCCCCCTACGAGAATTCTGCGCACCCAGTCAGACCACATGAAACGAAAAAAAAAATATGGAGGTTACATGATCTAAAAAAAGCTTCATGCTTTCAGTCCCAATGCTGATCATTGACAGAAACTTACAGGTGAAGCTGGTTGAACAGGAAATAGCCAAGAACAAATAAACATGCCAAAGAACAACCCCCCCCCTCGCCCCCCCCCCCCCAAAAAAAACCCAATGCTTGTTTTTCAGACTCTCAGCTTGAGATCATTGACCGATCCCACATCCAGGACCAAACATTTCAACAGACAGTGGCTGCCGTCCATCCAAAGTAAACACGCGCATTGGTGTCATTCCTGGCCCGCCAACGAGCTCAGAGCGCTTTCACATTAACAGGCAGATGGGGCCTCTAACTGAGGAGAACGTGGCTGTGTTCGGCCCAGAGACGCCTGCTTACTTGTTAGAGTCCACTTCCATTTTCACAGCACTCTCCTCGGTCTCCTGGAGGAGCATGGAGGTCACCATGGCGACAGGGCCCACCGTGCTGGCGGCTCCTGTTTCCATGCCGACAGTCATCAGTAAGGACAGAAGCTCCTCCAGGTAAGGGGACCTGGCCGCGATTAGCCCCTGCAACACTGAGGTGGACACAGCATTATGGGATGGAGCAAAACAAACAGCAGGTTTCCCAACACGGCGGAGGACTTTGGTGGGATAAATGATGAACTATTTCAAATGGACATGATTTCCCTAAATTCAAAACTGGCCAAAAATGATTAGGAATGATGCACATGTATGGCTCTTTACACCATTCTTACACAGATGGGATGCTTAACATGCAGGAAATGGGCGACAAATCCAGTGGTTTGCTGAAGCCAACTCCGTGGAATGGGCCGCAAACCTGTACAGGAGCAGCTAAGCTAGCGAGTGCATTCAGCAGAGTGAACCATGGTGGGCAAACACGGCAGCAGAACGCACCAACACCAGAGAGCTTCCAGCATGCCGCATTTCGACAACTGCCTGTCTATTTTTATCATGGAAATTCACAGTCATCTTTCATTGGTTTATCTCAGACATGTGACAGGAAGAGGAGGGCAGAAAAAAAAAAAAAAACAGCTACAGATACCTTTGCTGATGAGCTCGGGCTCCGCGTTGCAGGTGTCCCCAGCTCGCAGGGTGGCGATGACTGCCCGCACGGGCATGTCGGAGTCCCGGCGGTATGCCAGGGTCTCGGCCAGGTGCAGGAAGCCGGCGCGGGCTATGGGAAAAGAGCAGGCTATGGAGTCAGAATAGTGCCATATATACTTGTATGTGTACTTTCCAATTTGCACCCGTAAAATGAAATTTAGAATGGTTTTCAAGTACAAAACCTGTATTGCAAATCCAAGTCCTCTTGCAAATACCAACCTGCGAGTGCAAATTGACACTTGCGCACATAAATAATTTTGGCACTAACATGTACCATACATGTGCATCAGTGGTTTTATGATTGGCTAGAAAATGAATTAATTTGATTGGTGGCTATGCGAGCAAATATTTATCTGCAAAGCACTAGGCAAGTTAGTGCCAAAATTATGTGCGCAAGTGTGAATTTGCACTCGCAGGTTGGTATTTGCAAGAGGACTTGGATTTGCAATACAGGTTTTGTACTTGAAAACCATTCTATCTTTGTAAAAAATATTTTTATGAAGATGTTTGGTTTTGCATTTACAAAAAATATTGGCGTGTATTTGCAAAATGTTTTTCACGTTCATTCACAAATCTTCATATACAAGTACAGATCACGTGACGCATATTTCTGTTCAGTATTTTGCGAATTAAAATTGTGTTCAGTGCAAGAAAATTTCATTTTACGGGTGCAAATTGGAAAGTACACATACAAGTATATATGGCACTATTCTGACTCCATAGCAGGGGCTGTTAGGGAAAGCGGCATCGCAGCTGCTGGAGCAGCACTGCAGGACAGTTGGGAGTATCCAGGGAAAACACAAAAAGCCTGGCAGTGCCATCTAGTGGGAGGGGGGCACAGGTGTTACCCCCAGGAAAAAATAATCCCTTACAGGAAGTCTACAAAGGCAGGTGTTTCCTTAGGAAAGGTAAACAAAGTCTTCCTAGGCAGAAGGAAGATTGCAGAGTAATTCATTTGGTAAGGAAGATTAGGCAATATGTCTGCAGGACAGAATCCAGACCCCCCAAAGGGTGCCCCGGGCATGCAGCAAGCAGCCGGAATCTAAACAGTCTCTAAAGTACAAATAAGACTTGTAACTTGCGTAAAACGTAAGAGATAATATTCTGCCAAATGGTAATAAACAGTTTATGCTTTGTGCTCCATCAGTGGGAGCGTAGAGCGTATGGTCAGACTTCCACGGGGGAGAGGATACAGCTGGTGCAGACGACACTGACAGGGGATTGGCTGGGGGGGGGCAAGGGGGCGGGGCCACCTACCGTCGCAGAGGCGGTGCTTAGGGGAGAACTGCGTGGCGAAGGACTTGAGCACGGAGAGCAGAGGCCCAGCCTCCACCCCGGGGCTCTCCATCCAGGTGAGCATCTCCAGCACCGCCTTGAAGAAGACAGAGGAGAAGGCGACGTCCTGGGGCACACGGCGCTGGGGTGGGATGGGGGGGAGAGAGATCTCTGCATTATCTGTGTTGGTCACATGTCTGCGGGGGGGGTGGGGGGTCGGGGCCATATTACCTGGTACTGGTGAAGCAGCCGCAGAAGAGGGCAGGAGAGGGCATGTTCCCTGTGCATGGCAGCCACTAGGGGGCCGGCGTGGGCGGAGCCCAGGAGGCCCATGAGGGCCTGCAGCAGGTGGGAGGCCACGCCCCCAGGCTGGCATTGGCCCTGGCGAGCACGGGAAAGCTCCTGGCCCAGGGTCTGCTGAAGGGCCAGGGAGAGCTGGCGGGGGGGCGAGGCGGGCCGGCGGGGGGGCGAGGCAGGCCAGCGGGGGTCCACCTTGAGGGGGAAGAGCTGGAGAAAGCGGCGTGCTCACGTAAGGCCCACAGATCGGCGTGGTCACGCTCAGCTGAGAGGAATTCTCAGTAAATGGGGCTCCGGGTGATTAAGGGGCATGTGCGAATAATTAGGGGCATAAGAGTCACTGCTTCCAGTTAAAGCCGCTAGTATAAACAGGAAGTGAATTCCATCTCCATGCCTGAAGGACAGCAGAAAGTTTGCGAAATAACTAAAATAATCACGTTCTGGGGTAAGTGGTCTGAAAAGAATTCTGGGAAAAGTAATGGACCCACCAGAAATATTATTTTTTATATAGGTACCTGAAGTAGTATTGCAGTGAAGTCATCATCAAGACTGATCGCTGGAATTTTACTGGCTGCGCAGATCTTCACCGGGCCCTGAGCCGTCTCCACTGCAACCTTAGCGTGACTCAGATCAGTGGCATCTGGAAGAGTGACACGGTTAAGGAAACCCTGTCCGCGTGCTCATGAAACATGCAGCGCTTACACAGGCACGGGCTCTGGAAATCACATGCTTTCAGGAGCTGCACTGAGAAGCATCCAGAGAATAAGAGAAACACTGACCTCTGCTGGGCGGGACAGAGGCACTGAGCAAGCTGTGGAAAGTGTGCCCCCCGGTGGCCCCTCGCTCATGCTGCACCTCGACCAGATGAGCCATGTAATCTGAGAGGAGACACACCAGCAAATTTACACAACAAACACTGAGCTCCCCAGAAGCTAATCAGCTAGCAAAACAAAAGACACGAAAGCAACAGGGAAAAGGTAACAGGAATAGGGGGAGGCAATAAAGAAAAGCATTTATTTTCTTATTCTTTTATTTTTATTTGTATTTATTTTACTTTCTCGCTCAACATTCATTTTCCTATTTTTACAGATTTATTTTTTTAATCGCACACCAATAACTCCATAGGTAGCATACAGATTAAGGGCAGGAAATGTAGCCTGTAGGTTGTTGGTTCAAGCCCCAAAAAGAAAACGTGTTTGTATTTGTTCACTACATGAGTTTTGCTGCTAAGCAATGCAACAGCCAATGAAATATGAGCTGACAGATTCTGCCACTAACGGACCTAAACAGAGATCCCTCCGGATAGGCCAGTGACTTACTCTTGTCCATGATGTTCTGCTCCAGCGTCTGCGGGTCATGGGTCACGGCCTGGTCTAGGTACTGCAGCAGCTTGCTCATGCTGGACACGGGAATCCCGAAGGACTGAACAAACAGCAGCAGCTGCTGGGGCTCCAGGTCCTGCAGGGCTTTGAGGGCAGTGAGGGTCAGGCTTCCAACACGCCCCTGAAAACCTCAATACCACCCCCAACTCTGCCCCTCCTACCTGCGTCAACCAATCGGGAGACCTCCGACCGGATCATCCTCAGCTTCAGCCAATCAGGCAGCAGCAGGGCCTCCTCCGAGGTGTCCACCAGGAAGGCGGTGGGGAGGGGCTTCTTCTCAGGGAACCAGATGTCCAGAAGGTTGTGGAAATCGCTCTCCCCTAACAATCAACAGGGGGACTTAGCTTTGCAAATATGGAGCATCGAAACACGACTTCCGGTAGGGAAGATACCATTCTCACCCTTAGGGGGGCCCAGCGTCAGCAGGATGACCATGGCGTGGACCACCAGGATGTGCATGGTGGCCGTTTCCCCCGTGGTCCAGCGCAGGAACACCTGGTCCTGGGACTCCGACTGGTGGATGATGTGAGAAATGCAGGTGAGCACATGCCTGACCGTGCTGCAGAGTTACTCTGATCAGCTTTAGAGAGGCAGAGAATCTTACGGAGTTCAGCTAGGAAAGGTTGGTCACCACCCCAATGCATCCATCAATTACTCAATTACTGACAATTTCTAAACTAATAGCTCCTGAAGACACTGACGCTGGGGCCCGCCCACGTGGGCAAGGCTCCGAATGGGCTCCCTCACCCAGCTGTAAAGATCCTCCCCTTCCTTGGTCTTCCTCATCCTCCTGATGTAGGTGGAGAAGATGGACAGGAGGGCGGAGAGCACGGCGTCAGACTCGAGCCGGTACATGTGCTTGCAGAAGAGGCTGTTCATGATAGTGGAGCGCTCCACGATGAGCCGCGCCACGTCCTGAAGGCCCGGGTGGACGGAACAAGGGCGTTATTTCGGCGTCCAATAGCAGTGCTCACAGCGGGTCACATGTTCTTCATAACGCACCAATGGCTGGAGTATTGGAAGGTCATGACCTTTACCTCCGGAGGCATAACCCTGATGGGAGGAACGGCGGCAGGGCTTGGGGGTCACACTCACCAGGGCCAGGTCGTTGTGAACGGCCTGCTGCTCCACCGGTGAGTACTGGGACAGGTAGATGAGGTAAGCGCTTATGGTCTGGGGGTCCGTCTCCATGTGAATGGCCTGGGAGATGAGGTGCAGGCAATCGTGAAACACAGGGCACACTCAATGTGCAGCTCACCTCATCCATTCATCTACCCATCCATCCATCCACTCACCCATCCATCCATCCATCCATCCACCCACCACAGCGGCTCAGGGACCCGGGACACACCACACTGGCCGGGTTTTATTTACAAATCACTAAAACACGCATCCATCCTATAACTTTGTTCAGGGTTGTGGGGGGGCCTGGGGCCTATGGCAGGCAGTACAGGGCACATGCAGTCAAATAATACGGCCAATTCAGAAGCCAATTAGAATAACTGCATGGATACTAGAGTAGCTGAAGGTAACCCACCCAACCTGAGGAGAACATGCTAATAGGGCGCGGCAAGTAATCTAATGTATTTCAGTTGTGATTATTTTGTTTTGATAAATGGTGGAAGCCAAAGTCACGATATAATCATCATTGTCGCTTTGCAGTGATGCTCTGGTTTTATCTGGTGTCATAAACGCAATGCAGCCCTTTCCAGCCCATTTTCATTTGTCAAATTATATATTATATAATTTATTATATAATTATATATAATTCTGACAAATAAGTTGAATAAATTCACAATATTTTCATAGTTAGGAAGTAATCGCGTTCCATTATTGTGAAAGTATTGACCGAAATAATCAAGATTACGATTTTTGAGTAGCCCTACATGCTAACGACACACACACACACACACACACACACTGACACACACACACACACACACAGACCTGCTGCAGGGCGCTGGCGGCCATGGCCCTCACGCTCGCGAACAGCGGCAGTTTCGGCAGGTCTGTCAGCAGCCACTGGTAGCCCGGCAGCAGCTCGGCATCCCGCGAGTCGTCCTCCATGGGCTGCTCCCGCTCCTCGCCGTCCCGTTGGCCGCCCTCCGTCAGCACCAGCGACAGACCCTGCCGCGCACACCAGACATTGGTCAGCCGCTGACAGGGGGCAGGCCTCGTACGCCGGAAGTGCTCTCGCCACTCACACCTCGACGGCACCCTCTGCTGGCCCCCGGACGAAACGCACCTTCATGGCCAGCACCCTGGACGCAGCCTGTGGGGAGCTGAGGCGGCGCAGGAAGTACTCGAGCACCTCGCAGGTGGTCTGCTCGTCCGCCTTGGGGCCCAGGAGCAGGTCCTGGAGACGCAGGAGGAGCTGCCGCTGTTTCTGCTGCCGCTGGGGTGGGGAGGGGAGGGGGGGGGGGGATCGTTGCTACAGCTGTTACAGCTTTACTATTCAATTATATTGTACAGAGCGACAAGACGGATGCTTTAGCTATTAAGCGACGCCATATTGTTCTGCTAGCTGGGTGACACTTTTTAACCACTAGGTGGCGACATCATCTGATGGGAGGGGTCCCACACCTGTCTCTTCTTGGCTCTCTGCTCCTTGCTCTCTGCCTCGTCCTCGTCCTCGACGGGCGGCGACTCGTCGGCAGCGTCGTGCAGCAGGAACTCGCACAGGCACTGCACGGGCAGCACGTCCAAGGACCCCTCGCTGGACTGCACGAGGTCGGCCAGCCAGGGCATGGACTGCGACGAGGCCTGCGGGGAGCGGGAGGGAGTGAGCGCGCTCAGAAGGGACTCCGGGAAGGAGGGGATGGAAGGAGACTGCCGGCAGGACAGAAAGCCCCCCACTGCCCTACCTGTCTCTGGATGATGTTGAGCAGGAAGTCTGGGTTGCGGCTGCGGCAGAGCAGGTGGCCCAGGCGCAGGGACTGGTTGAGGCTCTTCACCTGTTCCTGGATGAGTGGCGGTGGCCTGCGAGGGGGCCCCCTACAGGCACGCACAGAAAGTGCACCAAATAAAAATACCGAACGTGGTATTCCCGCGAGGGTGACCTGAAACCTCAAAAATTGCATAAACGCTACTCCCGGGACGCCATGACGAGGCCTGCGGGTCACCGCACACCCTGGGGGGGGGGAAGGCAGACAGAACAGAATGTACCCAGCAGAACACAAAAATGAAGGAAGAAAAAAAACTAATAATTCTATCTTCAAAAACAAATGTTTACGCAACAGAACAGCAAGTTACTGAATTAATAGGATATCACCCCCAAACCTGAGAGCACACAAGGCCAGAAGAGGTCATTACGACAATGTGTGCTGGATCTTAACTGTGAAATCTAACCCCGTTTATTTAAAAGAATGGAGAATCAGGCTTCATACACGCGGGAGCTGGTTGCCTGGCAACACCTCCCTGCCCGGGTTGAATCTGGCGCCCCCTTACTGCGGGTCCAGGCTGGTCAGCTGCGACAGCAGCAGGCTGTTGCTCTCGGTGATGGTCTGCTTGGTGGACGCGGCTGCCAGGTGGCTCTCGAACGCCAGGATCTCCTGCTTCTCCCGCTGGGAGATCTGCAGCTCGCGGCTGATCATCTCCGTCTTGGTCTCCTCATCAGCCACCGTGCAGGGGGGGTAGGTATAATTGCTGTGTGGAGTGAGGGGGGAGCAGGTTGAGGGGCAGGACGCGTGGGAAGCAGGCCAGGCGGATTCAGAGGGTCCTTCCGCAGACCAAAGACATGTGGTTAGGCTTCTAGAAATTGCCTATGAGTGTGTGGCTACGCCCTGTAGATGACTGTGATGACCTACAGGGGGCGTCCCAGCCCTGAGCCCTGGAGACCCCAAGCAGGATAAGTGGATGGATGGATGGATGGATAAGTGTTTATGGGGTAAACAGAGAGAGGATGACACATGCAGCTGGGGATAAACACCGCGAGCTAACGTTGCGGTACCGTTATGTTACTATTGACTTACTTGGTCATGACCATCTCCATCAGCATCTTCAGGGTGGGATAGCCGTCCCAGGCAGCCATTCCTGCACGAAAGACGCACAGCACTGATGATTACAGTAAGAATCATAACAATCCCAAAAACAGGGCGACTCTAGTAGACTCTGGTCACTCCCTCCACATCCCGAGCGAATGGTACATCCCAGCCAAGCTCTTTGTTTAATACTAAAATACTTGTTTCAAAGGATTTTCAAATTAAATCTGTCAAACCCAATAATGATATTCTTCTTTTACAAAAGAACAGCCCAGAACTTTATTTAATTATGAAGCCATTGTATTTCACAATGCTGTACCCAGGGCCAAAATCAACACAGGGAGGGGCGGAGGGGCACCTTAAAGGCGCAGTTCATCCTAAAATTGGAAAAGATACGTTTTAGAGGGGCTTTGGTGCTCCCTATCCATCTAGATCATTCTGCTCGGAGATGCCTAGTTTTAGAGATATCGCTCGTAGAAATGTTGTATCACTGGGCAGAAGATATGAGCACTGAAGATATGGTTTGTGGAGTTCGGTAGAAAAAAAATAGTTCCTACATTAAGCTGCTCACAATAAAGTCTGTGGATTATCTTGAGTGACCACATCATGATATCTGGGAAGGGACATTGCCATTGAATTTTCCAAATGTATTTTTTGGCAGTTTAATCACCACAGAAAGAATGCCATTCAGTCCCATTATATTCAAGAGAAGACCGACATTTCTATGATCTCCAAAACTAGGCAACTCCCAGCAGAACAACCTAGATGGATAGATACCGCTAAAGCCCCTTCAGTTTTAAGGTGAACTGCCCCTTTAAACCTTCAGGCTATCTTCAAGTTTGAGACGAACAGAAACCCAACCCTGTGCCAGAAGCACCTGATGGAAACCCAGTGGGCGGAGCCTTACCTATCTTCTGGGGATTAAAGGCAGCCACCACAAGCAGGAGGAGCCAGGCTTTCCAGTACAGCGTCGAAATGGCCAGGTTCGGGGGCTGGTACCTTAAAGGAACAGGCAGGATCCACATGACCACACCCCCGAGCAGGAGTCCTGCCCCACACCACCGCACCGCACTGTGAGGACCTACCCTGCAGGCAGCTGGATGTTTTCTGGGTGGTGGTAGGTGCACAGGTTGAGTACAGCCTCGATTAGCTGGATCCTCTCCACCCTAAGCACCTCAAGATCTACAGGGACGGGACAGACACATTCGGGGCCTGAACTCTCACCTTGAACACAGTGTCTAATAGCGCTGCTTGTTGTACAGGATGGAGGAAGGGGGATAATAGAGTCATGTGACCAGGGGGAAGGACCGCGCACCGTCGGACTGCACGCCGGCGGCCCTCTTCACCAGGTGGTCTGCCAGCTCCATGGCGTCGGCGGGGCCTAGGGGCAGCTCTCGGGACAGGCCGATCACCAGGATGCGCATCAGCGTGTCCTCCAGCAGGGGCACCTCTGAGCAGAGGCGCAGGAAGAAGCTGCCGTGGAGAACCAGGTCAAGACGGTCAAAGGAGAACGACCATGCTTAGCCTGCAGCATGTCCTCAGATCACAGCACCCCTAGGGCACCCCGCCTCAGAATACCCCTTTGGGGTGGGGGGACTTAAAGCATCAAGGGGGTCTTACTTTCTGTCGCTCTCTGGGGGCCAGTTGTCCCACTTGTAGTAGGTCTCTGGCTGCTCTGTGAAGAGGACCTTGTGGAGACTGGGGAACAGAGATGGACGCACTTGATGGGTCAGAATCAGGGCCGGGGTCGGACCCTATGACTACCTGAGGCCGACCCTCCACTTTGCTGCACACCTACCAGTGGACGTAGTCCTTGGGGCCCACTTTGCTGATGGTGGGCACCACTGTGTGCAGCCACCACACTGCGTCCCTCTGGATGGCGGCTATCTGGTTCTGGAAGGAACGCAGCACCTCCAGATCTGCGGGAAGCAACATCCCGGTTAATGAAAAGCCACCTCGGGGAAGGTCTCGGACAAAGCCAGGTCACAGATCTGAAACAGGAATGATCACGACCTTCGACCTCTGGACCCACTGTGCCCTTTTGTCAGCAGACATTGAAGCTGTAGTGTTGCACTGTTTATTAGCACCTACGTCTTATTTGTGGATCTTTAAATCGGTCGTACACACAGTACTGTCCAAACGCTGTCTGTGGATGTGTTGCTACAGTGTTTCTATTCACAAAATACTGCGTAATGTGTGGTTATCCACTGATATTGCTAGCAATGGCTAACAATTAACTGGGCTAGAACTGGGGCCTGTTTCAGAAAGTAGGATTGCTTAAGCGGACTACTTGTCGGATTTAAGGTGATCTGGACTAAATGTAAGTGAATGAAGATAAAGGTAATTTAAGCTGGAGTAAATTAAATCTAACAAGTTTTCCGGCTAAGCAAGAAATCTTTCTTTTTGAAACGGGTTCCTGGTTTTGCTAAATGGCTTTCCGACTTGCTTTACTGGAACGCTGTTAACTTGTGTGTGATGTCATTCCCAGTTCCGAGTTCTGACCTCGGAGGTAAGTGGAACGCAGCATAATACCCATCAGCACCGAGGCAGACGGAAGCCAATGCTTACTCTTCTTCTCTCCTTTGTCCCAGGCGATGCCGGCCTCCTTGACCTGGGCGGTAATGCCCAGCATCATGGAGACTGTGAGGAGGTCCGTCACCTGGATGACAAAGCGCTCCTGTGGAAAGGGAGACCCAGATTACAGTAATGTCTGTAATATCTGCCCCTGCCCTGCGAACTACAGAGGAATACTATCGATGACTCTTAAGCCTCTTTCAGCTACACTCAGAAACACACAGATATTATAAATACACATTTTTAAGTTAAAATTGTTGCTTGCTTTATGTGTACATTCTCATTGTGCTGGGGACACGTCTTCTCAAACTTGATCAGGCAAAGATCAACCACCAAAGAAATGAGAGCCCAGTAAAAATGTGCTGTTACAGGTGTGTCTCTGGGGAGCGCCGTCTGCGCTGAGCAGAGCCGGCTTCACCTTAAACTCCATGTCTACATAGGAAGACTCCTTCCGCTCCTGCATGAGCCCCAGGCAGAAGGACTGGAAGTTGATCTCGTGCTTGGTCTGCTTGATGATCTCCCTCAGCAGGGCTCGGGATGCCCGGAGATAATCATCTTTGTTGGTCAGCAAGTCTTGGAACACCATGGCTAGAAACTGGGAAGACGGACACGAGGGGGCGGCATTAAACCCAAACAGTGCCTCGGCACCACGAAGTCCAGTGGGCGTGTCTCACCATCCATCACTACAATTACAGACCAGCAGATGCTGTTCTCCAAAGTGACATACAAATGAGAAAGCAGGATCAGCCTCTCCCAGAATAAACTGGGATTTAGGGTCTTGTTCAAGAGCCCAACAGTGAAATTACTCATCCAGTCAGGGGATTTGCACCAGCAACCTTCTGATCACAGAGTCCTAACCCACAGCCACATACCTTCCATAAACATGCAAACATATTTAGGAAATGGGTGCTGGCACAAACAGAACAAAAAGGCCCTACTATTGCACAACTATGGAAGCCCGTTTCCGCCACCGGGGATAAAAATAATATCAAATTTAAGTCGAAATTATTATATCAAAATAACGAGACAACTCTCTCGAAATTTCGACTTAGTATCTCGAAACAAGTTTCTAGCTTTAATAACTTTTCATGGAATTTGTGACGGCAAAATGGGGTCACAGGCCAAAAAATGTTGGGAACCACTGCTCTAGAGCCACAGAATGTTCATCCAAGCTGACATTCTGACCCTCAGATGTGCCAGGCAGCTTCTTGCCAACATGATTCCCCGCTCACCTTGGGCGCCAGTTCAGGACTGTGCTGCAGGACGGTGTGGAGGACCTGCATGTTGTTGGGGTTCCGTGCATTGGACAGCTCGTTGAAGATCACCAGCTTCACCATGGTGCCCAGGTTATCCCGGTGGGCATTGAGGAGCTCCCTGCGGCCAGACATAAACCTCCCTCTCAAAAAGAACCTTAAAACCCTTAGAACCCTAACCCACACTAAATACAGACGCGCTTACCTCACACAAAGCATATAGTGGTTTAAAAGGACTTTGGGTTTGAGGCGGATCTTGATGAGGTTGGAGACCACCTCCATGTCGTCCGCCCCGTGGCTGTTGCAGTTCATGCAGAGCGACATCAGCAGGTCCTGGGCGGGGCGTGTCAGCTGCAGGAACGAGGACAGGACCCAACGTTACAAGAGCACAATAAAAGTGCGAAAATATCCACCCAACCCTAGAGATTTCCTAATTCGGGCAGACTATTCCGCATTAAACCCAAACAGTTTATGATTATACAAAAGCCAATGAGAATGGCATGTTATCCAGCTGCAACCTACAAATCATGATCGCTCAGAAAGAGCCTAAATACAACCAAAACAATAACATACAATAGAAAAAAAACAACCACCAAGGAAACTCAGGACTGGAGCAAATAGAGGGTTGAGGGACACTGCACCAAAATATCATTTTAATTGGCAAAGATCCATTGAAGTCTGTTTTTAAAAGTGCATATTTTCAAACAGGCAGAAGGCGGTCCTTCTCCTTCAAGGACCCCTCCGCTATGCTCCGCCCTCGGCACTCACCTTGGGGTTCTGCAGCCACATCTCAAGCCTCTGCACAGCCATGAGCCGCACCTCCTTGTAGCCGCAGGTAGCCGTCAGCAAACGTAGCAGGTTCCGCGACACGTTGTCCATGGGCTGCCGTCGGTTCAGCTGGTCACGCAGAACGTCCAGCACGTAGTCCTCCACGCTCTCGGCCAGCTCCTCGTACCTGCGGCCGACGGGGGACCGTGTCACCGTGTGCTGCTTCCCAGTGTCCCATACCCTCATTCTGGACTTTATGTGGGGTTTTTAGCCATAAACCAACATGGAAGTAAGGGGGGGCTGGGAACAGACATACTGCAGAAATGACGATATGATGAATGACGGACAGAGGCAGTCATGGAGCCAATGGGAGGCTGGTCCTCCTAAAATCAGGTCAGCCCCAGGTGCCTCCATTTTCATTGGCCCCAACTGATGTCAATCATGTCAATTAAATGAATCATTGCAGTAACAGGGATTTGTAATGGTGGGGAGGGACAGATTTGACCCACTTCATTTATATTATCATTTTGACTATATTTGGTGGCTATTCAGTGATGCAATGTTTTCGCCAAAGTAATCCGTAAGCTGCACTGGTAACTAACCTCCTGGACTGACTGAACAGTGACTGAACAGCAGCGACGTGGGCTGGAGAGCCCGGCTCTGACATTATGGCTCACCTGGGCATCACCTGTCCATCATCCTCAGGGCTTTGCTTCTCCTCTGCTATCAGCAGCTCTGTCTGGGCGTCATCCTCATCCGGAGTGGAGGGGTGGGGGCTGCTCCCTGCAGGAAAACATTTGTAGGACCGTCTCTCAGCACCTGCATGCAACACCTTCAGGAAAAGCCCCCCAAAGGGAACACATCAAGCAAGTGAGGGCCAGGCAAGTCTTTCATGTCGCAGTTAGCGCACCGGCCTCACCGCTAACGTCGCAGTTAGCGCACCGGCCTCACCGCTAACGTCGCAGTTAGCGCACCGGCCTCACCGCTAACGTCGCAGTTAGCGCACCGGCCTCACCGCTAACGTCGCAGTTAGCGCACCGGCCTCACCGCTAACGTCGCAGTTAGCGCACCGGCCTCACCGCTAACGTCGCAGTTAGCGCACCGGCCTCACCGCTAACGTCGCAGTTAGCGCACCGGCTTCCCTGCTAACGTCGCAGTTAGCGCACCGGCTTCCCTGCTAACGTCGCAGTTAGCGCACCGGCTTCCCTGCTAACGTCGCAGTTAGCGCACCGGCTTCCCTGCTAACGTCGCAGTTAGCGCACCAGCCTCACTGCTAACGTCGCAGTTAGCACACCGGCTTCCCTGCTAACGTCGCAGTTAGCGCACCGGCCTCACCGCTAACGTCGCAGTTTGCGCTGCTCACTAGTGCTGACGGACTTTGCGACCCAGTACCTGCACTGAGGTCTCCGGCAGAACGGCCAGCATCAGCCTGTAGCAGCATGCTCTTTGGGGGCATACGGGTGGCAAATGCTGTCTGGATGTTGTCCACAAAAGTCTTGCAGTGGCAGCTGTCCACCCAAATGCGCTCGCCCAAAGAGTCCTCAATATAAACCTGGACAGAACCACAGCGTGACTGAATATCGGACAATGGACATTTATTATCGAAAGTAGCATACAATTTAAAAAGCAGGGTCAGTCAGCCTTTGGAGCAAAAGATGTTAATAGAACCATTCTGCTGATCTTGGGATTTGAACCACTGACATTCTAACAAGCCCCCCCCCTGCACTTAGGTACACATCTTTCTACCCAGAATGCCACAGGCACTGCTTCATATGTCTTTAAGAAGCATACTTAAATTAAAAAATACTTTAAAAAATCATTAGTGCAAATAAATAGAAATTTGAAGCTACTCCCTGGGAGTTGTGAGGGAGCAAAGACATGGACCGTCTGGGGGTCCCTGAGAACTGATTTGAGAAATGCTGCTTTAAATAAGGGTGTCAAATGGTAAATATGGGTAAACAGTGAATACGCATGCTGTGGCCGGCCCCTCACTTTGACGAAGATCTCGGGCCAGTTCTCATCCTCCTCATAGGCAGCCATGAGCAGGTTACAGGCCAGCACCGACACCAGGCTATTCCCCTTGGTCTTAAAGTTGATGGATGTGTCCCGTCGCAGGAGGCTACACAGGGCCTGCACACACAGAGACGCTGGGATGTGACACGCCCGTCCTGCACCCATGACGCTTGAGGGGGAAGCCAGGCATCTTCCTAAAACTCTCATCTGGGAAACACTAGCAGCTCCTCAGAACTGCTCAGCAGCCAAACAGCCGTGTTACTCCTGAACAAACCAGCCTACTGCTCAACCATCCACCCTGAACACTCGCTATCCTGTCTGCAGTTCTGTTGCTACCCGGTCTACGCTTTGTTTTGTATTCATTATAACTTATAACTTGTGTAATGTGTATGACCAGACATGACAGAACAAATAATTTGTCGAGTATGTACAAGGTAAGGTGATTTTGACTCTGGAAAGGACATAAGGACATGCAACTAGATCAGACCTGTGCAATTACCTTCTTTGAAGAGCCAAATCTGAGCTTCACTGCATCAGCAGTGGCTATTTTTTAATGATTATGTCCCATAAAAGCCACAGCCAATAGTGAGAATTTCCGTTTCCCTTTTTAGAAAATCCATGCAGAAATTAATAACACAGGTGTATGTCACATGTTTAACTTAATTTACATATTTGATATTACTTTGAAGAAAGATTTGTGGGGAAAAATCTGTTCATCTGCATAGACCTGAACATAAAATTTCACCCAGTTTTTTTAAATTAACGTATTTTACTGATGACAGGGAAAAGTAAAAAAGCACCATGGAGTGGATATGGCCACAAGATGGGCTTTTGCTCAGATCTGAACTAGACAGTGGTAATATACTCAGAACCAGCATGCTTCATGATGAAATTCAGCTGTATAAATTACAACAAAGGTGAAAGGTAAAGTGTAACTAATAATAAAATTAAGTTTTAAAAAAAACTTTTATCGTATTTTTTTCCTCCCAAGAACTAAATTCTACTTCCCTATAACTGACCGTGGTCTGGGAAACGAAGGCCCCTCCCGCCACACCCACCTCTATGACGCCTTCAGTGGCAAAGACGTTGGGCTTGATCTTGGCCAGGTACATGAGGCTCAGGTACAGCGTGATGTCAGGCTTGGCACGGTTCATCTTCAGCTGCTTGACAGCTCCGCATAGTACCCCTTCGATGCGGTCGTCGTTACCCTCTGCTTCTGCCGCCTCGATCTCGTCCAGAAGTGCCGCGGGTGGAACTGTCGGAAAAAGCAGGAGGGTGAGGGGAGAGCTCACGCTATCACAGCACAGGAAGCACCGCCACGGAGACAGGATTCGGGAAAGAGAGAGGAGTGTATCTGATGTGTGTGGTGCATCGATCCTTATCCATCAATGGGACCTCAGCACTCACAAATCTCACAGAACCAGCCAAATACATCCAAAAAGCTCTTATTTGTGAGTCTCTCTATAATCAATGCAAAATATTGCAGCGGGAAGACATGTCATAGGATAAGACAATATGTTAATTATTTTTACACAAATTGAGATTAGACAGGAAATCGTTTCCTAATTTGGATGAGGTCTGGGTTGTGAGGTTGTTATGTGCTAGTCTTGTGTTAACTTAGGTAGCACCTTGTTCAGAAAGAAATGCTGTTTCACTTTTTAACTGTGTGCTGAACTAAATGTGTAGGGTGAGAAATGACATTGGGACTCACCTTCAATAGGCACAACGGAGGGTTCTTTTATCGAAGGTGATATGGCTCTCTTGTCCACAGCGGCTACATCAGCCAACCGGCCCAGAGCACTGACTGGAGGAGTAGCAGAAAGCTTGGGCCTCTTGGCTAGTCCAGCTAACCCGGACGAGGATGGCAGCGCCGACGAGGTCTCTCTCTTGCGGTCAGCGGGAAGACCAGCAGAGGTGGGTTTCAGGAGCACAGCTGGGGCCTTCGGCTCACTTGCCTGGCTTTTTGATCCAAGGGCTATAAAATCTCCAGGAGGTGGGTGTCCTGGAATACAGCAGCATCAATAACAAGTTAGGGACTCTTGGCAAATATTGCAGCAAAGTGTGGTAGTATTACTTGACATCCAAAGTACTGTGGCGTTAATCACGTCTGTACCTGATGGCTTTGCAGTACTCGGACGCCTAATTGTGGGAGGCTTCGGTCGATTCATCGTGCAACGACAACCTCAGACCTGTTGACATACGTGCACCTCTGAGCCAAAGACACTGATAAGTAAAATACTAACTGGATATACGAATAAAAAACACAATGCTACTGAATCTACCCCATATAGAAAGCGATTACTTTGGAATAAAGTAGTCAGATGTTGCCACCGTTATCCACAAAACTCTAGAAGCAGCTTGCTAATATCACGTGAAACACCAACTATCTACGCATTAAACCATAAACTATACCAAACCCCACATCGCACTGCTTGAGCTACTCGATCGCTCTTATTAAATAATGTACTAACAATATTTTAAATCGCAAACACAAAACCACTGAAATACAACATTAGCATCCGTATCCGAACTGAATCTAGACAGTTAACTCGGGTAGCACTAGCCAGCTGTAAGTATGTAGCTGAACAATAAGACTTCAGGAATTATATGGGGCTCCACTGCAACGTGTTAGATATACTGCATAATTCATTTTTTAAAACGAATGGCAAGGAATTGTATGCTTACTCCGTCTCTAAAAAAATCATGCGATTAACTAGAACACATTTTGCTCTTCCACTGACTGCAGTGTTTATTTCCGGTCCGACAGAACAGAACTCTCTTCCACGCATGCGCAAATGACATGCTACCGGAAATGCTCCTGAAATTTTGGTGAATATATCCGGTTTTTTTTCGCCGACGCTAGGGGACGGTAAGATTTGTGGCAAAGATTGGTTAAAAACGTGTTTTTCGGTTAAAATTACTCATCTTGTAAGAAGTTTTTAGTGAGGCAAACAGGTTAATTTAGGGATATATAATAGATCGGTTTCTTTAATTTTATATGCAGGTAATATGCAGCCATCGTGTGTAATTTAAACAGGAGTAAACCATGATACCCAGGGCTGCCAACTCTCAGTCTTCTGGCACGACACTCGCGCTGTCTGACTCTAAAGCTCACGAAAGATATCCTACCGCAAATCTGTATTATTCCATTATAAACCTATCAGCTGCCTCAAAACCATACAGACTATTTACAAGGGCATAAAACTGTTACATATATGTAAATGCATGTGCATGTGAACTATAGACACGAATTGAAAATCTCACGCCAGCCAGCTGACCAAAATTGGCAACCCTGTGGCACCTAATAACTCTAAATAAGTGTCAGTTATTTTTGTTGATAATCATCATTGTCATTTTTTTATTAAATAATGAATAGAAGTAGTATTAACTATATTTGTTGTCTGAATGTTCCTAAAACAATAAATTATACATTTGCTTAATAAAAACTGGCGTCCTCTATTTCTTTAGATTGAAAGTTGCAACCCTGCTTGGGGGCTGAGCTTCCCTAAGTGTCAAATCATAGAATTTCCTCTGATGTGAGTTACATGCTTTATTTATATCTTATAAAATAGATGTGTAAGCTTAGATCTTTGAGGCTGAAAAGGACTTTTTAGAAAGCACATTTTAATCAATACCTGATTGACAACTGAAGCACCAGATTAAGTGATTTACTATCTAAATTATTTATTAAGTTTAAAGCTGTGAACACAGCATCCCTGAGCCCTTCGAGTACTGATGTTTTGCATTGCTATCTCATGTATATGAACGATGATTAACTCCTATACAAGCCAGAATATTTCTGGGGGAAAAAGCTTTGTTGATTCTTGTCTACCACTAATGAAAAGCAGGAGCCCATCTGGATGATTTTAAGGCATAAAGCAGTTGTATTTGAGGGGTTTCTGAAAGAGACAATGCAACCTCTGTCTTCCTTTAGTGTTGAGCTATTCTTTAGAAGTATATTACTTTAAACTACAATAAACCAGATGTTTTCAGAATGCAAGACAAAAATGCATCCAACTATCCTTGTTATGCTGTAAATATGTTTATATAGCTTCATGCATGTGATTCGTGGGTGTATGAAGAAGTAATTCATCCTTTTTTTTCTGCATGTCCAATCGAGGGTGACAACAAACTACACCTTCCAGAGACTAATTTGTGGCAACTTTCTGTGAAACTTGTGCTTATTCACATAATCCAGTAATCACATGTTTTACTGAAAAGAAGCCAGCCACTATGTGTAATTCACTAAACTGAATTAAATTTGCAACTCTCGTTGGAATTCTTAGCTATGACAAAGTCATCTTTAGCCTTTTATAAACATTTGCTCCTTTCTAAATAATAGTTTGAAATCCACAGCAGAGCCTCTCTGTATCAGATTATCTGCAGGCTTTTTGGAAAGTCTTAGTGGACATTGCGGTGAACTGGGTCATTCCATTTTAATTCAACAAATGGCCTTTGCATCACCACTTACAACTTTAATAAGATTTGGCATGTGAATTATCCATACCTTCCAGGCCTCAATTTTGTTTATGTTTTAAACATTTTCCCTCTGAGATATAGTGCCTTTTCTGCACTGAGGCTAAGAAAAAACACTGAGAGTGTTGTCTTATGCACTGTATGTTTTTTTTACTATTATTACAGCTGCATGACTCACCTACAGCTTGTTGGAAGGCTCAAATAGTAGTTTTTCATAGTCAACATTTACATCAGTCTGTTTCTATTTTCAAGGTTGAAGTTCATCTCAAACTGCATTTTGTACTACATTTGGTCATTAAACACAGTGAAAGAATTGGAGTAGCTCATTTTTATAATGCAGTACATATTTATGTGTAGTGCATGTATGTGAAACATTGACCTGCTACTTGGTCCCCTTCATGAGATAATCACCCCAAAAACATCCAGTTTTTTTTCTGAGCCTCATAAAAAGGCATTTCACTATTTTGGGAAGAAAGTACTCTACCTGCTTTCAAATAAACAAGCTTTGAATGTTACATTTATTTAGTGCTTTATAGAACCAGTGGGAAGCCTCTTGACCCAGCACTGTGCAGCCCCCACCTGGATGATGTGACAGCAGCCATTCTGCACCAGTACGCTCACCACACAGTAGCTAAGGCGGTGAATGGGCAGTAGAGAATTCACCAATTACATATAGGGAATGATTAGGACAGCGTTCCCCAAACCAGTCCTCGGGGCACACTGGACAGAGCCACATTTTGTTTTATCCCAGCTCCCAGAACACCTGACCATGCAATCAGGAGCTCTGAATACCTCACAGGTGTGCTGGGTACTGGGATAAAACAAAAATGTGGATCTGTCCAGTGTGTGCTGAGGACCGGTTTGGGAAGCACTGGATTAGGAGGCCAAAGTGAGCAATTTTAGCCAGGGCACCAGGGTACCACCCCCACTTTTTTAAAGGATGCCCAGGGATCTTTCATAACCATATATTTATGTTTCTTCTCTAGGACGACTATTTTACAGCACACTGTCCTTGTGATCCACTGACCTACACCAACACCTCTTCCAGCAGCAACCCAGCTTTTCTGCTGGGTCTCCCATCCAAGTTCTGGCCAGGCCCAAACCTGCTTAGCTTCAGATGGATTTCCTAGGCTGACTTGTACATGGCACAGCTGCTGATAACATTTCTTGTTTTTCAACGGGGTGCAGGTGTTACAAGGCCCTGAACTTACAAAAACTGAAACTACATGCTAATCTCACTCTCTTTTAATCCATTTATTTCATAAAAATGGCCTAAAGAATGCAAATTTCTCCTTTGGTGAAGTGTATAGGTATCATTGTAGTGTGGTGTGTTAGGAAGCTGGGACTGTGACTGGAAGCTAACTGGTTTGAATCCCCATCGCATCCCATTTGGTTCTTTGCCCCAGGGACTGGCTGACCCTGCTTCTTCCAAAACAAATAAAAACTGTGTCACTTTGAATGAAAGTGTCTGTGTCTGTAATGTAAATGTAATGGAGACATTGCATTCGTGGACAACTAAATGTTGTATGTAATAAAATACTTAGGTGACTGTTTCACATCAGAGCTGAAACTGAAAAAGCTCATGTATTTGCTATTATCTGCTCTCATAACAGTCGGTTGAAGCTCAAACACTCTGGCACCTGACCTGGTTCAGGGCAAAACGACGTCGTTCAGAATAATTCCTCTAAGGAAGCGGGATTTCCAAGAATCGCCCTGTAACTGATGACGTCAGCCCCAGAGACCAGCATCGCGGAGCTCGTGCCAGACAGACGTTTTACTTCTGAGGGAACACCGCAAAGCACGCGCTGAATGGGCTGACTCTGCCTGCGTAGCTGTGCCAGTGGGAATACGTGGATGTCTGCAAACAGTTCCAGAACATACCGGTTTCACTGACGACAGTTACATCATAATGCATGTCTTATTCCCGGTCTAATTTAGGACTTACAGTAGGTTCAGTGTTGCTCATAATGACTATAATGAAATCAAGGCAAAATGTTCTGCATAAAAAGCCAGTTTCTGACACTGAAATCCCTATGCATTCACTAATATTAATTTTATTACTCAGAGTTTGGTCTTAAATTATTTAAAATTTAAACACAACCTTTTTTTTCAAGGTTCTGTCAGCCTCGCCCATATGTACTCAGTCTGTACTACTTAGTTCTTGTCACATATTCTAAACATTTTAATATAAACCTCCCCCAAAATAACTCAGGATACAGCCCCTGGGACCCACACCTATCCCCAAAACTGAGTACTTTTCGATACAGTCCCTCCAATCGGCACTTAAAGAAAGCATTTTTAGATTGGGTGCATAAATGCTTAGTTGAAATTGAAGCATTCCTGTATAAACCCTTTGTAATGATGCCACTTCCAGGAACACTTCAAAATAAAAGTCACACTGCGTCATTGCAGTTTCACTGGATTATCTAATGTTATCTATTTGTTTCTAAACTGGATGTTAGGTTAGTCATCCTGACATTATAATTCTGTAAGGAATGAGGTTACCGGTAGCAATGGGCAGCGTGTGTATTCCTAAGGGCCGTTTATAGGATGGGGGGTGGGTGGCATATAGAAGGAAAACCTTACTTTATTGGTGAAGTGAAGCAGTTCTGCCATATATAGTTAAGCTCCATGGCGTATTTTCATTGATCAGTTTGTAACATAACTGCAAAATCTCACAGAGCTCTAGAACTCTCCGTCTTCTTTGATCGCTGGGATATCAGTGTCGTTTTTCTGTTGAGTTCTCGTTAAGAGATCTCAGGGGATTAGAGGCAAGAGCAGTGGGTAAAGACATCAGATGTTGTTCCTTGCAGCACCACAAGTATATGGGACTCTACAGTCTACAGTGAGGAGGACATTAACTGCTGCAATAAGATATCACTGGATCTCATACACAGATCAAGTCTCTTCAGTGGAAAGCAGATCAGGTGTAAATATATCCACCTGTAAAACTGTCTGTCATTCTGGCCAGGGTCTCTCCCACTTCAGGCTCCGTGCTTCCTTGGGTAAGCGACCTGCTCACCATCACCCTATACCAAATAAGCAGTGATGGAAGATATGTGGATGGATGGATTTGACTAAAATCCCTTCCATCCATCCATCTTCTGTAACCGCTTGTCCTATTCAGGGTTGCGGGGGGCTCAGGAGCCTATACCAAAGACTGTGGCCAGAAGGCAGGGAACACCAACCCACCATAGGGCACACACACACCATTCACTCACACACCATTCACTCACACACGCACACCTACGGGCAATTTGGTAACTTCAATTAACTGAATAAAAGCCAAAAAAAATAAAAATAAATATCAAGGGAACTTAGCTGACTGCAGTTTTCATTCTTAAGATTAAGATGCCTTTTAAATTGAATGAGATTTAAATGCAGAAACATGTGTAAAAGCAAATTAGAGTAATAATTGCTATTAGTAAGAGCTCTGAGATGGACTGGCATGCCATCGAGAGGGTGTCCTGTGCTTCCCAGGGCAAGCTCCAGACTCACTGCGACCCAGCGTTAGATGCAGATGAAACAGATGGTCCGCTGGACGGATCGACGCAGTTAGCGAGCTACATAGAGACGCAGACGGCCTTTTAAGGAAGCTTGTGTCGTGGGACTTGGAGCTAGGCCTACACTCTGCGGGTTTCATTTTGAATCACTCCACACCAAACCTTTCATTTCTGCGTTGTGCCATAAACTGCAAGGAGTCTGACTAATATCTAAAGTCAAGGAATTCAAAGGGTCATACAAGACTTCCCAGAGAGTCCCTATTATCGGGTCATCAAGGAAGCCTATTACCATTATCCCGATTACCAGAAAATAAAGAAATATGCGCTGATTATATCTTGATTCTGCCAGAAGGAAAAGACACCTTTAATAAAGACCATGCACTCAGCCAAAGACCCGAAAAGGTCATGTGAGTCCATGGGCATGCTCTCTCTGCTAGACGGGTTAATAGGGCAAGCCCATCTGTGAACTCCATAATCGAAAACACAGGGAATGTCATGGGTGCGGACGGCTCGGGTGCGGGAACGTGGTATCGGGCACAAAAAGGGTGGACGACCCACTGGCAGCTCCAAGACAGATGGGGTTTATTTAATCAAAACAGAAAACACTACAAACACAAAACCAAAAGGACCACGAGGCGTCAAATACTAAAAGGGAATTAACAAACACTAAATAACAAAACCTAAATACACATCAAATACTGGGAATCTCTGAAATAACAACCATCAAACACAATCAATACAAACCAACTACAACACACAACAAAATGAACCACTAAGGAACCAAACAGAAGCAGGAACTAAAATACTAAAGGGGTAACGAGACTAACACAGGACAGGTGAGACTAATTAACAAAGACCAGGGAAACAGGGCACAGGTGAAACTAATAACTCAAAGGAACTAAAAAACAGGGAAACTAAGAACTAACCAAGGACACAGGGAAACAGAAACCAACACTAGGGAATTAAACAGGTAAAGACAAGCAGGGGCACAAGGAACAAAACCAAAACCAACTACAAAATCAGACACAAGAACTAAAGAAACTCAAATGAAACACTAGGGAGCAAAATACAAAAACAGAGGAGGGAGGATTCAAACACAGGACAGAAGAGTACACATACAACCACATGCTCAACACATTGAGCCACATGAGCAGACAAGTAACAGGAGAGAACAAAGACTAACATGAAGGACGGGATGACCAGCAACACCTGCTGGTCAAACGGGGAGGGGACACAGGGTGGGACAGCAGGGGCTGACCCTGACAGGGAACGGCAGAGCAGTACGTGCTGTGAGGCTTTTAGGAATTCTCTGGGCATCTGATGAGAAAATCTGGGATTTCGCGATGGGAATGACCGCTGTTTCGTTGTCCCACAGAATCACGAGCCCTCACTGGCAGGACATTATAAATTAGGATCACTTAGTTCGTATATGACCCTCTATGTCCCTGAAAATGCAGCCCAGTGCCCGGGGAAGCAAGGCATCTTGAGATGGTAAGAGTACAAGATTCTCATTCCGATCCCCATTCCACGTCATCCACGGCTTCCAGGTATGAATTACAGGACTGTATCCCGTGAAGAGGGAAAGCACAAATATTTAGGATTCCTCCGAGCGCTTGCCAGGTGAAGACCGGGACTGACTACACATCTGGAAAACACATTTCCTCCAAAACGCCCCAATAAACAGGAAATCCCAGTTACCCACAACGTGACTGCAGAAACTGCAGCTCCATATCAGACAGATTCATATAAAATCATAATCCATTTTATGAAAGACACGGGGACGTGCGTCCCGTGCGGCGGGATGCAGCTCCGGATGCCCCGGATCGCTTCGTTACAGGTGCAGCTCGCAACCACCCAAACCGCTCAAGTTTATCCGATTACTCATCGTCTCGTAACCCTCCCCCCCACCCCTTCCAACTTGAAAGACAGTGAACTCACAGGATCCCACTTCCTCGTAATTAGAAACACATGCACCCCTTTGGCTCCAGTTATTCCTGATACCTTTGCATAAGAAATTAGCGTCTGGAAGGCGAACCGCCAAAAGTGAAAGTCCATGCGGGTTACTCAGATCCTTTCGGAGGAAATAACTAAGGGATGATAAATCACTGGACACTCCAAGTATATGATAAATAAGAGAGAAAGTGGGTGCAGGGATTATTTGAAAAATAGTCACCATTTTGCATTTTTAGTAATTCATTATCTTGACTGTAATCTGTCCAATGCACAGGTAATTAAGTGAGTTAAATCCTTACAGACAGCGTCCCGGCAGTAGGAAACGAGGACAACAGAGTGATTCCTAAAATCTACATCCATAGAGTCTGGACACAGGTATACATATTAAAAAGGGAAAGAGAAATATGAACATTTGCAGTCGTTATGAAATTTTCACAAATTTTTATTTTTTGTGGCACTACACACATACTCCCAAATCAGCCCAAAAAAAAATCCATCAGACGCGGCCCAGTGTGAATCACTGGGTAGCAGTAAAGAGTAATTTGCAAACCAAAGTCTTCATCAGGGAATTGCTGGATACAGTACTGTCGATTTAAAGTAATTTAACTATAAATAAAAATAGAAATATTAAAAGAAATATCTTTTATATTGTAAGTCTAGCAGTTTGTGTTATGACGAGCTACACAAATACAAAAATTGTTATTGCATTCATGAACAACAACGTACAAATAAGCTAAAAATGTAACCAAGGCCAAAAAAACTTGTGTGATCCTGAACAAGGCCGTCGTCTCGGCCAAGGTAACTACAGCAGCCTTAATCAAATTAATTAATTTTCTAGCCAATCATAAAACCACTGGTGTCCTGCATAATACCATAACCATACTACTGGATAATTACTGTATCGTGAATTACTTGTTTTATGTGTTCATGTAACTTAGAATAAAATACTACAGCACTCCTTCTAATAACGTATCTATTCATTATTATTAGATTAGCTACGTACGTTGTAAGACATTAAAAAACAAAACATTCACGGTCCTATTATACTTGGTATGAAACATTGATTTAATAAGTAACCTATAGTTAGCATTCAAAAAAGTTTATTGCTAATTTAACATGCTAGCTGAAACACCCAGCTAAAAATAGAATTAGCATCGGTAAACAAATTAATTGCATCATAGTTTGATAAGGCGTTATCATATCATTACAGCTAGCGTGGCTAATTTATTCTGTACGTCAGTATAATTTTTTATCAAATCGTTGGATTTATTTAAAATTCTGACTACCATCTTCCCATATAAAGTCCTGCTCTAGCGGTTTCATCTTCTTCAGCATGTTTTTTACTGGAAGGCCAGGATTGGTTGTTACCTCACCTGCAGCGTTATGATTGGCTAGAAAATGAATAAATTTGATTGGTGGCTATGCGAGCAAATATTTATCTGCAAAGTGCTAGGCAAGTTAGTGCCAAAATTATTTATGTGCGCAAGTGTGAATATGCACTCACAGGTTGGTATTTGCAAGAGGACTTGGATTTGCAATACAGGTTTTGTACTTGAAAACCATTCTATCTTTGTAAAAAATATTTTTATGAAGATGTTTGGTTTCGCATTTACAAAAAATATTGGCGTGTATTTGCAAAATGTTTTTCACGTTCATTCACAAATCTTCATATACAAGTACAGATCACGTGACGCGTATTTCTGTTCTGTATTTTGCGAATTAAAATTGTGTTCAGTGCGAGCAAATTTCATTTTACGGGTGCAAATTGGAAAGTACACATACAAGTATACACTCACCTAAAGGATTATTAGGAACACCTGGTTAATAGTAATTTCTCATTAATGCAATTATCTAATCAACCAATCACATGGCATTTAGGGGTGTGGTCCTGGTCAAGACAATCTCCTGAACTCCAAACTGAATGTCAGAATGGGAAAGAAAGGCGATTTAAGCAATTTTGAGCGTGGCATGGTTGTTGGTGCCAGATGAGCCGGTCTGAGTATTTCACAATCTGCTCAGTTACTGGGATTTTCACGCACAACCATTTCTAGGGTTTACAAAGAATGGTGTGCAAAGGGAAAAACATCCAGTATGTGGCAGTCCTGTGGGCGAAAATGCCTTGTTGATGCTAGAGGTCAGAGGAGAATGGGCCGACTGATTCAAGCTGATAGAAGAGCAACTTTGACTGAAATAACCACTCGTTACAACCGAGGTATGCAGCAAAGCATTTGTGAAGCCACAACACGCACAACCTTGAGGCGGATGGGCTACAACAGCAGAAGACCCCACCGGGTACCACTCATCTCCACTACAAATAGGAAAAAGAGGCTACAATTTGCACGAGCTCACCAAAATTGGACAGTTGAAGACTGGAAAAATGTTGCCTGGTCTGATGAGTCTCGATTTCTGTTGAGACATTCAAATGGTAGAGTCAGAATTTGGCGTAAACAGAATGAGAACATGGATCCATCATGCCTTGTTACCACTGTGCAGGCTGGTGGTGGTGGTGTAATGGTGTGGGGGATGTTTTCTTGGCACACTTTAGGCCCCTTAGTGCCAATTGGGCATCGTTTAAATTCCACGGCCTACCTGAGCATTGTTTCTGACCATGTCCATCCCTTTATGACCACCATGTACCCATCCTCTGATGGCTACTTCCAGCAGGATAATGCACCATGTCAAAAGCTCAAATCATTTCAAATTGGTTTCTTGAACATGACAATGAGTTCACTGTACTAAAATGGCCCCCACAGTCACCAGATCTCAACCCAATAGAGCATCTTTGGGATGTGGTGGAACGGGAGCTTCGTGCCCTGGATGTGCATCCCACAAATCTCCATCAACTGCAAGATGCTATCCTATCAATATGGGCCAACATTTCTAAAGAATGCTTTCAGCACCTTGTTGAATCAATGCAACGTAGAATAAAGGCAGTTCTGAAGGCGAAAGGGGGTCAAACACCGTATTAGTATGGTGTTCCTAATAATCCTTTAGGTGAGTGTATATGGCACTATTCTGACCATACTTTCCCCTTGAAAAATCCAAAACATCCACTTTTCATAACCTACATCTCCAAATCAGGCAGAATCGGTCCGAAAGAATACAGTCATGCTGAAGCTACAGATCTTCAGGTTACACAAGGACGGAAGTGAAGCATGACCACACAGCTGACCCCTCTGTCCCCTCTCCCTAAAACTGCGATGTGATAAAGATGTGTGCCATTAGTGATGTGTATTAGTTTACCCTATGTGTGGTAAGAAGGCAATCCTTAAATGCTTACTAAGTGCACAAATGCAAGACTTGAATTCATTAACAATAATTTTAAAAGGGTTATGTAAAGCCTTAAACGCTCATCAACGCAGTTTTAATCGCCCCGGGCTATTTGCGGCCAGGCTCCGCTTTCCCGCCAGGATGACGTCAGCCCATAGTTATTTTCATGAATGGAGGGGGGGGGCGTTCATAGGAGCCGCTGACGTCGCCGCTCGCGGAAGCGGGCGCAGGAATGCGGTTACACCACCGCTACACTGTTGTTGTTTTGCACTCGGTCCGCCATCTGGACGCTTCTCCGACTTTCTCGCCGGGATCCGCGATCCACCGGCTCGCCAGCGATCGCAACCGCGGGACTTGCCTAACCCCGAGAGAGCCGTCCGTGTCCCCTAGGTAAGCTGTACCAACTTAATCATCTTCCTATAAGTATTCTGAAGTCCTGCTGCTATTTACATGCGGATGCGTTTTAGGGGCTTATTCGGGGAGAAAGCGACGCTAATTGTACTGAAATCAGTCAGTAAACACGTGAATGGACACCACGGTGTAGCCAGGATAAGAAAAACAATTTCGGCTATATTATAGGTAAACTTCCCAATAACAACATCGGTAGTCTGCCTCCCAAGTAGTGCGAACATGTGCTTACGAGAAGGTCGCTGTGGCCAAGGGGCGAAAAAGTTATGGTAGCACTTTTTTAGACCAAGTGGTGTAAATCCCGCTCACATTTCATAATGTCTTCATACTAGTCGTTTTCTAAACTGCTTTTGATTGCGTGATACTTGCGTGTCCATGCTTACTCTGTTTTCGGAGTATATTTATATTGCACTAAGGTTGCACCTATACTGAGAGCCGTGGAGACACGTTTCTTTAAGTGATCCGGGGAAGCGCCACGCTGTTTGTTTATTTATTTATTTATTTTAGCAACTGCACGCGGAGATCGCACGTGGTCTTTGGGGATCGCGGGACAAAGGGCACGGTGTGGGAGACCACCGGAGGAGACGAGGTGAAGGGGGGCAATACGGAGGGAACGGGTCCATCGGGATACGTCTGATTCCGCGCCGGACGGGCGCAGGGGGGCGTGCTGGCTGGCGCTCCGGTGGGTCGATTAGTGGAGATAAGACCAAGCGCCCCGTTCCCCTTCCTGGAAAAAGTGAGGCGCGTTAATTGTTACTCGTAAAGAAAAGAGAATACGTGCTAACAAAAGTGTTTATAATCATGTCTCATTTCTGTATGTGTTTTACACTGTACATGTGCTTCATCTATCTATATATCTATCTATCATTGGTAATATAATATTATGTACAAACAAAAGTATTTACAAAATGAATTAACATGAGGTTTAAATCCAACCCCTGCTCTGATCAGTATTACTAAGGGGATTGCTGGACAATATCCACCAGTAACCCAAAGCGAAATCTGAATATTGACTGGGATGATCGAGCCCAATCCCCCATTCATAACACCTTCTGACAGAACATACATTCAGTTTTAGGTCCTTTGTGGCTGCAACCTTGGGGTTTGGAAAAACCAAGAATCAATAATCCACATGACAGGAATGTCGCAGCGCATGCACCGGCTGCATTTAAAACGGCATAGGAGCTGAGATGAGTGGACTCTGAGGAACTCTGAGCTGGCATTGAGGAAGGCTGGAGGAGACAGGGCAGAGTGACAGATGCATGGACTCTGACACGTGCTGGGTGCTGCTTTCAGTTCCATAAACTAAGCGATAGGAGCTTGTTGGTTTCCTTTTGAAAATTCATCTGAATTTGTGTGGGTAATGTGCTATTAAAGCGACTGATGTCACTGTCTGAAAGGGCGTCTAAAAGCAGATGAACAGAAGTCTTTTAGCTGGTTTGCATTTGTGGAAACTCTGTAAAAAGCAGCTTGATAATGTTCTCATCTCGGCGGAATATATATGGATGTGTTGCCCTGCTAGGAGCTACACCCTGGCAGTAAAGTTGAGTCATCGCTTGGAGCGATGGTGATTCATCTCCATTTCAGCAGATCGCACTTTGGAGAAGCCAGCGATCAGATATATGAAATTTTCTGCTGTCCTGTTTGCTCGCGATCTTGATGTAGCTCGTTGGAAGTGATCGGTGATGTATGGAGCTGGTTTTGCATGGGGAGACTCGTCGTCTGCTGGACGGTGTGGAAGGCCGCTCCCCGTGTTGTGGCACGAGTCATGGTCTCTTTTCGAAGTGTTCAGTCAGACATTTTCCATTTTTTGTTTTCTTTGGTGTGGTTGGTGTCTGAATTCCAGCAGGTGAACTGTTCCTGTGTGGGGAGAATGCAGACCCTCTCCGTGATCTGCAATACGAAGCCTAGTCAGGTTACAGCCACCCTGTCTCCATGGAAACACACACACACAAACTTGCCAGGCAGATGTCCAAACATGTCTTTCCCATGGTTTCTGTTTTAGCTAAACAGGACGTGAAAAAACACAATGCTTTTCATGTTTCGCGAATGACAGCATGTCTCTGGGCGAAGATCAGATTTTTAAAAATCTCCTCCCTTGAACTCGTGTCGTCACCGATCTGTGTGCAAATGGGACTTTTTAGTCCAAGACAGAAGCAAGTTTGATCGCCCTTGCCTAACTCGCACCCCCATGTTCCGCAGCATGTGCACCATGTGATACCGTAGGAGTTTAACCACAGGTCAACTTCTGTGAATCTTTAAATCGGTCGTTCCCATGAAGATCTCATTGCTTACAAGACACCCCAGGAAAACACATCAATACGTTTCAGTCGACGTTTTTTGTTTTCCTGATTAATTTATGTGCATTTCACCTAAGAGCATGACATCAGAACAGAGGAAACAGTTTAGCTGTAATGTTAAGAGTAACAGAGAATTACTCGTTTTTGTTGTTGTTATTGCTAGTATTTTTTCCTCTGGTTTTAAAAATAATACTCACCCTGTTAGTGATGGGACGTTGTGTGGCTCAGTGGGCTAGTGACATGTGTTCAGAAGGTTGTTGGTTCCAGTCCCACGGTGGGCAGTGCAATCACAATTGGACCAAAGGGTAAGGCCCTTAAACCCAACTGCTCCAAGGATGCTATAAGCTATCAGAGCAGGTGGGACCTGCTGGATCACACTGGGCCAAGTGCAAGTTTCTGCCTCTGGTCAGGAGTGGGATGCACATAGTGCTTGGCCTACAATGGCAAGCTTGCACATGAGGGTGGTACTGGGGGGGGTTAAGAGTGCATGTTGAGGTTGATCTGCAGGAATGAAAACTTCTTGGGGGGGGGGGGGTACGCTCTGCTATGGTCTTAGGGAGGTGCTGCTCACCCCATTATTGGATTTTTACGCACAAATCGACACCCCTTGCCGTGGTGAAGGTGGTGGCATGGTTTGTTATTTATTGAGTAGAACCTGATGCACTGATGCACATTATTTATAGCTTTCTATTTTTTTTGTATATTACTGTAAGTTTTCCTAGGAGAATAATACTTAGCCCGAAAGTATGTCAGCAGCATGTAATTAAGGCGAATCTGGCTGCTTGTGACACGGTCCTGCGTCCCGGGCACCGACATTGGCTGAGTATCGGCGGCTCGCGCTGTAAAACATGCTTGCTGACAGACGCGGGCGGCCAAAGCGTGCGGGGAACCTTCCCGGCCCTCTGCGCTCCCAGCATTCTCTGCGTTCCCAGCATTCTCTGCGCTCCCCGGCCCTCTGCGCTCCCAGCATTCTCTGCCCATCCGTTCTGTGGTCTTGGAAGGTTATGCATCTGCCGCCATGTGGTCCGGAGACGTCGGAGGCAAAATATTGTGTAGTTTACGGTTGGGGGGGGCATTCAAGAAGGTTTCGCAGTGCCACATAAAAGAAGAAGAGGCTAGTTGTCATGGGGGGGACATTAATCCATCTGGGAGTGGGGGTCTTCAGTAGACTGTTACCTTCCTGGTAACTTTTCTGCTGATGTTTTAAATAGTATTGTTTTGTGGGCACAGATTCGTGTGGCGCGCGCCGTGTGATGGACGCAGGGATGACCGTTAATGCGTGTGATGCGTGTGATGCGTGTGATGCGTGTGATGCGTGTGATGCGGGCTGCTGACGTCAGCTCTCTCAAAATGGTTTCCTCTCAGATTAAATCAGGCCATATTTGTCCCCGGTCTGTACATGCTTTACATTCCCGTGAATTCACGTGACTGCCTCTCCTCCCCACATCCTCACCCAACTGGAGAGTAGATTATTCTGCGCAGATGTCACCCCTCCCCACCCCTGGCTTCTGCAGAAAGTGTTAGTGGCCATGCCAACCGTTTCCACGGAGCCCACGGCTTTCCCTGCTGTCCGGTGAAGCGCCAGGGCTTTCCTGGAAACGTCAGACGAGCGCGGCGTGACTCCCTCCAGGCAGCGAATCCCCGTTTCTACCAGTAAACAGTGATGACTCATGGCTCTGCTATGCTCCCCTTTTACAGAAGGTCTCTCCGAGCGGTGCGGGAGACCGCCATGAACACGGAGTGAGGCTGGCTGGGCGGCCGGGCGCATGCCCCTCCCCCCTCGGTGCCGGCACCCCCACATGCAGCATAACACCATTTCTGCTGATCTGACTGTAAAAACAGCTGCGGGAGTTGTCTGTTTTTACACATGCATTCAAACTGGTTTGACAGACGTTCTCCGCTATACAGTCTCACTGCATTTCCATAATTTAGCAGACTCTTCTGCCCAAAGTGGCGCACAAGAGAGGAAAGCGTGAAGCAGAGCAAGATCAGCCAGCAACCCAGGAGCAGCTGGGTTTAAGGGCCTTGCTCTTTGGCCTGATTCTGATTGCTCTCCCCAAAATGGGATTGGAACCAACAACCTTCTGGACACAGGTCACTATCCGACTGAGTTACACAATGTCCCATCCCTAACAGGTGAGCTCTCTTGTGGTTGTAGATGCCGGGGCTATAAATTAAACCTTAATTTTAATTTTTTATTTAGTTACTAAAGGGAATTACTGCTGCTGTGCTGATTTCACTCTGCCCTGAGTTTCACAAGTGCTGTATTGCATTATCCATCCATCCAGAATAACCCATATTGTAGCCATCAAAAAATAAATCGGCAAATAACCAAGTGAATCCACTCGTACCAAGGGCACTGATTCATGAGCCTCCTATAATCCCTTAGGTTAGCAGCAGCATGGTCCCCTGATTGCTGCTGGCATTGATTCCCCTGATTCCTGTGAGTTTTATCTTAGGCCACGCCCTTTGGTGAAGATTGGCCCCGCCCCCATAAGGCTGATAGCAATAACTGCACGGCGTTGTCCATCTGCTTTTTGGGGGCCTTGGCCTGACTGCTGTGGCCTGATGGGGAATATGAGCCATGACTGTCCTACCACATGGTTTCTGTAGCCCACTAAACATCTTATCAGCCCCCTCAGACGCGGTGAGTAAGCTGCTCAGGGCGTGGGCCGTGTGTGACACCTTTTCGCCGTGAACTCACTCCCCCTCTGGGACCAATTCGAGCTCCTTTCACTTGCTCCTGCTCAGACCGGACCGTTTAGCTTGCCGGCAGTTCGTCTCTTGCTCAGTTTTTCCCCATCATTCCTGGCGCTTTGACCAGTTGACACCACCACCGTTAGGTCTTGCGGCGTATTTCCAAGGCCAGTGCACAGCTCAGTGAGTTAGGGGGCTGTGCCCGTGATCAGAAGATTGCTGGTTCGAATCTCATGGTCGGTCAGTAATCCCAGTTGCTCCAGGGACTGCCTGACCCTGCTTTCTTCATTGTACATCACTTTGGATAATCATCAGGTCTTAAACATACCAATCTGTTTGATGGAGATAATTGTCCTCCACCCCCTAATGCTGATCCTTTGACATATGGTGGGTGAAACCAGTGTGTCTCTTACCCAGTCTCCTTTGGGTTAAATCAGACAGTGATTGGCAGCCCCGTGATTCCGCCCACACTGGACCTCGATGCATCACCTCCTCCGTTACCATGTGATGCCGGTGTTTTGTTGAAGCAGTAAATGTCAATGTATGTCAGCCTCAACCTATGTATCTGTGACCTTTTTTGGCCCCCGTCCTCACTCCTTTCCTCCCGCGACCCTCCTGCACCTGTCCGCCAACTCTGTGTCTTTGACTGTGACTCAGAATTCTGGCTCTCTCTCGACCGTGTAATCGCCTTGCCTCAGCAGATTTTTTTTTCTTCATAGAATATCCTGAAATGAGGGGACGTACGGCCTGTGCTTTTAGGTAAACCTTGAAAGAATTTTAAGGAAAGGATGTAACCTCCATCTGTGGGCTGAGAGGATTGAGGTTAATTACATTTTGTTTTGTTGGAAGATTTTACCAGAAAAGATCTGGAAAAATTCTAGGGTCTTCTCATGACACATCCCTTTTGACAAAGTCCATGGCTGTTGTGTAAGAATGTGTATCTGTGTGTTTTTTTTCTGCCGACTTGCTCCAGTGATTTAATCGCCAGACTGCGCACAGCTGACTAGTTAAGGGCTTTTCCCCATTTGTGGAAGAGAAGGAATTTCCCATGTTTCAACAGATCTCTCAGCTGATAAGGTATCACCATCTAAACTTGGGCTGTATTTGAGTAAATTAAGGGTCTGATCATGAATATAGTTTGTACAGTATGATCTGAGCGTGGGAAATTAAGTTGAATTGCTCTGTTGAACTCCTGATATTTCTCATTTATTGCATGACTGAACAAGCTTTAATAATTCATTGCTTCTGTCAGTTTAGCTCAGGAAGAAAGTGAGTATGATGAATAAGTGACCTTCAGCAAGGGTCAGGATCACCAAAAAGACGAACCTGATCTAGAGCTTCGCCCTGAGAGATGGTGGTTATTCCACTAGGACAGCATGGGGCACAGAGGTCATGACCTTTCAGGAGTGCAGAGCACTGTGTGCGTGGGACACCTGTTTTAAGCTTTAATTCTTGTAAAACATCCAGCTTAATTTCCTCCTGAATATTCTTGGGTAACAAATACTTATTGGGAATGATGTCAACAGTGACTGAGTTTCTCAGCTCATGAATATCATGACTAAGTTTGTACAGTCAGTTACGTCATGCTGCATCTTTTATCTGGATGTCCGACGCTACCATTTTGGGTCTTAGACTAAGATGCTCTTCAGATGTCCATCTGAAACTTGGAGGGAAACGCAGGCTTGAGGAATGGCTGGGAATAGTGGAGGTGTGGGAACTGGGGGGCAGAAACACTGCTGTTGGAGAAACTTCAATCCAAGAAACGATTCCTGTGAAATCAAAGCAGGGTCATCATTAACAAAAACTAACACTAAGAACACATTTTTATAAACTAAAATTGAACAAGGTATGAAAATAATAAAACAACTGAACAAATAGGCCTACTATAAATATTGCTTCCATGATATGAAATAAAATAAAAACAAATTACATTTTCAGTTACCATTTTAAAGTAGTGTTAAGTTGTGTAAAGCTAAAGTATTGATTTATCTGTAAATGACCATTAATATTTAATAATGACTGTAACACATTTTGCCCATTTTGAGGACATTATTACATAATGTGCACTCTGGAATTCTTTAAAGATCAGATTACATAAAATAACCCTGCAACTTATATCAAGTATGTCCCGAGAAATAAAAGTAGTGAAACTCAAACGAAACTGAAATGTGTAAGAACTACGTAGAAATGCGTCTTTAAAATGAAAACTAATACAGCAACGTTGAAAACTAACTGAAACGAAACTGAATTTAATATAAAATTTGGAAATCATATAAAAAATTTAATTTTATTGTTTAAAAATCAAAACGATAACGATACTGATATTATATGGAAGTCCGTGTTGTTTGCTGTCCATAGCAGAGCTGTTTGGTTTTCAAAACAGGTACCAAACAGCGGTAGAATAAACACCCACATGCATAAGCGGGGAAAAGTACTCAATATCGCAGTACTTTATGGATCTAATAAATCCCCGTATGATACCAAGGCATCCTCTACCTGCACTAACATGACGGCGAAACTAGATGTAGTATTGCTTTTCTTTTAACTCAGATCGTTTAGTCCGCAAAATTTACCGTCAGCATGTTCGCTAAAAAATAACCGAACCAGTTGAATATCCTCCTGTGCTGGGGTCCGGAAAAGCCGAGGGTAATATAATACTGGCCGGGGGGGCAAACCGCATTGTCTACAGCAGGGGCCATCGGTGTAGGGGTGGCCTGTGTGTTTGAATTACATCAGTTTAATTTAATCTTAATTCATTTCATCTGTATTATATTTACCCTGACGCAGAGCGGTTTATGGGAGGCTTTGTATACTAGTTTAAGTGCGTTATTATTCGTTTTCAGACTTCCTCCTACTAAAGACTTCACCCACCTCTCTCTCCCAGTCCCCAGTCCGAGGGACAACACATATTTAGCTTTCCGTTTTAAAGAAATATTTCCGCATGCTTTTCTTGCATTCCAGATTTTTTAGTAGATAAACCAAGTAGTTCATCTACCCCAATGTCATTTTCTCCCTTACATCACTTTTAAAAATTTTTCGACCCTTATTTTCCAGTGATAGGCTATTTAAATTGCGCAAGAATTTCTAGGCATAGTACGTGGGACGTTTTAAAATAAGTCATGCTTGTTTAAAGAGCAGGCTAACCACTCCCAGGCTGCTGACATTTAGACGACTGACATTTTCGTCAGTTAAACACGCCTCGGCTGTGGGAATATTTCGTTGACCCATTAGTGAACAAATTCACGATAATAAGACAAAATGGAGTCTTAGATTAATATTTCCGTATTATATGTTATTGAATGAATTTAATAATCTTCGCACTATCGCCTTGGAGCGCACGCAGTCGCACACGCCCCCAAGCGTATTACTACTTACTACGGCCACTAACAAAAAACTCACACGTGCAGTCCATATTTTCACGGGAAATCAGACAAAATTTGAGTGTCAGTGAGTGACTTCCCACGAGTTATGGGATTAAACTTCCAAACGGTTGGTCTGAAAGCCCTTGCACAGCATTATACGTACCACGTGTTGCGTTTGACAAGCCTTACATAGCAATACACAGGGCGGGATTGGCGATCATATCACGGCGAACAGCGCCATCTGCTGACAGTTGGCTTCGTTTTGTCAGGCATTAATCCATCATATCCAAGCTCGGTTCTTTCACTCCATTTCAAACGATGTATAACTGAAAATGCCGTTTTGAATGTTTTTTTTCTCTAGGCATATTTCTGAGGGATTCTGGCCAAGTGGATGTATACAGGGTATGACGACTAATGTAAAAGGAAGCAACGCTTTAAAGGTGAGAGTGCATTGCAGTAATCACCAGAGGTGGAGAATTCAGGTCCAGAGAGTTGAGTACTCTGTGACTTTGACTCTTTATACTCAACTGGTTGGTTGAAACAAAATCTTGGTCTGGATTTGTACTCTCTGGACCTGGAACCTCCACCACTGGTAATCGCTAACGGCGTTTTATCGGGTTTTCAGTGCTGAAAAGATCCCAGTTTTTAGGCTCAGTGAAAAGTTTGCTTTGTTTGCTTCGGGTTTTTAACATGACAGCAACTTTTCCTGCACAGACACTTATCCTTACTGTGATACACAAGCTCTAAATCCAGCTTGAGCAGATTTCACATTATGTGGAATGCATTTAAATAACCAGTACAACCAGCAGGCAGATAAGCAGTAACGGGATTAGTAGATACTGTCATTATCACTAATGTAGTTGGGTGTTTGGGGCCCCGCCCCTACCATGTTCCTCCAGGTAAAGAAGGAGGTGGGGGAGAATGCCCCTGTCCTTAGCGATGACGACTTGGTGGCCATGTCGGTGCGGGAGCTGAACCAGCACCTGCGCGGCCTCACCAAGGAGGACGTGGTGCGGCTGAAGCAGCGACGGCGCACGCTTAAGAACCGCGGCTACGCCGCCAGCTGCCGCATCAAGCGCGTCACGCAGAGGGAGGAGCTGGAGCGGCAGAAGGCGGAGCTGCAACGCGAGGTGGACAAGCTGGCGCACGAGAACGCCAGCATGCGGCTGGAGCTGGACGCCCTGCGCTCCAAGTACGAGGCCCTGCAGTGCTTCGCACGGACGGTCGCACACGGGTCGCCTGCCATCGGGTCGCCTGCCATCGGCAAAGGGGGCAGCACCAGCGTCATCACCATCGTCAAGTCGGCTGCCCACAGCCCAAACTCCACACCCTTCTCTGCCCCTTCCTAGTGCCTATGGTTTTTTCAATTGAGGTGCACCTTTTTCCTGGCCCCGCCTCTGTCCCGCCCATGATGATTGTTCATTGGCTGGGGTGAGCCAAGGGGAGGAGCTTTGCCAGGTGACTTCATTGTGACGTTCATTGCTCTCCCACATACTCTGTGTTGTGCACTGTGCTTCAAAATTTCCAGCACCGGCAAGGCAACCGTACTGCTTATGACCTTTTATCCTTATCTGAGTCTTGACAGTTAAGCACTTACAGTATAAAATACTAAAATGCAAATACATATACACACACATGCAGATGTGAGAAAATGTGAATCCTTTGGAATTATCTGTATTTCTGCTGATAGAATCTGATCTATGGCTCATAGATGTTTTATCTAACATAGGAGGCAGAACATTTTGCATTGCAATATCTTTATTGATGAAATCTTTGTTTAACCTGCAAGGCCATCGAGTGGAAGAGAGATATTTAGTAACTAGCGGAACTTCTTTTTTTGGCAATACTCTGAGATGCTTTCTCTGTCTCCTGCTGACCAGAGCTGGGCAGTTGTTAGGGGGATTTTGGCCCGTTCTACACAGTGCTGTTTCACTTCCTGTATATTTTTGCGCAATATCTTCCTTGAACAGGCTGCTTCAGGTCATGCCACAGCAGTTCAATGCTATTAAGGTCAGGACTCTAAAAGGCAGATTGTCTTCCATATGAGCTACTCTGTTGTTGATTAATTCCCGCGTTTTGGATCTCTGTCATGGGGTACCACTGGACTTTCCTTGTGGTTTAGATAAGACAGACATGCTGATATTCTGCTGTCGGATTTTTCCCGATCCTGAACCTTTGAATTCATCGGTTCCTTGGTGATTGCAAGTCATCCAAGCAGCGACGAACCATAATCCGCCCTCTGTCATACCTCACGGTTAGGATGAGGAAGTGGTGCTGGTATGTGGACCTTTGTTTTCTGCAAACATAATGGTGTCTGTTTACCAGAAAGCTCGACCTTTGTCTCGTCTATCAATGGAATACTGTCTAGATAGTGATGTAGAACATGCAGACGCTCTCTAGCAGCCTTCTGATAGGCCATAGTGTTTTTATTCATTTATTTTTGGAGAGCGGTGGTTTCCTCTGTTGATATTACAAGCCGTTTATGCAGAAATCCAGGTAATTCCAAAGGGTGAGCATTTCTTGAATCCCAAATGTGTTGCATGTATTTAATACCCATCTGGTCTCTACAGAGATTACATGAAATGAATTGGAATTAACAGCAAATCAGTGTTTTTGTCTGGACTAATTGGCTGGAATAGTGCTACCTGAAATTTATTACATTACACAGTTCAAAACTTTGTTTTCATTTTACATCGAGGTCAAGGACATGCCAAAACGAGACACTTTGGAAAATCCGAAGATAAATTAGGGGCTGCTTAAATCTGAACGATATTAAATTCAATATTATTTATTATGACTTCAGACTAAGGAAGAAAATGTCATAAGTTAACAATAAAGTGAGCACTTGCTTTTATGTGTTTTGTAAGCTTTTGAACTCTTGCTGTTATTGCCATGATGCGTGGTAGGTAATCCATATTGGATATCATGAGAAGGGGAAACTGCCTTGACATAGAAACACAGTTATGTCCTGTATATTACAGATGAAAACTACTTTCACAATTTTGGTTTCAGCCCAAAAGCAGCAAAACAGCGTCCTGGTTTCAGGCTCCAGGTCCTTGTCATGCCAGAAATCCCTCCCGGTATGGAGCATTACTCCTTAGGTGACGTGTAACCGCCGGTGTTGGTAGCCTTTACACAAGGCGTAATAGTTTCCGGGAGGTGGGAAACTCCAACCCAGAAGGGCTGCAAAACTCCGGGTTTAACCACTCGTATCTCGGGGCGTTTCGCACCAGTAAGTGGTTAACAGCTTGCGCAACAAAAACGGAACGATCCCACGCACCTCCGACACGGAGAACGGAACCTCAGCCCCGCTGCCCTTCAGGACCAGCATTTCTCTCTCTCTCTCGCTTTTTTTTTTTTTTTTTACATCAAAGTCAAGATATGTTTAAAAGCGATCTGTTAATATGCGGTTTATATGCTTAGTTTTTAAATGGCTCTCAAGGCTGTCCACCTTCCTTCTTCACGACACTGTTCCTAGGAATCAAACAAACTCCCCTTGCTTTATGACTAAGCGAGATCATTATCTTTGCTTACCATTTGTACAGTGTATCTGCATTTATCGTTTTGTTCGTTTTGTGTCCTCCTTTTTTAATGAGGGGTTTGTGTTTTGTAGTCCCCTCTGTGCGCCTTTGACTGCAAAGCGTTCTCCCGCATTCCTTCTGCTGACGGTATATATACTTTTGATCATTAACTTAATTCACGACAACTGACAGCTTTTACAGTAAAATAAGAGCATATAGTAGACGTGCAGTCGGTTGGAGACGCAGTGAGTAAAATATAGTAATTTAGCATCTAGCCTCCGTTATTAAAGGCGCCGTTGGGCGGGATTACTGTCACACTGTTCGTATTCACCATAGTGCCTCTGTGTAATCCTGGTACTGTAGAATCTGCCCTTAAACGTGGGGTCTGGTGTCGCAGGCTCGATTTTGCAAAACACCCTGTTATTTATAGACAAAAAAAAATTCTGCTTCTATACATGAAATCAAGCCCGTCGTTTTTAATGCTGTGCTCTTGGAACCTTAACTGTTATAACTTTAAAAATGAGGTGTGCGTTGTAGTGAATATGTTCTTCCTAAACAAGATGTAAGTTATAGATACTGGGAAATTATTTTGCATAGGAATAACATGTTTAAGGTTGTGCTGGTGCATTTGTAGTCTTGTCAGAACAGGATGTAAATGTGCAGTATTTTGCAAGCTCTCCTTATTGCCTTTTATCTGTCACTATTCGTTTCTATTGGCAAATGGTTCGTTCATTGAGCAGTAACTGTGAAAAGCACTGATTAAGGTAAAATATTTGTAACGTCAGAAGCCACCATGTAATGCCTTTAGCAAGCCAGCGTCTTGGCAGCTGTTTTACACGGTGATTTCAGCACATCAAGATGAATCAGTTTCATTAAATAAAAGTCAAAAAGAAAACTTCTAAAGAAAGTTGATAGTGTTTTGTGTTGTGCATTTTGAGATGTGTGAATTTTGAACATGGACAGTTTATGACATTAAGGTGTTTATGAATGGACCATTGATGTCTTATTGTAGAGCTGTTGGTAAATCTGTGTCAACAAAGTTTCTCAGATCCCTCTCCACTAGTAGAGGCCACCGGCACCAATCAAATCAAAGCCCGCCTACATGGAAATAAAGTTATGACGTTTTTTCGCAATATCTTGCAAACGGAGCGAGATACTGCCTTCCTTCGCACGCGTGGCGCCTGTGCGCCAGGCCACGCCCAGGCACGCCCCCTGCGCCGGCCGGGGGGCGGGGCCAGGGGGTGCAGCCACACCCATTGCACCGCCCTCTCGCGATACCATAACTGTAACCATAGTGCGGAAATAATAATAATTATAATTATAAATCTAGTTGGCAATAATATAATAACAGTGTCCTATACATACTTACCTTAAGTCCTGGAGACATCTTTCAAAGCCCTAGGAGGGAAAAATTAAAAAAGGATTATTAAGACCCAGTGGGCATATATTAAGCCTTATGTGTTTGGCAGCGATGCCAGGGGATGGGAGGTGAAGGGGTGGGCACCAGATGGTGTGAGGTAGCCCAGCCCTAACCCTAATCCCAAATCCCCTGCCCTAACCCTAAGTCCCCTGCCCAAACTCATAATGCTGTCGCTCAACAACTTATACCTTAAGAGAACCGCTACAACCACCATAGTTACAGCAGTTATCAGCCACAACTGCAGATTTCACCGGCAGCAACAGTAAACCTCACAATATAAAAATTAAATCCTCTTACCGGCTGCCTCTCCAGTCTCTGATGTTCTTCTGCACAATCTCCCAGAACGGCGAAACAATCAAACATACAAGCCGGCTTCTTATACGCGTCTCCAAACTAAATCGTTTCACCTACTTCCTGCTACGTCGCATGCGTTACGTCACAAGCGATATCACACCCATTAGATCGTAACAGCCTACGTTGTTTGACTGAACAGTGCTGCTGCTGGCCGTGTCCATCCCTTGATGACCGCAGCCTACCTGAGTGCTGCTGCTGACCATGTCCACACCTGAGTGCTTGTCAAATTGTCCCTTTTTCTTTTGTGCAATTTCCCCAACTTGAAAGGAATAACAACATCCACTTGGAGGTATAACTGGATTCCACTCGACAGACTTGGCAAACCCACTATTTCTTTTATCCTTATTTTCCTTTCATTTGGATCTCAGCAAGGTAACCAATGTTGCCACCAGATAACGTAGTCAGGTAGAAAACCTTTAAGCAAAAAAGAAAAGAAATAGACCCCAAACTATTACATACATGTTAAGTCGCGGGCAGTGGAGGAGGCCCTTAAGGCCACACATGACCGATTACAACAAGAGTTTGCTGGGAACAATCCAGTCCTCTATCTGACTCAGGCTGATGAGTCCAATCACTGAGGTTTCACTACAGTTCATTTGCTAGTAGGCGTGAATAGTACAGGTGAGGGATGGGTTTGTTTGGCCCAGGTAATTATCACATGGGCTGCTGATAGAGCATGGGAGGCTGAGGACCCCGACCGCTACGGGGCGCGGGTGCGAGAACTGACTGTAACTGCTCTGCAATGTCGACGAAGCCCTGATAACTACTGCAGGGTCATGATCTCCTCCTCCCGGGACATGATAGTCCAGCGGTCCAGAACCTTGCCTGCAGCATCCTGAAGGCCATATCAAGGGGAACCAAGGACACCACAAGAAGTCATTGATTCTGCATAATTGGCACAGCTGATTAAAGGTACATAGCTGCCTGCCTGCAATGTCCAGGCCTCCTGGAGCAAAGACCTCGTAGATCTTAACAGAGCGACACCGCACACACCCTCCTTCTACTAGCTTCCCTTTCATTCTTCTTCTCCTGTGTCACCATGCTGGAAGTCATTACATTCATGGATAGAGAACAGGAACATTTTCAATCATGTCAACCGTAAAAACAACCTAGGGCTTTGGGGCACTGCTATTAGTCAGTCCCTGCGATGCATGTAATTATAGAGAAGATGACCCACAGAAACACCGCAAAGTCTATTGTTTCTCAGCTGATCCATAGAAATGCCTCACAGAACTACAAATACAATGACTCCCACAACAGAGGAGGAAGACTGACCTTTGGAAGGGGTCACTGCTGTGATTTGTCAAATTCCTGCCATCCACAGAATATATTCATATAAACAATAGCATTAGAAAAGCTTAATGAAACTTTAAAAATATGATTAACTTATATACTAAAATGACACAGTGTTAAAAGAATAGGTGATAAAATCTTTGTGTAGCTTGACAGTCCACCCTGTGAACTGGCATTTTTTAAAAAGGCGCTGTGGTTTAAAAAAACAAGCTGTAGTCTTATGGTCTATCTGAATAAATATTTAAAAATCTACTTTTAAATGTTTACCAACCAGCTGTTAAATTGCGCAGCTGTGCACTAGACCTAGAGTGACCCCAAATAAAGTAACACCATGGTTTCACAGTGCCGCTGACTCAGGTGTTTACCTGTGGGCCGTCTCAAACCCTCTGATGTCACTCTTCTACTCTGCCCACCACAAGTGCGCCTTTGATCTCGGGCTCGCGCTTTTAATGTCACTTTCAGCTGATAGACATTTAGAGGAAGTTTTGGAGGCACCTTTATGAGGCTGGAGGGTGTGACGGGGCTTGTTTGAGCTACACATAGCTGCTCTAATGAGATAGGTGACCTGCGGACGCTCCAGCGTCCCAGACAAACCCTGGGAAAGGGCTGCTGTGTTCAGTGAATCCCTGGGAAAGGGCTGCTGTGTTCAGTGAATCCCTGGGAAAGGGCTGCTGCCTGTGTACAGAGTCTGTGTGGTCTGTGGGGGTTTTCCCCGGTGAGCTGGGTGCTTTAAGCGGAGTGAGTGATCCCCCCTCCCCCCCGATTAAGCACCAGCTCTAATTAATGATTCCGGAGCTGGAGTGTTAATCAAGTTAAAGAGTCTGCTTCAGTGCCATCAGTCACCTGGTCTCATCTCACGTCCCTCTAACCGGTATGTTATGGTTTTGCAGCGGTCCTGTGAGGGTCCTGTTACACTTCTGTGATAGTTACCTACCTGCATTATGCTTCCCAGCTGAATCTCACCTCCGGGCTGACTGAGGGGGGGGGGTGCATCTCAATAGCTGGAGAGAAAGTGGCCATTCAGGGCTGAGCATCGGAACCAAACAGCTACTGGCACCAGCATTCAAACTGCCTCATTATCCTCTATAATCAGAACAATGAGACACAGGTACAGGCTGCCAGCAGTGAGGAAAATGCTTATTTGTTGGCTATGCTGTAAAAACAGATCCGATGACTGAAACATGATTAGAAAATGCTCCCCCAGTGAGGTCACCGATGCACGCAGGCAGACCCTGCGTGGACCACAGCATCAGACTGGGGTTCTGAGGGCCCAAAACTCACCAGTCCCTCCTTCTCCTGCTCTTCTGCTTCTATTAAATTATACAGCATCGTGTTCTGGTGCCAGAGAAGCTTCTGCAAGCTCAACAATGAGCTTCTCTCCAAAGTGAGAAGACCCCTTTCTGGTAATTGCAATACTTACATTCGGCCAGGAGATGGCAGCAAGAAAATAGAAAAATAATTTTCCCACGGTTATTAGGATAATTCACAAGGTAAATTTATTGTGTATTTGTGTGTCTCTGTGTATGTGTGTGTTTTACTACACTTTGGGGACAATTTTATCAAATGTGATCTATGCAAACACACACACACACCGTGTGCTGTTACAGTCCACACACACACAAAGCGGCCACTTAGAACACACACACACACACAGACACAGACACAGACACAGACACACACACAGTGCCCTATTACAGCACACACATGCACAAATTTGCCGCCTGCCGTTCACGGGTTTTTCCTCACCAATCGTCTTATTTGCGCCGTTCAGTCACTAAACTCTATGGCGTTTCAGGAGAGCGCAAGCCGGCACATTATTAGCGGAAAATGTGGAAATGGCTTTTTCTCCACATTAAATGTTTACTTTGTTTTTCAGTAATAAATCAGGGTTCTTGCAGGTTTCAGTAAGTTAAATTTAAGACCATTTTAAGACATTTTAAGACCATTATGAGTAAAATTTAAGACCAACACGATGCATTACTAGAAACATTCGAATGATACCAGAATTTCTCATATTTTATGTCACTCATATCCTTAGCCCAACATCCACATATCATATGTGTTTACAAAGTGCGTTTTAATAAGTTCACATGTGTTTAAAGCATGTGGGAGTGGTATTTTAAGGCTTAAACTATAAAAAGTTTATGTATATGGTCTTTCTATATTGCGGATTTTCACCTATTGCTGATGGGTCTGGAACGTAACTTCCGCGATAGGCGGGGGATCCAGACCCATCAGCCATAGGTGAAAATCCGCGATATAGAAAGACCATATACATAAACTTTTTTATAGTTTAAGCCTTAAAATATATAGTGATCCCCCGCCTATCGCGGAAGTTACGTTCCAGACCCATCAACGATAATGAAAACAACTGGAAACAGCTGATAAACACGGGGAATCCACAAGGGGTTAACGAGGGGGCGTGGCACACGGGAGGAGCGGATGAGCGGGGCAGGACATACTGCACTTTTAATCAGATTTTTTAGATTTTCTAAGCAATTTTCCATCTCTATTTTGCTTTTTTTGTCTTGGTTTAACTTTTTAAAATCTTGTTATTATAAAGCATATTAAATAACCCCTGTGTATGATAATAAAAACTTGCCTTACCATAAGGAGACCGAGAAACGTTCTCCTCAAGACCACACAAACAACTAAAAACTATATCATGGAAACTAAGACATTCACAAGGTAACTCCATGAAAAGCTCTGTAAAAGTAGAAATGTGTTTATTTTAATTATAATTTAAGGTAACGTGAGCCAACTGGCTAGTAGTTGCCTTTTAACTGAAAAAAATCACTCCAGTCATCAGAGAAAAAAGTTACTACACCAAAACATTTACATTGCAATAATGTATGGCATGAAACAAACTTGTAACTATGTCATTCAGGAATACAAAATAATAAAACAACATACCGTTGACATTGGCCTCAAGAACTAAGTTAGCGCTTGATTCGCCTGCACTTCCTGTTGTGGCTGAGCGTGCACCTGGCGTCAGTGGCTGAAAGTGCACGTTCTGCAGCCAGACCCTTCTCAAACTGTTTGCCTAGCTGCAGTGATCACGCAATGGGATTTGTAGTTTTATTACCACGCAGACACCGGTGCAGACCAGAAAACACAACCAACGGATTAGTTTTACAGTGATTTACTATTTTATTTTCTGCGGACAACGCTTTTTGGGAATGAACGGCGGTAAGAATTTTAAGACTTGGGTAAATTGAATTTAAGACCTACTGTAGGATGAAAATCTGGGCATTTTTAAGACATTTTAAGGCCTTAAATTTAACTTTCTGAATAGTAGACTTTTTTAGACTTTTTAAGACCCCGCGGGAGCCCTGTGTATAGTTCACACAGGCACATACCCATAAATTGAGAAGTGAGAGAAACTGAAAAATTTTGCTTGGAGTCAATTTTTTCAGGAGCTGTCTACTGCTGAAAACACGTTCATGAACAGCCTTCATCCAGCGCTTTGTAGGTATGCACCCACACTTACCAGAAAGCCATGACGCAGAGGCTCGCAAACAGTACACATTTTGGGCCGTATGTCTCATGGACCATGGGGGAACTTGTTAGTGGTATCCGTGTGGTCCTCTGGAGGCCGGCAGGGAACGGACGTCAGGGTGTGTTTGAGCACCAATCACTCACCAGCTCCTTGCACATCACGTGAACGGCGAGGTGACCTTCCAAGTGTCCGTTGAATGACAGGAGCTGCACCTCATTACCAGCCAGGAGGCTGCAGGTTGCCCGTCGTCATGGTGACATAAAGTGACAGGTAATCGCAGTTCACACCTGTTAAGGCAGCTGTGCAGCGCGCACAACGGTTTGCCTGTCACCTCTCATTCGGTCCTCTGTGTCCGCTCGGCCGAAAATAGGCCGGGGGTGTGTTTATTTTTACTTAGGCTGAGTTCAGTCCGTCGCTCCATACTGGTAGAAGTGCAGCTAAAACATTGCTCTTTGCCCACGTGTTAATTTCAGCATAGCAGTGTCGGGGGCAGGGGTGGGGGGGGGGGGAGAAACATAAAAACATAAAAAAATTACAAATGGGAGGAGGCCATTCGACCCATCAAGCTGGTTTTGGGAGAACTTAACAGCTCAGAGTTGTTAAAATCTTATCTAGCTCTGATTTAAAGGAACCCAGGGTTTTAGCTTCCGCTACACTAGCAGGAAGACTATTCCATACTCTAACTACACGCTGTGTAAAGAAGTGCTTCCTCAAATTCGTTTTAAAATGTTCTCCCGCTAATTTCCACTTATGGCCACGAGTTGAACAGCATCCAGACCCGTTAGAATCTTATATACCTGGATCATATCCCCCCTTAGTCTCCTTTGCTCGAGGCTAAACAGATTCAGCTCAGCTAACCTCTCCTAAGACATTCCTCTAAGACCAGGAATCATTCTCGTACCCCTACATTGTACCTTTTCCAAGGCAGCAATGTCCTTCTTAAGGTATGGTGACCAAACCTGCACACAATATTCTAGGTGGGGTCTTACCAAGGAATTATACAATCATAGCATCACCTCCCTTGACTTAAACTCCACACACCTAGAGATATAACCCAACATTCTATTGGCCTTTTTTTATTGCTTCCCCACACTGGCGAGAGTGGGACATGGAAGCATCAACATACACACCGCGATCTTTCTCGTAATCAGCTACCTTTATTTCAGTGGAACCCATAAAATATCTGTACTTTATATTTCTGCTCCCTGCATGGATTACCGTACATTTATCTATGTTAAATTTCACCTGCCAGGTATCAGCCCAGTCGCTAATTAAATCCAGATCCTGTTGTAGCCTCTCTGCTGCTACACCAGCCACCTTGGTGTTGTCTGCAAATTTAACCAGTTTACTGTATGCATTGGTGTCAATATCTTTAATGTAAATTAGGAACAATTGAACCCTGCGGTACCACACTATGAACACAGACCCACTGCGACATTGTGCCTCCAATAACTACTCGCTGCTTCCTGTCTGTTAACCAGTTTTTCGATCCGAGCTGCTACATTTCCTAAAATCCCTGCGGCTTTGAGCTTAGGAAGGAAAGGAATTCGGAAGTGACACAGACCAGGAATTTGAGATTTATTCCAGTTCCCCAAATTGCTTTTAATCACTGAGACAAAAGACAAAGCTCTCCTTCGGAAAAATAAAAATAAAAAAAAATTCAAATAATTCAAATATGAATAATGGAGAAGCTTCAGTTCATTCCCTGAACATCGTTTCTCAGGCTGGTGACACAGAGGTCACAGCCCACAGCACAGCGTGAACACACACACACTGCCCCCTTGTGGCAACATAACAGGTGACAATTACAATAAAACCTACAGACATGCAGGCTACAGAGGCCCAGGGCAGCACTGTGTCATGTGATTAACCCGGCACCATGTCGCAATACTGCATAGAGTCAGTCATGCTGCATTGCTACTGCAGCACTGCAGGATCGATACACGAATGCGAAGCAGTCCATGCACATCAACTGTTCACCCAGACAAACGTAGAACAAAATGTAACAAAAGAACACAGGCAGTAGATACTGGCCCCTGTGGCAGATGATACACACTGTGGGCTCTAGAGGGCAGCAGACTCACTCTGCAGTGGTGATTTTCACACGGGGCCCTGAAATGGTGACATTTCATATCCTGAGACCTCATCAGCGAGCTGAAAAGGCAATAGTCTAAACCACTGCAATGTGCTTCTAAGGGGCTCGAACCCAGAAAGGTGTCCCACAGCATGCTAAAATACTTTGTTGGGGGGGTGCATTCCTTAATTGATATATCTTGTTTTAGGTGAAATCGTTTAATACTACGAAGAACCGTCATCATCATCATCACTAGTGTCATAATACCAAAACATCTTCACAACAAATATTATATAATATTATATTCTTTTATATATAATATCATATATAATTAACACCCATGAACTAAATCAGTACCATAACATGACAGCACTCTGATGAATGAGAGATGGGGGGGGGGGGGGTGGCAATTAGGGACTTAATGAATGAAAAGGGGGTTGGGGAAGCTGAGGTACGTTCAGGTCCCTGTCACTGAGTAGTGACACCCACTGCCCTAACATCCGGAAAGGACCCCACCCAGCCTGGATCTACGGATTGTACAGAAATAAACACTGTCTCGGTGGAACTGCTCTCCCACAAGTATTTCTCGCTCTCTCTTTGTAAAAATAGATATAGAGTCATACAGTATTTCATAAACGAATTCACAAATCGTACATTGTCGAAACAAACAAAAAAAAACATTCTTGCGACATTCATAATACTATAGTGTCAGATTTGTGCATTCAGACGGAAATGCATAAGATCAAGCATTAAAAAAAAAAAAAAAAAAAAAACACGCGCGCACACACATACACACACACGGACACACACACGCACACAAACCTAATCCATTCCATTGTGACTGCCACAATGTTTGGTCAGTTGGATCTTGAGCACCATGGAGGGGTGGGGGGTGTGTCCGAAAATACTGTAAAAGGTGGTGAGATGCACCCACTTGTAGCTCCACACATCCATCCATCCATCTGCCGACATCCATTCCGGTGCCTGGAGCAGATACAGGACGTGAAATCTTCCTGGGCCTCGGCTGGTCCTGGTAACTTCCTTCCTCTTCCGAGTCAGATGGACTGTAGCAGTGCAGGATTGCAGGACGTTCGCATGATTCGCTTGTCGTTTTCCGTTTGATCACCCGCAGCTGAAAAACGGTCTTAAGCTGGAGTTCCAGGTAGGTCTGTGCGCTGCATTTCATTCCCTTTGGGACACATCTTTCCCTGGCTCAGGGTGAAAGCTACTCATATTCAAGGAATTGCTTGTGATAAAATAAAAGATACCTGCGGGTAAAATACAGCAATGGGTTAAATTTCTACAAATTAATTAGTAAGAGTATTAATTTAAATGATAACCTAAACACTGAATGCCAAGACTTCCCGGCTGATTTGTGCTAAGTAGTGTTTAATCATAAAAAGTATCCCCTTAGGGATCCCGAGTCAAAATTAATTGCTATTCATAGTCACGCACTTCCTGTTTATCCTACATTGTGAGCACAAACAAAATGGCAGCTATTCCACCGGCTTCTAAACAAGGGAAACATAGCAGTTCTCAAGATTCAAGATTTGGTTTATTGTCAATACAACAATATACACAGTATACAGTGCATTGAAACGTCATTCCACACTGGTCCCGCATGGTGCATTATAAAGATAAAATATACCAAAAAATACAATAAATTATAAATTCTAGCTAAGTTTTTATGAATAGAATACAAAGTGTGCAATTACAGTTAATGCCAGTTATAACAAGTGCAAATTTGGTATGAAGTAGACGTGTTTGTTTTGTGGTTTAACGTTCCTTTGGTGGCAGTGAGTTGAGAGCTCTGACTGCTTGAGGAAAGAAGCTCTTGCAGTGTCTGGCAGTTACAGTTCTGATGCTGCGGAACCGTCCACCAGACGGAAGGAGAGAGAACAGTGCATGCGAGGGGTGGGAAGTGTCCTTCACTGTGCTGTTCGCACGACGGATGATGTGCTTTTGGTACAGGTGGGAGATGGCAGGGAGAGGAACCCCGATGATGCTCTCTGCTGTCTGCTGAAAAGCTCATGGGAGTTTTACACAAAAAAAATGTTCAGAGGGCAGAAGGAAAAATAATTGGTTCAGAGAGGTAACCAATCAGATTGTACAGGAGGTGGGTCTAGTGGATTGGACTCACTTCCCCTACAATCTGATTGGTTACCTCTCTGAACTAATCATTTTTCCTTCTGCCCTCAGAACATTTTGTGCAAGTCACAGGCATCATGATCAGCCCTCTGTTCCATCTCTCTGTGGCGCTGCTACATTGCATCACGTGCGTTTCACGCATCTGACTAACAATACTTCGTTTGGGGCCAGCGGAAATAATACATTGGACATGTTTCATTCTGGGAGACACAGGCATCAGTGCCATGATTTTCTATTTGGTTCCTTTATGCTTGACAAAGGAATGATGTTCTTTGACAAATGAACCATGCTTTTTCAGAGACAGACACCCCACACCGACATCTATGGAGGCTGCCCTGCTGGCCAGGGAAGCCTTTTAAAGCCTTAACTCCCCACCCCAGGTGAAGGTCTGGGGGCTCACCCTTCGCTGTCCAGCACGTCCTTGATGGTGGCCTTCGTGATGACGGCGTCGTCACACTTGAACCACTGGTCCCTGTGCTGGCGGATGAAGCTCGTGTAATGTCCGCTCTCCAGGGTGCCCTGGTGATTGACGACGGCAAATAGCGAGTACCTGCAGCAGAAGGACGCGTTTCATGAAGGTCCTGCAGCAGAAGCAACTTTCTGCATGACAGATGCAGAGACTGCTGTCCTACACACTTCCTGATGCTGCCACCTGTAGCGCATTGATGCAAATATAGATATAAAAGATGACACTGTTTCGGCCAGACGGAAATACCTACTTATTGTCATTGTTTAACGTGTCCAGGGGCTGCTGGTACTGTCCGTTCATTCTGCTCTCTTTACTGCAGAACAGCGAACAGAGAAAAAGGACAGAAAGCATTTGGTGAGTTACAGTGTTTCTGTGACTCCTCTGTACCAGATGGCTTCCCCCTTGACCATCAGAAGTCAGGCATCAACACATCATGGGGGAGTCACAGCATTTCCGTCACTCCTCTACACTGGATGGTCTCTTTCCTGTCCCACTCGAAGTCAAGAATTCATACATGAGGGAGTCACAGTGTTTCTGTGACTCCTCTGTATAGGACCGCATCCTCCTGTACCATCAGAAGTCAGGCGTTAACACACGAGGGAGTCACAGTGTTTCTGTGACTCCTGATGGTACAGGAGGATGCGGTCCTATACAGAGGAGTCACAGAAACACTGTGACTCCCTCGTGTGTTAACGCCTGACTTCTGATGGTACAGTAGGATGCGGTCCTATACAGAGAAGTCAGGCGTTAACACATGATGTTCCTGCAGCGCCCACAAAGCTGGAGGAGACTCCAAGCTGCTGTCCTCTAATGGCAGCCATATAAACCAAGAACATACCCCCGGTAGTCAGGTGGTATGGATGCCTCGCCAACCCCACAATCAAACTCATCCATCTGGGCTTATCCCGTTTGGTGTCGCAGTGGGTCTGGATGCTATTGCATGAGGCAGGGGAGCAGCCTAGATTGGGGTGTCAATCAAACTAATCCTGAACTAATACTGTACTAGCTAATCCTGCCAAGATTTGAAAGTATTAACTGGCAAGCAGTCAGAGAGAAGCTGCATTTATATAAGGGGTAGCAGGAAAGGGGGTCGCATGACCCATTTAACGCACTTCCACTATACCTCGCATGCTCCGCCTTCCAAATACTTTTATGTAGCAGAAGTTGCATTCATTTATTCATTTGATTAGCATACGTATGCTAATCAAATGAATAAATTAATTAAACTATTCACAAAGACATACATTTTTGAGAAAGCAGAGTCAGACAGTCTCTGGAGCAAATGCAGGGGTTAAGGGCCTTGGTCAAGGGCCCAATGGTGACATCACTTTGCCAACCCGGGGATTTGAACTAGCAACCTTCTGATCATTGACGCAGTTTATTAGCCATAACCCCCAGCCGTAACACCGACTGGGCCACAGTAACAGGTCAGTCCTGCATGGTAAGGGAAGGTTCCGGGTCCCAGATCGTGGCCGCACACCTGGAGGCCATGAAGGGCGTCATGTCCAGCTCCAGCGGGAAGGACACGTAGGTGGTGATCTTCCTCCGCAGCTTGGCCGAGTGTTCGAAGCGCTGCCGCAGGGAGAGAGGGAGGATGTGAAGAAGAAAGAAAAGTGACAGAACAAAGAAGGAGAAGAGACGTTAAATAGGAGCGTGACTCACAAGGAGAAGCAGAGCCGCCATGATGTAAACCCAGGCTCTGTGCTCTTTAATAGGAATAAATAAGCGACTGTGACATTTAAGCAGGTTTTAACGGCAAAGCTTAGGAATGTAAACAGACGCAGCCGTTCTGGGCGCCATGGCAACGGCAGAACTCACTTTGAGGTGGAAACATGCCACGATGGGCAGCTTCTTCATCGTCAGCTGCTTGGTGGACTCCTGGTAACTATGGCAACCGCCACACTTGATTTTGGCACTGCTACCGAGGTGCTCTGGTCGCGTGAACCTGCGAGGGGCGCACACGCGTCACCGATTGCACACGCGTCACCGATCGCGCTTCGCGGGACAATCCCCAGCTCCGGCCCTGAGGGTCCAGCGGACTGAAGGTTTAGGTTATGGTGCAGCTCTAAGGAGACTCAGTAATTAGGTGACCAGGTGAACGAGGTGTGCTACTGTTAGGGATCTACAGGGATCTTGTGGATCCTTGGAACAGTAAGTTCATGAATGTGAATGAAAAGGTCCATAGCTGCAAGAGTGAACAGTGCGTGGGTCCTGGTCCTCAAACAGACTGAACCACATGTCAGAATGTTGCACGATGACGAATGGAGCAAGGGCAGCAATCCCACTGAAGGAGCTCACATAGAAGACGGGGTCCTACCTCCGCAGGCAGTCTGTGAGTGTTGTGGAGCCCGAGAGATGACTCTCCCCGTTGACCACATTTCCATCGCCACCGGGACTCAGCGGCCAGAAGGGCATAGAGGACCCTGGCAGGTCCAGGCTGATATCACAGAAGGGGTCTATCGTCGTGGAGACGCCGCTGTATAACGAGAGAGAAGCGTCGGTCAGACAGGAAGGCCAGCATTCATCATCAACTCGATCACAAGACACACGCCCGATCACTTACATGCCTCCTTTTATTTAATTATATGTGCTGTGTTGCATAGCAGCCTATTAAGGGGGCAGTATGTTAGGCCAAATATGTAGGGAGTAAGGATGGGGGGGGAGTGGTACTGTTAATTCTGTTTTGGAATCAGTGGAGCGTTAGATAACATTTATGCCAATGAGTCATGGAGCTACAGTACCCAATGTGTCCACAAGATGGCAGGATAAAGGAACACTGCACAGATGGTGCAGGGCCAGAACAGTGTGATGTAGAAAATGCCTGTGTCTTTAACAACCTGGCTGGTTTCTAGGCTCCACTGTGAGCAGCAGCATTCGTCAGGCCAAAGAACTCTCGATCTGAGCACCACTGCGGTCTAGAGCGATACCCTTGAACAAAAAAAGCCGTACATCACAATCCTGTTCCTGTTCCCACCACCCGCCAGAATGTTGTCATTCCAACCCACATTGCTTTCAACTGGTCACATTCATTATTAGCTGATCAAGGACCATCTGAGCCTGATTAAGGTAGCATTGGAATCAGAACATTCCGACAGGGAGAGGGGAAGGGGCAGGAACAGGATTGAGAACCACTGCTTTTTTTGCTTGAGGATGTTAGTCTAGACCGCAGTGCGCACTGCTTTTAAAGTATAACAGAGAGAGAGTGATCATTTTGTTCACAAGGGATTTAATCCAGGTTAGGGGCAGAGAGAGAGGGAGCGAGAGAGATTTTTCTAGGGCACAGGTGAGTTTTTAATCAAAGACCCTATCAAATGGAAGGCAGAGCAAACGACTTCAGATGTAGCACATGTGACTCTCCTGCACGCCCCACTCAGCGGGTCTTACTGGCAGACTTGGCAGGTGACATCAGACTGCAGGCCGCCCGTGAAGATTTGGTCGATGATGCAGTTACAGTGGTTGGGGTTATTGGTCATCTTACTGTTGTCGTCACCTGGGTGGGGAAATAAATAAATAAATAAATTTTAAAAAATCGGGGACAAAAAAAAAAAACCATAACACTTGAAGGACGACACATGCATCCGCTGCCGGACTCTCCTCTAAGGGTCTTTGATCTTTCCGGGCAAACCTTTCTCAAGTGTCACGGGTGCAATGCATTCTGGGTGGTATGAATGCTACAGAGTCCCTGTTTCCATCACAGTGCTACATTCTGGACGCCCAGAAGTACGACAGGGATTTTAAGGATCCTGTTCTGGGTTCCCGGCGCTACAGGCCGCTCACCCTTGCAGTGCCGGTGCAGCACGTCCAGGGCGGCGATGAGGAACTCGTGGGCGTCCTGCTGTTCGTAGCCAGCCAGGTGGCGTGCGTGCGTCCACACCAGGTGCAGCAGGCGGAAGGGGATGTGGGGCGAGCGGTGGCCCGAGTAGAACTGGGGGAAGGGGGAAAAACAGGAAGAGGCTAGGTGACGTCACACTGGTGCAGCATAAACCCTAAACAGGGCCTCAAGATCACCCCCTAGTGGTGAAGGTCCTCTAACTCCCAACCACACACGAATGGCCACTTCGCATCTTGTTCTGGAGTCCATTTGCGAAAACATCTAATTTGGCCAGGGTATTGAATTAGAGGCAGGATTACACACAATGTCGAAAGCAAAGCCATGCTGGGGCGAACTGGGAGGAAACGCCATAATCTGGCTGCTTGCGACTCCTGCCCCCCCCCTATCACAACATGAGGGAGCGGTGAAGCTGCAGCAGGCCTAAGCCACCCCCACTTCCACACCCACCCCAACTTTCTCAGGTCCAACAGCCCCTAACCCTCTTTTCTTTGTTTGGGGGGGGTGGGGGGGGACACGCCACAGAAATCCCTCATAGGACCGCAGTTCTCTCCCCCATATACTGGAGGCTGTAAAAGCAGAAAAGTACGAGCTGCAGCCAATTAAAAGCTAGAACACAAAAGCAGGTGCAGGCAGGAAGGAGAGCAACAGGGGGCGCTCTAAGCACCTGAGCCTGAGGGTCTTCCATATGACTCGGTGCGGTTTAGTGACGAAAACCTCACAATACTCGATCAGGCACAAGAAAACGAGCACCGACCTCCTGGAAGAGCTGTGACATCTCACAGACGAGGCACGAGTCAGACTGCATCTCGCACTTGTGTCGGTCGGACAGGAAGAAGTCGCGGAGCAGCGGTGTGTGCGTGAGAGCCTGCACGATGCAGTTCATGAAGCACGTGTTGCCAAGGTTGATGAGGCCCCGCAGACCTGCACAGCAGATGGGGGGGGGGGGGCGTCAGGTATGCACAAAATCGGGGATCCACCCCCCACTAGCCAGCAGACCTGCTCCAAGAGCACGACCCACCCCCAAGCCACTGTTACATCACCCAGCCTAGTTCCCTCAGCCCGAGTGATGAACATCCAGCCTGCTGAAAAAAGGACCCCCCCCGCACACACCCCGAAGCGTGTCCCCAGGGGACGCCGAGCCGGAATGACGGCCGCAGCGCTCCAAGCCCAGACCCACGCGATTGGCCCGGTTCTGCTGAGCAGGTGAAACGCAGTGTGGCTCTGGACTGGGTCCAGAAACACCCAGCTGGCCAGTCCTGCTGCGGGACGAAGGGAGGGGGGCACCCAACTGGGGGGGCGGGTTCAATGCTGCGGGCTAGAGTAGCCTCACACCCAGGTCCCAAGCTGGGGGGGGGCACAAATACACAAATGGAAACTCTCACCGATTGTGCAATTGTTAGTGATCTTCCTACGCTTTGGGTTGTGCCTCAGTAGCTCAAGTTCTCGTTTGGTTGGCTCCCATGTTGAGTACTTTTCACCGACACCTGGTGGGGGGGAGGGGGAGGGATGAGTGAAATAATCCAGGGAAGCGGGGGGGTGGGGGGGGTGTACAGAGGGTTTCGAGCTGCACCTTGCATCTTCCAGGCCTTCCTCTGCTCCTCTTTGGCGATCTGCTCCATGTCCTTGTCGTAAATGTAGTCCTGACACACGAAGCAGTAAATGCCGCCGTACAGCAAGTCTATAGCTGGAAGAGGAGGAGCAGCAGCAGTCATCCCTGGCTGATCACGCCGTGCCCCCATGCCCACCGTGCCCCCCGCCGCCGGCAAAACCATCAGGTGGGAAAAAGCAGGGGAGCGTGCAGGTAGGACTACGCCTTGCTGCTGGCTTTAAGTCATCCTCAGGAAGCCCCCATGCATGCTACTCACGTACTGCTGCCATGACGACACCACCATAGTGGAGACCCTGTGTTAATTCCCCAGACTAAGACAATGTGTGAAGGACAGCAATAGGGGAAGATGAGGTTCGGCATGCAAATGTGTGTGTGTGTATGTGTGTGTGGGGGGAAGGTTAGAGCAATGTTCTTTAGTACAACATACGTCTACCGTAAGGTTACCCCAGAAAGGGTTTGCTGTCAGCCAATGAGCAAAGCTGTCATCAGAAAGCATTATGGGTGATCCTGCATCTAAAGCAGCTCTCTGGCCAAATGAGAGACATTTTTGCAGCAGGCCCTGGAAGCACTGCATAAATGTGACATGGGAATCCAACCCTCACGCCAGCCCTCCATCGTCACGCTACAGCTCAGTGTCACCGCGTCACCCGTCACAGAGCCAGGTGCCTGCACTCCTGACAGAAGAAACTGGCCCAGTACTGTTTTTTTTTTTTTTTTTTTTTTTTACCTATAAAAACTGGTTGAATTGAAAGGGGCACCTGCTGCAATGGGTTAGGGTTAGGAGAAATGCAGGCAAACAGAACAGTTAAAACAAGTCTCATGAAAATCATCTGCCTAAATGGACGAATGGTTTTGTTACATTTCTTGGAAGTTGCAATCTCCAGTTTAGGGTGAAATTGGCCACCATGACTGCAAATTGGCAGCAGGGTGGCGACAGATCAGCAGTGTGGCCGTCCCTGAAGCACCCCCTGCGCCCCCGTACTGACACCACAGTAATGTTCACGTAGCCCCCCATTACTGGCGTGAAACTGGAGCATGCAGAGCCAGGGTAGGCCTTCACTGCACACGGACAAGCAGCCGCAGGAAGGCCTTTGACTGAGTAACCATGGGAACCGGGAAAATAAGGCAATAACAGCGCTACAGAAAATAAGGTAGGATGATTTCATAAAGGGGGCGGGAGCATCCATGAGGACAACAGCCCGGAGAAAACACTAATTTGATTAAACACGGCCTATTAAGTGTGATTTTTGCCTTCTCGTAGAGGATTTTCCAACCCGTTTATCCATTACGGAATCCGGGATACTGTGTAAATCCATCACCTAATTATCAGGCCCTTTGTCCTTCATTTGGGGGAGGGGCAGAGAGACAGAGCAAGCAATGTGAAGCATGGATAATGCAACTGCACAGGAATCCCAGCATGCACCAGAAGCCACCCAGAATGGGAGCCAGCGGCGAGCCCAAGGCTGCCCCCTTCGCTTAATGTGATGCGATTATACGAACCCGGGATCATTAGTCAGCTAAGCAGCTTTTGACACAGGCATATGAAACAAAGAGAGCTCTAATGGGTTTACATCACTGATCCCCAATTACCCCCAGCTCCAGTTGGGGAAAAGGGCGCAGACCGGCTGCACACACAATTATCTCGCCCGCTCTCGCTTCTCTGGAGCCAGTCGCCACGCATTGCACGTTTCCGGAAAACACTGCAAAGCAACAGGCTTCTTCTAGGTCATCTTAGGATCGCGCTGCCCAGATTTCTGATTTCCCTCGGTGTTCGAGTTGTGGGTGATTCACTGAAACGGCCAAAACCGTCAGGATGGCACAGGTGAGTGGCCGTGATGAGAAATGCTGACCTTTACTCCAATCTCCCCCGACAGTGAAATGCACTGTGGGGAAAAAGGACAGGCCAATCACGCGAGGACTATGGTATCACCATGGTGATTTGCCTCAGTATAACAGGATACTGTTTGCCACCATTGGTCTCTCTGGGGATTATTAGCACCTCACACAACCACTGTTAGCCACTGCGAATGGGAACATACAACACTTAGAGGAACCCTCCGAAGCTCACTGCTTTTGGGCAGGGGGGGGTTGGACACAAGCCAGTGGTGCCTGGATGAGGGATTTTCCTCCACTGTCATTTTAGTGTTTCTTCACAAGAGGGTGCAGTTGAGCACAGCCCAAAAGGGTTAATCATCTGTGGTCATGTGTATATGAATATGTGTATATGGAATTTCAGTGAATTATTTTTTCCTAGTCCAGCCCATGGGGACCCACATCCAGTCCACATTTTTGCTCCCTACAAGCTCCCTGCCAAACAGTCCACATTTGCTGGGAGAGAGCAAAAACATGGACTGGTCTTTGGGTCCCTGAGGATTGAAGTAAATTTAGTGGCTGGCCCTCTCTCACCTAGGTTGTGCCTTTTACTTTTGGCGTGTTCGTGGATGTGTTTCTTTGTGAAACAGCCGAAGAAGACGCAGTAGAGACAGGAGTGGAGTCTGTTCAGGTGGGCGCCGCACATGTGGCAGATACACGACTTTGCCTGCAGGGGGAGACAGGGAAAAGCGGGGAGGCAGTCAATAAAAGATTACACAAAGAAATTTAAAAACACGAAACTGAAACAAAAGGTAGTGAAAGACATGGTTGAGAGATGGTCTTCATAACGTTTAAGAGAGACTCAGATTCTGTGACAGTCAAAAAAAAGAGTAGAAGGGGATTGGGGGGCAGGGGTCAGACAGCAGAGAATGCGGTTCTGGGTGGAAACATAATCTGGACAGAAAAAAAGAGCCTATGTGAAAGGCGGTCTGAGGAAAAGGCCTGACTATAAGAGAACCTTCTGGAAAGGCCACACCCACAGAGCCAGGGGACTCCAGGCTGAAGCTCAGTGCTGTACCGAAGCTTGGCTGAGCAGTGCCTCCCTCAGCCTGTCCGGGATCATGTTGCCCTCCTCGCAGGATCGGGGACCTACCCGACGGTGGCACCCTTCCGGAAGCGCCCATCCAGATACCGTAAGGGCCCCCCGAGTACGTCAGCTGCCATTTAACTCCGGCAGGGCTCACATTAAACACTGTCAGTTCTACAATGTCTCCAGTCTCAGTTACAGATCAGGTTACACACACACACACACACATGCACGTTACTACTGGAGACAACCTGAAATGGCCCGCAGCACTATAGAGCATTTCTGGCATGTCGTAAGACAAAATGAAAACTCTCAAGCCCCGCCAGTGAGGGAGGTTCAAAATCAGAAATACAGAGCATTAACCAACCTGCCCACTATGAGCACATTAGCATAGTGCTAATGAAAAAATTAGCACGACATATCTTGACTGCGATGCAGCTCCCCCTGCTGGCGTAAGGATGCCGAGGATACGCAGCTTCTCCGAGGACGGCAGGGATGCAGGACGCGGGGAGAGTAGTGGAAGCCGCCGGCAATGATGATCGTGCACAGATGCAGCCCGACTTCCTTCATGGGTGGGGGCCTGAGCCGTCCAAGAAGCAGTCAGGGGAGAGACGACGAGCGCGGCCTCATTACCGACGACGCAAACACCGCGCAGATGAATTACACTCACAGCATGCCGTCGGGTCCGAGTGGTGCAGCTGATTGTCGCATGTGGCCACAAGCGCTACAGTCACGCTCCACCAGGGGGAGCAATCGGGACAGATGGGGGGGGCAGCACGGAACACAACAGCAAGGAATAAAGAGAGTACACCCTCACATTAACATTTCCCATAAAAACCTCCCATTAACTCTGGGATTTTTGGCCCCTTCACTGCCTGAATGCTTGTGACAGAACGTGTTGCCGTCCGCAATGCACCAGGGCACAATAGAAAACAGATTTAAAAAACAGATAAGGAATAAAAGCAGATCTGATATTGCTGCAATCAGCAGCCACACCCGCCCATCCCCACTATGTGTAAAAATCCAATCTGCAGCCTCTATTAATTCTCGGTGTCAGCATTTCCATACGGCATTAATGTCCTATTAGGTCACGTATTGATCAGACACTGGCCAGAAGGACTGGGGGGCAGGGCTGGGGGAGGGATCTCTGGACAGCTTTCTTCAAGCTTGAAGGTTTCACTATATGATTCTGTTTTGCTTACACATTCACTTTGGCTCCATCATCTCACATTCCAGAACAAACCCATCCTGATATGCATCATCAGAAGCGCCTTACCCGATGGTGTCGGGATACGCAGGCAGGAAACCCAACGACAGCACGTGTCACTCACCAAGCAGACCGGAGCGAATTACGACACCACGTGACATTTCTTAGGTAAACAGATGCAAACAAAAGCTCAGTAGGCCTGAATTACACTGACTAGGAAGATGTACAGTTTAAAGAGAACCAGAGGCTCTCCCAAGGCACTAGAGAGACTACCTAGTTTTACTCCAAAGAAAAACCAAGAACTTCAGGCGTTTTGTCTCTGAATTTCTGGCTACACTAGTCGCCCCAGATAAGGGACGATCTGCTCAATTAAAACAACTGCTACAGACGGTCAAAACCACAGAAACACAAGGCTTTCTAGAAGGTTCCGCGCCCAGTCCGGACGGTGCCAAGGCCTACCCACAGCGATCCGAAGGATGTTGGAAGCTGGCAGGCTCGCGGGCCATCACGTGAGAGCACAGGTCGGGTCAGTAGCAGCTCGTTCAACATTTATGCAGACAGTCTTAAGATTTGATAAACGGAAATGCTCCAGCAGCACTGTGCAAGGAGGCCTGGCCTGATCTACAGCCCACCAGGAGGAGTGCTGCCGGGGGCTTTGCTGTAAATGTCACACCTGGGGTTCTCAGCCTGTCCAGGGTAGATCCAACATCCAACACGCCACCCCATCCAGAACGTGTCACAAATAACTTCCTCCTCTTTCAATGCCCCCCCAACCCTTCCCAGCTTCCATTTTAATTACGGCTCGCCTATGTTAACCCCCCTGGGGGCACGGGGCTCCGCTGGATTATACGCTCAGAGACCGATATCTCTCACTGCCACTCACTGCACTGCAGGAACATGTTGCAGTAGGGGAAGTCGGTTGCCATGCCGATATTTTATCCTGAGCTTTTCATGGTTGGTGCCTTGGTTTACAAGGCAATATCAGACCCAGCTTCTCACCTCACCAGGGATAAAAACAGCTACATGCTTCCTGCAGTTATGCACAGATTCCATCCAGTACTCTCTGACAGCGAGGTGACAACAAGCTGTGGTCTTTTTGGGAGCACGATGCTCGAGGAAACAGATCCCCATGCAGGTAATGGTCCAAGACTCTGGGTGGCACAGTCCATCGTCAATCAATCTGTGACCTCATGGGTTAACGAAAGCAGGCCTGGGGTGAGGATGGGGTGCCAAAGACGCAGTGTCATCACAGGGCAAAGTGCCAGAGCACCGCCCAAGGGCTACAATGAAACCACCAAGATGAATCAAAAGGTCTAAGGTCACCAGATGAGAGACAGGTCTAACACCAGAAACATGGATACAATCAAGAGATAAACCATCTATAAAGGTGATCGATATAATCAAACATCTGGGAAGAAAAAAAAAACATCTGGAAGAAAGACTGGAGCTGAGGCATCAGGTTGGACAGAGATGCCTACCATCCTGTAGGCCAAGTAGTTCCTGGACCACAATGACTGGTCACATGACCCAAGCTGCTGCCCATCACACTTGTGCTTACTAAGTGTAGAGAGATTTAATAAAGTGATTTGATCAGAGGTGGAAAGTTCAGGTCCAGACCGAGATTTTGTTACAACCAAGGCGTTGAGTACTTCCTGGACCCGAACTTTCCACCTCTGGATTTGATGAAGCGGTTTGAAGAAGCAACTTTCCTCACAATATAACAGAAGCATATTTTTGTCCCATTCAAATGGTACGGTAACATCAAGAATGCAGGACATTCAAAAGATGCTAAGCATGTTTCAGAGAACACAGGAGCAAATCTTGTACCCAGCTCAACACCAGAGCATGACAATTCCATTACTGCCAGAAAAAAAGAACACAAAGACAGGTTAGAACCTGAAGAAAGTGCCATTGTTCTCACCTCCCTAAAGTTCAGTCTAATCTCCACCTTCCCTGGTTTCTCGCTGCCACATCTATGCTTTCCACACCTATGCCGAAGTTGACTATGACGAAAACAGTGAAAGAACTGCATGCACACCTCAAGAGAGTCATTACTGCAACAACAGCAAGACATGCGCATGACTGGGTGTTGGTGATGCCTATTTTCACACAAGGTGAGTGACTAACAGAGAGCAGGAGGTGGGACCAGCCGCCATCACTCTGGGCCTCGACAGTGGGACCAGAAGCTACCAGGGGCAGGAGAACGATTCCCACTGAACAGTGAGGCCCACAGAGAAAGTCCCTGATCCAAGTGAAAGAGCAATAACAGCGAAGAGGACGTCAGCTAGGCAGAGACAGGCTCAACGACACAGTCACCCTATTTCATACTGCCCCCTGGTGGTCTAACATGCCTTTAACATGAAATGCATTGACAAATTTCATCAACACATTAAGGAACTGGAAAGCAGTTTCCCCCAGTGTTTTGGACCCTTCATCAACTGGGATATGCAGCGTAAATGGTATTTTTACAAAAATCTATGAAAACAATAAAAAAAAAAAACTGAATTAGCCAAAAGCAGAGGTGGAGATTTCAGGTCCAGAGAGTAAAGACTTTGTTTCAACTTACTAGTTGAGTACTCTATGACTATGACTTTATACTGAAGTGGTTGGTTGAAACAAAATCTTGGTCTGGACCTGAACTCTCCACATTTGGTTGGCCACATGGTTAAGGTTAGGGTCATCATAGGGTTAAGTTTAGGGTAATATGCCCATAGAAATTGAGACAGCCCACAGTGACAGGGATATATGACCTGTGTGTGTGTCACCCATTTTCACTCTTCAATTAACACATCTGATACAGACAATCAGGCCCTTCAGTAACACCTCAGTATTAGAGCCATCTTAGTTTTAACATAGCTGACTCCAGTGCTTATCTGTATAAGGTGTGTTAAATTAGGGCTGCACCTAAGATCTGCAGTGTGGCAGTTCTCTGGGAACAGGAATGAGCAGCTCTGCTCGAGACATCAAAAAGGTTCTTTTTTTTTTTTTTTTTTTTTTTTTTTAAAAAGGGGAAAAACCCATTAATTGGTGCTTAAAGGAAAAACGAAATATCCACTCAAACATATGGCAGAAATACATATATTACATTAGCTTGAAAACATCATACATTTCCCACTGGGACGACATCAAGTGTGTTACAGTACAACTGGCTGACAGTTCATTTCTGACTACAGCTTACAGCCAATTATACTCTCCTCTTATTGGGCCTCATTCACCAACCGTTCTTACGAACAGATTTGTTCTTTAACCCCACGTACGCACTTTTTTACGAAGATTCTGAATTTGTTCTTAGCCAAGAACAGAATCTACGCACACTCAAGACCATTCGTACGCACATTTAAGTAATGATAGTTTGTTCAAAATAATCGGTTATAGCAGTTTTGTTCATTCTATAGTTCATAAAATGATAGTATTTGAATAATTTATAAAAGTAAAATATAAAAAATTAGTGTAAAAATTATTTTCATGGTAGGAACGACGATCATGCGGATTACAAATAGGTCTGTTTCTGCGCATTGGGCTTGCTTATCAAAATGGCATTTCTGTTACTTCTTGAAGAGCTTGCCAATCGTGCTCTGAGAAGGGAATGCATGTTTGAAGATAATTTAGATTTATTTGGCACACAGCGTTCACAGAGAAGGTGATCTCTTTCCATGTATCAGCTTGCTTGGGGGCTTTATATCCACTGGTTACGCTACTAAATAACATGTGTGTATTTGCATTTACCTCCTGTACAGTAAAATCCAGTTATAACGGACTTCAAGGGACCTGGCAAAACAGCCCGTTATATCCAGAGTTGCTGTATGCCCAAAAGACAACGACAGGACACCACTTACTCATGCGACACCCCAGCAGACACACTTGTGGTATAGATTATTATATTGTACGTTGTACTGGATATCACCAGCCCGCCAGGCGCCTTGTAGGCGGAGCCTTTATGTCCGTTATAGCAAAACAATATTACAGCTAAAAGCGGCCCTGGGGACCAAGTTGTTTGTCTGTTATAAGCGAAATTCCGTTATATGCGAGTCCGCTATATCCGATACTTTTTCTGCATGTTCTAAAAGGTGCACGGCTGCTACTTCGTCCGTCATAGACGATATTCCGTTATAAGCGAGCCCGCTATAACGGGACTTTACTGCATTAATACTTCTACTTCAGCATTACTGAAGTTTTTTTTCCTTAGTGCCAAGCGGCTCACAGCCTGCGCGCCTCTTCGCCATTCCTTGCACACGGCGCTACGGTCTGATGCCCTTTTATGGGACATTGCAGGGCGTTTCCCTATGCTAATTAGGACAAACTGACAGGCGCTTTTAGTTACGAAGACGTGGGATTCACCATTCTTAAGAACAAAGGTGCGAACAATTCTGCTAATTAAGAACACGTCATGAATCCAACGTAGGTTGTTCTTAAATTTTGTAGGAACAAATTTAAGAGAATTCTTAAGAAAATATTGGTGAATAAGGCCCATTGTTTTCTTCTCTATATTGAATTCCAAGATGTCAGAATCCAATCAGAATCACACCTCAGCCAAACCTAATTAGGAAGAAATCAGGGGGAACAATAGGTTAACTGAACCACTGTCCTCGATCCCCCCCCCCCCCCCCCCTAGAGGTAAGCCTCAACTCAACCCAAGACATCCTCTGCCTTCCATCAATGGGAGCAGGCCCTTACCACTAATTAATACCTCTGCTGTCTTAGCCAATCAGGGATTCCTTGACCCCCACTCCCCATAACTGTTACTTAAAGGCATCTTGACACCTTCCCCAGTCAAACCCAATCTGCTGAAAGCACAGACATAACTTTCATCCGGTAATCTGTCATCAAGGGAAAAAAAAATAGTGTTTTTTTTTTTTTTGGTTCTTTCTAGATTTTTTTTGTTACTTTGACAGTTTTCAGATCCCTTATGAAGGGGAGCGGGACAGTAATGAATATACATAAGAAAGGGGGTTACGAGAGCAAGCAAGATAAAGAAATATACAGGACAGCTATTCATTTCCGAGTCACGGCTCACACTGCTCAACCATTCATATAACCATGAATTATGAATAGGTTTCTGAAAAACGCGAGATCTGCGTAGGCCACACGTGTCACTGCTTTCCGCTCATGCCACCCCCTCACCCGCCCCCCCCCCCAATAATTTCCACATTGAGTCAAACCATGTAGATTTTCACCAGGGCCTTTTGCCTCTCTGTCACTGAGGTAAGTCTCAAGTGCCAAGGTGGAAAAGATAGAAGCTTTGATTTTCAGGGGGCCTAACCCCCCAACCAACCCCCCACCCCCTACAAACTGACCACCACTTCCAGAGAAAAAGAACAGTACAGCACGCTGGAATGAACAATTAAGGGATTAAAAAAAAAGCTTTGTGGAAGTACTCAGGCTAATTAGCTAAGAGTTTCATTCTCGTTAGCGGTGCCCGGGGAGAGAGGCACTCAAAGTGTTTGTTTTCCTGCTCCCCCCCCCCCCCCCACACCCCCCACCACTGGGCCCATCTTAGTCACGCAGGTTTTGTTTCTACTTCCAGTGACATACAGGGCCTCCGACAAGGGGGGGGGGGTTGAAGGCCAGGCTGCGCTGGAGCGCGCAAAAAACGAAGGAATGAATAAATGAATGAAGCGAAAGTATGCGGCAGCATAAGCAGGGACTCTGATGGCTGAGACGGGCTCCTCCGTGTGCCTGCGGGGCACATCCTGTGTGTGAAGGAAGTACCTGGCGAGGAGAGTGGGCAGCCCCGGAACGGAGGACAGGGGCGGTGGCCCGGGGGCTGTTGCCTTCATACACATGCACTTGCTGTTCTCAGATATGGATCTACAGAACTTGGGGGGGTTGCATCTCACCTGTACTCCGTGTGTGCGTTCATGTTCCGCTCATGTTGAGTACTCATGGAAGTTTTACTTGCACAAAAATGTTCTGAGGACAGAATGAAAAATGATTGGTAATGTTTCTGAACCAATCAAAATGTAGAGGAGGCAAGTCCAAGCAACTAGAGGGGGCAGGACCAAGATCTAATTGGTTGGTTCCACCTCTAGTTCTCTCTCTGAACCAATCGATTTTCGTTTTCAGAACATTTTTGTGTAAGGAAAACTCCTACGAGCACGTTGAGTGAAACTTCCTGCTACAGCTAAGCTAAATCAGCCTCTCTAAACTGCCCACTGTGTACGTGACCTGCAACGGACTGGCATTCCATCCAGGATGCGCCCCAGCCTCATGCCCTATACAGCCTGGCACAGACTACAGGTTGGACAACAGAGGAATGGATAGCCTACCGACATTTAAGCCACCATAAGTGACTACCATATGCAGACCTGATCTACTGACCTCAGCTGATGTATGGTTAGAGAAAAGCAACCAACCAGAAAGACCTTACAGAGATCCCTGGAAAACACACAAGCAGAGCCCCCTTGGCCGCAAACATGCAATAGCATTATGAAACGTGGCGCACCAACAGCACTACAGCAAAGAGGTGCACTCGGAAGTATATCTGAGGTGTGTGCGTGCGTCCCCACCTGCTCCCCTCACATCTACGCAAAGAGTCCCAGGCAGCAGCCTGATACCGATTATCGGTTCCATTCAGGCGATGAAACTGATGGCATTTAGTGAACACCTTGCTACTTCCGGCAAGCGTGCTTATTTTTTGTAATTCTACATAACTGAAATATAAAGCGATTCAGTATAAAAATTTTAAATAAATATAAAGCCATTATGTTGACCGTCATGATGTCAGAGCTCCCAGGAGAGGATGCTCTTCAGTAGTTTGAAGGACCCCCCCCCGCAGGCTCACCAAATTTTGTGACAGATATCAAAATTCCACAGTACACCCTAAATACCACAGTATACTGCATTACAGTAATATCACCCAAGCCTCATCCGCGGCCATGAATACCTAACTTATGACGACATCACTGTCGTTCCAAAAGGGATTGCCCATGTCTGCGTGACATCACATGTATTACGATTCCACTGAGGGGAGAACCTATCCTGCTCACAAATGGAGGACGATGTCACGGGACACCGTCCACTCCACCACGGGATCGCTCAACAGGAGAGACTCCATTTGAATAAAATATCAGCTTACAGCAACATGGGGACAACATGCAGAAAACAGCCGGAAGCCAGTTGCGGAACACAACTCTGCGGAAGCCAAACCACGTCGCTCTTCGTCCCATAAAAAGTGCCACACATGCAAGAGGAAGCAAGACAGGTTAACACGAAATTCACAAAGATGTGGCCCGAACTCATGGGGAAGCGTAAAATCCCAACCGTGTGGGACGATCTGGAATAAAGAGGCCCGCACATATTTATTCATTTAGCAGATGCTTTTATCCAAAGTGACATACAGTACAACAGAGAAAGCAAGGGCAGACAGTCCGAGAGCAATGGGGGTTATGGGCCTCACTTAGGGGCCCGACGATGACATCACTCTGCCAACCATGGGATTTGAACCGATGACCTTCTGATACTGGGCAAGCATCCAGAGCTGGTGAGCCTTCCTGCTTACAGCAGAAGCAGCAAAACCTCAGGGTTTGACAACCACAAGTCCACCTGCTGGGGGCAGTGCACACGTTACCAGGGTGCAACCTGGAGAGTCGATCGACCCCATGACCAAAATGTCAAGTCAGCAGATTTAGGGACTGTTGGGCTAGGGCAGGGATGGAAATGTCGAACTGCAGGGCTGTCCTGCATTTCCTGCAGCTGCTGCAGGATTTCAGTCGCTGGCTACTCAGGTTAAACCCTCAAGGCACTTCAACCCCCCTCCCCCCCAGCCAGCAGGAGACCCAGCCTTTAGCCAAACTGAAAGCCCAAGAAGAAAAACAGTAGCCATTTTAAAAAGCAGGGGGGAAGTGGGGAAAATAAGATGCCGAGAGGTGGAAAAGAGCAAGCTGAAGTGGTTGATCAACAACAGTACTACTGGAGCCTGGAATCACCACCAGCCAATCAAAAGCGGTGCATGCGACATTATCCGGATTAGATTGTTATGCGAATGTAGAACTTGCTGCAGGTTTTATTTATTTATTTTTTAGCAGTGTAAGAAGCACCTCACAGAAAAGCCAGAGCGGTTCTTCGAACAGAACAGAAGACATGTGGCATATCGAACGCAGGAATTCCCTTTTCAGAGGTAAAGAAGAAAAAAAAAAAAGGAGGGAAACGGCACGTCACGTCTCGCACTGCTGCCATTTGGGCCGGGCGTGCGGGACATCTGGCGTGGGGTCAGCGTCGAATAAAAAACAAAAGGCCTGTAATAGGCAGGGGCAGCGGGCATGAGGAACAGGTGGAGCCAATCAGCAGAAACAATGACGGTCACCTGACTTGGGCACCCGAGACAGATGGTGGCCCTGCTCTCGCCTCTTCATACACAACGATATCTTCCCCCCCCCCCGTCCTTTTGTGTTCAAGACTCTGAAATCCAGAATTAATAAGGGTCTTCCTATATTATTCTGTCTCTCAGAGGTGCAGGAGTAATGTCAACAGCCAAGATGTACAGACATTCATGTAGATGATGGGACAGACAGAAGACTAGCAGTGAACTATCACTGAACTAAAACTGGAGTAAAGACGCCCATTAGATTCCAAAAGTCTATAAGGAGAACCACTATACATGGAATCATCAGCTTCTCAAACACACACCTCCACAGAAGCCCACATTGCGCAGGGTTACATTGACAGTTCTAGAACATCTCAGCACTGGCTTCTAAGGGACACTGCACAACACCGCTATTTTCAGCTAAATTCACTGCAACTGCTTAAGATAATAATCAAAAGCATCTAACAATCAACCAAATAAGAGATTATTACTTCAGGGCCTTACAATAATCCTGCCAACATCTGATAAATTTACTTCAGTCAATTGATTCTTTATCTAACTGTTAGAAGATTACAAATGACTAATCGGTACGACCAAAGCTGTACATATACTCGTTCCCCAAGCCCTACAATTCCTATTAATTTGGTCTAACTCAATTAGCAAAACCAAATGTCATTCTAGGCTTTTATGCTTAATTCCATTTTAACTTGAAGATTAAAATGTTGAGGGAATCCTCTGAGCTCATTAATAAACAGCCCACACAGAACTGTAAATGTGCTGTGCCTTGAAGATCAGGGTTACGAAATGGACAACACCATGATCCTATGCTACAACTGGTGTTCAGTGACTGAACCCTGCGGAGACCATCTCTCTTACCATATCCACCCAGAGATGTAAAATACCCAAACCCAAGGGGACCTTCCTCACTCATTTTTGACCACCTCCATTACAAGGTGGAATTCGATGACGCATGTGCCCAGAGCGATCATTCCAACCATGATCAAGCAGACACAAACAGAAGGACGTTTCCTTCCAGTTACATCACTTCCTTCCAGTTACATCACTTCCTTCCCATGCTGGAGGTACACAGATGGCCCACTTCCTATGTAACGACATTATTCCATTCCTATTTCACCTCTCCACATCACAGAGGCAAATACAAAATCTTGCAACTGCAATATATTTTGTTTCTATACAAAAAACACCTAAGTTGAGGGAAAAAATTGGTATCATTTATTACACAACAGAAATCTCTTTCAATAAAAATATTCTTTTAAATACAGGACTAAAACAGAAAGATAGGATTTTTTTTTCCTAAAGGGGCCTGGCAATCTCCCAGAGAATCAGACGAGTTTTGTGAACAGCGTTAACCCACAATGTGAGGTACTGGATTCAGTGTAGATTGCCAATCCTATCAGGCGTGGTGGTGCTTCAGGATAGCCAGCCACGCTGCAGCAGAATGTGACGAAAGCGACAGCTAAGTATGACAATTTAACGAGTTATGGCCTGGATAACGGGTGGCTGAGCAGTGTTGCCTCATACCTCCAGGGTTAGGGGTTCAATTGGCCTCACCCCAGATCAGCTGACTGGCACTGCACAACACTGGGTGCATGCCCTGTGATGGATTGGCATCCTGTCCAGGGGGCACCCAGATTTTAGCATTACTCCTTCTGGGATAGGCTTCAGGCCTCTCCCATGACCCTAAGCAGCATAAGCGCTAGAAGACAAATGAACGGGAATGAAAATTGAAAATAAATAAAAAGCACCACCCAGGTATTCAAACATTAATTATGAGACACATAAGATTGAAATATTTGCTGCTTACAAAACCATAACATTAAAACACCACATGGTGCCTGCAATTCATTCCCAGGTGTTTTGCCTTCAGTGGGAGCATAATTAACGTGAGTGTTACGACAAGTGCATAAAATCATCCACCTCAGGGAGTCCCTGACGTGATACACGTGCAGAACTTCCAGACCGACACAGTAACTCTTGGCCCATCACTGGATGCTAGCAGCTGTGGAGTTTCACGGCTCAGGGACCGGGGGGGGGGGGGGGCTCACGGAACCTTCTAGAAAGCACGCAAGAGCCTGAGCTGCTGCTTCACCGGGAGGCTGAGGATGACGAGCGCGTTGCTGGGATAAGTGTGAGAACCTGAATGCAGTGCCCACACGCCTACCGCAGCACGTGGCAGGGGAAGCCGCAGTCATGGCAGCTAGTGGCCAGGCCTGTGAACTGCAATTCGCTATGTTTCAATTAATGGCAAGCGACAGGAACCAAATAAAAATAATAATAAAAACAAAAACAAGTGAGGCAATGCTACAGCCATTCGATGAGTGATGAAGCAGTGACAATATCCAACCAGTCCTGGGGACCTCTAGGCCTTAAGATCTAACACAAACTCATATTGTGCGCTAATCACATTATAGCCATAATGTAGCAGGAGTGGCGATCAAACACTAGGCTGGACCCTGGTGGTTAAATCTTTTTCTGCGAAAGAGTTTTGGAATATAATCAGCTTTCTGGGGAAAAGGGGGGAGGGAGTCTTCAGCTCCCAGTGCAAGGAGAGGAGTTTCGACTCACCACTGTCGTCCATCCCGCATCGATCTGAAGCACCTATTTCATCAACAGTGAAAATAAAAAAATGTGTGACACATGTAAGACATGCTGGCGACACCTTGACGAGAGACAACAGCAAGCTTGATAAGCCGATACAAACAGAATCGTGACAAAAAAAAAAAAACACGCTATCGGTTAATTTACATTAGGAAAAAAACATGTGGACACTACGCATTAACACAGGGCCGGAGGATCCCCAAACGTCACATCAATGGAAGATGGTGAAGGTTAGTGAGGCAGCGATGAAAAGCGGGAAGAAGAAAGCGAGAAAAAAGTAGGACATTAACATCTGGCTGCGTGCATCCCAACCAGAGATGGGATTTTCAACACGGCAAGCAACCGAACGCACAGCTAATACAATAAAGTTTGCTGAAAGCAGGTAACCAATTAAAGTAACTACAAATAATTCCAGGCTAACCTCCGCCTGCAATTAGCCATTTGAGTTGCATAATAGCACTATTTTTATCAAAGGGACACGCGTTTTTGTACGTGTCCAAGAAAAACCAAGAATGAACGGCGGCTTTGGTGCATTGGTTTCGCCGTGCGAGTGTATCATTGTGCGTGGGTGGGAGAGTACAGATGGTCTAACAAAAAAGTGAAAGTGCAAGGGCCTGATGGTGCCCCACGTTAATATAGCAGCTGAATGGACGGCCGAGATGGGGTGCATGGCGCTGCGAGCACCTTTTGAACAATACGGGCGTAGGGTGAAGGATGGGCCGGACCACGGTAAAGGATTAGCGGTCCTGCATCGGGTCCGTGGACGCGGCGACACGCACCGCTCGCTTGCTGACTTAAAGTGTTGCACGATGTTTTCACTGGCCTGCCAGGTTTTAAAAAAGGTGGGAAATTGAGGAAGATCGGGCATTAATGACGGGCTGCGATGCGCCGGCCAGCTGGCTACATTACATCCGACTGGATCGCTAGAGGATTCAGAAGGTATATCAAATGTTATAATAAAAGTAGAAAAATACCGCAGCTGCAACTAAATAAGACAAGAAATTTCGACAGTTAGCTGGCCAGCTATCAGGACTGGATATTTTTCCCATGTTGCCACCCAGAAACAGGTTATATCAGAATGCAAGATGCTGCATGCATTTCAAGCACAGAAGCGGAAGAGCTACCGGTGTGCTGTGCAGTTGTGCTTCTCCTCGTCCAATTAATATCATCATCAATAGGTGTTGCTTTTCCCCGTGAAGCTGTGGTGTCCTTTCGTGATAAGTGCATTCAGATAAACTAAAGCAGCAACCATACTTCAGAGGCAACTGTTATCTCCTGCTTTATGGGGACGTCAAAGTTAAAACAACGTGCTTTTGGCGATCAAGCGATAAGCACTTCTTCTTAAAGGATTTATACGCTGAGCCACACCAAGATAAGCGACTAGGGAAGGATACTTGCGTTTTATCTGCCGGCTGCCCATTCATTTATTCATAAGTTACCAATCCCTTAACAAACAGACACCCAGCGCCTGTTAGGCGTACCTTGGCGCGGCTCTGGACATCCAGACGCTTACACTAGCTAACAAACGAGGATCTGGTATTGTGATGTGTGCTTCAAACTGTGGACTAGCGTGTGTATAGTGTCTATATGAATGTATGCCATTTTGCTTGAAGTCTGGCGTTCCCCTTTCTTTACCTTGCGTCTCCTGGTTTCAGCAGTCGCGCTCCACACAAAGCACTGGTATATGACTCGCAGATTCTGTTTCCAGTTCTCCACCTTAAAACCATTCACATGGGAGCACCCGGCCGGACTCATGACAGAAGCGACATGAAATTTTAGCCAGCAGCCGCACTTTTGCAATTGACAAACGTGTGCAGGAGAATTAGCTTGCTAGCTGTCCAGGAATGGTTCCGATTTACAATGAAACAACTACGGAAAAATCCAGGGTGAACTTGCGCGACATGAAGCGTTCCCTTTTTGTTTTTTTCTTTCTTTTCTGCTTGCTTTTTCAGAAAAACATTTTTCTCCTCAGTGTCCCTTTAAATACCGTCGTGTGCGTTTGTCGTGCCTTTCCTGTTCTTCCACTCTCCCGATTAATATATTTCTTAATGGTCGGCTTTGCAAGGCCCGCCCTGCTCCGGCTTAGATGTGCAAGCGCATAGTGTCCCACCATCTATTGACTCGCGTGGGCGTAGTTTCCCGTCAGCGACACGCCCACCTTTCGCTCAGATACCGCTGTAATTGGCTTAGAACAACGCCTTTTGTATAAGTGAGCGGGAATTCAGGTATAAGAGACATCCAATTGGACGAATGGATGGCCAGCACTGCCAATAAAAAAAAAATCAGTAAATCTGGACCAGCCCATGTTAAGCAGCAAGTACCGGTAGCTTCGGCGAGTGAGCGGTAAGCATGGCCTTGGTATGAGATTTTTTCAATCTTGAAAAACTATTCTACGTCTTGACGGATGTGAGTGACACATTGGCGATTACTTCGCGTGGCGATGGCTAAAATAAATCTCTCGCTCTTGCAGTATTGCATGGTGATGCGTCACTTCCGACTGTAGTTGCTTTCCCCAGCTCCAAAATCTAGAGATTTTGCGCACGCCGACCTCCTCAAAACAATACCCCTGGGCGTGCCAAGTCGCCGCATTCATGCTGCTTTGCTGAAGTTTAGGAAAATCAGTTTAGTCAAAAAAGTCCCGCACCACACAAATGTATTTATCTCTAATATTACAGCACCGAACCTATTCTCACATACGAAAAAAACAAGTACAAAAGCAATAATAGAAGTCTCGTAAGAAAATAAAATACACACAGGTTAGACAGGTTTAAACCGCTTATTGTGTGATGTGTCGAAATGTTTTTCTTCCAGTGTACTTTGCTTTGGTACACTTTCAATATTGCTTTATGTTCCTGCATTGCTGGCTGGTGCAACAATTGCCATGACATGATTAAAATGTTCTTTTATAAACTTCCAATACATGCAATTTAGTACCGTGCTGAATCAGTTCAAAAGTGACATCTAGTGGTTGGATTTTGTTATTAATTTCAGACCGGTAAGGAACCATTTAAATACCTTAATAAATTACTAACGTATGAGTTCTTGTTGTCGTTGTTCTGTTGTTGCTGTGTGTGCACTGTCTTATTGTATTGTATTGTATTGTATTGTATTGTATTGATCTGTATTGTAAAGCGTCCTTGAGTGTGAGAGAGGCACTATATAAACAAAACATTATTATTATTATTATTATTATTATTATATGTAATATTTTAAAAAACTTTGAATTGTCCATTTTTATTATTGGAATAATGGCTCTTTTGCATTGACAAATAAAACACTTTTCCTTTTTTTTGCTCTAGACGTGTGAAACAAATCTTCACTTTTAATTATTATTACTGGCAGTTGCTTCAATGCATTTAGGGGTGTGGTCCTGGTCAAGACAATCTCCTGAACTCCAAACTGAATGTCAGAATGGGAAAGAAAGGTGATTTAAGCAATTTTGAGCGTGGCATGGTTGTTGGTGCCAGACGGGCCGGTCTGAGTATTTCACAATCTGCTCAGTTACTGGGATTTTCACGCACAACCATTTCTAGGGTTTACAAAGAACGGTGTGCAAAGGGAAAAACATCCAGTATGCGGCAGTCCTGTGGGCGAAAATGCCTTGTTGATGCTAGAGGTCAGAGGAGAATGGGCCGACTGATTCAAGCTGATAGAAGAGCAACTTTGACTGAAATAACCACTCGTTACAACCGAGGTATGCAGCAAAGCAATTGTGAAGCCACAACACGCACAACCTTGAGGCGGATGGGCTACAACAGCAGAAGACCCCACCGGGTACCACTCATCTCCACTACAAATAGGAAAAAGAGGCTACAATTTGCACGAGCTCACCAAAATTGGACAGTTGAAGACTGGAAAACTTTTGCCTGGTCTGATGAGTCTCGATTTCTGTTGAGACATTCAAATGGTAGAGTCAGAATTTGGCGTAAACAGAATGAGAACATGGATCCATCATGCCTTGTTACCACTGTGCCGGCTGGTGGTGGTGGTGTAATGGTGTGGGGGATGTTTTCTTGGCACACTTTAGGCCCCTTAGTGCCAATTGGGCATCATTTAAATGCCACGGCCTACCTGAGCATTGTTTCTGACCATGTCCATCCCTTTATGACCACCATGTACCCATCCTCTGATGGCTACTTCCAGCAGGATAATGCACCATGTCACAAAGCTCGAATCATTTCAAATTGGTTTCTTGAACATGACAATGAGTTCACTGTACTAAAATGGCCACCACAGTCACCAGATCTCAACCCAATAGAGCATCTTTGGGATGTGGTGGAACGGGAGCTTCGTGCCCTGGATGTGCATCCCACAAATCTCCATCAACTGCAAGATGCTTTGGTGCTCAATCAAATTACACAAAATGCAGCTTAGACCAGCCCTCGCCCTTCTTCCTGCCCATGTGTTTACTGTGTCTCTGTTTGCCCCAGTTGACCCGATTACATCGTCTTCAGTGTGTTTAACCAATAATATTGGGCTAAATTTAACTCACCATTTGTATGTGATTTATTTAGCAAATGCTTATATCCAAAGAACATACTTTTTTGTGAAGGCAGGGTCAGTCTCAGGAGCAACTGCAGGTTCAGGGCCTTGCTTAAGGACCCAAATCCCAACCCTGGGATTTGAACCAGGAACCTTCTGATCACGGGCACATCGTCCCTGAAACTGAATATCGACGTCTACTGAGCAGTTCCTGGGCTTTTTAAGGATTGATTTGCTGTTTCATATGGAGTGACAGCCAGTCCCATGGTGTGAACAGCAGGATACAGCACTAAAATGTGAGAGATTAGAACTGACCAATGTTCTTAGTGAGGCAGGGTGTCCATTCCACTTTAAAAACAGGCAGCAGAAGCCATAACAATTTATGTGGGAACACTGAAAATGTGCTTTCCAGTCCATGTATAGATGAATATCCTTATTGAATATGATATTGTTGTTCATTTCCCCACTCTGTGTGGCTTTCTTGAGGGGTGGAAGGGATTAGGTCTTTGTTGCTCGTTATCCCAGAAGGTTAAATGTCTTGCCTATTAAACACCATATCTTTTTGCACAAGCTGGCTCTTGAAGCTGTCTCAACTCCAGGGCTTTTGGTGATCCTTGACTCTACTGTAGTTATCTCTCAGCCCGCCTATCGCGGTATCTCCAAAGAACGAAGAGTCGGACCCTAAGACACTAATATGTGATTTACTTTAATGGTGGCAATATTTCAACTAATCGTCGCAGCAATAACAGTAATAGAAGTGACAAGAACCACATGTTCACAGGCGTCTGTTGGTGGATTTGGCTGGCAAATCTATTTACAGTACATGTAAGTTACGCTAGCCAGGTGCATCTTGGGAAGGCAATTCAGTCATGGCTGTGCAAGCAAGCATTTCAACTCCCTTTCCAAACACTCTTCTTTGGTCCCAGTCTCATGGTTGAGATGAAACCTTCCCAGAATCAACAATATGGCACAAAACCAATATAGTAGCTATGTAGCTTGTGGCTGTAGAATCACATTTAGCTCTGGTATTAACACTGTAATAAGAAAGTGCAAAACTGAAAGTAAAAGGAAAAAAGGAACAATCACGTGATCCATAGGCGTGCCCTCATCATGGAAGAGACCGCTATTTCTGCTGGACAGCATTATTGACCTAGCAGGTAATAAACCAATTGAACTCTTATTTAAATACTAATACAGATCTTAAAGGTAATATCACTTTGTACACCTGCGACTATAGATAACGTTAAAAAACAAACAAAAAAAACATTACTACAATATATTGCCCATCTTCTTTACTGTATGTTTATGAAGTTCAGTGGCTTTGAAAGTGTGCATATAAAAATATGGGGAAAAATGCCCAAATGCGCAATTAAAGCTGATTTACATGGGTTTTTTTCAGCATTACTCTGATGGGTATTCAATAGACTGGTTTTATGCAATGATTTTAGTCGTTTGATACAGATCTGTAAAATATATAGCATTTTACAGAAACACAAAAAAAAAGAACAACAACAACAATACAAACGTGGTACTTTGATCCCTTCACAGTAAAAATTCAGGACCGCGTCATATTGTCCCCTGCTGCTGCTAAAAATTGACTCTCTTCTGCCATCTTGTGACATAATGATGTATTGCGTTCATTATGAAAAAAAAAATCATATCGTAATTTATTTCGTAGAACTGCAATACTCTACACATGTTGACGCTGACAACGCTTCATGTTTAACTGACATTTTATATGCTATAATGTAAGGCTTCCTTATGTTGTTCTGCATAACCATGCAGTTAGAAATCAGATTTTTATTTTTATTTTTAAAGAAACTATTTTGGCAACTATGAAAAATTTGCAAATTGTATGTAATCTATTTTATAGCCTGCTGCTGCCGACTAATGGATTAAAGTAAGAAGAAATGCATTAAACTGCAGTACCAGGTTTTCCCCAATAGATGGCGGGCACTGAGCAATTTCACTTTAGGTTCCATTTCCGGGGGGAAGCTCTTCTTTTTTTACTGGACACCATCATGCTGATGTATCTTAGACATCGTATAGTATAGTAGAGCATAGTATACTATTTTAGAGTATTGTCTGACAAGAAGATTGTACGAGGCCCATCGGGAAAATTCCCAAATGTCCTCATGGCCAGTCAGTGCCTGAGCATAAGTGCAGTAGAAGGCCTGAAGAATTAAAATAGTCAAAAGGACAAGAGATGGAGACTGCAGGGAAGTGCCCCTTGTCTGGGGTCACGGATGTCACGTACCAGACCTTTCTGACCTCCTTACAGTGTGCGTTTAACCACAAAAGTCTGGTTTAAGTTGTTTGGGCCAGAAATCTCTGACCAAGCTGTGCCTGTTTGACTGTAATCCATCTACATTGTGATACTTGTCTTTGCAGTAGTTACACCATTTAAAAAAATGTTTGTTAATTATAAATAGTTTTAAATAATTTATGTAATAATTTAAATTTTACTTCAATAATTTATCTAAATAAATCTGTGGGCAGTAAACAAATAGCAAAGAACCTTTCCAATTTCCTATAATGTTTAATCCTTCATGGAAACTCATTAGTGGCAGCGTATTTTGTTCAGAAAAGATGTCAACGTGACAAGTATGACAAATTCTTCGTAAAGCAGGGAACTGTACAGTCCAGCAGCCGTTTGATTAGACTTTAGGCTGCCAGGCCGCAAAAACACCACTCATTATATGCATCATGATGAAACGCGTGAGTTGTAACATCACCAGTGATTTGGGTATAAAGCCTTGCCAATTCATTCAAATTTTTTCGCTCATTCATTCCTACACTCTCTAACTTTCACATGTGCACATACTTGACAGACTTAAGGTTAGGTCTTGGAGTCCGGTACATGGGTAATCCTTTAAAGAAACTCCTTAGCCATTCTACTTAAAGAAGCTCACTTTCTATCTAAAGCAATATTTCCCAACCAGGTCCTTGGAGACCCCCAGACAGTCCACGTTTTTGCTATCTCCCAGCTCCCTGCCAGACAGTCCACGTTTTTGCTATCTCCCAGCTCCCTGCCAGACAGTCCACGTTTTTGCTGTCTCCCAGCTCCCTGCCAGACAGTCCATGTTTTTGCTATCTCCCAGCTCCCTGCCAGACAGTCCACGTTTTTGCTATCTCCCAGCTCCCTGCCAGCAGTCCACGTTTTTGCTGTCTCCCAGCTCCCTGCCAGACAGTCCATGTTTTTGCTATCTCCCAGCTCCCTGCCAGACAATCCACGTTTTTGCTATCTCCCAGCTCCCTGCCAGCAGTCCACGTTTTTGCTATCTCCCAGCTCCCTGCCAGACAGTCCATGTTTTTGCTATCTCCCAGCTCCATTCCAGACAGTCCACGTTTTTGCTATCTCCCAGCTCCCTGCCAGACAGTCCACGTTTTTGCTGTCTCCCAGCTCCATTCCAGACAGTCCACGTTTTTGCTATCTCCCAGCTCCCTGCCAAACAGTCCATGTTTTTGCTTTCTCCCAGCTCCCTGCCAAACAGTCCATGTTTTTGCTATCTCCCAGCTCCCTGCCAAACAGTCCACATTTTTGTTCCTCCTCAGTTGGGAGCAAAAATGTGGACTGTTTGCGAGTCCCTGAGGATCGAATTGAGAACGCTGATCTAAAGGATGCATTGGGAATCGGATGAGCACTGCAATCGCTCTTCATGTTACTTTGTTTTTGTGCCTCTTCATGTCAGGAGGGATCTGCAATATATCCAGCAAAGGTTATGCTCCACTTAGTATTTTGGTGTTAATGTGCCTGAGTGCTGAAACTCAGTAGCGTCTGAAACGATGCCACATTCTCAAAGCCTGATTAAGCCATGAGTTAATAAAGGCCTTTGATGGACCACATATTGACATGCCTGCTTCTGCCTTGTAAAGGACATTTCATTATTTACTGGCTCTGTCGCAGGAGGCAGTATTGACAGATGTTTCATAAACCATTTGCTGTATTTTTTGACTCCACTAGATGATGTCTTACCGAAAAAGGACACAAATCATGCCCCAAAGCAAACCAATAGCACCATCTAGTGGGGTCAAAAAATACAGCAAATGGTTCATGAAGTGTCATTTTGTCCATCAGTAAAATACAGCAAAGCAATTGCTACCTCTTAATCTGATGCTTATTTGGGTATGCTTTCCTGTCTAAACAAACCAAAGCTTTGACAGTTTACATGTGAATGTGGTTAATTTGAAAGTTGGCTTAAATCTTGAAACCAGTGTTCTGGAGGAAAAGTGATGATAGAGATGATAGCCACCATCATGTTCCCCTTGGACTGGCAGAGTACAGGAGCAACACTGAAGAGTTTATTGTAGCTGAAAGCTACAGGGACGAATGTACATCTCTTAAAGAATCCTTAAACTTTCATCATTGAAACAATGATGGTGACCTGACTGTGAAGGAACAAACTTACAATAAAAATGAGAATGAGAGCCAATAAAACATGTAATTGAACAATGATGGTGAGCAGACCAAGGAATCTGCCTGCAACTGGATGTTCTGCGAGGCAGCATAAATTGGGATCCTCAAACTGATCATCACCATGTATTCCCGCAGGCATCTTCATTCTCCAAGCATAAGGACTTCAACAGCATCATAGACTGGAACCTTATGTGTACTTTGTCTACACTGGGTGCATCTAATATGCCTCGTGGAGCCAGACACTTTACCATTTCAAAATTTCAAAGTTTATTATCCTGGAACTGAATGGAGAATGCTTGTGTTGGTCTGTGTTGTGTTGGATATTCTGCTGTATTTCTGTGATGGTAGATGACAGTGTCCATCTCCCTGATGTTCCCAGAGTCTGGGGCTTAAATGCTGGTTTGTAGGTCGCCGTTGAGCAGCGTGCTCAGCGTCTCCGTAGGATCATTCACCATGCGGGATTTGTCCTGCCGGCTGTCGGTACGCTCAACCTCATCCAGTCCACCCACCTTCTTCAGGCACAGGACATTCTGAAAGCTCTTCCTAAAGTTCTCTGAGAGGAAGGCATAGAGGATGGGGTTGGCGCAGCTGTTGGCATAGCCCAGCACCACCACGAAGTCAAAGGTGCTCTTCAGTGCCGGTGTGGTGCTGATGGTGCCCGTCACCGAGGTGACGTTGAAGACGTAGAAGGGCAGCCAGCAGAGCACGAACACAGCCACCACGATGGAGACCATGCGCGTCACCCTTCGCTCTGACTTCTTCCTCTTGGAGGAGCCCACCCGGATCCCAGAGGACTTGACCTTGACGATGATAAGAAGGTAGCAGAGACAGATGACTGTGAGTGGCAAAAAGAAACCCAGGAAGAAGGTGTAAAATATAAAGACTTTATAGTAGTTCTCCTGGGGTTCTGGCCACACAATGGTACAGAAACAGCTGTCTTTCTTAAAGATCAGGCCGCTGTAGATGACAACAGGCAGATTGACCAACAGAGAGATGCTCCACACAGCCAAGTTGATGGCTTTAGCCATTCGGGGTTTCCTCCACTTGGTGGACTTGATAGGGTGGACCACAGCCAAGTAGCGGTCGATGCTCATCACCATCAGGCAGAAGATACTGGTGAACTGATTGAGCGAGTCTACGGTCATGACGACCCGGCAGATCACCTCACCGAAGGGCCAGTGGACCAGCGCCAGCTGGATGGCAATGAAGGGCAGACTGAGCATGAAGAGTACATCAGCCACCGCCAGGTTCAGGATGTAAATGTTGGTGACGGTCTTCATCTTGGCATAACGTAGGATGACATAGATGACCAGCGTGTTGCCGGAGAGGGCCACGGCACAGACCACAAAGTACATGAAGGTAATGACCACGGTGCTGGTCTTGTCGAAGTTGAGATCGGTGACATTCGATACTCCGTTTGTTAGACTGCCATCCAACTCGTCACCCGAAAGGAAGGTGTCTTCGTACATCAGTGTATTGGACAGGTTTGGGGGCAAGGATGGGAAGAACTGTGCCTCCATTACGTCACTATCGCTCATATAGCAGAGAAGCTCCAGGATGACATGACACCTACAAAAGTAACCAAAAAACAATGGAATAAACAGAACCAGAATTACAGTCTATTTTATTAAACAGTTGTATATTAATTAAGCTTGTCTCCTGTGGACGGCGATGGGTTGACCCCACATCCTGGGTTGTTCCCTGCCTCGCGCCCATAGCGTCTGGGATAGGGTCCGGACCTCCTACAACCCTGAATAGGACAAGCAGTTACACGAAATGGATGGATGGATGGATGGGTCTCCCGAAGATTCATAATGTAATCTAATACTTTATTAGAAGTTGTGTAGATCTTTCTCCACTATTGGTTACACTTGTACCTGGGCTCAGTCTAGCTGCACTTACACCTAGTTGAATCCTTTGCAGCTTGTATGTTTGCAATATGTGATTTGCCTCATTTGTACATCGCTTTGGACAAAAGTGTCTGCTAGATGTGTAAAATGTGCACCGCCGCTGAAAAGACGTCCCTGCAGTGGACAGTGAGGACAGCAGAGAGCGTCATCGGGGTCCCTCTCCCTGCCATCTCCCACCTGCACCAAAAGCACATCATCCGTCGTGCGAACAGCACAGTGAAGGACACTTCCCACCCCTCACATGCACTGTTCTCTCTTCTGCCGTCTGGTAGACGGTTCCGCAGCATCAGAACTGTAACTGCCAGACACTGCAAGAGCTTCTTTCCTCAAGCAGTCAGAGCTCTCAACGCACTGCCACCAAAGGAACGTTAAACCCACAAAAGAAACACTGCAAACTGGACGTTCACACTATGCTTATTTGCACACCTCAATTGAATATTTGCTCCAATATGTCTACCTCATGCCAAATTTGCACTTGTTATAACTGGCACGTCTTTGTCTTGTCAACAATTTTCTGACCACAACTTGAACCTGGTATTTTAAATACTACCTGCACATTTCACTGGAACTTTAATTGGACCACTTTGTATTCTAGTCATAAAAATTTAGTTAGATGTATTATTTATGTGAAATGTCTGTTTTATATTTTTTATCTTTATAGTGCACCATGGGGGACCTGTGTGAAACGACATTTCAGTACCCTGTACATTTCAGTACCCTGTACATTTCAGTACCCTGTATATTGTTGTATTGACAATAAACCAATCTTGAAATGTAAATGTGTATATATTTTTAACTTATTACTGTAGGTATTTGACACATTGACTCATGCACTGCTGATGCCCCTATTGGAACTGAATAGGAAAAACCCACTAGAAACTTCTCCTGAGTGGTCAGGATTAATGCCACCACATTTTTCGCGCTTTTTTCATGCTTTGGATGAACTGCCTGACCTGTTCACCCCCACCTTGCCTGGGAGTGATCCTCACTATCGCTTTTATCTAGAACTTTCTCATATGCATGGTGCCACCAGTTTGCCAGGCTGAATTGCACAAGCAAATTGTGTCTTAGGGCTATTGACATAACTGGGTTAACAAACCTGCCCCTCAGCCAGAGGCTGAAAGCCAATCATGTGACTACGAGGGAGAAGCAGAAGGTTTTTGCGCATCAAGACAGTCTGACAAGAAAAGACAACTTTGAATGCACTCCTTCATTCTTTGCTGCAGTAAAATGGTGGTTTCTCTCTCTTCGCCATAATTAAATATGCTTGTAACACTGGTTTTTCTGCAGCTGGGGGGGGGGGGGGTGTTCAAGTTGGCCCCTCCAGCACAGCCATATTGCAGAGAGTACAAATCCAGACCAAGATTTTGTTTCAACCAACCAGTTGAGTGACTGTGACTCTTTATACTCAACTGGTTGGTTGAAACAAAATCTCAGTCTGGATTTGTACTTTCTGAATGTGAACTTTCCATCTCTGGTGCTGCTCCAAGTCATCGATTTCCAGGCAGCTTCATCCTGATGCTTCCCCTGGAAATGCTAATGCAGTTAGAAAGCATTGAGTCATTTATTAGCAACAGACTGAAATTAGTTGAAATCCCTCCCACTCGCTCTGGTTATTATAAACTCTGTGCTTGTCATACATTTATTATCCTGTCACAGATGTGACTGAAATGCTGAGAATGCTTCCTAAATGTCCCATCAGCCTGTGGGCACTGAAATGCTGCAGGAGAAGATTGTAATGCAATCGCGGGATTGTAATGTAATATATGTAATGTTTATATGTACTCAGTGGCCAGTATATTATATATACCTGCTTGTTAGCACAAACGGGCTCCACCAAATAGTGAATTATGTGGTGCGATGAAGAAAAAACATCCAGTCAATGGCATTTATGTGGCTGTTAATGAGAGAGGTCAGTAGCGAATGGTCAGATTCATTAAAGCTAACAGGAAAGCCACAAGTGGAAAAATGCCAGCTCTGTACAGCTGTACATGTGCAGGATGGTTCCTTCTTGTCTGCTCTTGAAGTTCAGGAGACAACTTGGTACTAGTTAGATGTATTAATATAGTGACCAATGATATTTGTATATGTATGTATTACTGATTCCCAAAAATATGCTTCTTGAACCACTGACTGATCTAAATGGTGCTGTCTGTTCAAAGAAATAGCCCAAAATGTGCCCCGAAGCAAGCCAACAGCGCCTTGCGGCCTTAGGAATGGTGCAGCGTAGGGCCACAAGAATGATTCCTGGTCTTAGAGGAATGTCATACGAGGAAAGGTTAAATCTGTTCAGCCTCAAGCAAAGGAGACTGAGGGGGGACATGATCCAGGTCTATAAGACTCTAACAGGTTTGGATGCCGTTCAACCGAATAGTTACTTCAGCATTAGTTCAAATACAAGAACTCGTGGCCATAGGTGGAAATTAGCGGGAGAACATTTCAAACTGGATTTAAGGAAGCACTTCTTTACACAGCGTGTAGTCAGAGTATGGAATAGTCTTCCTGATAACGTAGTGCAAGCTGAATCCTTGGGTTCCTTTAAATCAGAGCTAGATAAGATTTTAACAACTCTGAGCTATTAGTGAAGTTCTCCCCAAGCGAGCTCGATGGGCCGAATGGCCTCCTCTTGTTTGTATAGTTCTTATGCTCTTATCTAATGGGGTCAAATAATACCATAAATGGTTCATGAGGCATCCTTTTGACAATCAATAGTACGTACAATCGGGTTTATCAGGGATAAGTAAAAACAATGTGATTTCTGGATCAAACTGCGTTCTGCACACAGACATCAGTCCAGGCAAATGTTGTTGGGTGGTGTGTGACTCTGTGCCTGGTTCAGTTCCTGTGCTCAGCAGAGAGATTTCACCATTGGGCCCTTGAGCAAGGCCCTTAACCCCAATCGTGCTTGAGACTGGCTAACCTGAATCTCAATTGTGTATTGCTTTAGGATAAAAATGTGTTATAAATAAAGAAATGTAAATCTCACTGTTCCCCACAATAGTTAAATTTTAAATCTTTTGAAGCCCTTTTAAAAAACTTTTTGTGGTAAGAGGGAATCCTAGCAACAGAACTGATCTCCCTACCTCTGCCTGATTGCCCCTTTATATTCTTCTGAGTGGATCACATTATGAGAAAGCAAGGTCCATTCAATACGCCATCCATAATGATCCGTCTCCCACTTATTCCAGGGAGAAGGAGTGTAACACCTGGAATTGGATTCAATTAAACTGGAGAGTATAAATGTGTTAAAGTTTCAAGAGGGCTGAATGAAAAGAGAAGCTGAGCTCTTATGGTTTGCAACGGAGAATGCTGACCAACAGTTGGTAACTTGTTAATGCAAAGACCACATTTTCCCTCTCTTACTCATCTTTAGTTCATGAGATGCTACAGATATCCCCAAAGCAGCACACGGAAATGTAGTAAACCCGAAATATTTTCTTGGTGCTGTGAAAATATGAAGAAAAAATTCCATGCAGGAGCTCCGGAAAAGCTCTTTAAAACCAGGCGGTTAGTAAACGACTCCAGACGAACGAAGAACAAAACGAAAATGGTTTTGATTAAATATTAGTTTCTCGAATAATCATTTCATAAGTACCTTTATTCCCTGGGGCGTGTTTTTGTATTTATAGTGTTATACCAAAATACCGTATGGTGTGGCTTAATTACTTACAATTTCACGGAGCAAAATATTGAGTTGATACATAGTGGTGAGAAAATTGCAGCTTTTAAAAATCGTGTTCTTCTTAAAAATTCCACAACATGGCAAGACACAATAGAATTAGATTCAGTCTATTCGCCAAAAGCGTCAGTACTTGTAATTGTATAATAAGGATTAGGAATCATCGTACTTTTAAATCAAAGGAAATGAACATTGATAAATTTATGCGGAGTTTGGATGCCAAATATTTGATGCCAGATCTACAATATGACAAAGTGTACACTACATTCACAGGCACAAGACAATGTAGTGATATTTTGGAACTTAAATTTTGAATTACCTGAGATGAATCCGGATTTCTAACTCCTCGTTACTGTCAGTTAAGTACGAGTACGAAATAACACGCAGTACTGGTTAGTATCATACTTCCAGCGACATGAGGATACCAACAAAAACACCCTTAAACCAAAAACAACATTAAATGCATTAACAAAAATAATTTTAAACACTTAATAGTTATTTGCCACAAGCATGTCTTGTACAAATTCAGAGAAAACAGAGGAAAAATATTGTATAAATTAAGTTAAATTCTCTCCGAAATTGTAGGAATTCTATAATTACTATAATAAAGTAATACATTGTTCAACTTCTAAGTTATCAAATTCTGAACGTTTAATGCGTTACAATGATAACTATCTATCTAATTATTCCTAACGATAATTATAGCTTTTTTTTTAGTGGAAAAACAAATGGGTCTGCTTCTGACATTCTAAATTCTTACCTTCAGTTATAAACACCCCCAAGGTGCGGGAAACATGAATCTTTTCCCGTAATTTACCGCCGAAGTGTAACTTCCCAGGGAAATCTGCATTCCCGCACGAACCCTGACAGATTCCGTCTGCACCTGTTCATTCAACACCGGCAACTATGTGGCTGATCTTCATCCAAGAGAGAGCTTAATACTCAATACTCATCTGCGTTATTTTCTTTTGAAATTATCTATAGGCTATAAATGAAGTACGTTTTGCACGAACACGCACAGTTCCATAGACAAACGGAGATCGTCGTCGTCCTGTTGCCAGTAACTCCAGTCACTTGGTGGCTATGGTCGGTCGCAAAGACAGCGGTGATGAGAGAGAGAGAGGGAGAGAGAGAGGGAGAGGCGGAGCAGACCAATGATCTGAGTGAAAAAGTGCAGTTTCTGATGCAGTAGGAAGTCGCTGTTGAGTGCCCCTCACGCACTGAAACCTTGGCCACCTCCCTCCGCTTATCAAGGACTCCTTACTTCTTGATGTTGCGATCAAATTTTCTTGTTACAGACAAAGTTGTATGTATTGAAAGGTTTAACGATTGTTAACCGACGTTAAGTTAAACTTGTGTTTATTAACCTCGCTAGAACTATATTTTTAAAATTATTGTTCAGACCTTTCCATTCGCTATAAGCCAGCCACTCAATGCCCGTGCGCTACTTATCTCAGGTGACCTTAAAGTCACACATCATCGGCGTTCTTAGGTCCGATCACTCGGGGCTATAACCCTTAATATTTTAAGCCTAGCCCCAAGTAATTTATCCTTGATGCCAGTCTTCCATCAAAAGCCCCAGGTAAACTTGATTTAACTCCTGATCTTTTCAATAGCTAGAAACCCTCCTGGCACACATTGTAACCTTGGAAAGTCTGATGTTCAGCTGGTAACTTGGCAGCTGTAATCCAAGCAAAGTTCATCTTCATGGATGAAGTGCAAACACAGAGACGTCAATACCAATCTTGTCAGATGGAGAATGTAAAAAATGAAAGAAACTTTTTAATTTTATGAAGCCAGGGGCTGTTCTAGTGGCAGTGGCGATTCTAGGCCATTTCAACTAGGTGGGCAAACTGGGGTCAGTTGTTCTGTTAGGGGGGGGGCTGATGCATTTGACCTTAATGTCCTCTAAGTATTATTTACACTAGACTGCCAGCATTAAGAAACAAAAGACACTTTTGAAAACCCAAGTTATTTATGCAATGCTTTGCAGTCACATTCTACAGTTTTTCCCAATATACCTCACTGTGCTTTCTTGTTTAGATGGTCTTGCTTGCACAAGCATAATTTTTTTTCTGTCGTTAACCTCATTTTCACCAACTGAAGCGACTCGACCACCCAGCACCCCCCGAATTTGGAGTCCGTTACAAAAATGTGCTCATGTTTGTGTGTCCTCTGTTCCTAATGCACATTTTAGCCCACATATATAAATGCAAATAATAATAGTTATAATAATAATATTGCAGTTATTTCAGACCCAAGTACGATATGTTTTGGAGGGGTCACGGGGGTGGCAGGTAAGGGGGCACAGGCATGTGGTCATGGGGGCACTGCCCCCCCTCCCCCGCCTCCTCCTAGAACCGCCCCTGTGTGGGGGGGGCAGGGCATATTAGGGGAACAAGTGCCCCCGTGACAACAAGCATGCCTCCCCCCCAAATACGAATGCTGCTTGACTTTGTAATAAATGTATTATTCTTGCATTTATTATTGTTATTGTTACAAATAACATCGGTTTTCAAAATTGTCTTTATGCTGGAAATCTAGTGTAAGTAATACTTGGGGACTGTTAGAGACAAATGCATCTGGCCCCCCTAACAGAACAACTGGCCCCAGTCTGCCCCCCCCCCCCCCCCCCCCCAGTTGAAATGGTCTTGACCCCCAACTGCATGAAACACTTTTATTTACCCCATAGAACATCTAAATTGTGTGACACAACTGGTCCTATTCTTCTCAACCTCAGTCTATGAATGTAAAAAAAAATATGTAAACATTTAAGCAAAACTTTAAAAAAAAAATGAATGTGATAATGTGTAAAAATTGTACGCTTTGAACAAACAATAGAACAAGGGTCATAGGTCACTTATAACTGGTCGTTTCCCTCGTGGGAAGACCAAAGCATCTCTGCAACATACTGCTGAACAAACGTGACCTCAAAACAAGTCATAATCCTTTATTTACTCTCATGGTGCGTCAGGCTTCGCAAACACTATGTTGCTCAATGCAGTTGTGCTTCTAAACTATGCTGCTGGGGGCATCCTGGTTAGTAATTAAGCCTGTTTTTTCCCCAGAGCACAAATATCCCTGAAAACTAATTCGATTTTGTGTATCTGTCTACAGAATTTGGCATTTATTTTTCAGTAAATGATCTCTATTCATGGATCACCAGCCTGTTAATGTCCATTTAATTAACCTGCTATAACCATTCAGTCAGATTACTATAGTATGGTTCATCTTTTGAGCCTTCATGTCATACTGACTATGTTACTTTATATAGAATCTACTTGTAAATATTCAAGAGAATCATTTTATTGTCTGGTGTGGCAAATTAGCAGTCATGAACATATTTGTTCCTTCATGTTTCATGTTGGCCCCCTATTCCTGAACCCAGTTTTATAAAAAACCTTTTTGTTGTCAATAAAACAAAAAAGTACAGGCGAGAGTTAGTAGCAGGTTTGTCACTGTAAAGGGCAGACTTTCACAGCCAATTTCATTTCACGCCTAGATCCATACACATCAGGAGGGTGGCTTGATCTGACCACTGTGCACTTCTATCTCTGTTTAAGTCACTCAATATACCAGCTGTTTGTGTTTAGATAATGCTCATTAGCAGTTGATAGGGTCGCTCCGAGACACGGGCACGCGAATCGTTGCTGAACACACCAGACCGTACCTCTGTGGGTGGGAGGACCAGCAGTTATGGGGGTCTTGTCCCTGCTGGGTTGCAGTTTCTGAGAGGTGGGACAACTACCAGCAGGGAGGCGCTGTTAACATGCACTGTGCCCATTCTGCTTTCATGGATTTGGCTGCTCAGAGGGTTTGGGCCGCACTGCAGTTGAGCTCACCGGAACCCAGGCTTATCCAGTTATTTGTCCAATCTCTAAATTGGCCAGAGTGTGTGTTTGTGTCCTGTGAGGGACTGGTGTCCCAGCTAAGGTGTTCCCCTTCCCTGTGCTGATGGGATAGACTCCAGGCTTCCCCACAACCCTGTACTGGATAAGAGGTTAAAAGAGGGATCAAGAAATTATTCCTCATCAGGGCCTGTGTTCATCCAGTGGCAGATTCTGGCAGTATGGGCAATATGGGCAATTACCCAGCTATCTTCTGAATTAGTGAACTGCAGATGCCATATCACCCCCCGGGGTCTACACACCCCCCCTCCCCCAGTCAAAAACTTTCACTGACAGTTTCGGGGGGGGGCTCTGGCTGCTAATATGTGCCTGGATTTGTTCGGACAGACAAGCTGCCAGATATATATTGGAATTCTACTAATATCTGCCTCCTTCTTTGTTTAATTATAAAAGCACATAAATTGAATCTCTCAAAAGCACATTTGCTTTCAGTGTGGTATTTAATAGACAGTTATAACTTTAATTAATTTGCAGTTGAACAAAGGGAGTGGGGATCTTTTTTAGATACTTGAATAGATACTATGTCCTGGTGTGACGTGATATGATACTATGAAATGCAGACATATCACACTTTAGGCATATTGATTTCAGGGAGGTGGATGAGGCACAACCGGGGGCAGGGGGGCAGGCGGGTATGGGAGGGATGCTGGCTAGGCATAATACCACAGAATAGCATTGATATATTAAATACCGTCAAAATACCATATATAAAACTTCTTCGTGCCGCTGAAATAACAGATTTCCGAGGCATTGTGGGGGGGGGGGGGGGGTGCAGTTAGGAGAATTCTGATTCTGATTGGCTTCACACTTGGGTCACGGGTAAAGGAAGCGTGGAAAATCAGCAGTGATGACTTAAATTAAGAATGTTGAAGCAACAGAATGCACCAATTTGCCAAATTTCAAGGTATATGTGAAATCAAGGAACACCAGACTACAGAAGTTTTTATTCACAAACCATAAGAACTTTTACCACTGCCCCTCGCCCCTAGCTGTGACCAGTGAGTGTTGTAAGCCCCCCCCCCCAACACAAATAGGACTATACTGCAGGCTTTGCATACCCTATCCACCTTATAAAGGTATCTATAGTGCTTTATAGATGAGAGCTTTATAATGCAGTCATAATGCATAATACACATGGCTATAATGTGTTATGCCTTTTTATAAATATGTATAGCCATGTTTATAATTCTTTATGAATGCCTTATGATATATTATGAACGTGTTCATAAATTACTAAAAACATGGCCTTAATTAAAGTGCTACCAAGCTTCTTATTCTTAATCTTATAAGCATCTACTTTTCTGTAAGATGCTCAGATTTCTTTAGATTGTATATGGTCAAGTGAAGCACTGGTAAGCAAACATCCCCACTAACCACGCAGGCTATTTACTGTGCAGTTCTATAGTTCAAGAAAAGATTTCACAGCAGATACTGCCAACTAAGGCAGCAGTTCATATGCTAGTAAGCTTTTTATCAGACCCAATTATACTGTCGTTGGTATTTGCAGGGTTTTTGCCTTGAAGCTATTCTGCAGCAACTGATTCTGCAGCAGGTGGTAATACATTTTGCATAGTTTCAGGCACTAAACTGGACAAAAGCAGAGCGCAAACTGAAATGAAACGAATTTGTGCAAGAGATGTTGAAAGTGCACACAAGAGAATGACTTACAGGGTGCAAGGAAACGCATGTAAATGAGAGATGCTGAAAGTGTGTGTGAGAGAGCAGATGAATTCCACCACCACTACTAGGAGGAATCGAGTTCCTCAAGACAGAGAACCAGGCCTATGCCAGCAAAAGGCAGAATAATATTATTAATAAACAAGGAACAAATAAATAAATACAAGTAGTGGAAAGTGTGTCTGTTTGGTGTTGATTCCTAGCGTTAGGTGGATTGGTTAGGCTCTGAAGCTAGGGATCTGTCCAGGTAATTGGAAGGTTGCTGGTTCACATACCATGGATGCTATAAGTATTCCTACTCCATTGAGCCCCTCAGCAAAAGGCCATTAACCTGCAATTGCTTCATCCTGGATATGATGTTAAACTACATCCAGCCCTATAAGGAGGTCCTCCATCTTACAGGGGAATTTGGAGGTTGCTGGCAGGATTGACACTGCAATCACTGGAAAAAAAATCAGGTATCACCCACTGTATGGCTGCTCTCAGGTTCTCATCCCTGAGGTGGTTCGCTGGGTACTGCAACGCACTGTAATCTGCATGTGCTCCTTACCTCTTCATTAACAGTATGAAGCAGAGGCAGAGTTACACAGCCTTGTGAAGGATGGAACAGCTGAAATTTAGCCATAAATTTCCTGTTTATTAATTCTGTTTCACATGCTACTATGCAATGATTTGCGGCAGTATTTCATGGATATTAAAACCCGTGTGCTTTCGCTGAACAGAGTGAGCAACCACGCAATTATAATAATCTTGAGCTTAGCCATAGTTTCTTGCAGCTAAAAAATATTTACCTATTGCAAAATCAGCTGCTGCAGAATAGCTTCAAGACATGCAAAAAACCCTGCAAAAACCAGCAACAGCACAACTTGGACAGATAAAAAGCTTACTAGCATAAGAACTGGTGCATTAGTTTGTAATATCTGCTGAAATCTTTTGTGAAATCTTTTCTTGGACCACAGAACTACACAGTAAATAGCCTGTGTGGTTAGTGGGAGTGTTTGTTTACCAGTGCTTCACTTGACCATATACAATCTCAATAAATCTGAAGATGATACCTAAAAGTAAATGTTTGTAAAAACATGCCTAGAAATTTGGCAAATTGCTGCATACTGTTGCTTCAACATTCATAAGTCACCACTATTCCCAAAGTGACTTACAGTCAGTGATTATTAGTACAAACAAATCCTTTTATATGTCATAGCCGCACATTGTATAGGCTACAAAGGACGAGCCTCATCAGAAATCTGGTAGCCATGTGTTCTGTGTATTTCTGATGAAGCTGAAACAGAGAGCATATACCAGGAGGCATGTATTTTCCTATTGGACAGTTTGACTTAAGTTATCCAGCTAACTGGGAAATCCTGTGTTGTGGAATAGCCCTCAGGGCTATTCAAATCACAATCTTCAGGACTGACCAAACACTGCTGATTTTCCAGTCTGCCTTTTCCCGTGAGCCAGGTGTGAAGCCTCTGTGGCCATTAAGAATCAGTTTTATCGTATTTACCCTTTTTAAAGTGAACATGTTTAGCACGCCGTAAACTTGCACCCTCTCTCGCGCTCTAAACGCTCATCTCTCTCTCTGTCTTGCTTGGCTTTTGTCCAGTTTGGCTCCTCCTAGAGGCAGGATGTGGACCACAAGTGGACACAGGACTCTGAGACGGAGGAAATGGGAAGATGCAGTTTTTAATTCAAATTTAATTATTAATTAATCATCAATTATTAATTAGTTATATTGGCTCCAGTAGTATTCCAGTTATACTGTTTGTATCTGACAATTATTATTTGTTAATTGGGATAGTTTGGGTTAAATTAACTGTTCGTCTAATATAAGGGTACTAGCCATTAAATTAGCTGTCACAACTTATTCAAGATCGGTACTAATATTATGAACCGAATCCTTTTCAGGTGTTTATTTAATCTGCCCTCACTCCATTTGCTAGTTTGACATTGTACTTGTCATCTGTAGTTCTGGTGTTTGTAGCTCTGCTCTTCCCTGTGCTCCTACTCACCTGTGCTTTAGTTTTCCCAGTCTGGTTGTCGTTCCAGTGTTTGTGTTTACCGGTAGAAATGGTGACGTGGTAGTACAACGGCAGTGGGGATGGTGGGTCTGTTGGCAGGTGTGAGGCAGCGCAGCGAACCACGTCTGAGCAGTTTGGTGTCTATGATATGCATGTTGTTTTCCTGCTTTTAACTGGTGTTACCACTGTATTATCAATTGATGCCTGGTATATTGGGGGAGGATAAGTAACGCAGCATATTTCTGAGTCTCACTGCCACTCGTACCCCACGTGCTGCTATATGTGAGAAATGAAGTGGAGTATTGTTGTCTAGCTCCCATGAGCCTGCCGGCTAGGAAGGCAACATCACACCTGGTGAAGGCTCCACTTCACACTGGGTGGGAGATGTGGGTGGTTTCCTGAACTTGTGTGGGTGGCAGGTGTGCAGTGTGCTGTGGCCCAACGGCTCCACAAGCACAGGGGGAACACAGAGAGCCCTCAGCGATAATGACAAGAGAAGCCGGTCACATGTGAATGGAGCTTAAAGGTATGAAGATAGTTTTTAAAGGTACACCCAGCCAAGTTATCAAGTCCCAAATAATCAGAATGAGGCAAAAGTGAAATGAAACTGAAAAAACTAGGCAGGGTGACATTTCATGCTAATTTCATGACAAGCACGGATAACCCCATTACTGCATCGGTGCATTATTCGATATAATCTGTTTCTGAAATACCCATGCTATTCTAAGCGATTAAATGTTTCTCTCTTTGTGTTTTATAATTGAATGGATCGGTGGTAAAAATTTAATCCAAATGTGCCTGAGTACAGATGAAATCAGAGTTCTAGTTCACTCCGCCATACCTGTTGAAATCTGGGTAAAAAAAGGTAAGTCTGTGTCAACACGAGAGAACAATTCCTCAGTAGTCTACATTTGTGCTTTTCCTTTAGGGTTCAGTTGGGTTTTTACTGTTGCGTTTTAATAGGTTGATGGGGCTAAAGACCTACAGAGAATGGAAATTATGAGTTAATATGTAGTCATGCTTGAATATTCATGCGTGTTTGCTGAATCTCGATTCCTCATTTGGTTCCAGTTTCTTCATTTTTTGTTAATGTGAGCTCTGAGTGTGTGCATTAGTCGCACAACTGTTGAATTAGGGCAAGGCATTCACAGCCACTGGATTTATATGAAATTCTTCTATTGGCTGTTAATGAGTTTTTTGGTCCATAATGTGTCCAGCTGTTTACAGGGAATAGACAATATGGTGTGTTCCCATTACCTTGGAAGTTGGGAATGACGTCACACCTGAGACTCCATTACATCCCATTACAAGTCAGAAAGCCATTTAACATTACCAGGGAACTGTTTCCAAAACCAGAAATTCTTCCTTAGCCAGACAACTAGTTGAATTTAAGGTACCCTAGTTTAAATGGCCTTTATCTAGGTTCACTTACATTTAGCCCAGACTACCTTAAATCCGGCAACTTATCCGGCTAATCAAGTAATCCTGCTTTCTGAAACAAGCTGCAGTTCTAGCCAGGTTCATTGTTATTAATATCAGTTAATACATACAAAACGCAGTAGCAACAGATCCACTCTTATGGACCACCCTGGGGCTACCCCAGTGAAGTCAAGTGGATTCTCTGCAGCAAGTCGACCACACCTCCCAGGAAATTCTGGTCAACCGGCGCTCAGGGAAACCCTGGCTTTCCAGCAGTCTGATTAACCGGTGTTTGTCCTTTACAGCTGGGGCCACAAAGCACTTAATTGGCGTTGCTATTTAGTTGTGTCTGGCAGGGCCATCAGATGCGAGATCTTCTTAGCTTGTTGAGAGTTCGAGCATTATCTACCAGGTGCCCTTGTCCTGTCTGCTTGTCTGCCTGTGTTCTAGATCTTGACTCTGACCTTTAGACACTGAGTTCTGCCTATCCCACTGATCGTCTACATACAAAACGCCTAACTTCCACCCTGTCAACCCACTCCGAGACCTGCCTAGCCCCCGATCTCTGCCCCTTCATCGACCACGCCCTCAGATCAAGAACTGAATTTTGCTGATCTATTTGGATTGAAGAAAAATAAATCCCTTTCCTTACCCAATAAGCAGTATATAACTAAAGTTTCCACTTCTGTTGATATCGGGTGCAGCCATCTTGAATTCTGAGGTTGGGGTTGTGGAGGTTCCTCTGACTTTCCGAGTTGGAATTCTGATGTCAGGGTGCTTTCCGGTCAAAATTTCTGACTAGATAACTTGGAATTTCTGATTTCCAATTTACTAGCATAAGAACTGGTGCATTAGTTTGTAATATCTTCTGAAATCTTTTGTGAAATCTTTTCTTGGACCACAGAACTACACAGTAAATAGCCTGTGTGGTTAGTGGGAGTGTTTGTTTACCAGTGCAGCATTGGCAGCATGGGGTTAGTCTGTAAAAAAAAAAAAAAAAGAATCCTTCAGATATTTCTGAACTGTTTGCTTGTGTGATCAATCCGCAACAGTCTTTGTCAGTCTGGTGCCTATTACACTGCAAGCCTTAAATTTGAATTTTAACACGGACTGTCTGTAAATTTGCCAGTGGTTGGCAATCCCGCTGACAGCCGACTGTGGTGTAAGTTTTGTAAGAAGGTGAGGATGAGTGGCCTTCAACTCAAGTCTTTGCATGAAAAGACCAACATTTCTGATGTACCTGGGGAAGGATTTGATAACTGAAGTAAAGGTGATTTCAGTTCTCCTGAAACTATATGGACCAGTTCAGAACCCGTGTAAATTTGCTGCTGAGGGTGAGATTTGGTGTCTGACACTCAAGGTCTGGGATCTGGTTAGATATGAAAGCTGTGCAGATCTCCTAGCAACGCACTGGGGGAATGTTAGGTGATAATGAAATGTGCCTGTGAAACGCAGGGCTAATTTATTAATGCATTCCCATTCAGCTCTGTTGGCCTGCTTCTTTCTCAGGAATCAAACATATGATGCATCTGCTGCTCGGGTAGTTCTGGGTTGTTTGCTGATCAAGACCGGCAAGAATGTGTCCGTGTGGCGAGAACTTTCTCAGTTTCTGATTTCATTATGGCAAAGGGTTATCCTTAAGATGGGAAGCAAGGAAAGCCGATATGTTTATGATTCATCCTTTGAATTGGTTTGTGTTTAGTCATAAAGCTAACTGTACATAAACTGTAAGCTCTAGTGTTACATGCAGTCACGCGGGCTGGCGGCCATAACTCTTCCCGCCGTTTTGTCCTCCCTGCTTCCTCTCTGCATTGTGGGAGGAGCAGAACACGAACCTTCCCTGCTTTGAGCAATCTGTGCATCACCTGAACACCACAGCCTTTGATTAAAGGTTCATGACCTTTTTAAATCATGTTTGTCCAAAGTAGGTACACAAGCCTGAAGGTTTTCCATAGTGTGTCACAGCACCCAATGATTTATTGAAATTTGGGTGCCAGTTTTTGGTGAGGTGCTGCTCAACCATAGGCCACACAGGCATGGACTGAGTAGGATACAAGGATAGTTTTACATTGTGGGATTTTTGCTATATACCGCAAATGAGATTGTGGGCAGTGTGGTTACCTCACACCTATGAAGACCAAGGTTGAGTCTCTACCTTGGATCTATGTGGCATTTGCAGGTTCTTGTGGTGCACCAATACCTGCAGAGGTAAGCTGGAGTTGTCTGTAGGTGTGAATTATGTGTATGTCCTGCAATGGTTGATGCCCCTATCCTGGGTTATTCCCTGTCCTGTACCTGATGTTTCTGGATGGTTCTGGACTCCCATGACCCCATAGGATAAGTGATATAGAAGATGAATGATTGGCCAATGCTGTTGATATAGATGTTCAGGTAAATTCTGAGTTATATTCACTGTGCTTCATGCAAGCAGCGTTAATCTATGATGATCACTGGGTTTGTCTCAAAACCTTGTCACAAACCTTCTTGACAGACATAAGCCTCTTTCACAGGCCAATATCTGTCAGTTAACAGATGCTATTTGCTGGAATGGGATTGCAGGTGTCGATTCTCAGGTCCAGTTCATCGCCAGCTGTGTTTTGTGAGACCGAGAGTAAGATCACAAGCATGGCTGCCAAATGAGACAGACCGCCTGTGGTTGGTGGGAGGTTTGACTACAGACCGCCTGCGGTTGGTGGGAGGTTAGACTACAGACCGCCTGCGGTTGGTGGGAGGTTTGACTACAGACCGCCTGCGGTTGGTGGGAGGTTTGACTACAGACCGCCTGCGGTTGGTGGGAGGTTTGACTGCAGACCACCTGCGGTTGGTGGGAGGTTTGACTACAGACTGCCTGCGGTTGGTGGGAGGTTTGACTGCAGACCGCCTGCGGTTGGTGGGAGGTTTGACTACAGACCGCCTGCGGTTGGTGGGAGGTTTGACTACAGACCGCATGCGGTCGGTGGGAGGTTTGACTACAGACCGCCTGCGGTTGGTGGGAGGTTTGACTGCAGACCGCCTGCGGTTGGTGGGAGGTCTGACTGCAGACCGTCTGCAGCACAGGCGGGATGTGCTTGTGTCGCCATCCGTTGACAGGTCGGCTTGCGGTACCGTCACAGCATTCCTTCATTAACTGAACCTCCTGGTTTCCATGGGGGGGGGACGGAATAATGAATTTTAAATGTATCAGTGAGACAGTGTGAAGTAGGACCTGCTTTTTGTTAAATGTCCAGGGAAGGAAAAACCATGTCAGCTTTTACTGCTTGATGTACTCTGAGAAGTTGACATTTACAGCAGATTGGATTAGTTGACGTTTTTATGTTCAGCGAGCGTTTTCTGAAATGTGTAAATTTTCAGACTTCAGACTATAACATTCAGGAACAATCAAGGTTTATAGAAGGTATTAATTCTGTGTTTTTTGTTCATTCCCATCTGCACTATGTACTGGTTGTGCAAACTGCTTTTGTGCAGCAGAAATCTGAATTGCAAAAATTAATTGGTTGAGGTGAGTAACACCTGGATGATTGTCTGATCTTCCAGTATTTAGACCCCTAACGTGTCTACTCAAGCATTTAAGATTAGATACACTTAATTGATCCTAGAGGCAAGGTCTTTAAAATGCTTTTCAAATAGTTTGTACAACTGTGATTTTTTGCTTCTCCTTAGAGAGGTGAGGTGTTGTCTTTACTTAACACCAGGGATGTCAGGCGCATGCTGATTCACAGGGGGGAGTCTTGCAGGGCTGCGGAATGTGATCCCAGTGCAGAGCCATCGGATCCATTTGTACCTCAGCCAGAGAAATCGGAGGGGAAACTCGGTGTCGGTTCTGATCCACTATGCTGCATCGTTTATCGCTGTAACCAGAGGCACACTGACATAGGCAGCGGCCCCTTCAAAGCCCCCCACCACCTCAGAGTATTTTCTTCTATTTTACTAATTTAAGTATGACACTAAATATATTTTTCCTTTGTCTTCCATTTACTGCTATACATAGATTGATAGTTTATTATTTGCCAGTGGGTAATTAATAAAGCATCCATCCATCCATCCATCCATCTATCCAAACAGCCTCTTTAAATGATGATCATGAGTAACTGACCCTAGTTCCCTATCCCTGAACCTCTGTTCCTGGCCACCCCCAGTACTGTTGTGCTCTCTTCACACCCAACTTTCAGCAGCTTCATCGTGAGCTTGGTCAGCCTCCTCCCGGTTTGCGGATCGGTGCACCGATGACCTTACGCTCTTGCCCTTCCGCAGCTCCCTGAGCAGGTCTGACTCGCCACCAGCCTGCTCCTTTAAGACACCCCCAGTCGCTACTCTTTAAGGGTGTCTGCTCTCTGGGAGAGGCTGGCAGATGTCTCCCATGACCCTGCTCGAGGTTTATCGACACCGTGCTTCTTATAGGGGGTGTAAGTGGCCACCTGGGGAATTGATAAAGAGCAGCGGAGGGAGGTGGCCATTCAGAGGCCACGAGTAAGCCGAATTAACTGAATGAGTTGTTACGCGTCAGCCGTGTCGATAGTGAGCCACTGTGAACAGCTAAACGGGTCGATTGAAGCGACGATACTGAGTGGGATCGGGCATCTGTGGGAGAATGCAGGGGGGTGCTGAAGCCTGATTACAACTGAGTGTTTTCCCCCTGCCGGGGCCCCTGCTGCTCTCCCAACATTCCCAGCTTGACGGGGGGATGCTGATGGCTTCTGTGCTGGTTTCATGTTGGACGGGGGTAAGCTGGGAAAACTAATTAAAAAGCGATGGTGCATTTGTGGGGCTGTCACTATATGGGAGAGGCTGCCATGATGGGCATGGGCGTAATTTCCAGGGTCAGATCCAGCCAATATAACCCCCCCAATAATCATGTTTCCCCTGTAATGGGTGGAGACCTCGACCCCCCAATGTTCCAGCCAAAGTTACGCCCTTGGTGATGGGCTTTATAGACTTTGGCACAGCGTGATGCCGACATGGCACCTTTAACAGGAAATAAAGCATGATGTCAGAGGCTGTATGAAAAGGTGTGTATGAATGCAGGCCACGCAGAGAATTTTTAAGGGGCAGATGCTCGACTGGTAGAATTTTCCAGCCGGGGGGGGGGGGTCCCCCTTGTTAAAATTTTGCATGATCATCTGTGATTCGAAAACAGATCTGTGCTAATATGTCCCTCCATTAAAATTTGAAATGGAACATTCCGGACTCAGAAAAGAGGCACTTTGAGATTGAGTTGTGCCGAAGCACACAAGCCCCCCCCCCCCCCCCCCACTGGTAGGTGTATAAAACCTGTCACACACACACATCCTTAGTACCTGGTCATTAATTTTGCCACCTTTGGCCATCGCATGTAGGAGGGTCCCCTGAGGAAGAAGCCATTTAATCTCTGGGGGTGGGGGAGAGGCAGGTCTTTGGGGTCCTCAGAGGGGGTGGGGCACTGTGGGAGGATGGGAAGCAGTCAGATCCAGTCCAGCCACTCTCATCCTGTGTCAGAGTGGAATCCTTCCCTCCTTTAGCATAGTGTGGGGGGGGGGGCTCTGTGCAGCTCCAGCAAACGCCTGCTCAAGCATCTTCAGTGCCTCCCCAGCCGGGTGCTGCTCTGCTTTACATACTGCTGGCATAAATATCCCTCTTTAATTAGGCAAATAATAGCATGTTCCTACAAAGGAGCTCAGCCGACAGACAGTTTGTGTCTGTGTAGGGAGTAATTAATTCCAATCCCCTGTCTTCTGGCATGATTTCCTTCCACAAGCCTGGTGGCTCCGCATCTAGAAGATCTTACAGTAACTTTTTAGAGCAGCTCCTGACAGTCAGACTAAATCTTCCTCCCCAGGTGGGGGCTGCTCTGGGACACAGGCTTGGCGCCCCCACCTACATCCGAAGTCCTTCTCACCTTGGCATGCAGGACCATAGTAAAATAAAGGGTTTGAACCACCCTATACGACTTTGAACCCCCTTGGACAGCGAAATCTACGGAGCCCCCCCCAAGTCGGCGGTTAAAGCGTCAGGTCGCCAGGAAAAAGGCCAGAAAAGCACCTTTGTTTAACAGACAATAAATGTTATTATAAACATCTTTTACTATTATAAATATATAACTTTATTATTACATGTATACCTATTATATTCAATTGTTAGAAAGAAACTATAATATACATAATATACAATTATAATATATAAGAATTTTGTATAAGGGCCACACACCTTCTTTGTACCGGGGCCAGGATTTTCTCTCGGTGGCCCTGGGTTTGCCAGACTGTTTTCAGCGACCTTGTTTTCCATTGAACTCCTTTGCTTTAAAGACACAACATTGGCCTTCTGAAATCATTTTTATATCGCAGTGTTACATTTTCAGAAGGCAGATGATGGATTATTAAGCGATTTGGCCCATCCTGGTGTAACTGGGAAAGGCGGATGTTGATGCCTGAATCCTGCCGATCGCCTTACAGGCGGGGGGTGGAGGTTTCTTCCCGACTGGCTTCTGGTGAACAGAGCAACTGGGCTATATTCCCTGTCCCCACCCCCCAACCCCACCTGGCCTCCCACCAAGGAGGCCCGTCTATATCAACTTCCTAAGTCCAGTGTGGTTCTCTTTTTCTTGAACAGCCCGTCATTTTTTTGTCATGGTCACATTAAACAAACAGTAGTGATGGCAAAGCAGCCATTTGGGAGGTGTGAGCTTCCCAGAGGGAGGGGGGCACTCTCCCCCCCCACGGTCTCACAGACCCCCAATCATAAACTCATCCCGCCCTCTCCCTGCTCCTCTACCCCTGGCCCAAGGTCACCCACAAAAATTAAATGACAGAAACATTGTCTACTGTTCATCCAGTTCACACACATTCATGTTTGGTCTCATTTGACTGGTCTCAGTATGATGGTACAATGCTCTCAGTCTTCAAACAGTATATCATAATATTGTAAAGTTAGAGAAATCTTGCCTGTACCCAGAAATAAATTTTGTGGTTGTCAGGGTCTGTACCGCTCAACCCCACCATGTCTTTTTCCCATTCAGCCAGTAGGTGTTGCTGGCCATCCTGTTCTTCACCCTGTCTCTTGTCCTTCCAGTCCTTAGTGTGTTTTCCCTACCTCTGCTCCTCCTCCTGCTGCATAGCTCCGTGGGCTGAGTGTGTGGCTATAAGCCAATAGGTCATAAGTTCAAGGCCAGCCCCCCCCAGTTGTTTGTTTTTATTGGATTTTTCTTTTCCCCAGTGCTTGTTACTTTGTTTTGTTTCCCAGTCCTAGGTTTGCTCTGCTTTTGTCCTGTTCGCTTCCATTCCTGTTTGTAGCTTGGTTCCATGTCACTTATCCTAGTGTAATAATTCCCAGTGTGGTTAGTGTTCCCTAATTTCTGTGTTTGTTTGAAATCCCTGGTTCTAGGCTTGTAATTGTAATTCACCCCACCTGCTGCTTGTTGCTCTGTGTCTTGGTTGATTGGTTAGTTGTCATGTTCCACACCTGTCCCCTTTTTAGCTGGTTACCTAGAACATAAGAAATTATATTTGTATTTGTATGTACTTGTATTTAAGTGTCTGTGTCTGCTTTGTTCTCTAGTCAGTCATTGTGTGCTATGCTGTTAGTTTCTCCTAGTGGCTTTGATGAAAAAAAAAAAAAAAGCGTTTTGTGTCTCTATCAAAGCATGATGCCCCTGGAAAACCCCATCTTCTATGTTGCAGTTTTGGACATCAGAGGGTGATAACGTGCTCTTTCCACAGTTAATTGCATTAATATTCTCACTTTTATAAGAGTATGCAAATTCAGCTGTGTAATGAAGATAATTAAAGCATAACTAAGGCAGTCAAATAAGCTCTTAACTCTTGACTTTAATTTGGCATCGCTTGCCCAGGGAGGAGACTCTCTCTCCTTTCGGATTTCATTCTGAAAGGAAACCAACCATGACCTCGTTTAGAGGGTCTAAAAAGCAGTTATGATTGGAGTTAAATGTTCAATATTTTAAAATTAGCTAATCTCTCTTATCTCTGTTTGACCCTAGACAGAATTGTGAATCGAATCATGTATTAGATGAAAACATGGTTTTGTTTGTAATCGGTCAAAATGAACCGGCCGGTCGGTCCTCCAGTCCTGCAGGGGGCTCATTTTCTGAGATGAGCTGAGAACCGCAGGTGTTGCTGGGCCACCACTTCCCCATTCCATTTAGGGAACATTTCCAATAAAAATAATAAAAAAAAACAGCTGGTAATCCACTTAAAACGCACAGTGTGTCCTAATGGGATTTGAAGTTATTTGCTTGTAAGTGTTTCCAGTATGGACCTAAGGTGTGACAGTCCTGGCTGCATTAACACTGCTCATCAAACCCCCCACAAGGCTCACAATGAATGTGGCACAGGTCTGAAAATGACTCTCTGCTGCTGGCTGAAGAAAAAAAAAATCATTTTTTGTCTGATTTTTACATTTAGGATTTTGTCTTTGGTGCCGGAAAAAGTATTAAACACCTGCTGAGATCCTTCAGTAAGTCGGCATGTGGTAACCAGACAGGAGTGTCAGTATTATAGGCTTGGAAATGCCCATCTCATCCCATTTAGGAATATGGAAACTGAAATTTCATAAAACAGGAAAAACCTCCTAGAGCTGAAAGATGTGCAGATAGGCTAATTAACATTGTGCATGACTATGTCTGTGTTTGGACCCTATGATGCACTGGAGTCCCATTCATATATACACTGTATGTGTTTCGTAAAGTTTTGGTATACTGTCTATATATTTGCTTTAGCTTTGGTTTATATGCATTCCAGCATCGAGTTTGCACACGTGTGTGAGAGTTATAGCTCATTCTCCTGCCCATCCTTGTGTTTTGAGACCCGGTCACTGGGCGATACTGAACGAATTGGCATGACGATGCATTATTCGAATAAGAATGATTCAGTAGCCCCCGGCCGCCGAGGAAGCCCCCAGGCGGGTCCGCTGGCCCCGTTGTGTTTCTACATACTTTTATTGAGTCAAGTCTCTAAGCAGTGAGCAGCAGAGATGAATAGCTCAGGTCCAGAAAGTAAAAATCCAGACCGGATTTCGTTTCAACTGACCAGTTGCGCACTCTGTGACTGACTCTTTATGCTCAGCTGGTTGGTTGAAACAAAATCTTGGTCTGGATTTTTACCTTCTGGACCTGAACTAGCCACCTCTGGTGTATGGGCATGAGGAGTGGTAAACATGGGCTGCTGGCTTGCCATAGCACTGTGCTGGGTCTCACTTATGGATGTAGCGTGAGCATTTGCACTGAAGTAATATTCCATCACTCAAGTCTACCTACTGCAGCCGATGCCCCCCAGGAGGACAGATATCCCCATTTACCTCCTGAATAAAGCATCTCTTCTGGTGATTTGAGCGATATGAAAGTGGAGCATTTGTGTTTTCTTTTGTTTATAAACAAGCTTCGGCATTAAAAAAAAAAAAAAAATTGTAAAAGCTCTATGAAAGCCAATGGAGATGCTTTTTAAGGATACGTATGGGGGGGCGTGTGAGTGCACTCGTGATGCAGCGCACAGGATACAGAGTGAGGGGAGAATGACAGCCCCGCCATTAGTGTCCTCGAGAGCTGGGTCTTGAATCCAAATGAGTGATTTTATTACAGTGATGCACCGCAGAGGCTGACATGCGGGGCAGAGCCGGCACTGATTGGAGAGGCTCTTGAGGAGGATACGGACCAGGCTCAGAGCTCCTTCAGGGCTCAGACAGGCTGGGCAAGGTGACAGTGAGGCCCTGCATGCTGACCGGGTGCTGGGGCTGTAAACATGCTCTCCCTGGAGTTGGGGTTAGGGGTTAGGGGTAAGGGTGGGGTGATGGTTAGGGTTCCCCCATTCCGATCCTGGAGGGCTGGTCTGCGACAGTTTACATGTTTCCCTGCTCAGACTCGCCTTATTCAGCTCCCCAGCCAATTGCCTGGTTTAGTAAGTGTGTCTGAGCTGGGAAACTGCAATCTGTTTTGCAGACCGGCCCTCCAAGCTATTTCAGAGGGCTGTTGAATAGATCTGTAACTGTACGATAGATAGATAGATAGAAATCGTGCATTCCATTTGCCTCGGATTCCGATTTTCGGAATCCGAGATTACGTCACATCCGGTAAAAACTCGGAAAAACCGAGTTGGATACGTTCCATTTGCCAAAGAAGTAGCAATACCATCGACCCATATGAAAAAGCAAGATTTTTTGCTTAGCCGGACAACTTGTCGGATTTAAGGTACCTCAGTTTAAATGGCCTTTATTTTCGTTCACTTACAATTAGCCCGAACTACCTTAAATCCGACAAATAATCCGACTAATCATGAAATCCAATTCTAGACCGGTTAATTGGTAGCCATTGTTAGCCATATCACTTGATAACACATTACGCGCGGTGCTTCACGTATAAAACTCCGTAGCAACACGTCCACAGATAAGTTGGACGGTATAGTGTGTGCGACCGATTTAATGAGCCAGAAATGAGAAGTAGTGCTTAAACAGGATAAAACTACAACTTTCCCTTCTGTTGATAAAGGGTGCAGCCATCTTCGATTCTGAACTCGGGATCCTCTGCGTTATCCGAGATCATTCTCGGATCTCCGAGAAACGGGAGCGCGCATGTCGTCACTTCCGGCTTTGAAACTCGGAATCCAACTCGGAATCCGAGTTCCCAGGGCAAATGGAACGCACCAATAGATAGATAGATAGAATTGCATAGAATTCCATATCAATGGCTCAGAAATAAGTAGTATTGCTCAGTGGGCATGCATGCATGCATGCATCCGTCCATCTGTCCATCCATCCATCCAAACACTTACCCTGTGCTGGGTGCTGGGAGCCTGGGACCAATCCCATGATGCACAGGGCAGGGGAACATGCTGTCACACAGTCACACTGCGGGCAGCTTATAGATGCAAGTTTAGATTCCCATGCAAAGCAAGGCAAAGCCATTTAAATTGCTTCAGAAACAGATGCGATGAGACGCTTTAAATATTCAGTGCTTCCTGATCCCCGCCTTTCAGGCACTGAGGGAACTGCCCTTACAGGTTCTGCTATGGACATCCAGTAAGTCCACATCTGCATAAACTGCATAAATGAGCAAACATGGGCTGCGGTCCATTTAAATGCTGCCGGAATGGGGCTCTTATTGCCGACTCCGTTCTTGGAAATTGTATCCTGCGGCAACAAAGATTTCATATACCAGTGGCTTTTCCGTGAATAGGAAAGGGGAGTGTGGTTAAATTTTTTTTACCTTATTTATGGTGTTATTTAAGGTACTGGGGTCAGATGTTGCCCTTTTGGTTTCTAAGCCATAATCAAATTGGATTTTCTTTTTTTGTCATTTTATCTGGTGTTCATTTGAAAGGTGCCTTGAACTGTCATTGGCCCCTAGAGGAATGAAGGTCATTGATTCTGGTGTGTGTGGTGTGGATGGGTGGGGGGTGGGGGGTGGGGGGGGGGGGGGGTTTGCATGGATCATGATTGGGGACCAAAATGCCCCCAAAATGTGGTGAAACCTGAAACTTCCTTACTTTTGGGGATTTTTCAGGTCCCCATTTGGATAACCTCAATTTTATAAAAATGTGTGAATGTAATCAAGAACATAAAAATGCCGAAAGTCTTTTTTTATGGTTAAGGTTAGGACTGGGAAGAGGTTAAGGCTATCGTGATTGGGATTAGGGTTCTTCCCACAGAAATTATTGGAAGGTCCCCATATAGATAGGTATGCCGATGTCTGTCTGTCTGTTTGACACAGTACCATGTATCCTCGTTGGTCATGACTGGGAATGACCATTGGAGTGTAACAGTAAAAGTTCTCGTAACTGGCAGTGTGATGACCAAGGCACTGCCAAAATAGTTTAATTTTCTGGATAGTTGTATGATACATATTAGTATCTCCACATTTAAATTCAGTACTGCTCTCTTCCTTCTGGTTAGAGTTGCCATGACGAGTGAACCATGGGGCTAGGATGGATATTTGAAATTCAATAGAACACAAGAGACCACAAGGTGACCAGTGGTTGAACATGCGTGCTGCGCTGTAGCCATGTGTGGGTGGGGGTGCTGTAAAAGGCGGGGAAAGTTGCGACAATCCCAAAGCCCCCTGAGGACAGGAGAAATTGGAACATAACTGGGTTAGTCTGCGTCGGGGACCCAAAACCTCTAGCAGCGTCTCTACTCAGCAACTGATATTTTAATGGCACAATGTGTTTTTAGTGGCTTTACTGTAAATTTGTAATTGAATAATATTATTACTTATTATTCTGCATTTTGATTGTTATACTGATATTTTTAAATTGTGCCATTCTATGAATGCCGGATACGAGACCTGAAATTATGTTTAAAAGTAACTGAAGTAAAGGATATTAGGAATGTGAGTGTTGTAACGGAACAAGCCCCACTCGAGGTGGTGAACATATTGTTTAATGATGACTGGGGGAACATTGTATTCTATTGTAAAGGAAATATTTGCTCTATTGTAACCTACAATTTATGGCATGCCATAATATGTATGTTTAATCATAAGCTGTGTATGTGTAAAAAGGTTCCAGATTTTATCTGTAGGAAGAGAAAGGTCAGAGGCATGGCAACAGGGCAGACATTGGCCTGGGGCCCCGAGCTGGGAGGGGGCCCCCAGAGGGTGGCCAATTCCATAGTACTTTGCAATGACAAATCAACTTTATTTGTACATTCTGTTTTTCCACAGTAGAGTGAAAATAACAGTCTTGTGTTTATTAAATTCTGTTTGTTGATATTATAAATTTACACTTCACAATGACACAGGTAATACATTTTACCGTGCCGGGGGAGGGGGAGTTGGGGGGGGGGGGCATGGAGTTTTTTTTCCTATTGTCCCCAGAGTCCCTAGAAGCTTCTCTGAGTAAGGTTATGAGAATGGCAAAAGTTTACGATCACTTGTGGCTAATGACAGAATGATGTGTGACTAGCCAATAGAACAACTATGGGGAGTCTGGAGAAGGCCGCCACCTTGGCAGGAGAGTCTTTTGTTGTAAGTGCGTATAAGACAGGATATGCCCTTCTGTTCTCTGGAGACTGTTACGGTCCCCAGGCTAGGGTTGGAGACCGTCAGAAAAGGAAAGGGAAAGGGGAGACGAGACAAGCGGGGAACCGGGGAAATGAAGGGGATCTTTTTCTTGTTTTTTATTTTTCACAAACACTTCACAAACAATAGGTGTAACAGACTTTGGGAGTGACACAGGCCAAAATAACAAACAAAACACCGGCAATTAATTAAACCCAAGCTAAACTAATCCTACGTGAGATAAACAAAATACAAACAAAACAACAATACTAATTCCTAGCTCCCTAACCAAACTGACAATTAAGCCACGTGTCACGCAGACCAAAAAATGGCAGTCACTCCGTACACACCTAGGTACAAACACACAGCAAGCACACAAAACCGAGCAACGACACCAAAGGGAGAAAGCAAAAGGGTAGAAGATAAACAGGCGGAGGTTCAAAGCAGAAAAACGACAAACCAGGGCAGAAGCAACAGAAAAGGGGGCGAAGCGAGAATCAGAAACCAAAACCAAAACTGACAAAGCAACAATAATCCAAACAATAATCCAAAACAATGAGCAAAGCTTTCGAGGTTACAAGCTGGGCCTTTTCTTTGTGGAAACAACAAGGAGGCAGGCCCCAGATGGGAGGGGTGTGGCCAGGTCTGGGAGGCGGAGCCGAAGGGAGCAACCGGCGAATGGCGACAAGGGCAGGAAGTCCGCAGAATCTGCAAGGACCTCCTGAAAACACTTACGGCATGTAACAAGACGTTTGATGACTGTCTGTGTCACGTTGCGGCAAGAAGGCAAGCAGGGAAGCAGGCGAACGAAGCCGTACTTACGTGCAAATGGGGTTTTAATAGGCAAAAGACAGACAGGTAGGGACATCTACGGACACTACAATGACGGATCTGGGGAAACTAACTGAGACACGGACTAAATGCACAAGACAGGTTGAACATAACAGGCAACAGGTGATCACAATCGGGGATTCACACGAGGTAATGAGGGGGGCGTGGCACACACGAGGATCGTACGGAGCTGGGCGTGACAGTCTGAAAGTCCTCCCTGTTGCTGCAGAATAACTAATAAAGAAGTAGAACCTAACACAAGTTTCATACTCATTTTTAAATTCCACACTATCCACTCCTTTTTGGATGCACACATCAGATGCTGGTAAGTTGACATCGGTGCAAGTTGCAGCCCCATCCAGAGAAGGTGGCGCTGTGTGAACAGAGCCTCGATGCCCGTGGCTCTGTTATCAGCCTACGCAGGCCTACAGCTGCGGATAAAAGCCATATATCTGTGTAATTTGGCCGGTTCCGGACGTGAAACTTCAGTGGGAAGAAAACGTCCTCTTGATTTATTGCGGATCCATCCCGGTAGCAGCGGCATGATTAAAGAGCAGGGGCCACCAACTCCGTATTCGCTCGGTAATTTATCAAAACACCATCCTGTTGTTTTCTTTTGAAATATTTATTTTACATTTATTTCAATTTTACCCTAGGTATGTGTGTCAAATCGAAGGAGACGGGTGGAGTTTGGAATGGTTTTTCATGTTTTAAAATATTTAGACTGTATACATTTTAAATGACCAATAATAAATTCATGAAAAAAACAGAACTGACGAGTCAACGTTTCTAAAAATATTAGGCCAAAAAGAAGTATTCTTATGTTCTGTGGGTGGCCAATAGCAAAGGTGCCATTTATCAGCTGCTGTCTGTATGTCAGGGGTGGGGGGGGGGTGGGGGGTGTCTGACTTGTCACTTTTGGCCCACTTAACACCACGTTGGAAGATGTGAACATTAACAACGTGAAGTGTTCTGGCAACTGGCAGTTGTCATCTCATGAGAAATTATGCCTGGGGGCGGGCCACATATGTGACATCATTCATTGAGCTCCGCCTTGAAATCAGCAAAAACAAGGCATTTTTATTATCTAGCAACAGGTACAGTTTCCAGGGGCATCAATTAGAACTGCTTTATCCCTCCCCAAAATAAATCTACACTAATTAGCTTCATTTAATTAAAATTATCCACTTAGTAAAACTTAGCCCCCTTTTCGTAAGTCTCTGGTGACGCTCTTGCTGTATTCAATTGAAATTCAAATGAATTTCTATATACTTTCAGGATCCATTTTTTAAGTGGGGAAGAACTCAAAATATATATTTTGATGGCAGTATTCATGAGAGCCGATGAAATGTGACCCACGTAGCTCTTAGTTTCACACTGTCCCCCTTTTCACGCTGTCATGCCCGTGCTGTTTGAGGCATCAGATACGGTTCTGCCGTTGACTCCTGATAAACGAAGCTAGATGCGACGCAGAAGGACTTTACGCTGCTCGGCAGATCTGCAGCTATCCACATAATCTCCTGGACAATACTCATGCTCGTTTTACCTCAAAAAGGCAAGTCATCAGTTTTTATTCTGCGACGCCTCTTAACAATTAAGATTGTCACAAAGCCGTTTTTTTCTCCAAGAATCATTTTTTTCTTTATTATCTCAATCATGTGTTTGTCTAAGTAATGGCTGTTTCATTCTGTCTTACGTGCTGTGACCATTTTCTAGGCAACACTCTTAGACGGTGAGGAACAAACCACGTTACGAGTTTCTGTCTCCGAATGTCATTGTCAATAAATCCCCATCCATCTTTGACAGTATCTTTCACAGATCTCCTTTGACTATCCTTTCTGGAAATTTCAACTGGAGTATCCACTCTCCACAGGGCCTGCTGTCACCAACCATAGTTCATTTAGGTTGCTGCGTGATCACTTGATGCATTTCTGAGAGTTGCACATTGTTTTGTGGGGATTAACTTCTGCTGTCGGTATCGATTCCCATGTTTCGCTGCTGGTTTGCAGACACGTTTCCAAGTTTCTAAGTCCTGGGTGCAGGAGGGAGATGTTTCTGGGAACGGCTTTCCGCTTTCATGGGGGTCGAGTTTTGCACATAGCTCTCTGCATTTTTGTTGGGGTGCTAATTAAGAAGATATACATGAGTTCAGCTTACCACTTTTTTTTTTTGTATTCATTTTAATAAACAACAGGTCATTTCAACTCCTGCTAACTGTGAGTGTCTGCTGGAGAAGCTATCCTGGATAGAAATCTATAATTTTGTGCCTTTTATTTCACTGTTATTAAAGCAAAACTGAAAAAATAACCTGTTTTGGGGTAACTGAATGGATATAGAAGGTGCAAAATGGATTCAACATTAAGCATTAATGGTGGTTATGCCATCAAAACATGTGAGTGTTTGGGAGGGATTGGAGCTGCTTAATGTGCCAAAAAGCAAGCCAACGAGTTCAATGGAGCCTCTCTGTGCAACATAAAAATATAATAATGGCAAAGCCAAAATGACATCTGTTTTAGGGTCTAAAAGGCATCGATCGGCGTAAACACCGATGGCAGATTTTGCTTTTAAAGCGTGGGTCAGGGAGAGGCATCCAGAATGATAGCGTCCTACAAAAACCTGGCCTGACGATTAGTCTTTGGGGTGCCCCCCCCCCCCACATCATGCAGACAGGCAGCATGTTCTAACAGCAGCCATAGGGGCATTTCACCATTTCTGAGCCGTCGTGCAGTCCTGACAGCATGCTGCTCTGTCCCCGACAGGCAGTGTCACAGCACAGTGCCGTAATGTCCGAGAAATGCGACGACAGTCAGTCGATGCGTGTGAAAGACTGTCCCTGACATTTCTGTGACCCCAAATACAGCATGGATACATGTATGTGTGACTCACATTCCCATTAAACATGCCATATTTAAATAGTATAATCTATGGCCAAAAGTATGTGGACACCAGTTTGTCCAGCGTCTCGTTCAGAAACCATGGGTATAAAGTTGGTCAATCCATTGTTGCTACTGGTGGGATTTGCTGCCATTCAGGTTGGGTGTTAATGTTGGGTAATCAGGTCCCTGTCTATGAGCTTCTGTGCCCTGGCACTTCATCGCTGAACCTGCACCCTGTTGTCGCTTTTCCATGCAGCTGCCGGCGGCCGGCAGCCAGATCTTCCTGCCTCCATCCCTGCATTCCATGAATCTCTCCAGTGTGCCTTTTCCATGCCATTATGATGTATGAGCACTTGGACCGGATTGCGTGTCTCCTCACATTAATATGCTGATTCCTTTTTGTTCACGGAGAGTAAGACCCCCCCTGCCCCTCCCCACCCATGCAGGCTTCCAACCCCGATACAGCAGGGGTGCGTGTGAGATACGTTCTGCCTCAGCCGAAGTGATTTCTTTTGATTCTTTTGAAGGACTGACAATGTACTGTAAGATTAATTTTGTAGAAACTGTTCAAATTATTGAGTTGCATTATCTGTTTCTTTAAATATTAGTGTTCTGCGGTCTGCTGTTTTAAGATTTGTTTATCTGTATAACATTTATTTGAAAGAAAAATAATAACAGGAAGCAGGGTGTTTTTTTAGTTGCTGGTTATTTTTAGAGAAACGTGTGGATCTAAAGTAAACGCAGGGTTACAAGCTTTGGTCAGCTGACTGGAGTAAGGCTTTCAACTAGAGAATAGTCTGCGTGTGTATTTACATGTATGTAGCAGTTTTATTACCTTGTAAATAGTCTGTAGGGTTTGCAAACTACCCCATCACTTTTGTAGCTAATTTTAGATTTATAATGGAATAATATAGATTTGCTGTAAGATTTCTTGCATGAGTGCAAGAGTCTGAATGCATGAGTGGGAGATGGGAACCCTGTGAACAGTTCATAATAGAATTTGCCTCCATCCCTGGCTGATTATTTGGGAGTCGCTCCATCCACCTATCAGGTGAAGCCAGAGCTTTCTGTCTGGATGGTGCAGCTGAGCTGTGCGTAAGGGGTAGCCTGAGGAGTGTGGGACGTGTTCCGTCAGCGCCGATGCTTTAAGGGGTAGCCTGAGGAGTGTGGGACGTGTTCCGTCAGCGCCGATGCTTTAAGGGGTAGCCTGAGGAGTGTGGGACGTGTTCCGTCAACGCCGATACTTTAAGGGGTAGCCTGAGGAGTGTGGGACGTGTTCCGTCAGCGCCGATGCTTTAAGGGGTAGCCTGAGGAGTGTGGGACGTGTTCCTTCAGCGCCGATGCTTTAAGGGGTAGCCTGAGGAGTGTGGGACGTGTTCCGTCAGCGCCGATGCTTTAAGGGGTAGCCTGAGGAGTGTGGGACGTGTTCCGTCAGGGCCGATGCTTTAAGGGGTAGCCTGAGGAGTGTGGGACGTGTTCCGTCAGCGCCGATGCTTTAAGGGGTAGCCTGAGGAGTGTGGGACGTGTTCCGTCAGCGCCGATGCTTTAAGGGGTAGCCTGAGGAGTGTGGGACGTGTTCCGTCAGTTATTGTAAGTATTGCCAGTCATATTATTCTTTATTCATTTTTGTGGTATTTTATATGTGTAAAGCACTGGACGTCTAAATTTTCTTCAGGATCAACGAAGCATCTATCTATCTGTCTCTCTGTCTGTCTGCCTGTCTGCCTGTCTATCTATCATCAATCAGCACCATGTCGCTTGTATGTACACACTTATCCTGCTTCCCCATTCTGGGATGTCGCCATGGCAGTGGACCCGCTTCCTCTGCTGGGAGGTTCTAAGGGAGCCTGAAAGGGGAATCGCTGTCCCGCATTAATTTACATTCCATCGACTTGTTCATTCTTCTTCTCAAAGAAGAACAGAACATGTCTGACAGCAGGAAGGCAGCATTAATTTGTCTGCTGGTGCTGACAACATGAGGCCTTCGATCCAGCTGCTTTGGGGCGTGTGGATCTGACAGTTTTTCTGTTACAAATATCCCCCCACATATCAAGCCCTATTCAGTACGTAACACAGACCCCTGGGAAGGGTGTTTTATTATTAAGGACTATTTGTCTGTCAGCAGTGGGCAGGTCCATTAGATGAATGTCTGGACTGCAATGTCCCGCCGATCAGGCAATGCTGTGGACGACCCCTGCAGTGTGTGGGCCTAGTGTGATTCCTGGCTCCTGGTACTGCCCGGTACACCGTTCAATCCCCCCCCCCCCATTACTCACTGATACACAGGGCTCTCGAGTTTGGAGTGAGATTATATCTGTTAGGGGCACAGTGTGGTCAACAGTCAACGCACCCTGCCATTTTATTGCTTAATAGTCACTTTAGGCTTAAATATTGAGAATACACTTTTATAATACTAAAGGTAATTACCTTTCCTTTTTTTTTGGGACATTTTACTTGAGGGGGCACAAATAATGTAGTATCATGCTCTTACTTATATACTAATTTACCACAAACTAAGTTTTAGTTACATACTGATCTCGTGTTCGTTCATCATTAATGAATCGTGATGCATCTTTTATCTCAAGCAGTGATCCTGTAATGTCACCCTGCAAACTGTCGAGGATCATCCTCAGCTTCATCAGGGATTGGTACCAAAGACAACACCCACCCCCCCAAAGTTTTCTATTTTTATGCTATTAGTTGAGTTCCCCTGCTGGAAAATCGGCTAAAGTTTAGCTGGTCTAAGATGGTCTAAGATTGTCTTAGATTGTCAGCTGTTGGTAGCTGGGTTTAGCTGGTCTAAGATGGTCATGTCCCAGCTCTTGCTGCTCTTTGATGGTTTAGCTGGGTGGGTCACCAGTTGGTCATGCTGGTGTGTCCAGCCTATCCAGCTTGTTCTTGCTGGTATGACCAGCTACACCAGTTAGAATGACCATAATAAGTTGGCATGACCAGCTAAACCATCAAACCATCATACGAAATCATACCCTAAGCTGGTCAACTATCATAAGTTGCTCAATCAGTTTAACCAACTCAAGTTGGTCAAGTTGTCTTTTTCAGCAGGCCCAGGATCAGCAACAACCTCCATAATGTTCTGAAGCCTTTACATTGTTTATTTTTATGCTGATCTTTTTCCTGAGAAAGGCGGAAGCTGTGGTGGCCTTGGTGCCTACTGTACCTTCTCCACTACGACGGCCTGCAGTGATGGTGTCGTGAACAGCAGAGGTGATATTTAAGTTCATTTTGCTTTTTATTTGAATAATTCTGTCCCAAAGTTACACTGGAGTTGTAGTATGCAGATACTGCTGATTGGGAAGGTTTGTTCCAGGACAGATCAGTTGCTTCCATTCATCTTGCTCACAAATTCAGGTGTTTTGGGGAGATATACAGTACTGTGCAAAAGTCTCAGGCAGGCAAAGAAAATGATGTTCAGATTATCCTCGTGTTGGTGTAAAACTATGATATTATGCCTGTCAAAGTGTGTCAGCGTAGCCATTTCAGAACCTCTGCTAAAATCACCCCAGTATTTGCAGCGACCGTCCAGTGCAGCCATGTATTTTTTGACTTGGCCACTAGCTCACCTCATACAGCAAGTCAATCTCTCACTGACTTTTTAAACCAATTCATTTAATTATTTAATTGAGCTGTTGGTGACATTTAACAAAATCATGGAACGGCTGAGGTGCCCCTGAGGAGAGGTTTGGGAACTGAAGCGGTGTTCATCTAGCCATCCAACTAGGTATCAGTAACTTTTTAGAAAACAGAAGAAATTATTACTAGTTTTTATTGTGTTACTCTTAATTTGCACATGTTCTAATGTTAAATTGTGTTTTTTGTTCTAAGCCAAAGTACACTTGCTACCCAGATAAACAGCTTTAAACATTTCTTTGGACTGCCTAAGACTTTTGCGCAGAACTGTACATGCACTCCACGTCTACCTGGGTATTGCGAGCTGACCTTTGATTCTGCTCGCAGAAACCACAAGATCCATCAGGCCTCTTATGCGACACCTTTGCTCTCTCACCTTGTCTGCCTCCTGCCATATCGCTCCGTCTGATGTGAGATAAGAAGTGCCTTCGTTATGCTGTACAAGATGCAGCGAGGTCTTCCTTCTACTTGAATGGTTCACCTCATCTGTCATATTAAAAAAACGTCCAGACTTCATAGCTCCTAAAGTGAAAGTATTTTTATAAAAGGAGAACTTGAAAATCCACATCCTTTTCAGGATGAAAATAAAAATTGGTGGTGATTGAAAAGTCTTTTCAGTTGGATTCCATGCCACCCACATTAATTCCACTGATGAATTGGATTACATGCTGGGAGAACAGTGTTTTGGTGTCGGTGTACTGAATGGACAATCTTTGGACCATCAAAGGACATGTCAGTCAGCAAACAGACCCCTTCCATCTGCAAACAGGAGCACTTAGTCATCTCATCACCTAAGACAGGGCTATTCATATCACAGTCCTCAAGGACTGAGCACTGCTAATTTTCCATTCTTCCATTCATTCCCTTGCGAGCCAGGTGTGAAGTCTATGATTTCCTGAAGATAAGAACTACTTTCTTGGGGATCCTGCTGTCGCTTCACATTTTTGGTCCTTATCTGCTGTGACACCAATACTGTCCAGTCTGACTTAATTTCTCCAGAGGTTTCAAGACGTCTTCAGCGAGACCAATGCGGCTGCTCATCCCCCGCCTTCGTCCCTGGAACTGTGCCATCAACCTGTTCAGGTGGTCAGTGTGTCCATCTGCAGCTCTTTCTGGCCTTTGCTAATTTTCTAAGGTTCATCCTGAACTTTAGCAGAGTCATAGCACCAGTAACTTTCCTCTTTCTGAAAGGAGATCACAGGGAATGACTTGCCTAGCACGGCTATCCATCAAGAACCTATTTATTTCAGCTCTAGCGCATATTTTTTCCCCAAAATATTCCTCTGTGGAATGAAATTAAGATATAGGGAACAGGAACCTGCCTGTAATAAAACTGGCCCTCAAGGAATGGTGACATTAGCTGGAAGGAGTAACACATTCATTCCTGGTGCTGACAGATCATCTGAACCTACAATGCGTCAATGAATCAAAGAAAGTAAACTATGCCCAAACTAGAAGGGCCCTGTTCTTTACTTATTTCAAGTATGTGCTTGGCTACATATTGATACCCACTGTTTCATACCACCCAGGTGCTAAAAGTACCAAGGCAGATGCGCTTTCCTGTCGTTTGGAACCACTTCATAATCTTTCATTTCCAGAAGTCACCTTTTCTGCCTCTGTTATGGTAAATCCTAATAGATGACAGATCACGCACCTGAAATTCACTGTGCTCGTCCTTCCAGACACACTCAATAAGATTTTCTTTCGTTGCCCTCCTCCTACTATTGAAGTTGTTCCTACACCCAAGAGAATATTGATCCACCAACAAGATCAACTACAGCCTATAGTAGACACAAAATTCACTCTTTCATAGTTCATTATGCTTAGCCCTTTTCCGATGTGTCTTAGGGTACTAACCACCTTTATTCTCGATGGAAAAGAGATGTCCAACACCCTACTCATTGATTAGTCACTCAGCAGGAGTACTCTAGTGTGCTGCCCACTCCAAGGCTGTTGGGACCCTGAAAAGACTTGTCGACTGTTGCTGCAGTTCCATTCTCTTGCTCAATACCAGAGATCAATCCACTCATGACATCAAAGTCCATCTCCTCTACAGAATCCTCAGCCCCAGGTATACATAGTTCTCGGGAAGAATAAGTAGGATACTTTATTGATCCCCCATGGGAACATCTCTTTTCACCTACTCCATCCTGCTCTCCATTAGACTCACATGCAGGTGAGAGCAAGCCTGGGGTCACAGCAAATTGTCAGCCACTATTTTGGTGCCCGTGGAGCTGGGGGTTAAGGGTCTTGCTCAAGGGCCCATGGACATGTGACTGTTCTGCCAAGGACGGGCTCAAACCAGCAACTTTCCAATCACAGGTACAAAAGCTTAGCCTGCTGAGCCCCCACACTAACCAAGAAGAGTAATCCTGTCACTTGTTGCTTACGTTTACCCTTCACCAGAGGTGGAAAGTTCAGGTCTAGAAAGTAGAAGTCAAGACCAAGATTTTGTTTCAACCAGCCAGTTGAATATTCTATGAAGGTGACTTTTTAAACTCAACTGGTTGCTGTGGTGGATCAGCTCCTCCCAATGGTGTCTGATGTCACTCCTTTGAGCAAGTGCATTATGGGGCTCTTTGGGTGTCTTGTCTGTTGTCTCAGTGTTGCTCCAACTGCGGTGAATGATGCCTCACTGAGGGAGACATTTTATTTGCAACTTCGCTTGGTGGTTGATGGATGCCCACGAGGTGACACTCCTCTTGTCATGGGTGACTTCAGTGCGACCACAGGCACTGGCAAGGCTGGCTTTGACGATTGTGTCGGTCCCCATGGATATGGTGCCTGAGGTGGAAGTGGCTCCATTTTCCTTTACTTTGTGAAAAATCAGGGGCTGCGGGTTGCTAGATCCTGAGGGTTGTGTTGGTGTTGCCAATGTTCCCAGAAGGAAGTGTTCCATCTCGTAGTGCATCCTGGATATTATCAAGAGGAGTCACAGCGCAAGGCTTGGTGGCAACTCCAGTCTCGGGAACTGAGGAGGATGGCTGTAAGGTTTCTGATTGTGGATAAGGAGGCATTTGTTAGAGGAGTCTATGATCAGGTGACACACCATCTGTGGTCTAGTGACCCACATCCTCTTTACAGAGTAATCGAAGCATTACACACATCTAAATCTGTCCCTTGGAGTCTCGGATCATCTGCGTACCACCTAGTCTCACCGAGATTAGGGAAGGCCGCAAGGATCTGTGGTTTGTGAAGTTTCACCTTCAAGGTGCCTTGAAAAGACCCGAGAACTGTCATGTTGCTGGTGTGGATAAGACAGTATTTTTCTTTTTTTCCCAAGAGCTTATAAATGATTTGGGTAGACAAACATCTTCAGTGGCCCCTGAGCTCCACGTATTTGCTGTTATCTGCTCTTCTGTGCCCCAATCTCACAGGAAACCATTTTCCATCTCCCCTCTCCCCAAAGCTGTTTCTTGGAAAGCTGATTATGGGCCAGACATACCTTGTGTTACGCAGCGTGAAGCAGATGAACCGTGTGAGAATTGCTGATTCTGTGGGTAGCACTTTTCAGTAAAATATGATTTGCTTTTTTTTTTTGGATGTCTGTGATTATGCATGTGGCCAGTCGTGCTTCCCATCTGTCATGAATCTCAGCATGTGCTGTGACTGAAGACAGCATCTAAGGAGCCACGATACGCTGGGAAGTGTGACGGAGGCGATGTTGGACGCGCTCTTCAACAAAGGTCCTTCTGGGTGGCCATGTACTGCCCGCTAATCAGCACTCAGGAGGGGGGTTAGGTTTGCCTTATTCTCAGGCCCTTGGGCGGCGGTGGGTGGATTGGGGTAGGGTGGGGTGGTGGTTCGCGGGGGGGGGGGGGGGTGTGTATCATAACATCCATCTGGTGGGGGGAGGGGGGGTGCATTATGACATCCATCTGGTGTGACCTGTGCTGGAGACGCGGAGTCGTCATCCCGGGAACGTCGCACCAGTTTCTGGGTATTCAGGTGTTGGAAAGGTTAGGAACACAGACTAGTGTTTTATGCAGATTCGAGAATAGAACTGGCCCATGTTACATCAACCATGGATGCCTATTCAATGTGCTATAAGGTCACCTGCATATATTATACAGTTAATCTGTTACTGGGGCAAGATGGGGCTGCCTCTACTACTTGTTCTCAAATAAATAATGCCAGGAATCAAAGGAGTTTATGTGCATGAAAGATGCACTTTGAGCCACCAGGAGAGGAAGAGTGACTTTGTGTTCTTGTCCATTGATGTGGAGTCGAGTATTTCTCCAGTGGCATGCAGTTAAAGCGTTACCCGTGTTTGTTGATGATTACCTCTCTGGAGAACATTCTTTCCATATTTTCTTCCATGGGTCAATGAACTGGTCACTGTTAATTGCCCTTAATGTGCTATAATGTGTTTTTGTTAGGGAAAAGTAGATACTGAAATTGAAAGGCCTGTTATATTCATGCCTGTGATTGGCTATTGCGGTGAGGACTGTGCCTTCAAGGATCATGGTTGATATTGTCATTTTTCATTAGTATAATAGTACTATACATCATTTTCAGACTGAAATGAAGGCAGACGTGAATGCTGACGTGAGCACAGGGCTTGGAAGGAGGCCAGGTGTTGGTACCTGGACTTGTTGAGTTGCGACAGTGCTCTCCACGCTCGACTGAGTTCAGTGCACCCGAGATGACCCTGAAAGTTCAGGTTGGGCTGTCCTTGACCAGGGAAGGGGAGCATAAACAACAGGAGGCGATTTGGAAGAGTCCACAAAGAGGCAACTTCCAATCTGAGAGACCGTGAAGACCCACATTATGAATAAACTGCCATGGTCGCTATGTCTGCTGTGTTCGCTCTCTTTCGCTTGCATTGGTGAGCACTAGCTTGAGATTTCCTTGCAGTCAGTCTCTGTCAGTGTTTACTGACCTGCTGGCTCCAACAGCACACTCTGAACTACAGAGGCCACATGAAGCGCCCGTGATCGATTCTGCCGCGCCGGCTCATGCTACAGGTTATCTGTGGCTGTCTGGCCTCCAGCTGCCTGATGAGGGAGTTCATGAAGGATCTGTGACTGGCCTTGCGTTTAATCATCCGGGGTGGATTTCAGAGATCCATTGGGGAATGTCTAGCTGTTCCTGATCAGCTCTCACGTCCTAGTAAGTGTGATGCTGTCAAGGCAAAGGGAACTGGAGCTGGAGCAGTCATCTGCACAGAACCTCTTTCTCCCACAAATATGCACAGTGACATAAAACTGCAATCTATTTAAGCCTGGAATAAGCGTATGAGTCTGAAGAGAAATCCCTTTCTCCTTTCCTCTGAAGCTGATTTTGAGTTTATATCGCGGGAGAACCTGCCACTCACAAATTTCCATACCGCGAGGCTATAATTGAAAGATGGCCGCGAATGACTTTTGTTTTCCTAGGGAAGCGCTGATGCAGTAGCCATGGTGGCCAGCTCATGCTATGCACTGCATTATGACAAATAGAATCTGAATGATCTAACTGAAAACACTATAGAACACTGGAAGATCTTGGCACCACTGTGACATACCATGGCAGTCCGGCTTTAAGGATTCAGCAGCTGTCGTCTTTTTTTGTCTTTCCCCAGCTTGTCCCATTCATGTTTCTTGGCGTTTATTCTCAGCGATGTTTTTCAAAATGATTCTACATCTGCAAAAGCCTGCAGTGTGTGGCCCTGTTTGTAGTCTACTTAAATCTGCTGTTGCTGTTCTGTTCGTGTAATTCATGAGTGCTGTAAATGATAGATTAAGTAATAAAGAATCTGCTTTAGCTATAATTTAACCCAGTTTGTTTATGAATGAAGCAGTAGAACTTCAGAACTTTTTTTTTATCCTTTGGTTGGAGTGATTTGCCTTTCCAAATTTATCGGCAATAAAAAATGCTCTGTGTACACAAGCACCAAGCAGCTGAAGAAATGTGACTGCTGGAGGAAGCAATGAGCTGAAAGCAAATGGCTGTATGATCAGAGGAAATAATTTATTTCATAAAAGGCCCAGCAGTCCAGCTCTTCTTGTGATCTGCTGTTGGCCATGATATTTGAGATGCTACAGTAGGATGTTCTGAAATAGAAACCCAACCATTTAGCTTGTGGGAGTTTTACTTACACAACAATGTTCTGAGGGCAGAAGGAAAAATGATTGGTTCTGAGAGAACCAATCAAACTGTAGAAGAGGTGGGTCCAAGCAACTGGAGTAGGCAGGACCAAGACATCTGATTGTTTGATCCCACCTCCTCTAGTTGCTTGAACCCACCTTCTCTGAAATCTGACTGGTTATTTCTCTGAACCAATCATTTTACCTTCTGCCCTCAAAACATTTTTGTGCAAATCAAACTCCCATAAGCAGCCTTTGAGGAGCAGGGAGCAGGCAAACCAATGACAACGGTGTTGGTGGCATAAAAAACAGGCCTGATTATCTCCCGCACAAATGGCTGTCAGAAATATAAGTCCAAGACAATCAAACGACTCCCTTGTGGCAGAACCTGGAGAATAATATGCCTGAAAACCAGCGAAGCTAAAGTATCAACAAACTCTGGATGAAGAGGGTCAGGAACTCGCCAAAGGAAATAAAAGAAGTATGTTTTCCAAAGTTGTCTAATAATACAATTTATTCAGCAGAGGCATAAAGTAAGATGCAACTTCAGCTCAGCTGTACATATCATTTCAAATTAAGGTCATGCATGTGTGTGCACACTAACTGCAGTGATTTCAGCACTGAATGCTATGCTGTTGTTCACAGCTTGTGATACTTTATTATTTTATTTATTGTTTTATTTCTACAGACAGTTGCCAGGAGAACAAGCAATCCAGTGTAGTGGCAGGTGTTATGTGTCATCTGTGTTGCGTGACATGAGACCAGGTGTGTGTTTAGGCTGATGGGAATACGAATGTGTGTGTGTGTGTGTGTGTGGCCATTTATATGTAACACTGTGGGGACCAAATGTCCCCACAATGTCATAATAACCCGTTATTTTGACCCTGTGGGGATATTTTCTGGTCCCCACAAGGGGAAACTCAGTTTTATAAAAATCTGCGACTGCCATCAAAAAAGCTCAAGATGTCAAAAGTCTTTTGTTTGGTTTCTGTTGTGAGATTTAATCCCACATACAGCTTTCGCTCCAGGGAAAAGATACTGATCACTCATTAACATTCATTTCTATTGTATCAAATTAAATTAATCATCAGATGGTGGAAATATCGTTCTGATTGTAAGGTCTCCAAGCAACATGCCTCTTTGTGGTGTTATTGAGGATGTACTGATTGCCTCAGTGTCTAAAAGATCTTTTGGATTTTTTTCTTCAAATCATTCATATAAAATTCATCCAGGCAGAAAAAAAACGGAATCTGAATAATCTTAACTGGTTTGGATACTTTTGAAGGCACTGTGCAAGTCTTAGTTTTCCCTTGTTTTATTGCTTTTTATGAAGCTGTTAGAATTCGTTAGCAAAATTGTGTGAAGGTAATTAATCTTAGGTTTGTTGTTTCAGGTGATAACTGATTCAAATTAATTTCATTATATTATCAAAATAATCATCTCAGGACTTGGAGGTTTGGGATGCCATGAGAAGCTGATCTGTGGTGAAGACCATCCAATAAAAATCAGGGGTATCAAAGAAAATCCAATAAAAAGCAGGGGTGTAAAACTAAATCCTCATGGTCTACAGGAAATTCCAGCTGAGTTCTTTGTTACTCTGTTTGTTTTAATTGAACATCCTTCTGGTAGTAAAAAACTGGACAGTGAAAATTATATTCAATCAAATGCTTTGTTTTGTATAATTTCACATTAATTCAAACTGTGTTTGTTGTCAGTAGAATGTTATAATCATCCCTCACTTAACTGACTCTTTGTTAAACTTAAGTGATATAATAATATTGCACTGAAATTCAGATATGGATGACTATACTGTAGTTGTATATTTGCCCGTTAGCTAAAAGTACCTACATAATCATTCCATCCATCCATCTTCTGAAACCACTTGTCCTCTTCAGAGATGCAGGGGGTTCCAGAGCCTATGGGCACAAAGCAGGGAACGGCCCAGGATGGGGTGCCAACCCCTCGCAGGGCACACTCACACACCCAGGAAGGGGCGCCAACCCCTCACCTCTTCAACCCGCTTGGGACACAGCAGGCGAGATGCACTCGTTAAAAATCTGATGATGATGCTCAGGATTTTGCCAGCACTACAGCACAGCCCTGCGAAAAGAGTGACAGTCGGTCAAGATGTTACCGAGGCCGTTACCGAGGCTGCTACCGAGGGAGGCTGTTACCGAGGCTGTTACCGAGACTGCTACTGAGGGAGGCTGTTACCGAAGCCGTTACCGAAGCCGTTACCGAGGGAGGCTGTTACCGAGGCTGCACGTGTGATTGTGATCGCCGGTGAAAATCTGCCTGATCTGAAAACGGTTATTTTAACTTTTATAGTGGATATATGAGGCTTGAGAGATTAGTAGGGCTGATGGTAAGGCTGGGAAGTGAGAAACTGCGACCCCCCCCCTCACACACACACTTGTAACATATTTTTATAATTTTAATATATAAATATTTTCTTCATTTTTTTGCGAATGCAAAACTTAATTCTTTTTAATTCCCCTCGGCAATGCGAGAGCAGTCCAGTGGAATCATGACATCATGCATGTGGCTTACAAATCGTGACCTTCGATCTGTCCGCACGGAGACCTGACTCATTGATGAACTTTGTCTTTGACCCTGACTACAGCCTTGCTGTTATTAAAGAAGATCCATTTTCCCATCTTTTACAATGTTATCATGCCCAGGGGGGTTGGATAATCAGCTGACCTTGGACCCCCAGAGGTTTTTTATTCCCTCTACTTGGAGTTGTTTGTTCCTCTCTTCTGTTTTCTTTCATTTCTCTCTCTCTCTCTCTCTCTCTCTCTCTCTCTCTCTCAGTGATATATTACCACACCCCCATGTTGGGCACTTTGGGCCACTATATATGAGTTATCTATAGTTCTATATATATATATATATATGACCATACATAAAGACGCTATATAAGAACAATCTGAATTTAACTGAATTGAATTGTATATATCAACAGTATTGTATATGACCATTATCTTGTCTTCACTGTGTCTGTACCTGTGTCTGTATGTGACCCACTGACATCCAGAGACGCATTTCCTGTTTATGTGAACATACTTGGCCAGATAAACCTGTTTCTGATTAGTGTCTATAGATCTCACATTAATCATGGGTAAATTAAGTGAGGGGAGCATTAGATGGGTGATTGCAAACCTTCAATGAGTGTCACAATCCATCAAGCCCTCCTTCAGACAAGTGTCAGGGCATGTGATGTGCAGAGTCACCTCAACTGCTGATCTCCCAAAATAACATCAGAGGCTCGTGGAAAGGTTAGGATCACGATCAGCCCAAGGATAAAAGGAACATCTTGGCCTAGATGAGGTTTTTAATGGATGATACGAGACCTCGGTGACCATTACAAGCGTCCCATCAAAACCAAAATGAAAGGACTGCTGACCTCTCTGAGAGCCATTTTCTGATGATGATCAATGGTCTTCAGGGTGTGTGGAGTCAGTCTTTGGAGAAGATCATGCTTTGTCTCTCTGATTATCTGTTTTAATTTCTTAGAGGAACATGGCATAGTATAAGACACTGTTACCTACCTCATGGATGCCGTTTCGTTAATTATTCATCACTGATTTGGCGACTGAATGATTCAGGTGTTAATGTTTCACCTTAACTGAAATTATTTTGCTGAACAGTAACGCAAAATAAGTTAACTGAAATTGGTATTGGGAAGAATTACAGCACTCATTGTATGTTTCTAAATATCTTTTGCCCTGAAATTGTAGAATGTCCATCATTTATTCATTTAATTTAATTAGTCGTTACTCATCTGTAGCCTTTGAACAATTAACTGACTGATTAATAAGCCTAATTACGTTTAGGAACCGTTTTCCATCACTGGGCACATGCATCAATCAAACATAAAGGCTGGTTTATATAACTGCATGGTATTATTTTAACACTATTTAAGGTATTATTTTAACAATAACAACAATTCTTCCATCCATCTTCCAAATACTGATACTGGTCACATAGAGTCTATCACAGAACACATAGCGCATAGCAATTGGACACTGGATAGCAGGATATATATTTAAGCACTTAACATTATTATAATTTATTATAACCTTTAATTAATTTTTTAAAAAATGGAATACCCAGTTAAACCTATAATTCTAAGTTACGTAAAAACAATACGCAATATTCTGTTAAATTTCCAGCAAGATGCTACTGTTTTCTGGAACTGAGTGCAGCCGAGACTGTATTTGAGAGGGGCCTGTCACCCAAGAGTGGAAGTCCAAATCGATTCAGTATGAAAAGATGTGGTTCGGCACGCCTGGTCTGGGTCTGCGCTTCTCTGATGGAAAGATGGGGCATTTGGGTGTCATATTGCACCTGGGCTGGCAAGAAAAGCAATTTCGCAGGAAGCCTGAGTCCGACATGGCGGTACTTATCGAGCGTGACCTGGGGCGGGATGAAGACCTGTGTAGCCTGAGCCGTCAATGCATAAAGTGGATCGGCCGCCCCGCTCTCTTTCCAGGTTGAGCTTTTTTCACGCTAACAAACCACTTGCAGGGATGCTATTTCACCACTAGGGCGAGCATCAGCAAGTTGCTGCATGTGACTTTTGCCCCCATCACCGATTGGTCCAGTTACCTATTGAGAGATTGAGGTTGCTCTGTTTCTGTGAACATAGCTGCACACCCTTGCAGGCACTGAACACTTGAAAGATGAAATCCCAGGAATGATATACCTTATCATAATTTCAGCAAATATAAGCTTTCATCATTTAATTCATACTTGGGGCCTGCAAACAATCTTTCTCTGACACGTGGTAAAGCTTCAGTGTTTGCTGGGTCATTGATCGTGGATTTCAGGGAGGGCAAGAGAATCTGAGAACCAAATGATCTGCTTTTCTGTGTCACAGAGTGACCTGAAGAGCAATTTACGTGCATGAGTTTCAGTATCTGGGACAGAAGAATGAGAGTGCACAGTCACCAGATTTAACGCTTACACGCTCCTACAATAATGATGTTACTATGAGAAGCCACCTGACGTTGTGGCCGCTGAGCTGTCCTTTTCTTCACCGTCACTTCAGTGCTTATGACTTTCATGCTATACCAAAACAGTAGCATGGGTCCATGCTCTGCTAACCAAATATAAAGATGTGCCGAATTTGTACAGATTTTGTATGAATTTGGGCACCACAATATGCATCTCTTTAACATTTTCTGCTAAATTTCCTTACCAAATTGTTGGCACAAGTAAACACCTGTATGTTTATGCCCGTCAAAAGCCCTGTTGATTATTGTGCATTCTCCATGTAATTATATCTTGATGTGATATCGTGCAACCCTACCTCTGACATGTAATATCATCTTAACACCCTGTCCTCATTATCAGCAGAGTGGCGGCTCTGAGGCTATGGATCTGGAGGTGTGAATCCCGTTAATGCTAGAAGTGATTCTACTCCGTTGGGCTCTTGAGCAAGGCCATTAACCTGCAATTGCTTCGACATGGGTGGGACGTTAATCTACATCCAGCCCTGGCAGCAGGTCCTCCAACTTACAGGGAAAAATTTGGGGGTTGGTAGCAGGATTGGCGCTCCGGCCACCAGAAAAATCTTCACACTGTTCCATTCCACACAAACTGGTGTGGTGCTGAGGTATCACCTGCAACACGGTTGGACTCGGTTGCTCATCCCTGACATGGTTTCTTGTGTGGTGGGTGTGGCAACCTGTATCAGCATGTACTCCTTACCTCCTCCTTATAGTATAGCAGGACTTAATAGAGTAGTGTGTATAGTATGAGAGATACAAGCAAAAGCATAATGTACTCCACAGATGAGAAAAATTAATTGCTGGTCTTAGGAGGACAGACTTACTGCCATAAATCTGTAAGTTGCTTTAGGTAATACTGTCTGAGCAGCCTAATCAACTAGCTATAATTGTAACAAATCTGTGTATGAATTTGAACGGCACGGGGGGGGTAAGATTCAGTGGCACGCTTCTCATTCCTGATGCGTCTTCTGTGAGAGACACTAATATTTCTACGGCTTCCTCATTATGATGTGGCTATTTCTATTCACGGTCGTCATGGTGATTGCATCCTCTCTGCGGATGAGGTATAGCTCTCTGTCTGAAAAAGATAAGAAGTGCCCAGATAAAAGTGGCTTTTACTGTACACTGAAAGGAATTACCAATGACAATTTTGCATGTTTTCAGCCAAACAGTATATAGGATTATGGGTAATTTTAGCTCATATCATAGTATTATTTCCTTTCTGAAAATCAGGAGATTAAGATAGCAGTGACTAATATGATTCTATGTTGTCCCACTGGTAGATATCCTCATAAGTGGTTGTCTAGATTGATATGTTCAGCTGAATGAGGTACAATAATTGCTTTGATCTTGGAAGCAGCTGTAAGTCGCTTCATTGTTGGTCTGAAGCATTGAAAGTTGCTGTCCTGAAAAATGTCACACTGAGGTAGTTTGGAAACAATGTGAACCCATGTGTGTCTCTTGACCAGGACATCACAACATTTTAGTATTTTACAGAGCCCCATCTGACCTTCCAACCACTTGAGAAATCCTGAAAGATTAAAGATATGGGGGGGGGGGGGTGTCACATTTTTGCTTTGTCAGCAGTTTAGGTGGCGTCAGGATCCCGCCTTCTGCTGCCACCCTTTCAGAAACTGTCTGTCTCGTCTCGAGGTTTAATTAAAATCCCCAAATTGTTTCAGGGGACGGGCTGCTTTACTATGCAATCATTTCAATTTCCTTCAGGATCGAATTTGTGCTTTAGGATTGGTCATGCCCATTTAACACTTGAGCTGACTTTCTGCGATGTAAAAATGATTTTCTATTACCTTTCTCCTTTAAATTCTTAATTTGTTTCATGAGTACGAGGCAGCAGGGCTGGACTAAGATTAAAAATGGGCTCTGGACTTGACAAAATTTCACGGCATGCAATCTCATCAGCCTGCCCAGTATGCTAGATCGTCAGTCCAGACCTGCAAGGCAGGAACATAGTGGTTAAGGGCACCAAGAGCCAAGGGCACTGAACACAATTCCATCCATACATTTTCCATAGCATGTGTCCAACATTTGTGAGTCTACCTCATGTCACGGAAACAGACTCAATTCTTTCCCAGTTTACAGACACCAATTCACTCACTGCATGTAAATATTTAGTTCCCAATTCAAGGGAACGACAGAAACATCTTGATTTGAATCTACAACCATGTTCCTTCACTACTATCCTGACTCATGTCTCAAACCCTGATTGTGAGTGTTGTCTATGGAGTGCTCTGAAGTGCACCATTCACACCAAAGCCGGAATGGCTTGGTTTTCATTATTTTCCACTAGGATTACAGGCTAAAGAGCTCTAAATCTCCGCCTATTATTTCCTAAGGCCAGCTGTGCTTATTGTGTGATAAGACTGACATATCCCCTCCCCCCCATCCCTCCGCTTCAACAAAAAGATTGATCTTCATGACACTGTGAACTACGACATGCTGTATGGCCTGGCATCACAGAGAAAGATTGCAGAGGGATATTGTGCCATGGGTGGAATATTTGGGGACCCGTAGACAAATGGCCTGGCGCAGATAAGACTGGCTTTGTTAGCAGTACAACAGGAAGACAGACCTCGTCACGGGCATCTGTTAGACACGATGAATTAGGGTTAGTGGTTAATTGCTACGTTGAAGCTTGGCCCTTGGGTGTAAGGCCCCGGAAAATGCCTGCCTGATGGTCACTGATGCTACATACTCACCTCCAGAGCCTGAGGCTTTGAGCGGCTATCGCTAGTTCCACAGTAGCCAGCTCTGCTGCAACACCTGTTTCGATAAATAATCACTATCTCTGTAAATCGCCAGTTTTTTTTTCCCCATCAGATCCTGTTTCTTTCCTTCAGGAACTAAAGCCACAATGCATTTATCTGAAGGATAGAGATAATGATGGCCCAGCCATTGTTACACCGCGGTCAGATGTCAGAGTCTATTTAATAAATGAACGTGTACGCGATCCAGGCTCCTGCAAGCAGATACTTTTCCAGCATATGGCCCTCTATGGCAGCCGTGCGGTGTTTAAAGAAACGGCGCTAAATTTATCACTGACACAACAGAAGAGCAATTACAGCCCCTGAAGGCACGAGTACAGCGTGTTTAATTAACTGCTAATTAGCAGCAGGTGATGAGCCGTCCTGCCTCTGTGGTGGAAGAATTAGGAGCCAAAGTGGAATTGTGTCCCCACACCCTCTTACTTTTTCTGTCTTTCTCCCTCTATCTCTCTCTCTCTCTACCTACTGCATTACAGTTCACTTGCCCGAACGCCGCCTGATATGGACAAAGCACTGTAAGTCATGGTTTCCGCACCCGCTTTTATTTGCTGACGTATTACTTTCCCTCCCGCCTTTGATGTTTCAGAGCCGACAGCGTTTTGCCCGTTAGGCGAGTTCAGTCTGCAGAGCTAATTACTGAAGGTCTTGTTTTTCCCAATCAATTTGTCCAATGCTTTTCTAAGGTGTGATTTGGTTACTAGAGTGTGTGATGATATCTGCGACGGCTTAGGTTTCCCTTTTGCTGTTTGTGATGTGCGTAAAATGCTCTTTTTGTGTATCCTGTGTGACACTCCTCACTGTCAATGTTGTGTGTCTGATAAGCCTACTCAGTCCATTAAACACTAGGGGCCTGTAGCACGAAGCCAGACGTCTTACGTAGCCAGATAACTTGTCTGATTTGAGGTAGTCTGGGCTAAATGTAGGGTACCTTAAGTCTGAAAAACTTATCCAGCAAAAAATCTGGCTTTGTGATGTAGGATCCAAATCATCCTTGTCGGCACCAAAATGTGATCCGTGAACTTGTTTGAATAACTGCACTACATGTGCACTACTTTCTGGATTGTGATTCCACTTCATTGCTGTTGAACTGGGATTTTAGGACCTCACAGGGTAAACTCTCCTGATTTTACTCTGTATGATCAGATCCTGAAGAAATACTAAGGATGGCTCATTGTGTGAAGTAGCCAATCTCCGCACGGCTTGGTTCCTGTTCCTTACCTTATTTGTTTTCTGTATCTTCTCATTGTGTGAAGTAGCCAATCTCCACACGGCTTGGTTCCTGTTCCTTACCTTATTTGTTTTCTGTATCTTCTCATTGTGTGAAGTAGCCAATCTCCACACGGCTTGCTTCCTGTTCCTTACCTTATTTGTTTTCTGTATCTTCTCATTGTGTGAAGTAGCCAATCTCCACACGGCTTGGCTCCTGTTCCTTACCTTATTTGTTTTCTGTCTCTTATTGCTGCCTCCTGGTGTCTGCTGCTCCCTGGAAAGTTAAGTAACAACCAGGAAATGCAGGGAGAACAAGATCTTCTCCACCAAAGAGTCCTGCCTAACACTACTTGGGTATGTTGACTCCAGGATAGCAAAGATGGAGTTTATGGCGATTGCAGTCGAGGCACAATTTCAGGTGATGCTTTTCTTGACAGAGATGCTGCTGTATGGAAATGAAAAGACCAGTTCTCCTTTTTCCCTCCAAAATGTTGAAGAAAGCTGTGCAAAAGCCAGATGGGGGTTTTCATTGAAATAGCTGACGAAATAATCTTTGGCACTAGATCATATTTGCCCCAAGGCTTTCTGTATTGCATGAGATGTATGAGTTTAATTTTATGGATCCTGGTTCCCTGTATCGCTAAAACATTCAGTCCTTCTTAATTATACATGCACTGGCTCCTGACTCTTTACTATAATTTATTTTTGTTTGTGCACCTCCCCCTCCCCCCCCCACACCACACACACAGGTTTCTAATTATGTCTTCATGGGGACTCTCCATTCATTTCAATGGGGAGAACTCTAATCCCAACATGACAACCTTAACCCCTACCCAGTCCTAACCTTAACCATGAGTAACCAATCAAAATACGAGACTTTCGGCATTTCTAGTTTTTTGATTGCATTCACAGATCTTTGTGGGGACCTGAAAAAAATGGTCAGCACAATGTCAAAATAACTGGTTTTTATCACATTCTGGGGGCGTTTTGAGCCCCATGAAAGCACATCATCTTCAGGCCCCCAACCCAGACCAATTCAATTATGCTTTAGGGCCCCTAACCTTTCTCCCCTTTATGGCACCCCTGTAAACAAGAAAATGGATACTGATTACAACATGACAACACCATCTCCACCCCCCCCCCCCAGAGCTAAGTGGCTGCCGACGACTGTGGTTAGTCCGCATGTAACCCAGATTTTTATGTCTAGTGCAAACCTTGTGCATAGAGCTGGGCGATATCATATCGATATTATATCGCGCGTGTGCAATAATCACTGGGGCTTCAGATGACAGACGAAGCATTTGGCCGGATGCCATCTTTTCGGTGCTATACGGACATTTATTTACGCCCATAATTTGGTAAGAGGATTAGTAGTGTGGCTTAAATATTAATGAGATGCATTTTATGATACCCATAAGTTAGTAATCTGTATAAACCTTATGTTTCTTAAATTTGATTAGCGGAGCACACCACATAATACTGTTTTGGTATATTACGGTTTGGTATATTATGGTTTGGTATACTACGGTTTGCAATACGCACTGAAGTCGCGGTGAAGAAGAGCAGCCACGACATCTTTTAAAAGAGGAGATCTTGTGGATAACGCAAAAAGACGTCGGCGGTGTGGTGGTACTTTTTGCAGTTCAAAGTCTGACACATTTATTAAATATAAGGAAATGCCGCATTTATACTAACAATGACTTTTAAGCATCATACAAAGCCTCATTAATATTTTAGCCGTACTACTAAACTGCTTAACAAATTGTGGGCGTAAATAAATGTCCGTATAGCACCGAAAAGCTGGCGCTTGGCCAAATGTTGCGCCTGTCATCTGAAGCCATTACTGCACATGCGCGATGCAATATCGATATGATATCGCCCAGCCTTACTCGCGCATGAACTGCGCATCTGCAAGATAATTGATTTGGCGCTTCCAGTAGGTGGCAGTGTTGTCTGTCACACATCAGCAGTCAAAAACTAAAATGTAGAGGAAGAACAGAGGTCATTGTACTAATTATGGTGAACAGGTACCTGCATATCTTTTTTTTCATACTGTCCAGATGTTTTACCAAGGTATGCAGTATTTTAAAAAGCAACACTACTTCAGCAACTGTTAAAACTGTTCATAAAAAGTTTCCCTGTTTCACCACACTGCAATACATCTGCCCTCTCCTGGTCTGATGGAGTATCTCTACTGTATGCATGCACTGACCGCCGCCACCTACGTCTGCAGCCCAATGTAGTAAGAAAACAGGCTGCCACATGCACAGCCGTATGTAACCCGAAAGTACACATGGAAAAGTTAAGTATGAATTGGCCTTAATGGTGTGCCAGACCACGCCCCACCCCCATCCCAGAAAAAGGCCAGTCCAATCATTCCCAGAGGTCTTACCATGTGATGCTGTGATTTGCTGAAACTTTAAAACTGTGGAAGAGAATTGCTCTAGTGATCTCCTGGCCCAGTAATTCTTACTACTGTGGGGTTTACATTCCCCCCTCCCCCATTTGCAGACATTAATATAAAATCACCCAGCTGTGCGAGCTGGTGTGACTGAAGGTGCTGTAGGTCTTATCTTATGGTGGCTGTCCCTCGCAGTGACCTTTCGGCCTCGCTTGCTTCCAGCTGGACTGGCGAGAGAATGTTGCTGTGCCACGCTGAATGGGGTCAGGCAGATCGCGGGCATGCAGGGCACTTGATGGAGGCCCGAATAATAGATTGGGGGTGTGTTTAATGAATGTGGCACCCAGCTGGATCCGGGAGGCAGAGTGAGCGACTGAGGCTTCTTCTCAGACTTCCCAGGCTTCTGTGTCTAGGCTTCATTGACTTTGCCTCCTAACATGATTACAGTACAAGTGCATATTGTCCTTCAGCCAACCTCGTCGCCTTTGTTCTTACTGGCAGGAGTTGCACTCTTACCACCTTACATTGGTGCATATATCTTGGCTGATGTAAGGAAAATGTTTCACAAACTTCAGTCCAAGTAGTTGAACTACTGTAGGAGAAACAGCTCTGGAAAAAAATTGATACCACTGCAAAATATTTGTTCCACTCATTTCTCAATTTATGGGACTTCAATCCTGCTTCTAGGAGCATGTTATGAATTGTCCTAGCAGTGCATTTCACACATTCCCATTCTTTTTGAAGGTCACTTGAAGTCATCCTCTAATTCATGAGAAACTTCCGGATATGCTGACAGTCACTTCTGACATTAGAAAGTCACTTCTCACCTTTAGCTAACTGGTTTCTGGTTGTTCCCAGTGACTCCTGCTTCACATTGTTCTTGTGAACTGCTGTCTTACTGAGCCTGGAAGCAGACTCCCTCGCAGTGCAGATTTATTTATTTTTTTAATATAGTGGTCTCTTAATTTTTTTCCAGAGGGTGTATACAGAGGCAAAGTCAATGGACCTAGAACGTGTAGGGCAGTGTGCGGCTCTGTAGCTTAGAACTCTGTGGTTGATACTGTAGCTCACTGGTTCAAATCTCGTGTCTGACAGTGATGTCCCTATTGGGCACTTGAGCAAGGCCCTTTACCCCAATTCCTCCAGGGGGCACTGAACGGTGACTGGCTCTTTGACCCCAAAATCTTGCTCATCTGTGTATATGTCTGTCTCATGGAGAGCATGATGGGATAGGTGAAAGATACCTGGTCCTCCCATAGGAACGATTGAAGTGTCTCATTTCTATAATTATACAACTAGATCCAGTTTTTACATACCAGCCAAAGCTTGGAAACAATTATGATATGCTGGGGGGCAAAAAAAGTTGTGGGTTGAGTCTCTGGGCCGGCTTTATGTGTGTGGAGTTTGCATGCTCTCTCTGTGTTGTTGTGGGGTTTCCTTCGGGTAATCTGGTTTCCCCCACAGTCCAAAAACATGCTGAAGTTAACTGAAGTTGCCAAATTGTCCATAGATGTGAATGGTGAGTGTGCCCAGCGATGGGTTGGCACCCCATCCTGGGTTATTCCCTACCTTGTGTCCTAAGCTCCTGGGGCTCCACGCCCCTCCGACCCTGCATAGGACAATGGATGGATTGGTGAATAGGCTTGGCTTCAGAGGACCTGCTCTGCTGTTGCATGAGCTGTGAAGATAACCCTGCATACCTCATTGTTCCTAAATAGCCTGGTGGGGCCCAGGCTGTGCCGTCAGCATCAGATCTGCATCAGAGCTGGAGAGAGAGGGAGCTCTGATTCTGTGCTTTTGAATGGAACCCCCCCCCCCCCACCCCCGCTAACCCTGGCCACTGACAGAAGGAAATCCAATAAGCAATAGACAGGTTCTCATTTCATAGTCTGAAAGCCTATCTGGTTTGTGCAACAGGTTTTTGAAGTGGATGGCATTATGATTGGAAGAGTAATTACTCAGTCATCTGCGGTTTCAGTCATCCATGGTTTCAGTCATCTGCAGTTTACTGTGGTCCGAAAAAAACCCAATAATTCCAGAATCGGTTTATAAGTCTCAAACTGCAGGCCAAGCAAGTACTGTATTTTAGCCAGTGAGTATTCACAATAGGTTAAGATATTTTTCTCATTACAGGTTATGTACAGGTACTTAATAAAATATTTTTCATTGCAAAATATGTAACAGTAGCCCGTGTTTTTTCATTGTTCTTTCATCCTTTGAGGGGGATAAAAGGATGTTTTTCATTGCTCTGTCGTTCCTTGATATATGATATTTTTTCTTGAGGATTAGGTTAACATGTAAGAATTCCGTTCATTTGAGAGAGTACAGTACTGTATAATACTGTACAATGTACTTTATTACTGTAATATATGTATGTCCATGAAAGTCATGTTACATATCAGGTCCACGGATGGTTCGCTGTTATCCATGGTTTTAGCTAACCGTGGTAGATCTTTGACCGTATCACCCGGCAGATACGGGAGGGCTACTGTATTCAGCTTTATAGCTGGACATATGGATTAATTTACTTCCCTTCCAAGTGTGAGGTACGAAGTTGCTTTTCCGTCTCTGTCCAGTTGCTAATTTATACTTCAGAGAAATTACGTAAATGCTAAGTGTTCATTCGTTGTTGCTTGGTATACTCTTCAGCTGCCGTTGCTTCTTCCATTTTGGTCTCCTTTCACAAACTGATCATCTAATTTGCAAATGCGCAAGCACAGGTCAGCTTGTCTAATAATCCCAGAGTCGGGTATAAGTGCCACGTTTCCATGACAACCTCCAAGCGATTTTATGATGGGTACCCGAAGTCTTATATTAGCCTGAGGATTAGCAGCATCATGCTGCTCCTGCTGAGGTCCAGCTGTACAGGTCCTAGCTACAAAGGTCTTTCCTTATCTTAAATTTGGACTCTGACTAAGATCTTGGATGCCCAGATCCCAGCGTGATCACTTTCATCTCATTTCCGTTTCTGACAGCCTGCTGTAAAGCAGCCTGATCACCTATCATCCCAGGGACTCTGTTTGTTCTGTAACAACAGGTCCAGCCACATGTCATACATGGCGAGTATGGATGTTTTATCCACTGCTCCAGGTTTTCATCTATTTTTCTGATGAGTCATATGTGCATCCGAATGCTTAGGTGCTGTTATGAATTAAGGAGCAACAGCAACAAATTTTATGCGGTTGAGGTTAAGAGCACAATCTTCTGACTCAGAGGTTCCTGGCTTAAAATTGAGGCTCAAAATAATGTGAGGTGGTGCATGTAGGGAAGACACATCGGATAATAATCTGTGGCTGGGATGGGGGGCGCAGGGACTTCCTCATCACACTTGTGACAAAATGTTCCATTGTTATTAGACCACAATCAATGTTATACTTTTGAAATTGTGATCAATACCTCTATGATACTCCACTCCATCAATCGATCAGTCTGTGTGTGAAATGTCTTTGTGTGTTAATATCTCACTGGCACTTGAGGAATATTATAAATAGTAAAAATAGTATTTTATTGCTCTAAACATCCATAGAGGTGGAGGTACATACTTGTTTGCTGTAAATTACAAAAACATCTTTTTAGCATTCATTGAGTATTGTTCACGCAAGGCTTTGCTTAGATGTCATTAAATGTGTTTGTCTCTTGATTAGACAGGTTTTAGCTGATAGGCTCAGGTCCTCTATGATGCATCTACCGGTTGTGAAGGCTCTTTATCTTTTCATCATGTTACTGAGAGTAGCATTTTTCTGAACTGCTTCAGCTCTGCCACAGTGCAGTGCACTCAAAGGGGTGTACTCCATCTCCAATTGGTTGGCTTAGGTCATGTGGTCTCTGGTCTTGTCATGTCTAGCAGAGGTGGCAAGTTCAGGTCCAGAAAGTAAAAATCTGGACCAAGATTTTGTTTCAACCAACCAGTTGAGTTACTGTGACTCCATTCCCAAATGATTAGTTGAATGAAACAGTTTTTTCTTTTTACTTTCTGGACCTGAACTATCCACCTCTTATGCCTAGAGTTCAGTGTGTGTGCTTGTGTGTGTGTGCACACATGCACATCTGGACAAATGTCCGTCTACCTGTGCCAATGAAAGGGTAATGGGTAGCAGAGTTAGGAAATTCAGGTCCAGAGAGTAAAAATCTAGCCCGGAATTTTGTTTCAACCAACCAGTTGAGTACTCTTTATGCTCAACTGGTTGGTTGAAACAAAATCTTGGTCTGGACATTTACTCTCTGGACCTGAATTACCCAACTCAGATGGGTAGTTAATATAATCACACTCCCTACTGTCAGTAAAGTGGAAATACCAGGCTAAAAACAGCATGCCTTTGAATGTTAATACTGGTTGACTGTCTGTTCCAGTGTCATTACAGTTTGTACCTTTTCTGAAAGTTTAAGGGGGCTGTTAAATTACTGTGACAGACTGTTCCTTCTTCAGCAGCACAGGTCAGAAATATTAAGCTTATTTAGGAGTATTAGGCCTTATTCAGGCATGTTGATTTCTCAGGAGACACATCACTCTACCAAAGAGAGGATTGGGCTGATGCCCCGGATACTCCCATGTGACTTACAAATCCAGGGATAAAATATATATATATACGGATTTGTGAAGAGAAACCTGTCTGAGAATTGCATGTGTTCTTTTCAGGGACAGGACAATCCAGGCCAAGATGTAATACTTTGCAGTAACAGAGCTCTCTGTTGTAAGAGAACATTAATTTGTAAAGGCCAATCTGCAAATTAATTCCCTGTATCTGCAGGGTTTTTTGTAACCTCCAAAATGTTATTCATTTGGACTCCAAGAATCCAAATCCTTCGTCAACACCACACCGCCCGACAGTGTCCGCCTGCCTGCACCCAGAACTTCTCATTTCAGAGTAATGTGCAGGATACTGTATCTCCGGTGGGTATTTTTTGCATACGGCTGTGTTATTTATCATCCCTAGGATGCGAGTTACGCCGTCCGTCCCCTGTGTTACCTGGCAACTGCTGTCTGTGGGGAAAATCATAGCTGAGCAGCCTGGGAGGGCCGTATGTGTGGGGAGGGTGATTTCACATCAGCATTAGCAAGCAAGACCAATTGAAATGGGCGACGTCATATGGTTGTGGGTTGTTTTTTTTTTGCTAGCTAATTATTTTATTTGTATGTACATATTTATATGTGTTATTACTTATGGGGTGGGAGTGAGGCTTAGGCATGGAACCATCTCGCGCTTGACTTGATTTGACAGGAAGAGGAAGTTACCAAGGTCACACCCCCACATATCTGATTCATATTGAAACTGTCCTCTGTAAGGACCAACAAGACTTAACGGTTGGCATTTGTAGTATGAGAAAAATAAGCCGAAGCATAAGGTTTTCTATGAAGGACAAAAATGAATTGCTTTACGAATCTCATAAAGATTTACAGGCAGTGTGTTCATCATAAGAGGCCTGTAATGTGCTTTAGTAATTCCTGACCATCGGGGTAGATGTGTATTCAGAAGTCATGCAGGGGTAGCTGTTGTGTTCAGGGATTGAGTAAGAGGTGGAAATGGCCTCAATCTGATGTACCAAAGAGAACATTGCCTCTGTTATTCAGAGTTTACGGTAATGGCTGGAAATGCACCTGCACCCCCAGATGTGAGCATCGTTAGGCAGATTGTGGCTCTGTGGCAGGAGTCAGTGGGCATCCACGGTGACTGTGGAAATGAGGGAATACACTTGATAAGTTTTCAAGCTAATTTCACAACATATACCCAGGTTTTTGTGCTAAAACCAAAGAATGAATTTAAGCATTCAGGAGACATGGTTCCTTATCAGTATTAATACAGACTCTCCACTACTTACGAATGAGATACGTCCCAAACAGCTGTTCGTAACTTGAAATGTTCGTAAGTCGTTATTCAACATCGTTTTAAGGGTATACGCAAGTACAAAGAACTAGGATGCTGAGATTACGCACGCTACGCTGCTGCACGGCGGGAGTACGCACGCTACGCTGCTGCGCGCTGGGAGTACGCACGCTACGCTGCTGCGCGGTGGGAGTACGCACGCTACGCTGCTGCGCGGTGGGAGTACGCACGCTACGCTGCTGCACGCTGGGAGTACGCGCGCTACGCTGCTGTGCGGTGGGAGTACGCACGCTACGCTGCTGTGCGGCGGGAGTAGCGGCCAGAAGCCGCACTAGGTGGAATTGGCGCAGAAAAAGAAAACTGATGTTGAGGACAGGAAACAGGAGCCCAAATGAACACAATTTGGGCTTACAGTCCTCCTCATTCGTATGTCTGAAAGTTCGTAAGTTGAAAGTTCATAATTAGAGGACCGTCTGTATTACTATGATACTATAGAGGAGCTTCTGCAATGTAAATGTAAATGTTTGTCGTGAATTCCTGGCTGCCCACGGACTGGTGATCTATATATTTTCTGAGCTTTTGAATGATGTTTCTGATCTTCTATGCCAGTGTTTCTCAATCCGGTCCTTGGGGACTCAGTCAGTCCAGGTTTTTGCTCCCTCCCTGCTCCCTGCTCCCTGCTAGACAGTCTGCATTTTTGCTCCCTTTCAGCTCCCACAGAGAGGGAGCAAAAACATGGACTGTGTGGCTCCCCAAGGACTGGATTGAGAAACAGTGATCTATGCTGTCCAGTTCACGTTTACTGGTCTCTTAACAAGCTGCATTTCCCAAGCTCCTCAGCCCAGTAACCAGGCAACAGCCATCAGCTGAACACATGGTCACAGTTCACCAGCCATGGCCAAACTGCTTTTTTGTGTGTGAGAAAATCCTGGTCCACCTGCTCGACTGGGCTTGTTCGCCTCTCTCAAGTATTGATGGGTAGTGATGGGGGATGAGAAGCCAACGGGTGTTGGCTGCCATCTGCTCTGTTGCTGCGCAATTTAGCCTCATGGGAACCAAAATAACATCTGAATGAGTTAAACCAGTTTTCCCACTACTGCTGGATGGTTGCCACTGAAAGGACCTTCCTATATTCATTAAAATTTCTGTAACACCAGTAGGTAGACCCAAGGCTCAGAGCAGTGTCAGTTACGCTGGTGGCTAATGTTAATGTAACAGTCCCAAATGATGTTTCCAGAGTCTGTATGCTGATGTAACCCCCTAGTGGTGAGTGTGAGATATGCAATGACATTGGAGTTCTCTTTGCCTACCCTACCTTGTTCTCCATAGCTTGGGGGTCACAGTGCAGGGTCAGCCAATGCAGCACCCCTGGAGCTGGGGGTTAAGGGCCTTGCTACGGGCCCGAGGACATGTGACTATCCTGAATACAAACTTATTGCTGAGAACAGATTAAAAGGCCACCTAGTGTTCCAGTTTTTGATACAGTCTACTGTGCACATGCTGTAACCTTGGTGTTAGATGTGATGATTATTCATTAAGGCTCATTAATTTTCTGCCTGTCTGGCCAAGTCTGTTGGTTATTGTGTGTAAACTGCCCATCTTAATTGTTAATCTGGGAAATGTCAAATATGGCTTCGCTTCAGTGGGGGCACTGAATGGGAGGCTGGGCGGGCAAGTCCCTCCTCTTCACTGTCGGATCGGGGATTGAGAGATGGCTGCCAGTGACCTCTGATTCCTGGCGCATCCACAGGGGCATCTACAAACGCTTGACAGGTTCTGGCTCTATCTGCCGGGGCTGTAATTAACTGCAGCAATCAAATTACTGTCTGGGGGAGTGGGTGGGGCTTTCACAATAGTGACCAAAAGAGCTTGGCTAGACCACATTCAATATCCTGGCTGGCTTGTTCTGAATGCATCGGATTGATTAAAGAGATTAATCTTCCTCGGGACGTTCTGCTTGTGTGGTTTATGTTGGGAAGCTGCCTCACTTCACCAGTGCAAATGTGCATCACTGCAGATGTTGCGTCTAAATATTTCATATAATCCACAGAAACATGAGTACCGCTCGAGCCACGCCATGTGGTCGAGAAAAATGCAAAACTGTGCCTAATAATCCCTGCTTTCTAACAGAAGGAAAACTATCTGCAATTGATTAGAAATTCAGTCTCTCTGTTGCCTTTTCAAATGGTCTTTTATGAGCAGTAAAATAAAAATCTGCGGTTTTACTTTGTTAAATTGTAAACAGGCAAACCTATAAGATGCAGCACCATCAGCAGTGTAGAAAATCTACAATTTAACTTTTCGGGCTTGTATGCTGTTCCTATCTGCCATGGTGATGCGCAGCCCTATTCTGTGATAATGAAAGTGTATTTAAATGGCACCCGCCCCTCCCCCTTCCCTCACAGATAACACACCTGCTTGGGCACATTGTGCTTCAAATTTAATGGAATAAATGCATTACTCTCCTAACAAACTTTAGCGATCAAGTGATTTGACGGTAACTGTTTTAATGCCTTTTCTTTGGTTTGAGTGCCCTGCGCAAAATTACTGATGTGACCAAACCTTACAGACGTCCAGTGTCTAGTCGAATGAATTTGGCAAGGTTAACTCGTAGAAGGTTATGTCAGAAGGGTACCTCGCCTCTTGCGGTATTTTGGATCTGCTTGTGGATTCTTGTCCACTCTGCTACCAGCGTAATCCTGCCGTGCCGTACTTGTGAATTATCACTTATTGAACCTGGTGTCAAGGATGCAGCCATTGTTCCTGGGTGCTGCCTGACCCTACTCATGGACCGCAAAGGGATAGGGACCTATCCCCGTCTCAAGAAAGTTGTGATCAAGTCCAAGTCGGGTGGAGTAGCCTTATCAGTATTAATGGCCAAATGAAGCTTCATGAACTACTTCCTATATTTTCTGACCCCCACTAGCTTGTGCTTTCTGTTAAAAAAAGGGCACAACGATGTCGCTGGCAGACATCTACAGTCAAAATGTGCATAGATGTGTGCAAGTTAAAACCATGAGACTCTCTGGTCCAATAAAACTCCCTAAACCAAATGTTCTGTAAGGCTGGCATTCCAAAGGACAGTCTGGGAAATGGCAGGATGTAGGAGAGCAGAGTTGTTCTTTAGTTTTAAACTGGGTACAGCAAACAAACACACACAGGCCTGTTACTTTTTTCCATACTCTTACTCTTCCAATTTTGTGTCTAATGGTGCAGATGAAAATGTGATGCAGAATTCTGACACTGAAATGCCATGAAATATGTGGTGCGAGAGTCATTCTGGTGGAAAAGGGTTAGTCGTTATGGTCTGTTGGGTTGGGAATTCGGCCCTGTGGTGTTGCAGAATAGATGAAATGTGCTGAGGCTGTTTATCTGTCGCATTTGTAAACACATCCTGGAGGACATCATGCTACCTTCTGGACTCTGGCAGGGACTCTCCATTTCGTTAAGGGAAGGAACGAAAGGAGCAGCTATTTTAGATTTTTTTGTGTGTGTTTGTTAGTGAAGTTTCCTATTAGCTGCCAGAGCCCAATGCAATCAGCCCCTCTGGGACTTAAACCGAATCCCTTTTGTTTGGCATCCAGTGTTTTCGTACTTAATCAGGAATATTATTTTTCAAACTGGCAGAAATCGAAATGTATTGCTCATTTTGGTTTTCAGCTGTGGCTGAAAGGTGGACAAAAGTGGCATTTTCTTTTGCTAGGGGGTGTTTACGGAAAGGTTGAATCCCGGAAATGTCTACTGCCTCATGGCAGGTTATAAGCCTCAGCATTTTAAAACTATTTCATCTGTCGCTGGATACGAGTGTCATCTTCTTTCCAAGATCTGGGCATGATTCGTCACTTAAGCTTGTTTTGAAGTAAATAAAAAACAGTTATAAATCTTGATGTACAGGATTATGATATAACACTGTTTATTGCGCTTCAAAGTGTCACGATCTGCTCCAGCCTGCCTGGTACTATTCCAGTGCGGGCCAGCAGGTGGGGCTGCTGGTTCTCCTGCATCCTCCTTCCCAACCGGGCTACTATTAATTGCCCATGCTTGGCCCTCCTAAACCCCTCGTTATTCAGGTACATAAATGCTCCATGTCCTGGGTTGCCCAGTTCAATTATTATCCCCTGTACCAGTTGGCTGTTTCTCATCCTGTAGTTGCCTGTACCCCAATAGGGTAAATTATATAGAGCTGAGTCCCATCCTGTAGTTGCCTGTACCCCAACAGGGTAAATTATATAGAGGTGGGTCCCATCCTGTAGTTGCCTGTACCCCAACAGGGTAAATTATATAGAGCTGGGTCCCATCCTGTAGTTGCCTGTACCCCAACAGGGTAAATTATATAGAGCTGGGTCCCATCCTGTAGTTGCCTGTACCCCAACAGGGTAAATTATATAGAGCTGGGTCCCATCCTGTAGTTGCCTGTACCCCAACAGGGTAAATTATATAGAGCTGGGTCCCATCCTGTAGTTGCCTGTACCCCAACAGGGTAAATTATAGAGAGCTGGGTCCCATCCTGTAGTTGCCTGTACCCCAACAGGGTAAATTATATAGAGCTGGGTCCCATCCTGTAGTTGCCTGTACCCCAACAGGGTAAATTATATAGAGCTGGGTCCCATCCTGTAGTTGCCTGTACCCCAACAGGGTAAATTATAGAGAGCTGCATTATTGGCACCAATTCGCGTGAGGGTGAAGACTGTAGTCTCGTGCCAAACCAAAATCTTTATTCTAAATTTTATTTTAAAATCTTTCTTACATCACCTCCTTTCACGATGTGACTATTGCATGTGCCCATTGCATGTGCCCATTGTGACGTCAGAATACACATCAGACATTGCATCCCCCCGCCCCCGGCCACCAATGTCAACTGCATGCTGCATACCATTGCTTTGCTGAACCCCCACTAAGGTTTCCTGATCAATCAGCCCTACCCATGGTTTTCACAGAGCAGATGGACAGAACATTTGCCTAGAAAATATTTCTGCATCTGCCCTGTGCAGATGGCACAATTAGAATCGGGCTACTCTGGTGACAATACATCAATTGCACTCCATTTAACTTTCTAATGCTCTGTATGCAATTTATTTTTAATTGGTTTGAATACATTTTTTGTGCTGATATGACATAATTGTGATACAATGGTCCAGTCATTTCCTTTTAAGATAAAAAAAAACAAAAAAAATATTTTGCTCCTTTTGCACAAAAACACATCTGCTTTGCCAACTGTGAAAGTGGGAAACGTGGTTTGACTCTTCAATCCAGGCTCTAACTTCATAACCCCAAGTCTGTCACATGTTACACCCGTTCAGCCACCTACCCAGCAGCTCTCACAGGGTACCGAATTACCGAAAGCGCCCATTGTGCTTAGATTACTTGGAGTGAAAGTGAGTCGTCATTCCTGGCACAGTGTTCATCTTTCGCTTGCCATTTTCAGTTAGTTTACTTTTTGGAAACGGGGCCGTTCGTTGACATCTTGTGGAATAACTATTAATTAAATATGAATTAGTTGGTTTAATTGCCCTGGGACCCATTGGACATATCACATGTTACAATATGTTTCTAACTGAAACACCAGCCGTTCTCAAACAACTGACTAGCATTTTGCGTGAACCACTTAGTTCCCCATTTATAATGACCGGGGTGGTGGGGGGGAGGGGGGGGGGAACATTGATGACAACAACTATTCCCTTAATGAATCCACCCTTGTCGGCACCTCAAACGGTTATTTGCGTATCTCCTGAAAATGACTTTCAGATGTCTAATTGCCTGTCACACTGTAAATGTTGCCCCCAAAGGAACTGTAAAAATCTGGGAAGGCTTATTAAAAATTAAACGCTGGTCATTAAGGCCCCTATAAATACCAATGGGCCTTGAGGGGCATAATCTGCCAACCCCGTCCGCCTTCTCCAGCAGGGAAGGAATGGCTCAGGACCACCTCCTGTTCATTAGCCATGATTTTGCCACTAATAGCCCTGACATATAAAGGCAGCTTATCCAACTGCTAGTTGGTCGCCACTGGCCTGCATTCTATGTACTCGCAGCAGGGGGCGCCAAAGCACACCTATATTGCTCCTGTAATGGCAATAACTTCTGCCTGGCCATTGGAAGGTGGTGCTCATCGTTTGTGTCATATAGGAATCATGCCACATAAAGTAATGTTGGTATATATCTACTTGGAGCCATTTGTAATGGTTCATGCAGCTGGTTTGGGTAAAAATTTTGTGGGTACATGCTAGGAAAAGCATGGCTCTGCTGTAAAATGCAGATCTACGCTACGGTAAAGTGTTAAAAAAACACCTCAGGCAGTACCTTTTTATTTCTGTGGCTGTTATAGCCATAAGGTCAGCAGTGCTTACTGAACTGGACTGAATTTGGGCCATAGAGCCGTGGATAGAACTTCCCTGCACTGATTTGCATGTGTAGCGTACCTGTTCATTGTTTGTCTTATAAGGTTTTTGTTTTTTTATGTTATGTTGTAGGTAGTAATCTTCCCTCTGTTTCCTCTCCTCTTAAGATTTTTTGTCGGGATGGAAGTTGGATGGAAGAAAGGATTTTATGAGGGAGAACCAAAAAGTCAAGGCAACTTACCCCTTAATTGCAGTAACTGTGTGCAAATGAACATAACAATTAAGTGCTCAAAGTCTTGGTACACATGACTAATTCTGTGAAAACGTTGCAGATTCATTGGTTTTATAACAAACATCCATGGACAAGCAATGTTTAACGTCTATGCAGAAGATATATGCAGATTTTCTTTTTAAATATCATAATTTTTTTTGACTAATTCATTCAGTTCCATTCTTTCCATTATAGCTATTGATTGCAATTGTAGTCACTGGCTCCCAAAGGGATACTAAACACAAACGTTTGGTGTTTTATGTTATTGCAAAGATGGTACTAATTAAAAAGCATGCAGTGAGACTGCTTGGCAATGAACATTTTAACTCAGAGCAGCTCTTTTAGAGCCAGAATTTGGGTTTCAATTTATTTCTATTTGAAATGAATGTTTTACTTAAAACTACTGGTTGTTTCTAAATTGATTTTATATAATATTTACATTATAAACAAATGAATAAAGTAATGATTTATTTATTTATTTTACTTGGTCTTATTTATTCTACTTATTTAAAATTCACTTTATCATTCATGTCATCTCTTGTCATCCTGTTGTCTGTCTTGCTGTCTATGTTCACTGTCTGCAGGAGCTCATGCAAGTAAGCATTTCATTGTACACGGTACTTGTACTTGTACACATGACAATAAAGAATTGAATTGAATTGAATTGATTTTTGGTATGAAACCAATACATTTGCAGTATTTTTACTGAATTAAGCGAGCATCCCAAGACTTTCTGTGAGCAGTGAAAGTTGCTTCTCCACATAATCTCCCTTTCAGGTCGCTGCTCTTCTTATAACGTTCCACGAACCTCTTCATTTCTCGGGAGTAGAAACTTTTCAGCTGCTCTTAGATCTTTTAAGTGGACGTGACAGTCACATGGTGCTAGATCAGGGCTGCAAGGGGGTGTGGAAGGTCTTCATACTGCGGCTGCTGCATTGCCTCCACCCCAGGTCCTCATGCACTTTGGCACGAGTAGATCCGTGTTTCATTGCTTTTGCCCAAAGAAATCTCACTACACTGTGTTGTTCAGCAACGGTACGATAACACAGTTGAGCGTCGATGTGCGTTGGAGCTTCAACTAGACTAAGAGCGGCCTGCTGCACTGCGCAGTCAAACTACCCATAAACCATTGCGAACGTTTTGTTTTGCATCAGCTACAATCTATTGCAGTTTCCACATTATTTTTTAAATAACTTTTGAGTTGTAGTTGTAGCAGCATGGAACAATGCAGTTTTGTTGCTGGTTGAGATTGTAAATCCTTTTTTATTTCAAGAAGATTCTGTAAAGTGTATTGTGCTTTATAAGCATTTGTTTTTTTGTTGCACTTTACCCTTTTGCACGCGTCCGTTACTCCGTCGTATCCTTTACAGAATGGCACTGATTCTGGATCTGTCACCATAACTGTGTTAAAAAGGAGAGGATGGTCATTCGCTAAAAATTCCCGGGTCAGAGAGCATTTTCCACTCTGGCTGCATGGTCACTAAGGGGATAAAGAGCTGGATTTTTTTAATTTTGGTTTTTATTATATTTGCTGTTCGTTAGGCTGTTGGACAAAGGACCAGTTTTGAGGCACCATTTTGAATCATAATTTTGTTAACAGGAATTACATTGTAAGCTGAAAAAATGCTTTATGTGCAAAGCAGAAGGGCCATTGGAACAATTTCAACATGTTACAGCCTAGAATAGGCCGGAATGCATGTATTTGTAGTTGTAGTTGTTTTTTTCTCATACCTCCACTAGATGGCAGTGCTTTATTTAGGGTTTTTACCCAAAGCAACCTTATCACAGTGATGTTAAGAGGCCAACACTGAACACAGGATTTGAACCAACAACCTTCCAATCACGGGACCTGAATCGGTGTCCATCGAAAGGCACATAATGTTGATAGGTATGATTTAACCTCTTCCTAGAGATGAATGAGCTGTTTAAGTGGCAGGCTGTGGAGCAGCCTAGAGTCACCTAAGAAGATGTTAACAGCTTTCAGGGCACTTAAGTCTTTCTTACAAATCGGGATCAATGCAATTGTACTTACAGCAGCACTTTATACTTTAAGAATAGTGATGCCTAATTATCATTGATTCACTGCACAATTGCGTGTCTGTTGTCTTTATTACTTCTACTGTTTTTTTTAAGGGTGCGGCTGCATGAGTAAGAATTACAATGCACATGCTGCACATAGTGAATAAAAGCTCTTAAAGATTTTATTATTATTATTATTAAACTGATGTTTAAAACAATTGCCTGATTTACAGCACAACTGGTCAAACTGCATTCATGCTGATTTTTTAGTTTGGTAATGATCCCTAATATTGCATTGCATTTCCTACATTATCCACACCACTTAAAAATCATTTGCTGACAGGTCCGTCTGTTGTCCTTTAAGAGGAAAGATTTAATTGTTCATTTCACAATGCTGCAAATACTAATTTAAATACAGGGTTTATAATGAATGATAGTTAAGTATTTTATTAAGTGAATCATGGAATTAGTTTTTTTTCAGTAGCACGACAACTTGCCCCACAGACCCTGCCCATAGGGCAGTTGATACCCCTGAATCATCCATCCATCCATCCATAAACACTTATGCTGGGTAGTGTCACAGACTGAAGATTCTATAACATCCAACATCATATTCAAGTACCGAAATCCCAGGAGTCTGTCTGACAGGGGAATGAAGATGTACCTGCAGTTTTTTGACGAGTTGCTGAATGACACCCAGATGGTGACAGTAACTGCCTTTTCAGAGGCTGAGTCTAGTCTCTCCTCCTCCTAACTCACAAGACAGAGCGGTATTGATGTACGGGCAGTATATGGTAATGTCTTGATAGTTTGTGTCGGAGTGGCTGGACTCCAAGAGTATCCCATAAGTCTTTTGTGGAATGTTCCACAACTGATCCCCCATACTGTACTATGACACCATACGTGCATACGTGTATGACACCACACCAGCGTTCTTTGTGTTTGCTTTGAGAGAGGTTACTGTACGCGGACCTGATCCAGGCTAAAGGAGAGCCCAGGGGGCGGGACTACACCAAGCTGTGGCTTGCTTTCTGTCTTGACCTATGACCGGTGCTTCTCATTGGCTAACTGACACTGACAGACACAAGCTCAGCAGCTACACCTCTGATCTCCCTGCCTGTCAGTGGCCCCCACAACCAGCTGCACACAGAGACCCAGACCAGCAGGACATTCAGGAGCTGAGAAGCTCAGAATGGTGACCACAATCCCTGGGGTGACCCGCTGTGTCCTACCCTTCATCAGGGTAATGATATGTGAAATTTCCACAAGTAACACTGCGATATTTATTAAACAAAAGAAGATTAAATTACCTGAAGTAAACCTATAACCAAACAGAACTTATCTGCCAACAGTAAGTCAAATAAGTTGGTAGTGTTGGTGTGAGTCGTCAACAGACACAAGGCAGTGCCAAAAAAATACAATGTGATTATTGCACACGTCATGATGATGACGCTAAAACTATACCGCACAGCCTTAGTAATGAATTTCATTTACTTCAGCAAAATACCCATATATAAAATGTGGTGAAACTGCACAGTAATGTAAACGTGGTAATTTCTTACTTTAATTCATTTTATTTTGCGGTTGATGGAATGTGTAGGGACCCTCACAGGTGACGGGCACAGCATGATTAACTTGACGGTTGTTACGCGGAGGGTTTTAGCTGAGAACATAATAGTGAATGCAAGTACCTCCATTATTAAGTAATAAAACAGATGTGGTTAAGTCCAGTCTCTTCAACTCGCCTTTCGTGGGCCTACAAACCCACCCTCTGGGTGAGTTGAGCCTAACTCCAAAGGAATACTACACCACAACAACTTTGAAAGTTTACAGTAACATTATTAAGTTGATGTGTAATAAGGAGTGAACCTCTGTGCACCATGAGTTAGTGTAGAAAACTGAGACTCTTCTGCCAATTCTGCAATACTGACAGACCGGCACTGACCTCTGACCTTTGACCCGGGCAGCACCAGTGAACCCTGTAAACAGTGACGACCCTCTGCGGAGCGGGTGGCGGCAGCTAGAGCCGGCTGTCAGGACATGACCTCGTCATAATGACTGCTGATGTGGTTTGTCTTTGGTTATCGTTCAATGAGCACTGGTGGTGGGGGGGGGGGGGGGGGGAGTTAAAGATCAGATGGAAGTCAGAAATACAGCAGTTAGGGTGGAGCAAGTTACTCTTTACTCCTTTACTCGTAGTTTTCTGATTAAGGTTTTTTTTTCACCATTGTGTAAGTGAGATTTACACAAGCACAACATTTAGTAGCCGCCTCCATTCTGACATAACATGCATACATGCATGCATACATGTTTATACTGTCTGGCTAAAAAAGACACGGTTTGAATTTAAATCAACAAGTACTTAAGAGCCAATGACTGGATCATTATTACAGCTCAGCAACATTATGCAGCAATAAAGTGAAGTCAGCTGAGTACCTGAATCTCCTGAATGACCAGGTTATCCCATCAATGGGTTTTTTCTGCCCTAATGGCTTGGGCATATTCCATTACGATAATGCCAAGATCCATTGGGCTCGAATTGTCTCACAGTGGTTCATGGAGCATGAGGAGTCATTTTCACACGTGAATTGGCCACCGAAAACTTAACCCCATTGAAATCAATACAAGATATTGATGAGAAATTCATGCAAATGCGGATGAAAAAAATTGTTCAGATGTTGCCTAAGCACGCGGAAACAATGCATTGCCGAATGTACAACATAATCAAAGCTAAAGCGGGTTAAACGAAATATTAAAGCGTGCAACTTTTTGTTTGGCTAGGCAGTATACATGCTTGTATCTTAGTTCTAAATAACTACTGTACGGAATAGGACATAGAAACATATATGTGGGAATTTAATTTTCAAGAAACTGAACATATTGCATTGTTGTGAAATAATGTGAAATATGGCGTATACAGACGGAGGTTTGCATTGCAGTTTAAGGAACTCAATGTGTCGTCGTAATAGTGCAGAAGGGTCAGTCAGAGCAACATTCAAGGTTTTGCGGGGGGGTGGAGTTCATCCTGGAAGGAGCTGTGGGTTTCTGAGTCTGGCTGGGCGGGTCTGTATGGTCCTGTACCTTTTACCTGATGATAAAAGACTGAATAGATCACCCATAATGGGCGGAGTCTAAGGTGACCTAGATAATGATGATTTTGACGATAACGATCATGCAGATTTTCAGTTGTTTATACAAAACACCTTGCACTTCATTAATATTAATACAGAAGATCCACACCCATCATGGAGTAGAATAAGTTCTGTTCTGAAGGCGTAGAAGAGGCAAGCCTGCTGTTTGGACTGGCAATCCCCAGGCTATGAGGCAACGTGGCCGGCTCTCAGTCACACTGGAGGACTCTGTGTGTCACTGGGCCGCATCCGGCACGCCGATGCCCCCCGCCTGTCCGCCTCTGCATGTCTGCGCGTGTGGCTGCGGCGTGGGGCACCGCTGTAATCTTTCTGCGTGTTAATTTGGGATTTTGGTCAATGAGGGATTTGTGATCGCTGAGGGAGAAGCCTGCCTCTCTGTCCTGCTGCTCGGCTCCTCTCCCTCCTCTGCACCGTTGTCATGTATCTGAGGCTTTGGGTTCATTTTGTCTGGTGAATAATTTCTAAGAAAAACAGGCTTGGCTCCTCTCCGCCAGACTGATCTGCAGATAGTACAGATGTACAAAAACCCACTCGCTCATCTTCCTGTCACATGCCTGTCCCAGAAATGACTGAATTCATACAAAGAAAGAGACGCACTGACTTAATTGGGCTTTGTTGTGTGTGGAGTGTGTCCTTCCCACTATGCGTGCCTAGATGCTCAGACATACACAGGCTAAACTAATCTATCTGCGACATTCAGCTGTGATAGCTGAGAGTTTGAACAGGAAAAAATAAATATAAAAGTTATTTTTCACCACTTTCCAACAGAGATGTTAGTATTCCACTATGGCTGCCCTCCTCTGTCACCTTTATGCTGTCGATTTGTGGGACAGCCACACATGCAGGCATGCTGTTTTAACATCTTCATCCAATGAGTGACCGATCATTTGTGGGAAGCTGTGCTGTCTGGTGCTGCCACCTGGTGGCCAGCTGCCTGGTCCACCCCTGCATCATCTGTTCTGTTAAAACATCACAGGCCTATTTTTTTTCCATATGGCCGACTTCCTCTTTAAGCCGAACCACAGACTCCATTCATTCGCTCACACAGATACTTACAAATCAATTTGCAGGCTGTGCCTTTGGTGGACACAAACTGAGAGACTGAACTTACAAAAAAGGTGGGCATTTCTTTCATCCAGTCAGGGGGGCGATTGACCCTTGGGGGGGCCCAATCATTAGTAGCATTGCCACTTTCAAACTAAAGAAAATCCTCCCGCCACCCGCCAGGTCCCGGATGATTAAATATGCAGAAGGTTAAATTTATCCCGTAAAGTTTTGACGAAATGTGTAAGAAAATACAGTAAAAACTGCCAAATACATTTCAAAAATTGACTGAGACTGAGACAAAAAAATAGTGGGGATGTAGCCCACATATATAAGGCCAGGAATTGCCGCTATACTCAGCTCAATGGAATAACTTACACATGTTCATTAGGAGGACTAACATAGACTGTGATGAGCAGGGGAGAGTGGCCTCTGGCCCGGCACAAAGACCTAGACCGCGATGAGCACGGGAGAGCGCTCTCTGGCCCGGCAGGAAAACATAGACCGTGATTAGCACGGGAGACCGCTCTCTGGCCCGGCAGGAAAACATAGACCGTGATTAGCACGGGAGAGCGCTCTCTGGCCCGGCAGGAAGCTCCGCCTCCTCCCATGAGCACTTGCTGTCCTGACACGGCGGACTGGCTGCTTCATGGATTCTGCCAGTCTGTCTTGCAAATTCTTGTTTTCTTCTTTCTTCTTGTTTTCTTCTTTCTTCTTGTTTTCTTCTTGTCTTATGCTACTTCTCTTGCATGAGCTCCACAGCTTAATGCCGGGCAGCGGACACTCGCTTTGTTCCGCACCGACCAGCCCACGGACAAAGCGCACTTTAGCTGTGAGCGGGTCTGAGCGACGATGAGGCCCCTGGTGGAGGGGAGCGAGGATCTCACAGGTCCCGATTGTGTTGAGCAATAATTTGCACAAGATGGCCATTGTTGCCTGGCGACACCTGAACCTTTGGCAGACACGCTGATCATTGGGCTCTGTGGAGGGGGGGTGGCGCGGAGAACCATTTTCTCTCTGGCTCATAACATTTTTCCTTGGTATGTAATAGTCCCCTTTGTAATTTATCCATTAGGACGGGGGCTGGGGGGGGGGGGGTTGTTACTGCGTGCTTATCACAAGCAAACTAGGCTTATAACGGACCCTTTCAGAGTCGCCCACCCTGTTACTGTAGTACTGAGGAGTTTTTATACAAAATGTCAGCCCCGTGCCAGTGTGAGATCACCGCACAAGCATGATGAGGCTATTGTTTCGCTGTAGTGGTCAGTAAGATCTCTGGGAGCATTCTGTAGTGCAGACTGATTGTGTTTCTTGAGTTTCACTCAATGTTTATGTAGATAACTGGGGACAAGGGCTGCATTTTGCAGCTCCAGTACCTCACTGTGGAAACCAACGGCCTTTCCTAGCCATTGTGATTTTTCTGTCCTGCAGGATCGCTTCTCCACCTAATGAAGCCCACCAGGCCATATCTTGACTCAGATGTCCAGCATTCCACATTTCATAGCTGTCTTTACATACAAGCTGAGACCTGACTTATTGGCTAGGTCACCTGATCGAGTTTACTTTGTTAATAAATTCACTTTTTTACAGATTCACAAAAACACTCCCAACCTTAACGTTACAGCACATATTCATTGAAATATTTATTTTTGAATGCTTAAAAACTATTAAATATTTACATGACGCTTGTGGCTGCAGGAAACCTGTATTAAATGAATAGACAGTAGGCTATATTTTTACACGTACTATAAAAAGTTCAAGAAAAGTCCCGTTGGCAAATAAAACATGCCTTCAGGTTGGAATCACTCCCGAACCAGGAAGTTCCAAATCAAAAATGTATCTCTGGTCTCTCTGAACAAGAAACGAGGTGAGGTTTATATATATATATAAAATCTTTTTTTGGCAGGTGTGTCGTCTGAGAGATTTTTTTAGGAAGCCAGAAGGAGTCTGGGGGAATGAAATGCCCCATGTTAATTCAGACACATAAATGCAAACATTGTGTGACGTGCAGGTTGAACTGGGTAATGGAATGGAGACGCGAGACATGAATGGTGCGATTGAGGGGCCGGAACTGATGGGACGCGATGGGAACCTCCTCCAGATGTGGGGCCATGGCTGGCGGGGGGCCAGACAGGAAGTTGAGGCCGAGGGCAAGCAGCTGGGCTCACGGCGGAGCCTGTCTGGATCATGGTTAGGCTAGACTTGGGGGGGGGAACAAAGTGCTGCTGTATTTCCTCCTTGTGGTGGCGGGCGGGCGGGCGGGCGGGCGGGCAGTAAGAGAAAGCCACCCTTGTCATCTCGCGGCTCCACTGCAGGTGCACTTTCTCCCACGGGACTGTGGGTCTGGTTTGATGTGACCGGCCCTTTAAGGAACGAATCACGCAGGGGGGGGGGGGGTGTTTTTTGAGCTGGCGGGCCCTCTGCTAGATGGCAACGCCATGAGCACATCTGGACACATCTGTTGCCTTCTCCCTCTTTTCAGGGAGTAGCCTGCTTTATGACTGAGATTCATGAACGTAACGAGGGCGCCGTGCTGAGACGACACTCTCGCTGTGCAGACACCCCTGCCGGGCAGATCAGCACTTCTTAATATGTCTAAAGAGCAAATGGTGGTTTAAATAAAGTACGTAGTATGACAGAAAAATGAAATGCAAAGGAGAATTCTTTCTTCAGATTTGCTTGCCATTTTCTAAGGCTTTGCTGAATTTCTGCATACAGAAAGTTACTCCTCCGGGAACGGGGAGGGACAGAGCAGGGCGGACCAGGCCGGGACGGCAGGGAGGGCCAGGCCGGGACAGGGAACTTTCACAGAATGGCTCTCGAGGTTTCTCCCGAAAGGCCACAGCACGGCTTAGCTTTGAGAACGAGACAAAAACAAACTGCCCGCGTGTTTGCGTGAGAGTAGACTTTAACACAAGTATTTTCTTGTGTGCGGCTTCTCGACGTATTGTAGTTATTAAAGTCAATTGTAGTCAATAAGAAAGGAGTCTTTGTCAACGATACTGTCTGAAGCCAATCACAAGGGACACGCAGTGCCAGAGAGCCAATCTCCTTTCGACCACAGCATTCCTCGGGTGTTTGGTAAGCCCGGTGGGGGTCTATCTCCCTCTCCCCCTCTGCTCTCCGGGATGGATTCCTCATTCGATTTTAATTAAAAGTCCCTCGTGGTTCGGCGTACCTCTCCGGCAGCTGTGGTCCCCATTACCTCACACTGCAATGCGTCGTGCCAGCCTTGTCTCCTGATCTACAAGGTCAGGGGTGAGGGCACTCCCCCCCCCCCCCCCCCCCCCTTCGGTGCCTGGCAAATCTTGCGAGCCCTTTCTGCTGGAGGACTTTCTGTGACATGAATCAGGAGGTTTGGCCTGAGTTTGTGTGGGCCGAGCAGTGGTGCTGAGAAAGGGGATTAACCAAAACATGATTTAATGTCATTATATCATTATTTCCTGAATATAAGAGGAAACTGTTATGCTCAGGTCCCAGGCTGTGTTGTGTGAATCGTTGCTTTTTTAAAATCCTTTTGAAATCGGAGTGCAAAGGTGGAAAATGTATGTCATTTTTTTATTAATATTGCAGAGCTGTGTATCATTTATATTGCTTAATGTGAAGCTGAGAGGTGGGGGCAGCCAGAGGATGGGAAACAACCATACGGAGGTGGAGAGTTCACATCCAGAAAGTGCAAATCCAGACCGAGGTTTTGTTTCAACCAACCAGCTGAGAACTCTGCGACTCTTCTATACTCACCTGGTTGGTTGAAACAAAACCTCGGTCTGGATTTGTCCTTTTCGGACCTGAAATTTCCACCTCACCTAACGCTGGAAAGGCATCTGCTGGAAAGGTCTCTGCACCTTCACAGGTTTCGGGGAAACTGCGCCAAATGTGTACAAATTCTTTTTGCTGAAAGAGCTTATGTGGAGATGATTGTTCGTGTCCCTCCTGCACTCACACTCATCCCCCCACCATTTCTGATGTGAATAGATAAGGATGAAGGTACATTTTCTTCATGAGAACACAAAGGTCCCCATTCATTAGGCTGGGAGGGAGGTGACCGCAGTGCCATGCTTGGTTCAGCAGCCAGAGTGATACTGACTGCACCCTGGTGCCTTGTGAGGATGTGGTGGTCAGATCCAGAACCAAAGCAAACTGCACGCCATCTTGGCCATGTTGGGTCCTTCGGACCTGGAGGTTCGAGTGTGTAGATGGGGGTGAAGTGGATGTCAGGGGCTGTGTGCCGTGGAGGGGGCCTGGCGGGTGCCGCAGAACCGGGGGGCACCCAGGCCAGCGCCCGGATATCGGTAACTTTTGGAGCATCGTTAAGAATGCAGTGATGGCTAATCAATGAAAAATAACCTACAGATGATTTAATGCAAACCGACAGAACTTGATTATGAAAAGACTGAACTACCTGTATTTTTTTTAAAGATTATATCTGAGGTTTTCAATAGCAAACGGATAACTAGAGTAACTCTTTCCCCCCCACCCCCACCCCCCACCGCTGCCCTTGTACAGATGTGTTCCCTGGTCCATGGGGCATTTTATAAAACTTTAGGGAGCTGGGCTCATATCTGTCACACCAGTGACAATGCTGTTTTCTTGCTGGTGCTCATGGGTGTGAGGAGAGTCACCTGAAACTTACATGGGACTGAGAAGCCCTCCATCACCTCCAGAATGTGTGATTCTTTTGTCTGTGGAGCTCCTGTCTGTGTCTAAGCTACCCCCCCCCCCCCACAACCCCACAAACCATCTTACCCTGAATTTTACCTTCCATGTCTGCTCAGGCCAACAAGTGTAACTCAAGAGAGAAGCCACTTTGGGCTGACCTAGCCTGGAGAAACTAGATCTACATGCAGTAGAGATGGACAGAGATTACCCCTTTTTATGCAACTCGCACTCTGAGATGAACCCAGTGGAGAGGCAAACTGGAGTATCTGACCAGCACGTTTTCAGTGTTTAATTACACTGGTCCTTCTGTGAAGTCACATCCAGCTCATTGCATTGGAATCCCGTGGCCGTTATGGTTTTCTCCTCAGTCCACACCAAACAGCCATAAACTTCAAGAGAAGCTGTTTTCCCACCAGATGTGGGAGTGCGGTGTTTCCATGGAGATGCGAGGATTCCAGCAGAGCTGCCGTTCTGCTTTTGTTACCAAGGACTAACTGGATTAACTGCAGGCTGTTTCTCTCACCTGGGCGTATGGGTCATTTTCCAAAACTATGATGCTTAAAACACAAGCATTAAAGGATTTGATTTTGGACAAGGTAAAATAGATTCACTGTTTTTGTGAGCCACTCCTGAAGTTTATTGTAGATCAGTTTCTGATGAACATGTAGTCATGAGGGTTTATCGGCGCTGCAGCTCTATATTTAGCTTTTTATGTTGGTTTTAGGTTTTGTTTCTAGTTGTCGGGCAGGTTGAAACCTGTGAGCCAGTGCGTAAGTGCTGTCAGAGTGGAATGGCTATAGACTGGGTCTCTGTGAGAAGCGTAATTCTGGATCCTGAAGGATATTCTTACGCAAAGCCAGCGGGAGTGTTTTCGTAACGACGCACGACTCTTCCCGGCATTTCGATGAGGAAAGAACTTCACCCAACAGAGACGATGACGTACAATCAGCAACATTCAGTACGTTATTTTATAGGAAACTGGGAGTTCAACATTGCAAAACCTCAAGCACCCCCCCCCCCCCCTCCAGTCTCTTCGTCATGTAGTCCTGGTGCCGATTTTCTGATTTTTAAGACTGACCGTGACCAATGGTCAGTAGGCTTTGTGGTTATCTCTGTAGGCTTTGGCCATATATGGCTCTGTAGCTGTGCGTTTGGTGAGGGGGCAGTCTCGCTGAGGGAATCGGGAAATCGAGACTGTTCTGTTGATCCATTCCACCTGTTCTTTGTTTTGCTCTCCCAGTTAAAGGTTGGTTTCTCTCTGTAGCTTGCCCCAGTTAACGTGACTGGAACCAGATGCGGGTGCTGATGACCATTACTCTCTAATCTTCAAAACCCAGACCGCTTTTTGGGAATTCTCACTAATAAAGCAGCTTTGTTTTATTTAACTTCGTTTTTCTTCTTCCCGGTTTCTGACATTCTCCGTACCCATATCTGTCCCCTTGAACCAGAAAAAGTCTTGTTCTGTACAGCATTTGCAAGCTTGATGGCTCCATTTGCAATCGAAGAAAAGTGACTTTGGAAAAGTCTGTCAGTCACAACAGGCAGTGGTTGACATCTGACCCTGACTGAACTCGCGTGTCACTTGGTTTGGAGGACTTGATTGGACGTAGGGGTGAATGTGCAAAGGGCCGAGATGTGACGTGTGCCAGGGTGCGAAGCACTGCTTCACTGAGACGCCGTCACTGAGGTCCGCTTTGTTATGTCTCAAGGCTTAAATTCAGACAAACGGCCATTGTCTTCTTGGCATCCGCAGCCAGCTTTTGCTAAACAAAGGACTGACTTATCAGTTCCATTGCCTGGGTGGTAGGTGCAGGCCGAAGGTGTCGACTTGCTGAGCAAGATGACAATAATACTGATTAGTACTGAACAAGGATTCTCTCTGAGTGGAGTGCATGACAGAACACTGGAATTAATTGCTGGTTTGGGGTAAATTGTGAAACAACGGTGGAGCAGACAATCACAAGACTGAAACACCCATCCATCCATCCATCCATCCATATTCTATACCGGTTTGTCTTGTGCAGAGTTGCAGGGATCTGGAGCCTTTTTCCAAAGCCATGGCCGTAAAGCGGAGAACAACCCAAAATCAGAATCGGAATCATTTTTAAAGACCGCATGATGGTCGGCGGAATTTGCTTTAGGTACGGCATGGTAGATTAAACATCATGTTAGACAGTCAAGAGAAGAAAAAAATAATGACTAGCATAAATAATGACTAGCATACATAAAATGTACAGTACCCAGATACCACAAGCTAAAATTCACAGCCAATATTTATAATTTTTACAGTATTGACAGGAGAATTCAGTGCATCTATGCATGTAACCTCTGCCAGTGTTAGAGATCGTGATCTGAGTCCTTATTGCAGTGGGGATAAAACCATTTTTAAAATGGGACATACAATTATAGCAAAAAGATAAAATGGAGATGAGGCCCTTTTTAAAGTTTGTACAAAGGACATTTCATAAAAATTAAAAAATTCTAGACTGCAAACAAATTCACCCAATACCTGCAAACACAGTAGCTCTTCCTCAAATCTGACCCTATTTAAACCCTGAAGTAGAGCCCACGCTGTAGACCGGGCATCAGTCACACTCAACATACTACTGGCTCACAAGAGTCTCTTAACACACAACTTAACACAACAAATTATTTGTTATTCATTTAACACTAAGTGTCATGCATTTGGAATGTGGAAGGAAAGTGGAGTTCATACTTATTGGTATTCAATTCAGCTCATTTTATTGTTGTATAATGCTTTTTCAAACAAAGCCACACCACAGGTTTTATAAATGATCTGGAAACAATTAAACAATTAAAGTCAAGGGAAGCATATATACAGATTACTGTATATATTGTGTGTTACTGATGATCATGTGTGTTAAGCTATAGAGATGTCTCATTCCGAAAGGCCGTAATTGAAGGGGAACTAGATAAGGTGCCAACAACACAGTCATGCCAGCGCACAGTATTTGATGCAAGTAAGACCGGGAATCTGTAATAGTGTTGGACTGGGCAGGATGAGGTCCCAGTAAAAAAAGAACAGGATACATTAAAGCATTGAAGTGTTTCTCAAACGGGTCCTTGGGGACCCCCAGACAGCCTCTACTATTTTGCTACTAGGAGCTGAAATGGAGCAAAACCTTGGACCATCTGGGGGTCACTGAGGACCAGGTTGAAAAACGCTGCATTAAAGTTCAGATGTGTTGCCCCCATTGAGCAGAGGTGGAAAGTTTAGGTCCAGAAAGTACAAATCCAGACCAAGATTTTGTTTCGACCAACCAGCTGAGGTCTCTGTGACTGTGACTCTCTATATTCGACTGGTTGGTTGAAACAAATATCTTGGTCTGGACATGAACTTTGCACCTCTGCCACTGAGGGTGTTACGTGGTTCTCTCATAGATGAGGGATCCTCGAGCAGCACAACTCATACCCAACTAAAGTAGCCTCAGAAAAATGTATATGGTTTATATCTACTGTAGTCAGATGTTCAGGCTTTTCAGTCTGTATTTAAACCATTTAAAACTGAGGGTTGTGGATGGCTTGGAGAGTTAGGATGCTGTGTTTGTGATCGGAAAGGTCGATGGTTTGAATCTTAGAGTGGGCAGAGAGATTCCACCACTGAGGCCCTTAATCCTTAATTGCTTCAGGGACTGTGGATCTGCTTTTGATTTATACGTCACTTCGGATAAAAGCACTTGCTAAATTAAGAAATTGTGATCTTACGGCATCTTTCTTTTACCAGCAACTTAAAGCCCACTTTCACTTCAGGACTTTGAAAACTGGGAACGGGCTGTGAGGTTTCCCCCGTGACACGCCTGACCCATGTGCTCCTGCTGAGGGATTGGGGGGTGGGGGCAGTGGGACCCATGTGAAGCCTCCTTTAGCCCAACCAGGGGACAAGTGGCCAGCAAACTAGGCTGACTTCTGCGGCTGTGAAAACGTTAATTCTAAATGTTATTCTTTTCAGTGTCAAAGAGGACATTGTGCTGGGATCCAGAAGGACACAGCAACCTATAAAAGGCTCTTTTTTTTTCTTTTGCGCCCCCCCTCGCGCTCTCTCAGCAGCTGCCTGCTGCCTGCGGACAGTGTGACCAGTCCCGGCAGACGTCTGTAAGCCCAGCTCTCCTCCGCTAGAGCCGCTTGTCTGGCTCGGACAATGGGGCCAATTCATCACCCCTGTTGTGGGTTTGCATTGGTATGGAGGTCCTGCCTCTCTGCTTCCCTCCCCACCCCCCCCCCCCACCCCCAGCTTACGCCTGAGGAGAATCTGTAAGTTATCTTCCTCTTTCTATGGCCGATTGCTATAAGATACTTCTGCAGCTCTTCGGCAGATTCCTTCAGGTGCTTCTGCCTTTTCTTGGTGGAAGTGAATCTAAATTCTGCTTTTTGCAAGGGGCTGCCGGTCTTTACCACAGGCTTCTAGTTTTCTTGGATACGTCAGAGGTTGGTGCATCTGCCTCCGTGGAGGCTGCCTTGGGTTTAACCTCAGCTGCCCATGTCGAAAAAAACTTCGCTTCCTAGCGATCGATCTTAAACATGCCGTTATATTGAACTAGATGTGATTACCCAAGCTTGCTTGGTATAGTTACGTCTGTTTTTGGGTGTCGTGTCCTGTCATTTATCTCTGGCTCGGGAGGTATGCCTTATGGCCAATTCAATCCACATGACGGCTGAAATCTTTAATGTCAAAGGTCAACTAAACGTTGACGTTGAGGTCTTTTTCCTTCCCCAGCATGAATTCCAAATGGAGGCCCTGAAGTTGAGCCCCCAAAACAGAGCCTGGAGCCTAAACACTGCCATGAGTTTGGGGTCGGCGCTGAGGTTCCTGATCCACTGCATATGTAGGGTTTGACCAGAGATCAATACCTGCAGCTGTGCACAGAAATGCCCCCCACAGTCCCAGAAAGTCTCCTGGTTTCTGTTCTGGTACATCGATCAATGTGCACGTATCTACGTGCAGTGCTGTTTTAGAACCATTTTGACATTTAGGTAATGTGTCAGCTAAAATGTAACATAAGTTAATCCTTAAATGTAATTGTTGTATATTTAAGAGTCTGAATCATTTTTACTTCTGGGAGAAGAACAAACTTTCATTGTCGTAACCAAGACCATGTGGATTATGGAAGCAGGTGCTGCAGCCGCAGTTCCCCAGCCCACCTGCGGGTGGCGCACTTTCAGAGGCCAGCGTCATGGCGCCACTGTGTTTCCAGGCTGCCGAGTTATCAAACTGAGACTATTTTTTATGAGGGAAGACAATGGAACCCTTATTGCATAACTGCCTCCTGCAACCTCAGGTGTGCGGGACATAGATCGTTTGAGACCCGCTTCCTGTGTGGGTGGCAGATCCCCACGTGTGTCCGCACATACTGTCTCCTCGCTCTCTATTAAAACCCAGATATTTTCTAATAATATCACAGAACCCACTACAATAAAACAGACAAGGCATAAAAGTCAAGGACAGGCTGCCCTCATTATTGGCGCGGGATTAGAACTGAGCAGTGAATCCACGCCCTACACGAGCCACACGACCAAATCCCTGCTCCTGGATGACATCCAAATCACCAGCACCAACCTGCATGGAGCCCTCCTCCCAGAGTGCGGACCTGTACTGGGGAGATGGGCGCCGTGTTCCAGTATTCCGGGAATCTACGTAAACCTCTCAGGATTAACTGGGAAGAGATCTGGGCACACACCTCTGGACCAGAGGATGATCTAGATGTGGGCGATGGTTAAGCTCCTAATGCACTGTGGCCCATCAGGACGTCAAAATGTTTTTGCAAAAATACACTATGTGTGTGTGTGTGTGTGTCTTATGTGAGGTGTCATCTTTTGTTTTTATTTCAATGTACCCTCTGCATAGTCCAGGAACATGCTGGACCATTTGGGCTGTGAGATGATCCATGTAGCTTGTTTTGTGTGTTGTGTGCTTGCCTTTGCATTCCCCCCCCCCGAATGACCTTCTGAATTACCCCTGGACTCACCCACAGACACTGAATGGGGCAAAGCCGCACTCAGAAGAAAAATGGTGCCACCCTGACCAATCATATTAATCATATATTATTGTGCTGCTCTGGCCAATCATATTCACCTACATGCTTCTCTGGCCAATCGTAGTAACCTATGTGCTGCTCTGGCCAGTTGTATTAGCCTGCGTGTTGCTGTAGCCAATCGTGTTACCCTGCATGTCGCTGGGGCGTGAATCACTCCTTTATGTGACCCTCGGCCTCCGTGTGGCACCTGCATGACTAACGCTGTGAACAATGCCCTTCCTGAGCGCTGATGTCATCCAGCACTGTGCAAGCAGAAGAGGCGTGAAGCGCAGCACACAGGCCTGTCCGAGAGCCGACACAATTGTGATCGAACCCAGAGCGCCATGTGACTTCGCTGACACATGAGGAGGCATAACAGGCCCCAATCAACTGAGGCGACGCCAGCTCCAATTAACCAACGAAATGGAACATGATGATCATAAGCCCTAGAATATGTGAGGATAACTGTGCTGTTCAAAAACAAACTTCAAAAACTCTCAGGTTTAGTACCTAAAATGCCTCTGCAGCTGTCCATAAGCACTACTGTACTGCCGTTTCCATAAGGACAGTCACGGGCATCACCAGCACTGTACTGGCCCCCCAAAATCTATCCTTGCTGCATCACTGCTTGGTAAAAAATACCAAGAATAACCCCCTTTCCTGGTTTGGAAAATTCTATGTACTGTGGAAGCTGTGTTTCGTCAGATGCAAAGTGTCACCCCAAGTAGGGGGCCCAAGGTGACATTTTGGCAAAGGCCCAGAATTCCTAGCTGCACTAATCGGGACTGTAGTTCCTTTTTTAGTTCCCAGTTAAAAATTGAGGAATGACTAATAATACATAGTAGTGGTATAAGCAGAGTCTCCCTGCTTCTCATGAGTCTGTAGGCCTCTCATCAAGGTTGCTGTGGAAGGTCATCCTGTTCATGGGTGACCAGACACCCATGACCGTGTGTACACCCTCTCAAGCTCTGTCACCCAGGACTGGTGCGGCTTGTTGGTACACTTTACCCTGCACACGTGCCTGCGTGATGGTGAGGTGTGCGGTCCAGCTCCAACGTGTGTTCCGGGTCCCGTCTGACGTGCCACGAATCACCGCGGACATGGTAGCCGGCTGGAGTTACCACCTCAGCTTGGGGAAGCATCACCGCGTCTTGCAGGGGTACACTGGCTGCACTACAGATGCATCAGCGGGCCGTGTTGACGTTCACTGCATCCCAAACATGGCCACCGATTTTCAGAGGCTCCGCCTTCCTGAGCACGGCTTGCCTGCGTGGGCTGGACCCTCCGTAGATATCAGCTCTACAGAGCAGAGCAGGGAGCACCATTCTCCAGATGAGTGATGTATCTGTTTGCCAATTCCTGTTTTCAAATACTTGATTCCAGCACAACCCTTCAGTGTTCTGGTTTGTTCAATGATGCCGATGTTCACTATCATTTCACCGCTTCTTCTTCTTATGTCCTTCATTGTACCATGACCATTTTCATTTCACTTCCCAGAATGCATTTCCAAACCGGAATGCATTTCCTGGAAACATATGCTTTTCCTAATTGACAGCTAGACAACCTTCAGTTAACTTGGTGGCACACAAAATGAAAATGAAGCAATGCTTTATTTGCCATTTGCAGAAGCACGAGCGCAGGTACAGACCCTGCTGGTGGGTGGGCCCTGTATCAGTGTAGCGAAGTGCACTGCTGTATCGACGGCTTAATCCGCACCCCAGTGATCTCCACATGCTTTCTGCAAGTTGTATTTGAGGTGAAAAATGAAGCGATGCTTTTTGCCTTTTGCATAAGCACATCAGAATGCATCTTTTCGCATATCCCATTTTGCTCTCCTTAGAAACTCTCACACCCTCATATACGATTGAGGAGCCTTGGGTCCCAGCACAGGGTCAGGTCACTTATCCTGTGGCCTTGGAGCCAGTATAGACCCCAGAGAGCCTGAGGACAGAAGGGGAGGTCCTTTAGCCTTTGGACTTGATGCAAGAGTTTTGCTGAATAAGGGTAAAATGTGGGTTTGAGGAATGCGGAGCTTCCGCGCTTGCTTCAGCAGTCTGGGAGGGGCGTTCTGGGTCAGCCATGTGCCCTGTCACCTTGAATCCACCATGCCAGTTTTTACAGCCCCCATGTACTTGCAATGGCATGATGCAGTGACCGAACACCTCCCCCCTGGCCCTAGGTTTCCTACCCGAAACAAGCAGATGTGCTCTGTGGGGCGGGGGTCTCCCTGACTACGCTGTGTGTTAGGACTACGCCGCTCGCTAACCACTTGTAGTCTGTGGTTCCGCGCGTGAGCATGGCGAGTTAATGTCTCTGAGTGAGTGCACAAACGCTGCCTTCAGCATCGGCGGCTCAATGACGGAGCCAGCGGGGCAAAGGGGGCATGGGGGCCACATGAAAGGGGCGGGAAGGGACAGAGGGCTTCCACGCCGGAATGAGAGGGTGTGCGCGGGAATGTGCCGGGATCCTTCAGACTCAACATCTCACTTGAGGTGATGAAGCGAGCCTTGCTAGGGGTGTATTGTTTGGGCTGCATAGAGGACAGGTGGGCAGGTATGAACCCAACCCCCCAGTCAGGCCACACTCTGTCCCCCGCCCCCCCCCAATCCCCCGAACCCCCCACCTGAGAAGTCATCAAATATCCTGGCAGCCACTTTAAGTGGGATGCATGTGATATTATCGCTGCCTGCATGCTCTCTCCCAGCGTGATGGTAATCGTATGGAAGTGCCACCGAGGTTGAACGTGCTACAAGCTAGTTGCAGCTGCAGGCTCGCTGCCACCCCGCAACACACACACACACACTCACACACACACTCACTCGTTTAACTGTTTCAGAAATATGGAACCTTAACTACACTGACCTCCACAAACCCCAGATCTCAGCTCATAGAGATCCTATACCTGTAGATTCATATAATTTCAAATATAATTTTCCGTTCGACATAAGGTTTGTATACTTTTTTTGTCTGCTAAGCATGCTGCATGTTGGCTGACCCTGTGCTGTGACCCCCCCCCCCCCCCCCCCCGAAACTATGGAATGCAAGGTGGGGGTCAGCAAAGATAGGAATTCCAATGTACCTGTACTTGTGAAAATGACAAATAAAGCATTATTATTATTATTATTATTATTATTATTATTATTATTATTATTATTATCCTTCCGACCTACAGCTCCAATGGTGACGCTGTCAGTCTTTTGTCATTTTTCTCAGCAATAAGGCTGTTCATGGAGTGGCAGGTTCATATCCAAATCAAATAATATTCCCATCAGCCCTGACCTCTGTCATCCTGGAGGAAAAGAAAAACTACAGTAAGATCAGAAGTTTTTTAAAGTTTTTTTGGACCTCCAAATAACCATACTATTGCATTGTAATTTTTTAAACGTGTGAAATCACTAAATTGGAAAAACTTTCTCCACTCATGAAAGTGAGGCTTCTCCTTCAGTTAAAAATATGCAAATCTTAATGACTATTTTCATATGACTCTCTGGTATCTCATTTCTGAGCCTCTCCTTCTGACTAAAATGGATTTAATTTCAGCTGACAAACCCCCTGATGTCGTGATGTGGCATTCTGCAGTGACGTCCTCCTCTACGACGTGTCCTGCTTGTGTTGTTGTGATTGAGCAGGATGATGATGATGATGATGGTGATGATGAAGAACAGCTCCCTCCCAGCAGGGAGGAGTATGCATGAGTTCACAGTTTGCCGAAGCACACTGGTGCCCTCTGAGACATGATGTGCTAAGTGGGCTTCGCCCCTCCGTGTAACACGTCCATTTTGGCTTGGAAAGGCTTTAATGAGACAAGAAAAGTTTCTCATGCAGCTCTTGCGAATTTTGGGCTCCTCAGGAATCCGTCCGACTCAACTGTCTGAGGACCCTCCCTCCTGGCCAGATTCTCGCAAGCAGGGAGCCCCACATTTTACAGGGGCCAAAGTAGGGGCTTGGATACCCTGGCAAACTCAGGGGGCCCCGCATTTTACAGGGGCCACAGTAGGGGCTTGGATACCCTGGCAAACTCAGGGGGCCCCGCATTTTACAGGGGCCCCAGTAGAGGCTTGGATACCCTGGCAAACTCAGGGGGCCCCGCATTTTACAGGGGCCACAGTAGGGGCTTGGATACCCTGGCAAACTCAGGGGGCCCCGCATTTTACAGGGGCCACAGTAGGGGCTTGGATACCCTGGCAAACTCAGGGGGTCCCGCATTTTACAGGGGCCACAGTAGGTGCTTGGATACCCTGGCAAACTCAGGGGGCCCCGCATTTTACAGGGGCCACAGTAGGGGCTTGGATACCCTGGCAAACTCAGGGGGTCCCGCATTTTACAGGGGCCACAGTAGGTGCTTGGATACCCTGGCAAACTCAGGGGGCCCCGCATTTTACAGGGGCCACAGTAGGGGCTTGGATACCCTGGCATACTCAGGGGGCCCCGCATTTTACAGGGGCCACAGTAGGGGCTTGGATACCCTGGCAAACTCAGGGGGCCCCACATTTTACAGGGGCCACAGTAGGGGCTTTGATACCCTGGCAAACTCATGGGGCCCCACATTGTACAGGGGCCACAGTAGGGGCATGGATACATTGGCAAATTCAGGGGGCCCAATTAATTAATTATAATTAAATTGGGGCCCAAGGTAATATTTCATCATGGGGCCCAGAATTTCTAACCATTGCCCCTTTCTGCAATGTTTTTCTCCATCCCTATGCAGCTCACATCAGGATGGGGGGTCTCCTTGTAGCCTCTCATTACTATAGGGGGATTACAGCATCTTGGTCAGAGTTTATATGCAGAACCTGAAAGTGAGTCGTAAAACACAAAGCACCCCACAATGGCAATACAGACCCCGCTAATCGCTCCCAGAAAACAGCCACTCATTTAAGTTATGATAATCTTCTGTTGACTCTCAGCCCTTAGGGACAATTATGATGCAACGTGGCACTTCAAAGACACGCTGGCGATGATGGAGATCCGCAGGATAGGCACCCCGGATAAAATCTTCCTATCAAGCCTGGACATCCGCGTGGAGGAAGGATGAAGCGTCGCCATCCACAATCCCATTCGCCAGCCGCTAACCGTAAACCGGGCCATTCTCAGCTTGGCCACCAATCGACAGCGACTGAGAGGCGGGCCGTGACCAGGCACTGCCTCCTGGCACCATAAGCTGTGGATGATGAGCTGTCACTCAATAATGGTCTGTGGCCTATATGGATTCTGCCCCTGGTCAGGACCAACCCTGCCAGTCATACCCTAGCTACCATCTCAGAATCCACACATATCTATATGGGTCACTAGGTGTGTCTGTCAGCACGGTGCAGATTGACGCATATTTAGTGTGCTTTGGAAAATGGGTCACAGCTGGCCTCTTCTGTTAGATTAATGAACCCTGATTCGGTTAATCTCTTTCACCACACCGGATCCCAGCAGTACAGTCCAAACATATCAATTAAAATATATGCATGTGTACTAGTGCTTAACACAAAGTCTCTCACCGGTATCTCAACCAGCTGTTACACCTGCATCTATTTTCCTCTTTCTCTTCCAAATCTTCATATTATTTTGGTTGTTTCTTTATGTCCCTTTCTGCCCCTCCCTCATTACTCTCTTGGCTCCCCCCCATATCTGTCCCTTTTCCCTCATTCCTCTCCTCCTTTTTCTTTCCCTCACTTTCCCTCTCTCTCTCTCCCTCTCACTTTCCCTCTTTCTCCCTCTCACTTTCCCTCTGTTGCCCTCTCTTTACCTTTCTCTCCCTCTCCCTTGCTCTGTCCCCCTCTCCCTTTCTCCCTCTCTCTCCCTCTCCCTTGCCCTCTCACCTCTCTCCCTTTCTTTCCCTCTCTCCCTCTCTCTCCCTTTCTCCCTCTCTCTCTCCCTCTCTCTTGCTCTCTCCCTTTCCCCCTCTCTCTCTCCCTCTCCCTTGCTCTCTCCCCTCTCTCCCTTTCTCCTCCTCTCTCTCCCTCTCCCTCTCTCTCCCTCTCTCTCTCCCTTTCTCCCTCTCTCTCTCCCTCTCTCTTGCTCTCTCCCTTTCCCCCTCTCTCTCTCCCTCTCCCTTGCTCTCTCCCCTCTCTCCCTTTCTCTCCCTCTCTCTCTCCCTTGCCCGCTCACGCTCGCTCCCGCCGGTTGCTTCAGCTGTGAGCCTTTCCGTGACTAGTTGTCATTAATCTTCGTTCTCCAGGGGCAGGCTCTTGATGGCATGCCAGTGAAACGTTTGGGGGAAGCCAGAAAGAAAAAAAAAAAAGCCCTTTCCAGAAACAGTGTGGCTTTTCTTGTTCCTGAACGCAGTACAGCTCACGCCTCACAGCACCCTGGGGCTAGACTGCGGAACAAAGGCCTCTGGAAGTGGCGGAGCGCCGGCACGCAAATCCAGCGGCCCTGACAGGAAGCTCTGCCTACGGCTGTGCCCGTCACGGTGGCTCAGCCCCATAACTCGCCACCGGCCGTGCTGTCCGACTTGCCCTCATCGTTTCACCAACGATGTGTGCAGGTTTAGCTGCCTCTCTTGACTGTTCGCTAGTCCATTATGTTACCTGCCCTCCTCCTGAAGCAGGGACACGGTGCTCCATCTTAACCTGCCGTCGGTTAACAACAGGCCGGTTAATCGGCCCGTGATTAACCTTTGATGCCGCGAGTGCTGTTGATTTTTAATTGGGGCCCGATTCCGCCTGTGTGCCTCCTTGTGTTTCGCCTCAGCTGGAATCCCATCAGCGTGCTGCTCGGGGCAAACAGGAGTTCGCTAATCGGTATCCACGCTGGCTAAGGTGTTAATGTATGGGCGTGACCTGTTTCGCTAGAGGACTGCAATATGAGGCTTCGTTATGGAGGTCAGTGAGGTCGCGCTGGTGTGTCTGTGGTTTGTTTTGTTTTGCTTTTTTTTTTAATGAAAAAACTAATGATGTCAGCATTAAGAGGGAAAGGGTTACCCCGAGGCCATAAGGGTTACCCCGAGGCCATTGGAGATGCCATGTGGATATGATTCGATGAGGTGTGGACTGCAGGCTGTACTTACGATCAAAAATGTGAGTTTTATTCCCAGTTTGTGTAGTAAACAGTCTACCAGAGTCTCCTTCTGCACTAGGTGCCACGAGTGAGTTTCTGCAAAGGTCCCGTCATCCGTCCTGCTCTGTCCATCCTTGATTCCCTCCCTGAGGCCAGTGACTTCGCCCAGCCAGTGGCTAAGCATGTGCCTCATGCCTTGACACTGGATCTGGTGGAGTGTGGCTCACTGGGCTAAGCCTCTGTGCCTGTGACCAGAAGATTGCCAGTTCAGATACCATCCACATTAGCCTGTCTTTCTGGTCCTTGATCAAAGCTCCAATCCCCCAAAAATCCCCCAGGAAAAATGGCTCTGCCCCCAAGATTCATTTTCAACTGTATATATATCTGTCTGTATCTCAAAATAGAGCATGATGGGATATGTGGGGGGGAAAAAAACATTCCAAGGTACCTGTAGTTGTGCAAATGACAAATAAAGCATCATTTAATTTCAATGTCATTCAAACACCTTCCCACCCTCCTCCCTGGAAAGCAGAGTGTCCAGATTGAGAACATTAGTTTGATGGAGTTTTCCTTAATTCTGGGTCAGGCTGAGCTATTGCTGCCTCATGGACCTCATATCACGTTGGTCCCTGCTGGGATGGACCTCTGACCGATGCCTGAAAGCTGAGAGTTCCGCGTGCCCCCGGTGGCTTAACATACCAGGCAACTGCGAAAATCAGGCGATGAAAAGTCCGTTCATGACCAGAGATTCCCAGTTTGCCCACCAGTGGACCGAAGGATCTTAAGATGTGAAATAATGACCAAGTTAGCCTCCAACAGCTCCACATTACCAGTCTCTCTCTTCCTGCTCATTGGCTGCGTCCGATGTGGGATTTTGAAGTATATGAGACATTCCGGAAAATCCCAGATCATTCAGTTGAGGGATTCTGACTATTGAATCAATGTCGTATGAGTCATTAACAGCAGATAGACAAAGACAAACAGACGCAGTTTGGGACACTAACGTCGAGTCACGGGTGTTTGGTACACACCTAAATGAGGTAAATTCCTTTAAATATGGTCTCTGTAACTTAAAAATACTGTGGTATTCTTCTGGTTAGACTCATCGTGTTGGAATAGTGAGTGAAACAGGCAGATTTTTAAACAGATTAAGAAAAACAGACCCCCCCCTGAAAGTGGAGTCTCTGATTGGTGTGGTATTGCTAGGTCCTGCCCTCTCTCTGACCCCTCGTGGCCAATTGGAGGTGAGTTGCCTGGCCGTTACATCACTCCAGCAGCTACTCAGAGCAGAGCCCTGCGCTCCCCATGTGACCTGTCGGAAGGAGACTCTGGACTCTGTGTCTCCACAGAGTCCAGCTTGATAGGCACATGCTGAGACAGGGTCCAGGTCGGGGGGGGGGGGGGTTCCCTGATTGAAGAGGGTATAGGAGAGACATTTCCGCTTCCCATTGAGTCGAGTCAACAGCCAGAGTGGAGATACGTATCTTTCTGGGCTGTTGTGGCCTATGCTGTTGCTCGTCATGCTAAAGGAGCACGTATAATCCCCCCCCCCCCCCCAATATGAAACAACCTTGCATGGTCTGCTGTTTTATACATTTTCCAGAAATTGTGTGTGCAGCATTTGTACAGCGTGTGTGCTGCGTGTGTGCAGCGTGTGTGCAGCGTGCGTGCTGCGTGCGTGCAGCGTGCGTGCTGCGTGCGTGCTGCGTGCGTGCAGCGTGCGTGCTGCGTGCGTGCAGCGTGCGTGCTGCGTGTGTGCAGCGTGTGTGCATTTATGCCTCATTTTAAAATTGCATCCCAGTGACTGCATTTGTTGCCATTGAAAACAACTTCCAGGGCAAATTCAGACTTACCCCCCCCACCCCCACCCCCTTGTCCCGCCAGGCTGCCAATCAGTCACACCTCCAGGGGGAGGAATTGCTCTGTAAAATGTCTCAGGCCTCGCAAATGAACCCACATCAATATCTAATAATACGCTTGGTCAGAGGTGGCCAGTCGTATCCTCCAGAGCCGTCAGAAGCATTTTGAATGTGGGGGGGACACACTAGCAGGTGGTCTGGGGACCCTCCCCCAGATTTTTTTTAATGAATTAGATGCCATTTCTTGCAAAACCCGGAGTGGTCTTTCAGTGGTATGTGTATTCTCATATCGATCAAGTGGAATGGATTCTTTCGCGAAGCAATAGAAACAGCGCTGGGTGAACCAATATTTATGTTAAATGTGGGGGGGTCCAAACGAATAATTATGAAATGTGAGGGGGACACGTTCCCCTCAGATTTAATGGCGGCGACGCCCATGGTATCCGCGTTGGGCCGGTGTGTATGCAGGTTTTTGGGATAACCTGTGAGTGAGCTGTTCAAACCCAGCTGTGAGCACTCTTCCGCCAATCAGTCCTCTAATTAGCAATCTAATTAGGGAGTCAGCAAAAATAGTGCGTGCACAACGGCCCTTTCTGGATAAGATTGGCCACCTCTGCCTGTGGCACATTGTGAGTGATTGATGACACACAGATGGCTGCATGCTGAGCCACAGGTGTACAGATACCGATCCCCAACCGGGGCACCATTTTGTATTCCTTAGTGAGGTCAATCACATCATGTTATATTCCTGCATGTGGGACTTCCAGACCGCTAGATAGCCCAGCTAATGGCAAATCCTTTATTTATACAGCTACATTGGAGTGATTCTGTTTGTCTGCCTCATGCTGCTCTCCATAACTTGGAGGGGGGGGGGGTGTCACAGAACAGGGTCAGCCAACACACCATGCCCCTGCAACAGGGGGGTTAAGGACCTTGCTTAAGGACCCACGGACGTGACTCTTTTGCCGAGAGTGGGGCTCTATCCAACAACCTTCTAATCACAGGCACAGAGCCACGCACTGCCCCCGTAAGCTTAAACCTACTCATCAGAGCAGCCTGCTGCCGGCCTCCCCTGTCTTAGCAGAAATGCGTCTCATGAGTGTAGTTTCCATTCTCTGAAATCACAGGCTTATCTCTTTCTGCTCCTCTGCTGCAGATCATTCCGAACAGAATTTAGCCAGTGTTGCTAAGCCAGGAACGTAGATGTGGAACAGTATAAATAATGAATCCCTAATATTTTGCATCATATCAAGCAAAGGTGAATGCAGAGGTGTTGCATTGCTCTCAAGTTTATACCGAAACCAGCTAACTGGCATGATTAGCGTACTATGTTTTTGAAGCGCACTGATTAGTTGAAAGTGAAACACTTCATTGTTTTGGAGCGTGTGTATTTGTTTCTTGTTCTGGGTGGTGTTCGGTGAAGAGGAAAAAGGTATGCTCTACATTTTCTACTTTCTGTTTTGGTTTTCAGCCTGTCAGGATCACAGTGATCTTGACCTAAAACAGCAAAAGTGAGTAGGGCAGCCACTGGGATGCACAACGAGGAGTTTATCCATTAATGAATATCACTGGTCACTCCCCCTAGCTGCCATGGACTGCCATCATGCCCTCTGACCTCCATGTTAGCAACCAGTAGGCCTCAGAATTGAGTCTCTGAAGTGGACAGTCGGAGTCGGGAGCAGAGCAGCCTGCGGTTTGGTCATCAGACATGCTGGCTTAGAGATCACCTGGCTTTCGAAGAGTGACGGGTATTTCTAAACGGAAACTGATGGTCACAGAATGCATGGAGCGGATAGGTCGCGTGCAGGTCACTGTCCGGGATGCACATTGGTGATGCTGCTGCATCAGACTTTGGTAGTGATGTACATCTAGTACAGAGTGAAGCCCCTCGATGGGTGTGTCGAGTTGAGCAGCGGCGCATGGCGAGCGCATGCAGCGGGAGCTGGGATCTAGGGAGTGCAACAAAGGTCCAGTCTGACTTGTCACATGGCTTTTGCTGCCAGTTTGGCACGGAGGGTGATGTGAAATGAAAGTAAGCTTTTTTTTGCCTTCTGCACAAGTACAAGTACTGGTATTTTTACCAGTACCAGTAGTGGTACATGTGTTTGTACTTGTACCAGAACTGGTACTTGTACTTGTACAAATCCATTAAGCAGTCCAAATAAGATGCATGTCTCAGGTGTATTAAGTACACAGGCTAGCCTGCAGTGTGGACCACTGAGTTCATGGATACATGCACTTCATCTTACAATCTACCTGGATGAATGTCCACCACCCTTCGCCATGCCTTCTGCTGTTTCCTTTCTGGTTGATTTGCAGCCTCTTTCCTGATGAGTAAAGTGATTTGTGTGTGCATCTTCTCCTGCAAGTGACAGCAGAGCGCTGTAGTTTCAATGCCCCAAGGCTTGTGGGAACGTGATGTCCTCTGCTCTTGGTGTCATAGCGACACACTGACCTGGAGATGGATGTAACTCAGTGATACGTGTTTAACAAAATTCTGTCTGCCAGAGGAACAGGACGGCCTGAACCTGACGCCTAACCCTAACCGTAAATATATCAAAATCCTATTCATCCTAAATTACAATGGGCATGAAATCCAGGGAATCTGACAAGTAAATCTTTCTTTGTTTATATGATTGTTTTGTTTGGCCAGGACCCATCCTTTGTTTTATCATAAGTGCTGCACTGTTTGTTCTGTTAACATCACAGCTCTCCGCTTCCTGTCACTCTTTCACAGTTAATTGTTTTCAAACCGATTCCCGGCTGCGGCTTTGCAGTAACGCACCCGTTCCACAGCCGCTGAATCCCCCACGCGTCGTTTACGCAACACGCGGAATGCCGGAGAGCAGGAATGTCGCTCAGCGCCTTGGGGTCAGGAATTCTCCCCGAATGTGGCGTCACTGGAGGAAAGGCGTGCAGGGGAACGTCACTGCAAGGAGCACAGCGGCCCCCGTCACGGCCCTCCTGGCCCCATCACGTTCGGCTCCGGGAAATGCCTGGTAACTTTCTGGTTTGCTCGAACCTGCCCGGAACCCGTACATGTCTTATGAGGAAAGCTGTGGTGATCACACCCCATGGTAGGGGCGTAGCAAGCGGTCATCAACAGGCGTGGTCCGGCCTGTGCCAGTAAACGGAATGTTTTCACCTTCTATGGTGTGGGGCGGCATTGCTGGTAAAAGGTCCAACGCCGATGACCGTGATCGTGACTCTGATCCATCCAGATTAATGGTGTTCAGGCTGCTCCTCAGCCACTGCCACAGGAAGTCAGTCCTGCCAGGAGGTGGTGAGGGCAAGAATGGCTATGATGCTGCCTCTGAATCTGAGAATCACACACCTGATTCCTGAGGGGCTCTTCCCTAAACCTCTCTGAGAAAAAGTCATTGTCCTTCTGGTTCTTTTTTTTTTTATCTACATTTTATATACATTCTGAAAGGGTTTGTTCCTCATCCTGCTAAAGAATACAGCCGGTGTCAGCCTGGCATGTGCAGCAGGGGAGCTGAGATCCAGGGGAAGAGTAGACTTTTGTTTTTCTAAGGCGCTCAGTAGGAGAAGCAGTCCTCCGACCGGTGACTGAGCCGTGGACTTGAGCACGCCTCGATATTGTGGGGGCGGAGGACAATGGGCCCCTTTCAGAGCTGTCACTGGCGTTGCCGCACCTCCGCCAGGGCATGGGTTGGCGGGGAGGACAATGGGCATTGTTCGGAGCGGTGGGAGACTCCGCGGGGCAGCACGGTGAGGGGCGCGCGGGCAGGAAAGTGCGTCAGTGAGTGCACACTACGAGTTCTGGGTTAGCTTGCGGTCTCTGTGCGGGGCACACTTTTCAAAAGGTGTAGTACTTTTGTCAATTGACTTGGCCTTTCAAAACATCGGAAATGGCTCCCCTTCCTATGGCCTTGATCATTTTTATGGGTCATTTGATTCTCGGCATATTTCCAACCCTGACCCCCCCCCAAATACTTGACCAGTACAACCAGTATGACACAAACACATGTGGATTGACCGAGCAAAAGCCAGCCACCACAAGCAGCAGCCCCAGGAGAATACAAGACTACAGCCACTCTATTCATCCCAGTGGGGGAACTGGGTAATTTTAAAATCCAGACAATCTTGCTCTCCATTAGGCACACACACACACACACATAAATATATATACGGCCAGTAACACAGTTTGGAGTCATTTTTCAGAGTCACCTAGTGCATCGTCGCTTGAGCAGTTGGAATTAGGGGCCTTGATCTAGGGCCCAACGGTGACATGATTTCTGATCATGGGATTGGAATCCACAACCTTCTGCTGCCTTCACCCCCTGCCCAACCCACTAAGCTGCACAGTACTGCCTTGACAACCTGGCTAGTTAATATGGTGTGTGTCACGCTGCGCAAAGACAGATGGGTAGAACAAGCGACTCTGGGGAGGGATTTTGTCTGAGACGAAACATTTTAGTGTCGTCAGTTATGGGAACCATATTGGTGAGCGACTCATACTGGGAAAGAAGTGAAATCCGCCACTTGCTGCGCTTTGGAAGGGGGCCGCACCATTAATGAAACAGGGGGTGAGCGCAGCAGAGCAGGGTGGGAGAGGACAGCACTACTTGAAAGTATGCGGGGGGGGGGACCAAATGGAGTCCTGTTCAAGCTTCTGTTTTCAGGGCGAACACGACAAACGTGACGCTACTGCCGATTTACTGCTTCTCAGTAAGGGTGCGTTCTCTCTGCTGCCTCCATCAGAGCCAGATGTGCGGTGTGAGGAGCTGGCCTGCTCTCTGTTGTCTTAATCGCTGGCGTGCTACATGACAGCGTTCTATCCCGTCCTCTTGGACAGTAACATCACAACAGGGTTTAATCACTGAGCTCTGAATCATCACTTGGATCTGCACTGATTTTTTTTTTCCATGTCTATTTTACCATAAGTTTTTCAGTTAAAAACAAAACAAGAAGACTGAAATTGTGCTGGTTCTCAGTATTCAGATTTTCTTTACGTTTCTAAATACACAGTGTGAGTGGACTTGGTCGCCGGTGTGAAGGAAGTTGGACAGGAAAGCGCAAGGTTTTTACAGGTGGGGACTTCGACCAATGGGAGAAGGCGGAAGCAGAAGGTGACGTGCTATGAGTGCGGAGTAGACTGTGGGGTGGATAGATTTACAGTTTTTTTTATGTTAGCAGATAGTTTTATCCAAAACAGGGTCAGACAATTGGAGGTTAAGAGCCTCACTCTGGTCCCGCATGGCAAAGTCACTCCACTGACCCTGAGATATGAACTGGCTTCCGTCCAGACGCAGGCACAGTGTCCCAACCCACTGAGCCCCACGGCACCTCCTGAATGGACTAGAGAAACTGGGGTTGGATAGACAGAGGGACGGACGGACAATCGCAAAGGAAAATGCAGGTTTATAGTAGCAGGACACGCATTAGGGTGTCTGCATTAGCAGTATGGAGAAAGGAAGCAAGATTAGCTTCGGGGGGGGCTGGGCTGCTCCGCTGAGTCAGCCACTGTGCACTGAGTCTCCAGCAGGTGCTGAGTCAGGGTGGAGGAATGCGCTTCTCTGAGAGGGTCATGACGGCTCCCTTCTGCTGCCTGCGCGTATGCGTGAGCCAGAGAATGGGGGGGGGTATGTGGGGAGGGGAGGGGAGGGGAGGGGGGGGGTGGAGACTCTCCAGGGATTGCGTGCCGACATCAAATGTTTACCTGTAACAAAAAGAAAGAGGAAGGTGTAGAAGGGGGGGTTAGAGGGAAAAAAAACATCTGTGGTTTACAGGAGTGGGCGGGGTAGCAGGGCTGAGAGCAGGAGATTCGCACGCAACTTAACAATGGCGCCTTTATGAAGGCTATGCTGCATTAGCTGGGCGAGTACGCACACACAGACACACGCGCGGGCACACACACACACACACACATTCTCACACACACGCGTGCACGCAAGCCCAGGGAGAGTTTGAGCACTTCGCAGGCTAGAATTCCTCAGTCTTTTTAACTGACTGACTGCAGTTTAAGGTGGGGGGGGGGTCTTGTTTTTGCTCCTTAATGCTAATGGGGAACTAGGTCACAGTGCAGCAGATTGAGGTAACAATTCAACCTCAACAGTATATTGTCCTTTATATTACATATTAATTGTGAATTTATTATTATTTAAATGTACTGTGACAGGATGGCGCCCCATCCTGTTCCCTGCCTTGTGCCCCTAACCACTGGGATGGGCTCCAGACCTCCCACAACCCTGAATAGGACAAGAGGTTATAGAGGATGTATGGATGGATGGATGTTTACATTTATGAGCATTTTAAGGATTATGGTGACGAGGTGCCCTGCGCTGGATTAATGGCAGGTATGCTGAGGAATAACTAAAGGCCCGCTTAAAGATGCCCAGTGTCCAGAAGAATGATTCACCCTCATAGTCAGAACGTCGAGTCTCCTGTGAGGGTGAGGCTCGCACACTCGACACTTTAACCCTTCCCCGTCAGGCTGGGGGATTATGGGATGCCCAGCCACAGCAGCAGTTTACACCAAGACAGGTTGGTGACTTTCCGTCCTGTTCAGTTTGGTAGCATATATTCCCGAAAGTCAAAAAAAAAAAATTCAGGACAAAGAAATGTTATAAATATATCTGTCCCAGGTTGTGATTACTGTGGAGAGTCTTCAGTCGGAGAGCTGATTGGCAGCTTTGCGTGTTAAGGGGAGCAACTGGGAAATTGCCCCAGGTATTTGCGGTCAGCACTGTGTGTGTGTCTGTGTGTGTGTGCGCGCGCGTGTGTGTGTGTGTGTGTGTGTGTGTGCGCGCGCGCGACAGACGCAGATGGCCCGTGATTCTCGCCGCACAGACTACCTCCTGCCTGCAGAGCAGGCACAATAGGCTGCATTGTTCTGAGAGGCAGGCCTCTGCGTGCTCGTACTGAACTCTACCTGATCGAGACAGGTGTAGCGCTCCAAGTCACGCAGGGCTCCCGCCGCAGAGGCGGTGTGGGAGATGGGGCTCGCACGCACAGCAACTGCAGACAGCAACTGACACATGCGTGTATGTCATGTACGGCTGTGCATGCATTCTATTCATGTGTTCATGCATAAAATGTACACAAGCACAGGTGAGCAGGATCCTCTGTGTCTTTGATCCACTGTATGACTCTTCCAGTTGAGTTTGTATTTTATCGGGGCTGCAAATTCTCACACCTGTGTTCAGTTTGCACCCACGTTATGCTCCTCCTGTCAGAAACAGTGTGGGTCTCCCCACTGCTGGGTCCTGTCTGGTGTCAGGCACTTGAAGAGCATCTAAGGGCAAATTAAAAGTCTCAGAGCTTAAGGGAAGGATTAAGAAGTCGGGAGGGGGGGGGGGGGGGGGCTCATATCAGAAACAGGGTATTTATTATTAATATTTTTATATTGGCAGCAATGTGAATGACGGAGTGTCTACTTTTTACTTAAGGTGGCATGGCCATCTGCAGGCCTTAAGAGGATGATCTGGTAAACTACCTTAATTGCTTTCATCATAATCAAATAAATTTTCATTAACTGATTTCATTGATTTAAGATGGTTAACACTGTGTTCCACCAACACCCAAACGGGTTCCCGGGTTTTCCAGACCAAAAATTCGCTGATCCATGGCGAAGACGGGTGGGTGAGAGGGTGGGGGTTGATCGAGGTCTAAGAGGGACATAACATAATGCTAAATCGCGCTGAAAACGATTCCCAGCGATGTATCTTTGTGGGACACGGAGCCTGCCAGTCTCGAGTTTCCATGCCATCAGTGCATCTATCCCGCTTTAGGCTAGTTGATGAATAACCGCAGTAGTGTCTCCCAAGGAGCCAGAGCACAGCTCTAGCGCTCCGCCGCATAAGGAAGCATTTGTTCCAGTCCGGTTGAATGGAGCCTTGTGCCGAAGGTAGCGGAAAGATACAGCAGAATACCCAGCGGTCAGAAAAACAAGTGGTCGCGATCCGCACTAGTAATTATAATGAACATCGAACTGTCTCGCTCATGCCAAGCCAACAGAATAACCGCACTGTATATAATTATTTGGGTCGCGCCGGTGGGCGAGATGCAATCAGCTGTTATTATGCCATTTGATTGCTTTTTGGGGTAAATTCGTATGATTTTGACGACCCGATTACTTTTTCATGTGTGCTTTCCTTTCCATCTCCGTGCGTGAAGATGTGGCATTTAGTGGTTTTCACGAAAGAGAAGCCAAACAACAGCGACAAATAAGTCTATAACAGATCCAGGACTACACAAACACTGAGACAATAAAGCATCATATCAGCTAGCCTACGCCTGTATATCACCCAGTGAAGCCTAGGTTTTGCCCATGTAAAAATGGATAAAATGCCTACATGTCTGTATTTAAACACCAGTAGCTGTTCGCAGGTAATATCACGGGTGCTCATCGACCAGCCAAACAACCAATCAGTAACAAAGGCGCACTAGATTTTTAAGATTGGAATATCCATGAAACAGCCACGATTTTTTCAAAGAACTGTTTAAATCATTCAAAGGACTATTTAACAGCCTGCATTTAATTATACAACGTTTAAACTAACATATGCTTCACGTTGACAGCCTATCGGTACAGTATCGCGCAGTGTAGGTTCCTTTAAGTAGAAAACACTACATGGTTTCATACATATGTATATAATATTTCATAATATTCTAATATATTGTTGTCATGTTTTACTAGTTGAAAAAATCCACATGAGCAGCGTCTGAGGAATGTGAAACAGGAATGCCGTTCTGTTACAAGAAAGGGGGTTTGATGGCTGAAAACAATGTCTTTGTGTTTTCTGCCCGGCCTCTAGTCACGCAACGCTGTATGTACAAACCTCCAAGAGGCTGTTGGACTCCGCACACGAGAAAGTAATCAAGTGCCTTCAATTGACAGAATCGCGTGCGCTGCAGGTACTCCAGGATTGCGCTGGACAGGAGCCAAGCAAAGGCGTATCGTAAAAAACGAACCGGATCCCTTAGTAAGCGACATCAAACGGGATCTGACAGCAGCGCATTAGTACCTTTTTAAAGGTCTATAATGTCCCGAATTACTCTGCATGCGAAGGAATTACCGCCATTTAAGGAGTTTTACCATTATATCATTTATTACTTTTTTTTTACTTTTATAATTTTTTACGGTGTATCTGCTGGTGCGCTCCAAACGAAATCTCATTGTACTTGTACAATGACAATAAAGCATCTTTATCTTTATCTTTATCTTTATCTTTATCTTTATCTTTATCTTTACCTAGCATACCATTAAACGTAATGAATGCAACAAAAAGTGCCTTTAGTAGATCAATATCGTTTTAATTAGGCTTTTCCACTTTTCAGCATTCTTAGAAGCCTACAAAGTTTAAGAACTCCGGGATAAAATATTTAGTGAGAGAACATAGCCTACTACCCTTTTTCTGTTTTGGAATAATGGTGATGATGGACTTATAGGGACGAATGCTTACAGTTAATAATAATAATTGGTTAACATGAATCCATTGTTAAGACTCCGTGGAATCATATTCCCCTGCTAATGTTTTATAATGTTAGAGACTTTTATGACACCGCAAATAAAAAAGAGGTCAGGGCAAAACAAGACTTGAAGGTCAGTCAAAGGGGAAATAGCACATTCACAAGAAAGCGATTGAGGGCGATGACTTTCTGTTGTACACTACCATGAGCCGCATCATGATAAGCAATCATTTTAGCTTATAATTCTTGCACATACACTATTTTACGTGTTGCTGAAAGTGTTGTTTTTGTAAGGATTACAAATATTCCGATTATGTTTGTATTCATTTGACAATGTCAGTGTGTGCAACTTCACCTTATAAAATAAAATTTACAAAACATTTGTTTATACTCGTTATAATCACAATGTTATATATAAACATACATATATATAAAGTGATACATTATACTTCATTACGCAATTGCGACTTGATGACCTGAGTGGAGAACTACACCTCCCATGATTCTTTGCGCCGATGCGTCAGGTAAGCCCCTGGTGTCGATTGCTGTTCCGCACTAAGAATGGCTCAGTATAGCAGAGGATTCCCTTTGCGTGAGATGATCAAAATGAGAAGTTGCTGAGGGCATGAGAAAGGTTTGCGGGACCGTGAGCGTATATAGTCACTGAAAAACCACGTTTCATCACAAAACGCAACTACTCCGGGACAATCATTGCAAGTGGATTTAAAAGTAAGATTTTAACGAGCACTTTGAATTTTAATCGAAGTGGTCGAACAACGTTTTCATTTTAAGCTCCACGTAACGTATGGATGTATTTTTGCCACTGTGTTGCAGCTTCCGTTCACAACTTTATATTTTACCGCATTTGGCACTTTTACCTTTGTTAGGTATTGCCGTTTTGCGCACGTGGAGCGGTCTTTTGTATGGATGATACCTAAGCGATGAGATAGCGGCTCTCGTTCGTTTGTGGGCATATATTATGGGACATCATGAATAATCACCTAGTAGCTGCCATCAAGAAGATTGGTTCCCAGCTTGGATTCCTTGCTGACAAATTGTCCCATGGGCGTATAATTCCGAATATGTCCGATGTTATTACAGACGCCCAGTTCATCGGAGTATGTGGTGTACTTTATCTATTAACAGATATATCGAGGACTGCCCGTTTCTCTGGATTTTTACATATATGGTTCTGCTTTCGATACCCATTTGTCCGTTGTAACGAAGCCTCATTGTTTGGATTATGTAAACGGATACATCTATGGGATTCATCAGTTTTAAGCGATAATGGAATACGAGATGTACGTATCATGGATTAATAGAAGATGCTGTGCACTGTTTGACAGGTATGTACTGAGGTGCATGTGCCGTGTTTTACATACACAGACCTTACGATAGTTATTTACGTAACGTTTTAAATGTTCTTTCCATAAATGTTATATTCAGGAATCGCCGGTGATTTTGATACATATTTTATTTTTTTTTGCATAAACGGGAATATTCGCACCTAAACACCCACAATTTGTAATAAAACAAGTTAAATGCGTTGGGGATGTTGAATCGGACAATTGGACAGCTGAGTCAAACGGTCCACGCGTTACCTCACGGAAAGGTCGGTGTCTTGACACCTTCCCACCTTCCATTTTTTTATTTGAAGTATGCACTTGCAGTTACCGCTCTGTTCCGTTAGTTTTCGTATTGGTGAAACAGCGCCAACCAAGGGTGTCTTTGTCTTAGTATAATTTTTACGCAGCGATGTGTCGATTTCTTTACTCTGGTGACGTTTAAAGCAGAAAAAAATGTTCCCTATTTTTTTTTGATATCCCTGGACACGTCTAGGGGTTTAAATATAATATATGAATATTTGAATATATACACACATTTATATGTGCGACTCAGTTGCTTCCCGGAGATTGTGGATGGAAATCCCGATGGATTTCGGTCAGCCGAGGCCATGTCACTGCGGACACCCCAGGGTGCGCCTTCACGATTGGAGACACGGGTGCATGTGCTTCCCTGTCAGCACTGACAGTTTTCCATTATCCGGGGAAACAAAGCGTTTTTCTGCTTAATTGCCGTGACGTGAGCAGTGAGAGAGCTACCTGTCCTCACACCCTGGATGCTGATTTATCTTACGCGGCTTGTACTGCTGCCAGTCAAAATGATGTTTAGTCGAGGAATTGTAAATGCGGCCGGCCAGCATACTACTGTATAGGATTAAACTTAGCTTTTACTGCTGTCAGCGACGTTTCTTTTTGTTTATGGCTTGTCTGCTTGTGGAAAGTGGTGTTATAGTACCCAGGCAATGTTTTGAACCAGAGGAAGGGCAGTATGGACAGAATGTTAGCCTCTATGCACACTTGGCATAAGGTCTTTGCATTCAATTCAACACATGGATCTTTCTCCTGAGCCTTAACCTGGACAACATTAAAGGGGACATTCACAGCCAGCTGCGACATCCCAGTAAAGACTGTGCTTGCAGGCAGGCAGTATGTTAAGGGTGAGACACTCAGGTTGTCTGTATTATTTACTTTAACAGAACAGGCATTATTTCCAGAGAGTCAGAGAGGGCCGGCTTCGGAATGTCAAACCAGAAGACTCTTCTCGATGCTGTCTTGCCTCACTATGGAAGGTGGTGTCATGGCTGTGAGATACAGTGCTAGAGTGTCACCATGTGGCCTACAGATGCTGCTCTGGCCTTTTTAGATACCAGTGTCTGGGCTTAATTCATGTAAGACCATTCATAACAGATGACGATTGTGGGTAACGGTGTGCTGCTCCTTAAGCTTGTTTGCTGAAATCTCCATCTAAATCCCTTCATAGATATTTTATTTTTTGCAAACCAGTGTTGAGCGTTCTGCATGTCTTCTGGATGTTTTGGGTGCTGTAATGCTCACTGTATGCTTTGCCTATTGTCCCTGGATTGTGTTGGGACATCTGGATAGGTAGCTGAATATTGGGTGTCCTTTAAAATATTTATGATGGTCTATAGCTTAGAGAGTTTCCAAGGTGCCACCGCCCTTCATGTTAAAGTGAAACCTATACCCTTAGGGGAGGGGCGGAGGTCGAGCTGAGCCGTGGTTACCACGGCGACGGCGATCTCGCCCATTGTCACCCTGCCAGGTGAGCAAGGGTCATGTGATGTCCAGACAGGTTTTTTTGTGCCCTAGAGGGAGCAGCTAGCTGCCGCTCTGTGTGTGTGTGTGCGTGTGTGTGTGTGCGTGTGCGTGTGCGCGTGTGCGTGTGTGCGTGTGCACGTGCACGTGCACGTGCGCGTGTGCTTGCACGCTTCTCATAAAGGCCTGTCCTGTCCTGCAGTGAGCTTCCTGGCTAGCCAGACACAGCCTATCTATCTCCGGGTGACACCTGTTTGAGCTGGTCACTGCGTTCACACTGCTGAGGTTTGCGTTCCAGATGCCTGGAGGTGTTTGCATTGCAGCCTTTTTCAGTACCCCACCCACCGGCTATCTTTCCATCTTCTGGTTAAGGAAGGCTGAAAATGGCCATGACTGATTTCTTCCACACAAGACAGATCAGTGTTCTTTCAGAGCCCCGCACGGGTAAAACCCCAGGGCTGATTTATACACACCTGTGCTGCCGGTGGTCATTTCTCCTCTGCATTGCTAAAATTGTGTTGGGGTGCTGATGACTCCCTAGTCTGGTGGGGCAGGGCATGTGGGTCTGAGAGTGTGAATGGCAGGTCTTCAAGCCAATCTGATTGTCCGGCAGTTCCACTGAGGCTCAGGATTGGGCCAATACCAAGGCTGGACACTAGGGTGAGAGGTCAGCATATGCTGGTTGAGGCTGAGGGCATCAGATGTCCCACTCATGCATCTTGCAGCCTTCAGCAGTATCATATCCTACCTTGAGTTTAGGTGGATGGGTCTCGTCCCCTCTGTCAACTGAGCACAGAGATTTGCCCTGCTGTCTGTCTGTGTGGTGACGAGGCTGGTCCCTGGCCATTGGCATCCATGATGCCGGTGGGGGTCCTGGCTTCGCTGCCTTTGCCTGGGAGCCTCCACTCTTCGCTGTTCTTCTCCCCCAGTCAGTTCCGTAGCATTAAAACACTGTGTCTATTGCTGATTCTCAAGACAGTGCCCTTCTATGTCTGTGTATGTGCTGCAATGACCCCCTCAAAACCTCCTTCATTACAATCTTCCTGGAACAAGTCCTCCTTTCTCCTCTGAAGAGGGACCCTCTGTCTATTGCCAAGTGGCTCTCGGGGTAAGCTTTGACGGTGGGACACATGCTCTACAAAAGGGTCTGAAGTGTCATCTAAACTTGGCCAGAGCCCCCGGGAGACACAAGACCGCCTTTATTTAGGACCCCGGAGGGAAGACAAAGGCCGACTTTGTGTCAGCGAGCAGGGCCCTTGCGAAACAGATGGGCCTTTTTTTTGGGGGTCCTCTTCTATAACAAGACAAGCCCCCCCCCCCCACTCCTGTTTCTGTGCCTCTAAGGCTTCCAGCATATTTTGTGTTAATAATGGGCAGGTTTAGCCCCCCAGTTTACGGACGAGTCAGATTCGAGCCTGTTATTTTTTAATGGGCACCCACAAGGCCAGCCTCGTAGAGCGAATGGGACGTGCCGTAATGTGGAATGTCAGTGGATCGGGTGACACCCGTGGTGAACCACAGAGAAATGTGTCTCCTTCGGGATCCCAGTTTAGATGTTCCTTAGCCCAGTGGACTGAAGTTGTTCCCGCTAGAAGATGTAACCATCCCCACCGCTCCATTCCCCAAAACCTCAAACGACAGAAATTGCAAAGTAAAAATCCCAGAGGCCCTTTTTTTTGGATTATGGTGTCAGTGGTCCAAAAAGAATCATAAATTACGTCTCTTTGTATCTTGTACCCAGCAAGAGGCATGGCGGGGGGGGGGGGTTCTTGAGGTTGACAGCATCGCACAGCAAAGCTGCCTCTAAGCAGGCTGTGCTGAATGCCATGACATGTACCTATTGTGAGCAGATGTGCTGGTCTACTTGCAGAGATCGGTCAGAGTGCTCCGTGATCGTTTACTCTGGTGTTGTGTGTTAATGGCCAATTCACCAGCAAGGTAAAAATGCGTATTGATGGCTGGCCCATGCCTTCTGCTTTAAGAGTTGCGCGACACTCTGAGCCCAAACCCTATCCATTGGTATCGCTGGCCTTCTGACCGTTTTTGTGAATCGTTGTCGCATTACGATTACGTTTTCAGTTCTGCAACCCGTGACATGTAGGGTAGCAGGTGACAATGTGGTTGTACCTTGTACTCATGCTGTTTGCTTTGCCATATATCCCAGCTTGCTCTGTTTGAGACACAGACACACACACACACACACACACACAGGTGAGAGTGATGCTGGGGGCCTGAGCACAGTCAGAATTTATCTGATACCCCCATTTTTCAGGGGCTCAAGGGCCCAATGGGAATGTGACTATTCTGCCCCGCATGAGATTCGAACTGGCGACCTTCTGATCTCAGGCACAAGTGCTTTCCCCCATCCAATAAGGTTACCTGGAAGGGCTTTGCGCTTTAAGCTGGGTACGTGACCTTCATTGTTCCAGTTTATGAGGACTCTTATGTAAAAGCATCACGTATGTAATCATATGTCATGTTTTTCTTTGTTTTCATCTCCATCTCCTCCTTTCCTTTGGCTTGTTTGCAGAGCATTATATAAATAGCTATATAACTGACACTTGTGAGTACTGGGTTATTGAAAAATAGCCAGTTTTTTCTTGGGTGCCAGAAGCCGCTGCAGGAATGGCAGCCCAATATTGGTGAGGCTCAGTCCAAGAAGAAGCAACAGTGCCATTTGGAGAATGCCGGTTTTAATACACCTTCATTGTATGGCCACTAGAGGGCAGCACATCCATACATAGCCACACAGGACCGGGAAGGCAAACAGGTTGCTCAACTTAGCAGTTCAGTTTGTGTAGATTGGCTCAGTTTGGTATGGCCTCCACCCTTTCCCCCGGGTGGGAATAATTGTGTTCCCATTTTAATACAGTACATGAAAGGTGACTGCTATTTAAGGTGCAGAGGAGTGGCCACACACACATTCCTCTGGAAAGATAGCAGTTAGCGAGGGGAGCATGTGATCTGGGGTGAGGACGTCCCCCCCCCAGGGGCCTTGGAGGGGCATGGATACCATGGCAGGTTCAGGGGGGCCAGCACTTGACAGGGGCCCTAAAATATGTAAAATTGCACTGTATGGCAAGGTGACATTTTGTCAGGGGGCCCCAGAATTTCTTGTTACACCCCTGATCACCACCCGTACCATCCTGCACTAGTGCAGCAGATGGAAAGAACACAGCTTTAGTGACAGGTCAGATACCTAGGAGACTGTACCTAAGTGTGGAATAACGCAGCGTTTCCCAACCGGTCTTCAGGGATCTGCAGACAGCCCACATCTTGGCTCCCTCCCAGCTCCGGGTTAGGGAGCGATAATGACCCGGTCTTCAGGGATCTGCAGAGAGTTCACATGTGGAATGCTATCTGTATTTCATTGGTCTGGGGGGGCGGCGCACATGGCTCAGACATAATAATTTTACCTTAAATTTACTTGCTTGGCAGTCGCTTCTGTGCAAGGTGTCGTGTAAACACTTTATCACAAGAATACATGTGTCAAGAAGTGAACTTAAGTACATATGCTGCTGGGCTGAGCTTTCAGTGAGTGACCAGTGACATCATTGTCATCACTGGAACAAGAGCCATAAAGCCATCATCATTAGACACAGCATCCAGTGTTACAGGTGCGTTGAGATGTTCATGGAACAGATGGTCCTGAGCAATATTACTTGTTTTGTACAGGCCTCACCTAGAAGACAACCAGTGAAAACCACAGAGAAGACCAAGTAACTCAAATACAAACTTAGCAGTCTCCCCCTAAACATATAATATTCTGCTTCTCATCTTCTTACCGTCTCTCCCAGTTTGGCACAGATTCTAAATGGCCACCATCTCTAATTCGTATGGTACACAGCCATGATGGCTCTCTTCTAAGTGAATTTTCATGCATCACACTTTTACTCTAGAGTTTATATGAATTGAGTTGATGCATAATTAAAAAAAAAAAAATTCTAGAAAATGTCTGTAGTTATAGTGCTTTGGACACTTTTTCAAACTTTCTCAGTGACTGAATAAACCATCAGTGCAGCGTTGGCAGGGTCTCTGTGGCGTATCTGTGCGTATCTGCTGCCCTCCAGTGGTGAAAGGGGTGAAATTCTCACAGCTCTTATCTTGATTGCTAAGGCTGACTGTTATTGACTCTGGATTGATTACTCTCTGCATCAAGTTGATCACACTAAAGGCTGTTCTGTGCCAGTCTTTCTAAGTATGTCATTAACTGAAACGGAAGCTTTAAGGAAACCTGTATGTGCATATTCACGTTTAATAACTTCTGTCTCAAGTGTTTGTGTAGGGCGAAACTTCATGATATTGCGGTGTACAGATGCCCCCTGCTGGTTGTTAAGTATATTAAAGTCTGTAAATGCGACTTGCAGTAACACGGCTCTGCTGTTCATTTATCCTGGCTAGGGTCGCATGGGGAGAGATTGGAGGCTCTCTCAGGCAGCAGAATGCGCAAGTGTAGGATGCACCCTGGACGAGCTGCCAGTCCATTACATTCACACTGTTATAGACTGTGAGCAATTTACAGGCACTGATTACAGAAGCCTGACTGGGGAGGCGAAACAACATAGAGAGAAAATGCAAATTCCATAACCACACAGCAGAGGTTGGACTTGAACCCTTAACCTTGGAGGTGTGAGTATTAAAATACTGATTGAGCATGAATTGAGAGCCCTAAAATATCCTATTTCCTGGAGAGTACGCTGTTTTGATGCAATTCCTTCAGGTCTTATTAAACTTCTGCAGGACAGCAACCTATCAAACCGACTGCCAGCATCTAGAACAGATATCACAATAAATGGTATTAACATAAAAGAATAATAAACATACCAGAATGCTACTGCATAACCCTATTACTGTACCGTCTAAGTTCTTTTGGAATTCTCAGTTTGAAAATATCAATTGGAATACGGCCTGGACATTAAGCAACAAATATTGTGTAACTAACAAAGTAAAAGAAATTCAATAAAAAATTTTACACATAATTTATCCCACAAACAAACAGTTAAAGAAATACAGAAATTAAATATCTGATCCTTGCTCCTTTTGTGGTATCTGCACGGAAACCGTTCCGCACTTGTTTTATGATTGTTTACTTTTGTATTGAGAGAGAACATCTGTTTGAAACACTGACTGGTTGTAAGATTTTTTTTAGATAGGAAAGACATTCTATTTTATTATGGGAAAAACAACATAAATAGTAATTATATCTTTATTTTAAATATGTTTATTTTATATGGTAAATTTTATGTTCACAAATGCAAATGGACCTCAAATAAGCCTAATATATAGCCCAGTTTAAATTGGAAATGAAATTTTATTTTAATACATTTTGTATGGACTAAAAAAACCCCGAAAAGCTGTAAAAAAATTATATAATGCCATGAAGAATCTGATATGTACCCCTCTTTCTTAAAAGTGTAATTTGTATCTGTTATAATAATAATAATAATAATAATAATAATAAAAAAAAGGTAAACAGCTACTAGCGCTTTGAGTTCATAACTTCCAAACAGGTTTACCACGTCTTCCCTCAGTGGATTATTTTCACCACTAGGTGTCCTTAAGTGGGTGCTAGTCATGTAATATGTGATCAACATGCAACATCTAAAACATGCAGCCGTGTATAATTTATGACAGCAAAGCGTAATGTAAATGTATAATACAGCTTTCCCCTGTTCACCATTTCCCTGCAGATATTTTATAGTCTATTTCCAACTGATAATTTATAATTTCCCTTTGAAATAAACCAGAGTGATTGACAACATTTTAATACCACCCAACATACGAAAAATCTCGACCAGTTGCTCCCAGCATTACCAGTAACTTTGAGTGGGATGCAGAGCTTCCTTTGGCCGGTTATTACCAGTATTCAGTACCAGCACCACTTTGTTTTTCTCTTCAGAGTATTGGCACCTCTCAGTATCTGCTGTTACTGAATAACAAGGGGAGTATATTTTTTTTTTCCTCACTTCAAGCACTGATGGGATGCACTGCAAAGCTTAAGTATCTAGAAATATTTAATAGGCTTATAGACCACAAAAACCTAGATTCAAATGTACTGTAGCTTGGCTAGCATATTTTTTTATGCAAGGTGTTACCATGATGCTTTTTCATTACGAGAGAGCTAGCTGGGTTAGCGCTATTTACGAATGAGGCGAGTAATTAAAAGGTAGTGTTAGTTTTACACACATGCTCACAACTCCCACCAGGTGGCAGTATTGCTCCATGAATATATTTGCTTGGAATCGGGACAACAGCTAACAGCCCCAATCCAGACAAGGAGCACAATTATTTCCTTATTGCTCCTGTCCCTCTAACCTATATATTTATGTACATTTATTTGAAAATCAAAGCAGAGCCGCCCTTCTGTCGCCAACAAGTCAGATAAACTTACAGTGAACTGTAATAAAACTCTTCAAAAGCACAATTCAAACGTGTCTGAGAAGGTGGTGGCTCTTTCTCTTTTGTTTGTTCTTCCTGGAATTTGGGTGTACCCTTACTTGTTATGTACTGGTTTTTTTAGTTTTTCCGATCTAATGCTAGCTAGAGGAAAGCTTTCTCAGGCGGAAGATAAGGCAACGATCGTCTGTTAAAGGAAGGGACAAATGAGTTTAGGTACTCTGACCAACTGACCAAACACTCTTGGACAGTTCTCATGCCAACTCTGTGGGTCTTGCCAACAAGAGAAAAAGGACAAGCAGAATGTGGGCCGCCACCTGTTGATCTCTGCTTGCTGCAGGTGCTGTGATTGGCTGGACAAGGGCTGACCGTGATTGGTTGACAGTTATAGCCTGGATATAAATGGAGAGGAGGCCACACCCACCCAGGTGTGTTCCCTCGTACTGAGACGGGGCGGCTCACCAGGTGCTTTTCGGAGCCGAGGACAAAGGCATAGAGGGAGGCACAAGGAGCGCCATCTTTATGCTCCTGCAGGGAAAGCAGCACATCTGAATCACCCACCATTTTGGTGGCACTCTAGTGTTTCGGGGCTGAACCGTGGGTACAGCGATCACCAGGGGTGCGGAATTCAGCCATCAGATCAGGGACAGGGGGGGACGATGGGCGCACCTCTCAGCACCGGTGGCTCCCTGTACTCCTCCTGGGCACTCCCCGTGGGTGGAGGAGGATCAGCTTGTTTACAGAACTGGCCTCCAGCAGAGGCTGATCGGTGGAGAACGTCTACAAGCCGCCTTATCCTGCCCCGTCTACCGTGTCACTGTTACGAATCCCAGCATGCTTTGCCTGCTGCATGTGCTCCTTTGTCATCTCTGCACTGTGTGCCAATTAAAAGCACGGTTGCTCTCTGCTGAGAGAATGACTACATGCACTGTGTACGTTTGCGCCTCCCTCCCGTTCAATGCCAGATTTCAGGTTTTCCTGCTTGTCCTTTGCGCTCTGGCCTGATCCTCCCCTTTCATGAGTCTGCCGAAAGGCTCATGGTCTCTTTATCACCTCCAGATGGTACCCCCACCCTGTCTGCAGCCTTATCAACCCACCCTTGGCCCCTCCCCCTCGTGCCCTTGTCGTATCTGTAATGAATCACCTTATCAGTGCTGTTGTCTGTCACCATCCTTCTTCCTTTCTTCCTTCACCCAGCTAATTGTTTAGTTTTGCCCCATGTCTTTGGCCCTCCGCTCTGCCTAATCCGCAAGGCCGGCCGAGATGTGGGAGGCCGGCCTCCTCCAATGGGTGTCTGATCCGGCAAGGACCAAACGCTGTCCAGTTATGAGCGCGAAGTCGTTCCACTTCACGTTCTCAGCTTGGGATCAAACTTTTCATCCGAAGCAACTCGCAGAGCTTATAATGATTCTATCTGGCCATTTTCCATATGGGATTTTGCCCCCGCACCCCGCTGTGGTGACTCAGTGCTGCGTCATAACCATGCCACCTGGACGCAGGTCTGCGGCGCGTTGAGGTTAAGAATGCACTGTGAGCTGGACGGAGACACCTCAGCGTTTCCTCCGCTGCCGCCTGACAGGTGAGCCTGCGGAACGTGTGACGAATAACCGTGGATAATGTGAATCATTCAGCGCGCTTTGATTAACGCAGATTAGAGCAGCGTTGGGACTTGGCAGAACACGCCCCTGCAGTTGCTCGAAAACAACCTCTGCTTCTTTTCTTCTTCTTTATTTATTTATTTATTCATTTGGTGAAAGATTATCATGTTTAATTACTGTTTTAAATCCCAGCCCGGCTCTGGTCCAGAACGTGCCTGGCTGTGTGAAGTGGGAGTGTAAACTTCATTCCCAGAAGATCATGCACGTAATGTTCTTTTCTGTGTATATTTGTATATATAAAACTAAAGCTGTTTGACTGCAGTTTTTGTCCTGTATTTACAACATAAACATTGCACTGTGGGGTGCCGGAGGAGGTGTACAAACGGCAAGCAGCTAATTGGGGGTACGGAGCCAGCAAGGTTGTGGGAGTTGTGGGCCGTGTGCCTGGCCTGTGCCCAGCCCACTAATAAGACGACCCTCTTGTGCTCCTGAAGGAGCCAGACTGACACAGGTTTGAAAAGCTCCTCATCCAGCCTGATTGTCCACTGTCCCCGCCTCCTGATTCAAAGGAGCGGTAACATTTCCCCTGCCGCGGTGGCCTCCTCCAACGATTTACCCATAATGCTCAAGGCCACAGTACGAAGTCCGCCACTGTTTTATGGCTTTATTTTAACCCCCGAAGACGGCTGTCACTGTCGGCACTTGACCTTTGCGTCTGACCGAAGCAGCGCCAAATGGCAGTTGGCAAGAAAATTCTAGACCTTTTCACACGCGGGAAGCGGTTTGCACGTGTGCACAGACATTCCCACGCAAGTGGCATGCATAGACACCCATGTACTGGGCTGTCATGTGGACAGAAAGCTGCCGGGAGGAGCAGAGTAGGGGGGCTGGGGAAATGGGGTGTATGGCTGGGTGTGGGGGTGAGGCTGAGATGGCAGGTGACACACTTTCACTGTTTGTCCAACTATACTCCCCCAAACCCCAAATGCCCAACACCGGCCAACTCACCAGTGCTGGTGGGACTTCTCACCAGCAGGTAACGTGTTACTGATTGAGACGTGGAGGGAACAAACCCCTGTCTACCTTCTCCCTGAAAATATCGCCAAATGAAGTAGCAAAAAAGGGTCTGGCTTGGATACAGCAGGGGCAATGGTGGGAACACGGCTGGTTTCATCCATCACGATGTGTGGCTGCTAGTGCATGCCTGACCGAAAGAAAAGTGTCTCTTATGAACGATCGGGAGATGACACATACCCCAGGAAAAGGCTCTTTTGGAGTTTCATCTCAGCGGTTCTTGTTGGTACATTTATTTATTATTTGTATTGTTTAGTGCCTGGGTCTAAGGTACAACAGCAGCTTCCCCTGCCACTCTCCAGAGGGCCTTATTGCTCCTTATCCTGATGTGACATGTGGCTTAATTTCGCATAAATGCAAGGTTGTAAAATGCCTCCTGTTGTCTGGCTGCCTCCAAACAGCTGCCCATTAAGTTGTGAAATGTCACTGTGAAATGGTGTTTGAGGCCACGCTGTCCAGACGCTTCCCTGGGACATTAAAAGGGACGGTTTTACGCTGCGTGATTATAAACCTTAAGCAGATTCGTGCGGCTCTCATAAATCAGGGCCTGATTCTGCACAGGCCTCAGTTGTTGGCTTGGACGCTGCTTCGGCTCTGGATCAGTGCCACCAGACGGACGGGACCACCTGTGGCTCTGGTTTGACGTCATGGGGCCTTCGATTAAATTCCACAAATTACGCTTCCCCCCCCCATTTCACAGCATGTTTTCTCAGCCAAGTCAGTTAGGCAACATGAGTCTTACAACACTTTTTATGATTGGCTCGCAGTGTCACTCCCATGTCTCCTCACGTTTGCACAAGGAACATCTCTTTCCGCTCAGAAGAGCACCCCCTCGTGGCCGATTGCAGCATTGAAGTTGGCATTGTGTAAGCATTGTTGATGTGGAGTTTTGTTTCGGCACCGCTAACTACTTCCATTCTGTTCCCCTGCCTCTGTGGGTATGAATGAAATTTACATATAATGGAGGACAAACTCAAATTTGTGCTTTGGCTGTGACCGCCTGCTTGTATAAATGAGCTCCTTATGAGTGGGAGGAATTTGGCTTGATTTACGTATTCTTGTTTGATCTGGTCCTTCTTTTCAGTTTTATTTAATGCAGAAACCACATCTTTAAACACCTAAGCATTTATTACCATTGTATTTTCGCTCCACACAAGTCCACCTTTGTGTAAACATGCTCTCCTGCAAGTACGAGCCGTTCAAGAACCTCTTCGGCACAGTAGAAACCCAGCGTCCACACCGAGATGAGTCCTTAAAAACACAGTGGAAGCGCTCCCATGATGCACTGCTGCGCGCTGGATGCTAACGTCCATTAAATCTGCAATTCTGCCCTCCTGACAATGGGTGTGAACTCACGGTTTCTCTCGACCGTGGCTGTTTTTGGATCATGCTGACCAGAGGCGATGCGGTTGCGTTCAGGTACGGGAAATAAAAAACTGTGCAAAGAAAAAAAAAAACTTAGAAGCAGGTGACGTGTCAAGGTGCGACTCTCGGCTCTGCAGTCTTCTCGACAAGCTTTTCTTTAAACTTCAGTATTAAAACACAAGCGCATTAAAGTAGTCCTTATGCCAAAGAGGGGTTTTTTTTGCTGTGTGTGATTCTTTTTTGGCGTCTGCTGCTAATGTTTGCGGCTTTTCCATATGATACAGGTGTGGGGCTAGTGTGGGCGGCTGGACGGCGTATAGAATTTCCCTACCGGAGCCAGTCTGTCAGAGCAGAGCCCTGCGTCAGCTTTTGTCCCATTCCCTGCCGGAATTTCCCCGCTCGCCTCCCGCCTCCTTTTCTAACTTTAATTAAATATTGTCACAGCTTGATTGCTGCATGGCACCTCCTGTTTGTGTAATGGGAGATAAATGAAATACGTGCCTTTGAGAACAAGGGCGGCAGGAGCGCGGAAAGGCGTGGTGGGTGGCTTCACGACCGGCCTGCACTTTCGCTCTGTCCTTCTCTACCCTGCCGCGGTGGATTCCCACGTACCGCTCTTCCCGCCATACCCCTAGCTGTGCTGTGATTTTGTTTCTCAAAATCATGTCCACTTGCTAAAGCGTGGTAGTGTCACGTGGCGTCATTTCCGCCCAAACCGTCCCAGTGCTTAAGCATCCCAGAATCCTCTGCTTTTCTGATCCCGGTTTCGTAAGAACCTGGGGTCCCGTACTCCCCAATATTTAATTTGGATTCATTCACCCTCCCCCATAAATAGACCTTTGTATTTAAATTAATCAGTTATGTCCCCACCATATCAAACTTCCCTACACTCTTGCTTCTGACGGTATTGCTCTTCTTCATTTGTTTCAGGTCAGCCTTGGAATGGAAATGTATGCTTCACTCTATCCATTTCAATTAAGTAGCCTTCTTAATGGCATTTTTGTTTGCCGTTTTAGTTTATTAAAATGTGTCAGCTTCACTCCTGATAATACAGCATTCCGCACGGAAAGAAGCATAATTTTAGATAAAGTTCTTGTACGATTTACTACAGAACATATTCTACACGGTCTGCATGAATTACACTGTAGCTTCTGTGCAGGTAGAACTTGCTACAAAGCTGCTTGGATGGAAAGTATTTCAAGGTTTTACTAATAATCTTCATCTGTGTTTTCCTTGCCCTGTGCAAAACCTGACATTGCAAAACTAGCAGTTATATGTATCTTAATCCCTTATAAAGAAGTTATCTGTAATAAAGCCAGCATCCATCCAGCCATCTGTCTGTCTTCTAACCTCTTGTCTGGTACGGGGGCCAGGAGCCTTTCCCAGGCAGCATAGGGCGCAAAACAGGGGAACACCCTGGATGGGATGTCAGTCCATCCCTGGAAATAACCTAATCAAAAGAATAATTATGAGGCAGTGTCTGTGCACATTTTCTTTATATATATGTAACGATGGTTTACAAAGAATGAACCTCTGGATTCCTGTAAGCATCCCTTCCCTGAAGCAATTTTTGATGAGCATGATGGCCACATACCTGGGAGCCTTAACTAAATCCTGGGTGTGTGTGTGTGTGTGTGTGTGTGTGTGTCGGTGTGGTGCTGCAGAATTTTCACATGGATTTTGGGTGAAGCCGATTGCTGTTTATGCTTCGTGGTGGCTGTTTTGAGAGCGCTCGAATTCCCTGGCAGCCTGCGTTTATATGCATGTTGGGGCAAAGAGCGCTCTGTGGCAGGAGCGGAACAAATCTCTCCTTGAAGGACTCAGCCGCATTCTACCGTACAGCTGTGGGTTTGAAGTGCACAGAAAACCACACACTGTTCTTTAAGGCCTCACAGCTTACGCTGAAAGTACACTGTGTTGGTGCAGTGGTTTACAGGTCGTTGGTTCGAACCCCTGGAAGGTCTGAGCGGCGTAAAAATAGACCCAGTGCGATTCCTTTGGGCTGCATAGCAGACTTAAGCTTAGGGTCACAACGCAGTTTGCCAGATGGTAGAAACGTGTTCTGACCCGCGACTGACACCGCAGTGCAAAGACGGATGTCTCTGCTCTCTGTTTACCAGCACTGACATCAGTGTGGAACGCCCCACCCAGGAAAACACCTTTTTGGGAACATCGTTCATGTCCCTGTCACCCTTCTCCTTAATTCCTCCTTAATTCTCCTTAGTCCCTGTCATATCCACCTTAATTTAATTCAATTAAACGCCGTTTTCTGATGCCACCTTAACTGACAAATTGATGAACAAACAGACGGTTTTGGCCTTTTTTGGAGGACAAATAAAAATCAGATGTAGTAATTAAAATGAAAGTTGGTTGTTCATTGGGGATGCCCCCTGGAGTGACTGTTTTTGAAATGACTGTCTTTCTAGTAAAATCAGAAACAAACTGTGCATTAGGGTCACTTACAAAGTTCACAGTAATTCTGCAGCGCTTGAGGATGGAGAGATTTGTATGTGGACCATCATAGCTGTGATTTTTTTCCAGAGCTCTGGTTTGATGAGGAGGGTGAGATGTTTGAGGATGGGGTCCTCAGAGGAGACTGGGTCAGTTTGGAATTGTCTGTCTGTCTCTCTCTCTCTCTCTTTCCTTCTCCTCTCATAGGTGGAATTACGAGTGATGGAAATGGTACCTGTATATGAAGCAAACAGTGGGTGTGAGCACAGGGCCTGGCCGAGCCACAGTGGCTTGGTAATGGGGTGGAGTGCTGGGGTGTAATTGCCCCGTTTAGGGAAAGGAATTTGAGCTAAAGTTAATCCCCCCTTTGAGTGTTGAGGCAGGTGCTCCGTCTTGTTGGAGGGCACATGCGACGCATGAAGCGAGGCTGAACGGTGATGCAGTGGTGTTGGAGGGGCGCGCTGAGGGAGTCCTGGGCTATTGGCCTGGTCTGCGGTCACCACTGGGCACCCGAGATGTGACTGCTGGCACTTTGATATTGCAGTTAAGCCTATTGTGAGGTGGGGTGTCAATGTATGGCCAACGCGAGAGGGGCCACTGCGCGGGCGACGCGAGAGGGGCCTCTTTACAGCATGAGAGTCCATGTGCAGCTAATGCAAGAGTGCACCCCTGTATAGAGAATGTGTGTGAGAGGTCAACCACTGCCCGATCAACGGGAGAAGGCGACCACTGCACAGCCAACGTGAGAGGGCAGCCACTGCACAGCCAACGTGAGAGGGCAGCCACTGCATGGGAAGTGTGAGATGGCGGCCCAGCTACTGCGCAGGTGGGTGGTAGGCTTGCTTTGGTTGCAGCCGGCATGTCATGTGCTGCAGCTTCATCATGCAGTGCAACTGGCAGTGATGGGGCCAAGCCTGCTGAGGAGACATGCGCATGGGGCCGCATCCTCCCGTGGGTCCTCGTGCTCTGAGGCTTTCCTCTGCTCAGGCCTCTCCACCCATCCAGTGACGTGCTCTTACCCCAAAGGCTGTGCTGCTACCTTACGCTGCAAACTCTCGGTGACCTGGAATTTAGGGATTAATTTCAGTCATTCCTTCATTTTTCATTGTTTGTTTTTTACCTTTAACTCTTTCATCTGGAAGCTGTGTAGTGCCTCCTTGGGTCCAAGTATTGGATAAACACTTACTGGAAGGACAGACTTTTTGATCTGCATAAATACACCCTCTGTGTCCTATGTGCAGTCTCTGCATATGGGCATCATTGCCCACCCTGTCCGCCATGATTATTTCTCTTGTTTTGGGGGGCTGTAACCTGAGATGGGGACATTGGTTTGCTACATTGATTGGTACTTATGCCAGTGGGGCAGATTGTGGGTGGGGTTTACTTATTGGGCCAGGCTGGGGCTGTACAGAGTCATGCACCTCTTTCTGCTGTCATGCAGAAATTCACTGTGATTCACTGTAACCATATGATCTCAACTGGCAAATTGTCTGGTTAAAGCTAAAGTAGTACTAATTAAAATGTTAATAAGCAAAATTTTTTGTTTTGTTTTTGTTTAAACATTAGCCTTAGTTATAATGAATTCCGTCAGCTGGTAGTTAAGGGCAACACCCAGTTGAAGGTTAAAATGCTCTCTACTTCCAGTTAGAAATACCACTAGGTTAAAACTTAAGAACACAAGCAGGTTATAGGTTAAAATGCTCTCTACTTCTAGTTATGAACACCAGCAGATTATAGGTTAAATTTCCCCCTCCTTGTTAGGAACACCAACTGGTTAAAATGCTCTTCCCTTCTAGTTAGCATTACCAACTGGTTAAAATGCTCTTCCCTTCTAGTTAGCATTACCAACTGGTTAAAATGCTCTCCCCTTCTCCACTGTCAGCCTGGAGCATTAGTAATCCGTCCGCGTTGGGATTTATTGGTTCTTTAAGAGAACGGAGGGGGGTTAGAGGAGAAGGATGAGAAGATGGAAGAAAACAATGGTGAGAGAGCCGCTGGCGGCCAGCGTGCGTGCCTGGGCTGGAAAGCGCACCTTCAGCCTCCTAAGCACCTCTCAGACCATTGCTTTCCTTACAGAGTGGCGCGTGTTAAATTCTGCAGAACAGCACTGTCAAATCTCTGTCCAGGCAGTCTGTCACGGAGAGCGAGGATGCCTGCGCGGTTGGCGGGCGACTGCACTGCAGAGGGAAGTCAGCAATGGATGATGGGTAGTCAACAGATGGGTGAAAAGTCTGAGAGGAAACGGGGGGGGGGGGGGGGTCATCCATCAGTCGTAGGCTAAGCTGCTGTAATGGGGAGCAATAAGCACATGTGACATCACTTCCTGAAGTCGAGAGCAAGGGGAGCATGACTGTGCCTGTTATATTGCTTTTGTTAACCTGCTAGTTATACCTCTGTAGCTACAGAAACAATCGTAACAGCAGGAACTTGTTTTTATGACAGTTATGAAGAATGCCTCCAGTCCCCTGCGATGGGTTGGCGCCTCGCCCTGAGTAGTTCCGTGCCCCCTGCCCATTGCTTCCAGGATAGGCTCTGGGCCCCTGTGACCCTACGTAAGACAACCCGGTACAGAAAGTAGCAAGATGGATGGACTCCGGTCCCCATTTAGGGTGACTTTTAGCTGTAGTCTTCTTTTAAAGCTAAGCATTTATAAAAGTATCACAATTAACTGCATTTTGCCGGAGAACACACATGGAATCAACGCACAGACTCAATATCCATTCTGAACGTGTCTGGAGCCACACATGGGATTGTGCCTGTCAGGGTCAGTAGGTGGCTCGTGTTTAGCTGGAAACGTGAGACGAGCAGCGGAGGCTTTGGGGACATGAGTGAGTCGTCGCTAAGTGACAGATACTCCACTGTCAGGGGTTTTAGGGAGGAAAACAAAGGGGAGTTTTTTATACTGTTGGCTTTCCTCAAAGGTTTAGTGCACGATGTGATGAACGCCTTTGACAACGGGGCAGCTCTTGTGTCATCCCTGGCTCAGTAGAAAGAGTGTTCATTTGGAGCTGAGGGGGGGGGGCTTGGACCGAATAGATATAGATATGTTATCTTTCTGGATGAATTATAAAATCGACTCGGTAGTACACACATCTTTGTGGGGACTCTCCATTCATTTTTATGGGGAAAACTCTAATCCTAACTTGATGACCTTCACCTCTACTCAGCCTTAACCTTAACCATAAGTAAGCAAATTAAATATGAGACTTATGGCATTTTTTGTTTTTTGATTTCATTCACAGATCTTTGTGGGGACCTGAAAAATGGTCCCTACAATGTCAAAATAACAGGTTTTTATCACATTGTGGGGGCCATTTGGTCTGTACAATGTAATATAAACATAATCCACACACACACACACACACACACACACACAACCTGTGCAAACGGGTAGATTATAGACCTTTAATGGAGACTTGCTGACTAAACAAGGCAGGATTAGGTTGGGAAACAACACGCCTTTCATCCCTGCAAACCGCAGAGGGCTGAGACGTCGGGCAAGATGGGAGACTGGGAAGGGGGTGGTGCAAAAATTGCATGCCTAGGCAATGTGTCAGGTGACGCCCCCCCCCCCCGATACATCCAGATGGTTCCTACACCTTCCATAACTGCTGCCTTCAAACATATCACAGATATGCAACAGTATTGTTCAACCTGCCTGTTCCCTTTCATCATCATCAAAACTTCTGCTCAACTGCATGTAGGAGAACATCTCTCTTTCTCTGCCTCACTTTGTTAGACACAGGCAAAATATATATAACTAATACCTGTATATTAACATGTACCAAATGAGGCTGGGCTCAAGGGTTTGTGTTTTTATGTCCATGAAGAAACGTTGGGGATTTATGCACAGTTCTTTTGCATATGGGGGATGGGGGTTGTCTCAGAGAAATTGAAATCTGAACAAATTGGGAACATGAAACAAAAGTCAAATGTGAGACGACACAAGTAAGGTGAAATCCATGTGCTTGTACTTGTGCATGATAAGTTTTTAAAGGTCAAATATCTCCTTAATCATAGGTCTACCTAGTGAAGGGTACGTGGATTTTCTCCCACAATCCACCCAAATACTGGTGCCGCATTACGATAAAACTCAGGAGTCTTAGAAGGGAGTCTCTATTTTTTCCCAGCAAAATGACCTTGAGATGTAGGGAGGTTTTGCTTAAATTAAAAGGGGGACAATGGTGAGCTGTCGCACTTCTCGGCTGCTTGCTCAGAATCCATTGTCAGCGCTTGCCAAATTCCAGTGCTGTTATCCCCGTGTGCATTTATCGCAATTTATAAGCCTTCCTGTAAATCTTTAAACGGCCTTGAGTGCGTGCCAGTAGACTCGCCTTTACCTGCCCAGGTGTGCAGCCTGAAGTGTGTGGCCCCAGAGACTTGAACAGTACCCATGGGTCCCCACCAGCTAAGTCCAAACCGGCTACAAAAACCAAAGGCTAGGGTAGCTTCGGGCTACGATGTTGGAAGAGCCTATATCTGAGAATATGGTCCTGTATATGTCTCTATCTGTGGGTGACTCTGGCACCTGCAAATTGGGTGATGTGTGTGGGAGTGGATGTGAGATTTGGGGTTGAACTTGCAATTGCACATCCTCGAGTTGCATCTGAGACTCTTGTAGCTGGTTAAAGGCGAATGCGGGTGGCAAGACGTGGAATGACTGAGTGAAATGGCATCTGTAATCTGATACTCTTTCACACCTATGGGAAGTATGTCCCCTTTTGGTGAACCTCATGGTTCTGCAGCCGTCTCCTGGGTTAGGTGTAACATGATTGCCGCAACAGCACTCTAATCTACGCCAGTAAAAAGGTCTACTTAAATGGCATCGAAACTACCTTGAGCAAGAACTTGTGACCAAGAAACTTACGCTCATTCTAAGCTGGTCACATGGTAAAAAGGATGAAGAAAAGCACGACCAATATAGCTGTGAGTGAGGAATTTAGCTTGTTTGTTTCACTGATGAACCCGTGTAAGCATGGCGGTTTGTCCTAGATAAGGGCATATACTTTTGCCAAGTGTTGTCACTCTACAAATAAATAGACATACCTTTTATCTGAGCTAGATGCAAAGCCATGTGACCCAACGACACCCTGGTTGCCAAGCTTGATAGTTCTGTGATTCACCGCTAAGGAAGTTTCTGTTCTCATCTCTCTTGAGCTAAACTCTTGGCATGTCTTGAAAGGGCTGGTCTTCATTTTTATGTGTTCGGCTCACAAGTTTCCGGCGACAGCCTGGCTGTGGGCCATGTTTATTTTGACTGTCGTGGCCTCCTGTTTCCTCTCTGCCTACTCCAGGCTGACACACAGCAGTCAGTAGGCTAATCAGTATCGATTTATTTTGATTATATGACAACCATATCTCTGTACATAATACTTATCATGATACTGGTGCTTGTCAGTGGGACCTTGTCTGACTTGCTGGCCTCCTATACCTAGTTTGGCTGGTTCCACTGTGAGGAAGCTATTTCCTCTCCTGGTGACCCAAGGCGGCCTTTCTGACAACCAGCCAATAAAAATGGTGCCTGTCACATATTTGCTGTGCTTGACTTTATTTGCTTTTGTCTTTTCGACTTTTATCCTCGGAATGAGAGATCATTCTTTTTTCAGGGTTGACGTCTTTAGAAACTAAGCCCATTCTTTTGATTTGCTTTCCCAGTGCGGCGACCCAACTTTTATCCTGAGAATTCACTGCACTGTTTCATTCTTCTGGTATGAAAAAAAAAAAATACATGAAGAAGCAGCAAAGTATTTGCAAATCTTCAAGAAAAGGTCGCCATGCTTCTGAGAGGGGAAGTCTGAAGAGCACGGAGTTGTAATGAGGCCGATTTGACTAATCGTTTGTGAATAGATGTGGATGAACTGATAGCCTGTTTGCCCTGCAGCGGCACAGCGGCTGTCGGGACATGCGGGGGCCCCCTGTGCATGGCGGTGGCTACGTGATGAGCATGATAGGCTGCTGCAGGTGAGGGCATGACTGCAGAGAGCCCGCAGACATGCACCCGCCCTGCCTCAGCCTCCCGCCTGAGAACCATGCCACCCCTAGCAAATGCTTCCCGAGGCTGACAAACGGCTGTTGGGGGTGGCAAGGCGGGTGCGTATCCACGTGGGCGACGGCGCCATTGACTGCCGTGGAAAATCACCGGCGAGACGAATGCGACCTTAGGTAGCGATTAGCCCTGGTCCTTTTGATCTTCGGCCCTCTGCACCCAGGCTGACTGAATGAGACTAGTGCCTTCCATGAGTATGCAGATACTACTACATGCAAGTGTGTGGCATAGACGGTTTGAAAGTGTGTGTTTTCTACTCGGAGTACTTGGGCTGTGCTGTTCATTCTCAGGGAAGTTGTCCAGACAGGCCCTTTTAAAGCAAAAAAACAACACAGGCAATTTATCTGCGAAGCTGAGAACTGCAGGACAGGAACGTCAATGCACTACTATCCTGTGGAGAAAAAAGGTATGTATGTGAAAAATAAGCATAGACTCTGCTTTATTCAGATCTATAAGTAGGCAGTGTTACAAGGTTTGCCCACCCCTGTGCGCTTGCCCACAAAAGCGCGTAAACATACACACACACACACACACACACACACACACACTCATGCACAGCACAACCGCAAAGCACAAGGCATCAGTGTTTTGGGGTCATGAGGGAGAATCTCCCCGGAAGGGAAGACAGACACTTGAAAAGTCTCAGGAGAGCTTTTGTAGCAACGTTGCTAACGCTTCACATTCCACAGTGGGCTGACTGCACTGCCTGTGCCAATGCAGCTGTCTGCCACCCCCGACCAACCACCTACCAGAAGTGCAGACTCCAGCTGTGCCAGGCCAAGCAAAAGAGCCCCTTTGTGGCTCTGTTGACGGCCTCCCGCTCCCGGCAAGCTGGTTAGACGGTGTTTCATCATTCAGCAGCAATCGGCCGTACAAAATCACTGCAGGCTAGCAGTGCGCGCAGTGAGCTACATCTGCAACGACATCCCCTTCAAAGAAGTCAGCTTTTCGGGTTCCACAGGGCTGAACTGAATAGCTTGGAGTCTGAAAGCCCGGTGGCATAATCTCATTCTGTCTCAGCGTAGCGACGGCAAAGGGAGACCTGTTGTCAGGCAGGTTGTCCATTCTGAAGAGCATCATGTTCCCCAGGCTTGAGGCTCAGGCACCAGAAGACCAATCAGGCCGCTGCTCAAGAATCATGTTTGCAAAGTGCAGAGGGCTTCTTAGCTATTGTTCTGTTACATAACGGCAGTTGGCAGTAATTCAGGCTCTGCATTATTACTGTACTTCGTGATTTGCTTGCACTTTCACACACGTCCCATTTGCTGAATTAATTCCAGGTTCTCGATGTCCTCCTTTGGCCATGGGCCCCCATGCTGGGGGTGTATGCTTCACTCAGTCCATCTCATTCCTTTGGGAGGTCCCAAGAAGAAAGTACCTCTGAATTGCCTTTCCAGTGTCACAATGAGAGGAATAGTGGAAAGTGGTGAAATGTGTTGGGGAATGTGGACGGACAGCGTTTCCTGCTTTTCAGGGAAGTGCTCGTAGGAATGAATTCCTCTTGTAGGCCGTAGGCAAACCCCGCTAATGCCTCTTTGGGCATCTCTGTGGTGAGACTGTATGAATGCTGTTGGAATTTAGTCTGAAGAGATCAAAAAAGAAATGTCGATGTTGCTATCATTTTTTTATATTGACTTCATTTTTTTTAAAATATTTACAAGCCACTGTGGTTTTCCTTGGACACGAAACGATGCTTCTGCTTAGCTGAACATTCTCTGGTACTGACGAAATCTATTAGATTTGGATTAGAAGGTCGAATGCCACCACCCTCTAATTCTTTCAATTCTTTTTAATGACCTTTTTTACCTCCTCGAATACCACCTGCTTGTTGCTCTGGAAACTGTCCATCACAAGGCAACAACAGTTCTGCCCGTGAACGAGTTCAGCAGAAAGTTGCTGGTGTTCTGCTATGCGAGAAATACGTGGGAGGTAAAAAAAGAAAGAGTTTGGACTAAAACAAGAAGCTTAGGCTGTGTTATGTAAGTGCAGTATAACCAAAAAACCAGCGGGTTAGCGCTCCGAGGCAAATCTCTGCCGCTGCCGGCACTGCGATGATCACAGCCCTGCGACCTATCAGAATGCAAAGAAGCTATGTTGAGTCATTTTTACACTTGCATATGTCATCTCACATAATGTTGCCATACATTAATTAGTGATTTCGAAACCAAATCGGCAGGGGGGGGGGGGGGGCTCCACAATGGCAATGACCTGCATCCTTCGGACTCTGGAACTGGAATGAAGCAAAGACGGTTTAAGATGGCTTCCTGAATCTCAGGATAGAAGCCCCTTGCCCGCCAGCCCCCAGCTGGAGCCTGTTTCGGGATCCCCAGATAGCCACTGGTATATCTGCGTATCGTGATGGGGACTTGGGGAGGGCTGCGGAAGGAAGCCTGCTTTCCATGACTGCCATCCCCAACGCTTTTAAATAGGGACCCACGATTCAACGGACAGTCCTACTGAGCAACCTTTAACATCATCCCACCACAAGATTCTTTTCATCTGAAGTATATAGATTCCTTCAGGCTCCCCCCTTCCCCTCCCCAGGCTAAGACCGTGACATTCTGGTTGTAAATCTTTCCTGATTTTATTTTTGTTATTGTAACACATAACATTGAATCACTGAATCAAAAAAAGCATCCTCGGTCTGGGAAACCACATTTCTGATTTGGATGGTGGCCTGTATGTTGTAGCAATGATTATTTGCATATAATTAATTTTCATTTCTTTTTGGCAGCTGAAATGGGTCATGTCATAACTTGTCCTGAGTTGTATATTCATCGACTGAAAGTGATCGCGTGGGCTGCAGTCCTAAACATCCTTGAAAGGCAAGCGGTTGTGGATTCGGAGGCAGGTTGTGCCACATCAGGACCGTAATGTGGATAGGGATGCTTTTCAGTGAATTTTCCCTAAGAATATGGACATTTTTAGCAGGTTTTGGACAATCTCTAGAAATTCCATCCCTCCATATTTTGTAATCGCTTGTGCCATTCAGGGTTGCGGGGGGTCCTATCCCTGGTGCTGTGTTTTAAGTCTTTCGTGTATGAGTTATACAAATCAAAAGTTTACAGTTGACGCTTCTGCATCACGACTTTCCCCATCGTGGTTTCAATATATTGGGATTTTTTTTGGGAGTTTTTGGGAGTTTTGCGAAAGCTGCAGATGACACACAAAAACTCTAGTAACTCATATATGCTTAAAATATACATACAGTGCTGGTTTGGAAGACGCCAGGCGTGGTTACGGCCACCTCTCACGCGATACCTCGCAGTGATCTTGCAGCTATCTTTGTATCTTGTGTGTCTCTCACGTACCGTAAACTATACTAAAATGCAAAACGCTTCCTTTGCTCACTAAGGGGACCAAGGCATCCAAAAAATTCTTATGCGTTTTTTTTTTTTTTTTCTGGTCACAGGGAGTGTGTTCCCCTAACCCCCGCCATGTGAAAGGGTTGGCTGTAAACAAACAACAAACAAACAAATTTATTTTTGTATAGCGTGTTATCACAACATTACATTTTCTCAAAGCACTTTACAGCATCCCCACCCAATGCACCCAGTGAGAAACCATAGGCGACAGTGGCGAGGAAAAACTCCCGAGAAGGAAGAAACCTTGGGAGGGACCAGACTCAAAGGGGGAGCCCATCCTTCAGGGGCCGGAAGGGAGAGTCAAATAGGAGAGATGGTTAAGTGCCAAGTCATACTGTCCAAATCATAAAATCTGAGACACAAATGGGGAGCAGGGGGGAGATGACAAGCCGGTGCCAACGCTCCCTCCAATCGCCAGGCAACCAGAAGGCAGGCAGTGGGTCATACATGGAAGACGACAGGCAGAACGGCGAGCTGGATGCAGGGACGTCATGGGTAGTGGTGACATCACATGTAGCAGGGTGTGCTGGACGTCTTGATAGATTGAGGTCTCTAGGCAGCTCCCCCCAAGAAGAGTATGGAAAATAAATGTAGTCTGGCTGTACTTCCAGATACATGTGCAATTTCCTGTTTTACATGGCATACATCAGGTTTTATTAGTAAAAATAGAAGCAGATAGGATAGAAGAATGTCTCTCACCATGCCAGGCAAACTCAGGTGTGCACCTGACCGAGACGCGGACGTGGTGTGTAAACCAGGGACGTGACAAGATTAGGCTTATGCAGCTGTGTGTGTCCAAACATCGTACTGTTGTAGGGGGGAGGGGTGCTTAAATTTCACAATCACCGGAACAATCAATGTAAGAAACTGGATGATGGAAAGTAATCCAGGAATGAATGTGGGTGGTGCCTGAAAATAGAACGAGAAGCAAAACAAGGTAAGAGACTTCAGCTGGGGTGACAAAGGGCGATGATGCTGGGATATATCTCATTACAGCTGGAATAAACCAGTTTGCATTTTTGTTAGTTTTTTTTTGCCTTTGCCGAGGTTTCAGTAACGAAGTGCTTTTATCTTGGCATCTGCTTGGTGACTATGCCAGGCTGTGACCTGAGGGCCTTGGGCACCTGTGCCATCCCAGCCTTCTGTAGCTCATGTGCAGGTGTGTCTAAGTGTCTAAGCACTGCAGAGGGGGGGCTGGATTTGCTGGGATGTGGGGTGTCCTGGGGTCCTTTTTGAAACTGGAAGGGAGGAGGGGGCTTGAAACTCTGGTCTCCAGGGATTGGATATGGCTGAGGCACATGACTGTAAAAGATCTTAGTGATGGTCCAGCTGATGAATATAGTCAACTTGGTGACTTTATTAAGTTGATGATGCTTGATGATGTTTCCTGTTTCCTATAATATTATATTTAGTATGTTTTGGCTATTAAATGTATGTCATGCATCTGTTTGTTTGTAAAAGGGCAAAATAAAGCCCCCCCCCCCCAATAAAAAAGAAAATGTTAATTGAAGAGGCTTTTAAATTGAAAAAGCATTATAGTAGGAATGGATAGTAGTGCTGAAAGGAATAACCTACTTGCAATAAGTAGTTACTGTACAATAGCGATGTCTAACATTCCATCCATCCAGTTTCTGAAACCACTTGTCTTGTTCAGGGTCGCGGGGGTCCGGAGCATTTTAGTACAAGGCGGGGAAGAACCACTGGAAGGGGTGCCAACCCATCGCAGGGCACACGCACCATTCAGTCATGCACCATTCACTCACGCACCATTCACTTACGCACCATTCACTCACACACCATTCACTCACGCACCATTCACTCACACATGCACACCTATGGGCAATTTGGTAAGTCCAATTAACCTCAGCATGTTTTTGGACTGTGGGGGGAAACTCGGGGAGTACACACACACAGCCATGGTGGAGACTCGAACCCTGGTCCCAGAGGTGTGAGGCGACAGGGTGTATCACTGTGCCTCATACCATCTAAATACTGTAAAATTAGAAAAGCAGAAAGACATCTTACAGCAATATAGCTGTGGATATTGAAGACCTGAAATATACGGCGCCCTGAAATGGTGAAAAATGGAGAAAATGTACGTAACATTCATGTATCGTATTGCTTATGTAATATTTACAGAAAACCTTTGTTCTTAAGAGGAAAGGTTGCCGTGAAAAACATTCCTGTTGCACTGCATTTAAGCAATCACATGGTTTCCAGACGTTCTCTAACCCCGGTTCCAGGTATGAGACCAAGTGAAAGTATTCAGTAATATAAACACACACACTTTCACAATATGGCTTCACTATGTTGAAAAGGACATTTGCATCCAGATGTAAGCAGGGATGGCTCTGAAGATGTTTACACACACAGCTATTGCATGAAGTCAGAGTTGTCCAGCCACTTTATGGTCCTCAGAAATTCTCCTAAGTCAAGAAAGCTTCCTGGAGGTTTCTGGTTAGCGGCAATGGACTGTTTACACCTCAGGAGAGCAAGAAATTTGATCGACTGTAGACGGGCTTATCTGTTGAGTGCAGAAATGACGGGACGGTGATTGAAGCACTTCCTGATTGTGCCACGTTTCCTTTTTCTAACAGTTGATTGCATGAAATATGAACTCGATAGGGATGTGTGTCTCAGGGGGAGGAAAGTAGAATGTCCTTAGTCCTGGGGTGGTGGTGGCATTCTGTCCTGGTTTTACTGGTTTCGCATCTCGATGTTTGTTTATTTGGACCGTCTCCTCCCAGTAGGGATGACGAAGAGGGAGGAACGTGACACAGATGGAACAACTAAAGTTTTTCTTTTTTGTTATAGTGAATTAAAAAAGTAAACAACTTCACAGATGCAAACACCGCTATCAGATAGATTTTAAGAATAAATCAATATAATATGTATAGTAAGTAAACTTCTGAAAATCACACAGAAACACTTGCTTTCATCTTGAAGAAGGCCAAGTGAATATGCCTACTGTATAAATGTAGATTAGTGTCAAAACCATGAAGGATTTACTGGATTACTTGATGGATGGGTGCTGTAAAAACATAGAAAAACTAAAGCCGGACTGATTTCCAAAGAAACTCTTTTCTTCTTTTAACAGTGACTGAAATAAAAGTCTGGAATGTCCTTTTCATGGCACAAAATAGTATAATGGACCCGTTTGAGATCCTTCACTGGTATTTAGTTGATGCACATCATCTCTGAAAGTGTCTAGTGGCTTGAAGGTCACTTAAATAAGATTAGAAAATATTTCTTCTCATATTGCTACACAGCTCCAATCACTGTAACTCTCTGTATTAGTGTTTCCCAATCCAGGACTTGCGGACCCGTGTGCGGCCCTCATTTTTGCACTCTCCCAGGGCGAGCAAAAACGTGGACTGTCTGTGGGTCACTGAGGACCAGGCTGGGAAACGCTGCTCTATATTAAAATGTAGAATGTGTAGTAAACACATTCAGACGTTTCTGGTTGTTCAGCTTCCATCTCTCGCACAAAGCCTTTTTATTCTACTGTGTGTTTTTTTAACTTAATTATGTGTGATTTTAATGCTTAACAATCACATGCTCTGAAAATCTGCCTGGCCACAGCTCTCTCTTTCTCTCTTTTCCCCGTTACTCTGTTCCCTTAGCTGCTGTGCTAATGATGGACTGTTTTATTTAATTGGTGTGTGGAAAAACGCACGCTCTCGCCACGTTAATGACCAGGCACTTAATACGGCCCGCGCCGTAATGTTGTGCCGTGTTAATCGCTAATCTGAAAGGTTTCCAAACGTCTGTTTTTTCTTTTAGCGACCATGACGATTTCCACCTTGTTAATGTACTGTTGTGGTATTTTCAGCTGATCAGATTAGTATTATAGGCCCTAGGCCTCTGAAGGACTGATCTCTCGCCTGGTGGACTGCATGGCTAAAACCATGCCATACAGAATAGGCCTAGTCTTTATTTTCAAAACTATATTTGGACTTCAGTTGTAGTCAGTTGTTGTCACCATATGACTTCAAAATATGGGCAACCACAGGCACATATAGCTCTGTCGTTTTCTGGAGCTGAGAGGGAGCAAAGGAGTGGACTGTCTGGGAACCACGAGGATTCGTTTGAGAAACACTGATGGTACATTATCATGATTCATAATGTCTTCTCAGGAAATGAGTATTTAATTTGAAGTGATCTATAGGTACGGAGACGTTGCTTTGTAATTGTGTGATATGCAACTCGGCACATATAACAGATATGTTTTGTATACAGTTAATGGCCTTTCAGGATGACAGAGGTTATGGTTTCAATTCATGGCCTTATCGTAATTCCAAGTGGTTCCTGCTGCCAAACTAAGTCTGATTTTAATCTGTCTAGGGCACCATAAATGTTTCCTGAATTGCCTGCGCAGAATGAAAGCAAACGCATGTTTGATTCATTATCAGTGATGGGGAGTCTGCAGCCTGATTCACGATGTGTGTCTTTTTGGGATGATCATGGCAGTTGGTGACCAAAGGGAAAATCCCGTCGGATTTTGCGGCTTCAGTATGATATTGGGTTACATAGATAGAAAAGCTAATCAATTCTCTCGGAATAATGTGGGCAAAGCTCACCTGGATATGCCCATGGAAAGCTTTCTATAGACCCCTAGACAGTCCACATTTTTGCTCCCTCCCATCTCCACATTTCTGCTCTACTGGGAGCTGGGAGGGACCCAAAACATGGACTGTCTAGGGGTCCTTGAGGACCTGGTTGGTAAACACTGCTGTAGAGGGTGCTATTGACTGATAGAATACCTCTGGTTCTTTTACTCATTATTTCTTGCCTGCTTCTCCCATTCTCACTCTTGTCCCTCTGCTATCTGCTTCAGTTTTATGTTTGATATTTAAGGCTGCTGGTAATATAGGCCTCAGAAACCCATCTGTAAGCATTTTTGTTATGTTCTCACTATGCTTCTCTGCTTTTGGGGCTGAAATGGAGAAAGTATTTCCTCTGGCTTTGTTGATGTGTCCAAAAGTCGACAGAAATCTGTTAGAATCCCAAGTATGTGTGTAAATCTTGGATGTTCTAAGATTTTCTCTGAATTAGCAGACATGCTTTTTCAATGGACGAGATCAGTTGACCTTCCCAGCTGGTTTGCAAATGTTGCTTTGGGTTTCCGTGTCTGTCATTCCCCTATCGTTGTTTGTAAAGCTAAGCCAGGAGTGAGTGAAGGTGATTGATGTCTCACATATAACCCCAAGGCGTATGATGTGCGCGGGTTGATTTGTTGAAAGGTAGGGGGAACTTTAGAGGTGACTGGACTCTGAGAATTCTGAGAATTTTCCCCCGTCTTCAGTCAGACGTGAGTGGTCGTACTTTACGGTTCTGACACGCGTGTGTAACATCTTTCTGCGATCCCTCTGCAGTTGCCTCACCTGTGACTCACTCAACCATCGTTGCCCCCGGTTGTTTACCTAGGGGATGAGATACATATGCCCAACTGTTGTGTAAGACTGATGAGAGGTGCTCACTTAAAAATTATAAATAAAAGCAAAATAGAGGGCGAATGAAGATGTCCCCATGGTGATGCATGATCCGCCAGCCGTTTTCACGGCGGTTGGAAGGCTGCAATTACTGACATCATCTGTGTTGATTGTCTGTTTTAGTTACAAGCCAGGGAGGTGTGTGATTGGACACTTAAAGTCAGCCTCCAGCTATGACCGGCTCCAAAGTCGATCCTGCAGGCAGTGCCTTGCAACCTGCCAGTCCGGAAAACCCGTTTTCCTGGCAGGGCATGCTGGCCATCCCAAGACCCGGAATACCGCCGTCCAACAACACTGGATGTTGATCTCTCCACACCAGGTTCAGTTCTCCTTTCAACAGTAGGATTGTGTGAAAGTCTACAAAAAAAATTTTAAGAGATTTTTTTTCATTTAATAGGCACTTAAAAATAATTAGGAATCTTGGCTGTGGATATGATAACAGTCTCGGATTGTTGGGCAGAAGTGTTTTCCAGCTGATCTTCAGAAAGGTATTTTCATAGAAATCTAATGTCGTTAGACTGCAAACAGTGTGGTGCCTTTGAAGTACCTATAGTTACACTGGAGACACAACGTCGTGTGTATCTAAGGTTCTCTGTAGGACCAAGAACTGGGTGCTAAATTGGACCAGTTATTTTAAAATACATAACTGAATCATTTCAGTGTACCTCAGTTTTTATGATTACACATTAGGCAAATGCTAGGGATTGGGAAGAAAGCTAGATTTGTAAACCTACAAGTTTGACTGCTACTCCAAGAAATATATGGCTGTCAAATCCCCCCCTGGAAACGAGGCCTTGCTGTGCTAGAACTGCAACAGCGACCTGGTTCCTCTGCACACCTCTACACATCACTTCCTGTATGACTCTCACTCATTCAGTTGAAAGTAAAAAGTCCTCTTTTTCTGCTTAGCTAAATAGTAAGAGCTATGCTGGGCAGGGCTGTCAGTGGGGCATGACAGGGGGCCTCGAATGTGTAAAATTATACATGAAATTCAGCAGGGGAGCCCAAGGTGACATTTTGCCAGGAGGCCCAGACTTTAGGTACGCTCCAGGTCCCAGGCATCAAAACACAAAACGTTATCATCGATCCGTCTGCTCATCTTACAAGACATGCTGGAGCGTGGTGGTGAGGACGGCCATCATGCTAAATCAGGGCAGCACCGGGTGCACGGCCCGAGGACCAGCCCGGTCCATTGCAAGCAGGGCAAAATGGATAAATACACTGACAGAGAGTGGGGGTGGGATGGGGACCCCTCACCCAATCCTCTGGGCCTAAAGGGCCTGTGCTACCCAACTGTACTCCCCCTTTATTATCCTAAAGCTTGTTTAAATTACAGGCATTAGAAATGCAAACACTTATTACAGGCAGATGCCTCTGCAGTGGTTTTTGCAGCTGAGTGTATCGGAATATCTGAATAAAATGACGTGCAGTAATGTATTCTTAGCTAAGCTACACATTAATTTTGCCTTTGACCATTAAGTCAGAGGCAAAAGTAGCACATGTTGATGTTACATTTGCTGTTATTTCTGAAATGGTCTTCCTTCCGTTCTTTGTATCACTAGTGTGTGAGTGCGTCCATGTGACAGGTCATGCTCTCAGCCAGTGCAAGGCTTTCTCAACCCGTGGAAAGGGGTGACTGGGTTTCTACTTCCTGTATGGTCCTGTGCTCGGAATATGAATAAGGCAGCTTCCCTCTCAAAGTTTTGCGCCTTATCACGCATGACGTAGAATGTTCCGGCAACTTCATGCATAGGTGGAGGAGGAATTGCCGCTAAATTCTATGTGAGGATGTTTTCTAAAAACAGGCGCGGCAGATGCCCTGGATTCTCACGGTGACACCAATTTGAGGAACAACACTTTGTATTTGGAACTTGTTATTGCAAGTTTTTTTTTTTCTTTCTTTCCCAGTAAGAGAAAGTGAGAAATGGGGCCTGTTTCTCATTGCCAGGAAATGAAAATGAAAATTGCAAGGAAATTCGACAAGCGGCAGTTACAGCTCTTAAAATATTATTCTGTAATCTTTCTGAGAAAGATGGTTTGAGGTAAACCAACTATTTGGATGGTCCGTCTAATGACGAATTAGTTCATGACATTCAGTTGAAATATTTTCCTGATATATGATTTCTTTAAATGTGCTTTCGAGAAAATGCTAGGATTACTTTTCCATGGTCGCAATCCTTGATCTTCCGGAGTACAATACCCTGCCCATCAACGTTCAGCTTACCATGAATTCTGGGAAGGGCAAGTCTGTTCTACGGTCCTGACCACGTCAGAATTGCTGAGCATTTGCTGCTGCTGTTGCTGGTCTGGGGATCTCGTGTAAATGACGCTGTAGCCATTAGCTGACACGTCTTCGTAAAAAGCACAGAATCTGTGAGATGTTGCCAGAAACGTCCCATTCAGAAACAGTACTTCCAATACATTACCCGGGATAGGAGAGTCACCGGTGATTTATGAAAAGCAGGGTGGGTGGGGGGGGGGGGGGGGGGCAGGAGGTAGGTCTTTACTAGGGGGGCAGTGGCAATGGTAAAATTTGTTGACCCGGGGATGGAGCAGTGGTGACTATTAAGCTTCCTGAAAACAGCCCTAGTCACGTTCCTCATGAGGGAGTCTGGGTTACAATTACACATGTGGCCTTGAATATGAAGACTTAACATATTAAAAAAAAAAAAAAATCTATTTAAGTAAACTCAATATTGCAGCTTCACTGCAATATAAAATTATAATATAAAATTATTTTTTAACAGTCCTGGTGTTAGTGATGTTTTCACGCAAATGAGACTATGTCTTTAGGCATAATGCATGCAGTGGGGCTGTGACCTTTGACCCCTGTCAGTATGGGTCCCACCCTATTATCCTCTCTCTTCTTACACTCGAGTGCTGGCAGACCATGAAACAAGCTCGGGGGGGGGGTGAATCTACGAGAATCCACACCATAAATATGTGCTCCAGCAGTCGAAGCCAGTCCCTAACATGTCTCCTAAGAAGTATGGCGGGCATTGCTGGCTTTGGTGTCGAAAGATATGTAGCCTAATGTCAGAGGCGTCCCTCCCCCTCTGTGCCTTTAATCGCTGCCCAAGGAGGTGTCCTGTTTTGATCTGTCAGCCTCGTTGACTTGGCCGCGCTCCATGTTTGCCAACTCGTTTGGGAGCCGGATACAGAGATAAATCGTTAACTACGGCACGGTCAGCCTGCACTCCAGATCTCCGGCTGTCACTGTTGACTGATCGCCATGGCAATGAACTGGGAATTTGCCCCCACCATCACCACCAATCCTGATTGCGACTGGTCAGCACTGAGCGCACCACCGCGCCCCCCCTTTTGCTGTCAAATAAAATGTAGTCAAGCGCCAATGGTTTTCCTGCTACCGGGTCACATGACAAGGGTTATGGGATTTACCACAGGTTGAGAGGTTTTTCTTTGATGGAGGCCTGAAACCTTAAAGGGCTGGGCAATTTTAACAATCAGAGTATGAGTTTGCCATAGGCTTTGGATTTCCATGTCTGGTGTCCCACAATGCAGCTGTTCTCCATGTTTCAGGGAATGCAAGTAGTAGTTTTAGGAAATGTCATTTTTGGCACTTAACTACAGATTCCCAGGACGTTTCTAATCTGTTGCTTTTTTTTTTTCAGGCTCTGTCTTCATGTATTGTTTTGGATCTCCTGAAAGTCCAGCCGGCTGGCATAGAGGGCGATGCGCTCGACGTGTGGAAGGGGGCGAGATGCCCAGCAAAACCAGTAAGTCGAGTCTGAGCCTTCCCAGACAAGGCCGGGTCTGATGACTGCAAAGCTGTTGGCTCAGGGCAGAGCCGCGTTTGGCACACCTGTTTCCATATGTCCACCTAGCTCCTCCCATTTCTCCAAAGAGCCTGGGCAAATGTTTATGTATCGCCATCTCCGGTGCTGGTATGACTGGTGCTGTGTTTTCTGTGTGTGTGTGTGTGTGTGTGTGTGTGTGAGAGAGAGAGAGAGAGAGAGAGAGAGGCTTGTGTTTTTTTTTGCCCCCGTCAGCCTTTAAATAGTCGGTAATTCCAGCCATATATGTAGTCAAGTGGACGAGGGCAGATGTGCACTGATTTAGCTTTAAAATGTCACTGCAACTCTGAGGGGGGTGTTAAATTTCTGCCTGCACAAGTCTGAGAATTTGGTGGGTATTTTTGTATAAATGTTTCACTTATGGTGAACTACTTCTACAAGCAGGATAAGTCAGTCTCTTGCCGTTTCCCTTGCGGTTCACTCTAGACATGATTGCCAGCCTGTCTATTATAAACAAGCTCTGATATGGAGGGAGGGGGGTGTCCTAGCAGGAACTTCCCGTTTCAGGGGCCAACAGGATGTCATCATTTATCACGAGCCAATGAAAGTGTGGACAGGCATTTCGGTCCTGCCAGGGCTTGTTTTGCAATGGTGCAGTGAATTCTGATTGATCTTTGCCCTTCTCCTGTCTTTTCATTTAGAATCACTGTTCCTCATTAGAAGCTTTGGACTGAAGTTTCGTTTGTGTGCGATTGTGTGCACGTCTGTGTTATGTGTGTTGTTGTCTTTCAGTGGGTAATTTGTATTAGCGAGTGCCTGTGTGTTTATGATGTGTATTCCTTTGCGTGGGTGTGTGTGTCTGTGTGTGTGAGAGAGACAGGGCGAGAGCTCTCCCATGTCACCGTCTGGGTGGCCCTCGGGTTCTGACTGTAATCCTCAGTCAAACCGGGGCCCAATGGGGGCTTGTGCCCTGGGGCGTGACCCAACAACCACATCCATACATCTTCGTCACACTGGTCCTCTGCACAGTGATTATTGTCGCCCACCTGACATGCAGCATTTTCTGGCAGGGGGGCTTCTTACATAAGCTTTAATATTAACGTATTAATGTTAACGGTATAAAGCACCTTTTGTCTGTGTGTGTGTGTGTAGTCTGTCTGTCTAAGCCGATTATACAGTTCCTGAAAGCTTGTCTGATCTTGTCATGTTAACTTTCATAGCCAGGACTGGGCTGTCTGGAGGTGTTTTTATTAAATGCGTACCTCGGGGGGGGGGAGATGCCATGCGGCAGGGGTCAGCACACTGCCACGTCTTCCCCATTTGACGTGGCTGTCCCTCCCGCTCTCCCCATGGAAATCAAAGCTGCACCGAACGCGGCAGGCAGGTCCGGGGGTGAGCCACGGCTCCGGCGCCGTCGGCCCGGTCCCACGAACCCTTTAATCTGGGCACAATTTGAAGTGGCAGCGTGCGGACCTCCGCTGGGACTCAGCGGCACGACTCGAGGGCCACTCGCGGTAATGACCGTGCTAATGTTTGTTTGTTCGCGCCGCTGATATTGAAGCATAGAAAAACAGCGGCAGGTACATGGCAGGGGGGGCAAGGCGCACGGGCATAAATGTAAAGATTAAAGGCCTCGCCGAGTCTCGGCGCTCCGCTCCATCCCGAGTGACTCATCCCTGATGGGCATACTTATACATAAAGCCGGCGGCCTCGGCCAATCAGGAGACAGGGCTCTGCCATAAAACGCACAAATGCAATTCCTCTTTGTTTTCCATGATCACAGGATTCCTTTCCCTACATTTTTATTCTGCTTTTATTTTGCTGAGTGCAATTTATGTTAAAACACAGGTGGTCTGATCCCGGCTGGCCAGCCATGGTTCTGTTTAATCTGGGCCTCTGGCTTCGACTTTGCCGGTCTAAGGCTCTCAGATGAATGTCATGCTGTAGGATGAGATTGGGGGACTGGCTGGTGGGGGGCACACTGTGGGCAGATTAAAAAGGGCTACTTTGTTTCAGCAGCCCTGACTCACCCCCCCCAGATGGCTTTGTGTGTGCTCATCGGGGGCCTGTGTGTCCCCACCACCCTGCAGGTAATGCACTCTGAAGGCGCACTTTTCTGGAGATGGGGCAAAGGACAGAGGCTGTGATGGTAGGGGGGAGGGGGGCAGCAATGAAAACGCATGGTTCAGCACTTTTCTGCCACACCAGGAGCACCCCTCTGGCAGGAAAAAGGGGACGCAGCACCCGCCCCAGCCCACGGTCTCCACTGGAGCCAATGCGGAGGAAGCAAAGAGAGCAGCGCCCCCTTAAGGCGAAGCAGAGCCTGCCGCCTTGTGTCACCCGTGGCGAGTCGGGGAGAGTGAGGCGAGTCGGGGAGAGTGAGGCGGAAAGACACTGTTTTTAGCATTTTCTTTGGAACCGCCTGAAGGTATAGGTGGGTGGCTTCAGGCCTTTTGTCTCTGCTGATGTCCGTCACGTCTCCTCTTTCCATGCTGTGATCACTTTCTTTTCACTTTGACGTGGAATTTGCACACTTAAAATTTAGCGGTTGCCATGCAACCGAAGGTCGATGATGAAGGGTGATGAGCCGAAATGTACAATTTTTGGCTGTTGCGCAATCATACACAAATAAATGTCTTTCGTGAAGCATAACAATTATTTTTCTTTCATGCTTCGTTTAGCCAGGGTAAAATGTTCTTTGGAGAAATGAAGGTACTTTATTTCTCAGCCTCTCCTTGTGTTTTTTCGTTGGACCTGACCAGTTTCTGAATAATAAACATTGTAATTTCCAACAGGAGGCCGATTTTGCGTGCTTACAGCCCAGTGTTTCGTGCCTAGTTAGGTGTGGGTCTGCTCCTTTTCACAATTCCTCCCACCCTTGTACCGAAGGCCCTGGTAGTGGGGTCACATCCTTCTGTCTGTCCTCCTGTTTTGCTCCTTTGAACCCGGAAGGTGAGAGCTCTGATGTCATCCAATAACAGAGTGCCTCCTGACCTGATCAGAGCACTGCTTTCTCATCTCAAACAGGCCGCACTGATAAAGAAATATGGCTAAGCATTTCGGCAGTGGAGTGGCTCAGGTCGCTGTTCTTGTAACCGGAAGGTTGTGGGTTTGAATCCCGGCCTCAGCAGAATAGCCACACCTCCATTGGGCTCTTAACCCCTCAATCCTTTGGGGATACTGGATAAATATCTGACACTGTGCATGACCCCCAAGCTTTGCTCACAACTGTGCATATATGAGTGTGTTTGTCTCAACAGCGAGCAAAATGTTATATGGGAAAAATATTACCTTGTATTAGTGCAAAGTCGAATAAAACATCATGTATATTTAGCCTGTCTCTGTAGAGGGGCACCATTGAGCTAGTAAACACAAAGCCTGTGACTTTATACCCTTTTCATATACATAATCTTGCATAGCTGCTTTAAATTGCGGCATTAAACTTCTGATCAGTCATGGTGAGGTAGCGGGAATGGAGAAGGACATTCAAGGGAAGCGGGGAAGTTTTAATGTTTTCTTTTGCCCTGGACGTCACGCAGCATCACCCTGCTGAGAGCCGGTGTCACGGAAAATCCGAGCTTCGGGCCGCCTGTGACCGTTGTGTCAAATCTCGGTCTTCTCCCTCGCCACTTTAGCGAAGGGCTCGACAAATCTCGACTAATCTCTCCTCCAGGGTCTGTTGACAAGAGGTTGGTTTCAGTTTGCCCTGTTATCCCTCGTCAAACACGCAAGTCTTTTAAGTTTCCCACACCGTTTGTCGTCTGAATGAAAGTAGCATGAAGCTATTTACGGGCACGCCTTTCCCGATCGACCTGTTCGACGCCATTGCAAGGCCTGAATGGACGGAAGAAGCACGTGGAATATGCGAGGCTATGCATTGCTGGGTCAGGGCATGGACAGACGTGGGAAGATGTGCATGTTGATTCTGGGTGGAGGATGAGAATGGAAGTGAGGGATATCTTTTCTGTGTGCCCCAAGCTGAGGGGAAACCGTCTTTCGGACTCACCTTCGAGACCTGTGGAATTTATTATGTTACACAGGGCAAAGATCACCAGGAAAAACGCGTCTGGAGCAGAGCGAGAGACATGCTGAAGTGGATTTTGAAATACTACACAAACGGCTGATTAGCACGGGGGGAACATGCAGGCGCGCGCGTGTGTATGTGTGTGCGAGCGCATGTGTGACAGAGAGAGAGAGAGTGACTAAGCCACTTGCATATTTTGATATATTAGTATTTAATTTGTGAGCACGGCGCGAGCGGCACCGCTGTGGCCTGTGTTTCTATAGGCCCCCAGCAGCTGGGGGGTTCCTCGGCTGCCCCCGTTAAGTGAGATGGATAACCTCCAGTTGTCTCATCTTCCACCGGCCCCCGTCAGGCCACAGCACTGGCGTGATGTATCGCAGCCTCGCTCCCGCCGGCCGGGAGGGGGGTCAGAGCTGGACTTGCTACTGAAAGATGACAGGTTCAGGTAGTGGGTAAGTAAGGTACCCAGTGTAGCCCAGGGGGGGGGGTGCATATCTGCAAGGCGTGCCGCTAGAGGTAGTGACACGGGTACAATATAAATACAGCGTATAAATACAGCGTATACATAAAGCAGCCTGAATTGGCAGCTACGCTTCTCTGGCCATGTGACTCTTTTTGAACAGGCGTGGTGTCAGAGATGGAGAAGCCGATACCGCCGGCCTAAATCCCCGAAGCAACGGTATTCTGGTGCCGATGGGTCCCACTGACAGCCAGAGGACGTCCCCCCCTTCCTCTCCTGCTCCAACTCTTCCTGCCTTTCTATGGTGTCGGGTTTGATGATTTCTGGCAGGATGCTGGAGACGCTGTAAAAACCCTGTTCCGCTCTGTTTCAACACCTCCTCCCAAAAATCCCCCCCATTCCTCAGTGCGGAGATTTAGGTATCCATTTCGGCACTGGAGACCTGGCCGCTGCAGAAGCACCAGGATGTGGCAGTAGCTCTCCATGTGGGGTGAAGCTGTACACCTATGACCTGGCTTTGCTGCTGCACCTGAGACCGTCCCCATAGAGATGTAGGTTCCCATAGCAACAGAACATGTGATTTCCCAAGAGTTCTTAGTATAAGCAGAAATAGTCAATGAGTGATGAGTAAAGATATGAATGGGAAAAGGAGGAGGGGCTCCCTTCCTTAATCAATCGCACATGCATTCAGCAGTCAGGCTTATTTATTTATTTATTCATTCATTCATTTAACCCCTTCTTTTCTGAGAATCGGACTTCCAGCATGGGTCAGAATTCTGCATTTTTGGGTTTAATTCCCAGTTCCGCGACGGTGGGCTTATGGAGCATAGGGGGGGCCAGGCTCCCGAGACCCCGTGCCAACAACCAGCTAATCCCCCGTGTCAGTTCGTTTCCAGATGTGCGCGATACTCGGGAAGCAGCACCAGGCCTACGAGCCACTGGGTGCTCCATCCAAGCGTCGTATTGGTCTGTGCCTCGGAGGACGGTCACACTCGAGAAGGTCAGAGTGGCCGCTCGGGTTACGGGGGGGGGGGGTATCCTGGGTATCCCAGGTGCCCCCGGCTGGATCCTGATGACTGGACACTCTGCGCCTTTCACTCCCGGCTGCCTGATCAGAGCCCCTCCACTGCAACCCAAACTGGGGGAAGTCCCCCCCCCCCCAGATATGATGACTGCTGATATCCTCATCCCAGGGTGGGTGCTGAGAGCTCAGTCTCTGTGAGCCTCCGGAGGGGAATGACAGAGCCACCACTCCCCAATACACAGCCAGCGACGCCTCTGTGACCTTGTGCTGTGACCTTGTGACAATGGACATGGAGTGGGAGACATTTTACTGAAGCCTCACAGACGAAGAGCGTCGAAATAATGCAGTGCGGTTCTTTTCGACAATATGTGTGGCTCTCAAACTTTTTGCCAGGAGAACCCCCCTCCAGAAAGAAGTGGTCAAGTCTTGTGACTCATTTTTTTCCCCCCCAATCCAACTGGGATCTCCCACCATAAATTTCCCCGATAGCAAAATTTTCAGACTGATTGCTAAAGATTTGAATTTTTTTCCAGCATATTCAGGGAATTATCTTGTGACCAAATTGTTCGGGACCTCTGGCCTAAAATACGCAAAGAGCCTCACTCAAACTGGTAAAACAAGTTAGCTTTGCAAACATACAACCTTTAGTAAATGTACAAGTACAGTGTGTTATCTTGTAAAACCAGCTACAGATTGGGTGATTTCAGCAATCGCGTAAGTTTATTATAAGGCGTACTGTGCAACGTGGATCTAATACCCTTGGGTATGACATTATTGTAGACTGTACGATGATGACAGCTACTGAATCGCAGGCTACGGCGCAAGTCAATATACGAGAATAAAACGTCACCAACATGGGTTGGTTAGTAGATGTAGGTGACAGTAGCACTCACTTTGTGACGTGGTCGTACTACATTTTTTGGTCGCAAGATCATGACATTGCCCTTTGATCTTTGAACCTCTAGTACACTGCGATGTAGGACCACCGTTTTGGAGCCACGACCAATGATTCCGCCACGATTCTTTCACGTTGGTAATGTTTTGTCAGTCCGTAGTCGCCTCCTTCTGCCTGACAGTGACTGGATGTTTCTTCGTGTGTCTCTGCCCTGATGCACGAGTGCTGTCTGGGACGACGGCACAGCTGCGTGCTTATTTCCATTCATGAGTATAGTAAATAGTATGTTGGGTCACAACCACGGAAGTGGGATAGGAAGCAGATAAGTATTTATTTGTTTTCAGTAGGCTACAGTTATCACCCAATCACAGTTTGGTCCTGCAGCTATGCTTGGTCATTTATTTAAAGGCACACAATGACTGGCTAATGTCCAGTATCATAAATATCAGTGCTTAGTCCTTATTTTAGGAATGATGGTGCTATGGAGCTATTGCCAGTGGTTTGCCCCTAATGTGTTTGAGGAGGCACTGATGATTGTTAGAAATAGCTCTATTCTCAGTATATAATGGCTGTTTTGAAAATTGAATATAATATCATAGTTATGCACAAATTTTAGTTTGACTCTAAACCACAGTGCGATCAGGTTTATTCAAATTAGTTTAGCGTGAGGGTACAAAGCATAATTTTAGCTTTTGAGTCGTTTGAGAAAACGGTGCAAAAACCAGCGTTGAGAGTGTTGAAAATCAGAGCAGAGACCGTTGATTTGCTGTCGCTATGCAAGCTAGCACTGAACCCGTATCAAATCACAGCACACGTTGCTGGTTTGCTCATGCTATATTAGCCGGCTGCCCTCGTGAATTGTACTAAGCAACAGCAAACACAAACGAGATCCCTCTTAAGGCTGGTTTCGGCAAGGGGCATAAGAAGCAGTCACGATTATGAGTCTGTTTCTTTAATTAAAGCCAGAGTGGCATTTTCACAAACAGGGAAAAATTTCGCAACTCATTATCCACTGCTGACTCGTCGACTTAGCGCTGTAGCTGGTGTGGAAGTGCGTCCTTTAGCTCTGTAAACATGCTGCCGAGTTGAACTGCCTTTTGGGGGTTCAGTGTGGGGAGGGGAGAGGTCTCCATTACCCTAGACAGTGCTTAGATTACTTATTTCCATTTCAGAAAAAATGGATATCAGTCTTTTACGGGGCATGTTCAAGTTATAAGTGATGCATTATTACTTTGTATGATTTTTTTTATGTTTTTTTTCCTTTTCAAATTCAAGAGCCCCTGTACGGTTCTGGGCCGCTTGAATCTGCCAGAGTATCTTTGCTCCTGCTATGCTTCTGGTACCACTAGTACATGTCTATGCAGCAGTGTGTCAGTGGAAGCTGACTAGACGCACGGTGATTTTATCCTGCATCTGCTACAAAGTCGTGCTCCGTTTTGGTTGCTCCGCACATTCTTCGGGCTGGTTACCTGCGCGGCGCCTCCATGCTGCATCTGTTAACGAGCACGCATTTTGAACGCGGCGTGGTGTTTGGCCACGCTGCATTCAAAGCAGAGCCTCCAGTTGGCAGCTGGCTACATCGGAGGTCCGTGGAAATTCATGCAGGATTAAAACTCAGATGCCTTTTCCAAACATCTGCCTCTGATTAAACGGCGGAATCGGCTGTGACGTCACGATGAATCTGGGCCTGCTTCAGCCGCTCGCGCTGTTTACACAGAGACGAGAGGAAAAGGCTGCCCGATTCCCTCCGCACTTAATTTTCCTTCAGGTTGAGTCCTCTTGGGTTCGCTCTGAATCCGAAAACGATAAAGCTATTGAATGCGGGTAATCCTATTTTCCGATCTGCGGCCGCTACACACATGGAAGGAGATGTATCACTTTGTAAAAACAGGAACCTACTAATGAAGTGTGACTTCTTTACTTTCCCCAAAACGATGGCGTTTCAGACGTGCATGACAGATCTGTTTACGCTTGTTGCTGAAGTGATAGTAGACCAGGTCAATAAGAGATTGTCATTGTTAAAATTAAGTGAGTCTTTTATTACATTTGTATGACATTATATTTATTTAGCAGAAGATTTTCAAAGTGCCCTTTGGAGAAACTGAAGAACAGATTTCTAAAACTCAGTCCACAGATTATGTTAACAAGTAAATACTATTTCTGTGAACTTAGGGAAATGTAAGAAAAGTTCTTTGTCGGATTACATCAGGGCCGAGTGAGTTTTGGTGCCATATGGTGAGGATGGCTGATATTAGTCTCATCTCCAAAACAACAAAAAAATTGCTTTTCAGTATGGCTGTTTAGAGCCTTACTCAAGGGCCCAACTGTGAAATCACTACCGACCGTGGGATTTGAACCAGCAACCTTCTGATCAGACACAGCATCCTAACCCACTGAACCACACACCACTGATTGGGTCTGTGTTGCGTTCCCTGTCCTTTGCCCTGCTTTCATGAACATATTTATACATGCGCAGTCCAGCCACAGCTATTAGCCAGCATATCTTTTGTTTATTACAGGGTACGGGAGCCACTGGGCTCCTCTCACCTCGTCTCAGGTGTCCCAGGCATCCTCCATTTCTTAATAATCCAACAATGGCCAACCAGATGTTTTTTTGTCTACAAAACTGTGCTTGAAGGTATAGTGTTGATATGATTTCAAATTGGCAAGATGAACAGAATCAGACTTTAATACTTAAATAAAGGCAATGTGATTTCACTGTCAGCCATTTCCTTACCAATGAGTTTTTTTTTTCTTTTCTTGACTGCATTGACTAAATTATGGGAAATTTAGATTAGATTTCTTGCTCCAGTGACAGGCTGCGAGTGTCGATTTCAGCTCTAAGCTGTAATCTGATTGGCCGGATTGAAATTCTTACCTCACGTGACAGGTTTAATGGGAACTGGTGCATAGTTGTGCCTGTGTGCCCTTGAGTTTGGATTATGAGTTGGAAGGGGGGGGGCAGCTGTTGCAGAAGGACATTTTTGCACATAGATCAGTTAATCTTTTTTTATAGTTCATTTTCTGCAGCTAGGTCCTTTCAATAGGATCGAAGCAGTTACAGATGCTAACCCATACGCAATTGCTAACCCTGCTCCCCCCCCCCCCCCCCGTCAGACTGTTCACATTCTTTGCTCAGAGCTGGGAGGGAGCAAAAACATGGAGCGTCCGTGGGACCTGAGGACCGGGTTGGGAAACATTGCAGTATTCATATCAGGCACTGGGTCGTCATGGATCGAACGTCCACATTAGCCATGCCACAGAAACGTGACATACGGCAAAGGAATGAGCAGGGAACGTGTTCATCCCCCATTGTCATTTTCATGACGCGCATCCGGCATGCAGAATCTTCTAATTTCTAGAATATAAAAATTATTGTGAGAAATGATAGAGAGAACTGAGAATGTTTATTCAGCAAGCGAAACAGGGAACAGGGCCGTATCTGGCAGCTCTGCTGTAGGTTTTTTAGTTTAGGCTTTTTGTACCTTGGTGAAGGCGCATTAGTCTCCAGGACAACCGGCCAAGGGCAACAACACTTGGGAGAGGGGAAGGCTTGGTGCTCGGACAGGGTGGAGGCGGCCTGAGAAGTGCAAGGGCCGAGAAACGCTGCGTCTTCCCCAGTGTGACGCACTAATTGCTATTTTTAAATTTCTCTCATACCTTTCCTTGTGTTCTCCTTCAAAGGTGTATTTAAGGAGGTAGTCTTCTGAAAACAGGGCTATGCCGTCATTCGGTTTACATTGAGGATAAGTCATCAGCTTCGGACCAAGATAAAATCGCAGCTGCTGCTTTTTCTTGTACTGTGGTTTAAAAAAAGAAAAACTTTTATCACCAGTTGCCAATCACTGCTTTAGATTTGACTTAATGTGACACTTGAATATTTTCTATATCCGTTTTTGGGAATTATCTTGCTCAGAACTACAGCGATTTATTTAGCCGATAAATTCAGATGCTGTCTTTAAATTTCAGTCTGGTCGAATCAGAGAAACATCTGAATTTGCTTTATTTAACATTCCTTCTGTGCCACTTAGATCGAGTTTAAATCTCTGTAGACAACGGGAGATCCCACAAGACCTCCTGTGGGATCTCCTCCTGTGACTGTTACTCTCTAATTTCTGGCTTCTACTTTTTGTCCTATTAAAAATCCCACAAATTTAAATGTTTGTCTTTTTCTCTCCCCCTAGATGTCGCCACCCCTCGGAGTGCTGAGATGTGATTGGCTGTTAGGGAAACGGCCATGATTGGCAGGTAAGAATTGGGAGGAGCCTCCACGAGTACAAGGCGCTCAGTATGGAATCCTGTTGATGTGTGATATAGATCTGCAGTTATCTCGCATCTGAGCGCATTTGAGCTACCGTCTATGTTTATGTGCGATATCTGACCGAAACGTAAAACAAAGGGGTCTCTGAGAAGTGAGACGTGCGCGGGCTGCAGTCTGATATGTGTGTATGTATATTCGTCTTTGAGAACGGGGGGAGAACGCAATTCGGTCTCTTACGTAATTCCAGGCATGGCTGCTGGTGAAGCGCTTAGCTTTGCACAGATATCACTTCAAGAACAGTCTAATCTCGCTGCCTCCTGGCATATATCATAAACAAATGCCTTGATTTTCCGCCCCCTCCCCGCTCTACCATGACCCCCTTCATTTCTCATGTACGTTTCTCGGTCCATTGACCAGAATAAACTAAGGCATTTCATCGCTTCAGTGCAGCAGTTCAGCCGCTGGCATGAGGTCATCCGCAGGTCTTAAAGCGTCAGACTGTCTGTGTGTGTGTGTGTATATATATATATATATTGTAATAAATGAAATATGCTTGACTAAACCAAAAGGAACCACAGCTAGCATGGACAGAAAGATCGATATGAGTATCTGTATAGAGGGTGTTACGTGTCTTGTACTTGTTGTCAGTTTTAAATGTGTGAATTTCTGTCACTTCCAGCATCATTTTTGTTTGAGCCATGGACCGCGTCGAATGAGGAGGGGGCACCCTTGGGGGGAGGGGGGCATAAAAACCACTGCACTGTTTGCTTTTGAAAACTCAAGTGTACCTTTTTGAAAAAAAATATTCATGCTTTTATTTGTCAAGGATTAAAGGTGTGCATAAAATTATTTGTAGGTAATTATTTTGTAATTGCCTGTCACTGCTTCCTTGATGATGCTGTGAAGGTATCTGGGCTCCATGGTTTGAGGTGTCAGGAGGCCTATTTTGGTGGAGGTTTAGCAGACCGGGATAAGGCCCCGTTCTCCAACACTGGGCGTCCGTTTCCTCAGTACCCCCATGTTATCTCTCTATCATGCAGTGGCAAGAGGAAGGCCGTGGGGGGGACGAGCCTAGCAGACGAAGAGTCACGGCGATGAAGAGACAAGCATGGGCCCTCAGGGGGCCAGGGGGCAGGTTGGGGCCTGAGATGGCGAGCTGCAGGCGGGCGGGGCAGCAGGGGAACGTGATGCCTGGCAGGTACCGCACGTCTGCTCTCCGGGGAACATAGCGCAGACAGATCTCCCCGACACGTCCTTCCTCCGCCCGGGGGCAGCCGCCATCACATCTTTCGCCGGCGGGGGCGGCGTCACGCCCTGTTCCCAAGCCCGAGAGAGAGCCACCTGGAGTTACGGGTGCTGCCGGTAAACAGACCACCTGCGCTGACTCGCCCCCCCCCCCCCCCCCCCACCTCGATGCCCAAGCTCGGGCACAGCGGAGCGCTCCATGGAAGACGAGGAGTGTGGGAGCGAAGCCCCGTCGGCCCTGGGGAGTAACCCAACACGGCGAGTGCTGCCGCAGAGTCCCGGTACTGTAGCCCTCATTCCCAGACAATAAACCGCCAAATCCCACAGCCACCGTGACCTTCAGCCTTCCCCAGCAACCAGCAAGCACCAGGTCCCAGCCAGTCAGACTTCAGCTAAAAATGGACTCTGCTGCTTTTGTGATATGCATGTATATATTTTTTTTTCCCTGATTTGTCTGGCATTTCAGAGTAGAGGTTTATGGAGCCGCGATGATTTTGTCAGATGCTGGAGATGATGACCTTAAATGCTACCGGACCTCTTTTACTAAAAGTGGCAGGAGGCCCGGGCCTTGCCCCGGGACGGGAGGAAGCAGGCTCGGTACCAGAATTCAGCGTCCAGTACCACAAATGGAGGACTTCAAGGGTCCGGTAGGACCTAATGCTCACTAGCCATTGACTTTTTACTGGGTCCCTATTTTTACGATATACCCCAAAATATTCAGGGAATGAATCGGAATGGATTTTTTCTGACAATCTATAAATCAATATTGTTAAGCAGCCGTTCACGCTGCTTACCTGGCACTCACTATCATTTGGGATCCCCTGGGAATTGTATAAAATCAGCCCGGCCACAATCTTGTAAAGTACAATCAGGAACCTATGGACTATGGAGTTGCAGTTGACTCAGAAGACCATTTTGGTGTCATTTTGGTTTGGATGGGCTCACTGGCAGACGGAGCAGACTTCTTTAGGAGTGAAAGCATGATGGACTTCAACATTTCCAGATATGAAGGACTGACACCAGCAAGCTAGGGAAAGTGGGAGTTCTTTTAGACACCCAGTTCTCAGGTGTCCGTGCCTCAGGGCATATCCTGTTCCTCTTTCAGGCAGAACTGGTTTCTGCTGTGACTTTTATCCAGCCTGTAAATGCAAAATTTTTTTGCATTAAAAAAGTGTGATACATCACCCTTGGAATGTCAGAGCATTTTTCTTGATTCTTCTCGATTTTCTTCCACAATGTTCCTCCACATAGCTGAACCACACTTGGAAGGTTGACGGCATTAACATGTATGAGTCAGGATTTTATCTGCAGTTGCATCATACTTGACTGTAATCTATAATAAGGGCTATCATCAGCAAAACTTGATACCAGTCTTCTGAGCAAATGTGAACGTGAGCAGGTAGGACTGGTTTAGCTGGGCTGTCTCCTGTCTCTATGGGCCACGGCACAGGTCAGAGGCCTGGGCTAAAAGTGGTAATGACACACACACACCCGTGTAAATTCCCTCGCACCTGCCCGCTCCACCTGGCATGCACCAGGTATATATTTGATTCCTGTTAACCCTACCAAGCATGCCAGCCTGCCTTCTGGCACTTTCCGCTTGTGGCACAATGGATGTGGGCTGGCCACGCCCAGATACTTGTCCGTAACTCATTGGGTGAGCATGGCGTACTTGATGAGTAAGTCAGAGTAGAAAGACAATCCAATATACGGCCTATGGAAAACTGACATTCCTAAGCCATGCGAGACCTAAGTGCGTAAATATAACCTTTCCCCCTTTTCTGACCTAACCCTTAAAGGAACTGGTCGTTTCCTGGTTGGGTGCAGCGGGTACGGCCTTGTCGAACATGGCTGGCCTCACGTGGGGTTTGTGCGTGCTTCTGCTGGGAGGATTCGAGGTCGTCATCTCTCTCATCTTGGCGAGGCACAGAGAAGCAGAGCAAAGCTTGATCAACCCTGTAATCCTGCCAGCAACAACCCTGGGACTTGTTTGTAAGATCTGGAATAATATGCAAGATTTTTTTGGGAAGCTGTTGTTGTTTACCGGAGGGGAGAAATGTACCGACCCAGTGGCATTTTGATGGCTCTGACCCCGGTCTGTGGTATTTGCATGTCCTCTATATGCCCCCAATTCCCCCCCTCTGCCTGCTTCTCCTGTCCTCTTTTTCTCACACATCACCAAGGGAAAGATGACCCCCTTCACAGCTTTCAATTCGCTGCACTTCTATAGCTCTGAATGGACGGGCTCGAGGAAAGGTGACATCATTTCCCGGCGATTTGATTGGCTCGGGGTTCCCGGAGAATGAAATCACGCCTGCCCCTTCCTCTTTTGCGGGTGAAGGGTTGCCCCGACAACTGTACAAGTTGCTCGAGTTAGCCATGGGCAGGATTTGGCAGCTCTCAGTGATGAGTGCGGGAGCTGTTGGTTTTATGTTTTTTGGGGAGGAGGCCTGGGAAATTTATCCTGAAGAGGGAAGTCAGCAAATGGCTTTGGGACTGTCCCTGTATGACAGAACATGCTGCCCCCGGTGCTATTGCAATTACCGTAATAACTGCAATCCTGTAATGTGGTCATTCATTTGTTTGTTTGTTTGTAAGATTCAGAGATCTGCTGTAGAGAACTTGGGAGCTTTTAAAACATGTACCACTCTATCTGCTTAACAGTTGGGAGTATCCGTCCATCCATCTTGCAACCGTTAATCCTGGGCAGAGTTGTGGGCAACTGGGAATGTACCTATTCAAGTGGCACACCCAGAGTCCTCCATAAGCTGCTGATGGGTTTATACTTTCCAGAACACATCTATAGGCTCTTTATAAAAGGACCGGTCAAAGAAACCCGAAGGCAAACAATGAATCAGTGTGCCGACCAGAAGGTGACCGTTTGCACCCAGGAGCTCCCAGAGGTGTTGGGAAGTGAGCCATTTCACTTATCTCCATTCTCCTTTTCTCCCTTCTCTCCTCCTGATCTTTTTGTGCCATTCTTTAGCCATTTGGAGGATGTGAGGTGATGGGGGGGGGGGGGGGGCGTTGGAAAATCCTGCCGTAATTAATTTTCTGGTGAATTAATTAGATGAGTTTCTCCAGCTCTGTGGCCCCTCCCCATCCCACTCGGCCTCATTGTGCTAACGACCTCGAGCTCAGTCCAACTGCGCAATGTCAAAATGAAAATCAGAGTGGAAACCGCACTGGCACATCTCTCTTTCTCTCTGCGTTTTAATCTGCAATTTGTTCCATCTTCTGTCTGTTTTTGAAGGATACCTCAGTGGTTTTGCTTCTGCAGAGGTTAACCATCACCAGGGCCTGGCTGTGCCCTCCAGCATTGTCTCTCTCTGCCAGACGTCACTGGGGTAATGCAGTGGTTCTGTGCCTTCTATCCTACCCCCAACCCCACACAGCTCATTTCTGGGGGGCGGGGGCTGCTAGGCTAAAATTGGGGCCCAACCGACAGCTTAAAATGCCCACCCCACCCCAACAATGGGCAGTGACTCGTCATACGTTTTTCACTGTCTTTCTTGGGTGTCTGCTCTGTCATCGATCGCACTTCTGCTCTGCGCTGGGGACGCTGGCTTTCTCACGTCCTCTCCTCCAAGCCCCTGGCAGCCTCGCTGGTAGCAGTATCGCGTGTTTTTCCCCCTGGAAGCACTCTTCATGAGCATAATGTGGTGATTGATTCGTCCCTAACCCCGAGCCAGTCCTGGACCGGTCCACAACCTGCGCTCCACCATATATCAGGGTTTGAGGGCGGAACAGTCCTCTTACTGGGTTTTATTGGTCCACAGCAAGCACTTAGAAAAAGCCCTAAACCCATGGGCGAAGGACTCCAGCACTGCCCAAATGCAGGAGCGGCTGTCAGCACTGAGACTCAGGCCTCCATAAGCAACAGTCATTTATGAAATGTAAAACCCAACCAGATATACATATCCATAAAGTCGTAATTGCCCACGGAAAATCCCATAGAGCAGTTTGGTGAAATAAAAGCAGTTCCAGAAGCCAGCCCTCTGCTTACCAGTGCATTTAGAAAGGATTAAGTGTAGCTGGCTAATCCAGCGGTGGGAATCGCAGTGGGCGTTAGTCGGTCTGCTCTCTTAGTCATAAGCGGCTCACTTGCATGCTTTTGGCGTCGCAACGGGCCTTCTGATTGGATGGGCTGGAATTATTTCTCATTGGCTGAGGTTCTGGCAGGCGACGAGGCGTCTTACATGTCGAACTATGTTACACAGCACCGGAACAAGAGATGGGCGGGGTCTGACTGAAGGGAGTTATATTTGTTTATTTATTTATTTAATTGCTCCCCGTTTTTCCACATAGTAATATAAAATGGTGATTGATGTCAGGATGTTTTTGGCATTTAGTAATTTATTGACATGCAGGCTGATTTCTGCATGAGTTTCTGCTCTTACTAAAAACATTTTTCTTTTTTGTTTTTTAACCCCCCCCACCCCGCACACCACTTTAATTATGCAAAGCATCCACAATTTTCTCTTCTTCCACTTGATTGGCCAGGATGGGGGAGGGGTCAAAACGATGTGAGAGACAATGACTAGATGAGTGGGCTCTGGCCAACCCCCCCAAAGTTCCTCCTATGTCTTAATTTATTATCATGTTTTGAACGAGGGGGTGCTTGTGAAACTGATTAGACGGACACAAAACAAGCGCTCTTGCGGCTAGGTGCCGGGTCCTCGCTCTCGCTAATCCCCATTGAAGAGCGATGGTTCGGGAAGGGGGGGGGCGGCGAGTGGTGAGCGTTAGCGATGGGGGTGGGGGGGGATGCATGTCGTAGGCCAAGGGCTAGACTCACATCCATGGGAATCTGGAAGCCCATTCAGCTGAAGGGGGCAGCGGGGGTGTGGGAGAAGGGGGCAGCCGAGGGCGGGGGCGGGGGGGAGAGCGCCCCACGTAGGGCCGCGGCAGAGAAGGCCAGGCTGAGTGGCTCTCGAGTGCGGCCACGGCCGGCCCCACCGTCGCTGCCACTCACACAATGGAGCCACTCGAGTGCTCGGAGGGATAGGAGGTGGGACTCGGGCGAGGACAAAGGAAAGTGAGGGTGGTCGTCAAGGCGAGGGGGACAGGACAGGCCCGGCTTCCTGCCAGAGCGGCAGCCCCCTCGGAGGAACATACAATCCGCCACCACTGACCTCGGAGGCTTCCGGCAGGCTAGCGTACACGCAGCGCATGCATGAGCACCCCCTTCAGGTCGGGACAGTGCCTACAGCATATAGCCGGTTCTAGACCCTAATTATGGCACTTCAGCACCCCTTCAAATATTTTTTCTAATACTATTTGCCGGTCTATTCCGTATTTTTGTAGCAATTTAGTAATACCCCAGCTTAGAAAACTTTATCGTGGAGGACCCCCACCCTAGCTCAGCCAATTTAATGGTGGTGGGGAGGGGAGTTGAGCCCTCTAAGGGTCAAATCCTAGAATCACCCCAGTCTTGCATCGGAAAAGCAAGCAAGGACATGTATTTCTATGCTGTAAAATACTCCAATGTGTGCTGATGTTACGTATTTGCAGATACTATTACTAAAGAGGGAGTCCCAGGTCAGACAGGTGGGTGGGGGCCAAGCCCGTGTACCTGTCCTGATTTCGAAATGGTGCGTAATGCCTGAGAGAGTCCATCTCTCCTCTCACTCGACCTCATTACAGTCTGTCTTGCATACATCACTCCAACAGCCCCGGGCTCCGTGCTTCTGGGAAGCTGGAGTGGAAGGGGGGAGGGGGGCCATCCCCCCTCCCGTGCCTTGGTCCCACAGGTAGGGAAAGGGTGACTAACCATTTTACCATCAGCCACCACTCCCTCGCCTGCTGACTCATGCCACCCAGTCCGGCGCCTTGACCTTTGGCTGCCGGAAAAGGGGAAGATTCACAGGAAAGTGGAAGCTGCAGAGGATTCGAGTTTGCGTGCGGCTTTCCCCTCCCGCTGGGACTCCCTCTCACTCCTGGAAGTCCGGCTGGAGGCCAGATAAGTCCCTGTCCACCACAATGAATCGGGGCCTGGTAGTAATCAGCGCTTCGGTGCTCCAATTAACATCTGGTGGGGCATTCAGGGTGAGGAGGAGAACGGAGGATTTCAGATCCGGCCTGCCTGCAATTATTTGTGCTCATGTATTTCAGCGTGTCAGAGTAAATATGCATATGGGATAGAATATCTTTGCTGTCATTGTACATGTACAATGAAGCTGTTTGCCTTCCCACTAGTGCTGCGAGTTATAAAAGATAAATAGAAAAAATACATAAAAATAAAATGGAAAAGGTGCATAGTAAAATTAAATTGGCCAGGCAAGTTGACCTTTGACCCTTGCAGTTTTTTTTATCCTATATGAAGCAGTGGCGTTTTTTTTCCTCTCTTCCATGTTTTCTGGCTTTTATTCACTTTTAATGTACACTGTTTTATCTCAATAAGTGACACTGTGATTCTTTGTTATGCACTTAGTAGAAACCATGTTTGGAAAGGTGCTATATTGAATCGTTCCCGAACACACAGGCAGCGTCGCAAACATAGCTGCAACCTGCAAGCCTGCACATCTCCCCTCCTCCTCACTGCATTGTCGTCCATGCCCCCCCCCCCCCACATGTTCCCTCATCTCCTTTGTTGCCTCCCATCCTCAGAGAATGCCCGGCATTGTGCCACAGTACGACAGATAAAAATCTCAGCGTGGCTCTGTGATCCGTGTTCATCCACCTCGCCGGGGCCTCAGCAACTTCAGCTGCTGGGTAATTCCAGGCTGGAATTTTTGAGAAGTGATTAATGCCGGCAGGACTCACCACCCTGAATGTATATGACACGGTAGGCCGCTAGCCGGGCTGGATTCACACGCCAGGGTGAGACAACACTCCTGTGTCGCACGCTCCACTTCTATAAACACATGGTTTGGGATGAGTTTTTTTTTTTTTTGGCCAGTGCAAATAGTGCCACTGTCTATTTGCTTATCCTCCATATTTGCGTAATAATGGGAAAGCGAAAGGCCAGGTGGTTTGGTGTTTGACAGGGAAACAGTCCGCAGAGGAACTCTGGATGTTACTCACTAAACAAGCAGTGGGCCTCCTAATGTGCATGTGCTTCTTTATGCATACATTATAAAGCGATTCTGAGTGTGTGGCTGGATACATTCAGGCTATTCCTCATTTGTTTCATATCCAATAATGGAGGTCTGTGATTTATAGCAGCGATTCTCAATCATTGGGTCGCAACCCAAACCCATACTTGATACAGAGTCATGACTGATCTGGCATAGTAACATTGGGCCACGGTGCAAAAAGGTTGAGAACCACTGATCTATAACATTTGTAGCATGGTGCGAAAGTCTCAATTAAGCAGTCAAAGAAAATTATATTCAAATTACTTGACCTTGAAAAAAACAACAACAAATGATTAAAGTCAGAGTGCGTCAACTTAGCCATTTCAAAACCATCCCTAAAGTCACCACAATATTGTATCAGCCAGCAGGGGTATCATACAGGGGAAAAGGGTAGGATGGTTCCAAGGCCCAAATCAGATTGGTCTGGGTTGAGGGTTAAAAATCTCTAGCAACACTCCTGACAAATTTTTCGACTCGACCCACCTGGCTAATTCAAAACCTCATTGACTTCGAAATGATGCTGTGTTCTTCTAGCCATTCAACAAAATACCAGTCAGTTATTGGCGAACATTCATTGTCTGTGAATTCCATGTCTTTAAGAATCTATGGCCGCATTCAGAACACATTATAATGTATTCATAAAGCATTATAAACATGGCTATAAATATTTATAAGAAGGCATAGCACATTATAACAATGTTTATTATGCATTATGAACGCTTTGCAAAGCTGGACCTCCTGATTATACCGAGTTTGATGGGTCCCTGGGTCAACAGGGGAGGGCTTGTGTTTCACTTCTTTAACCAATCACAATCTTCATTGTATGATGTCATCGCATCGGTCCGTTTTATTGTCATTTTCAAACTCAGGGCTTCCAGCCATCAGGTCGGGGCCAGTGTGTGTCTCAGCAGGCTTAGCCTCTGGTCTTATGATCACAATGTTGTTGGTTCAATCCTCGTTGTTATTATTATTATTATCATCATCATGAAATAAAGATGCACCCTTAACTAAACATTGCTCCATATCTCCTTTGTAGGTAAGGATATTCCAATGTTTATCTATGACATCTCCCTTAAAAGGCAGACACGATAAAACAGGTACTTCAGAAATCTGTGCACCTTGCCGATTAACAGAAAAACACTGGTTTTAATTAATGTGGTTTAATTAATTAACTCTGCAAAATCAGGATGTGTTTATTAAGCGCTCATATAATGCACTATACAGGGTTCCCGTGGGGTCTTAAAAAGTCTAAAATTCAAGAAAGTTAAATTTAAGGCCTTAAAATGTCTTAAAAATGCCCAGATTTTCATCCTAGGTCTTAAATTAAATTTACCCAAGTCTTAAAATTCTTACCTCCGTTCATTCCCAAAAAGCGTTGTCCGCAGAAAATAAAATAGTAAATCGCTGTAAAACTAATCCTTTGGTTGTGTTTTCTGGTCTGCACCGGTGTCTGCGTGGTAATAAAACTACAAATCCCATTGCGTGATCACTGCAGCTAGGCAAACAAACAGTTTGAGAAGGGTCTGGCTGCAGAACGTGCACTTTCAGCCGCTGACGTCAGGTGCACACTCAGCCACAACAGGAAGTGCAGGGGAATCAAGCGCTAACTTAGTTCTTGAGGCCAATGTGAACGGTATGTTGTTTTATTATTTGTATTACTGAATGACATAGTTACAAGTTTATTTCATGCCATACATTATTGCAATGTAAATGTTTTGGTGTAGTGCGTTAGTAACTTTTTTCTCTGATGACTGGAGTGAATTTTTTCAGTTAAAAGGCAACTACTAGCCAGTTGGCTCACGTTATCTTATCATAAAATAAACACATTTCTACTTTTACAGAGCTTTTCATGGAGTTACCTTGTGAATGTCTTAGTTTCCAGCATATAGTTTTTAGTTGTTCGTGTGGTCTTTAGGAGAACGGTTCTCGGTCTCCTTATGGTAAGGCAAGGCAAGTTTTCATTATCATACACAGGGGTTATTTAATAAGCTTTATAAAAACAAGATTTTAAAAACTTAAACCGTCAAAAAAGCAAAATGGAGATGAAAAAAACTTATTTGAATAAAAATTGCTTAGAAAATCTTAAAAATCTGATTAAAAGTGCAGTATGTCCTGCCCCGCTCCTCCCGTGTGCCACGCCCCCTCGTTAACCCCCATGTGGATTCCCCGTGTTTATCAGCTGTTTCCAGTTGTTTTCATTATCGTTGATTGGTCTGGAACGTAACTTCCGCGATTGGCGGAAGTTACGTTCCAGACCCAACAGCGATAGGTGAAAATCCGCGATATAGAAACACCATATACATAAACTTTTTATAGTTTAAGCCTTAAAATACCACTCCCACATGCTTTAAACACATGTGAACTTATTAAAACGCACTTTGTAAACACATATGATATGTGGATGTTGGGCTAAGGATATGAGTGACATAAAATATGAGAAATTCTGGTATCATTCGAATGTTTCTAGTAATGCATCGTGTTGGTCTTAAATTTTACTCATACTGGTCTTAAAAGGTCTTAAATTTAACTTACTGAAACCTGCAAGAACCCTGACTATAGATATTCCAGTACAAAGGATCCTTAATGCTTATACCTACCTTTATAATGCATTATGAACATATCTATAGTGCATTATAGATAACAGCTTAAAGTAGAGTTTTATCAAATTATAGTAACTCAAGTTGCATATGATCTAAACTGTGTTTCAAAGGACAAATACGCTTATTACCCAGAAAAATTGCCTTAAACATTTCCTTTGACTGCCTAAGATTTTGCACAGTAAGCCTACTGTATGTGACAGTAAGTGCACAAAACTGTGCAGTATATTGAGGGATAAGCCCTTGACAGTCAGAGCTGCCTGTTGGGGAGGTTACACACTCGCCACATCCAGGCAGGTGATGGAGAGCATGGCTTTCAGCACGGCCATGTGCTTCAAAGGCCAGTCGCCCTGAATGCAGCACGGTGCAGGCATATCAGCCAACAGGCCTGTGTTGATGCGCGGGGGCGTGTCGGAAAATACAGAGCGAGAGTCGTGTGAGGAACTGTCGGCATGTCCTGAGATGTATGACAGGAAGCTGCCTTCCCTGGTCACTGAAAGGGCAAGCTGGTGTTTTCTGTGACTGAAAAGAGCAGCCCGGCCCGGCCGCCTAGGGAGCCCTCGTCATTCAGCGTCGACCGCTCGCACTAATAAATATGCCGTAGCTAAGCAGTCTGCAATGAAAGATGTGGGCCAGAGGTCAGTTTCACCCAAGGAAACCGATCTGGCCAATAAGCAGAGGCGTCATATTCAGATGATGTCATACTTTTTGTATGACAAGATTAGTTAGAATTTGCATGACTGCATTGGAAGCACTAACAGGTTTTGTATAGTGTTTTGAAACTTTTTTCTGTGCATGTATCCAAATTAATATTCATGTTTGCAATTTTGTTTACAACATATGCCCATCTTAGTGTTGCGAATCAGAATTTAGGTGCAACTTCAAAGATTAGTGTACTAACCAATATCAAGCTTTAGTGCATTTTTATTTTTTATTTATTTATTTATTTATTTATTTATTTATTTTTGCTTTTGAAGTTGATTAAAAAAAAATCCAGTTTGAAATAGCCATGCTCCTCTGCTATACAGAAGTCTCCCAGCATCACACTGGAGCGGTGCTCCTAGCAAGAGCAGCCGGTGATCCTGCTTCCTGTGGCGTTTATGCAGCACCACAGCAATGGAATGCGCCACATTCCCTGATGCGGGAGAATTAGCAGTGCATCCTGGGAGTTTGGAAGGCTCAGATCATGTTGGCTGATCCAGGGTGTCTCTCCTCCTCTGCCTGATTAAAATAATGAAGACTCAGGGATTTTTTAGCTGTAATTCTGTTGAAAGAAAGCTTTGTCTTCCAACAAAACCCTACTTGAAATTTATCCCGGAAAGCTGATGCCGCTCGATTGTTATCGGCCAACCCTTGAATCGGTCTGGATCAGCTTCTTCATCCCGCTTGTAATCTAAACTGCAAGCTGCTTATTAGGAATCTGAGATAAAAGTTTAATAATAATATAAAAAAACAAAAGGTTTGCTTTTTCCTGTTATTTCCTTCCCAAAACTCTGTAGTGTCGATCCCCTCCCCCCAGCCCTACTGAAAATCTAATGATGTTTTATTATTTTTAAATTACCAGCTGAAATGGATCTCTCCTTTTCTTTAAAATTTGCCAGATAATTATGATAATAGGCCGAGAGGGAAGACGGTGCATATCTGGTATTACATTTTAAGCCAAGTTTCTGTTGTTTTCTCTCCCTCCTGTTTTGTCGGTCCCAAATTTACTCTTAAGGAAAACTTAATGTTGGACATTTTGCCTCTGCAAAGGCACAGATGGTTCGCGCAAAGATACAAAAGTGTGCGTTAGTCAAACCTGCTGCATTGTTACTTTCATTCCTAATCCCAGGCTCTCTGGTTCTCTTCGTTTCTGTGCCGTGTTCCTTGAATTATAAATACCGCCCTTCCACCCTGTGGAATGGATGTTAAAAGGATGGTCTATGTTCGGACTCTGGAAGTCCTCGTACTTCCCCTCTTTTGTTTAAAAATGCACTGTGAACATGCTCGCAAATAAGGGATGTGAAAGTGGCTCGCAAGCTCTGTCAGCTGATCGTTCTGGAACAATCTTTCAGTAACCACAGAAACACATAGTCATTGAAATCTGCATTCTTCAGGCTACATTTGCTACCCTCTCCATTTTGTCCAGAAATGAGGTGAAGGTTAATATGTTTTAGTCACTAAATTTGCGTATTTGAACTAGTGGAGAATTAACAAGTCAGTGAGCGTGTCTGTATCATAATGTAAACTGACTCATCTGATGATATATTAGCCAGCTGCAGTCCACTTGTCCCCAGAAACCACAAAAGGCTGGCCCCCTCTCTAAGGAAGTCATACCTTCTGCACCCACTTTATATTTACAGGATGTGGAAGAGTGCGCTGTTCTCGCAAACACCTGTATGATACCCTGAGACATTCTGTGTAATTTCAGATGCTGAATGACTTTTCTTCTCACTAGCTGCCCTTATTCACCTTCAGATACTTCATTGTATAATTCATTGTGGATTTTTCCTTGGATCTTTTGCCCATGTGCTTGAATCTCCCTTCTTGGTCTTTTCAGCTGTCATTGTTAGCTTGTTGTAATTACTCGAATTGCCAGATTGTTCCGGTATTGTAGTTCTCCTCAGATCCCTTTAATCCAGCTATGATATGATGCACATCTTCGGCTTGCCACGGGTGCCGCTTATCTCTTGGTCTTACCAGGTAAGAATGATCATGTTCGAGATGCTTCATCTTGCTTTACTACTGTCAGCCACATCAAAAGTATCATGGAAGGGGGATCGTCCTGGCAACCGGATAAACAACGCCACTCCTGAGCCTCGGGACAAAATTGGGTCATCTATCTTCTGAAACAACCCCAAGTTCACCTCAGTGCCACCCAACCTACGGGCTGCTCTTGTCCCCAGGGTGGAAGGAAGGCCCTCAGCTTAAACAATGAAAAACTAGCTTGCCCTCTTAAATGGCAAATCTCGTGTTTCCTGTCCTCGCTCCGTTCCCGGGCCCTGCACTGCGGGAATTCCCTGAAGGGAAAATGGCTCATGCAAAATTCATGAACAGGCTGTAGTGGCAGCCACCAGTCGCAGAGATGGCAGAACCTTGAGGGAGATGCATCCATGGTGTGTGTCAGGGCTTGCTTACCTGTTTCTAGCTTTCGGTTTTGGCCGGGGTTTGGGGATGCAATGTATCTTTTGGATAACAAGGGTGGTGTTGTGATCCGAGCCTCAAATATCAACTGGTTATAACCCGTGTGGGATCTCAATGATGGTGCTGGGTTATTTAAATCATGGCTATCAGAGTGGGTAGTAATTGGAGTGCTGACACTACAACCTATACTGTTTAATAAAAGAATAGAATTTATAGTAAATCAAAGCTGGTAAATTACACAGACTACAGGGTCTGATTTGATTTCCAAGAACTTCTTGTTTCAACATGCATCCAGTTTGTGCAGGGGACTCAGGCCTGGAAGACTATATCCCCCATGGCGGACCTGTAGACTAAGACCTAGTCTATGGTGCAGATGTACGGTGGTCTCTGCTGGATGGTGTTTAAGGGAGTCCAATTGTGCAAGACTGACAGTACAGCAAACAATCTTCTCGTTGATGAAATGCAACGATGTCTTCCCAGGGGACTGCTAGATCACGGGCTTCAGCCACTGTGGCGGGGTTTGCCTATCCTGCCCCCCCCCCCAAACCCTCTGGCATGTTGGGAGATTATCCACTCAGGGAGCAAGAGAGAATGACAGAAGAGTGACAAGAGTGAATAGTTTATTGGACACAATAGTTCAGGAGCACATATTCCCCTTTAATCTTTGAAGAGCAATTCATGTGTGTTTCCGCATCATCAGTTGGTTTTTACCCTTATTGAGGGCTGTAGGGCTCATGAAATTTTCCATGCCAGTCTGTATATTCTGGTGTCTTTGTGTTCATGGTTGTTCTGATCACACATCAGAGTCAAATCAGGTCACCTACTTACCAGACTAGCTGTAAATTAGCTCTTCTGTGACAGGCTGCTTTTATTGGTCACGCTTCACCGTGGTCATGCATGAATTTTTTTTTTTTGCAACTGATAATATCTTTGTAGCTCGTAAATGTATTATGGGTCTGATGACAGACTGATGTGCTGAAAAGACAGCTGTCACCACGTTCTGAGATTGCGATGTTAAATTAAGGCAGGATGGAGCTTTGTCCTAAGGCCCAATGTCTCTTTTGAGATGCCAGTCCTGCTGAGTTTAAGCACACGGGAGCTGAAGTCACGGCTTTATTTCTGTCTTTCTTTCTCTCTCTCTTTTATGCTAAAATTCCCTTACTCCCCCTTTTAAAAGGAATCGGGAGGAGGCAAGTGTAATCTACTTAGTATTATCGAGGTTTGCGTATCCTGCATCCCCCATGAAGCGAATGAGGTGTAGAGATGTTGTGGAGGGGGTAGGAAGGGTACTTTAATGGGAAACAAAAGCTGGGGGCCATGGAAGAGAGTGGCTTCTGTATCCATGGAAAAGTCACCCTTTCTTCCAGTTTTTAACTTTTATGTATTCTTGAACTGTTGTCTAGAGTTCTTTAGTTCATTGGTCTCTCACAGAGCCATGCTGAGTTTGACAGTTGCCTGCTATGGTGGTCCGTTTTTGTGTCGGTAACTTCATTAGATTTAGAGGTTGTCTGTGTCCAATCTTACCTCCATATTGTTTGACTTTTTGTTACTCAAGGCACCTAAGGAGGGCTGATTAATCAGGCCTGAAGTATGTTGAGATGTTCCCTTTTCATTTTGTAAAAGGAATATGCTTTTCAAAGCAAAACTTGCACATAAACAAACTTCACAAATGCACGTACACTCCTAAAACATAATAGGAATGGTATGCACTTGTTGCAACAAGAGATCAGTAGTCCTTCTTTAATAGCATAGAACCATGGTTCCTAGAAACTCAGATCTTTAGTTAAGGGTTGATATTGATATTCATTTCATAGAGAAACTTGGAGTTGAGTTGGTCTTCACCTTGGAGCCTATAACATCATCCTTACATAGTGTTCCTTTCCTCCCCATGGCACAACAATCCAATTATCGAAAATAAACACCTGAAGCATGATGTCATCACCTACACTAGATAGCATCTCATCTTCATCCGAGTTTACAGGAGTACATCAATTAGAATAGAATTGTACCAGCACGGTAGCATGGAGATGAGAAAACAACTGTAATCTATCTTTACAATCAGATGACATCATTGAGCCCGACTCAAGCTGAGTTATTTTTCCATAACAAAGGAATCTCAGAACTGAGAGGAACAACATGTTAGTCAATACAGTGGCGTACAGAAGTAGATGCCATGGAAGACCTGCAACTGTGAATGCAAGGACAAACATGCATACTTCTTTTTAGGCGACCAGAAATATGAATCATCCATAATTCTAATGACAGATCAGTCAGTCGTGTCCTACATGCCACATGTTTATTTGAAACAAGTAAAGTGGGTGGGGTAAAGAATGTAGTATTTCTTTTTGATGATGGTCTTGACCCATAGAGGAAACTGGCCCAACAGCATATGTGTGGGGTACCTGCATGGTGTACTACTGCCCTGAATCAACCTGCGGGAGTTTAAATGAAGTAGGTCTTGTTTTTGTTAGATCAATCTGTAGCATGATGCCTAAGCAGATGACTCTGTATAGCACAGAATTCTGGGAAAAGTGGCCGATAGTATCTGTAGGAACAAATGTGTCATTAAAGTAACGCAAAACCAGTCTGACAGAGTAGATAGAATAAGACATTTCAATGGGGAATGTTAACATGAAGTGTGCAACAGATTCCTTATTTATGGCCGTATTAGAAGCATTGACAGTATGTCATAGCATTTATTTGATGACCTGCCACACTCCAAACGAAATCGCAACAACCTATGTTGTACCCTGATTTAAGAATTATCCTGCTTGTGTCCAGGAGCCCCAGACTGGTCCCAGCCAGAGCCTGACGGAGAAACTCCCAGTCCCAGCAAAGGTTTAGCCAGTGCCAATGGAGAAACATAGTCACAAAACCAGGACTTGGCATTTCTAGAACTGTCTGAGAAATGCAAGGCTACTAAAGCAAAGCAAAGGACAAAGGGACTCCAAAAGCCTGTTGGGCAGCATGGGAGAGCACAAATGGTTCACGCCTGGCCATGCTCCAAGCTTCTATTTACTGTCTAACCGGTTAGCGTAGATTGTGTAATGTTCTTTGTGCAGAGCTAATAAAAGACTTAAGAAGAAAACAACCTAAATTCATTTGCTCCAATCTGGTCAAAATTACTGGACAGGACCAGGGGAATAGACCCAGGGTAGAAGAATGGAAGGTTTCTGCTGATCAGCAGGAGATGGAGGGCGGGGGGGGGGGGGGGGGGGAGTCTGCTGAAACCAGACCTTCAGCTGTTTAGGTGGGCCAGTTTTATAGCACCTGGTACCAGTTAGACTTCTGGCAGCTGATAGCTCTGCTACTGGACTGCTTGAGCCCAGTGGGAGGAGAAATTGGGGGAAAAAGAAAAGGTATTTGTGAGACTGGGGTCGCGAAGGCCATACCTGTTTGACAAATACATGTGGCTGCCTGAAACACCACCCATCTTCAGCTTCTCCATGTTCTGCAATCCTTTTCTTCACCATAAGCTTCCTCTGGTCCTTCCGGTCTTGTCTCTTCCCTCCATTCTTGTTCCTCAGGTTGTGGCATCGGTTAACATTGGCGTGGTGCATCGTGTGCTTGTGCCTATGGGAACCATTTGAGCTGGGAGCTGCTCACTGCAGAAGTGTGTTTAATCTCCTTAAGCAGCCTTCACAGAGTGGGAGGGTGACCACAAGCCCTTGGCCGGTTCCCACCTGTTTGGGCCACAGGACCGCCTACAACCTCTGTGCACCACTTAGACCTGCCTGATCGGCTCTGGAGCAACCGCATGGGCAAGGGTCTGCAGACTCGAAGCCTGAAAGGATCTTGAGCCGTCCAACCAGACCACAGCAGAGTGAAGTCATGAGACCGTTCCTTACCGTAAGATCTGCCCGGAATACGGGAAATGACTCTTGATCTCCCAGCTCGCATTTACAGTCATCCCAAGCAAACACAATTTTGGCCAATAATTTGCTATAACTTGCTCTCCTTGTGGATAAGGAAAACTATAATATAATCAATTCATTACAAATAACTTAAGACAACGAAAGTTATACGTAAAATTTCAGTTGTGGTTTGTAACCCCTTTTGATCACTTCATATCCATTTAGACAAGTTCAGAGTAATTAAATTCAGAGTGTTTCATTAGATTTTAAGAGCTCTCCAAGTTGTTCAGATCTTAGGATGTTTGCACGCCAATTAAGCAAGGCGTCTTGTTTTTGACCGACAACATAACTGTCACCGACTGTCTCGGTTGATGATCTGTTGAGAACTTTTGGGTTAATGTTTTGGGGAATGAGGTCATGAGTTGGGTGAAAGTGCACTGACTCTGCCAATCCAGTGCCAGACTCAAGTTGATAAAAACAGAGCAAAACTCACGGTGCATCTCAACACCAAGAACGTGAAGATCATTCTTGTGGTCTTGGCAAGACGTCTTTCTAACTTGCCTCCCAAGAACAAACCTAGGGTGCAATGAACCATGGGACTGGTCTCATTTGATGAGGATACAACTGACGTATCCTTGATATTTGGGGCAGAGCAAGATTGACATCCAGGGATATTTACCGTCTTTTGTACTTGAGTATTGGAACTGGTCTTCGGCAATGAAAAATTACATAAAATTGGTACACGAGAACACAAGTACACGGTGAAGTATGCATATTGAGAAACAAAAAACACACAGTGCCCTGATGATCAGGCCAACCAATCTGCAGCAAGATGGTTCCTGTCCCCTGGAATGGAACCGTGGGACTATGGCGTCATATGAGAATGTGAGTGGGCACCGTTTGTTCATTTTAATTAATGAATATTTATATATCCAAACCTACTGTCTGGGGGCAGCCTTCAGCGAGTACTGAGCTGCTTAGTTACATGGCTGTGTTAAGTACATCCTTTCACACGTGCCGACATGTAAGACATGAAGAATAACTGTCAGCGTCCCACTGACATTCGTGGCACCCTTCAGACTTGAAGGTGCCAGCGTCGTTCTTTAAGGTTGTCCCTGTTCTGTGATTCTTTATCTCTGCAGACAGAGAAAACAAAACTTCCTGTATGAAGGGGTGTCATGTTTCTCTCTCAGACAAGCAGACCCTGTCTCCCCAGGCAGTTTACCTGTCATGGAGCAACGAGGACTGGATGGTTGTTTCTCTGTGCCAACTCCCCCAATGAGCATGGTTCAGGGGGTGGGCTCGTTTATATAGACATCATCCTGACGATCTCAGCAGTGGACCGTACTGGAAGAGAGGGTATTATTGGATACTGGGGCAGCACAGAGGCTAAAAGAAAAAAATCCCGGAGTTGATCTTGCGAACGACAGGAAAAAAAAGGTTCATGCCATCTTGAGTTTCAGGCCTCCTCAGCCAGGGGTTGAAATCCAGGAATTTATTTACTCAAGCTTGACTTGATTGCATCGCCCAGCCTCCTGCATTCCCCCCCCCCCCCCCCCCCCCCCCCGAGAGTCAGAAACCTGCAAGGTTTACATGTTTTTATAAAATCTACTCTTGAAGTGTTTTTCCAATAGGAAAAAGGCAAAGCCCCCTGAGGTTTCGCTTGGTTGGACCAATCAGTTCCATCAGTGTGAATCAGAGGCATCTTATACGCTCCTCCGAAGCTCCATCCATCTCTGTGTCTCATTCATCGCCTTGCCGAGTTGTCATACCATCTACAATCCCAGCAATTTCTGATGCCTCTGTGAGTGATTTTGTGCATCCAATACTGCAGTGCTTCCTAATCCCACTCCCCGAGTTTCTACATCTCCGTATTTCTGTCTGTGTTCTAATGGTAAACATCTCTTCTCCACTTTTTGGCAAGGAGATAATGATTGCATTATGTTGTATATTTGTTCACCAGACATACGTTTTTCTTTTTTTGTTTTTTTTTTTGTAAATTTCAGTGTTTCTGTTTTGTGTTTCTGAAAGGACTCCTCATCTGCATCTGTTCATTTTATTAATTTATTTAATAGCTAGAAGAAAAGTACATGTACAGCTAAATTCTGGCAGTGCTTATCTGTAATTGTATTAAGGCATCATTTCAGAAGGTCCTTGTAATTGTAGTAATGCCTCATTTCAGGGCTTGTGACTCCTCCCAGTCAGGGGTTCGACCCTGCAAAGTCATCATTACTGATCCAACCTTTCAGGGAGGTCATTGTGTGCCATGCCTTGTGTCGGCTTGGTGTGGGGGACACCCGGCCAGATCCCCCATGAGAAATGCGGGGCGAGAGGCCCAGAGGGTGGCCCGTATTCTGGTTAAGCGCGCGATGCGATGCCGCCCTGTTGCAGCATTGTAAGTCGCTGTTTCCCAGCACCGACCTGTCGCTACCTGCTCTGTCTGCAGCCTTGGGTGAGACGGAATGAGCCGTGTTCGTTTCTCGCTGCCGAGACGTGTCTGTTCACATCGACCAGGTGGCTGCATCCCGCCGTCAAACTGTAAATCCTGTCATCGGCTCCAAATCTGGCATATCAGGATTTGCGAGTGTGTGTGCACAGACACTGTGTGCAAGTCTGTGTGCACGGACACTGTGTGCAAGTGCGTGTGTGCGGACGTGTGCATTCCTGTGTCTGTGTAGATAGATGAGCACAGCTTCATACAGTATATATACACACACACACACACACACACACACACATGATATATATATATATATTGTTATACGCACATAACCAGAGTGCTCACAGAAAGTCTTGGGACATTTGTGTAATTCTGTAAGGATGTAAATGTATAAATTCCATTGAGTAACAATGTTTATCATATCGGCACATATCTTCTGCACATATATTATGTCTTTTATGACTGACTCATTCAGTTCTGTTCTTGCCATTTTGCTATTAATTGCAATTGTAGTCACTGGCTCCCAAAGGGATACTAAACAGAAACGTTTAGTGTTTTACATTATTGCAAAGGTATTACTAATTACAAAGCACTCAATGAGACTCAGAACAGCTCTTTTAGAATGATAGTTTGGGTTTCTGCTTGACATGAATGTTTAACTACTCATTGTTTCTGATATATATTTTTGTTAACAAAAGAATGAATATTGTTGTTATATAACCAATAAACTATTTTCACTTTATTTAGCAAGTGCTCCAAGTTCTATGAGGGCTGTATGTATGTGTGTATGAATTTGTGGTCAGGGGTATAGCTATAAATTCCCAGTCCAATTTAACGTATAATATTACGCATTCATGGGCCCCTGTAAAATGTTGGACCCCCTGAATCTGCCCAGATATCCCTGCCCCTCATGTGCCCCTGCATATTGTACAGCAGATTGCTGTACTTCTGCATAATTTGCTCCGTTTTCAGTGTTTTATAGCTGTAATTTCCGACCTGTTTGTCACCTGTTCTAAATCCACCACAAGCGAGACCTAAATCCTCCATAAATCTGTCCCGAGTTTGCATGAACCTAACGCGTACCCTCTGGTTTATTACTGTGCTCCTGCACGAGCAGGAAACAGAGCCTGGACTGATCTTCTGTTTATGGCAGTGTGCCCATAAATGAACAACAGCGATGACTTCACATCAGTGGAAAATTCCTAATAAATCTGCCTTGACACGTCGCGGGGAGACGCATACGCGTGTGCCGCCGATTCATACCAGCCGGTTGCTCGTGGTCATCTGTCCGCGGCTGCAGGGCCCTGCTGCTAGCGTGCCGTCCCGATGACAGACCGTGTGTGTCAGCTGACCTGCCAGCATGTGCTTCCCATAGTCAGTGGGGTATATAGATGACAGCTCAGACGCACCCCCTGTACGTCATGTGCAGGAGCGTAGGAAACAGAGAGGATGGGAGCGTCTGCACTGCCTAAATATTCATTTGGATTAATTCATACTCTCAAAATATGGGTCGTCTTAATAAAATGATTAAGGTTATTGTCCCCAGTATCAAACTTCCTCGTCTGCTGACACTCCCCTGTTACTTATTCATTTGTTTATTTGTTTTCATGCCCAAAAGCCAAAGCAGAAATGGGAAGAAGGGTGGTCGCACCCACGAGCAGGGCATTCGGACATGTGCGGCTGTGCTGGATTGTGCAGTTTGGGGTTGTCAAGGCTGGACCTGAGGAGGTAGCTGTCTCGGTTTGGTTGATTTGAACACGACACCTCAACTCTCAGCACTCCAGCATCATGATGTCACTGATCGAGGTATAAAGAATGAACTGAAATAGCTTGAACTGAAGCAAACTTGAATTTTTTTTTACCTAATGCAACTTTAGCAAAGAATCTTCTTTTAGCTATCAGCCAAAGATTAGTAGCTCCCTTTGATCAGAGGAGGCGTACAGAACAGACTTCCTGGAGATGACATCCTGAGGCATTTTGGCTGCACCCAGAGGCAGAGGGTACATAACCCTGCATTGTGGCTGCACCCAGAGGCAGAGGGTACATAACCCTGCATTGTGGATGCACCCAGAGGCAGAGGGTACATAACCCTGCATTGTGGATGCCCTGGTAGGTGCAGGTGGGCGGGGCCCTGAAACCTGACACCATGTTACCTGCCAGTGCACGTCCTGCACTAATGAGAGCGATCAGAGGGGGACAGGCAAGGCCTGTAGGGACACACAGGCGTGTGTTTGCAGAAGGAATTCTGCCTCGCGCTCCCTGTGACAGCACCCCCCCCCCCCCCCCCCCCCCAGCTATGGCAGCCCGCCGTGTTTTCCTTAAGAATCGGCACATTAGGGGCCCCTTCCTCCTCACGGTCCTTGTCCTGAAGAGAAACCTGTAGCTGTTGCACAGCCCAGGAAGGCAATTTTCACGTTTACTAGTCGATAAAACATTGACTAGTAGAAATACTTTCTTCCTCCAGTGATGAAACATTTCCGTTTAGTTTCTGCCAATTTGAAATCATGTCCTACATCTGGAATTTTAAGTAAGGTTAGTTAGAATTAAATTATAATAGCACCCTGATGTATTACTGTCATTCGCTTGGTTGGCACTACAGGATTAGATAATTAATGCACAACCTTCTTAGCAGCTACGAGAATTCAACATGTTGTACATTATGACAGCTTAACCCACATCTTTATCTAAAGCAGCTTCAATACTTTTATTCCTTTTGGCTTTTATGTCGCTAGTGTTTTGCTGATGATGATGTCGCTGTTCAAGTGCACAATAGCTAACCCCTTCCAGACTCTTGAACCAGTTAACATTCACAAATGGATTAAAGTACAATGAAAGAGACATGAGCTATGTTACCAAAATAAAAATGCATTAGTGCAATGCTAAATAAGAGCTTATTTTGTCTTTGAAAGATATAAAAGGCTTATATTTGGTTCTGTAGCAAGGTCCAGCTACCTTGCCACGGGTTCCATTCTTGACGTTTGTTTCTCCAAGCTGTGCAAGCACAAACCGGATGACGATTACATTTGCTTAGAGGGCTCTTCTGGATGGGCTGTGTAAGTAATTATTCTGGGAGTGACACCTTTCCCATCAACCTTTTCCTGGCTAAAATTTGAGTTTGTTGTCAGAGTCGAGGGCAGAAGGGCAAACTAGCTTTGGCAAATGTGTGTACGCGGTAATATGCACATTCAGCCATGGGCAAAGGAGATTCATAAACGTTTTGACCTCCTACAGCATCGGCAGGATAATGTTCACACACGTAACCAATCACAGCTATTGTGAGGGGAGGATGTCAATGGAGAGATGGAAAGGTTAGCGCATGATGCTATCAGCGGATGTGTGATGCTATCTCTGCCCGCTGGTCTCTGATCTGTGCTAATGTAAATGGGGGGCTTTCATTTTCGTATCCCCGACCGATGGCGGCGGGGGATAGTGGTGAAATCGGTCCAGTTGCCTCTTTGGGCCAAAGATCAGCCTCTCTGTGTTTGCAGCCCATCTGTGGGGGCCTTGGGCAGGATTGAGGAAGGTCAGATAAGCGGTAGATCCTGTGCTTGTTTCATTCCTGTCCCTTATTTGGCTTGATGGGAGCAATTCATATTTCTTTGACTTCTTTCTTCCCATTGCAAAACAACCTGGGTGCAGTGGGCCGAGGCCTCGGGACACAGAGGAGCGCCAAGCAGAGACCTGCGGTATGGAAACGAGCAAGGCTGTGTCGCGGCAGATGCACAGGAAAAAGACGACACTGTGTTTTTAGCGGCAACAGGACAATTCATCCAAAACTGAGCGATCAAGTGGAAGCAGGCATGCAGCGGAGCACAGAAATCCGGGGGCGCTTGTTAAAAGCGGTGGTTTGCCTTGACAGAATTGTAGATTATTTCCTTCTTTTTAAGCCACATCCCTCTGCATGTGCACATGTGCCCAGAAGCTGACAGTAGGCGACTTCAGGCTGCCCTCGCTCTATGACTTGCCTTGGAGGTCGATGCTTTAAGAATTTGGCCTCAGGGTTCTTGGTGGATGGGGGTGGGGGTGTGGGTGTAGAGTCTCTCACACCAGTGTGAATTCACCATTTTCACACCTGGGTGTCAGCACACAAGGTGCCCTTGATCCCAGCGCGCAGCGGGACGGTTCAGCCCGCCGGTTCTCTGCAGTTTTGTGTTGGTGCCCTGCTTTCCCTTACATTGTCTCTGTGTTCTCTACAGAATAACAGCAGGACTCTCGGCATTCCCGTTACAGCCTAGTGATCCTTCCTACAGCAGGCTACACTGCTGCTGATCTGCAGTCGGCCCTGGCGTATCCATAGAGATGGATTGTGTGCCCATCCTAAAACAAAAGCCTGTCAGAGGCTTGGTCTATAAGAGACTGCTGAGTGATGAGATCACCTAGTTGTGTTTTAATGATAGTGTGAGTGATTGTGGTTTTCCTCTGGTGATAGGGCCTTCATAGGGCCTAGGTGGAATATGTATGGACCTGAGCAGCAGAAGAATAAGTTAAAGCGCCTGTGAGCTTTCTTCCCCTCAAACAGACAGTTAACAATTGCGAGACCTAGAACAGCAGATCCTATATACAAGGTAGACAAGCTGGAAGGTATAGTGACATGTGTTGCACCTACTGTTTACTTGTACTACAGGCAGGCCCAGAATGGTCAATCGGGAGGCTTGAGCCTGGAGTGGCCAATCGGGAGGCTCAGGCCTGGAGTGGCCAATCAGGAGGCTCAGGCCTGGAGTGGCCAATCAGGAGGCTGAGGCCCGGCGTGGCCAAGGGAGAGACTGGACAATTCCCAGTGAGCCACGTAGCTTTTGAATAATTGTTCAAAATTCTAAAATGGCGCTTTCGAATGTTAACCAGCAAGTTTTCTCATGCACACAAAAGACCACCATTACTCTGTCTAGAAAAACACGCAAATGTGTAGCATGCGTGTCTGTCTGATCGCTTGAGTGCGCTAGAAAGGTAACAGGTGGGGCTGAAGTAAGACTGCTTAAACAATTTAATATGCTATTTGTTATTATTTGTTTCTTAAAATGTTAGTAATCAATGTATTGAGATAATAAGACTTGAACTGTGGCATCAGTTATCAAAGTTCCCCCCAAAATGAAGACAAAGCAGGCAGGACTTGGGCATACAAGTCCCGGGCCTGGAAATAAATCCCAGTACAGGCAGTCACCACGTTAAGAACGTCCGACTCATGAACAGTTCGTACTTACAAATGGATCGCCATAAAGCCTTGTTTATTAAAAGTTTGGGTTACATACAATGATTCATAATAATGTACACGCACTACTGTGTGACGCTCATGAAAACATTTTGTGCCGTAAGTGGTTTGTCGGCTCCCGGTACAGTACAGTACTGTATGTAGTTACTTTTATCATTACTCATCATTATCATCATTATTACTCTATCATTATTATTACTCTGTCATTATTATCATCATTATTATTACTGTCATTATTATCATCATTATTATCACTCTATCATTATTATTACTCTGTCATTATTATCATCATTATTATTACTGTCATTATTATCATCATTATTATCACTCTATCATTATTATTACTCTGTCATTATTATCATCATTATTATTACTGTCATTATTATCATCATTATTATCACTCTATCATTATTATTACTCTGTCATTATTATCATCATTATTATTACTCTGTCATTATTATCATCATTATTATTACTGTCATTATTATCATCATTATTATCACTCTATCATTATTATTACTCTGTCATTATTATCATCATTATTATTACTGTCATTATTATCATCATTATTATCACTCTATCATTATTATTACTCTGTCATTATTATCATCATTATTATTACTGTCATTATTATCATCATTATTATCACTCTATCATTATTATTACTCTGTCATTATTATCATCATTATTATTACTGTCATTATTATCATCATTATTATCACTCTATCATTATTATCACTCTATCATTATTATCATCATTATTATCATCATTATTACTACTCTATCATTATTACCATCAGGTGGGTTTGATCCTGCTTATCATCCACAAACCTTTGAGGTCTGCAATGTTTCAGGTGTAGCAGGCAGCTCAACCTGTTTGTTATTTATTTTATTTTATTTTATTTTATATTTTTTTTTACCGGTTGGGGCTAGGACTTTATGTGGTGTACCTGCTGAGTGCTCGCGGTTTGTCTGACGCTCCCTCTATGGTAGCCCCATGTCATTTTGGCTCCTCCCACCTGACATCTGGGGAGTGTCTGTCCATCCGCATCTAAGTGGCAGACCTGACCTTTTCCTGCTTCCCCTTTTCTCGTGCCATGCCAGGTTTGCTGTCTATCCTCAGTTCTGCCTTTGTCAGATGGTTATTTCTTGCCCAAACGGGGCTTTGTGAGGTTATTTGTTTAATCATCACCACAATGTGGTCAAGTGAGCCAAAGCTTCTGGAAAATTCCTAAGAGCCCCTCGTGCCACATGACATAAATGATAACGCATTGTTGTTGTAAAGGTCAAGGTAAAATGTCATTCTGACAGAGAAAGTCCACCCGAGTCACTAAAATCTTGGGGATTTACTATGTTTTCTAACTTACAATATGACTACTTCCAGGGAGTGAAACTTTGAGTCATTTGCATCTGTTAAATTCGTGTGAATCCTCCTGTACATGTGTATGTAGCTATTGGGAAGGCAACGGGCGTACTTACTAAGAAATCACTTGTTTTACTTTTGGCCACTGATAGCCCTTCAGTTCGCCAGCAAAGCATGTATGTGAAAAGAATTTGACATTTATCATGTGAGATTGTCCTCATACATCTAAAACCAGCATGATGTCGGTACAGTAATGCTGCAGTTACATTGTGATGACACTTTAGTGGCAAACAGTCTTCATGGGAAATACCCAAAACATACAGTGTTGTCAAAAGATTCACTATTTCTGTGTTTTTAGGTTATAGAAGAAAAGGGCTGTATGTAGCTCGGTAGTTAGCGTGCTATGCCTGTGATTGGAAGCTTGTTGGTCCGAATCCCATGGTTGACAGGGTAGTTTCGCGATGGGTCCTGGAGCGAGGCCCTTAACCCCCCAGTTGCTCTAGGAAGTGCCTGACCCTGCTTTTGATTGTACATCGCTTTGGAAAAAAATATCCGCTAAACAAGTTATCGTAAATGAAAGATGTTAACGTAATTGAAAAATGTTAACGTAAATGAAAGATGTTAACGTAAATGAAAGATGTTAACGTAAATGAAAGATGTTAACGTAATTGAAAAATGTTAACGTAAATGAAAGATGTTAACGTAAATGAAAGATGTTAACGTAAATGAAAGATGTTAACGTAAATTAAATAATGTGTCTGCTTTGCAGCAAGGAGCCTTTCTCTGGTTCAACTGTGGTGGCCGCTTGTTAGCTCTGATGTTATCCCCGTACGCTCGGCAGGACTGACCAAGCGGCTACGTAGGGCTGTGGGCTTCCTCCACCCTCCACTATGATGGGCAGGACATTAATCAGCGGCAGCTGGAGGGGGGGGAGGCTTAGCACCAGCGCACCACAGCAACAGCTGAGGCCGTCTCTAGGAGGCTCCTGACCAAAAGCTAGCTCAGCTGTGTTTGTGATCAGAAGGTTACCAGTTCAAATCCCAGGGACAGAAAGAGAGAGAGAGAGAAAGAGAGAGACAGAGGGCAAGACAAGGCTCGTAACCCCCAGTTGGTCCAGGGATTGTCTAATTATATGTTGTTTTGGATAAAAACATATATGAAATGAATTAATTGCAATAGGCTGTCAATAATTAAAATAACTGTAAATGTGTGGAGGTGGTGACCGTTCTGAGATATGGCTGTGATGCAGCCATCGCTGCATGAGCTCACCAGCATGCTGGGCCTTGTGCAGCTTCTCGACTCTCAGACCTTGGCACCCCCCACCACCCAGTCCGCCCATAAATCCCAGCTCGCTGCAGCCTTGGCCCAGTCGGCTGGCCAGTCGGACCTGCCAGCGGCCTGATGTTTCTCAGCGAGCACGCGGGAGAGGATCGGGAGAGATAGAGAGCAGGAGGAATCCACGGGGGCCATGTTCCTAGCCCCGAGTGCCTGTCTACGCTCTTCGCCAAGAGGAAAAGCCCCAAGGGAGCGGCCACTGGTGCCGTCCACTGGTGGGCCGGAGTGTGCCGCGTCATATCGGGCCAGAGAAACTCCCACCGCTGCTACTGCTGCTGGATCGGCCCGGCCCAGCGGGGCTGGTGGCCAGAACTCCTCTGCTCAGATGCACAGCAAATGACCAAACCATTGATGGACCCAAAAAAAAAAAGACTAGAAGCAGAGCCAGCCAGCAACATGTCTGAAAATGGTCCTGAGAGTTTGGCTTGAAGAACTCCTTCATTAACGTCTCAGCAGTCCAGAAAATCGCAGAGGTGCAGAGGCTGGAGCCAGAAGGATTTAGCAAGGCTGAGCTCCTCCACTGCAAACAGCTGTAGCTTCCACTGTACAAGACCAGCTTTTATTATTAATTGTTTTCCATTTTAAAAGGAATTGCTGCTGGAAGTTATGCAACTATTAACCCCAAAGCTACGTTTGTGAGGAAATGTTTTGTTTTTTTTATAATAAATAATAATAGTAAAACACTTGAGAGCAAAAATTTCAGAAACTATTTGGGGCACAGTGTTACCAAATTACATTTAGTTTATGCCCATCTGGTACATCACTTCCTGTACGGTTCGATCTCCAACCCGACCTCTGCCCTCTATTCCTGAGCAGATTCATTCACGGTCTCTGCATATGAGTGCTGCTTCCATGCCGTCAAGATGAAGTTGCTTTCTGCATGGGAATTACGCCACTAAGGGCTGGTGAACCATTACTAGAAAATAAACCTAATTATTTTCCATGGCTCGATGCTTCCACATCACCTCGGCCCTGGCTGGGTTAAACCCAAGGCTTCCCCAGATGCACCCATGCTCGTAGTCCACTGCCAGAACAGTGAGGTCACATAGATTAATATACATACCAGCTGACAAAATGGTCGCTGCCAATGCTAAACCAGCTCGTCGAGTCATGTTAGTCCTAACACACAGGATGACATTTGGACCAAGGACGACTGCCTTTCCATACTCCTCTCATTTACTTCTCTTTCTCTCATCCGCTTTCATTGAAAACAGAAGATTATCTTGATGCCAGAGCCTTAAATAAAGCCGAAGCAGACCAGTGTGTTTGTGTGTGTGTCGTGTGAGAAGAGTGAATTCCCACCAAAGATCCAACTGTTCTCAGTGATGGGTGGCATTAAGTTATATTCTCTTGTCATACCCTAAAAGCAGACAAAGGAACCGGCTTAAGCCCCAAAGCAGAATTAATTTTGAAGTTAAGGAGAAATCAAGCAATTACACTTATGTCTTCATTTATGATAAAAGGATAAATATCAGATTGAGAAGTGAATTGATTTTAAACAGACGCATGAATGAAAAAAAAAAAAATCACGCTCTATGTAAGTGGGGCGGCGTTGGTACGACCCCGTCACGATGCAAATGTGAAACACGTGTCTCCCTAAATGTGCTCAGATGGCGGAACTCCAAGAATCTTCCCTAGGAAGTTCACTGCTTAACCTAAACCCGCTGAGTTCGCGGGCTGGGCCTTCCCGTTCAGCCTCGGATCCCGGGTCTCCGTTGTGTCGTTTCCGAGATGGGTCGCTCTGCAGGGCACTCCACTCACGTCCTCCTGCAGTCAGTTACTCCTGACCACTGAAATGGGAGACAGAGGGCCTTGTGTATTGTAATGATTAGAAGGTTGCTGGTTCGAATCCCAGGGTCAACAAAGTGAATTCACCATTGAGCTCTTGAGCAAGGCCTTTAACCCCCATTGCTCCAGGGATGGTCTGACCCTGCCACGTTGGATAAAAGCATGTAAAAGAGCTTGCTGCTATGTAAATCAGCGTGTGTACTGTATTATGTAAACCAGATACCCTTCCGGGGGGTGATGCCAGTGAAATTTTGCACATAGATAAAACTGAATTTATGGAGTTAGGGGCATCCGGACTGCTACGTCACTGCCTCCTACAGGCCTGTCTGGCACCTACAGGGAAAGATACACCCTCTCTTGCATGAAGGTGAGAAACCGTATAAAATAACATTAACCTTTGAGCAGCAGGCAAGATGGTGTGTAGCAAGTTCCTGTGTTAAATGGCCCTCATATTTTTGCATGGTGATTATGTCTATTTTTCTTGTTTCCGGCCAATGAGAAATGGTGGAAGTGCGATGTTCGCAGAGATGACTGTGAATGAGACTGTAATATTACGCAGCTGAGATGTTGCACAGCCCCCCCCCTCCCCTCCACCGGGGGCCAAGTGTTGCATTAGCAAGGGGGTCGCTGCTAGTGCTGGGGCAACAGTGAAAGTGAGCATTCTCTGGGGGCCTTAGGAAGGCTAATCTGCCCCATGTGAGCGTGCCATAGGGTCCACGGCGCTGGAATGCTGCAATCCGTTATGGGGGGGGGGGCAAAAAGAGGCAGAGTCTTAATCTGTGCGCATGGGAAGGGGGGGGGGGTCCTAGCTGAGAACCAACTGCGTCCAAACCGTGCTGTGGCTGTTCACAATAACAATCCTCATATCGGCCATGACACCTTCCTGCCTGGTGCTCCTCTGGCATCAGGAAACCAGCTGGGTGCAGATACCCCTCCAGGCAGGATGGGGGCACCACACAGAAAGCCCTGTCCATCACAGGCCTCTGCACAGATTCGTCCTCAACCTGGTTTAGAGGTGCGATCAACCTTAAATCTTAACTTTGGTTGACCTACCATCTGCAGAACATCGTCATCTAGAAAACCATCAGTATTTATCACGCTAAGCAATGGCAACAACTGAAAAAAATCCTGTGTACCAATGATGAAATTTTATACCACAAAAACACGAGTAGTTGCATGCAAACCTGAAGGTCAGGAGAGCCGTACGGCGACGCTAACGCATTGACGGTTTCTTTCATGTTGTTGACGCTTTCAGTCTTTGTGAGGCGATGACATCAGCACGTGACCAATTTCAGTTTCACATTTCATGCTTTCATATTTCTCAGTCTTGTTTAGTTCGCATTACATGCTATCTCTATATTTTTTGTTTATTAGCTGTGCAAAAAAAGCTGTGATGTTGGTGACCTGAGTCGAGCTAAATGCATGGAGATGACATTCAGGAGCGCAGCGACATATGTCTGTCTGTAAATTACCCCCACGGACCCCCGCCCGCTGCCATAGCCCACCAGCCCTTTACATTTGGAAATAATAATAATAATTTGCATGACAATGCTGCCCTCGGCTCTTGCTACTACTGACCCATCTGCCCGCAGAAGCCTAATGAAAATGTAACATTATTAAGGCCCATCTTCACGGTGTCCTCAGATTATCGGCCGGCAGGACGGCACAGAAAAGCCGGGACTGAAGTTGGTTTAATTCCATTGTGTGATAAGCACCCCCATCCCCCGCCCCCACCCCAAATCCCGGCTGACAATCTCCTCGAGGTACACGGGGGTAGCCTCGAGTGGGGGGGGGGGGGGGTGCGGGGGGTGAGGCCAGGCGAGGCTGGTGCTTGATGGCAACCCCCCCCCCCCCCACCCGCCCGCCCCAGCTGTCCTGGCCTACAATGGGCTAAGCATCTTTTGTGGAATTAACGGTTCGTAGGGGCGGGAGAACAATGTATGAGAAGGGAGGTGAGCTGTGTTCCCATACGCAGTCGCCCCCCACCCCCCCCTGCCCCCACCCTCACCAACACAGCTGATTTGAGGCTCAGCCTCACACACACGCGCACGCACCTGCACGTCCGTCTACAGGCATGTGGACACGCACACACAGACATTCCCACATACAACGTGCTTTTGCATGCGCACATATTATTATAATTATACTGTGCGCACATGGGTCCGCACCTCCTCCTTCCAAAGCTGTGCACATACAGACACGCCCCACTGGCAGCCAGGACACAACCACCATGCCTCGCAGACTGTCGGTTTGTCAAGACCCCCGACTAATTTGTAGTGTCATATGGGCCCTTGTTTTTGGAGGGGAGTAAAACATCAGGGGGTTAGGATGAGGTCATTTCTTCGGTCCAGTTGGCAAAAAGAAGACTGGAGGGGTGAGGTGGGGTGGGGTGGATAACAGATAAATTATGTGGACCAGGGTCATTTTGTTGATCAGAAAAACTTTATATGTTGTATTTGAAACTTTGACTTCTCAAATGCAAAGCAGCAGAAAGCAGTACATGTGAATTTCCAACTTTGCTCAATTAAATGATACTTTAGAGTGGCATGATGGCACTGCGGTTAGCACTATTGCCTCACACCTCTGGGACTCGGGTTCGAGCCTCTGCCAGGGTTCCATGTATGGAGTTTACATGTTCTCCCTATGTAGTCGTGGGGTTTCCTCTGGGTTCTCCAGTTTCCCTCCACAGTCTACAGACATGCTGAGGCTAATTGGAGTTACATGCGAGTGTGAGTGAATGTTGTGTGCGTGTGCCCTGCGATGGGTTGGTGCCCTGCGATGGGTTGGTGCCCTGCGATGGGTTGGTGCCCTGTCCTGGGTTGGTGCCCTGCGATGGGTTGGTGCCCTGCGATGGGTTGGTGCCCTGCGATGGGTTGGTGCCCTGTCCTGGGTTGGTGCCCTGCGATGGGTTGGTGCCCTGTCCTGGGTTGGTGCCCTGCGATGGGTTGGTGCCCTGTCCTGGGTTGGTGCCCTGCGATGGGTTGGTGCCCTGCGATGGGTTGTTCCCTGCCTTGTGCTGTAGTCTCCATGGTCCTCTCACGACCCTGAATGGGATAAGTGGTCACAGAAGATGGATGGAAATTATACTTTGATGTTAATTATAATAATGTAATAAACAATGGTTGTAAGTCAGGCTTAGAATTCACAGAGAAGGGAGAACTGTAAAAAAAGAAAACCAGAAAAACAATAACAGATTTAAGTGATTAATTAATACCAGCAGTCTGCTCATGCTAAGTGCAGACTGAGAGGGTGAACAGGCTGCTTCTGCAAACCACAGGGGCAACTCGTCAGCATTTAGGTCCAGCTGGGGGGGAGGGGGGTGGACTGGTTCCATTACTATGCATTTGAAGTAAATGCTGGCAAAGGCCTGGTCGTGGGTGTGAAGAGGGTTTGCTGCCTTTGTGGGGGGGCCCAGCGCGATTCTAGGATCTGACCCTTAGGGGGGCTCAGCCCCCAAGAAATACAGGACAAAATCATTGAATGGATTGAAAATTATTTTTCAGGGGAGCACAGACAAAAAAAAATATGCTGGCTGAACTTAATCTGCTTTTTCCCCTTTAAAACTCAAAGACTAAAATTCATTTTCCTGCGCCTCCCAGTTTGGCCAGAATTGTCAGGAATTATAAACTGCGCTATAGCCAAAGTCCCCGGGAAGTCCCAGACGAGAAGAAAAACAAGATGCAAATGAGTGCATTTGTGTGCGAGTCCCCTTTTGTTTACCCAGACAGCTGACATGCACATCACATATATCTGCACATGCCTTAAGGCCGCTGGTTAACCCCATCCTGATCTGCCACCCCCCACTCACCTGCGTGGGCCTCTCCATGCGATTTCCCTCTATTTTTCAAGGCGTCAGAAGTGAAATTCCTCGTCAAACATAAATGATGCAGGATATTCCTGTTTTATAAGTCCCATATGAAAATAACTTGGACACAGTGTAACGGCCCCATCCCGTCCCTACTGGCCAGTCCCGGTTCCGGCTTGGACACGGTGTAACGGCCCCATCCCGTCCCTGCCGGCCAGTCCCGGTTCCGGCTTGGACACGGTGTAACGGCCCCATCCCGTCCCTACTGGCCAGTCCCGGTTCCGGCTTGGACACGGTGTAACGGCCCCATCCCGTCCCTACTGGCCAGTCCCGGTTCCGGCTTGGACACGGTGTAACGGCCCCATCCCGTCCCTACTGGCCAGTCCCGGTTCCGGCTTGGACACAGTGTAACGGCCCCATTCCGTCCCTACTGGCCAGTCCCAGTTCCTGCTTGGACACGGTGTAACGGCCCCATCCCGTCCCTGCCGGCCAGTCCCGGTTCCGGCTTGGACACGGTGTAACGGCCCCATCCCGTCCCTGCCGGCCAGTCCCGGTTCCGGCTTGGACACGGTGTAACGGCCCCATCCCGTCCCTGCCGGCCAGTCCCGGTTCCGGCTTGGACACGGTGTAACGGCCCCATTCCGTCCCTGCCAGCCAGTCCTGGCTCCAGTTTGAACACAGTGTAACGGCCCCATTGCTGGCCTCCCTTTATCCAGTCACTGGTGTGTGGTGCTCCATGAATTCCCACACTCGTCTGGCCCAGCTCTGTCAAGTCCAATCAGCGGCCGGATTTGTATTGATTTCCAACCACCTGTGCCAGGCGCCTCACTGCTTTGTGGGCACCCCACCCCCACCATCCTCCTCGGCCCCTCCCCCTTCCCCGCAACGACCTTCCAGATTCTCTTGGCTGAGGCCGGCCACCGTTTCCCGGGGCAACTGTCACCGAGTTTGCTGTGCAGTCCATTAGTCAGCCATTGTGAGCGTTTAGCGGGGCAGCGGGGTGTGTCGGAGAGCCGTGGAGAGGCCGGAGAGCTGCCGAGGCACCCTCTAATAGGATGAGAGGCCTCCCCGCTGAGAGGAAGCCAGGAGCCCCGGCCCTGATTTGGAGCTCTGTGTGTCTCAATCTGCTGGGGGCCCTTGAGCGGGCAGCTAAGCTCTAATCCACGGCACGGACGCACACACGCTCCCAGACTGCCCGCCCATGTGGCTCGCACGCACACACTTTCTCACCCCCCCCCACTCGCAAGTGCATTTCCCATACAAAATACACTGTCATTTAAATCCATCAACAGGGCATAATTTCTCATAGTCAATTTATTTTTATATAGCGCCTTGCACAACACAGTCACCCCACGGCAATCTATTACTACATCCTCTATCCAAAGTGGCTCCCGTAACAGGGCAAGGGAAGAGGGGAAGAAGGATTGGATGTAAACAATGAATGCTGGGGCACATGTACCCTCAGACAGGGTAGTTAACATTCCCCAGAATTTAACAACACAATACTTAAAAAACAGAGACAATTGCAGGTCTCAACATAAACAGTAATGACCCCTAAGGTTTCCCGTCCTGCCTGGACTTCTGCAGTGTGGCTGTGGTCTTCACATGAACATACTGATAAGCATTACAGAGGAAGGCAGCCACTAGCCTCCGACAGGGACGGTATGTCTCTCTTCATCATCATCCCTCTCTCTCACCGCGTCTCTCTTTTGTTTGTAGTTTTAGCTTTGCACTGTACTGTGACACCCCCACCGGCCCCCCACCCCTCCCCTGGGCCTTCCAGGACCGGGGAGGGGGGGTTACGGTGATTCCAACGACCCCTGAATGACTGGGGCCCTAAAAATTTGGAACATAATTGGACCTGTTTGGGCTGGGGGTCCAATATGATATGCGGCTCAAAATCCTTAGCCCCCTCAACCCCCCCGGTCAGGCTCCTTTGCAAACAGGACAGCACAGAATCGACCTGCTGAACTACTGGTCGTACTTCTCAGCACTTCAGAATCCTGCCAGGAGAACCACTGCAGGTGATAGTAATCTGAGACGGCTGTTGGGTGTATGTACATCTCAATATTATTCTGACATCACTTCCTTGGCCTACATACAGGTGCACCAAAAAGGGGGGGGGGGGAGTTATGATGATTCCCTGAGTGACAGGGGCCCTAAAAATTTGGAGCATAATTAGATTGGTTTGGGTTGGGGTTGATATGCTTTCATGGGGTCCAGAATCCCTAGTGGCGCCCCCTGCCTTCAATTGAGGGTTAAAGACGATAAAACATCTGGAAACTTCTCCACAGGGTCTTCAGCTGTATGGATCAATCCACTAAGGTATTTCAGTGAGCCATTACATGCTTAATTTTCCTACTGATGCACATTGCTGTTGTGTCAAAGCCAGGCTTTTGGGACGTTCTGGACGTCCGGACACTATTTTTTCCCTTATCGCTAATCCAGCCTAGCAGGTGACTGGCCAGGGTTGCTGTCCCGCTGTATCAGTCTGCATGTAAATTTTTTTTTTTCCAGCCTATCAAATAACATCTAATACGATACCATCTCTGCTAACAAAACACATTCCGAAAACATGATCCATCTTTGTGGAGGATTCAACAATACGTGCTGTTCAACACGCAGAACATTTTATCTGGGAAATCGCAGACATCTATTTAAAAGTGTTATAAAAATATACAAGAAAAAAAATGCGATGTTCAGGTTGCTATGTTCCACAGGTCAGCATAGTCAGCAGAATCCTTTATATAAAAAAAAAACAAAAGGTTATATCAGACTTTTTCAAAAGCAAATAGACATGACTTAATCCCCATCTCCTCCGCCCCTTTTTGTTGAGGCTGAGTGAATGACAGGAAAGCCAGGCCTCAGTGCCCAGATTTTTTCCTTGCAGTCACTCTCAGCCTTTGTAATGATCTGTAACGCGGGGGGATCCTTTCGCCACGTTCACAGCTGGCGTACGTTTACGCTTGTCTTTGACGCATGAAAAACTTCCATGTGCAGCGAAACACAGGCAGTTCCTGAAGCACGATCGGCGAAGGCTTCCAGACCATATCATCATGCTGTGCTCCGGTCCAGATCCCTCCCTCCTCCTGGCAGCCTTGAGGGTATCGTTACGGGTCACAGCGGTGTCAGAATGAAAAGTAGCATCATCTCAGATAGCCCCTTGCCAGCATGTTAATAATGCACAAGCTATTTAAAGCATCTGTAATGTGTGAGTCCAAGTTCGGGCTGTAGGACCTGCGGCGATTATCTTTCTAATGCATTCTGATGGACGAGTAGAGAAAACATGAGTTTGCCTCCAGTACCGAATGTCAATCAACTGACTGACTTAAAACCAACAATAAACTATTATATACCGTCACTGTCCAATGAAAAACACCATTGCCAAAATGCCATTTCACGATTGTGGGGGAAAAAAAACACATTTTCTCAAGCTAATTAAAAAAATTATAATCTAAAACAACGTAATGAGACACCGTGACAACAGTTTAATGTTTAAAATGGACATATAGGTTTATTGTTGTCAACAAGTTACAAACTAATCTTGCTATGTATTAACAGTCAACAATAATGTTAGTTAGCTACTTATAAACGCTAAGTTGTTAAAATTAGCGATATAAAGTAATTAGTACGAACAAGCATTGTCAATATGAATATTAACTAGTACAAACAAATATTAGTTAAATGCAGGGTTGACAGCTCTCCCGCATCTGGCGTGACACTCACACTTTCTGACTCTCACGCTCACGCAAGAAATCTTACGGCAAATCTACATTATTGAATTATACATTTTAAATTAGCTACATCAAAATAGTTTGGGTAGTTTGCAAAGCCTGCAGACTATTCACAAGGTAATAAAACTGACATGCAATGTAAATGCGTATGCGTGAGTACGCAGACATGCAGAGTATGCAATCTCACGCCCCGGCAGCTGATCAAAGTTGGAAACCCTGTAAATGGGTGACTTTCTAAAACATTTTTAGTGGCCAATTAGCTGTCAAAATTATCAGTAGACAGAGTAGAATGGGCGTATTCTATCTAGAGCAAAATTGTAAAAAAAAAAAAAAAAAAAGTGGACATATGTGTTTTTCATCGGACAACGACGACATGCATGAGATTCTGGGAGCTGGAAGTCATTAGACGGGTGTGTCTGCGTCCATTTGGACCTGCAAAGGTCACCCTAAATACTTCCATAAAGTCAACATGGAGGAATTTTGGTCCCCTACTCCACATATCCCACTGATCTTGACTGGGGGGGGGGGGGGTCTCCCAGTAGGGGAGAGACACCACTGTTGTCAAATGTATATGGTTTCATTCCAAGGGAAGTGGTTATTTAAGTAGGTGATGGTGAGATCCCGGACAGCTTCGAGAGGTTTGTGTTCTCTGGGTGAATTGGTGTTTTCAATAGAGGCGAGGAATCCCACCTTTCTGTAAAGCTATCTGTGAGAGGGAGGAAAGGCAGCCTGAGGTTGTGTTTCTACTTGTTAATGTCTACTGTACATACCTCTGAGCCACTTAATGAAAAGATAGCAAGCAGGCAGAGAGAGAGACGCCCAAGGGAAGGGTCCTCAGGTAATCGGGCTTCCTCTTCTGTGGTTTCCATTAACAGTTTGTAGACCAGATGGCCTCCTATTGATAAGAGAGCAGAAGGAGAGATATGGTAGGGAAATTGTGTCAATTCAGTCACCCTACCAGAAGGTGGAGCCACTCATGTCTAGGGCACCATTAAAAGGTCCCGTCTTTCTTCCTTGTAGTGGACAAGAAGTTAGAATCACAGAGGTATGCAGAAAAGATACTGAAACTGAAGAAAAAGCAAAGTTTTTTCCCAAATCAATCATTGAAGACAAAACAAAGCTGTCTTAAGTGTCAGATTTAACCTGATAGAACAGATTAGGATAGAAAAATTTCAATGTCTTATCCGCAATATTTTCATTCTGGATCTGGTTTGCTTGTATTTTTAAGACATTGGCGTGAAAGTTAGTGGTGCAGGTAACTACATTATGAAATGACACAACATCAAATCCATTTAAAAGTCAAGCAGAGTTAATGTGTGAAGCGGTAGGGTTCTGCAGGCGATCGAGATCCGGTTGTAGATGTTTTTGTAGTGTGGCCAGGAAAATCTGCGGCCTCCATTTATAGTACTTTCTGGTACCAGGAGACCTTTGTGGTGGTTAAGAGCCTTAAATTATGGGGGATATTAAGTCAAGAAAGACACGTGTCTCCTAAAATATTATGAAAAGTTTGTGAAAGCTGATTGAAAAATCGTGAAAACACTTGTCCATAGAGGTGGCGTTCGGTTAACTTCAGCTGTGAGGTTGCGGCCCTGTTGCTGAAATCCGGGTGGTTATTGGGTCTGCTGGGCCGATGTGGCCCTGGGCACCGGCACATTCCTGCCAGCTGTTTTCTCATCTGCTTGTTTACATGGACCCATATGAGGGAGGGGAATACAATTGGGAGGGGGGAATGGGCCTAGAGACCGGTTTTGGGGGGGTAAGTTCATATAAACACATCCTGCCACTTCTTGGGCCCATCTGGAAGTCATCATGACGGCGCGGGCTGGCATGACGTCCGCCGCACCAGGGCCGGAGAGGGGATCACATGTCACGCCGAATGCTGACTACCGCATTCAGAGCTGTCAACATGTCCCACCAACCCGGCGTGTGGTGCAGCCCGCTTCAATTTAATTGGGGGCCAGGCCAGGGGGCGGGGCTTCCACTACCAGACTCGGGCTCCCGTTACCTGCCGAGGCTCCAGCGCGCACAGCCGTAGTGCCTGGGGTTAGCGAGTCAAAACCCAATTACATCTCGGGGCACTTTCTGCCCGTCAGAAATGCCCGGGCCGGGGTTTGCTTATTCTCCCAAGGCTTGACCGTGCAATTAGAACTTTCACTGCAATTATGATCAGGTTGCTTTCCAAATATGAGGGGGTGGAGCCATCATTCTTCCCGGCCGACCGCCGCACTAATTTGGTAATACTGCCTCCCGGTCCATCAGCCGTCTCCCGAGGGATTGGTGGGTGTTTATTGTGAGAGGAGATAAAAGGAAACATGCCGGGAGACTCGACCGGCCACAGTGCTGGGGCATCCAGGGTGTGTGTCCCCCCCCCAGCATCAGGGGGCTGCCTTAGACCCCAGGAGTCCTGATGGATGGTGACCGCCAACTGAGATGTGGCACTAACCCCGACGATGAGGCCTAATCCATCACCCGCCCTCCCCGAGCCCCCACCACCTCCCCCTAGTGACTGAATCTGCTGATGCTCCCCACAGCTGGTCCCCATGGGTCATCAAGACCCCATTTTTAAACCAGGATGTTCCCTTCAAAAGGTACCTGTCCCATCCCTCATGTGATCATGTTTTTTTTTTTTTTTTTAATTGCCGTATTGTTAGTAATATTAACACCATTCTGATTAACTGCAGTCGCATTCTGTTCAAGTTGGTGGGCAACATTCCGCCTTTACCAAAACTCACGCTTCCTCTCTTGGGCTGCCATGTGCTGTGTGCAGCTCGGGGGCACGGAGGCTGTGGGGGAATGAAAAATTGATCTGAATTACTTCGGGGAAAAAGAAAAACTGAAACAAAACAACAAAGGGAGACAACCATGCCCAGCTGCTTCGTATAAACTGGTTCCACGTGTACGATGCTGATCACAAGTCGCTACGGTAACAGCTTTTCACGTCTTCATGCTGCACTAGAACTATAATGTATTTATTTTCTCTACTTTCCCAGAGGAGTTTACAGTGTAGCAACCTCTTAGTCGGAGGGCACTGTCCGGGTGGTTAGAAACGCAGGAGCCCTGTGATTCTGCTTCATGTGGCTTTCTCGAACGCCTCTCCAGGGCCACTGCGACCCCCCTTTATGCCAATATAGGGGCCAAAATGACAGAGGCACCCCCATGGCCCCCCAGGCCCTCTTCAGTCCTGGCACCTGGCAGTCAACGGGGGGGGGTGGGCAAGCCAGCTACCTAGGGGGCCCACTAAAGAGAAGCATGGCAGATGCCTGTGGTTTAACTGAGTGGGGGGGAGGGGTAACGGCAGGAACAGGATTCCCTCCTGTGGGGGGGGGGGGGTAATGGCAGGAACAGGATTCCCTCCTGTGGGGGGGGGGGTAACGGCAGGAACAGGATTCCCTCGTGTGGGGGGGGGGTAACGGCAGGAACAGGATTCCCTCGTGTGGGGGGGGGGGGTAACGGCAGGAATGGCAGGAACAGGATTCCCTCCTGTGGGGGGGGGGGGTAACGGCAGGAATGGCAGGAACAGGATTCCCTCCTGTGGGGGGGGGGTAACGGCAGGAATGGCAGGAACAGGATTCCCTCCTGTGGGGGGGGGGGGTAACGGCAGGAACAGGATTCCCTCCTGTGGGGGGGGGTAACGGCAGGAACAGGATTCCCTCGTGTGGGGGGGGGGGTAACGGCAGGAACAGGATTCCCTCGTGTGGGGGGGGGGGTAACGGCAGGAATGGCAGGAACAGGATTCCCTCCTGTGGGGGGGGGGTAACGGCAGGAATGGCAGGAACAGGATTCCCTCCTGTGGGGGGGGGGGGTAACGGCAGGAATGGCAGGAACAGGATTCCCTCCTGTGGGGGGGGGGGGGGGGTAACGGCAGGAATGGCAGGAACAGGATTCCCCCCTGTGGGGATTCCCTTTAGTCCCGGGGGTGGGCACTCTCTGAAATATCACTTCTCCCCCCCAACAAGGACTCATACGTGTACGAGCAGGGCTGAGGGTTCGAATCACAGAGCAGAGCAGCCATGGGCAGGAGGAAATGTTTTGCCAATGTTTACCTGCAGTGAAAGAGACTGACGCCCGACCAGTGAAGGCATTACTGTGACGCATCTTCACCTTTCGACCATCTTCTGTACTCATTTCAGCATTAACCTAAACAACAGGACACAATATATCATTATTAAGCCTGGATTAAGTAATCATCGCTTGAAAGTCAGTATGTAAATGCCTGCAGTCCTTGCAATGGCAGTACTCTCTCTCTCTCTCCCTCTCCCTCTCTTTCTCTCTCCCTCTCTCTCTCTCTCTCTCTCTGTACCTTTTTATTTCCCACACCAAAATAAAAAAAAAAAAGCAGCACAAAGCCAGCAGCTCCGCATTTTCTGAGGGACTTCCTCTCCGGGCCCGGCAGTCCTCTGTTCTCCGGGGCCCGGGTCGCTGCGGATTATGTGGCGATTGTGGACCTGAGGCCCACTGAGTTTTTCTGTCGACCCGGCACCCCCCGGCCCAGCGTGAGCCTGGAGACAGGGGAAATGTGCCTGACGTATGCCGAGCCAGCGCAGTGGGGGAGACTGGAACAGCAGGACACAATTAATGACCACAGAATGAGATTGTTGCAATATGGCTTTCTGCAACTCTCCCCATGCAGGCCTGTCATATTTCAGTACAGTGCAGGGGTAGTTGGGGGGGGGGGGGGGTCAGGTCTTTTATTCCTTTTTGTTGTTCCTTCCCTCTCCTGCTCTGCACTGGCTATTGACATGCAGCACGGTGCTCTAGGATCCGTCACTATGTGCGACTCCGCCGACGTCCGGGGTCCTGGCTTGACCTGACGTGTTTTTGCAGCCATGCTAAGTCTCCGGCGTCTATAATCCAAGAATGCAATTGTGTGCTTATAATCCGTAGCGGCATGTGCTCAGATCGCTGCTCTGTGGCTTTTTACCCGGCGGCCGCAACTAGCTTCCAGCCGCTGGGTTCTGGCTTGTCGTTGCCGGGGCGGCTGACATGCGGGAGGTCTAAGCGTGTGCGTTAGCAGGCTAGCATGGATGGAGAGAAATCTGGCGCCCAAATGCGGCAGGCCTGCTGCAACCGTTTTCAGGTGAAAGTACAAAGAGTCGCGAGACCGCTTTGGTCAGCAGAGTTCCGCGTCTGGCTTGGGCATAGCGGGCTCTGTGTGGTGTCAAACAGACTCTGCGTGTCCTTCTCTGTTTACTGACACATGGGAAGTGGAATCCCAGCGCTCTCCTGTCAGCCATCGCTCACTGGCGGCCTGCAGTTTCTCCCAGGTCCATTACCCTGGGAAGAGAGAGCCAGGCGTCGAGCCGGAGAGCACCCCGAAACACCCGCCCGCTCACTGGGGCGCAGCGACTCGTCAGGAATCTCACGTCAGGTCGCAAAAATCCAGCCGCTGTTGTGGAGAGATGAAAGGGAAGCCAGCACATCGTGGGGGGGGGGGGGGGGGCGCCTGGGCTTCAGGCGTGAGGCTGAAATCCCCAGTGTGCAGCCGTCCGCTTTAACGCCAGATTAAGATTCTGGGGGGCTTAAATGAGGCCAGCATGTGGCTGACCCCCCTTCTACTAGGACACATGCTGTCTCCTTGCACCTGTTCCCTTAAAGTCCCCACTGCTGCTGGGGGCCCTTGGCCTGGGTGCCCTTCCTCATCGCCCCCAGCAGCCAGGTGGGGAAATCCTCCAAAACAACTGCCCCTTTCGGAGCCTTTTCAGCTGCCCCGCCGATGGCACGGGGCAAAATCTCGACCCGCGACTCGCTGCCAAACATGGGTCCCTTTTCCTGCTCTAACTGGTTTATAGACCGATGGTCGCGTGAAACACGGCGGGTTCCGCGGGTTGACACAAGTGCTGCTGTAGTTTTGACCGCGCATGGGGGACAAAGGCGGGGGGTGAACAGTGCCCCCTCCCCCCATCCAAAACTCTTGGCTTCCTGTCCAGAGTGAATCTGCTGAAGGACCGTGGCAGAGCCCGGATCTTCCGCCCGACCAGCTCCGAAGTTCACAGCTATAGCTTTATTAGGCTGCGGCGGAGCAGCAGAGAGGAGCCCCGGTTCCATGTGGCCCAGATGCACTGGCGTGTTTGTCAGTGCCTTGGCCCGGCCCGGCCCGGCCCCTCGCTGCAGCTGTCTGCCCCAGATGTACACAGAGGCAGCTGCGTATCTCTCCTTGTTTTTTCAATGCTGACAACTGAGCCCCTCTGACCTTACAGCACACAGCACACTCTCACTCCCATTACCCCAGATACCGCTTTCTTTCTTTTTTTTTTATCAGCCAGCCGCAAAATAAAGATCTATCTTCCTTTCGATCACCTCAGCTGATCCGAAAATAGCACGTTGTATTTCTGCCGTGTGTGTGTTATGTGTGCAGCTTGACCTCGGTAATGAGCATCTGATTCTCACATTAGATGGGGCGGGTGATTAAGGAGAAATTGCAGCACTCTGTCGTACGAGGTTGATGTCTCTGATGGAGCTGGAGGCAAATCAGCTGTTGGGGGGGGGGGGGGGGCACTAATGGTGTCAAGCTGCCTGGAAATCTGCTTTTAAGCTGTTCCTCATGATGCATCTCTCTAAGCGAGAGGCGCAGTTGGTGGGTCGTTTTGCGGGGGTCATTCACATGTAGATGCCTGTATTACATTGCCTATTGTATCCCTCTTTCATTCATCATACCTGCTTGCCCTGTGCAGGGTTGTGTGGGTTCGGAGCCTTTCCCTGAAGCTAAGGGCACAAGGCAGGGAATAACCAAGGATGGGGCGCCAACCCATTGCAGGGTACAGTCACCATTGACATTTGATAGCTCCAATTCATCTTAACATCTTAACACACCTACGGGCAATTTGGTACATCCAATTCACCTTGGTTTTTGGTCTGTGGAGGGAAATCGGAGAACCTGGAGGAAACCCCACAACAACATGGGGACAGCATGGAACCCTGGGGTTGAACGTGTTAAACGTTGCTCCACCATGCCGATTCCCCCCAGGGCATCGTGGGAAACATCTAAGCATGCTGTGCCAACGTCTCCCTGTCACATGGTGCTTCAGTGAGGAGACAGAATTATGACAGTGCTGATGCTTACCTCCTACTGGGAGACCGATTTACGCAGGAAAATGCCCTCGACCACCAGTTTCTCAACTGGTGGGTCGCTAACCAAAAGTGGTTTGCCGGGCCAGTTTGAGTGGGAGGTGATTTTAAGAGCATTACCTTTACTGTTGGCATGCCTCTCCAGTTGACATCTTTTACCATTGGCCCCCAGCGCCCCCTCCCCCCATGCCCTGTCCCTTGTCGACAATTTGTTTGGGTCGTGACTTAATGACCAAGGAAAATATCTGGGTCCTGAGGCTAAGCCAGTTGCGAACCCATGCCCTAGACTGCTGATGTTAACGCAGCTTCTGTTTTTAAGAATTGAAGTATCGCCATATCCAGTTCCATTCCATACAAACCTAGGAATTCCCAGACTGATAGCTATGCAAGCTGCTTTTAATAAAAGTGTCTGGTCTGCAAATACGGGTCCCTTAGCAGGCGCCCTACAGCCGTGCGTCTTTCTCCATCGCTGTTGCGGTGAGTCCTAACAGGGTCTGGCGTGGAGGAAATGAGCTCGCAGAAGGTCCAGCCGGCCGCGAGAATCAGACCCACATTTCACTGGGTCTGTCCCTCGGCGTGCAGCACGGGCAGCGAGGAGAGGCCGTGCCTCGACACCCGTGATGGGGTAGAGTGAGCGGGGATCGGTGAGGGAGGGAGAGCAGCAGAGGGGGGGTGAAACAGAACCCGAAACAAAACAGCCGGAGCTCTGTGAGCGTAAACATGCAGCATCTGGAATGCGAGTCCCCACCTGGGGGACAGGAGAGCAGGGGAGGGGTGGGAGACCAGGGGGGACAGGAAGGGGGGGCGTGGCCTGTTTGGGGTTCCAATGGGGCTTCTAAATATCACCAGGAAGAAGACAATGGAGCAAATTTTCATTGAAACAAAAATCAGTATGATACATTTATTTATCCAAAAATGCACAATTGATAACAGGGTTAAGCAACCTTTTGGGGTTAAGGGTCTCACTCAGGGGGCCAAGCGTGACATCACTCTGCTGAGTTTGGGATTCAAACTGGCGACCTTCAGATTACAGGCAGGTTGGGTCTCCAGTTCATTTGATCATTACATGAAAGCTTAACAATCTATCGTGACGTTCTGAGGAACTTAGTGAAAGCGGCAGTAGCACCAGTGCAGCAGTGATGGCCTTCTGCTGTTCTTTAATTTGTGATGCCTTTGAAACTGGCCTGTATGCAAAATCGAACCTGTGAAGTAATAATAAGATTTATTGTCGAGGAAATTCAGAATACGGGATTGAATATCATGTGAGAAAGTTGCCGCATGAGCCAAAATAACAGGAGTTAATATGGGCCTTGATAGATTTCAGCTGCAATAAAGGTGTTTACATATGCTGTTTAAATATGATTCCCATTCGTCCAGTACCAGGGCGCAGGGTGGTGTTTATGTAATTATATGTAACCAGTGGATCGTGTGAATGTTGCTTCCCAATACACAATCCATAATTAACAACTACCTGCATGGTCTGTGTTTAATGAACTCATAGATAGACTGCTTGGGAATAAAATACAGTTTATTTATGTAATCCAGAAGTTTCTGTTGCTATACCTTTAGTCATGGACAGGGCTAGAGATTCTGGGCCCTAAAGCATGTCGTACCCAGACCGATCCAATTATGTTCCAAATTTTTTAGGGTCCCTGTCACTCAGGGGCCCTTGGAATCATCCTCTCCCTCCTTTATGGCTCCTTTGCCTGCAGCCTCACACATCCCTGTCAGCATTAATACTTTCAGGCACAGACTCACAGGCTGGCTGGACTCGAGGTTGGCTGAATTCGAGGCTGACCGAACTTGAGGCAGGCCGGACTCGAGGCTGGCCGCACTCGAGGTTGGCTAGACTCGAGACTGGCCGGACTCGAGACTGGCCGGACTCGAGGCTGACCGGACTCGAGACTGGCCGGACTCGAGGCTGACCGGACTCGAGACTGGCCGGACTCGAGACTGGCCGGACTCGAGGCTGACCGGACTCGAGGCTGACCGGACTCAAGACTGGCCAGCACCTGTAATGTCTCGGGTGGGTTGCACAATTCTGCTGGGTTCTGCCCAGTCCTCCTGGGCTGTGTGTCACCTTTTAAAGGAATGACAAAGAACAGCCTGGTGTGGCATTATCTGGAAGGGATGTGTTTTTTGTTTATCTGTGTGGCTACGGGGAGACAGGGAGCCTGCAGACTGAAGCTGAGAGACTGCTGTCGTAGCCCCCAGCGAGGGGGTGCTGTGGGTATTATATCATTTCAAACCACGCAAGTGCTGAATGTTTCCCCCGGCTTGTTTTTCTAACGTGAAGATGCGAGTCCCTTTCATTTTTAATGACTTTGCCGAGACTATTGGGGGGGGGGGTCTCATTTCAGCCAGGCCCCGATTCGTGTTATTCTGCGACTCGCTGTTCAGTCTCCAAGGCTGCATCGGCAGCTGATTGTTTTTGCTATTTCTTTTGCTTTTATACTTGAAAGGACCACCCAAAAGGCCCAGGGTGGGGGGGGGTGGGGGGCGTGTTCCCTGAGCCGCATCTGTGAAGAATAATAATGGGTTCCTCCTGGGAAAACTGCCCGCAGAAAAGGCTCGTCCAAAAACCTAAAATAAATAAGAGCCCATTTTACATTAGCTTCAGGAGCGACCAGTAGCTTGCCCCTGTGGCAGAAATGAGTCCCTTCTCCGCGCCACCTCCTTCATCATGGATGCCTAAGGACTCTCGTCCACCTTCCCATAATGCTCTGGGATCAGAGGACTGGCAACTGCAAGGGCCCCGCGGACCTGCGGATTACACTGCGGTGGTGATGAGTCACATGGGCTTGGTCCATACCACTCGCCCCCCCCCCCCCCCCACCTGTCATGGTGGGCTCTCGGAACCGGTTTGACATGCTGAAGAGCTCATGACCGTGGGCAAGGAAACCACAGCGACAATCCACTATCCCTACAGGCCTTCATTTGGAGCTGAGCACAAGCACACGTGTGTCTGCCAGGCTCCGCCGCAGCCCGTCCAGAAATCCGTGTCCTGCCACTTCCTAGACATAACCGTAAGCTCCCGATGGCATTCGTCTCAGTTTATCATGAGGGTGGCTCCTTCATTTCCTTCCCTCTCTCCTCCTTTCCCCTCTCTCTCTTTCCTTTGACTTCTCTTCTTCCTCTCTATTAGAGCCGTGTTTCCCATCCCAGTCCTCGGGGAGCCCCCCCAGGTGGTTCACGTTCTTGCTCCCTCCCAAATCCCAGCCAGACAGTGCTCATTACCAGGAGGTGGGAGGGAGAAAAAACGTGGACTGTCTGCGGGTCCCCAAGGACCAGGTTAGCGAGGACCTGGCATGGTGGATCTTCATAGGTATATGTTTAATTGACCCCTGACTTCTGTGATCTTCCCCCTGTTCCTGTCTGTTCCATGTTCACTTTCGTTCGATCCCCTTGGGGGCCCTAACACTGTCTCAGTAGACCCTCCTGACCTGGTCCAGATGGGGCTTGGCAGCACTCCATCCAGGCAGTGACTTCACAGAGGTCTGTCACACCAGCAGCCCGCTCACAGCGCTGTGCATGGCTCATATTTTGCTCTGGTTTTTGGTAAAATCTGGAACTCTGTAACTGGAACAGTAGAAGTCTTTGAAAGAGGCCAAAAATGCAAATGATCTCTCGGAGCAAAAATTTTGCATCAAATCTTAATATAAGCGATGCCATTCTGTTTTATTCCAACATATAAACACAGTATCAAAGGGCACAAATTACGTATTTGCAGTTCCACTTCCTGATTTTACTAGAATCCAGTGCTAAAAGAAAGCTCTGTTAAACTCAGAAAATACTCATATCCCCGTCACTGCTGCGTATCTCTAGATTTCATCAGTACAGACCATGATTGTGTATGTGTTTGTTATTATATGTTTCCACAGTAATTATTAGTTTGGTATGTGGTCCTGCATCTTTCAGCACACGTGGGTGTCTCTGCCGATGACAGACACATTTCAGTCTGCCTGTTACTGCCTTGTTTCAGTTTGTAGCTGTTTGTTTAAGTTACCAGCTCATTTCAGTCTGCCTGCCTGCTACTCGGGCCCTGCTTTTTCTGCACTCTTTCCTGAGCTATTGTGTGCCCTGTTTTGTTCTGTCCCGGAAAGCTGTACTGCCAATGCTAGCTTCCCCCAACTGAGGGTGTGGGGGGGGGGGGGGGGTGGGGATTGGGGGGTGGCGGGCCACATCATGAAGTCTGCTTCTTTTAAGTGACTTGCATCTTTTAGAGGGACGGCTCAGACGGGAGGTGCATTCATGGTCCCGGCAGGGATCCGAGTCGCTGCCATATTACGGGAAGAGGGATTTCCCAGCGGATCGGGATGATTAATGGCGCGGCGGCGAGTGTGTGAAGCCATCCTTTCTCGTGAACGCCGCAGATGGGTGACTTTCAAAATTCTCTCCATCCTTTTCTGTTAGCCCACCCTTCCGCCATCCTGCTGACCTCCAGAACCAGTCGTTTAGACCCTGGTAGCCACTCGCTATCAAAGCTGCGGCACAGCTTGACTTTAAACAGAAAAAACAATCACATGTGCTCTGATAGGACACTTGTGACTAAGCAAAAAGCAGGAAGTGCCTATTGTTGGCTGGGCCATGCCTGGGATCAGGCGACAAAGCTATTACCCCTGAGTTCTGACAAATTGTAACATAACTACCACTGGGCCATTTTGTTGCATTTAATTTTCACATGCTTTTCAACTCCCTCTGGAGTTAATTTACATAATGTTTGCATTGAAAAATGCACACCTAGCTAAGCATACTTACTGTGGCAGGCTTCCAATCAATGAGGCGTGTGAACAGTCCCCAGTGGCCAATCGGGTTTCCTGTGTGTGTGACAGCTGATGAAGATTAACCGTCTTTTTTAAAAGCCGGTATGATATTTGAATGTCTGCTTGTACAGATCTGACCAGGACACAGACTCCAAGCTCTTATATTTCTAGCAAAATTCATAGAATTCATTTTAAATCTGCAGCTTTTCCCTGCATGAGTTTGCAAGCCCACAGCACGAATTTGCTGAATCTACGTGCATCTTTTAAAATCCCCCTGTGATGACTATTCTTTGGGTCAGAGACGGACAGTCCCTGTCGACAGTGATTACGACAGAAAAGGCGGGAATTTTCCCTTGGCGTAAACCCCCTGTTGAGGAATTTTGGTTCCTTTTACCGTGTGCCGGTGTGCAGGGTGCAGCCGTGCCCACCGCCATCACCGGGACGGAGCGACCGCATCTGGAGCTTGGCGCCGGAGACTGTGTGCTGAAATGTCACTGACGGACCACGTCCATGCATCATCACACTCCCTCTAATTCCTCTGCTAGCCTGATGCCTCTTTACATTCCCGGAATGTTCTTTATGTTGCGTTTCTGGTCACTGAATTATCTTATTAGGTTCTTGCTTTGTTAGATGCGGACGCGGCAGCTGCTCTGATGCTAAATAAAGTTGTACCTGTTCACTGGAAGCTCAGCCTAGCTACACTTATGCTAAGTTAACTCCCCGTCAGCCATATGTTTGCAATGTGCTGTTTGCCTCACTTGTTTGTCCCTTTGGACAAAAGCATCTGCGAAATGTGTAACTGTAACTCCATACTAGATGAGAGTGTGTATGTGTGTGTCCACAAGGAGATGAATGTCCCCACGATAAAAACCTGCTATTTTAACATTCATTCGGTCACTAAAAGGGGAAACACAATCTCTGAAAATCTCTGAATATAATCAGAAGACTAAAAATGCCAAATGTCTTGTATTTTGTTTAGGTTCTTATGATTAAGGTTAGGGTCGGGTAGGGATTATGATTATCATTGTTGGCATTAGGGATTTTCCCATAGAAATGAATGGAGAGTCCCAACATAGATACAAATACCAAATGTTTTTGTGTGTGTGTATGTGTGTTATGTATATGTCACATTTAATTACATTATATGTCACATTATTTGGTTACTTATGCTTAAGGTTCGGGCTGAGTTGGGGTTAAGGATGTCATTTATAGGGTTAGGGTTTTGCCCATAGAAATAAATGGAAGGTCCCCACAAAGATATGAATACAAATGAGTGTGCGGATGAGGCAGGGCAGTCTATACACCGAGGAGGATAGACAGCCAACAGCCAATCAGGTGAGGGATCCATCTTCAAAGATGCAATGAAGATTGTTCATTAAGCCTTATGAGCCAGAGGTGAGGGAACGTTTCTCTCCCCGCAGCTGAGCATGTTTGTATGTCATCTTGTAATGAACGTACTGCATCATGCCATTACTGATGGTTTTCTTTCTCTGGGAAGAGGCATAGATCATCTCAGTGGTCCATGAACCGGCCAGTGAGCTCATGGGCTGGGGCCTCTGTGGTTTACCCTCAGCCTCCAGGCCTTGGGGCCTCTGTGGTTTACCCTCAGCCTCCAGGCCTGGCCCTCGCCCTTTGGAAAGGAAAGAAATATTAAAAACTGGGTGGTTCGCCTTTAAGTGACATCTGTGCACTTTTAGCAAAAAACTAAACTACGAACAGCAATAAAGAATGCGCCCTGCTTTCTGATTTAAGCGTATCGTTTCACCAGGTGCTACTGTGAGCTCCCACCAGTACCACCAGTATAGTCACGTTTGAAAATGTGGCTGTATTGCATTGCGACTTGGTCAGCCTGTTTTCTAAAGTGTTTCCTGTCAATGCCGCCTTTCTGGGGAATGTCCTTTAACTAGCAATCGTCTTATTCCCGCAAACATCGACAGTAGCCTCTTGCCAGTCATGTATTTTAAAATTGCCCGTTTTACATGAAAACAATTACTTTTCCTCTCTCAAGCTTTCCTTCAATCAATGCTTCTCAGCCCAGTCCATGGGGACACCGAGACAGTCCACATTTTTGTTCCCTCCCAGCTCCCGGCCAATCATGAAACACCAAAATCATAGTACAGGTGCGCTGGGAGAGAGCAAGGATGCGGACTGCTGGGAGTCACTGAGTTTGGCTTCAGAAACATCACATTCTAATAAAGATGTTCTTTATTTAACAGTCCATAGTCTCTGATATGCTTTCGAAGAATTAAATATCGAAGTATGAGATGCTGGAAATCCCCCGTGCAGCTCTAGTTAGTGATGCCCCTTAGAATCGGAGTTCTCAAAAGCTAGGCTGAAGTTCAGGTGCTTAACATATAAAGAATTCAAAACCAGACTGGTTATTAGAAAGTGCACACCGACTGTTCAAAATTGGATCTGGGTAATTTAAGTAGAAACCGCCATTCAGTTTGTCAGTTTCTCTGGGGAAAAGTCAATAACTGAAAAGAGAAGGTGGTTTATTTTAAACACATTTTAATTTTATTGCAAACAATAGAATACAAAAGATAAGCTTCTGTAAAGACAATAACATGTTTGAACTAAGAAAACAAAAGATTTGTTCAGTTGCCAACCTCAGAACTAAGATATGTGAAACGGAATGAGATAAACTTTTTAAAATAAAAGTATGTTGGTAATTTCATAAAGAAAAAACTCTTTACAATGCAGCCAAAGCTTCAGATGAACATTAGCATGTTTGTTAGAATGAGAGAAACTTCCAGTATTTTCAAATCAAGTTATCACTAAAGGTAATCTGCATACAACTAGGTAATGAAAAGAACACATCTGAAACGAAAAATGTACAATGATAAATAACACGATGGTTGTAATCCGTACCATACTCATATGACTGCGCCTTAGGCTAAAGACCTTTTTATAGTTGGCTTTATATTTCAAAGGTAACTTTTCTCAGTTTAATTAGTTGTACACGACTCAATTAAGGACTAAATAGTTACTTTCAAATAAAATTAATACTAATAAATAAATTACAAAGTTAAGAGTGTGAGAGACAGATAGGATTACGCTATTGGCTGAGATGCACTGGGGACGCTTGGGTCAAAGGTCCCTTCCTGAGGCCAATCGGAAAATGGGGGGGAGAACTGCATGGTGCAGGTGGGTCGACGGCCATGCCCCTCCCCAGGCACTGACGGTGGCGATTGCCACATGGTCCCCTCACTCGCACTCGAACGAAAGCTCTGCCATTATTCGCTAAGGCCCCTGGGTGCACAATTGCTCGGAACTTCTTGGAACAGGGTCCCAAAGATCTTCCGAAAATCATACAAAAATCTTAAAATCATTATTTTTTTTTTTTTTAAATGTCAGTCTCTTCTTTGACTGTCATTAAAGGAGAGGGGGGGTTGAATCGCCACCGAACACAACATTCCAACAGCTGGCATTTCGAAAAACGTTTGGCGAGCGGGTCTGCGGTCAAAATACGTCACGAGAAAGCAGTGAAATATTTACTGTTCATATGAAAATATTCTTGAAAGAAATAAGGCTGTATAGAGCTTCGCTTACAACTGATTGAAGAAAAAAATAAAAGCTCACTTCTTTCTACAAATACATACAATCCCCCCAAAAAAAGACTGATCACAAAGGTCATAACATACACAGTACATACTAAAATATTTATATTCAATCAGTCCTCACAGAGGACCTTTTCCCATTTTCTTAATTATATCTAACAATATAATCACAACTCCAAGCATAAGAAGGCACCACGTTAGCCATTCTGATATACTTTCTGTACTTAAATTCCAGCTCCTTAATCTCTTTCTGCTGGTAATGACATGTTTGGAATGCAGGGCATGCTGGGAGTTTGAGTCTCTGGCCAAGGCTGGGCTGCCATCCAGTCTCTGGTACCCTTAAGGCCTGGAGAGCTGTGTGTACACTGGCTGATCCCAGTGCTGTGGACTGTGGGTCTGGGGAACTGAGGGCACCCCTGTAGTGTCAGCGATGGGAGTGTACATCGGTCTCTGGGTAGGGCTCATGTAGCTGAAGGTAGAGTAGATGCCAGAGCCCTGGCCACCCGCGTGACTGTAGTAGGAGTTGGCGCCGCCCTGGTGGTCGGAGTAGTCGTATTGCGTGCGGGCACCAGCAGAGTAGGAGGCGGTGCTGTAGTGCTGCAGGCTGAAGGAGCCGTAACTGACGGGCTGCGGAGAACCCTGCTGCTCGGTATAGTGGCTGGGGCTCAGCTGCTCCGTCTTGATGTGCGGGGCCCTTTGCTGGGTTTGCCCCTGCTCTCCACCAAGGGTAGTTAGCGAGTGCTGTGCAGCAGCTGGCTGCTGTGGCTGCTGCTGCTTGGACATCCAGCCGTGCCCACCACCGCCGGCCGCCGTCTGTGACACCTGGGCGCTGCTGATGCCATAACTGCCCGTGTAAGAAACGGGACCACCCTGCCCGCTTCCTGTGCCACCCATGGGCATACCCGTGTGGCCGTGGGGTGGCAAGTATTGGTCAAACTCGTTGACGTCGATAGCGTCAATGACGTCAAGCTCCCCGATATCCACATCGCGGAAATCGATGTTGAGCTGCCTGCCTGTGCCCTCCTGTAGGGGCCGCCCTTCGCGTTTCAGGTCTGACTTGCCCAGCGGAATGTCGGTCTTGGGGGTAGTAGGAGGCGTGGGGGGGCCCTGGGACTGGCCTGTGCAGAATAAAATTCAAAATAGTGAGTCAAGTACGGTGCACACTTTGCATAACTGATAGGACCATGAAAATATTTTTTCGGAATTAGAATGTTGTTAAGATAAGATACGAATTATACCTTCAGCAGAAAAGGCGAGATTATGTAATATACACACTGAACGTTTTCATAAGCAGATAAGGTGCACAATAAAGGCATACGGAATATTCACATTACAGCCTATACAATTTGTAATGATTTACAAATGCCTATTTGGTATTATAAGCGCAAGATTCTAAATTGCTTAAGAAACAAACTTGAGAAATCTACTTAGTGAAACTTTTTTCAAAGGAAGGCGTTTAATTACCATTGCTAGCGTAGACTGATATAAAATGTTTCGTATGGTATCGATTCCATAAGACCAGGAAGCGAAACTTCTGCAAGCAATACCAACTGTATCAAAGTGAAAAGCGTCCCGGATTGTGCAGGTATTGCTTACCGGAGTGCTCGCCAGAGGAGTGCTCGTCGCCCATACTGGACGCCGGGGAGTCGGCTTGCTGCAGTGCCTTGAAGATGGCATTGGGGGAGATGTGCGTCTGCTCGCCGTCCTCCGCTTCGCTCTGCCCATTCTTCACCGACTTTCTGCGCCTCGGCTGGTATTTGTAATCGGGGTGATCTTTTTTATGCTGCACTCGGAGACGTTCAGCCTCCTCCACGAATGGACGCTTCTCGCCTTCGTTCAGCAATCTGTAGACAGTTGCATATAATTATGGCTACGTAAATTATGGCAATAAAAGTTAAATGCTAATAATACTGAGCACAGTTGCCTTCTAAGCAACTAGAAGTAAAAGTTTCATAAGGTGAAATAATATAAATATTACTAGTTCTGATGTTAAATAAAAAATAAAATTGTTTACTAAACAACAGAGAGTTAAACGAACACCTACAGTTTGTCAGTGGTCGATTGATTATTCATATTATTTTACATCTTTTCAACACGCCCTTCATATATAATAAGAGCAAATTGCGCTTAGACACGCTCCGACAGTCGCTCACAATTTTCAGTTCGTTCAGTTTATCGCTGCCTCAGCGACGCGTCGCCGATTGCATATAAACAGCAGTATTGGTGGTAGGAAAACCTACCTCCAGAGTTTGCCCAGAGTTTTGCTGAGTTCCGCGTTGTGCAGGTGAGGGTACTGGTCCGCCAGCTTCCTGCGCGCAGCCTGCGCCCAAACCATGAAGGCGTTCATCGGTCTCTTCACATGCGGCTTGTTCTTGCTGGATCCGTTCACTCGCACGGGCATGGGCACCAGGGTCCAGTCGTAGCCTTTCAGCACCTGGGAAACGGCGTCGCGGATGCAAACCGGGAATTTGTCTTCCTCGTCTTTTTTGAAGTCGCTGAGCGCCCCGTTGGAGCCCACTGCATGGTTTTCGGAGGGTCTGGTGTTCTCGGTGTCGGATCCAGATCCTGACGGGCAAGGAGACCCCGCGGAATCCTCAGACATGCTCGGACTAGGGGCATCAGAAAGACATTTATCATGCTCGTCTGTCATTTTCAGAAATGGGTCGAGTAGATTCATACGAGAAAACGTGTATAAACAACTACAGCTTTAAAAAAAAAACACAGAGAAACAAATTTGCAGCCCGTTGCGGGTTAAACAAAATCCTCGATTGTGCAAGAGTATCAAAGTAGTCTGTCTCGGTGCAAAAAAGTTGGCTGCAGATTAATGCAGAAGGTATCAAAAAGTTTCAAAACTTTCCCCTTCACTTAAAAATACTTCTTTAGCAGATGTTTTTGGAGCAAAGACTGAATTACGAATTGCAGTTTTGCAAGCACTATCTGTCTTTAACTGCATCTGTTTTATTGTCACCAACAAATATAAGAAATAACGTTCCACCTTCGCTTTATTTCCAAGTTGCCTGAGAAGACAAAATCTACTGGTAGCTAACCCGATTTTATAAACCCTCTGCAAAGGTTGATCTCGACAGTGATTGGCCTAGAAAATTAGGGGCGGTGTCACAATTTGATCCTCCCACACAAGTATACATCGGGGCTGCTTTAAAGTGATTCAAGGCAGTAAATATACTTCGTATAGTGCGATGATTAAAAGCATGTCATTGGCAGTCTATTTGCTGTGATCGCATTGTTAGTGTAATTTGTATTTTTTCTCAGGGGTATTTAATGGCAGGAGTATCATGAATGCTGTCCTTTTTTTTCCAATGCCAAGCTTATTTCATTCATTATTACGATTTCTGTATAACACGTTCCGGTTTTGTAGTACAGTTCTTCCGTCTATTTCGTTAATAAACACGCTTCATAGTCAGAATTTTGGATACGCATTTAAAACACAACAAACCCTTCGCGAGTTGTTGAGTAAATAAAACCAGTTTTATTGCGGTGTTACTGTTTGTACGGTGAAGTTCCAGTATGCTAAAATAAAATTATGTCGACTGACATTTGATGAGCCTTAAAATTTTTATGCATGTATTGTGATGCAAGTTATTCCAATGCAATTTGCAACGTGTAATATGCGTGTCTGTAGACACTGACTTTTCTCCTGCGTGTGTTTCAAAATCACGTCAAGTCACTGCCAAACTGCGTGCTGTTATCAATTTTATCCGAATCAAAATGTGATACTGTGATATTATGACGTCTTAATCAAAATTCCCCTTGGATTTAATTCGAAGGCGGTAGATTAATCCGCTGTGCTGATTTTATTAGTATACCGAAAGCCCTTCACAGCCAGGAACCGAAATAAAATCACCCTCAAATAAACAGGTAATATATCATTGGCCCATAGAGGGAGACAGCAGTCCAGGAACACGTGAGCATAGTAGTAGTAGTAATCTGATTGTACAGAACGGAAGCTGAGAGACGCGAGGGAAGAGGTTTGAAGAGTCAAAGTTTTTAAAGAAAATCACAGAACTAATCTGAAAATCAAATAGAAGAATATTGCAAACGAGTATTCCTTCTAAAATCCTCGGCACGAATACAATAAAATTCAGAATTAATTGATGATATGTAAGATAATTTTTCAATTATTCTATACTTCTTCACAATATATTACAGTAGACGTTGTGTTTAATATATAAGCATATTTCTCATACCAATCGAATAAATAAGCCCATCCCGGCCGAAAATAAAAATAATAGGCTATTCAAATTGAAATATTTTAGTTTTATCAGTATGTATCAGGGGTGGTGTTGATGGAATAAAATGTAGAGATTAACGAGAATATTTTCCAACATTGGAAAAGATTGATTAAAATGTAATTTCACAACAATCGTCATTTACATATTTGGATGGGTGTAACATTTTTATATTGTCCTAAAAAATTGTTTAAAAATTGATCATTTGGAGTAATAGATTTATCCACTTTCTGCGCTTTTAAATGAATATACGGCTTATTTGTTTTCCTGACTGACTACAGGTAAACAGATATATACATATACGCACACTTCTATTACATCTACACTTGGTCTTTTCGCACCCTTTTATTTTTATTTACGTATTTGTTCCCTTAATTAGCACATAACTTAACATCATCTTTGCCACTGTTATTAATGTACTTAAAGCACGAGGATCCATACAAAACTAAGTAGAAAATATTTTTTTTCCAAATCACGTCATTACACGGTATTAACTATTATAAATATTGTATATTATAAATACATAATGGAAGACCTAAATGTCATATTTTTATTAGTAACGTTATCGATACATTAAGATTCAGTAATAATAACATATTCGAAATGGAATAATGGAATTCGATATTAAAGTTGATTTGGTACGATATATATATGGCAAATTATATATGTGTATAGTTAGCAGGTAGGACCTACTTCTGATCGAGGGCTGACGAGCTGTGCTTTCAGAGAAGCCATTCTGCACGCAGTTGTACGATAGCTGGCCTTTCTCGCACTTGTGGCCTTCCTGTTAGCTTTAACAAGTCTGGCTATTCTCTTTTGGCCGCTCTCATTAATATGTTGTCGGCCACAGAAATGCCATGGACTGGATGTTTTTTGTTCATCACACGAAACGTCGCGAACGGTGAATTACACATGAGTGTGCCGCAGTGCTCCGTGTTTCCTGTGCTGTGTGTGTTATTAAAACATGTCTCCGTTTCCAATACGGGTATTAAAATATATAAAATATAAACTCGAATATATAGTCCAAAGGTCGACACTATCCACTTATTTTTCTATTAATACTCCGCATTTTTTGGTTTCCTTCTGATTTATTCTTTAGCTTTTTGCCGTTTCCTTAAAGAGTTGCGTAAGTATGTCTAGTCTTTTTGACCTTGGGTGGACGCATATTTCCTGAAATCTATAGGAAAAGGCAGTATGTTTAAAGTGATCAAATTCAGATATGTACTGACACGAATGGAGAATTGCAAAAATGTAAACATGCCGTTATTCTGATTTAAAAGTGGCCTGCAAACTTGGCGTTAACTACAGATTTCTTTGTTCTTTCATTGTCTCCTCGTCATCGCGAACCGGAGCAGCTATTTTTAATTTTTATTTTTCTTAGTAGTGTCGATGTTTTTGCCTTCATATTGCAGTGTATGTTGTGTAATTGTTTATTTGGATTTTTAATGTTGTGGAAATGTAATTTTGGGAATAATGTGGGCAGCATGTGTGCTTTCCTCGGCTACCTGAAGTTTTACATCTAATGGTTTGCAGATGCCTCATTGCGTCCCTCTCTTTCCCTCTCTCTGTAATATTAAAGTACAGCTACTGCTCCCCACGTCATTCAAGCGACAGAGTGAATGTTTGGCGATCACTTAACAGCAAGATAGCAAACTCTGAATCAGTCGTAATCCTGTTTTCCAAATTAACAAAATTCCTTCTACAAACAAGCAAACAGCCTTCCACTCATCAGTTGCTTGCATTTCCCCTAATAGTTTATTTACCCCGAAACTCTTCACCCACTTCCATTTAAACAGCGCATGTATACACCGAACAACCAACTTTTTTGTAACTTTGCGCAAAAGTGAGTTAGCCGCACTGGTAGGTTATTTCGCGTATTTCATTTGATTAATTTTTATAGCATTTATAAGACGCTACATTTTCTTTAACATTAGAAAAAGTCACGTTTCAAAAAAGCTGGGAAAGGGGCAACAAAACACAGAAAAAGTTGTGTGATGCTAAAACAAAACACCTGGTTGAATATCTCACAACTAATTAGGTTAATTGGCAGCAGATCAGTAAGATGATTGGGTATAAAAAGAGCCTCCCAGAGAGGCAGAGTCTGTGCAGTGAAGAGTTCACCACTCTGTGTGGGCAAATAGTTCAACAACTTAAGAATAATGTTCCTTAACATTATATTGCAAAAAATCTGGGAATTTCATTGTCTGCGGTACATAATATCATTAAAAGATTCAGAGAATCCAAAAAGATCTCTATATGCAAGACTGAAAACCAATATTTGATAGCCGTGATCTTCGGGTCCTAAGGCAGCACTGCATTAAAAACAGACACGATTCTATAGTGGAAAGCACTGCATGGGCTCAGGAACACATCCGAAAGCCATTGTCTGTAAACACAGTTCGTCGCTGCATCCGAAAATGCAGGATGAAACTGTGCCCTGCAAAGAAGAAACGTCTAAACGTGATCCAGAGACATCGCTGACTTCTCTGGGCCTGAGCTCTTCTAAGATGGACTGAGGCAAAATGGGAAACTGTCCTGTGGTCTGATGAATCAAAATTATTTTTGGAGATCATAGACACCACATCCTCTGGGCTAAAGAGCAGAGGGGACCATCCAGCTTGTTACCAGAGAGCAGTTGAAAAGCCAGCATCCATCATGGCTTGGGGGTGCATTAGTGCCCATGGCTTGGGTAGCTTGCACATGTCAGAAGGCCCTATTAATGCAGAAGGATATATACAGGTTTTGGAGCAACATATGCTGCCATCCAGATAACGTCTTTGTTAGAGAAGGCCGTGTATGTTTCAATAAGACAATGTGAAACCGCATTCTGCGCGTGTTACAACAGCATGGCTTCGTAGTAGAAGAGTCCGAGTGTAAGACTGGCCTGCCTGCAATTTCACAGTTTCAATATTTGATATATTGCCTTTGTTCTCTTTTCAATTATATATGGGTTTATATAATTTTAAAATCATTGCGTTCTGTTTTTTTTTACATTGTTCACAGTATCCCAACTTTTCTGGAAACAGGGTTGTAGTTCTGATTGTTTTTCTTTTCTTTTCCAAAGATTTCCAAAACAACACCTACGCGACAACCTGTCAAAATGCCAAGTTAAAAAAAAAATCACATTGACAGGAAAACATATGGCATCCAAGGACTCTCATCCAAATAGATTGTGCTGGCAGCTAAAATTCATTAAAATTAATGCTGGTATGTAGAAATGTCTGTTAATAAATAAAATTTAGCTACACAGATAGATCGTAAATTACGTTCCGGGACGTGTGTGCACTGCAACGCAACGTTTTCAAACACGTTGTATCTACAACCCCCCCCCCCCCCCTCAGCATATCAATGGCTATGGGTATGACCTCAGATTTTAATTAAAACCAGGGTTTGATTGGTCTGTCAGCTGCACTTGTAATTACAGGTCTGATTTTAATCACTCATGTCTGAGAAGGCAGTGAGCAGGCAGGCTCATCTACGCACACCAAGCCTCTATCCCGACAGAGCCGAAGCAGCTGTAAGAAAAATGACACAATTCCAAAAATGGTGGCATACAACTTTGTTACCTCTGTTAATCATTGTTTATCCCTCTATCCCATTTGTTTATCACTGACGATCCCTATCATCTTTAGTTATGACCCAGATCGTATGAATTTATAGCTCATTTAAAGTCTTTGGAAAACATCCCTGTCTTTTCAATATAGTTTGTGCAGACTAATTTATAAATTGCGTATTGTTTCATTAACCTTGATGGAAATGCACAGATTTGCATGTAAGTAATGACTTAATGATGAAGGCACTTCATCATTAGGTATTTGTTTACACATCCAGCTTCCAACTGCTGATCCTGGAGCAGATCACAGGGAAACCCGGAGCCCAATCCAGGCAGCTCAAGGCGATAAGCTAGGATACATCCTGGATGGGATGTCAGGCCATCAGAGAGGACATACACAGACTAGGGGCACTTATTAGGCACCAGTTAGTCTAACTGCATGTCTTCAGATTACAGGACAAAAGCCCACATGACTCTCGTAGGATGTGCAACCATCACACAAGAACACAGGTGATTCTTGAACCTTTACCCCTGGGGGTCTGAGGCAAAAATGCTAACCGCTGAGCCTCCATGCTACCTTGGATCCATTCATCCATTTTTTGTTCATCCAACAGCTTGTCCTGTTCAGGGTAACGGGGGTCCTGGGCCTATCCCAGAGCATATTGGGTGCAAAGTATGGAACAACCTGCAGGGCACACTCACCTTTGACAGGCACACACACATTTTTTTAAGTATAACATTTTCTTTTCCATTTTGTCAGTGTTATTTTGTGTCACATCCCTCAAGGAGAAGCAGTGGTCCAGAAGTCCTGTTGTGTTAACGAAACCAGGTGTGCAAGAGAATAACTGCGGCGTTATTAGCTTTTGCACAGAACATCAGTACAGTATGCATTCCTGTTCTGAGAAGAGCAAGTTTGTGCCTCTCTAAGTGACCATCTGAGTCATCAGCAAACCGCTGGGGTCAGTCTTGCGAAGCAAACAGTCGGCCTACGTCGCCTTGCTGAGGACGGCAGTCCGAGTGGCCGCCCCGTTCCGGGAACGCACCATAAACGACAGCTGCTGAAAGGGCCGCAGGTGGTGGGGGGGGCGGGGGTCAGGCCTGGGCTCGGAGGGGCAAGCAGCAGAAAAGCAGCACAGGCCTTGGGAAACTTCTCAGCTTGACTTGGAGCCACAGCGCTAGAAAATTCAAGGCAAACATTAGGAGCAAACCGCTAAATCGTGTCTCTCCCTCCTTCTCACTTTCTCAGGTTCCTCTGCAAAATGTCTGAGGCAGGATTTACAATATTTTTTTCGGCCTGTTTTTCTGTTTGCCTGATTCTTCCCACTGCCTTGTATACATAAATGCAGCACGGACAGCCGTCGCAGGTGCCGCGTGTCGCTGGGAAAGGCGTGTCAGGTGTGCATACTGTACAGGCTTGTCTAGCACGCTTGAACGCAGCCGGGGTTTTTGCTGAGGCTCTGCATACTGCACCCGAACATTGTGGACCACGGTGTGTAGGAAAAGTAGCAGTGAGTCCCAGATGGTCCACAGGCAGACAGGTGATCCCTCCTGACCCCCAGGGTGGTTGGAGGCCTTCAACTGACACCATGTCTGCAGTAGGACTTGTAACCCAAAGGTCACAGGTTCAAACTGCTATTATGTCCTCAGCTGATGAATGGCTTTGGTAAATTATCCAGCAGTGCTAATAGCTAAGAAGGGGTGCCTAAGCTATGTCGGTTGTTTCCAATAAAATCGCTCTGTATTGTGAGGGAGCCTTGTGAAGCCCTCTGACTACCCCCATCTGCCCGTCCGAGGGCCGTGGTCCTGCTCATTTTCCTCGAGGCAGCATTCTGCTTCCGCACGTCCTTCTTGGTCAGGGAGGTCCTGAGGTATTTCGCAACAGGCTGAGAACCGTCTCAACAGAGATGGGCCAGAGCATGCGGCGCCCCTAGTGGGAGCGAGCGACAGTGCAGCCAGAGCGCCTGACACCTGCTTGCGTGGCTGCGGATGTGGCTGTTTGACTTACCTGGCTGGAGCCCCTCCCCCAAGAATGAGGGGAATGTGTGTGGCTGGGCTGACCTGGCAGCTCTAATTGGGAGGGGCACAGGGAACTAAACTTGCCAGAAGCGACCTTGCACATATCTGTCACTTTTTTTGTCTGTCCATATCCCATGATGCACCAGGGTTGGCATTTGACAGCACTGCATGCAGAAAGCTTTAAAGGGGCAATTGACCATAATCTACAATTAACTGTCTCCATATTTCTTTAGAACATTTTCATTCAAATGTATTTTAAGTGTTACCCTTTTGATAGAGTGTCTTGTTTACTGGTAATTTCCATTAATAAGTGTCACTTGGGCTGAAGCTTTCAACCATTCGTCTCATGCTTGTCTGCTCGGCTCACAGTTTGCATTTCAGACAAGCGCCTGTTTCAAATGAAACGTTTTTCCGGTGTCTGGGGACCAGTCCAACCCAGAATCCAAAGCTCTTAGTGCACACAAGTAGTTAAACAGTTCCTCAATTTGCCGCTGGGGCCCAGGTTGATTGATTGCCCCGATTGGCTGTTTGCCTGACCGGATCAGAGCATTTGGGCACGGGTTGGTATTGACACAGCAACATCTTGCTCTCGGTGAAGTTTGAACAGGGTTTATCGTGCCTCTGGCCCCTTCACATGTCGGGGTTAAAGGCACCTTAGTTGCCCTCGCTCTGGCTGCAGAGCTGTTGCTGTCTTTCCGCTGACATCCCCTTCGGATAATGCAATCAGCCCAATGGCTTCACCGCAGAAATTTCTGGGACGGACATTTCCAATACGCAAAGAGCTGCAGGGTGATCTTTCGCTCTTTAAATTTAATTAATGAAGTCATTATTTGGATAGTGTGTGTAAACAAAGCACTAATTAAAATGTATCCTGGATATTTATTTGCTCAGCTGGAAATTTTTTATTTATTTAAACTATTCAAATGAAGCGTCACCTGAAATGGAAGCCGAGCATAGGTGAGGAAGCCAGACGCTTTCTGGAAAGGCCACCAGGTATGAGATAACGTGGAATGGAGGGGGGAAAAGGTGCTCGTAAGATAACGCCGTATCGATGTGCCGCCGTTGGTGGCGGAGGTCGGCCCATGAGGCTGCTGAGCTAGTGTGTTTTCAAGAGCCTCGCCTCATTGTTCAATGGGCGGTAGCTGGAGTGGCAAAGATCGCCCTTCTCGGGCGAGAGGCCAGGTCTCGGTGTAATGGCTAAAACAAACGGTGACGCAGAAGCTGTTGTGCAACGTGTTTTTTTAAAGATCTCGGGCAGGAAGTTTCTCTTCACCTTTTTGATGTTGGGCTGTTGCTCCTCTCCAGGATGTGCTGCATTTCAAGCAAGGTGCTCCAAAGGAGGTACCGTTCCCCTTCGTCAGCTTTACGCACAGTAATGGGGGCCAGCACACTTCCCATATAGCTCCCCCCCCCCCCCCCCCCCCCCCCCGCCCATTGCCCTGCAGATAAGTGTTAATCTCCAGCTTATCTCTCTCTCCTCTACAGCTGGGAAAGCTTCTTAGGCTTCGACTGATAGGACGTATGTGGGAAAGGAAGCACGTACCGCTGGGTCAATACTGTCTGATCAGCCAGTCTAAACTCTCGCTCTCATTAGTCATTGTCAATGGGAGGGGCATAAAAGGGCAGGACCTGATTGGTACAGATTTGTCTGTTAGCGCTAGGAGGAGCGTAGGAGTCATGAACTCCACTGTAGTCTGCATTTGTGCCTTTCTGGGCTGAATGATATAGCGATTTGATAGTTTGGCTTGTGTCCTCTAAGGTTAGGATTTTTGGGAAGGCAAGCTAAAGGGAATCAGTTATTAAGGTACAGATGTAGCCCGACCCTCATCCCAGCGTGCCGCGGGGAATGCTACAACAACAAGCCTGTCACATGTCCAACAACAGGCCTGCTCTTTTGTTTAACTTGAGCCAGTCCAGGTCCCGGTCACCATACTGTAACTGAATCTGGCTGAGTCTGCGTGGGCACCCTGCCTCTCAGAACACAGTGTGCTACGCCTTGGCTGCGAGCCGCAGTGCTGTCCAAGCCCTGCTCTGCACACCGGTGTCTCCAGACGGCCAGCATGCAAACGCAGCTCTCTGCTGTAAGCATTTTGCAGGCCGCTAACAGCAAGCCACAAGATGTGTCGATCGGCCTTTCTCTGTCTGGCTATTAATCTGTGCAGGACATACAGGGTTTTCAGACCAATAATCTGCAGCTTTCTGATTGGTGTCACAATCATGTGCCATGTGACCAACACAGGGCCAATCACAGACAGGGGGAAAGGTTTAGTTGTGTGATACTTACCTGAGAACACAGTCCTTTAGCGTCATATGAAAGACGCTATATTTAATTCCTGTTATGTTTGGATCTGTAGGCCGCATGGTACCTTTAGGCTGCCAAAATTTGTAAATTTACAGAAACATAAAAGCTGTTTATTTGTTTGCATTTTCTTAGTGGACATGGCATATTTAGCACCAAGACTTAGTAGGGATCAAATATACTTTAAATGCTAAAATGAGATGCATAAACATTTTCCCAAAACAGAGCTGTTCAGGATCCCTGTAGCTTGTAAACGAGTTTGGTCAGATTTGTTCTCACCTGCAGGAGCCACGCAGGCCCTGGTTTCATGGCCCAGGACTGCTGGCAGCCTCAATATAACAGGCTGACTCAGCCACTCTGATGACCCAGTCCGTTTCAGGCCAGACGGGCCAAGAAAATCAACATTTACATTTTGGTTATGTCATCGCCTGCCTATCCAATCACTCCTCAGCTTCTCCTCTGTTTTTTTTTCCCCACATGTCTGCGTTTCAGGCGAAGGGTGTAACACCACGTTAGAGTTCCACCTCTGTATTTTGCTTCCAAATGACGAAACCGCCACAGAAAAAAAGAAAAAAAACTGTATTACGCTGACATTTGACAGCTGCCAAAATTCCCTCAAAACCGTTTTTGAGAGCATTACGATTTCGTAGCTATTGCTTTTCTTCTAACTGACGATGGAAAAACAACTGAGTCGCTATGCTTTTTCCACAGATGGATGATAGATCAAACTCGGCACGTCGTTTGCAAACAAGGTCGCGCGTCACTTCGGCCATGTGATGTCACGGCACCTTTGAAGGAGCCCACTGAATAGTCAGCAGAATACTGACATGTTCGGTATAAGCCACCATTGTAGTCTTTGTCGATTCTCGTTGGGTTTCTACAAAAAAAACATTGGAAGTGAAAAAAAAAGACAATGTGAGGCACCCATCCAGCCCCCCCACCCCCACCCCCCCAGCCAGCCTGTCAAAGTGCTGTTGGCCTGTTGTCAGGCCTTAGAGCAGGAAGATATGTACAACAGACTGCTGTCTTCCTGGGTTATCCTGCTCTGTTAGGATATGTCATTCCCCATGTCCTTCCTCCACCCCCCTTGGCTCCTGTCCCTCCCTTCTCCTCCTACACCGGAGCCTACAGGTTTTGTAATCCAATGAAAAGGTCCATTATTTCAGGACTGTCAATGCGATGTCTGGAAATGCCATGGTAATGAAAGAGTGACAATATCTAAAAGGCCTTTTCCCCAGTCCCTCTGCCCTGTAGAGGACGGTCTCAGCAAGCCCGAAGAAAAAAGGCGGCGATCTGTTTGTGATCCGAGCATGGCTCCTCTGCTAAAATATTGGCTTAAATGTGAAAAGTAGGTCCAGTGATTGTGGCTGCAAAGGCCGTGAGCGTGTTTGGGGCACCCCAAACGTTTGAAAGCAGCTTAACAGGAGCTATATCAGTTCATAAAGCATTTAAACAAACACTGAGCTGTGGAAATGATTACCACTACAGTAGCTAATGGTTTCCAGGAATTTTCAGAGCCCGAAATTGATAGGAACCTGGAGTGCCAGGTGAGGTGACTTCCTGTTTAAATATCTCGTGACTTTAAAAGTGGATGTTTAATGCAAACCATACCTGATTTTCAATTTTGTAGCCTCTGGCCGGGTGGTTGAGATGGAGCAGGATCACATTTTGTTTATATCGTTACCAATAACGGAAGTGGTCTTTGGACTGCTGAGCCTATAGTTACATTGAGGTAGCGGTACTGTACCGTGAGTCATTCCACTGCAGTGTAATGATTCCGTAAAGCTGTTAAATAGTAGAGGCAAGCAAACGATGGCATTCTGTCGGGGAAAGACTAGCGAAGCTGACTCAGAGGCTTCTGACGTGACCGACACAGGACCCAGCTTCTTTGTTGCTGTTCTCATTTGCATAACTGTGAATGCCTTACGGATGTTAATGCGATAATGCAGATTCGGTCCAGAGGTGTGGTGCCAAAAAGCCGTTCTCCTCTGAAGATTCATCGGAAAGAAGGGTTTTGGTTTTGTAGGTCTGCCGCAGATTTTGCAGGATGCTACATTTATTTATCTCTTTATTCCGTACTTTGAACGATGATTGTTCGGAAATGGAGAATGCCCAGTATGTGAGCCAAAACCTGCCCGGTCCGTTCCGCTCGCACATGTCGGCCCTATGTTTCTAAGAAGGGGGCACGGGTAGTCGAGACTGAGGAAGTCTGAGTGAGGGGATGTGCCGGGGATCCCGGGGGTGGCTGCAGCGCTTCTCCATCCGGGCACCGCGGGGCGATGCACTTTAATTGGAGTGGCCCAGCGGTTATGGCACCAGGCCTCCGGGACCCCTGCTCCTGCCGTCTAAGGTTACGGCTGAGGAAATTGGCCCCTCACGCTTCCTGAGTTCCAATATTCGAACAGCGTGAGAGACAGCAAGAAGGGGTACATATTCCGGTGGAGGTTATTAGCCCGGCCCGGGGTCCAGACTCGTCTGCCGCCCCAGACCGGGCCTGTGCTGCACATGAGGTGTGTCCCACTTGCTGTTTGTGCAGTTCTGTTTGTCTCAGGTCTTTGGAGTGAAATGAGGACAGGGAGGTGTCAGAGACAACCGGTCTGTGGCAATAATGATACTTTTTTGGAGGTCCAGGATTCTGGTTTTGACCCAGAGTTGCTATTTCATCCCTTGTTTTTGGGTGTTGCCCCCCCCCCCCCCAGTGACTCAGGTGTGTCTGGAGATTTACAGATGTCCTTAAAACTGGGCCTCCTTCTACAGATATTAGCTTTAGATAAACAGGCCACTTATGTGGCACCTGTGACGTACGCAAAGGAGGTGATACAGGTGTGTCCATAATTTATTTATTTTTCCTTCTTTTTTTGAGTGTCAGAAAAACAAATATGTCATGGTTCTTAAAAACAGCCCTGCATTTCAGAATGTCCTGAGCAAAAAAGAATGACAGAGATTATTCGTTTTCCTGCTTCTTGTAAACTCCTCCGTTTTGAGGGGAATTTGGAAAATTCCACTTACCTCGGTGTCAGAATATCATGATGTGCATGACATTATGTTTTTTCTCTCTTTCTGGCAGACAGTTCCACGTCTCTCACGGTTTATGACCTGCTGACACAGACCAACTTCACAGGGAACCTGAGGTCATAAACGTCGTCTGAGGGCACGGAGAAGCGGTTCCCCATTCACGATTTGACCACATTCATGGGACACCAAGATTTCATGAAGTGAATGTGAACAGAGTTGGGGGCGGGGGGCTTTTCTGCCCATTTATGCTAACACGGTAGTATGGCTTTTAACTGTTGAACTGTAATCCTGTGAGTCACAGTCCCGTCTCACGATTCAGGGACAGAAATCACTTTGAGAATTTTGTTGGTCTTTTCTGAGCATGGTGTGGGATCCACAGAGTGACAGGATTTTTACACCAGTAAAGGGATAAAAAAAAAAGCCCTGCTTTGGCCATGCTGGTCTCACAAATCAAGTCAAAAAAATGCATATATAGTATTTTAGTCGTCAGTAATGGATTCAGACGTGAGGCTGGGGGGGGATGAAGTGGATGAAAGTTCAACTACGTGCTGAAAAATACATCGAGCTTTGGAGTGGGGGGGGTGGTTATTGAGATCTGTGGGGGAGGGTCCCCTGGGTCATTACTATAACGTTCAGGGGGAACGTGCCGGAAGGAGACTTCCGGATGTTCTCTCCCCAGTATATCAGTTGCCGGGCATATGGAGGAAGGAGGGACTCACCTGGGAGTAGGAAGGCAAGCTCTCACTCGAGCATAGATTGTGGCGACAGTTTGTACACTGGGGGCCGAAACAGGCAATGCTATGCTGACTGCTGGTCAAAGGGCAATGAAATCCCCCCTCCCCAGGCCATCTCAGGTGGTTAATGCGATGGATCATCAGAATTCTCCCTACAAGCAGCTTAGCTGTGTATTAAAAAGTCCACGTGAAGAGACGAGCCTTCAAAGGCATTCGCTATGGGAATCTTCTTTCTGCCCTCCATAAATGGTCATTCGCTATGGGAATCTTCTTTCTGCCCTCCATAAATGGTCATTCGCTATGGGAATCTTCTTTCTGCCCTCCATAAATGGTCATTCGTTATGGGAATCTTCTTTCTGCCCTCCATAAATGGTCATTCGCTATGGGAATCTTCTTTCTGCCCTCCATAAATGGTCTTCAGCATTGTACAGTGGTATAGGAACCAAAGGGGACAAGGGGGACTAATTTGGAATTCTGTATTATATAGTGGACACTGTTTTATAAGCGCTAAGATGTGAGCCAGAGACTTGGAAGGTGTGGGTCCTGTTAGTTGGCGCAGAAAGAGGGCTGGGAAAGATCTGAGAGCCCTAGTGTACTGTGTCAAAGCTAATCAGACTGCTAATCCCACACTTCTCACTGATAATCCCCACTGCCTAGCCTGTCATGCTAAGCAGTTTACCGTTTCATTTCGTGCATTTCCAAACAGGCTTCTGTGCGGACCGCCCTCTGACCGTGGAGTTTCCCGGTCAAAACACAGCTGATGAAAGCCAGTCTGTCTCAGGGAAGATGGGATTTTGTTTCTTTATGAAATTAAAGACATCCCAGAAATTTGAAAGGCATGTTGTTTTGTTGAACGTCGTCGTTTTCCAGAATTGCATACGCTGCCATTAAAATGACTCACTGCTTCACTTCGTGAATTATATAGACAAGTAAATTTTTAAAATGAAAAAGAATTTCACAAACTTTGCTCTGTTTGGTTTATTTCTTGAATGTGAAAATTGTACAATAATCAGTTTCCTAAAGTAATACACACAGAAAGAACAGTTAGAGTTGTGTATTCAGTTATAATATATATATTTTTTTATTCTATTAATATGTTAATTAGTATGTTTTTTCCACTTGTATAAATATAACTAAATGGAAATCTTATTGTAAATGTAGTGTAATGTGTAAGTTCATCCATATATCATGATGAAGTGTTTTGGTCCTGCCCAAATATTTACCCCAACATACAGTAACTTTAAAGATGAGGTGACTGTCCAGTAGCTGAAAGCTAGCATGGAAATCCACAGCATCTCTCTGCACAGCTGCGGCAAAACCTTCAAATGAAGCCCCACTTTGGGTGCCAACTGATTTCTTGGGCCTTTGAAAGCCTAGCCGCTTCCTCTGGTTTGTTTCCGGACCACTTAATATCTCCTGCACTGACACGAACGAAAACAGGCCCTGACTCACAAGGCTTGACTGAGTCCACCGTCGGCGGCTGCAATTATGAGAGTCTCGGGGTCTGAAGTTAATAAAGTTTATTTGATTTTATTTGCACTGCGGTCATCCATTTTTGCAGTTTTCTCTGAGGGCGGCAGTGCTGCTATGCAGAGGAATCTGGCCAACAAACACTGAAATGCATGACTATATGATTCCCTCTAGGCCAGTCCAGCTGAGGCCAGAGAATCTTAGCCAATCAGAGAGCCCCTGTGACTGTTTTCTGCATTCCTGTTTGTGCATTTTTAGGAAAAATACAACAGCTAGATAGATCTACAGGACTTTCGACACAGAGAACATACCATGTATGATGCTAGGCTGCTCTACTATAGAAATTTCAGGTAAGAGCTTTGTTCACGTTTGAGCCAAATTCAACTTGGGAAAATGGTATTAAACTGAAAATGTGAGGAACAAGAAGACGAGTGTTCCCTCCCAGGAGTAGCACACAAGGCGTATGGAAAGAGATGGCTGCCCTTGTTGATACGATCCACATGACACCTCCTCCAGCGTGCTTTCGAAGTGAGGGGTTTCCATGGCGACAGGCACAAGTGCACCGCTTGCTTTCATTTAAAAAACTCTCATTTCCCGCTCTGCGAGCCGAAAAACTGTTTACCCAAATAAAAAAACAGCCCGGCAAAATTAAACGTAGAGTCAACTTTGAAAATATTTGAGGTGGCAAAGTCTTTATTTTCCTTTTATTAAATGTTGATTAATATTCAGCGGTTGAACGTTAATGTGCTGCGTTGAGCGTGTTCCCTGGCACCCCGCAGCGTGATTCCGGGCCGGGTCCTATGATTCGGCTGCTAACGTGTAGAAATCTGTTTCCAATCAGAACTGGGCCCCTATTACTGAATAAGCTCATTTTCATTTCTTTGAGACGTGTGTAATTGTTGAAAAATTGGGTGTCTTTCATGCCCCGACTAAAGCACACATGTCAGAATGACACCTTATTGCTTTTGTCAAATTTCCTTTCGGTGAAATCTGCAGCGTTAATTACGGGGAGAGAAGCTCTTGAATTACTTGCCTGGAAAATCTGTCGCACCATGGCCAGGCGGATCTCGCGTGTCTTACAGTGATATAGCAATCTGTGGGCTTCTCTAAACAGTACGCTGAGCTTGTCACTGGGTCAGCCGGGAGAGACGCAAGCCTTTCACGCATCCAGCCACGTCTGGACCAATTGCATTGTGTGTCTGCTGCAATGACCCAATCAGTTTTTGACATCGAAGAAAGGCTGCTCAGTTTGTCATTATTACACCTGGATGTGTGGAAATGTGAACCTTAGAATGGCTGCAGTGATGACTCCCTGATAGCTGAATCCCTGGTTTTGTGGCTTTACATCCAGAGGTGGACATCACAGGTCCAGAAAGTAAAAATCCAGACCGGGATTTTGCTTCAACCAGCTAGTTGAGCATAAAGAGTCACAGTCACAGAGTACTCAGCTGGTCGGTTGAAATGAAATCCTGGTCTGGAATTTAACTTTCTGGGCATGAAATGTCCATCTCTGTTTATGTCCTGCACGGAGCACTAGGTACGTGCTTGATCGAGCTACATTTCCTCGACCAGGACTAAAGATAAGAAAAGACAAAACAAGACAAGATAAAATGAAACTTGATTTATCCTGAGGGAAATTGTTGGGCCATGGCTCTCACCATGCTTAGAAATACCCGTGTGGGAGAAGTTATAGAATTTAATGATCGCAGGGAGGACGGATCTGCTGTGAGGCTTGATGGAGCACCTTGACATACGCTGCCTGCTGAAGCAGCCCTGATAGCTATTCAGGGTGACATGAGAGGATGGGATGCTCACAGAAACCGCTAGAAAAAAAAATTTTATGCACTATCTGCACATTTGTTCCTGTTTATCATTCAGGCTGACCTGGGACATGTAGATAGGCCAGCATCTGCAGTGGCCGACCCCGTGGGGATTGGGGCTGGGTGTGTGGGTGTCGCTGTCAGCACCCTCCCCCCGGTCCCCTAAGCGGTGATTTAAATTGGACCCAATGAGGGATGGGGGCTAACGAGTGCCACCAGACGCCTGCAAGAGTGAGTCATTCACTGATAAACTGCCTAAGCTGTTACCAAATTAACTTTGGGGTCACCCCTGTAAATTTATTGAGATGATAGTGGGAGGTGGCAATTGTTCAGGGAGGGAGGGGCCCTGATGTAAGCCACATCTCGGGTTACCAGCTAACAGCCCCAAAAAGTCCTCCGGATATGAGTTATGGAGTGACCTCCTTCTCTGGTTTGGCCAGAAGCTACAGGATCCCCGACGATCAAATCACAAGATCTAAAGATCACCAGCACAGTAGATCCTTTCCCCAACACCCACACCAGAAGCAACCAGTCAGCCCTTGGATCTGGGAAGCCGACCATGCAAAGCTTCTCTGAGCTGTGGTTATCTGGATTTCCTATGAAAGAGCTTTATACACACAATTGCATGCAGGGCTGACTGGTCACCAACCCTGCTCTTGGAAATCTACTACCATGCAGAGCTTAGGTGTCAGGTCTTTCAGCAGCATCTCAGTATTGGAGACAGCTTAGCTTCAGAATAGTTGGCTGCAATGCTTATTTGTATCAGGTGTGTTAAATTAAAACTGCACCTAAAGCTCTACAGGGTGGTAGATCTCCAGGAGAAGGGTTAGGTGCCAGTAAAGCTGGAAGCACCTGCATAACTTTCAGATCCATCCTTGGGCTGTGCAGGGCCAGGACCTAACTGGAGAAGCAAGCAAGAATCCCTCGGATGACAGAGGAAAACCCACGGAGATGGTAGCCAGGGGTTCGCACTGCCAACAGCTGTCCTGAGCCGAAGCCTCTGAGAGAAAGGTAAGCCCCCAAGCTCTTGTAACATGCCTCCCCAACTGCCAACACACGGCACAGCCTTGCCCACATGTCCCTCTGCACACCTTCACACCTTGTCCCCCCAAATGCTAATCATCAACAATTAACGACACACGGAGTGCAGATCCCGACAGCTCATACCTCCCGGCTCTCCCGCCCTCATCCGCCTCTTAATATCAATTTGTCACAACACGCCGTACAATGTCCTTCCCTCACACTGTCATTCATTAACCATCCCAATAAAAAGGTCAAAGTTCATCCTGGAGTCCTTTCTATCACCCATAGTGGCCCCTGAGCTTGCCTGTCCCTCCCTCATTAGTGATTTTATCGGTTTGGTGTTCCTCGTCTTCAGCTCTTAAAAAGGCAGTTTTTTTTTTTTTACTTTACTTCAACCATTTCCTTGGTTACGTTACTTATTTTTGGTTAACGGTTCTCAAAGATACTACAGTCCTCTCAAGAATAATGATGGCATCCACAGTGAAATACTAACAGGGTGTTTTAAAATGGGCATGTCTACATGTGTGTTTTAATAACTTGCTAGCAGCAAGCTGGCAGTCTTTGTGCAGAGATTCAAGCCCGTTAATCGTGACATTTTAACAGCAGCATGCTTGCATCGGCCTAATTTGGAACTGGGTTGTGTGGCTGTGAGGGTTTCGAGTCTGGCTTGCTTCATGACCTGCCCAGAGCGGTCAGATTCCTCTCTATCTCGCCCTTTGAAGGAGGCAGAAGTCTCCAGGCAACCTGGGCAATAAATGGGGGCCCCGGAGTGTCCCCTCCTCTGCCAGTCGCTCGTAAAGTTGCCACGTCCTGTAAAGCACTGAATAGGATACTTATTATAGTGTTCTGCGTTGGTGAACTTTATTTTTACGAGACTTTAATAAGTTTCCCTGGGGCTGCTTTAATTTCTGCGGCTTATGCTACGAATGGATTCCGTTTTCATGCCCCCCCCCCCCCCCCCCCAACTCGTCCATTGCTAATGTTGACTGCTGGAACCGTGCTTCAGTTCTGTCCCCTCATTATCTACTATGTGGCCTTTACGTGCTCACAGTCCAAATTTGGCTCCCAGGTATGTCAACTGTGTAGCAGGGAACAAGCGTTGGCAAACAACGGAATGGTAATGAAACAAATGTATGTCCTTTATTGCCATTTTCACAATGTTTTAAGAAAGAACTTGCTGGTGATTAGCTGATGCTTCCATCCATAGAAACTTTCAGTTTGATGATCATTTTTGTGGCATTTGCATGAGTATTGTACAGTACAGGTAGACTGGAATGCTTATCCCAGGGTCTTACTCCAGGACCAGACATATGATTATTCTGTCAAGGACGAGACTTGAATCCACACCTTTCCAATCACAGGCTCAGCTACATAGTGCCCCTTCCTTGTTTGTTACAGTTGGATGGTTTACCCACACGATTCAGGTTGAGATCCTTGATGAAAGGTTCTGCAAGGACCTCCTGTGGCTTGGAAACCTTCAGATTACCATTATTACCTGGAATCAGGAACCGAACTCGATGAGTCCTGTGTAATCAACCACCGTGTTAAACACATGCTACTCACTTTTAAGCAAACGTGAATTTTTGCTGTTTTTTTTTCCAGAAGACACTTTCAGTTTATGTAACGATATTTTTATACAAATCATGTGTGCATCTGTGTATGTGTTTGCAATATCTTGTATCCACGATCATCAGGATGCCTCATTACTCACATGACATGGGAAAATTGCGTCCATATGCGAGAACAGGGCAGATGAACGACAGTGATCTACGACATGTCAAAAGCCGCCTAGCAGTGCTGCACTGCACCCCTGACACTCACGAGTGCATCTTGGCGGCGAGGTTCCCGAGCAGGTCACATGACCATGACATCATAAGTCTGCTAATCCCTTGGCCTGTGTTTTTGCATGGGGGCTTTTCTCTTCAGCCGTGCTGACTGACGCGCCAGTGCCCTTGTGTCCCACGTGGAACCGCTTAAAGGCCGTTTATGACGTATCGCTAGCGGCCGGGAGACTGACGAATAACCATTTGTCTTATTAGGCTGGGGCGGCTTTTCCAGCATGCTAGTGGGACGAGGGGGGGGTGGACGGCCTGAAAGCTGGCCTGTGGTCAGAGACGATGCTGGGGTGCACTCCTGAACTCCCACTGGGGCGGCGATGTGGGTACGAGAGACTCTGAAGATTCCCATGATGCCTTGCTAGTTCTATAGAAAGATGCGTACCTGTTTCTAGGGTTCATTTAATGCACATGCACCATCTGTGCTGATTTCAACAGTTTGTGCCAGGTGTAGTGTTATCGTCCCTCCCGGGAGTGCTTGCAAATACAGGCCGACATCTCAGCCAGAGGCCCCTCCACCCACGCAACCCCACCCCCACAAAGCATAGCTTCATTCCTTCAGATGCTACAATCATAAGCTCCATCATGGAGCGAGTGTGCAGACGCAAGCACGCCCAAAACTCGGTTGGGACCCCTAGACGCACTCCCTCTGCGAGAGCCTTGCCCGCTTTGAGCTCGTCTCAGAATAATCGCTTCCATATTGTGAGAGATATCACAAAGTAGACTTGGAATGGCGTTCATCCCTCGTCGACTCTTTCCGCAAAAATCTCCAGGAGCGGTTCTGGTGATGGTATGCTACACGGTGGTCAGTCCTGGCCTTCCCTTTCTGTCCTCCGCAAAAGAGCAGAGGAGCCTATGGTCTGTGAAACAGTCGCATACCGGGGCTTTGCGGATGGCCGGAGTGTTGTCCAATTTCAACGCGGGCGAGTTTGGCCATCTCTGCCTGATCGGGGAGTCGGCAGTGACAATGCAGTGGGGTAGGAGGAAGGAAACGGGCCTGCCCGAATGACGGACGCGTGACTCTCACTAACGGCTGGTCTGTTCATCACCCCATGTGGCAGGATCACTGTCCTCAGGGTGGCAGGAAGGAGGGAGTGCTTCATTCGGCGGGCCTTGCTTTCTTCTCAAGAACTTTGACATCATGCTTCTCTGTCATATTTGAAGGTGATTTATAGCAGGGGGCGGAGGGAGAACAGTTTTGGGGTTATAATGGTGGGGGGGGGGGCATTACTTCATTGAGAATGTCCCTGAGGCTAATGCCCCGAAGACATTTATCAGGACCCATCTGGGTTCTCACAGTTTGCAGGGGCTGTCTGAGATGTGCCTGTTTAAAACATCCGACAAGGCAAAGCAGATGAAGCAAATCCAGAGTCTATACCATGAAAGGTACATATGAACAAATGTACCCTTGTAGAAAGATATATGTTGCAGGCATATGCTCATAATTACTGTACATGACTTATATGTATCTGTGTGGAGTCATTGTTTTTGTGAGTGGCGCATTAATTTTTACCTAAAATAGCTGTTCAGGCTTTTGTGACAGAAAAATTATACTTCAATTTTGATATGAGCAGCTGAGCAGTAGCAGCCTGATATAAATAAAGAAGATATTTAGCTAATGACTGGACAGCATGGTGCCGTGATCACGGGTTTTCTTCTTCTACTGGCCATGTGTAGGTTCCCGGTGAGCACCGGAGGAATTCAGTGACCTCGTACCCCCTGTCAGGGATGTGGAGTTTCCAGGGCACCAGTTTAGTTAATTTCACTGCTTTGAGACGGCTGACTGGTGAGAGACGGTAATCCGTTCTGCAGTGACGTCCTCACGCAACGCTCCTCGTGATTTAGCACCCATGATTATTAAGTCATAAGTTAATTAACACTCGGAATTAAAAATGATTCATATTCGAACTCGGATATTAGCAGCACAGTCACTTTCACCACTTTACTCGTCTTTTCTAAGCAGAACATAATGTTCATTTCCTCATACGTACCTTAAATCGGCGTGTAGGAAGCAAGGCTTGCGGTTTAGACTTTTTTACGTGTAGTTTTGTTTCCGTTTATGTAAAACAGCTTGCATGGGCCACACCTTACTTCAGGGGGCACAAGTAATGTAGCCCTTATACTATTACTTATGTACTAATTAACCACAAAGAAAGTTTTAATTACAAACTGATCTCATGTTAATTCATCATTAATGAATCATGGTGCATCTTTTATCTTAAACAGTTACTATATTTGTCACTATATCTGTTTATTCTGTAAATCTTTGTGAACTACTGAAGGAACTACTAAGGAACTACTGAAGGAACAAGTCATGAACAACAAAATACCTCGTTTATCCATCATCAATGTATCGTGATGCATGTTTTATCTCAAATAGCTACTGTATTTGTTCATGTTCTGCACTTCAGTAGTTACTGAGTTTCTGCTACGTATTTGTGCCCCGGTAAGTGGTACCCTAACCTGTACAACCTCACAGCCCCCAGACCAAAAAAGGCCATCTTTCAATTGTCAGGTCTATCTGATAGATCAAAATGAGGGATTATATCACCCGCAGAAGAGACCCTCAGACAGCACCCTCACACCTTTCACCCCAGCGTCAGCCTGAAAGCTGTTAAGCTGTTTATGGCTTCTTGCTAAACGGTATAATCAGGGAGAACCAAGAGGGTTTAGCACCTACTTAACCTCCCAGCAAGTGGCCCATCTCTAATCCCGGGTGCATGATTTAAAATGCGGCTTTACTGCATTTTTACAGCGGTGCTCAAAACCAGTCGTCAGCTGTAAGGATGCGCTCGGTGGAAATGAATGACGCGCTTTGCGCGTAGGAAAATCGGACTGTAAAAATAGGACCTACAACAACTGTCAACTTCACAGTCACTTGTGAAATGCACTGAAATGGGGTTAGAGGCCTGACCTGATTCCTTACCTGTGATTTTAGTGAACAAAACAGCTCATTTATGCCACACTCATCCCCAAAGAAGAGGCAGCTTAATGATTGTAGGAGACTCAGTTCAGGCATTAAATGTCGATACAAAAAAAAATAAAATTTTTAAATGTCGATACAGTGCTCTGGGCGCTTCTGCTTGTCTCTGGCTGCAATTCAGTCCTTTTCATAGAAACTGGGGCCTGCCGTCGAGATGTGGTCATCAGACCTGCATCCTCAAAAACAGATACGTCGTTTTTATCCCTCTGAATTCCGTTCCCAGATTCAAAAGTTTATGCATCACGGTCATCAGAATTTATCTCACACACCATGACGTTCTTATATATTTTTAAAATAATGAGCTTGTTTTGATTACAAACATGTTAAATGTTTAATATGTGGCTTTGAGGAACTGGAAAATCTACCGTGAGTTGGGGGTGTCTGCCGAGATGCAAGTGAAGAAATTATGCAGTCGCTCTTCAGCTGAATAAGTCACATCTCCTCTCGCCATGTGAGGCTTGTGCGTCACATACTGTAAGTCAGTCTCCGAAGGAGCAGCGGAGGTTCCCCGGCAGCGACTGGCTCTTCTGCAGATACCCAGCAGAGTCTTGCTTCTCAGTTTCTCCACAAGGGTCCTGCGGGGGGTATGGAAAGCTGGTAGCTAGCGCCTGAGGTTGGGGCTCCCCTGCCAGGGCTGTTGTCTCCCCTGGCATGGAATCCTGGAGGTGTTGTCTGGCATGTGAGGGAGGGGGGCCACTGGAAAAGCATGCTGGGGTTTCTGGGTAGCTCCCCCTGGGGACGCTACTGACACTAAACAGAGGCAGCATGATGTGGGCAGTTTGAGAAGGAGATCTGACTGGTTTTCTTAAGGGACAAAAAAGATTTGCAGATCAGAATAATTGTTAGTTATGTTAGTTTTAGTTATAAGAAGTAAATGTGTTCTATTTAATGACCTGGAGTCTTCTTTCAAGCAATTAGATATTTAAGTAGATTTTAATGCTACAACATCCAATGAGGTATGGGTCAAACATCCAGTGAGGTATGGGTCAAACATCCAGTTAGGTATGGGTCAAACATCCAGTGAGGTATGGGTCAAACATCCAGTTAGGTATGGGTCAAACATCCAGTGAGGTATGGATCAAACATCCATGTGAGGTATGTATCAAACATCCAGTGAGGTATGGATCAAACATCCAGTGAGGTATGTGGCAGTATTTTGGCCTCGGGCCCTATGATGTCATCACGTCAGGTTCGAATGGTTCCGCTAGTCACTGCGCTGAAGCTCAGATCACAGGGCTGCGTCCTCAACTGACCCAGAAGCTGCGGGAGAACCAGGGCTGATAGGATCCTGATGAGCTGGGGGGGAGATTCAAACCTTCATCCTTGCTGTCACACCTTTACAAAAGATGAATAGTATAGAATCAAAGGCCGTGTCATCTTTTTTATTTTAAGTTTGTTTGGCACTTTGATCCAAGCAGCTCTCCGTAGAGGAGAGTTTTAATTTATAGCTGCTCTCTGGGATTTGAACCCACAACCTTCCCACCTTTTAGCAAAATGCTCTACATATCGAGCTACAAGACTCATTATGGCATCCTTTGTGCTACAGGTTGCGTAAATGTTGAGATGTGATGTGATGGCGACACTGGCTGAATATGTGGCCTGCAGATGCTGCCTCAGTCAGGGAATCGTGGACCCCTCAGATCCGTGTTTTGCGGCCTGCTTGTCCACAAAGGAGATGTTTACTCTCTTCCTGGAACGGATCCAGTCTGAAACACGGCCGCTCGCCATGGCGATGCCGTTTCGGTAAGCGAGAGGCTACACGTGCTCAGTGTTATTGGGAGACCCTCGAAAGGTCAGCGAGCGTGGCGAAGGAGGTCGGCCCTCCGAGAGGGGGCGTCTAACACTCTTGTGTGTGGCTACCCGCTGCCTCTTTTGTTTACTTAAAGCTAATTGGCAGAAAGGTGGGATACGAATATGCTATTTCATTTAATCTCCTCTCAAGCAATCCAGAACTGTGCAAACCAGACCCTGCCTGACCCCTCCAATCAAGCCAACGAAATTAGCCCCCCCCACCCCTCCCCGCGGCTTCTGAACGCACCTCACAGAAACCTGTCAAAATATTTCCCCTTATTCGCGAGGTGACAGCCGCGAAACCTTTACAGTGATTTCCCCCTGAAATCAGACTTAATTGCTTCAGCCCTAAATTGTCTTTAATTGACCTGCACAGAGAAGATTGGGTGCTGGGTCTCATATTCGCGACACCAGAAGTATGGAGCCTTTGCTCGTTAAAAACTCTGTAACCTTGTGCATGAGATGCTTGCTGGTTGCTGTGGTAACCTGACTATTGCATTGACCCTTCCTAAATAGAAAATGAGTTCATTTTTTTGTTAACTATTTGCAGATAAACCAGTTATGGTAACCTTACCTTCTTCTTAATGTTTACTTAATTTTGTGTTCAAAATACTGCGTCGATGTAGTTCCTTTGATGTGTCGTGTTTGTTGTTGTACCTGTAGTGCAACTCTGCTCACACAATAAAGATAAAAACAGAGTATTATACATATTTGAAAATAATTCAACTTTTTATAAATGATTTGCAGGCAAACAGGTCATGATTGCCTACTGTTTCACATAACTTTGCATTGTATTCGAAATAATGCATTGAGCGTTGTCATAGTGCTTTTATGTAGAGATGTTACAATGTAGCATAACTCCACATTCTAAAATCAGAGTATTATACTTAGTAAAATTGGTTCTCTTGAGGCTTTTTGTCACCGGTGTTTACAGAAACTGCTGGTGACCTGACAGGGCGCAGGGCAGAGTGATGGTAGGTGTGATGATGTGTTTCTAGAATCTTCCACAGCATTGTAACCCACATGCTGGGCACTGGTAACCTGATCCCGCTTGGTGACAGTGATACCAGAGCGACCGGGGGGGACGCAGGCTGCATTGGGGGGGGGGGGGCTCCACATAGAAGCAGGGAAACAGAACTGCCCTTTGTGCTTTCCCAGCGAAGTGAGGACGCAAGGCAATCAGGAGGCAGAAAGTGCACGCCGCAGCCAATCACCGTCGAGTCGGACCGGAGAATTTATCACAAACTTATTAACTCTCCTCTGACTTAAATTGAAACCAGCTTAATGCTTGGGTTTCCGTGGCAATAACTGCTGGAAGCGACAGAATAATCTGTGATGCAAAGTACAGCACGGCAAAAAGATCGTTGCCAGTCAGACCTAACCCCCCCCCCAGAAGCAGACGTTAAGCTGAGAACGGCTCTAGGGTCACTTTTCGGGGGACAGTGGCACCGTGTCGTTTGATACGACGCCGATGATGTCATCTGGCCTTTGCCGCCATTGGAAAAGCCAGCAAGTCTACTGCCAAAACGACGATGTAGGAGATATTCTGTTATTTTATTTTCTCAGCTCTGCTGGTAAACTGGATCCAGCATTTTTATAGGGGTGTAAGGTTAACAGCCTTGATTTTGAGACTTGGCATTGCGTTACTGGTGTAGGACACGACTGTTAGGCTTTGGCTTTGACTGTTCTGGACCCGGTGGCCCACGCCTGACAGAGATGTGAACTCAGATGGATGCCATGCATTTGTACTGCGTCCCTCTTTGCTGGGCCAGGTAGGTCCCAGTCTGGTAGACTGGGAACAGTGATCCTGGGCGCCGTGGGAACCTGGGATTCATCTCCCGCTGCATTATCTGATTTGTTTAAACTGATCTGCAAACAGTTGTGGGGGATTGTGTGCTGGGGGTGTTCAGTATCGATCTGGAAGCTTTTCCTGAGTCGGATCTTTCTTTTTCTTTTTCTTTTTTGCCCACCAGGGCAGCAGCTGATGTCCACGTGACGGCCAATTAGCCGCGGGTCGGCGCGCACTTTGATTGTAGGAAGCGCCTGGAGGCCTGTGACCAAGCGCGGCAGCCTGATCACTCAGCGGTGTGACAGGGGGGGGTTTGTCCCTGTATGCAAACGGAGCTTTCAGATCCATTCTCTTGGGCCACTTCATTCTCAGTCGGGGGGCATTCTATCATTATCTGCTGGACCCACCCCCACACCACCTTCCTGGTCCTCACTGTATGTCCTGTACAGCCACCTGCTCCACTAATTATGCCTAATTATATGACATTTCCTTAGGAACACAATTAGCCCTTTAAAGACATAATAAAGAGACAATGGCAGCATATTTGCTCAGAACAAAACACACAAATTAACTTTGGCACATATGCAAATTAGTAGTAATGCAATAAAAATTGACAATTTCTTCTGTTCTCTAGAAAGTTACTGATATCTTGCTGGATGTCTAGATGAACACTGCTTCGGTTCCCAAATCTCTCCTCAGGGGCACCTCAGCCATTCCATGTATTCGCCAAAACATACATGGGTGCACTGGACAGTTGCTGCGAATACTGGGGTGACCTTATGAGAGGTTTTGCAGCGTCCAAGCTGACAATTGTCAACAGGCGTAATTTTGCACCAACATTAAAATCATTTATCTTCATCATCTTTGATGGCTCATGACTTTTGCACAGTACTATACCTTCAATGAGATTTTCCTGTACCTTGGCATGATTCCAGCAGACATGCTCCTTTAAAAAATATTTTAAGGGTGTTTCCTGTTGTCTCTGAGACCATCCTTTATTGCTAGTTGTGTGTTTTAAACTATTTGTCTGGGGTGAAGGTGTCTGACTTAGCGAGGCCATTGCGTGTCAGGTGTATCACAAACAGGTCAGCAGTTATAGACTTGTTAGCCTTGCAGATCTGCTTTTAGCTTTGATTATGGCGCACATTCATCAATGCGTTGTTTCCACGTGCTTTTGCAACATCTCATTTTTTTTTCCATCCAGATTTGCATTAATTTCTTGTCAAGATCTTGTATTGATGATAGATGAGTCGAACTGCTCTGTAAAATTTCAGCACATCTCAAAGACTTTCAATGGGGTTAAGGTCAAAAGTTTGCGGTGGCCGATTCACGTGTGAAAATGACTCCTCATGCTCCCTGAACCACTGTGTGACAATTCGAGCCCAATGAATCTTGGCATTATCGTAATGGAATATGCCCAAGCCATTAGGACAGAAAAAACCCATTGATGGGATAATCTGGTCATTCAGGAGATTCAGGTACTCAGCTGACTTCACTTTATTGCTGCATAATGTTGCTGAGCTGTAATAATGATCCAGTCATTGGCTCTTAAGTACTTGCTGATTTAAATTCGAACCGTGACATTTTTGGCCCGAGAGTGTATGTCACATGTATTTCCTGTTCATTTCAGTGCGATGTGAGGGGATTTAAGGGCTTCAGCCGTCACCACACCTGATCCAGATGGGTTAATGAAGCCACGCTTCAGTCTTCTCCTCGTGGTCCACCTTATTGGGTGACTTTCATGCAGCCGGTCGTTAAGGCTCGCATGAAGCGGCGTGCTGACAGAGTGCTCCCCAGTATTATGGATTTCATTAAAGCAGGGTCAGGGGGTCGTGTAACAATCCACATGATATGCTGCTTTCATTACATCTAATTGTGGGCTTGTAACTAGTAACTACTGTCTTGTCATTCCGGGTTCGAATTTTTCTAAACTTGCGGTAAGGACAGCTTTTTTGTGCTGCCGTTTACCTGCAATGACATGCGAGTGATAGATTTAACCATTTTTTATTAACAGAAAATGCATTAAATCATTGTAAGTCGTTTTAAAGGTACATCATATATTTTTATAGCAATTATTGAATTAGACATAAAATTGCTATATTGCATAGCTGTACTTCAATTCCCAAAAGATTTAAGTATAGTTAATATTCTAGACATTTTATATTCAGAATATTCACAAAAGCTCTTAAAGTGGTAAGTGTTGGGTTAGATCATGTTGGCACGGTAAATGCATGGTATGTGTTTACATTGACATTATTCCGTGTCAGTTGTTTTGAAGTGTTTAAACATTTTCTCTGTGGAAATCTCTGCCCACGACATCCAGCATTCACTTTCACAGCTGGCCATTCTGGAGGTATTAAAAACGAAAACACACATGTGTGGCCTGTCTTTCTGCCCAAGAACTTAATTCAATGGGACAGATGAGCAACTGGTGAGCAGATTTTAATTTACCTCAGCATAAACTATTCGTTTCAGTAGAGGGCCCGTGGACGATATTTGGATATCGCAATAACACCGTTTAATTTCCGGCTCGTATTGATTTTATGTCATCAGACTGTGCCGTTGCCGTAAAGCAGCCTCAGTCTGCGGGCGGGTGCGTGTGCGTGCGACTCACTGTTTGATTGGGATTTAACATGCTTGTCTCATGAAATCACCTTGCAGCGGTGCAGACGGAAACCGGAGCCTGAATCTGACCCGAGTCACCGCCATCTCTGCCGTCGGGGATTCTGGCTCTGAGTCTGTCTCTCTCTACGGCCCGTTTCCAAGCTCCGTGTCTCTGCAGGTCCGTCTTGCACTCCGCTTAAAAAGGAAAGGCCCGGTTCTGCCATTCTTCACTCGCAAAAGCCATCTCAGTGAGAAACCGGATATAAACTGGTCACAATGGGGGGGGGGGTGGGGGACAGGGGGACGGTCACTTAGTCACTTAGCAGGTGCGTCGATGCGCTGCTGCCTGGTTCCCACACGTATCACTCTGCTGTGGTCAGGCCCCCGGGGAACCGCCCCTGAATGTGCCTGAGAGATCGGGTATCGATCAATTAATGGGCGAGCGGTGTCTTGGGGGGGGGGGGGGCAGGATGGCCTGCTGGCCGCACACTGTCCCCATCGGTGCTCCTTTGCAGCTGTATCTGCCTGGCCGCTCACAGCGTTCGGGAGGTGCTGCACTCCGAGATGTTATCTGCTACGGGGGGAGGCGTGGCATTTAAACTCCGGGCCAGGCTTTTGTTGGGCCTAATTGTGTGATGAGGTCATGCAGTGGGGAGCTCGCACCTTCCAGTCCAGGATCGCCCCCCCGAAGGATGGCAGCTGGGCAGCGCTGATGCGGATTGACCCGCAGATACCATGTGACCTACATTCTCTCACATTCCGCTTCCTGCCTGTGCGCCTCCATGGCCATGTCAAGTGGCCGTTTCCATCAGCTGATTGCTAAGTGATGTCAAGTGATTCTTGAGGACCTAAATGAAGCTTGGGGTTTTACATGTGTCTTTGGCCGACTGCAGTGCGGTTGATGACTTGTCGGGGTGAGGGGACCTTGTGTGATGGGCCCTATGTGACTTTATGCCCGAGGTGCTGCGGCGATTGAGGAGTTTTGTGGGCGGTGGCGGTCAGTCTGATGTTGCCATGCAACCAAAACGCCGCCTATACTCATGATGGGTCTATGAAAGAGACACCAGGCTCAGGGACTTACAGGGTTCTATACTGGTGATGCAGCGTTACTGATCGTGGAGAAAATTTCATTACACATTACAATTAGGGTGACCCCCTAGGACAGGGTTTGTAAACTACCATTTCAAATAAAAGGACCTGGATTTCACTTATGCACTGAGCTCTTGCTGCGTGCTGATTGGTCAGTCTTCTATAATCATGCATGTGTCACTAATGTTAATGTAAAACAGCTGGATGAGTCTTTCAATCAAGGACACAAACCAAGCAAAGCACAAGAAGAACTATTTAGCCAAGCGCAGGAGCCTTTCAGTATTAAAGTAGTTTGTAAAACCAGGAGTAGCTCCAAGTTTCCTCCCGGGCATGGATTAGGTGGTCACCCTAAGCACTGTCCTACTCCGTGCCTTTAAATCTGTAATTATAAACTGAGATAAAACTACACGAAGTCTGTCTGAATTATACATTATACGGTTATGTGGTCCTCTCGATGTTCTTTTTATGTTGTTTAATGCACTTGTCATAAGCACTGCAATATAATTAAATGCAAATTTGAATATAAATAAACACCTTTTGCACTGCAGTAAACATTTTAATTGCATACTTTCAAGTGGCTGATAAAACACCATCTGCTTTGCTGAGCTGTGGTAAATTTACCATTGGGTTTCAGAAAGTACGCTGTCCTGTACTGTATGGTAGAGATTAGCAACATAACTAGAAATTCTGGGGGGGGGGGGGGGAGTCCCTGATGGTAGATTTTGGCACCCAAAATAGTGCCCCCTGAATATCCCGCCAAGTATGCCACCGCTCACAGTGATTCAGGGGAAAAGATCCTCTCCGTTTGTTTTTGGGGTGTCTCTCACACAGCATGTGTGTGCTAAGGACAGCGATTCTCAGTCGTGGCTTTCGGCCTGTTTCTGCACTTGAGCATTTGGTTGAACTAAAATCGCTACCATAACAGAACCAGTTTCACCTTCTTCTGCAGGACTGTGACTAGTTGTGAGTTATGGAGAACTGGGAAAAAAAACCTAAACGCCATTAATGTCACAGAGTAAAGAGGCTTTATATTCAAGACCGGTGAGAAGAGAGCAAAAAAGATGGATAAAAGTGAAACTTGCCGCTTGAAGCATGCAGTGGGTTTTAATGACTCCCCGTTCTTTTTTTATCGTATTTTATGTTGTTAAATCAAGGGGGAGTCTGTGGTTGCTCTGCCTACAAGCAGGATTTTGTTTACCCCTCTGTTCTGGGCTCCTTTGCGTACAGACGTGGCGTTCACACACGAGGTGCTGCTTCCCGCTTGGTAGAGTAATGTGGGATTTAGGTGACGGCCTCCAGCTTTGAAGCACCTCCATCTCTACCCGAAATCCACCTTAAGGCCTTACTGTGGACATTCCAGTCCACCCACTCGGCGTATATATGACCCCTTTTACCTCGATTAAAAAAAAAATCCTTAGGGCCCCCCAGTACTGTAATGAAGATTGATTGCCGTGTTTATTGCGATTTTGTAATTGAGTCTGGAAGGGTAACCAATCGTTTTTTTTTAAATAAATCATTTTGCAGGGTTTTGTTTATTTGTGAATGTTGCGCACTGTGGGTTTATAGATATCTGGGCTGGTATCTGGGGATGGGGGGGGGGGGGGGGGCTGTTATCTAAGGTTGGGGGCCTTTCTGCTGGCCTCTCTGCTCACCAGATTAAAGAGGGTCCTCTCCCAGAAGCAGCTCGTGTCCTCTTTCCGTCCCGATGACGGGTCGCCGAGTGATTGGGCTGGAACCTGTAATTACTGCGAGAGGACAAGCCTGGAAACACACCTGTAATCGACCCTGTTGCTCATACAAGGAAGGGGGACTAAGAGGGCTTAGGCATCCCCCCCCTGCCCTGAAAGAAGACCAAAGGGATGTCAGGGGGCAGAGCCATCAGTAAACAAGGAGGGGTCATTACGCCCCCCTTTTCTAAAGCCTAAATGCTGTCTAAGAGCCTACATGTGCTTCACCACCGTTGTTATGACAACTGGAGCCAAGCAGCGCCGAACCACCTGTGACACTGACCCTAAATATGACCTTTTCCCCCGAGGTTACTTCCACTGAGAGACCTATCGCTTTTTCTCTTGTTATTGTAAAATGCAGGGAAAATATACCCAAATTCTGGAACATCTATGTGGCACCAATTAAACTGGAATGTTGTATATGTCACGGGTTAAAATGAGCTTTTAAATCCTTAATTCCTCTACTCCCACACTGAGTACACAGAGAAAAAAATTAACCACAGCTTTATCTTATTAATCTGAAGTATTCTATTATACCAACTGAAGCAAAAATGATTCATACATTGGAAATGTATGATTTGTCACTATGTGATGGAATTTTTGTGTAAATAAATAAATTGAATCAGCGGATGATGTTCTGTAGGAGTGGCAACTGACTAAATTGTTTGAGTTGTTACTTTACTATAGTGTACAAAACAAGTGGACAGATAAGCCTATTTGGCTGTTTTCTTTTTGGGAGAAAGCCTTGTTTTTCAGTTCATTTAAATTTATAAGATTCAAGCGAATGGAATATATTGATGCTTTTTGGTGGGGGCAGTTTTACGGCTATAAAAACAGAATTTGTGGTTCCTGACGGTTGCGGTCGATGCAAACGGCTGTGGAAGCTTTTATGCAACCTGGCGTCCAGGAGACTTAAGAAAATATTTGCCTTTCCAGCCTTTTGAGTCTTTTCGGTCTCGCTAAGGGAAAAGCATGCGCTTGAAAACCACAAAGCGAAGTGAAAAAAAATAAAAAATCTGTAGGGTCAAATGTCCCTGAGTGGCGAGGGCGCCAAGTCCGCACATCGACTGGACGCAGCGTCTCCAGGAACAGCGACGGGCTAGCACCGTGATCGCCACAGCGATGTAAGAAGCCATTTAGTGGCCGAGTCACTAGATTGCCGAAGGAGATTAGTCTTTGCGCTACAGGAATTTTCTAAATGTACTTCTGATCAGCGAGGGAATTGGAAAATGAGGCATGCTGGGAAACGTAAGCGCCGCCAGCGCCTGGCCCTCCAACCGTCAGCGATCAGACAGTGCCTGTCCTCATGGTCATGTGACGCCTACACTGGCCCAGTGTTTCACCTGTGTGAGAACGATTCCTCTGGGGTGCTAGATACACATGTTACGGACACCGCAGGGCTGTGCCCGGCCTTAGTGCTGCAGATACGGACCCTGGCGCCATGAACACAGCAGTTCTGTCTCTTCTGTTACCCAGACTGGTTCTGCTAATGGTGCCTCTGGTTTTCAGACTGCAGCTGGGCAATGGGAGTCTACCATGTGAAGTCTGTTTATTTCAGTCACGCTCTGGACGCCGTCCGGCCGTCTGCCCACCGCTCTGCCTGCGAGCGGGTCAGGATCTCTGCGCTTCCTCTGATGTGATCCTTGACCTCTTTGATCTTTTCAAATTCCCTTATCAAGGTGGACCAATGGAAACCGGCCCTGAAAAGGCTGCTTTTATTTTCCGCTAATATCCTGTGCAGGTGACCCGCCCATTTTGCCCCAGGCAAAGATTATAGTAGGTGCAGAAGCCTTAGGGTTGCCTGGTCATTTATGCAGAAAGGACATAACTTGTTCTTTTTCTCCGCTAGTCTTAGCAAACTTGTACAAAGTAAAATGACTTGAAATAACTGGAGCTACGAATAAAAATGTATAAAACGCCAGACCAGTTACTAAATTGCCCTTAGGTGTGCATGTGTAAGTGAATGGTGTGTGAGTGTGCCCTGCAATGGGCTGGCCCCCCAGGCCGGGGTTGTTCCCTGCCTCGTGCCCATTGCTTCCGGGATAGGCTCCGGACCCCTCGCGACCCAGTAGGATAAGCGGGTTGGAAAATGGATGGATGGATGCATAAAACGCCAGACCAATAGGAACAGGCGACTGTCTCAGGTTAAGCTTTGGGACGCCAGTGTATCGTGCTAATATCTGAGCAGCGGTGCAGTAGTGTCACTTCCCTGCAGTGTGATGTAAACCTGCAAAATCTCGTTTCATTACGCCACAGCAAGTCCGGCCAGTCTGAAAATGAACCGCTGAACGGCATTGCCGATTATCCCCTCAGCCTGTCCCCCTGTGGTCTGGGTGTAATTATGGGTGTAATTTCAAAACAGATCAGAATTATACTTCAATATTAGTTCAAATACAAGAACTCGTGGCCATAGGTGGAAATTAGCAGGAGAACATTATAACTGGATTTATGAAAGCAGTTTTTTACACAGCGTGTAGTTAGAGTATGGAATAGTCTTCCTGTTAGTGTAGTGCAAGCTAAAACCCTGGGTTCCTTTAAATCAGAGCTAGATAAGATGAGCTATTAGTTGAGTTCTCCTAAAACGAGCCTGATCGACCGAATGGCCTCCTCTCGTTTGTAATTTCTTATATTCTTATGGGTAACACTTTACTAGAGGGGACACTAATAACTAAGTAACTTGGTTACTAGTCAAGTGCAAATCATGAACAAATATAGTAACTATGTGACATTCATGAACTGTTATGATTGAATAATGTTGAACGAACATGAGATCAGTACATAACTAACACTTAGTTTCTGATTAATTAATGCATTAAGTAAGGGTGTACTACTGCATCATTTGTGCCCCCAGTAAAGTGTTATCAAATTATGTAATTTTATATTGAATATGTTTTTATTTTTTACTTACATTGGCTAGTTAATTAGTTATGTCTGTTCTTTAAGACAAACAGCCCTTTGCCATATACAGCGAATCATGTCCCTGCAGCAGAATATACTGTATTCAGCATGCAGATGGGGCTGCCAAGTTCAGGCACCGTCTGGCTAAGCATTAGCATGACTGAGGTGCGGCACTAAGTGATTGTGGACATGCTGTGATTCTTGGTGCCATACATGGCGATTACAGCGCGTCAGAAACAGCCACACTACAGTGTGAAAATGGTGTGAAGCACAAACGAATAACAACAACAACAAAATTTCTCCGAATGCACAGGGGTGGGTCACCCCCAAAGCAGTTCTGGAGGGAACCTAATATAATTACTTAATACACTCTACCTAATACAGTGGCCACAGAATGTATGTCTAATCTTAATTGTGAACTATAAATTGATCATATGACTGAATTATAGATGCAGGTAACTGAGTGTATTGCTAATACATGGAATAACTGAGTAACATTGCGGTTTAGCAGTTGTTCAGTTGGACATGGTGGCAGGTCTGGGATTGTACCTGGGAGGCCGTTTTTTCCCCCTTTCTTCTAGTAATACTTCTCTCTCAAAATGATGCCAAAAGACCCATTTTGCACCCTGTCCTGTGGTCAAAGCCTGCATGCAACATCGGTGGTCTCTTGACAGCCCCTAGTGGGCATCCATCTACATCACAAAAAAAAACAACATTTCTAAAAAATATATAAAGTGCGTTTGACTGCCAGCACGTTTATAAAGTACAGCTTTAAGCAGCAGCAGAAAGAATACTGAATAGAAGATCTACTTTCAGATAAAGTACCTTTAAGTGAGCTGAGCTCATGGTGCTTAACGAGTCACCAAATGAGGATCTGTGTCCTCTGGAATGTAATGTGAAATGTCCTGGGGGTCTGGGGCTGACACCCCCTCCCGTCTGATGGCTGGGGGCCCACGTCAGCCGCCCCAGGATGCAGTTATGCTCTCCGTCCAATGCGGGGGGAGGGGATTGGATACTAATTGGGCCGTTTGGTAGCCAGAAGGCGGTAGGCTCGTGAAATGGGTTTGGACCCTCCTCGGTCCCTTAGAGATTATGGGATGGCATGGGGGAGCTGGGTCCTGTAATATAACTTCCACCCATCGCTTCAGATGTGCCTGCAGGCCAACTTGTGACTGGGGCCAAAGACAAAGACTGTGTGTGTGTTTGTGTCCTTATGAGCGACTGAATCATACCTGCAGCAGCATGAGCAGCAGTTTGGTTCAGTTACTGGTGATGATGCGTGCACCATTTCCCGAGACCAGCTGAATGGCATTTTGTGGGGGTGGGACAGGCTCACCTGAGAGGCCAGTGGTGTAATATATCTGCTGTGGCCCTGTTTGGTAATCCTCATCCTTACAGTAATTTTATAAGCTTTCTTTGAAGGGTTTGAAGATAGATGCAAGACAAGCAAATCCAGTGGTTCTGAAACATCCTTGGAAGTAAATACACGTTTTTATGCTCAGCATTTTTTCTTCCTTACACTCCCAATTATTTTCATTCCGTCAGCCTGTCAATCCTTGACATCATTCTGACGCTTTTTAATCCAAAGCAATTTCCCATAGATGGAAGGGTTACATTTTATGCTGATGGGGACTTGAACCCACATCCTCTTCATTGCTAGTGCGATGCTCTACTTCCTGAGCTTCAGGCTCTGCTGCGCCAGATTCATATTAGTTCCTTTTGCCAATTTTGGCAACATTTGGTGGTTAAAATATTTGTTAAGGACTGGGCCAACGGTCCAACTGTCTATTGACTTTTCAGCGGAAAAAGCGACTCTTACGGTAACAAAAACCCAAAACGAAATTACTTATCTTGAGTGTGTAATTTAAATGCACCAGTACCACCTACTGCGTGCTTTTATGGAGCTTCGCTAAACAAACAGTCTTGGCAGCGGCTGGTGGCCTCCTGGAAGGACTGGCCTCAGGAGACTTCTGGAAGCTTTTTATTTATCTGTCGGCCTCTTCAGCTTTTATCTGTGGCCAAGGTTCCACCAGACGCCGTCGGAGGCGAGAGCAGAGCGGGCAGCGCGTCACCAGTACGTGCGTCCCGTCAGCCGCAGGAAACACGGCCACCAAAGCACGCGCGCAGGCAGACGTTTGGTCACCTCAGCTCCCATGAATGGGACCTTTGAGGCCCTTGTGGCGTCAAGTTTGGCTCGGGAGCAAAATGACGGTCAATTTGAGGACCACAGAGCAGCGCTGGGCGGCGCCGTCCTCGAAAACCCTGCTTTATTTTTTCCACCCCTTTATACAACTCAGCAATTTAAGAAAAAAGGTACCCCCCCCCCCCCCCCCTTAAAAATAGCCACATTCGGGATACATGAGACCTGTTGTGTGTTTGGGTGTGTGTGTGAGGTGTTCTTTGTCACTGTTTCATACTATACAAGTATACAACTTGCCTAACGACCTAAATGACTTCTTTTCATAGGTAATTTTCCTCTCTGTTTTTCTGTGAGGTATGCAAATTTGGCACAGACCATAACCAACACTTAACTGTGGCATGTAAGCTATCTTATTTCCCCTCTTGATTGTTTATTTTATTTACCTTTCAGACATAATTGGGGATATTTAGCCAGCATGAGAATTCCATGCAGTTTACTTCACATGGGAACGTAGCACTCTGACTTCTTTTTTTTAATTATGATTATTGAAAAGAACGTGAGCAGTTGTGTTCATTGGGATTACAACATGCACTATGTTTAGATTTTAAAACAGTGGTCGACTGCTTTTAATGGTTCTGACAGAACTTGCTGCTTGTTTCGGAGACCCTTGCCGTTTGAAAACGGGCCGTTTTAATTTGGGTGAATCTTCAGAAGCAAAATACAAATTTGATTCTTAGCTTGCAAGCAGCCGCTTCTTGAATTGCTGTAAGACGAATAAAAGAAGAGAATTTTATTAAGGAGAACTTATTGTACTTGTAATCAGTCACCATTGGTTGAAACTTCTGCTTTTCTGTCTGATGGTGTCCAGCTGATTGTCCTCACAGGGGGCTTCAGACGGCCAGGCTGCATTCCACAGATTACATGTATTTTAAAAATCTAATTAATGTCCTGGAGCAGAGATCAAAAAGCCGGCAGTCTGGGGCTCCGAGCCCTACTGGGCCTGCATCAGCTCCCCAGGTGAGGAGCCGTGACTGAAGGTGGACTCCCGCCTGACTGCTAACATCTTTAAGCGCCCCCTGCTGGCTGGGGGATGCCCCCCTTCAGGTTAGACCCGGGGCAGTATCCCGCCGCTCTCAGGGTGCCGGGTCCTGCTCGCCGCACTCCGCAGGCCTGCTCTGGGAAACATCAGGCCTGTTAGTCACGGCTGCCTGGGGTCCAAGTAGCTTCAAACCAACTAGGTTGCCAAACCGTGCATCTCCACGAGCTCCGTCTGGTACTTCCGTATGGTTCTTCATGCAGGTTTGAGGAAGCACCCCTTCTTCATGGTTCTTTTGATGATCTGGCCGGTGTCGTAGTATCTGGTAGGGCTTCTGAAGATGTTTTGCTGTTGAAACTGAACGTATGAGACTAAGGGTGTTACTTTGGTTTCAACATTGGTAGGGACCAAATCAGCACCGAACCCCCCCCTAAACACACAGGGAAGTCCCACAATATTGGTAGGGGCATGTCCCCCTGTCCGTACCCAAATATACGCAAAATCACGACACATTTAATGATGTAATTGGTTACCAGCCAAGTGAAAGTTGAGTGAAAAGTGAGTGAAGCTTGCTTGTCACCGTGTGCTTAGCACACTGCGTGATCACAAACGATTAACCACTGAAATCACACCATGCACAAAAATGGTACCAAAGATAATCATGTGAAATTGCCATGGTGTGTGAGAGCCTGCACATTAGGCGTGGTTTAAATATTTTTAGTTCCCTTCTCCCATCTCTGTAAAATTTAATGAGGACGACAATGAACTACTGAGACAGTCGAAGAAGGAAACAGAACCGTATTGGGATGCATCCTTGATTTTGCACAACGAATGTCAGCAGAAGGAAACTTTTTGGCTTTAATTCTACTCTGAGGATCTCACGGTGCAAAATCTTCGATATCCAAAAAATATTGGTATGGATGGTACCTGGAGCTCTCTGGTGGGAAAAAACAACGATAAAATAAGTATTCTTATTTACAAAGTGATTTTTCACTCAATTTCTCGTGCTTTTAGGTTAGATTTATTCTTAAAAATACATAGCATGTTTTGTACAGCTTCCGGGACCTGTGCCCGCCTCGTTGCCCCTCCGCTGTGGTACGTCCTTCTGTTTCCACCACCTTCTAATGTACATTGGGTAGGGACACTAGGTAGCTACTTGTCCCTCCTGTCCATACCCAAATCTGTGCCCTTGCTGAAGACATCAGAAGATAGCTGAGCATATCTCAGGAATGTAAAAGCCATTTCCAGCAGGTTGATCGCTCTTCCGAGCCTTACTCTATGTCCGGATGGGCCACATCCTGCTAGGGAAAAGTCATGAGCTTATTTTCTTGTGTACAACAGATGTAGGACGAGAGGCGCCAGATTGAGAAAAAAAAGTGTTGTGCCACTGATCCATGGAACAATATTTGTTCAACCGGCGCTTTGTTGTGCGTGACCACAGACATCAGAGGCGGCGCTGTGAGCTCTGGCCTGACTGCGTTGTGATCAGATAACGCCCTCCACATGTGTCGGCAGATGTGTCTGGTTGCAATTTATCGATTTGAGGGAAGCTGTGGATGAAGCCGTTGTTGCCCTTAAGGGGACATCGCTGTCGTTGCAGACAGGAGAGGGGGAAAACAAAGGCTTCAAGAAATAAAGAGAAGGAGCCTGGACAGTCGTTGCTGTGGGCGTTCACTGACAAATGGGCTACATGCGAAATGAAGTCACTGTACGTTCTGTCGAACCAATATTGCAACAATTAGACAGTAACCTGGAACTGACCACTAAACATCTAGAAGAACATCTGGAAACATTTACAGACTCGGAGTATTACATTAATGTCTGGAGAGACACGCGCAGAAGTTGTCTCGACGTGCCGCTCACTGGCAAACACGCGCATGTAAATTGGTTTCGTTTTTTTTCCAGGGATGTTGTGAACACACAGGAAATGGATGCAGCTTCAAAGGCTTACCTCCTGTCAGACTCGGGGGGCAGCAGGGCCATTTGATAAGGTGCAAACGTCGCACAGGCCCAGAGGTGTCAGTTCGAGGTGCCCCCGCAATCCGTCAGAGTCTGGCCCGGGGGTCGGAGGTCACGCTTCCACGGGGCCACAGGTTTCGTCCACGCCAAAGCTGTCACAGAGCGCCCGGCCCCGCTGGTCTCTCAGTCTCGGCATGCATGGACAACAGCGGGAAAAAAAAAAAACATCCTGTAAGATGCTTTGACTAGTTTTGAGTCTAAACAGACAGAGGCTCAGGTAGGAGGGCTTGGGATTGAAGCTGTACAGTGAATTTGCATTATGGTCTGTAAAACAACAACACTGTAACCTAATCTGGTATTATGTTTGTTTGCCTGATGACATGTGTACAGTGTCTGGCTATACGTAGGTTCCACATTACGAGTCCTTGTTAATGTCACGGCAAAGAGCAGCCCATGCAGGCCATCCTCCTCTTCCTCACTGCCACACACTGATGGGGTCCATCCTCTTCCTCACTAGCCCTGTCACACCGGATTCTGTTTTACCTAAACTCCCAGTGCCAGAACTGCATCGGCTCCTGTCTCTGGGCTGCTAAGGATCGTACTACTTTAAAGAAACACCACATGAGTTTATATGTCTTCCTGTATGTTGTGGGTTCTACACCCGGAGCTTGGAATCGCTTGTTTAAATAGTGCCGTCCATCGTTCAGGTGTGTGTGTGGGATGCACACTGAAGTGAGGCTGGCCATGTCTCAGTGGGGTGAAACTGGAACATGGGAAGTCTGATTAATGCCATGAGGTCTTTCTTCCACAAACATCGTGTCGTATAAGGGCTGTGTCACTGAGCCGGTACCGCAGTGGAAACGGCATTTTATCACTGGGGGTGCGGTGGGGGGGGCAGTGGGATAAGGATATCGGCGCCACTGGGTCAGGTAATATTGATGAGGAGGCACAGTGGGACAAAAATTAAGTTTAATTGGGCTGATTTCACCCTATGCTGAACCACTGAAGTTTCCTACATGCCTATTACTGTAATTCTGTCATGTAATTATAGCCCATTAACTTAGCTTTTTCGAAAGAATAGAATAAACAGATAAAGTGGCAGTGTGACGCTTGTCCGATGTGACCTGCGGGGAAAGCTTTTCGCTCACCGCTGGTGGCAGACAGCCCCGGCTCCGTGACGGCTTGACAGCCATGCAGCACGCACATGGTCGTGCAGGAGAAGCGCACAGCTGACACACTCCTGGCCCTATTCACTTGCGTCTTTTAAAGCCGGTCCTTTTTGGCCCCTCTCTTTTGCCGTCCCTGGTGCTGTGCAGCACTGGCTTGGCCGCTGGCCCCTGACAGGAAGCTGCCAATCCCGTCCGCAGGTCGCATGCATAATCGATGAAGCTGCACAATGCACACAGGGCGTGGGGTGGGGTGGGGCGGGCGGGCGGGGGGGTATGGGCACCTGTGCCAAACAAAGCCTTCCTTCTCTGCCATCTTTGCGTCGCCTTGTACCCATTGTTACCACGCCCCCCCCCCACTAACTCCTCCTCGCCGCTCGGCCCCAGCTGCGGCACATTCATCTGTCCACACTCGCCCCCCTGCCCCAGACGAAGCCAAAAAGTGACACCCTCCCCAATAAAGACCTCTTTATTTGGTTATTAATGACGGGCCCCAAGCTGCGGATTGGCTTTGGAAAGGGGACCGTCATGGAGGCCCCAGACCTCGGTGTGGGGGCCCGACCGGGGGGCTTCAGGTGCACACATCCCCCCCATCCCCCGCCCACCTCCACCCGAAGGGTGGACCCAAAGATGACAGGCTGCTCTGTGTGAGGGCGCGCTGTGTGTCGGTGCGCACGTGCTTGTTTAGGGGGGGTATTTACTGCATCCCGTTACCAGGAAACATAGCTACACTCACATCAAGCCCAAAGGCCAGCCGTACGTCCGCAGTGTCTGCACTTTATAATGCTGCACGATGGCCTCATTTTTGACAGATCTCAGGCTTATTTGCCATTCCCAATATCATGTGCAGTAAAAACAATTTCGTTCCTCGCTCCAAAACAAAACGCTAATAGTTCCGTGCCAATGGGTTTAAACTAATAAACCGGATCGGATTTTTCTGGCACCTTCCGAGCCAGCTGGCCACACCCCCGAAATAAAGTGAAGTTGTCTCTTGTCCGGAACGACTTGCCGGCAGGCCGATTCCCGGCACGGGATGATAGGCCCCGCCACAAAAAATCGAGGCTGTGAAAACAAAGAGCGATGGCGGGAGTATGACCCCCCCCCCCCCCACCATGCAACAATGGCTGCCATTTATCCGTCCCCAAATGTACGAGAAGGGGCCGTCTTGGCATGGAATGAGATGGTGGCATTGTTGTTGGGGTGGGCGCCAATTGGGGTGGGGGGTGAAGATTTATGCAGGCAGTGTGTTGGAATCTGGGCACCTAGAGTGGGCCAGCTGCATGCTGAACAAAAACCGTGCCCAGCTGCGGAGGTCCACCCCCCCCCCCCACCAATGCGCTCAAACCCGAAGCCCCCAGACCCTCGATCGGGCCTCGGCTCGGTCCCACGAGCCCTCCGCACGGCTAAAGGCCGGCCGCATCCAAGCTCCCCTTGTTATGGTAATAGATTGGCTCTGGAAAAAAAGATGGGGCGGGGGGTTGTGAGATGCTACCAGTCAGCTCCAAAAAACAAAGAAGACGAAGGGAAAAGGCAGCATGTCACAAAGGGGGGGGGGGGGGGGTGGGAGAGAAAGAGAATCTTAATTAACGACACGACGCTGATGTCACAAAAGTCGGTCAGTGCGGCCCTGTGCGCGATCAGCACAGATACACGCTGAGTAACGCACTTAACTCATCCCTCTCGAGGAAAATCTTCTGCAGAAAAGCTTGCATCTTTTGTGAGTTCGCCCTCAGGCTGTGTGTCCATGCAAATGCATGTGTCATCTGCGTTCTGGACCTTGCAAAGGGTTTTGAGTTCTTCTGTCCAATAAAACAGGCTTCTTTTACCCTTTCTTTTATAAATAGAGAGCAACCAGACACACGTCGGGACTCTGCGATTGGGCTTCTGTGATTTCTGTATGAGAAATAGAGCGTCCTGCGTTTTATCTTCTGATAAAATCCACCTCATTTGTCAGGTTTCCTTACCGGGCCAGTAAAAGGGACCTGCATGTGGTTTTGGTTACCGGAGAATGAGTCAGGCACATCGAGCAGAGATTATTACACTGATAAAGTGCCGCGTCGTGGCGACGGCAGGAAAGCGCTAAAACCTCGGAATATAATAAAAAAAAGATTAACAAGCATAAAGCTCGTTCTTTCTGTTACGGCTCGGCCTCTCTGGCTGCGGAGGCCCAATGGTGTGGCTGCGTCTGAGAGAGAGGACCGGCAGATCAGGACCGGCTGATCAGGACCGGCAGATCAGAATCGGCAGATCAGACTGTGTCATCCAGTGGGGTGGGGTCTGACCTTTCTATTGAGGTCCCCCACCGCACCCCCACCCTCCTCTGTGCTTCTTCGTTTGTGTGGCTTTTTTTTCTACTGATCCTGCACCAGTTTAACTGCCCCACGGGACCTGTCTCGTCCTAAAACCCCTGCAAATGCCAGCTTTGGACCCGAGCTCCATGACCAATGGGAATTCCTGTCCCTGACTGCATCAGTTGTCCCTGTTGGGAACTAGCCCTGTGTGTGGGGGGGGGGTCCACAAACCGACAACCCCGTCCCTCCACATCCATCCACCTGAGGAGGGGTACTGCCCCCCTGAGCTACGTCCTGTAAATCCAACATCTAGATATGTGAGCCCCCCCCCCCCGTGGGGCCTCAGGGACCCATTAAATGGCTGTCAAGCTGTGCTCTCATGGGGGGAGTGGGGGGGTCAGAAAAGCCAGCTTACAGTAGAGAATCATTAAGCGCTGTAAGAGCTGGATACAGTCGCTTGTTATACTGAATCGATCTGCCAGTGAGGCCCGTTACATTGGTCCCTTCACCTGTCAGCAGCCACAGGCTTCCCCAGTAATCCGCTCCATGTGTCTGCGAAGGAGGTCAGTATGCAACAGCAGAGGTTACACTCGATTACAGTGGAGTAGCTTGTTTTCTATTTCAATCGGAGATATTAGGGGCAGCTATTTCCAGTGGTGGGCCTTCACTTCCATGAGTGGGTTATGGAAGCTGAAATCAGGCCCTGGCACCCACCCCAACAGGAAGTGACACTAACAGGAAGTGACATCGTTGCAGGAGTTTGCCCTGGTGACACTAATCTGTACGCATCTCCATTGGCTAGTGTCAGATATGAAACAGTTCACTGCTGATGCTGACAGAGGTACGTCAGCCAACATTACAGTTCTAGAATGTTCTGTGTTTTGTGTTTTTGCTGGCGTAGTGATTTGTAATAATCTTAGTTTATTTAGTAATGGTGATATGAGAATTGAAACAAATGGCTTATTTTCCCATGATAATCTCTTTAATCTGCCTTCCAGCTACACCAACGTGTCCCCCCCCCCGACTGTGCCGCGTCCCCGGCGTGTGCCAGGGCCGCCCCGTGGTGGCTCATCGAGCGTATCCGAGGAAACGTCCACGCCAAGCTCCTCCTCTGCTCGGCCGCATGACTGCCTCTTGGTGATTGCGCGTTAAGAGCACGAAACTTCAAACGCGATGGAATCACTGGGCGTTTAAAAGGTAACTATCTGGTCATAGCTGAACAGAGTATAATTTAATAAAGCTCGATTGCTCCCAAACGTTGTTTAATCCCATGTGATTTTACCATGTAACGGACCTAATGTTACCTCCAACACACATCAACAGATTCAGGCTTACAGAGTTGGTATGTTCATTGAATGTCAGGGGCAGATTTAGTTGTTAAGTGAAGTGACTATGGGAAGGAATGAAGTCCCTCTTCATCTTTACATGGAGTGCGTCTTGGATCAATACTTTTGTTCTGTTTTTAACACCTGGCTCTGCAGTTCCATTGTGTGTTCAGAGACGACGCATCAGCATCGGGAAAATTACTAACTGTAGTTTTAGTTTATGCTCCTAGTTCCTGCCTGGCAGGAACATGCCGGCAAACTCCATGGCACTCCTTCCAGATTTCACTCATTTACTTGCAGGTTTATTTGGTTTCCACGGTTGTCTGAACCGTATCCCCCCTCCGACACGCTGCGATCCCAGCTCATGTGAGCCCCATTTCGGGGCTCCCGCCAGCTTCTGCACAGCGCGTCTCCTGTGAGCGGGGGCTGTATGTGCTGACAGTGCCGCGTGTCCTGCATCACCAGCTCCCCGACATGCAGTGAGGCTGACGGGCCAGTAGGGGGCGTGGCGGTTTTGCTACCAGACTCCCGGTGGAAGAGCAACAGTTTTAGGTCCCTATACAGGCCCACAAGCGAAGCACTTAAGCCAAAGTGCTTCAATAAAATATTGAATATAAATAAAATCAAATATGTATGAGTAAATTGTAAAACTGTGAGCCAGGAGTAGCTGCTTAAAGGTGCCTCACACTGTGGGGTTGAAACTGAGGACTCGGTGTGACGGCCAGGAGGGTCACCTCTCTGCCGTAAGACCTATGATGAGGCTGTATGTTGCCTATATATACAGTATATAATATGTGTGTGTGTGTGTGTGTGTGTGTGTGTGTGTGTGTGTGTGAGTGAAAAATCTGCAGTAAGTGATCACTGATAGTTACATTCTATTAGCGCACACTTTTATCCACAGTGATGCACATGTCTGAGACAGCAAGGTCAGACGGTCCCTGGAACAACTGAGTTCTAGGGCCTTTGCTCAGAAACCGAATAGTGAAACTACTGTGCTAATACTGGGATTTGAACCAGCAACATTCCACTTACAGGCACAGCAGCCTAAGCTGCTGGCCAACACAGCACCCCCTATGTGGTTATTAAACCACACCCAAAGCACTCAAAGGGGTGGTTCACGATGTCCTTTCGCAGTGATGCACCGGTCCTCAGAATCATCTGCTCCTACTGAGTCAGCTTCCCTGGCCGACTAAGGCAGCAGCGGAGAGCTGGTGCCCCCAGACAGGAAGTACTTAATAGCCCCTCGCTTTAATCCCGAACATGAGCCAGCATGCATATCCTGTGGAAACGGGAGGTTTATACCATCCATATGCCTGTGGGCAGCAGGTTGGTGTCCTCTTGCTCAACTCGAGAGCCGTGGTGGGATGGTGGCTCGCGGGTCGCGTTCCTTTCCCTACAGGAGGGTGTCCAAAAAAAACCAAAAAAAAACAACTAAATTGAAACGTCCCCTTTCCCCCTGCAAGATGGATTGAAATTGACACCTGGCAACCTGGATGCTTTCGCATCAGGGGCGGTTTCCACGATGAAGATGGCATGGATTTCAGCATAGCTTCTTTTTTTTAATTCAATAAAAAGGACTTTGGAGACCATAAAGAGATCTAACGAAGCACGGGGCAGCCCGTTTGCTGGAAAAAAATGCAGTAAAGAGCCAATGTACATTCTCTAGAAGCCTGACAAATTATGTCAATGCTTCAGATATGCGCTTGTGCCTTGGCAAGTAGGTTAGGCTGCTGTGTATATAAGCAGAAGGTTGTTGGTTCAAACCCCAGGGTCTGCAGGTTTGTTCACCCTGAGCAAGGCCTTTAATTGCCAGTTGTTCCAGGTACATGCTGGTGTTTTAGAATCAGTTCCTGCTGCTTTATTCCCTATTGACAGCCGAGTAGCTTACGTCTGAGTAGTAATGACCCACGGCAGATGGGTACATGCGTGTAAGTCCGGGCAACCGTGTGACTGGAAGAGGTGTGTGGGGCCGAGGCGGGGGTGGGGCGAGCTGCCAGTCATGACCGTGTTCTTCCATCGTTTTATGTTTCCTGCGAGCGGCGTGAAAGGCGAGTACCCGAGCACATTAACCTTACAAGCCCCCTCGCTATGTTTCGCAAAGCACCGTATAATGCGGTATGCGGGGCAGCCAAAGGGGCGACGCTCAGTCGCTAACAGATTTTAGCATGAGTGCAGGCCGCTGGCCCGGACCGCAGCACCCTGGTGCGGGCCTTGGCAGCCGGGGTGCGGTCGGCTCTGCCCTGGCACCGTGCCCCTGAAACGTGCACCCTCTTTGATCCACTTCATCTGCGCACTTCGTTCCTGTCCCAGTTCTCCCAGGTCCGGAATCACTGCATTGGTTGCGTTGCAGTATGGGGTGAATATTTTGGGTACAGATAGGGGGCGCTCATTCTGTTTGTGGGATAGGCTGATATGATGCTACCACTCGTGCCTTGTATCTGAAGTGACTCCATCCTGGGGGTGGGGGGGAGGGGAATCTGTTAGTTTGACACTGCTTCTGTACTCTGATCAATTACCGATTATCCATCCATCCATCCATCCATCCATCAATCTTCCAACCACTAATCCAGTGCAAGGAGCCAGATGACAATCCGATTGACACCCTGGATGGGAGGACAATGCATCATATGACACACACACAATCACCCAAATTACTAGCTGTATTATTCCTTAGAATTACTCATTGCATTCAAGTCCACGCTGAATATGAATTACATTAATTAGCCAAAGTTAATTTAGACAGCAACCGAGTCCGGCTACCCAGCATTCCTTCCGTGTTACATGTAAAACGAGTTCATTTAGTCAGCGAGCGAGTCGTACCACCCGGCCTCCCAGCCTCGCTGCCAGTAAGCTCGCCGTCTTCATCCCCACAGGGATACTGCACCTGAGAACGTCCAAGAGGGAGGCAGCACGGGAGGGCAGGCAGCACGGGAGGGAGGCAGCACGGGAGGGAAGGCAGCACGGGAGGGCAGGCAGCACGGGAGGGAGGCAGCACGGGAGGGAGGCAGCACGGGAGGGAGGCAGCACGGGAGGGCAGGCAGCACGGGAGAGCAGGCAGCACGGGAGGGAGGCAGCACGGGAAGGAGGCAGCACGGGAAGGAGGCAGCACGGGAGGGCAGGCAGCACGGGAGGGCAGGCAGCACGGGAGAGCAGGCAGCACGGGAGGGAGGCAGCACGGGAAGGAGGCAGCACGGGAAGGAGGCAGCACGGGAGGGCAGGCAGCACGGAAGGGAGGCAGCACGGGAGGGAGGCAGGATGAGAGGGCAGGCAGCACGGGAGGGCAGGCAGCATGGGAGGGCAGGCCCTCACCGCCCAGCTTCTCCGTGACTCGCCTTTAATTGAAAAGAAGCTTTACTACACCGTCGCCACATAATAGCTTCTCCAACTTTTTCGTCCGCTACCTTAAACACAAACAAGCGTTCTAATCAAAACAATGAACTTGTCTTATGTAAAACTGGTTAAATTAAACCTTTCGAAACGTCCCTCACTGACTGCTTATTGACCATAGATTCTAGGGATTGGCCGATATGAGAGGTTTAAAATGTGTATTTAGCAGATAAATCCAGTCAGTTCTCCTGTTTTGTGATGTTTATCTGTCGCCGTCAGCCTGGGACGTTTAGCTGTCTCTCCCTCCCTCTCGCTCACTCTCTCTCTCTCACTCTCTCTCGTAAATGTTATCTCAATAAACATGCTTGTGAATTGCCTGACAAGTATGACAAGTGTGTATTTAATAAACTGTAATTGTTTACAGGGTAGTCACTTAAATCTGCTTCACACACCTCTTAGGCTCCATGGACAATCATGAAAAATGTGTTTCTGATGGAATTCGCTAAGACCCCCGTCTGGCACACTTGTGGTGTTTACATCTCCGCCGCATACCGCTTACCTGTACACACACCTCGTCTAAATCCCTCCCTGCAAATTATAGATGACCACACATGCATGCACAGGAACAGTGTGTGGCTCACGGGGAAGGGGGTTAGGACACTATGTCTGCAATCGGTAGGTCATTGGTTCAAATCCCATGGTCAAGAGAGTGATTTCACTGTTGGGTCCTTGAGCAAGGCCTTTAATCCCCAACTGCTCCCGGAGCTGTCAGACCTTGTTTTCTCTTATATGCAAGCACATCTGCTAAATAAATTAAAAACTTAAATTAATGCAACTTCTTTATATCCATCTTTACTTTTAGTCTGTCAGTTCTATATTTTTGTCAGTTTTTCTGTATAACTTTTAAATACTCTGCCCCTTTAAATGCCCCGTCCCTTTATTAAATGCCCCGTCCCTTTATTAAATGCCCCGTCCCTTTATTAAATGCCCCGCCCCTTTATTAAATGCCCCGCCCCTTCACCTCGCTGAACATGTGACTCTTTGGACTGTAGCAGTGGGGTGGACCACCAGCCTGATAATGGTGCAGCTCCCAAACACAGTAAAGCAGCCGCGCAGGATATGGTGCATTTCTTTTTTCTACCAGATGCACTGCAGGTCAGATTGCGGTCATATCACAAAACTGCCGTTGCGGCATCACACAGGGGGCTTCAGCTGTGATTGTGAAGCAAACCCATAACCTCTGTTTGACAAAGAGGTAAATCTGTCAAACCGCGGAATGCTGTGCTGTATTGTTTCCTGGATAAATCTTTTTTTGAATCCTCCTGTTGACAAAAAAACTTCAAAGTACTGCAGGGCTCTTGAGAGCGGGTGAGCTTGTTTACAGTCCACCTTCGTCTCGTAAACTGGGGAAAAGCGAGTTGGATGACAGATGAACTCAGCAGTAAACACAGAGTAGAGGCATGTGCAGGAGAACATTTGCGCAAACACACACGCGCGGTGTTTGATTTGGCTCTGAGGGTCAGCTTCACCTCAGCTCTCATTGGCCCGGTGCTTGTTCAATAGAAAGGGGCCATCCTCTGGCTTTTATTTTGGGCCGGCTGATTGGCTGGCGCGACATCAGCTGTGCACTCTGGCCATGGTCTGTGCCCATTTGCAGCACCACCCACTACACTGGCTGCCAGTCTTCCCTGCAGGGCCACACCCTTATTCCAGGCTGCGTCTCCCAGCAAAAGCGAACCTTAAGCGACCTTAAGGAGCCTTAGCCTTATGTTTGCTGATTCGTGTGAAGTCACAGTCGGGGGGTCCAACCTTGTTTCTGTAGTACTTGTATTATACTATTAGTATTCTTCAATGCATACAAAAATGTAGATATTTATTAAACCTCTGCCCATCTAATATCTGTATGCAATACCCTGTTACCATCTCAACTGAATGGTTTTTCTTATGCGTGTGGCTCAGCAGGTTAAGATTGTGCCTGTGAGCAGTAGGTTGTTGGTTTGAATCCCATGATTGGCAGAGTAATTTCACTGCTGGGCCCTTGAGGAAAAACCCCTAGACCCCAGTTGCTCCAGCGACTGTCTGCCCCTGCTTTCTCAAAAATACACAAATATGGATAACAGTGTCTGCAAAATTAAAGTGACCAATGTTTCTGTGTTCAGATCAGGCCTCTTGGACCACACCTATTCTTAAACCCAGCCACCTACGGCATTAATCGCGCCCCAAACTGCAACAGTTTAAACGGAAATGTTTGGCCTGCCGCTTATCTGCTGGAGGTTTCCTGGATTGTCGCTGTATCGGAGACGCAGATGTTATACATACATCCGCTCTTATCATCGCACCTAAGACAATGCTGCTGGTTTCCGGAATTTTCCAGGTTACATAGCTGTGATAATATTATAAAATGTTGCATAGCCTTTACACTTTGGTTTGTATTGCAATAGTGTATCCCCATCCACAAGTCCAGCCAGAGAAGCTCAGTGATGATGGGGCCTTTCTGAGTCAAACGCACATCACGTTGAGATCTGTACTTTAATTATCCAGCCCGATTAATGTAATAAACCCCTCCTAGGGCATAAGGAGGATTTTCCCGCTGTGATGGAAAATGACATGAAACTGGAGATTTCACTCGATCCCGCTGTACTGCTCGCCGTGCGGGTTCAGTGTCAAGATCATTTAATCTGCCGTCGTGTTTTTTTTTTTCTCCTTCCCTTCATTCCATGGAAAGTGAACTTTTAAAGGTGCCAGTGACTTAGGGATCAGATTCCTATACAGGACTGACATGTGAGGTTACACGCGGTGACAGATCTAGAAGGTTCTTAACAGGAAAAGAGCTCATGCAATGACTTTGTAATGTATTATATCAGGTGGGGAAATGATTCTGGTCGTACTGGGATCCAACAGGAGATGGAGAATCCTGGAAAGGCTTGAAGCCCTGGGCACGAGCACGCCACTCTCTGACAAATGCTTTTAATAAAGGCTTCCAGCTCCAAACTCTTGCTTACTACCCCATGGAAATGACACCTAGTAGATTATCGCTAATGCTCTACATCTGAATGATAAAAAAAAAAATGAAGGGCACCACGACCGTGTCTGAAGGTGGAGCGCGCGTGTGTGTGTATTTGTGTGTGCCTGTGCTTGTTTTGGGGAAAACGCGAAGCAGATGTGGGGAAGTGCTGTGTACTGAGCAGCAAACGTACCCTAGAGAGGGATGGATGCACAGCACAACAGAAGGATTTGCTAACCATCGCAGAAAGCTGAAAAATATGTGCAGTGAGGCCATCCAGCAATACCATACGGGCAGATCTGCAGAAAGTAGCCGGGCTCTCGCTCCACAATCCCCAGCCTTGATTCAAAACACTGAGTGAGCTAACAGCTTCCTTTCCTGCAGAGAGCCGGCCCTAATGTGCCCTTCTAAGACCAGAGGCTGAAAAGTCACCATTTGAGACCAGAGACTATTTTAGATCCTCAGTACCCTCCTCTCAAAAAGACAACCAGTTCCAAACCTTCTCCACTGTTAGGCGAAAGTCTCAGAGTGGGTCCGAGCGCATATTCTCCTGTCTCATTGTGAGGCAGCGTGCCACTGGATGTCTGATTCTCACGGCTAGCGCATGTATCAGCTTAAGATTTCCCCTCGTTCCTGTCCTGAAGATTTCTGGATAGTGTAATTGTTTATAGCACACAGTGAAAACTGAATGCCACAGCAGATTTATAAAGTAAACATTAAGCAACCGATATCTTAGAAATTATAGGTCCGGCTCTTGACATTCTGTATTACACATAATTGCATCCAAATGCAGAGCTGAAGAAGAAACCGTTAACCCACCTGCACTCTCCATTGTTTGCATTTCCAGCAGCAATGACACAGAATTTTGACACAGAATTTTCTAGGCTATTTTCCGATAATTGAGAGAGGCGATCGGGGCAAGGACAGCGGCTGAATTCTAACGAACTGCGTTCTGCATTTTTGATAGCCGCTCAACATTATCGCTGAGGTGCTTCAAGTTGTTTCTGGGCTTTAAAGTTGGTTGCTGCTACGAGGGGAAGAGCGACATAAATGTACAGTATGTTACCGGCCGTCTGTTGAATTAGCATTTTTTTATATAACTAATTGTCTAGAGTACGTTGCATAATTTTATATGCATTGATGCTGACCTTTTTCAGAATAGTTATAGAGTTGATGCATAATTTTGATATGCCCTAATAATTGCGGTATTTGCATGCATACCGTAATAATTACGGTATTTGCGTGCATTTCTGAAATAAAGTACTAAGGAACTGAATTTAATTGCATTACATTTTCTTCAGCTACTGCTTAGGTTACGGTTAACTTCTCCAATGTTTAAAAAAAGTCACTGATAATTGCTTCCATAATTCCACAATGTCACGTCTTTGACCCCATCCATCTGTGTAGGGGGCGCTATAGATACATCATTCTCTTGGCACTGGGCCCAGTATTATTTTGAGCTTCCAGGCCAGAGTGACTCTGCTTTCCTTACAACAGGCTGCCATGTGTGCAGGACTCCTCATCGAAGAATCGTTCACACGACAAATTGACGAAGTCGCCACCACAGGTAACTCGCTCGAGAGACGTCGTGGACTTTGCTCTTTCATAAGGATACGAGATTTCAGCGGAGTGACATGTATTTTAGTGGTGCTGACTTGCCCAATGGGGACGTTGGCTGGAGTGCCAGATAGAGGGCTTGCCCTCTTCCTCCTGTAGGGGGCAGCACTTAGGAAAAAACTATTGTGACATGTCCCTCTCTGTCTACAGTAGCTCAGTGCTCCACACAAGCATAAAAACAGCAGCATTAAACAATTAGCTTGCAGATTATCACCAATGTGGTTCCTTTACTTAGTCTTGTTACTGGTCTAGTTTGCACACCTGCCTTTTAAATTGAATCAGCATTTTATTATTTAGTATAAATGAGCAGATCAGCTGCATATAACATATGAATACAGTAAGTAATTAGAAACAGCAAGAAATCGTTATATTTTTTGAGAGAAAAGTTGTGAAGGATAATGCAGGGAGGGGGGCAGAGAAGGGATCAAACACGCACCTGGCCCCCGGTGGCGAGCCGCAGAACAAAAGGGGAATCACTTAAAGCTCTGGCGAAAATCAGCAAAGCAGATGGGGGATGATATGCAGCGGTCGGCCAAGTGGACGGACGAGAGGGGGAGAGTAACTGCCTTAATCAAAAACCGATCCGATGCTGCCAATTGACCGTGAACGATGTCACAGAGCTGTCTGCGCCCCGTTAGCTTGATTTGTACAAATTGCGGCAAAACGTCCCACTTGATTTATAGGGGCGAGGGAGACGTTTGCTGAAGGGTTGTAGCCGATCCCATGGCATTTGCCGGCAGCTCCTGATTGGGCCTAGCTTATTCTCTTTCTGCCTGTTTTCCAGCAATAAATGAGACCCCCCCTCTTCATCAATAACAGCTACTACCATCCTTTGTGGCCCCAAGGAAACGTAACTTGGCACAGAAGTTTTTCTTGGCCCCCACCCCATATTGCCGGCTACTGTTTGGCACAGGATCCCCAGTGCACCCGGATCCGTGCGGCTGGGGTCGGTGGGGTGGGGGGGGAATTACCTCCAAGCAGCGAGGTAAACCGACCAGCTGGCTCGCCTTCACCCTGGGGGCCACTGCGGACAAGATGATTTGCGACCACCCCTGGATGTGTGGATGAGGTCGCGGGGTGAGTGGCACCCCCTCTTGGGAGGCTGCGGAGTTGTGCAGATGGAGCGGAAAGCCGTCTTTCTGATCTCTTTTAGGACTGCATAACTAGTTTTCCTTAAATTTACAACAAATCATTTTTATTATCTACATAAATATTATTTTGGAAGACGAAACAATCTTTCGTGTGTTAGCTCACATCGATCAAGGCTGATCTTTCACACCTTTTGCACCGAACTACTTCCAGGAATTATCTCCTGACATAATGTCAATATTATTAGAATTTGATTAGCTGTACTCCTTTTTTCAGAAGGACTTTTCCGGATTCTTTTTCAACCCACTTTCCACATCATGGAACAATGTCATTTTGGCGTGGTCTTTTAATTGATATTAAATCCTAACGAAAAGCCCCGCATTTTATATAGGAATACTCTGTGTTTGAGTGTGCACTGAAGCATGCTAACATAAATAAAAGGAAATTAATTAAATTTATGGTGCTTAGTGTGGCGCCATGGAAAGAATACACGATTAAGGAGCACTGGCCAAATTTGAGATGGATAAATTGGAAATGATCAGTCATTTCTGGCTAAGCCCAGCGTCTCTGTTTCTACAAGGGCTCGACCAAACAATCAGAATGACAATTCAAGGTAAATATGAGAGGTCTCCAAATTGATTTTTTATTTATTTTTTTAGTTTTTGTTTTTGCGTCTCCAGACCCTGCCCAAGCAGTTTGTCATGTCAACTGGGGTTACACAAAAACCCGTTTAGTGTAGGTCTGGCGGTGACTTGCCAGCGTGAATCGGGAGGACGGCATGTGTTCTTGTTAGCTGTATTTTTTTTTTCAAAGTGACACATTACAGATGCTGAATATGTTTTTCCAGTTTTTATCCTAGCTCTAGAAGCATTAGATTTTGTACCTCAACTACCAAGCTTTTGTCCAGCATACTAGTGCCTTTTAAAGAGCACTATTGACCTGTATTTACCTTCAAATTGGAATATAACTCTCAGCTCAATACCTTAAATTTCACACAGTGAAATGTTCAATATTCCTTAACTTTGTAACTTTGTGGTACCCATGCAATGCGCTGCTGAAGCAGGGTGCCTGCTTGACGTAACATCGTTTGGGTGATTCATTGATGAGCAGAAAACAAAACTGACGGCTGTGGCTAATTTTAATTTAACTGGGCTGACACTCGCCGATGCCAGAGTCGAACTGTGCATCTAGTTCAATTTGTGGACGAGCTGTGTATCTGTCTCCCATCATTGTCATCTTGGCAGCATCTGTGGACCAGCAAAGTGTACGGTCTTTGTAGCTCTTGGACCACGGTGAAGAAAAAGCATAGAATGTTTGTGGTGTTTGGATCCGCAGTGCTCTTTCAGTCTCGCCTTGCTAAACATTGAGGGGGGTAGGAATGATAAAATTATGTACTGTGATGTGTCATTTGGATCGTTCTCTTTGATTTGTTTGCTCAAATCAGTTGTTGAAACATGCCGGGACTCCAGACCGGTGTGGATGTGAGGTATCTTCTTGAAAATTCCTGAAATGTAAATAGATATAGATATTTTAACTCATGATGATCTCCAGTCCGGTAGCTAACAGTCGTAGCAATGGGTTGTCCAGTCCCGTTAGCATAATTATCAGCAATGTCATTCAGCATTTTGAAAGCTGAGAAGTCATTTGCATAAAGTCAAAGCAAGTGAAGATGAGATGGTGAGGAAAACCAGTGCAGACAACCACGACTTAGATGACCATAGGCAACCATAGACAATCATACACGACCTTATGCTTACCAGCGGTCTGGTGACTGTCTTCACCAGCTTCCTGAAAAGCTCTTTTAATTTGGTGTTCATTTGATGTTATAAATACAGTATATGTCAGTGCATAATTGAGAGTGAAAATGTAAGGGTAGTTTCTTTCCAACACTGTCTTTGGAATGGGCAAACAGCCACAGATGCTCTCCGTTCACACGCCTCCAGGCCCTGATACGCAACCCATACACGTCTGTCTTCCATTCAGGAGGTACCGCGCCCACCTCGCGTTCACGTGTTTCCAAGCGCGCTTAGCAACCGCTGTAAACATTCTAGAATTTTATCAATACGACGCGCCTAGTGTTGAACTACACGTTGACGTATGACTTGCCGAATATACCCATCGATATGGTTGTTTATTTAATAAGCAGATAGTTCATGAGTCTTTGGTGGTTTCTATTAGGTAATGAAGTGACTTTGTATTAGGAAACAGTCCATCTGACAGCAGAAGGTGTTTGTTGAATTTAGGTCCTCTTCTCCTGGATTATCAGAGCAGTGTTTGTAAAACCTAAAGTCGTCAAGCCCAGCACAGTAATCTCATGGCAGGCTTGCCCTCTGGGGGGGGGGGGGGGGGGGGGTTAGCCGGCCTGTCAATGTCTCACCAGCCTGTCATACAAATCCCTCTAAAATCCACTCAACGACCACAGGACCTGGTAGCTGTGTTGGTCAGTGTAGCGAAGGGGTGTTTAACCTCAGTCTGTGTTTTCGATGTAATGAATAGCCTTGCCAGTGGTCTGTAACTGCTCCACGCTGTTATATACATAAGGTGTATACATAATGGGCAGGCCAGGAAAACCCACACCGAAGTTATTATTACTTTGCCACAACGACAATATTCCACTTCTGTAGTTCTACAGAGGGATTAGCATAAGGTTATGCATTGACAGGGAGTCATCGTCTGCTTCTACAGCTCCTGGAGGTCTCCAGACAAGAACGTCGACTGCGACTCGCCTCTCCCGAAAGTCTGCACCCATGGTAAAATAATCAGCTCCGTCTGAGCGGACGGCAGTTTGGGTTTCAGCCAGGCCCTGGAGGAGAACTTCCATCGCTCACATGCAGTGTGAAACAATCCGGCCAGAGCTGTCAGTCGACATTCCTGTCCCCGATTGGCTAAATGAGGCCCGATCGACTGTTTGGACAAAAAAGTGTGCAGAGGACTTTGACGTGCAAGGAATTGAATTAAATCCCCCCCTTTCAAGCTGACATGGGAGAGAGTGTCTGGGTATGTGTGTAATTACCCATTCAGATTTTTTTTTTCCTCTTTTTTCTTTGAAGCAGAAAATGACAGATGTATTTCGAAATAGACATAATCCAACGCATAGGATTTCTCTGTCTGAAAGCTGCCTTCCCTTACCCAGCACGCACCTCTTCCACAGGATGTGGCTGTATTACATGTGACGGAGTCAGTTTGCCCTGCCCAGAGTGGCGAGCCATTGAGGGGTGAAATCCTCGGGGTTTGATGTCACATGTCCTAAGGTTAGCCACTGACTGTACATTTATTTAGCCGAGGCAAAAGAGACTGTCGGCTACCAGTCAGAGTTACCACCTGACGCATAATTTGCAGGATTGCCCCAAAAAAATAAAATGCTGTGTTCCTTTCGTACTGATCCCGCCCAGCATCTTAGTAAATATCGGGGTGTGTATCCCATATTTTTTCAGATTGAAAATGGAAACCCTACAGTAGATGCTCAGCAGAGTGCAACACGGCCATTCTGACATAGATCTTTATTCCCTAGGATGGATGAGGAATAGAGGCGGAGAGTTAGCCGCAGTGACTTTTGGAGACTGGCATTTCGAATGAGCATTGGGCCCCTCTATATAGGGCCCCATAAACTTTCCTGCCCCGACTGTGAGCCCTGATGACATCACACTCACAGTCACTTCAACACCCGGACACCGGGAGCTGCCGCAGGGGCTTCAAGCTCCTTCCTGCACTTGGTGTACTTGTCTTACATCGGGGATCGAATCCAGCGCTTGTATTCCGCTCTTTCAGCTCTCCGTCACGATCGGCGGTGGTGTGAGCCGCCTGGCTCCGTGATTGATTAGTCGTGACTGCCGTGCTTGCAGCTCCTTCCTCACACGGACGGCTTCCCCTCCCGGAGACTCGCGGACAGACGGCGTTCGGAGCTGTTGGAGGCCGGGATTGGGAGTTTTGGTTCTGGACGGGCAGAAAATAATACCTGTAAGGTCTTTAATAGTCTAATTTGTAACATCTGTGCATTAATCAGGAGCGGAGTGACAGGATGTGTGTTATTATTTATTTAATTTTGGCGCAGTAACCCCAGGCCGGGGGGGGGGCTCTTCATATTTTTCCAGGGAATTCTGGGAAGACTACTGCTCGCTGCTCGCTGCTCGCTGCTCGCACTTCTGCGTGGACTGAAGGCCGCTTGTCTCTGTGTGGCTTCCAAAACAGGCTTCTGTTACAGCTGCCCCCCTGCCCCAACGATTTTACATCTGGGTGGGGGGGGGGGGGGGCGGGGAATGTGGACCACAAGTGGAGCTGAGGAGAAAGGGCAAAAGGCACATAATCCCCCAGCAGCACACAGTGACCGGCACTCCAGCCATGAATAGGCGCTTAGTTCCCGTTTACTGGGTATTAATAAGTGGCCAGAGTGCGTGTGTGTATGCGCTCACGCGCCCGTGTGTGTGCGTGAGTCCAGGTGCGCGTTTGTGTGTGTGAACCAAGCGCCTGCAGGTTTGATTTACCGATGGCGACGCGTTCTGGGTGGGTGGCGGGTGAAGGGAACCCGGGTGGGCACCATTCGAACACCGCAACTATTTTCTGCCGAGACGGAGGAAAGTGCTTCTCTTCAGCTCTGTGCTGCGATTCATGAAATCAGAGCCGGCCTGGTTTATCAGCTGCACGCTGGCTGTTTGCTGTGACTCATCCATCTCCTGCCTAGAGCCCGTCCAAGAAGCATAGGCCACAAGGCTGGACGGGATGCCAGCCCATCACGAGGCATCACCCGTAATACGGGCGATTTGGAGATGCCAATGAGCCTTTGGACTGCTGGGGCAATCCGGAGTAGCCAGCACAAACCTGCACAGCACACGCAGGACATTCAGACGCCACCCAGAGAGCCGAGGGGGGGATCCGAACCCCACCCACCCTGGAGGTATGAGGCATCGCTGCCCCCCTACTGAGCCACGCTGCTGTGACTCACTGAGTCAGAGAGATGGGAGACATTGCTCAGGACTGTAATTACGCTCATTTAATAGAGTCAGCAACTGAGTCACTGCGTTAGTCTGTCCAAGCCGCCTCTTAAATTGTACGATCCTCTTAGATGCATTTCATAGATTCTGAGGCAGCTAAGAAGCGACTAATCGACACGTTCCGTCCGTAACCACAGCCTCATCTTTACCCCGGCGCCATTTATTACTGCTGAGTCACAGTGAGGTTTAAAGGAACCAGAGGGGATCTTTGTGGTCAGCTGTGACTGGGGGCAGCAGGGGGGCAGGATCTTTCCAAGGGCACCTCTCTGTTGCCCCGTGTCATTGGCCAATCAGCCCCTCCCGAGCGCTTGCATATCAAACGGCTCTGACTTGTACCAAATCCATTGCCAAGACTGTGGCGTTCAGGCGTCCTCGCTGGACACCACGTCCTGGACACATCGAGTCCCGTACGCCTTGTAGGGCACTGGCAGAACCCACAGCTCATGACTAACATTTATAATTATCTAAGGAACAATGACACCAAATATTTGACCTGTGGCTTTTTTTTTGGTGTTTGCTTCTAGAAGCTGAGCTTGTAAATTAGCTTTATTATAGATGCAGTACTGCTCCTTTACATAATACACAACGCAAGCATAGAATATGCTTATAAATCTAAATTTATATATATTTAGATGATATAAATATATCATCGTTGTTATTATTATTTGTTATTTCAGATTAGAGCAACATTTCGGGAGTCCATGCCCAAATCCACACAAGTTATATACTTCCCTGAGGAAGAGTGCAGTCCAATCTAAACCCGTATTGATGTGGGGTTGGCATGTACTCAGGGCCGCTCTGCACAAACACAGGCCAGCTGTAAGACAATCTTTAATGCTCGTCCTTGTTAGAATCAAATCCCTAATTTCTGAGCCAGCGAGGCGATGGAGAGAGATGTCTGTCAGTGAAACGTATTAGTAACAAAAGAAAAACAGACGCAGAGATTTATTCGCCTGCAAAATTTCTGCCACCCAGAGAGCTCTCCGTCAACGCTGACGGCTGAACGCTTTTCCCCTCGCAAACATGGCTTCCTCTTTAAATGCCCAATTTAAGCTTATACTTGCTGCACCTTCCATGCCTTGTTCCGGCTCAGGAAAGCAGTTCAAATGTGATTTTGTTCCTTTGCTAAATCTGAGAAACTGTTGCCTCTCTGTTCCCCTCTGCCTCGGCATACTTTCATGCAGAAATGCACGTCTGGCCAAAATATATCATAATCAACACCACACCCCTGTACTGGACAAGCACTTACGGATGTGTGGGTGGATGGATATCATAATTAGATTAAAATGAGATGAATTGCTTGGCTAGAATCTAAATCAATGACTGCAATGTGAGTTGTAGAACATTTTTGTGCTCTTGGTCTAATTAACAAACGTACAGCAATGGGAATATTATCTGTTTATATACTTGCTCATAAGCTAAAGTCTCGTTTTTGTAATAAGCTGCAATGCGGTTATTTTAGCAAAACTGTATTTTAAAGAAATGCAATTCCTAGTGTGCCTCTAGTGCTGAGGTTTATTCTGGTCCTTTAGTCTTACTAGAAGTTTGTTTCACCGGCATCAGGGGTGAGGCCCGTCATCTCAGCGTCGAGTGGGGCCTTCAGACAGCTGAGTAGCCTCAGAGGCTGCAAAGTCTTAGCTAGTCTCTCATTGTTAACATTGTCCCTCATGATTAATTGTTAAGTCAAAGTTAACTAGACTATTTACCAGGCGATGGGAAGTCAGAGTCGCACCCATTGTTTCTCGAATATAAATTGCACATCTCAGGACTTCAGGACAGCTCAGGATCCACTGCTTGGCGCCTGAATAGAGAATGGGTCGACCCATTGTTTGGGGCGGGGGGGGGATAGTCTTAGGGAGGACAATGCTGCATTTTTTATGACTGTTTCCTTTCCCTTCAATTCAAGTTTAGCGGTTTTGGGGATCAATGGCCAGTAATTGCCACAGGTCAAATGCGTGGGACGGCGCGGAGGGATCCGGGATGCGCCGGGGGCCGGATGCCGGACCCTCAGCCGGAACAGCCGCTGGAACAAAAGCAGCGGATCTGGCATTTCCCACGGACTCCGAAATTTCCACACCCTCTCATTATCCCCCTCCCTCGTGTCGGAAATGGGTCGACAAGTATGAAATATTGATTTGAGTCGAGCCAGCCCGTCGTCACCGGCGACCCGGCGATGAGGACGGCGTTTTGTAGTATGGGGCCACCTACATAGATGGGATTACACACATGATTGGGTGCCGTAGCAAAACTTCCTAAACAGCACAGATCTATTGTGGTGCATTATTCCACTGCTGTAACACCATGCCAATATTCAGAGTATGTTGTTCATTAGCTGAGATGCATCCCTATAATCTAGTTTTTCATATGACTATGGCCCGTTTTTTTGTGGGATGTTATGGTCTGAGATTTATGGGATGTTGGTGGTTTGTTTCCGTTGTATCAGCGGCACCCTAGGATTTAGGTCCTGCCTATACGACGGCATCCAGTGTGTTTGGTTAGGCGCTTCGTTTTTCCTAAAAGCCCCCCGTGCAATAACAGGAAACACCACAGAGCACAAGAGTCGACAATAGGATGGCCCAGATAGGTCGAATGAAGAACTAAATTAGGAAGAGCAAGAAACAGGAATAGACCTTCCAGATAGAACCTGGATCCACTGCAATTTTGGATTTCGTCACTTCATTTTCTGTGTCATCAGTGTTCTTACAGAAGGATGTTTCCTTTAAGGGGTGGTCGCTGGGTGAAAATAGATGCAGAATGAGACGTAAACGGTGGGAGCTTTGAAAGCGAGTGCTGAGAAAGCGAGCGAGAGCAGACGTATTTCGAGAGGAATGGGAATTTAGAATTAGGGAGAGAAGAAAGGGTCTGGAATGTTTCAGCAATTAGCAGGAGAGACTGTAAAAATCGCAGGAGCCTTGGAGGCTTGCCACTGAGAGAAGTGCGGAGTGGGGATCCAGCTTGTCTTGGTCAAAAGGTCTAGTAGGACCTTGGGGGAAAACCATCAAGCGCAGCCAAAGAGACAGGCTCACCTTCAGTAGGCAGTCAAGCGTGTAAGATGTACCACTGTTTTTTCTCTTTCAGGATGGTGGAGAATGATGAATTTGTACGTCTGTGTCTTCTCATCATCCCAGACCCCTGGTTTCATTGTCATATCACAGCAGAAAAACACCTTCTCGTCTATCCCATCCCGGGCTGAGCTGAAAGTGCTCTCTGGTAGAACCGTGGGATGTTCTTGACACTGTGCCGCATAGACCTCTCTGCCAGGCGCTCAGGTCATGACTGTTTGGTGGTTTCAACCAAAGTTGATCTCACAGTCCAAACTCATATCAGCGAGAACATGACTGACTTAGAAAGAAGCTCCTTGCCAACATGTAACATTCACTGTTTGAATTTGCATGATGTGCGGTTCTCTGAAATGAATAATTAATGATTCGTGTTTATAATGAAAGGCCGACTTCTAGATTGTCCGGAGACCTGTAGACTTCTGTCTGGTGTGAATGTCCAGTTTGCACCATAAACAAGAACCAGGGCTGGAATTTCCCTGACCAGTATGTTTTACGGCACGGCAGCGTTGGGTCTTGGCTTTTACCTTACATGCTCTCCAGTTCCAAGGGTCCATCTCTCGGGAGTTGTTTTGGTTGAAGAAGGCATGCTCTACATGCCAGCAAATGCTATGCTAACACCCAGGTGACTCCGATAGGGGACCTGCAGCAAATCACTTTACCATGTGCAAAGGCTTGTGCTGAAGTAGCTGCCCGCTGCAGTCTCCGACACGCTATCCAATCACCGGTCACCCTATTAGCCCTGTAAGGCACCACCTGCACGCTAACACAAGCCAGAAGGCCTGATGTCGCGGCTTCGCTTTTGTGTTCGCTTCCCGGGTCTTCATGTAGGTTGGTGACATTCGCCGTGCTGTGTGCCGGCGCCAATGTGGCTCTGTGATGCGCCCCGCGTGATTCAGCCAATCACAGCTCAGCTGCCAGTCATGTTTCTGATGACAGGTAGGTACAGGCCAGGTTATCGGAAAAAAATACAGGGACCACAAACAGCTGAAGGAGCATTTCTGCATTATTCCAGAAACTTCAAAGTATTTAATATATATTACTTTTTAAATATTTTTTTTCTACTGTAAATGAAGTGGTAAATGCAGATGTATTTACATTAATATAAATCACAGTAACCCTACACAGTGATATCCCATCCGTGGTGTACCCCAGCCTTAAGCTGCCTGGGTTAGGTATCACGTAATATCACTGTAAATTACACAGTCTTTACTCTTTCAAGGTACTGAATCAGCATAAATAATTTATGCACGGTACTGTGTAAGAGTAACAAAAAATTGCTCAGATTTTACCAGACTACATAGCATTAAACTGAATTATACAATTTATGTTTCCGCGCAGGACTACATAATATTAAAGTCAATTAGATGTTTTGCACTCCAGTACCATAAAACATCAACACGGTGACATACTAACAAAATAGAGTGTAACATTAACGTTAATTATATGTTTTATACTCCTGCGTGGCACCCGATATGATGGACTGCGGTTTAATTTGGGCAAATTGGGCTAAGTGGACTGAAAGGGATAACTGTGTGGGTTGGTAACTCTAACTGTGCAGTGGCTGAGTAATCATTGGCGCACACGTCTTTGCACACTGAGCGCAAACGCACACATAATCACAGGAGAAGCCTCGCAATTACTGACTCCCCCCCCCCCCTTTCATTTCATCAAAATAAACAGACGTGCATGAATGGCAGGTTGTTGGAGCCCGAAGAAGACCTGTACCACCGAGTATTTTGTTTCTGCAAAACACACAAAGGTATCCGCTTCGCTCTCGTAACATTGCAGGCGCTCCTGTCGGTCTCGATAACGAGGAATACAAGAGAACGTGATTTTTTTTGTCCCCTGAATGGCTCGATCGGTGGTATAGTTGCTACTGGCATTGTTGCTATTTATACTGAATGAATTATCAGAATCAGCTTTATACAAAGAAAGCATGCATAAGGAATTTATTCTGGTGTATCTCGCATGGCCGGTCCAGCTACAGTATAGGCAGGATAGGCAGCTACTTAGGGCTCCGGAATTACCTGAGCTGTGGAGGAAGTGAAATAATCATGGATTTTATCACCATTTCATATATATATATCAGTGTTTCCCAATCTGATCCTCGGCGACCCACAGACTGTCCACGTTTTTGCTCCCTCTCAGCTCCCACATTTCTGCTACCTACTGGGAGCTCGGAGGGAGCAAAAAACGTGGACAGTCTGTGGGTCCCCGAGTATCAGATTGGGAAATACTAATATATATCTACACACATATTGCAAAGTTATAGTAGTGTTGTAATTAAGTTATCACGAGGCGTAGGCAGTGTAACAACATACAGTACAACACAAATGAAGACAGGATAGATAAGATAGAAAACATTCGGTGCAGAAGGTTAGGAATCATGAAGGCCCATTCAATAATCCCGCAGCTCTAGGAAAGATGCCACTCTAGACGGCAGAATCTGGAGTAAATACACGAAGGTCATATTGGCTGATGTTTAAAGTGTGGCGTGTTCGTTAGGGTGGCTGGACTGATTGTGCTGTGTTTGGTAGCAGCCTGATCATCAGAAACAGCCCGATTGCTCCTGTAGATTCATTGTCTGTGAAGTTCTAATCACTGCCCATAGTTACACTAAGGGCTATTAATGTGGCACCACTGGTACCACTGGCTGTGCGCACGGGCATGTGGTCCATGGGGGGGGGGGGGACAGCCACCCACTCATCCACTAAAAATGGGGACGCGCTCCAGCCCTTGGCTCTCTGCGGTCCAGGTCCAAACACAGTTTCCATTATCCTCCCGCCTAGTGTTTCCATCCACATTCAACATTTCAAGATTTTACCACCAGTAAGAAAGTTAATGACACAGGTTACTGATATTAAAAGATCTACAAATTTGAAAGCAAACATTAATTTGGAACTTATTTTTTGAAAAAGTGGGCATTTTTTTTTTACCCTACCAGTATGATTTATGTTTCGGTCAGGCAGTCGACACCTTAATGGTGGGAGGTGGAAGACTGCCGGCTCCCTGGCCGTGGGATCAGAGCAAAACACTCTGCTGATGATTAGTAACGAGCAGGAATTACCAGATAGACACACGCTCACACTCAACCAGGCGCATAGAACCTCACACATACTCCTCGTTTCCTCTATGACGTTTCACATTCGTCGAGATCCAGCCTGCTTGCCTTTTTTGAACCTATTTGTGTGAAAAGACACAGAGGACATGGCTAATTTTGACCAGCTATCTTTAGAGAAATCATATACTTACAAATAATGTTTTGCACCTTTAATGAAATGGAAAGCTTGTGTATAAATACTGACCATCACTGTGACACTGAACGAAGGTTGCCTCTGAAATCCACGTCTTGGCTCCGTCTGGTTAGCCTGGTATGTGTGCTTAATAAAAACTACCAAAAAAACCCATAATTTTATTATGTGAGTTAGGGTGCGTAAAGACAGATGTTTTACATGTACAAATATGAAACTAAACTTCTGAGAAAACTTTTGAGAATGATAAATTCTGTCAAAGAAAGAAAGTGAAAGAACCTCTTTTACAAAAAAATGTATTAGAAAAAATCATTCCTTAGTATTTATATTTGTGGACGAATGTTCTGAAAGATGATTGCCCAGCTGGAATGAACATAGCTGTCTGCTTTGCTTTCCCTGCATAACGTCCCTAAAAACTTTACGTTTGTACCATGAAAGGTGAAAATTTAGTGACAGGATGTTGTATCTTAGTATAAGTTCACTTTAGGTTGAAGACTAGGTAGACTGCATTCTCAAATGCATTCCCTGTGATGGGTCTCAGCTCTTCATTGAGATCACTTATGTTGCCTGTGAATTTAATGAACATCCTGTGTTGTTTTCCAGAATTAGTAGAGGAATTTACACATTTATTTCATTTTAGCAGATGCTTTTGTCCGAAGCAGTGTACTATTGAGAAGGCAGGATAAGATCACTCTGCTTCCCCCGGGATTTAAACCAACAACCTTCTGATCATGGACACTATTATTCATTCATTTTCTTTACTGCTTGTCTGTTTCTGGGTCACGGGGTTCTGAAGTTCGATTCAACAAGTCTTGATTAATAAAATAAATTATCCATCAATCTTATAGCTACTAACACTAATTATTGGTGGACTCTACCCCGGGTAGGACTAGGCATGTAGACCCACACCACACTGGCAATTTAGAGGCACAAGTTAGGCTTAACTACAGGCAGATTCACACAGAGTCACCTGGTACCAACCGAGCCACCCTGAAATGAACATTTCTGTTTTTTTTAACAGAGTTAGCATAGCCAAATCGTTATTTGCATCAATTCGTTTGTTTTGATCAAAGGCAAATGAGTCAGTTACAGTGCTCACAGAGTGTCTTGGGACATTTGCATAATTCTGTAAAAATGTTGCAAATTTATTGGTTCATAACAAAAGTCCATTTACAAGTAATGTTTATCATATCTGAACATTCCCTACATACAGACATTTCCTTTTTATTGCGTGCCATAATTTTTTTTGACTGACTCATTTAGTTCTATTCTTGCGATTTTGCTATTAAATGCAATTGTAGTCACTGACTCCCAAAGGGATACTAAACACAAACGTTTGGCGTTTTATGTTATTGCAAAGGTGTTACTAATTAAGAAGCACCCAGTGAGACTGCTTGGCAATGAATTTTTTATAGAACTATGGTTGTGTTCCATTTGTTCACTCACTCACTCAATCAAGAAATCACTTACCATTCACTCATATATAGGCCTATATATAGTGTTTAGTACATAGAAGACTCACTAGGGGATCAGGGCAGACAGAGGACCCTAAGGAGATGTTATGATGCTACATAATTATGTTCAGGATATTCAGTATTGTGAACCTTTGAAACACATCTTATAATTTGGGTTTCAATGTATTCCTACTTAAAATGGATGTTTTACTTGAAATTACTGGTTGTTTCTGATGTGTCATGTTTTTTTGTAAACAAACGAATTAAGTAATGATTTTTGTTATAAAACCAAAAAATTGCAATATTTTTACTGAACGAGGCAAACATCGTAAAACTTTCTGTCAGCACTGTATGTCTGAAGTGGACTGAAAAGTAGGTTTAGCATGTTGAAAAAATGTACTACAAACATAGAATTACTCCTCTTCAGTCATAATTAATCCACTTCCTGTTTTCTGTCACCCAGAGTATCGCTTAAAAAGTGTTGGAGTCTTTTTTGGTGCTTTTTCTATGCTAAACCTAGGACTGTTTGTACTATTTGTGTAAGTATCTATTCAAGGTCCCAACACTGCACTTGTGGAGAGAGGTGCTTTTTTAGGGGTAATATTCCAGAGTTGTGACTGAATTCTTGGTTTGTCCTTCCTATTATTTTTTCCACTGGTTTAGTGTTTTGGCACTGATCAGGGTGTTCCACCTACATACCACTGGCCAAATGAAAAGGAGAAGGTGATACCCTGAATTTGTTAGATATGTATTTTTAAATCCGAAAGGTAAACAGTGAGAAAAAAAATAATTACAAGCTTACTTCCTCATACCCCAAAAATAACAGCTCAGTCAGTGTTGAACTTCTTTGCATCTCATTATTGCTGTACCCAGAGTTTCTGTGAAGGCTTTCAGAGACGATCTACCTGGCTGGCTGACCCAGAGTGACTGGTGTTACGTTGCCCAATTCCCGTCTTCCTCATTTTGAATTTGAAGACAATTTTGTCAAAAAAGCTTCACAAAAAATGTACTTGGCAATCTGTCAGAAACTATGATAATGCTTTTATTAGAGATTTAATGAAAACAGGTAATCGTCGACTGTCAACAGCAATCGGTTCCAGCTGACTATTTTATACGCAAAAATCTTTAAGTCATTTTGTTTGGTGCTTTTTAACCTTTTCATCAGCATTTTCTTTGCTCATTGCTGCCCAGAGTTGGGACAGAAACTGTCACACGGTCATGATGCCAGAGGCGGCGCGGTCCTGGGCGCATATTTGCGGTCGCGTAACAATCGTAAAGTCGATCAGTTGTAAGTCGCACTGGTCATAAATCGATGACAACCTGTATATAAAAAAATATACTGATCTTCTGGAGTGGAGTTCTAGAATATGCTATGTACTTGACTAAGTTCTGGATTATCACCAAAATGAACACCAATTATAGTTCAGCCACTATTAATGTGATGTTTCCGTCTCAGAGGAATGTGAGGCATGTGATGAGTAAACAATGGTTGTCTGAGCAGCCAGTGTGTACCTCTGTGTGAATGCGAGCCTCGCGGCGATTTTCCCACATGCCCCGCCCCCTTTGCTGGGTGGCCAGGTCGGCGTCTGGACCGAGACGAGGCCCCGCCCTCCGGGGGCGGGAGGAGATGTGTGGCCCCATTGTTACACCTGAAGGATAACATGCATCCCCTGACTTGGTGTATTTTCCGTCAGGTGGGAAAAAGGAAGAAGACATAAGTGAGGTGTATTTGGTTGGGGGGGGGGGAGGGTGGCGGGATGGGGATTATAATCCACCGCCAGTCTGTGGTTCTGCAACAGACAGAAACACTTACAGAACTGGTTCTGGATGTGCGATGGGGACTGCGTTGGCGTGTCCCTTCGTGTTTTCCTTGCCTCCAACGTCATTGTTCTGCAGAGTGAATTTTAATTTTCGGTCCATTTTTATTTAGAAAATCGTAACTGTTTTCAGTTAATTCAAGACCTGTTGCTTATATGCCAGTGTGATCGCATGCATCAGACTGAAAGATACAGTGTGAAGTGAAAGGACAGGGAGGGGCCGGGAGCAACGGCAGGTTTAAAAATAGGTGGGTGTGGAGTGGGTGTCGGAACAGGCATCCTCAGGTTTGCTTTGGGACTTTGAAGCCCCAGGCAGGGGCTGGGAGGGGGGGCGCCGTGCGGCCACACAGGGTGTGTAAGCGTTTTCTGTAGGATGCTTTGGGGGGGGGGGTTTCAGTAGGAATTCTGCTTTGATCCTGGCAAAGGTCAACAGAATCCGTGCGGGATTCCCACAGGATCGCCCTGTCCCGAGGTCTCTGACTCCGGCCCCCGCTGCCTCTGACACCCCACCCCCTGGAAGAGCACCCTCCACCAGTATACAGTCCGTGTTTGGAGACACGCCAGTGGCTGTGTGAGTTTTTCCTTCCGTGTGTAAATATATGTCCACATGTGCTCCCATGTTTGAATGACTTTGACAGCACAGCTCACCAACCGGATTACAATGGATCCTAACGTGCACGTGTCGCATGTCGGGATCAGGCCATTATCCTCCTCACTGATGAGTGTGTTTTCTTGCCTGGATTGCAGAGTTAAAATCTGGTAGGAATGACCCATTTCTTCTGCTATTTTAAGCTGTAGGCCTGTTAAACTGAGTGGGAAGGCAAATCACTGGTGAATGTTTACAGTAAACAGACACAAGAACGAGCAACAGGTGAAACTAATTAACTCAGGGAACTGAACAGGGAAACAGAAACTAACACTGGGGAATAACAGACAGGTAGAAACACAAGCATAAGCACAAAGAATTTAACCAAAACCAAATACAAATCAGAAGACACGGGAACTAGAAAAACTCATACAATGAAACGCTAGGGAACAAAATCTACAAAAACAGAGGAGGTGGGATTTGAACATGACAGAGGGGATCACAGGCATGTTCAATGCGTTGAGCCATGCGGCTGACAGGGAGCAGGGGGAAGACGCAAAGACTGACAACACAAGGGACAGGATGACCAGCGGCCCCTGCTGGCCAAACGGGGAAGTGACACAGAGTGGAACAGGAGCTGACCCTGACACACTGCCTCCTGTACTGTTCTCGACTTACTCCGGTAAAACACCTGCTGGAAACAGCTGGAGATGTGCCAGGTAGGTGAATGATATAATGATGACGATCGATCGATGATTATTTCTGAGGAACCAAAGCATCATGTGTATGATTGCAAAGGTCCTTCTGGGAGGAGTGCCGGGTTCTCAGATTGATTCCACAGAAACGGCGGCAAAGACTTGCCCTTCCCTGTTCGTTATCTTCACTTTGATAAGTCACTTTCATATGCGTCTCCAGCTTATGAGGGAAAAGTCTAGAAATACCTTGGGATGGCAGTTTATTACCGGGTGCACTCGGGCCCTCAGTACCCAGAATCCTCTCTTCAGGCCTCCTTCCTGCTGGTGCTGCCTGACAGTGGTGCGGATGGCACCAAGGGCCCCTTCTGGCTCAGCACACAAACCTGCGACGATAAGGCAACATCGAGTCTGTTTACTGTGAGGAGTGAGGAGGCTAATGGCCTGATCCTGACATGCGACACATGCACGTTAGGATCCATTGTAATCCGGTTGGTGAGCTGTGCTGTCAAAGTCACTCAAAGTCTATGTTACAGTCTGGCTGCCGGAATCCTCCCACCATACCTGTACCCGGACAGCCGGACGCCTCTTGCCGGACTTTTCAGCCTGAACCGTGTGGAAGCAGCCGCCTGACATTGTGTGTATAAGAGTGATTATGGTCCCTGTCCTCATTGTTGCCATCATGTTTTAATGCCTGGAACTGCTGTCTTTCCTGGTGAAATGACAGAGAACGGAACCAGCAGGTCCGACCTCCACGGAGTCACGGGCGTCACAACGGGGCAGGGTAGGTGGACGGCACCCGTGCACCGGCGGATGGGGGTAGACCCCAAGGTGTGCATCACATCTGCCCCAGGCTCCCTCCCCCACCTACGCCATCCAACAGGAAGGTATTTAATGCTCCTGAGCCCTGGTGTAAGGTTGCCATGCGGCAAGGTGATGGTGGCGATATGATCTGTATATCCTGTGCACATGATAGTGAGTGTCGGACTGTTCATGGAGATATGGAGAGCAGGGGATGGTGGGGGGGGGGCAAGATCAGACAGGGCTGCCGATGGGGAAACCACAATGCTGCCATCAAAGGGCCAACGCCCACGCCCCCCATCCATTCCAAAATGCCTCCATCCTGCCAGTCTCTGTCTGAAGGCCGTTATTTATCTGCCAATCAGACTGCCATGTTCCAGGGTTACAGTTGCTAGGCTGTTTCAGTTTTAAAAGCTGTGATCTGATATCAGATAAGGTCGTATCCACCGATGAAATGGCCCCTGCTAGAAGTTGATTCGCCCTCTGAGCACCCTCTCCCTTGTCACTCACCGATTTGAAACATATCATTGGACGATGATAATGTTGACCCCTCCCCACACCTTACAAAAATCCCAGAATGACCGCTGATATTGGTTGAAATTTATGGAATGTAAAGAGTACTTGGCACGCTCTGATTGCTGAGTGCTGTGACCGATTAGTCTCCATTTTGAATAAGCGTTGGTGTGTTAAATCCTTAAAAAGTGATGAATGAGCTGCACTTTAAGTCAAAAATTAGTAATTAAGTTAGAATTATTTCCCCAAGTGCAAAGTGCAACATGCTGCGTCATAACATTACAAAAGAATCATTAACAGTTAGGAAGTGAACATCAGACAAGTAACACAGGCAATTTACCAGGTTCTGTTCACCTTTTCCCCTGGTTATCACCAGCACAGACTGGGCTTCCTCTCACCCTAATCATGGTCGTAAACAGTAATCATTTTATGACGCTCTATGGAAGCTTATGTTACGTTAGTGTCTATTACCATGTTAGCATATAACAAACGGCATTATGCCAACATTGTTATAATGGTGTGTTATGCTAATCATATATACTAGACTGTTAGTGGACTTGATTATTTTATTTGTATTGTTTTATATGTATTTCTATTGTCTTGTCGTACCCTGAAAATGAGTGGTATTGGTGATTCCGGCATCTTCTCCTGCTTGGGTATGATTTTGAACTGAATACCGCAATATTTTATAAGTTCTTTGTTCTGCAGGAATTGCATTTTCTCTTCTAGAAAGATCAAATGTTTCTTTTTATTTTTATTCCCGGCATACATTGCGGTTGTGTCGTTCGTTTTTCCCGCTATTTCCCTTAAACCCGTTAAGGGAAACGAGGGTCTTGTTCTCCACTAGTCAGTGGTGTCTCTGCACAGCCGCTGTGTGATGATCTGTGTGAGCGTACAGATGTGACAGGTTACCGTACGAACCGAACGGCTGGTCCATGCATCGTGGAATTACCCTTCTCGGCTGCACGGGGCCCTACCCAGACTGCGCTGGGGGCTGCCAGGTCGGGGGATTCAACCTGAGAACCCTCAAGGCCAGACGGTGACTCCGAGATCAGTTTGTCTGCGTTACTGTGAACTTTGACCACGCTTTATGACCAGGTACTGTACTTAAGGGGCTGTTTTCCATCTACCAGTTTTGCATTTTCTGTGCTTAGATAAACTTAAATCGCGTACGTTAATTTGCTGTAGCCACTGGTGGATTTGCAGAGGGTATGCTGAATTACTAAAGATCAGCAAATACTTTGATGCAATAATTTCTGTACGTTTTATTCGTTTTTCGTTAGAAAATGAAACTGACACCGCAAGTTAAAACAACGCAATTCTAGAAAGAGCCTGGGCCTTGCTATCCTTCATCTCAGCCCACCTGTCACTCATGGGGGCTCCAGTGTTTATGTCGTCGAGAAAATGATCAAAAAGAATGTATGTAGAGCTTTTCCAACCATGAGACCGTAAGGTGATCTCTATATATCTCACTGACGCTTCTCGCGTCTCTGCCGACAGCCATGGAGCTTCCGCATCAGCCCACACGACGTAGAGGGGGACTCGTGTCAGGCAGAACCTTCCAGAAGAAGACCGACACTCCCCAGCTGGACATGAATCTGCCTCATTGTACACGCAATCGTGTTAAACTGTGTCCAGAGACTTCATGTCACTAATGTGTGTCTCTTACACACTAAGCTCTGCAAATGCCTCCAAACAGGAGTGTCCATGGATTGATTTTAAAGACACCCACCCCCCCGCGCCGCTTAAATTGGGCACGCCAGCCGTCCAACAGTGAATCCCCCCCAGCTGGCCCCTCCCCCCAGTTGTCGTGGCATTAGTCGACTGACAAAAACAACACGTGCAGCCGTTGTCCTGGTAGTGGGGGGGGGGGGGGTGGACCGGCCCCCTACAGAGGGCCCTTTGTCCTGTGTTTTTTTTTTTTTTTAGGCCGCAGATTAATACGCCGGCAGCATAAAGACGACGGGGCGGCTTTCTGAGTCACGGCCTCCCCAGCCCCTCAGCTCACCTGCAGCCTGGCCACTCTGCCGAATAGCGGCCCCCACCTACAGCCTGAGGACAAGCACATGCCCCACCTGCCGGGGGGGGGGGGGTTCCAACGAGTGTGGTGACATTTCTGCAGTCACTTGGGATCTCCCCCCCCCCCCCTTGGGATTTACCCAGCGAGGCCCCAAGGTCTTCAATATACATCACCACCTGGCAAACATACAAGAAATAAGATATTTCCAAGGTAGGGAATCCCCGGCGCAGTCAGCGGCGGCTGACAATGGATCCGTTGTGATGCTCCTCAGCCTCACCTCCCGAAATCACCTGCGAAGTCGCCGCACGCCTCTGGCGGACAGTGGGCGCTGTTCAACACCTTAGAATTATATTCCCAGCTGTGAGCCTCACAACAGACAGTACATAAGGAGGTAGGTGTGTGAGTCTCGCCTTCCTTAAGTACTTCTGGAATAGGCACCGGCTAAAGGCCTTAAAATTTTTATTTTATAAAATATATTTTACTTAATTTTGTTGAGGAAGGAGATGGAAGCCCCTCACCCCCCCTCTTTGATCCCAGCAAAACCAGATACAACACTTCAGTATAGATCAACGTAGTCAGCTGGAGGACAGGCTACAGAGAGGTACTGGGGGGGGGGGGGGGGGGGGCACCAGCTGGCTTATGCACTTGTTCCTGCTTGTGTGGAGCCCCCAACATTTGGCCCCTTTGCCTTGAAACGAGCACCCCCGCCCCCCAAATCCAGAGCCAAAGCTGCAGCGTGTCTCCACTGGGCACAGCTGCTCTCTCTGATTCAGAAAGCAGGCAGTGTTCGGTAAATTTAGAGCGCTGTCTTCGACCCACCCCCCCCCCTCCAGACAAAACCCTGCCGTAAATTTGGGATGTTTTCACACCAGGCCTGGATGGGAGAGCGAGCCCTGGGGGATTGGTATGGACGTCACTGTATATCAGGCCATCTCCCACTGCACGAGGTGACAACTGCCAGTTTACTTTAGGCCCACAGTGGCTCCTCAGCCTCTCTGCTGCTTGGCGTGCACCGGGACGGGGGGTGAGGGGGGGGTAATGATCACTGTTGGGACAAGCTGTTGCACCTTTGGCAGAGTGTCCATCTGCATCAGCAGGTGCTGACCGTGTGTGGAGCCGTCCAGGTACATCAACAAGTGGAGAGGTCACTTTAAATGTTCTGCTAGCAAAGTTAAGAGGAAATAACGAATATTTACCATTTTATATTATTGTGATACCTTACAGTGAGCTGTGCTTTTCAATAATACACTGCTGTTTTACATTTTGCTGATGTTTTTATTAAGAGCAACATTTTCGTTTTGAGAGGCCAGACACTGGCCACAACTAAATGTTGATTGGCTCTCAGAGTGGCACCTCCCCTGTCAATCACCAATTCAAAACATATGATTGGCTCATGCTCTGTATGGGTTCTATATGCCTCCCACATTTTTGCCCAGATTGGTGAGGATGTGAGTTTGAGATGTAGGATCAGATCAGAGTGCCACTTCCTCTGTAAAGGCCAAATCAACCAGTAGAGATGCTGGCTAGGAGAGGCCCCGCCCCCTAGTGTGAGACGACCAGGCGAGACCCCATCTACAGGCAAGCCAAACGCGAATCACTACTCAAAGGTGTAGGGATTGTTTCGAGTCCAAATCGTTCCGGGCTAACGGTCTGTTATGTTACACCCAGAAACCATCCGGAACAAATACGGCACGTGCTTGTGTATGCCAGCATCTATGTGTGTTGGTTCAGGTTAGGCGTAGGGTTTACATAGCAGGAGTTACATACCGTCTCATATAATACAACCGTTCTCTCCCCATCAATAGGGCAGTCTCTGCGATGACCATCGGGGGGGTTTGGGAGGGGAGTCAGCTGCCACATTCTCACTCGCTAGGATTTTTACAAGGCAGGATTTTCATTGAGAGAAATCGTTGCTTTTAATTTGTCATTGGTTATCGTATGAATCATAAGTATAGCCGGTCTCTCTCTATTTCCATCTTCGCCAGTAGGACAAGAGACCACAGATCCAAAAATGGCCTCTTGTAGAAAAGCGTGAGAGCGTTGGTATAATAACCCCAGGCGTTCCCTGAGCTAATGCCTGAACACTGTCAGGGAGTGACCCTGAGTAAAACCTAAACACTGTCAGGAACCGGCCCTGAGCTAATACCTGAACACTGTCAGGAACAGACCCTGAGCTAATGCCTGAATACTGTCAGGGAGTGACCCTGAGCTAATGCCTGAACACTGTCAGGGAGTGACCCTGAGATAATACCTGAACATTGTCAGGAACGGACCCTGAGCTAATACCTGAACACTCTCAGGAACAGACCCTGAGCTAATGCCTGAACACTGTCAGGGAGTGACCCTGAGCTAAAACCTAAACACTGTCAGGGAGTGACCCTGAGATAATTCCTGAACATTGTCAGGAATATTCCCTGAGCTAATGCCTGAACACTGTCAAGAAGTGACCCTGAGCTAAAACCTAAACACTGTCAGGAACCGGGCCTGAGAAAATGCCTGAACACTGTCAGGAACTGATTCTGAGCTAATGCCTGAACACTGTCAGGAACTGACTCTGAGCTCCTGCTTGAACACTGTCAGGAATATTCCCTGAGCTAATGCCTGAACACTGTCAGTACCTGACCATGAGCTAATGTCTAAACACTGAACACTGCCAGTACATATAACATCAACAGAAACATCACATTGTGCTCTGAAATGAAATTCACTGCATGCCTTAAATGTGCTGTTATATATGATTTAAGGTTAGCATTAGCATTAGCATTGGGGTCCCATCGATGTAAACATGGAAAGTTAAATAAAAAGATGTTGACTAGGAGGTGGGAGGGGGCCCAGGTTTAACTCCTTTAATTTTGCAGCGTAGCAAATGTAAGACATCTGAGCAGAACGTCTATTAATCAATGCTGGAGAGCTATTCTGCTTCCTCAAAATAAGTTCATATTTCACAGTTTTTTCCTGCACTTCATTTTACAGACACTCTGCAGCGTAAACAGGTAGGTGGCGAGGGGGAGATTTTAAGGGCGCCACTATGTCATGAGGCCGAAGTGAGGGTCCCGTCACCAGCAGGCAGTTACCGGCATTTTCCAAGCCCTCAATCGGCGTAATAAATCAAGTCTCACGGCTAATTTTAGCCGACACCCGATCCAGCGCGATAAGTTATGGGTCTAATGGGGCTGTTTAATAAGGGCTGCCGCTTAGGATAAGCTGTAACGACCCAGAATGCCACAGAAGCAGAGGTGAGCTTTGGGGTGCGAGGCGAGGATAGGACTCTGTAATGTCTGGCACAGTACCTGCAAATAGCTAGAAATCATCCTGAAGCAACTTTTTCATTGGCTGAGACATGGCTGTACAAAGACAAAGTGGGCCCCTAGAAAATTTCATTAAATGTCCCCCCCAGCTAGGCTGATGGTAAAATTTAGCAAGCGGGCCCCTCCTAGTGTTTGGGCCCCTGAAAGTCTTCATGTTAAGGGGCCCCCTAAAAGGGCAGTGATATTCAATCCATGGGGGTCTTTTGCCCCAGTGGGTAGGATGGTATCTGGGGCAAACGTGTGAAAATGTATTACGGCTTCTCCAGACTGATGGTCGCTGTGTGGCACTTGCTGACCTCTGTGACATCTCCACCCGAATGGTCCAGCGATCCACGGCACGTGAGCATGGGCGCCCCATACACGCTGCCCCCCAGAGGCGGCTGCCTGCTACGCATGCCGACACTGGTGCCACCCTCAGTGCTGAGCCTCTCTCCGCGTGCCAACACATGGGCTGGATTACGCAGCGACATGAATAATAATTTTCATATTTCACAGAGAGGAAATATGTGACTGGAGCAGCAATAAATAGCCTCCCTTGGATTATTGGCTGTAGTTCTTACTATCTGCTTCCAGAGGCCTGCTAGCTGTTAGCTATTTGCTAAGCAGATTCTTTTATCCTGGATGTTTTTGACACTCAGATTAAGTGGCTGGTTCATGGCTGCTACACCAGCCGCCCCTTTTGGGACAGTTATTAACCACCCGGATCCAACATCAGCTGCTTGACCCCCACAATACACAGTGCCCCATTTCAGTGTGTGCACATTACACAGTGCCGCATTTCAGTGTGTGCACATTACACAGTGCCCCATTTCAGTGTGTGCACATTACACAGTGCCCCATTTCAGTGTGTGCACATTACACAGTGCCCCATTTCAGTGTGTGCACATTACACAGTGCCCCATTTCAGTGTGTGCACATTACACAGTGCCCCATTTCAGTGTGTGCACAATACACAGTTCCCCATTTCAGTGTGTGCACATTACACAGTGCCCCATTTCAGTGTGTGCACATTACACAGTGCCCCATTTCAGTGTGTGCGCATTACACAGTGCCCCATTTCAGTGTGTGCGCATTACACAGTGCCCCATTTCAGTGTGTGCGCATTACACAGTGCCCCATTTCAGTGTGTGCGCATTACACAGTGCCCCATTTCAGTGTGTGCGCATTACACAGTGCCCCATTTCAGTGTGTGCGCATTACACAGTGCCCCATTTCAGTGTGTGCGCATTACACAGTGCCCCATTTCAGTGTGTGCGCATTACACAGTGCCCCATTTCAGTGTGTGCGCATTACACAGTGCCCCATTTCAGTGTGTGCGCATTACACAGTGCCCCATTTCAGTGTGTGCGCATTACACAGTGCCCCATTTCAGTGTGTGCGCATTACACAGTGCCCCATTTCAGTGTGTGCGCATTACACAGTGCCCCATTTCAGTGTGTGCGCATTACACAGTGCCCCATTTCAGTGTGTGCACATTACACAGTGCCCCATTTCAGTGTGTGCCCATTACACAGTGCCCCATTTCAGTGTGTGCACATTACACAGTGCCCCATTTCAGTGTGTGCGCATTACACAGTGCCCCATTTCAGTGTGTGCACATTACACAGTGCCCCATTTCAGTGTGTGCGCATTACACAGTGCCCCATTTCAGTGTGTGCGCATTACACAGTGCCCCATTTCAGTGTGTGCGCATTACACAGTGCCCCATTTCAGTGTGTGCGCATTACACAGTGCCCCATTTCAGTGTGTGCGCATTACACAGTGCCCCATTTCAGTGTGTGCGCATTACACAGTGCCCCATTTCAGTGTGTGCGCATTACACAGTGCCCCATTTCAGTGTGTGCACATTACACCATCATGCCCTAACCGTCATGTTTTCTGCTGTGATGAGAAATGAGAAAATCTGTCCTTAATGTTGAGGGAGAGATGCCTGCCTCAAAGACAGTACAACACTGCCACTCTGGCTGCTGTCGGTACTGCAGCAGGAGCTGCTTCACGGAACCATGTCCCTCCATGTCAAAGCAATAGAAGAAAATGTAAACCCTCACATACATTGAAGACTTTTATATTTCATGTATATATACATGCAATATGTAACGTGAAAGTTATAGATCTGCAGTAAGCATGTCTGCAGTTAAACTTGAGTGTGCGGTGTTACTGTGGGGAAATGGCTCTCAGATCAGGTATAAAACAGCTTGATGGCACTAGTGATGCCACCGTCACCATGAATGATGACAGCAGGGGGACGGGGGGCGTGAACCAGGCACCAATGGCCCCTGAATCTAATCTCAGTGTTTCATTGTGGAAAACACAGATTCAGTATGTATAACTGGGGCATTATATAAGCCAGGTGTGCTGTTAGGGCTTAGAGAATCATCTCCATGTGTCCATATATGACTTGGATTCCATCATGCAGGGGCTGTTGAGTAGCTTAGTGGGTTAGGACACTCTGCCTGAAGGTTGCTGGTTCAAATCCCCTGGTTGGCAGAGTGATGTTGCTGTCGGGCCCTTAACTCCCTGTTGTGGCAGGTACTATCTGACCCTGCTTCTGTTGTATATTTCTTTGTATAAATGTGTTTGCTGAATGAATTAAATGGAAATGGGGAAGCCAATGAGCTGGGGGGGGGGGATGCCAGGGAGCTGGGGGGGATGCCAATGAGCTGGGGGGGGGGGGGATGCCAGGGAGCTGGGGGGGAAGCCAATGAGCTGGGGGGGGGAGCCAATGAGCTGGGGGGGGGAGCCAATGAGCTGGGGGGGAAGCCAGGGAGCTGGGGGGGGATGCCAGGGACCTGGGGGGGATGCCAGGGAGCTGGGGGGGGAGCCAATGAGCTGGGGGGGGGAGCCAATGAGCTGGGGGGGAAGCCAGGGAGCTGGGGGGGGATGCCAGGGACCTGGGGGGGATGCCAGGGAGCTGGGAGGGGAAGCCAATGAGCTGGGGGGGGGATGCCAGGGAGCTGGGGGGGGGGGATGCCAATGAGCTGGGGGGGATGCTAGGGAGCTGGGGGGGATGCCAGGGAGGATGATGTTAAACCCAGCAGGACCCCACAAGGGGAAATTTTATAGTGTCTACTGTATATGCGTGTGTGTGTGTGTGTGTGTGTGTGTTTGTGTGTGTCTGTGTCTGTGTGTGTCTGTGTGTGTGTGTGTCTGTGTGTGTCTGTGTGTGTGTGTGTCTGTGTGTGTGTGTGTGTCTGTGTGTGTGTGTCTGTGTGTGTCTGTGTGTGTGTGTGTGTGTGTCTGTGTGTGTGTGTGTGTGTGTCTGTGTGTGTGTCTGTGTGTGTGTGTGTGTGTGTCTGTGTGTGTATTTGCCCTCATACATACACACAATAACAAAAGAGGCTCCTCCAGCTCACAGTCCCTCCACCGTCGCCTCTGAAAATAAACTCTCCCGCACAGTGAGTGAGCAGGCGGTCCTACCCCAGGGAGAACCCAGTCCACGCCTGGGGGGGGGGGGCTCATCTGGGCTGAGCAGGGAAGTGGCGGCCCCCACCGTCAGGGACCCAGGCGCCGGGGAGTTAAAACGGGTCAGTGTGCGAGAAGTCCAGCCCACCTCCAGGCACAAAAACACCTCTCAGAGAGCACGGTGGGGTGGGGCGGCGGGGCAGGGCGGGGCGGGGCGGGGGGCTACAGATAATTATAAAGGAACAATATTACTCATTCTGTCACAGACACACAGATTTATGAAGGGGGGTAGAGGCTGGGGCTTTGACTCAGCCATGTCATAAGTATGAACCACAGGAGCTACATAATGATCTTCTTGGTAATTATGGAGTGGCAGTGATGACTTTAGTTACCCCCCCCCCCTCCCGCACCCCCCACCCCATGTCATTCTTTAGATGAGTGACAGTCTTGATCCTCTGGTAAGACGCCTGTCCTTTGTGCTCATGATTTCTTGGGTTAGATTGTGATCAGACTTGGGCCCGACAGCAGACTCCGGGTCACGTAAACCGGCCTGGGGTGGGCACCCGTGGCTCTGTCCCCCAGGTAGAGGAGTTGCGAAACCTAGCAAGGCGCCCACTTAGTGGCGGCGGTGTGGCGACACGCCTTCCTCTGCGCAGCCCCTACTCTGCTGTGCTTGGGCCGTGGCCAGAGCAGAGCATTAATTCATGCTAAAAACAACCTGCACAAACAATACCTCAGCAGAGGATTGTGCCAGACAGAACCTTTAGCTGGGAACACTGGAGAATTCACAACACTGGTTACTGTTACCTTACAGGACCCTAAAGGACCTTAAAGGAACGTATTGTTGTCTGGGCATTTTCTCACTGCCGGGATGGTATCAGCGTACTTGGCTTGTCCCGTTTCCGCATGGATACCAAAAGCCCATTGAGCAAGGTCCCATCTGAAGTTTCGATCTTTTATTTACACACAACATCCGAACCGTACCATCAGTTTAAACTATCATCTCTCTTTTTTAGAAAATGTCTCCATTGTCCTTCAGTGATGAATGAGAAGATTAATTGCTTTTTCTTATAAAAAATGGTGACCTCGCTCTGGATAAGCAATTTGAAGATTGGTGGATGGATCTCTTGCAGAAAACAAAACAACTAGACTTTATTAAGATTGCTAAGGCACCCTCCGGATAAACTTTTCGTCGACCTTGGGAATGTTACATTAGGTCACTTTATCAGTGATGCCTCGAAACCCACAATGGTGGCTGTTTTGTGTGTCTCTGGCTTCCTGCTCTCCTGTCAGTACTGGCCCCATTAGCTCTGATTACAGATTAGCTCTGTTCTCACACTTTTGTGTAACTGGATCCCATTGAGGTCCCCATGGTGATCCCTGTGACATCAGCGACGGCGACAGGCTAAAAATAGAGCACCTTTGCTGCGATGTCTGGCGACCTCGGGCCTGGCCGCCATGATGTCATACCTGTTCAGGCATCAGAAGAGGTCAAGGAACATGGAAGCTATGTAGGAGTTCCAGGAAACCTGGGCTTCAGGAAAACAAGGCCCTTCAGCAAAGAAGCTGGAAGCTGTCAGTCTGAAGCCTTGAGTTTAGACTCCTTGGTGAATCTCCCTGTGTGACGTAGCCTCGTAGGTTGTGGTATGGCAGCCTTTTCAATACAAAGTGCTCTGTTTCGTCAGCTGTGCAAGTAGGCAGTAGCTGGTCTACAGCCATTCGGGAGTTAGAAGTTCCGTAAGAACTTGCCCGTGTTATTTGCCGGACAAATGAGATGTGTGCGATGTTCAGAGTTTCCTTTCTGCAAGATCATAAATGTTTCACTCAGTTATTTATTCTCCCCAGAGAGACAAATTTCCAAGGATGGTCACCTTTCTTATTTTCTTCTCCTATGCGCTTTCGAACAAGAAAATGAACAAAGTACTTCTTCAGAATGCACTTCCAAGTGTTCAAGCAGCACTGCCCAGTGTCCACCCCCACCCCGTCCCCTGGAGTTAAGTCCTGCCAGGTGCCATGACAATATCACCTCATCTGCCGCACACACAGCCAGCCTGGGGAGGGATTTATAATTTTTTTTTATGAGATGTGACCATGGAGCAGGTAGAGACATAGCGCCAACCGACAAGTGCCAGCACGGGGAGGCCGGAATCGCACCGGAAAACCATGAGAACAAAACACAGTCTGTCATCCAGGCACCAACAGATGTATAAATAAAGCTGAGATAGGCACACCTCCGCCCTTAGGCTGCGCACTACGAAGACCTCATCGCATTAATCCACTGCTTCATTGCTTCATTGCCCCTGTACATTTGGCCTTCCTCGGGGTGTGTTTACTGCACTCAGACCACAGAGCTACCAGTAATACACTAGATGGGCATCAGTAGTGTCTCCATGGTGTCTTTCAGAGCAGATCCTCACTTTGGTAGTCATGAAAAGGTCAAGGGAAGACTATTGGGGAAATGACATTCCTCACAAATGGACACTTCTTGAACAGTGTCTCCCAACCTGGCCCTCGGGGACTCACATGTTTTTGCTCCCTCCCAGTACCCTGCTAGACAGTCCACATTTTTGCTCTCCCCCATCTCCCAGTAGGAGCAAAAATTACAACTGTCTGCGAATCCTGAGACCTGGATTGGGAAACACTTTTCTGCTGACTTCCACTATGCGTGATGCTTGTATGAAGAGAATCTAAGGCTGGATTCGATTAATAATCGTCCCTGGACTTTAGGGGGCGATCCCCCAGGGCCCCACGAGCAATAAATATTGCCAGTTCACATAGTCAGCGGCCCACTGGGAAAATGCCCAGAATCCCAGATGGCCAGTCCATCCCTGAGAGAGCCTTCTACTTCATTTTGTTGTCCATGCAAATGATGACAATAAAGTTGACTTTGACTTTTGTGCTTTCATATGACAGCTTTTCTCCTCATCCTTTCTCGTAGATGCCCATGATGAATCAGACAGAGTGATGAGGCCCCATGAGTCGAATAGCTGTTTCGACAAACACTACAGAACCGCTGTCTCTGTTCCAGCAGATTAAATGGTACATTTAGCTTTTCTCAGTTGCCACATCTCCAGAGAGTCCTTCGGTAATGAGGAAACATCCGTGTGTCTTTCATGTGGCCAAAGACCCATCCATCACCTCAAAGCGCTACCCCCACACTGCAATAGCACTATCTGCAGAGGATGTCGACAGCCACTGAAACAGCAAATCACCTGATTGCCAAAGAAGCTTTAACCATTCTCTGCTTAGCTTCTATGTTTGTAGTGCGTAATAATTGTTCGTTTAATTATTTTTTTTGTATTTTTTTTTTGCGATCAAATTCTTATTGAATAATTATTTGTTACACAGAACAAAACACAACACAACGCAACACCCTAAGTGAAAAGAGTGAAAGCAAAAGACCGACAACAGTACAGGTCACCGACAAACTCCGCCCTGGTGAGAGCACAGCCGAAAGAAATAACCAAGATAATAATAATAATAATAATAATAATAATAATAGAAATCTGGAAAATAAAAATAGATAAATTGTGTAATTCAAGAAATATAGCCTCAGGATACGACCCCCAGCCAGCCCTTGATTAGCTGTACGTCCTGAAGCCAACTTTGAATGGTAGGGCTGGAGGAATTATGCAGACAGTTCAAGCAGCAGCAAATTAAAGGAGGTGGACTGACTCCGCTTTAATTCTTATGCAAGTTGTACTTCTGTAGGATAAATTATTGCTTCAGAACTTCTGATATCTTATCCTGGGTGTTCCCTTTCATTGTGTTGCTAGGCAACCAGGAAAATGCTCCGCCCACCAATTCTCTCCAGGATGAGTGATTGTTACATAAATTAGCAAATCAATTAATGTTGTATTTTGCAGTGTAGCTTCAGTGTAAAAATCTATTTTAATTAGTTTAATATGTATCATCATCACAATGCAATACTGATGTAACAGAGCGTAACATGAGAAGTTGTTTTTATTCGTTCTTTTAAAGGTCCTAAAGTTTACTTTGGGAATTAGACACAGGTTGAGCATTCTTCCCATGGTAGGCCGGCAGTGATGATTGTAGAGCATTCTTTGCGTAGGTGAGAGAAAGTGGATGGTATGAAAGAAGATCAAAGGTATGCGAGGAGCAGACAGTCCTGAGAGAGAGAGAGAGATTGAGCGTGAGTCATAATTACAGAGCGAGATAAAAACAAATAGCTGCTGTGCCGTTTGAAAAAGAAAAAAAAGATTAATCTGTTGCCAAGACTTACTGATGGGCATTGTCTACGAGGAACATTCCCAGATTTCACGCTCAAAGGCTTACATCTTTCTCCTCTAAACACTAGTTTGCCTGTCACAGCTTAATCGTCCTTGAGCGCATGTCAGCAGATGAACAGTTTGTTTCCCAAGAAAAACAGCTTTCTGTTTTGCACCAACGGGACGCAATTTAATCGACCGTGACAGAGATCGTCTCCATCATAATCGGCTTGTCTCTCAGCCTCGAGGCTGGTTTTTGTTTTTACGGCGTTGTACCTAATAAATAATCACGTTCGCATTCTTCTGGTGAGAACCAGGGATGTCGTTAGTGTTTCATGACTGTAGTAATTAGTTAATTGTGTGTTTGTTTTCCCTGAGTGGCAGATGGTCACAGCACTCAAAGGAACCCCGCCCCCTTCAGGGGGTGTGGCATGGTGCTGCGCTCGGCGGTCCGAGGGCTGGAAACGATGATGGAAGGCCTGTAACCGCTGGGACTGAGTCAGACGTGTTAAGGCCGCCCACAGTGGGAAAACTGACAATGCTGTTACGGTCGGCTGACCATATGCAGGCGCTGTTGGGCAAGTTCCCTTGGGGGGTGTCAGGCCTGCTGGGTTACAGTCCCGCCAGCAGGTTCTCACCTGTGCGAGGCCAGGACTTCAACGTGTTGCAGATTACGGGGCATCGCTCACGTCGTCCGCTGACAGCCAGCCTTGTTGTGCTGTAAAAAGACAGCACGGCTCATCGGTACCACAATCTGAGTCTTTAACTAGACTGTCGCTATTTGTGTGATGTTCCTTGTTAGTTTCCCCATTGGACTTACCTGAAAAGTATTCTAACAAGAATATAGTCCTTTTTGCAGTGTTTTACAAGATACTGCTGCTTGAGGTTCGTTTAAAAAACAATAACAGCTGTAGTCAAAATAAGACGTCCACGCATTTAGGCCACAAAGCCTGCTCTGTCCAGCCAAGACGGAACACGCAGCAGTAATTAGCACAACAACGGCTATTTCCCTCCACATAAATCATCACGCAAAGCATCTTATTGGATTTTAATGATACATACATCTTCCTCTTTCCTTCAGCAGACCACAGATGAGTTCATTTCTTTGCTGAAAAAGCCGAATCATTGTGGCTTTTCTGTTTTCGACGTGTTTATTTTTAGAAGTCGGTGATGCGTGCTGGACCAGTCTGGTGTGTTTCTCCTGCGAACCTGACATCTCTGCCCGGCTCTGAGTTGATGGCATACTGAGTACCCGGGAGATTTAAAATAACGGTGCAGGAAACCCATCCAAGACCAAGCTAGGGTCTGCTCCAGTGTGGTTTTCACGGGACATGCTGGTCAACCAGAAGCTTCCTCTTCTAACTTCTTGTTATATATCTGCTATTCAGTCATTCCATTATAATGATTTTGTCTTTACTCTCATAGTGTCATCATTGTGCAATCTTTTATCTCATAGATATTATGCCGTAACGGGGTGGCACGGCTCATTGGTTTGACGGTTAGCTCCACCGTGTAGATACAGGAACACCCAAATTCAGCTGTCACAGTTTCTGAAAACTGTAGTAACACTTTGCTGGAAGCTCTAATCTATAATGCATTATATTTTCCTTCATAGTGCATTATAATGGTCAGTATTAAGGATGTTTTGTACTGCACTGTGAAGGTATCCATAGTGCATTATAGAGAAGATTTTCAGTATTCTTAATGCATAATAAACGTGCATATAAAGCTTTATGCCATTTTATAAATATTTATAGCCATGCTTATAATGCTTCTTGAATGCATCGTAATGTGTTATGAATGTGTTCACATATTTTGGATAGACATTCATAGAAAGTGTTACCAAGTCAATTTACACATTGGTGTAAAGTTGAAGGAAGACATAAGACTGCCACCTACAGTAAGGCTTAAGTTGCACTCGTTTCAGCAAATATCCTGTTGACAGAACCGAGATGTGAAAATTTCTGTAGCTGTTTGTGCCCTGATTGTCCTTGAGATGTATGTATGTCTGGATCATGTAATTCAAGTAGGATGTTGCAATGTGCAATGTGCAGCATGTTTATAGATGTCAGGGAGTGTTGTTACGTTTGACTGAATTCGTGATTAGAACAGGCACAGACTGGGCTTCATATGTGTAGTCGTATCGCCATGGATACAGATGCCAAACAAAGTGAAGTCTCACAACACTAACAGTGGTGTCATCCAACATTTTTTTGCTCAGTACTCAGGCTCATTGAACCACTCTGCAAGCTTTTGCACCAAGGATCATGTTTGTGTGGAATCTAATAAGGACCTAAATTGTTCTTGTGATTCTTTAAATATTAATCCCTTTCCATGCATGTCACACCACAATTTGTCAATCTGAGGTGTTTCAGTGTTTTGCTTATGCAACAGTAGAAATTATTTCAATAATCAGTTCAAGTTGTTTTTGACAGATTGAGCCCCTGTTTAAACCTAAAAACATTTTCCTACTATATTTTTTTCTGTATTTAAGGGGGCTATTTTTGTCTTTACTTACAGTAATGTGTTTACAGTGTATTATTCTGTAATTTTCCATTTCATAATGCAGTCGAATGCGTCAATGTTCTGCAAAGGAAAGGACCATTAGTCTAGAACTACAAATAAAACGTTCGATAATATTTTCCGAATAGTCTTCACAGTGGAACACGGCATCATAATAAAGAGAGTAAAGTTATAAAACGTTGCAATATGTAAAGCACAACATTTCTGCCTCCATGCATTTGTGCGCGTTGACCACATGGACGTGACCATTGACCACAAGGAGAAAGAATCGACCACTGAGATCAGAATAAATTCTTACTGTTACTATTGGCCTTTCGCATTAAGAAACGTCCTTAAATCTGCTCGTATGTATCACTATCTAAATGAGGCCATTCCATAGAAAAGTGTACTAGAAAATAAATGATGTTACCCTTGAAAGATGAAGGTGAAACTGCATCCAGTAGACCCTGTCGCTCACATCTGTAATGACAAGCTCCTGGCTACGAGTTGGCCATCTTGTTGAGTATACCTTTCTATTCACGAGGAGTCATCCATTCAATCATTCAAAAACATGAATACAGAGAATTTGCCAACTGCCAGGAAGCACTGCAATGGCGCTGACCCCAGAAACATGCTGTTCTCTGTTAGCATGGGGTACAGACACAAAAATATCAGGTTATAACCAACTCAATGACTGTCGGTACAATTGAGTTGGTTACGCTTTATTGGTGTGTGTTGTGGTTTTTTTCAGTCTCCATCCGGTGCAGAGCTGGGCCTTTATAATCGGCCCTGTTGTGGTTTTTTTCTTCTTCAGTTTTAGCGTTGGCTTAAAGGACCTTAATAGGCGTCTTGCCATCAACAGAGATGTAAAAAATGTTAAGAAAATGAAAGGGCCCTCAATGAGACTTGCGCTGCGTGTTTGATTTTCTGTCACTTGTGTGGCTGGAAGACAGATGAGCTTTTCATCGCTCTGTCCCTCAACGGCGTGGGGGCTGTGGAACTGGCCCGTGCTGGCTGAGCGGCACAGCCGGCCCCCACAGGGCTGTTTAGAGTGGATTAAATGGCCCCAGGCTGATCGCCAGTCCCGCTGACCTGGTGAGCCCCTAAAGCTGTATCCGGCACATTCCATTCTGAATGTCAGGACCCATTAAACGAAATAAAAAAAAACATGCTACAAGTAATTACCAAAAAAAAAATTATGGCAAATGTGAACGTAAACTGGTCTTTGTGCGTAATTTCATTGCTGTTTACCAAGCGTGCGGCACAGAATCGGATCCAACACGGGCCGGGTCATTTACGATTTAGGACACAGAGTTCTCCGCAGAGTGGCGGCCTGTTTATCATTCACATGTGTTGTTCATAACGCCTCTTATTTCCCAAATCAAGTTAGCAAACGGTTTAATGTCCTTCGGCGGTTCACGTCCCGTCGCTGCGGCCACGGGCGCCTCCCGCCGCTAATTTGCTGGCCCGTGTTCTTGTGGCCAAACAGCCGTGAAACTGTTTGTTGGCCATTCGATAAGTGCACCCCCGTTTCTGAAATTATGGGCTGGACTGATCTTGGCAATATGTCTGCTAAGATATATTTTCCCTGCTACTTGCAGCTTGCCCAAGGGCTTGTATCGGCTCTTTTCATGGCACCTAAATCCTAGTGTAAGTACTTTTTGCCTGCTTTTTTCTATTAATGATTTATTAGTAGTACTCCTAATTTATCTTTTTATTGGTTACTTCTTAGTATTAGTAACATTATTATGTATCGGGCTTCTGATTGGCTTAAGATAAGCCCGCCTTCTAAACCACGGACCAATAGCATTCCTTGGAACTGCTATCATTTCTGCTAAGATGTGTTCCCCACAGGCAAACTGGTGTCTTTCCATGCTTGGAGAGCTGCTGTCAAATGCCTGACTTCCAACTGCTTTATTGTTCAGCGCTGTCAGGAGACCTCTTGCCCTAAGCTATTAGTCATCCTGACAAGGCTGATTTGTTTGCTGCTCTTACTGGGCATGACTGCTGGCATGTATGTCCTCCCTGGGCGGGACCTCCTCATGGTGCCAAGCCCCCGTGCTTCTCAGAAACCACTCCCAATGCTACAGCTACATTATTGTTCAAATATATGGAAAAATAAAGGCTATGACTGGAAGCTTTATTTTTGGGCTGTATTTGGATGTGGTGTGAGTATAGTAATCCATCCATCCATCCATCTTTTGAACGCTTAGCCTGGTTAGGGTCACTGGGGCCTGTCCCAGGCAGCACCGGGCACAGGGCTGAGGTCCACCCTGGGCAGAATGGTGAGTATAGTAATAATATTTTTCTATGGTTTACCCTGCCTTAAAACGATGACTAATTTTACTGTGCTGCTTTACTCCTTTTTGATATATCCATCTACCCAGCCTACTTCAGTGGCACCCTTATTCTACCCGAACTCGGACTTTCAATATCTCGCCTGTTTTTCTCCGCGCTCGGAGATCATGCAAGGACTTTATAAATATGCCTAATTAAAAACAGGTTATTGCTGTTACTAGATTGGATTTGTTGTTTTCCCGCTGGGCGAAAATGATTTGTGCAAACAGCCCCTAAGACCGGCCAGAACAACGCAGGGTTTTGGGTGAATCGAGTCACGTGACTCAGAGTAGATGATGGGATGAAATCTGTTTGTCACACGGGCTCGGACACACTCGCAAGCACTCACACCATGTGTTGGCCGATTTTAAGTCTCAGTAGTCCTTCAAAGAGCCCTGTAGTCGCAAATAGTATTTATTTCCGCATTCCCGTGAGTCATGGACAGAAGACAGGCTTACTGTCTGTGCTATCTTGGTACAAATAAAGTCATCGTTCTCAGAAAGCAGTCATCGTGTGGCAAAGGCCGACTTTTATCCTGCGTTATCTGTGGCATACATCATTAAAGGATCTGAAGCAGGATGGGGGCCATGAAAAACAAAGGGGGGTGGAAACTCGGAACATAAACTCTGACTGCCCCCCCCCCCCCCCAAAAAACAGCTATCAGGGGCCAGCATCATGGAAGACCCCGGAAGGTAGCTGAGCGTGGGCGCAGTTATCACTGACACATCGGCCTGACCTCTGTCTGCAGGAATGCGCACTGATCCATGCGCAGTTTAATGTACTGAGTAATGCATTTAACACACAAAGACACACAGAGCGTACGAAGGTATGATGGGGAGAATGAGGATTAAGGATAAAAGTGAGTATAGAAAGTGATGGATGAACATGTGCTTGTTCTCTGTGGTGGCAGGGTGGTTAGTACTCTTAGTTTGTGCCTTTTTGAACCAGGGTTCGAGTCTCCACCCTGGCTCCATGTGTGTGGAGTCTGTATGTTCATCCCGTGTCATCGTGGGGTTTCCCCCCACAGTCCAAAAACATGCTGGAGTGCACTGGAGTCACCAAACTGCCCGTGTGTGTGAATGATCTCTGTGCCCTGCGATGGGTTAGGGTTAGGGTTAGGGTTAGGGTAAGCCTGGATTCTTCCCTGCCTTATGCCCATAGCCTCAGGGAGAGGCTCTGGACCCCCCGGCGACTCTGAATAGGCCAAGTAGGTTCAGAACATGGATGGTGTTTGTTTACTGCTTTATAATTGTTTGTTACTGATAATGCGGCGATGATGAATAATGCAAAGTAATCATCAGCAGACCAGCCTTCTGTAGCCTTGTGAGAACTCAAATGCACATGAAATTCATCAGAATGTAAGATGATTTTAGTAGAATTGTTGGATCAATTGACTAGTATCGTCTGTTTATTTGATTGTTGGTGTTCCTTGGTGTCGCCGTTTAAGATTTATGTGTAAATGTACCTCCCTGACTTTGGGGGATTTGTTTGGATGAAGGGGCTAAACAGGAAGCAGGTATGTGCAGAGAACCCCCGATAAATTCTGCAATGAAGTTTTCAGGACTCAATCTGCCTCCATCCATTGAGGATTATCCATCCATCCATCCATCCATCCAACTTTTAGGTGAACCATCAATTTACATGAGTTTAAAAATCATAAACGTATTAAGGTAACTCTCATCCATCCATCCATCCATCCATCCAATCTTCTAACTGCTTATCATGATCAGGGTTGAGTATAACCTATTTTTGAGATGTTTAATACTTCAAGGCTATGATGCAATAGAAAATAGTTCATACTGATTACTTTGTTCAACATTTTTCCGCTTCCAGAAATAATAATAAAAAAAAAGGTTATTTATGGGCAAAATCTAATACTTTTAACAGTAGCACGATATTTCATGCTGCCGTTTCTCACACACGAAATGTGAGCGTAGCTAAAGAAAAATTGTAAGTCAGGAATCTGTGACCCGGGTAGAGAATCGGTGTGGCTATAGCTGAGCCGGTCCTCATATTTTCATTAGGTACCGCTCTGTACTGAGCTCCGTCTGTTTCCCCACTGAATGAAAAGCCAGCTGTGCGAAGCTAAGTCACCGACTTAATCTAGGAAGAGTCAGGTCCCGCACGGGCTGCTAAAGCTATTGCCTTCTCTGGTGCCATTTGCAGCGAAGGGTTTACACACAGAGAAACCATAAGAGAAGGTGATAAGTGGATTGAGGCTGGACCCAGACATAATATATGGCTAATTTATAACTCTCAGGTTTCCTAACCCTGCCTTGTGGCCGTCTGGAAGCGGCTGCCGGGCTGAATTAAAAACAAAAACTCAGAGGGTTAATCTGCAATCAGAGAGGGGAAGCGGCACGTCACCGTTTAGAAATGGCTGTCCCAGAGGTGCTTGATTTATACGTGTAGCTCAGAGCTCAAGTGCGTTACATAGATAGGGAAAATGATTTTTTTTTTTTTTAAAGGAATTTGAAGATGTGCTGGTTTTACTTTGTGCTCCAGCACTAAGTACCATGTCAAACTGATAGACGTCCTCCATTATTTGGTTAGCTGGACTCCGTAGCTCGTCAGCATGACTGTTTCGCTCAAGGGTACAACGGCGGCACCGTAAATGTGTAATGAGCGGGCGCACGGGACAGTTCCCGCCGGTCGCCATAGCTAGTAGCTGCCAGTTAACCTGCGAATTATGCCTCCCATTAAGTCACAAATCCTCACTGTTTACTCCATTATGTAATTTTTCTTGCTCTAAAAGCATTTCCCATATTTGGGGGGAAAAAAATCTTTTTTCCAGAACAAGGAAATCTCATTTGATATGTATTACATTATATTAATATATTACTTTGGTTCAGGATGTGGATACAGTACGTAGACTATAGCCCCCCGTAAGAGGGGGCAGTGATTCCTGAAGGTGTGCTTTACATTATTCTTTTTAAAAAAGCACCTTCTGATTTCAGGATGGGTCACCACTTGAGGTAAACCAGTGGCTTCCTTATAGAGTTGCTCGTGGGCCAGTGAGAGAGCCTTCCAGAAACTGGAGTGAGTGAGGATGGGTTATCAGTGAGAAGCAGCCTGTGACCCCACTATCCAGTGTTTCTGTGCTGGAGGACCAGCAGAAATGAGCTGGACGAGCCATTTGTGGGCAGTGTGCCGAGACTGCGCTCACTGATTTGATTTTTAAGTTACACTATTCCTGACATCAATCTCAGGACTGATATTTTGGCTATATAGACGCACACAGACATTACTGTGCAAAAATCAGAAAATGATGTTTAAATGATCTTCACGTCGGCGTATAACTGTGATATTACGTCTGTCAAAGTGTGCTAGCTTAATCATTTGAAAACTTTCCCAAAGTCACCCCAGCATTTGCAGCAAACGTCCAATACAGCAAAGTATTTTCTGGCTCGACTACATCGTTACCAACATGGTTGGCTAATAAACATCTCAGCAAGTTGTTTAATTAAGTTTATTAATTTATTGAGGAGGTTGTGAAATGTAACTAATACATGGAAAGGCTGAGAAGAGGTTTAGGAACTGAAAGTTCTGTTAGTTTTGTTTTATTGTCTTATTGTCTTACTGCTAATTTACATATGTCCTAATGTTTTTTCTGAGCAAATACACACTTGCTCCCCAGATATATGCATAAAAACATTCACCCTTTAAGTGTGTTTAACATCAGGGCCGTATCAAGGCTATGAGGCCCGAGAAATTCATCTAAGACTGCAGTGTAAGTATTACACTATTTCCGAGAGCAGCAATAATCATTTTGATAAACAGTTTCTGTGACAAAAGATCCAGAAAAACCTTGGAAAAAATACCAAGGACATGATCTCCGTGTCCCCAGTGGTTGATATGAGTATGTTTAACATCCATTTGTGACGGCTTCAGTTACAATTATTAGCATCTGAAGATTTACAATCATATTTAGCATTAATAAGGCAACATTACAGGATTTTAGTCACCCATGCAATGCGGAGCAAGTCCAGACTCGGAGCCAGTGAGCCATGGGACCTGACACTGCCACTGTACAGAGATGTCTGGGCGGGAGGCTTCACTGGCTGCCCTCGTGCTTTTTCTGATACAGGATTTAGCTGCTATCCTGTAAGCTCAGCCCAATTTGAGCCGCTACATACTAGGCCCAGTTATTGGCCTGGACATGGAGATCCAACGAGGGCTGTTTCACATGACTGTTGGACCCGTTAAAGTGGGCACAGTCTCAGCAATACACATGACATGCTATCAGAATTCAGCAACTGCTTCATTCACAGTTTGCCTGGTTTTTTTTTTGTTTATAAAAAGGCCAGTGCAAAGAACCACACATGGATGCATAAAAGCTGGCGGAACAACATAAAGGCTCGAGAAAGATCCGGACCAAGGACCGCATGCTTGGTAACTGCAGTGACGGCTGGCTCCCAAACTGCCAAGCGTGACGCGTTCACTGCTGCCACAGCAGCTTGGTAACTGCAGTGACGGCTGGCTCCCTAACTGCCAAGCGTGACGCGTTCACTGCTGCCACAGCAGCTTGGTAACTGCAGTGACGGCTGGCTCCCAAACTGCCAAGCGTGACGCGTTCACTGCTGCCACAGCAGCTTGGTAACTGCAGTGACGGCTGGCTCCTTAACTGCCAAGCGTGACGCGTTCACTGCAGCCACAGCAGCTTGGTAACTGCAGTGACGGCTGGCTCCCAAACTGCCAAGCGTGACGCGTTCACTGCTGCCACAGCAGCTTGGTAACTGCAGTGACGGCTGGCTCCCTAACTGCCAAGCGTGACGCGTTCACTGCAGCCACAGCAGCTTGGTAACTGCAGTGACGGCTGGCTCCCTAACTGCCAAGCGTGACGCGTTCACTGCAGCCACAGCAGCTTGGTAACTGCAGTGACGGCTGGCTCCCTAACTGCCAAGCGTGACGCGTTCACTGCTGCCACAGCAGCTTGGTAACTGCAGTGACGGCTGGCTCCCTAACTGCCAAGCGTGACGCGTTCACTGCTGCCACAGCAGCTTGGTAACTGCAGTGACGGCTGGCTCCCTAACTGCCAAGCGTGACGCGTTCACTGCTGCCACAGCAGCTTGGTAACTGCAGTGACGGCTGGCTCCCAAACTGCCAAGCGTGACGCGTTCACTGCTGCCACAGCAGCTTGGTAACTGCAGTGACGGCTGGCTCCCTAACTGCCAAGCGTGACGCGTTCACTGCTGCCACAGCAGCTTGGTAACTGCAGTGACGGCTGGCTCCCTAACTGCCAAGCGTGACGCGTTCACTGCTGCCACAGCAGCTTGGTAACTGCAGTGACGGCTGGCTCCCAAACTGCCAAGCGTGACGCGTTCACTGCTGCCACAGCATTTGCTTTGTAAATGTGTCCCAGATTCCTGAAATACGAGCAGAACGGCAAATATAAAGACTGATTACGCTTTTAATATTACTATCCTTCCATCCATCCATCCATCCATCCATCCATCTTCTATACCTGCTTGTCCTGTGCAGGGTTGTAAGGGTTTGGAGCCCATCGTGGAAACTACAGGCATAAAGTAACCCATCACAGGACACACACAACAGTATTATTATTAGTAGTATTATTACTATTATATTATCATTATTATTATTATTATTACTTCGTCATGTCTTTGGAGAGAAACCAGAGGCACTTGGAGGGGAAACAAATATACTGAAATGGTTGCTTTTCACGCTTGTTCTTTGTTTTGTTTTTCTGTTCTCCACTGATTCTTCCCTGGTACAGTATCGGTATTGTGTTGGTCAACAGAGGAGTTTACCAGCACCTATTAAAAACTGCTGTTTAAGGGGTCCGGCCCCTAATCACGGAGCGCAGGGCACATTCTTCTCTCTTTAATCGACAGAGACTGCCTCCTATTCTCCGGGGCTCTTATAAATCTGTGTACTTCTGGCAGCCGCGACAGCCTGCGCCTGAAAGGCGCCTGGATCTCGTACCAGTTCACCTTTGTGATTGCCCGCTCGTGTTTTCCAATAAACACCTGTTGACCCTCAAAGGAACCTGCAATTGATGGGATCCTTAACACAACACGAGTGTCGAATTTCACCTTCATTAAGAAATAATACGCCGAGAGGTTTTCAAAAGACTCTGTATTTTCCTCATCTTAACGTGTTATGGCATGTATGGGTGATGCACTTGCAAAATGATGGAATGAAAGATCATTCTACTGCGATTTGCCGCCCTGCCTAATCATATCCTCAACCATTATGACCTTCTGATGCACCACAGAAACAGAGGTGCATTATCCAAACATTCAGTGCCAGTTGGAGCCCCAAAGCAAAGCATGATAGGATATGTGAAAAGAAGCATTCTAGTGTACCTGTACTTGTGCAAATGCTAAACAAATTATCACTTCATTCTGAAGTTGCCTTGCTAATTCGGCGACCTAGGCGACCGCCTATGTCACCTAACGGATTGATTGTCATTGTTATCGTCCCATTGTTTTTTTCCAGTAACACTTAGCTTGAGGGGGCACAAATAATAGTTATTATTTATGCGTTAATTAACCACAAATTAAGTGTTAGTCACATACTGATTTCATGTTAATTCGTCATTAATTAATGAATCATAATGCATGTTAATTCTATAAACCATTGTGAACTACTGAAGGAACAAGCCATGAATACTGAAAAGTGAAATACTGATGTCATGTTTGTTGGTAGCGGCATGGTGGTGCATTGGTTAGCATTGATCCCCGCGTCACCCAGGGTGCCTTTCTGCCTGGAGTTTGCATGCTCTCCCCATGCATGCGTGGGTTTCCTTCCAAAGACATGCGGATTAGGTCGACCGGCTACACTAAATTGCCCATAGGTGTGACTGTGAGTGTGTGTGGCTGTTTGTCTGTGTTGGCCCTGTGGTGGACTGGTGACCTGCCCAGAGTGGACCCTGCCTCTCGCCCAAAGATTCTGGGATTGTCTCTGTCTTCCCCGTGACCCAGATGGATTGTGGTATAGATAATGGATGTTTGTTCATCATTAATGAATTGTGATGCATCTTATGTCAAGTAGTGACTATATTTGTTCATGATTTGTACTTCAGTAGTAACTGAGTTATTACTGAGTATTTGTGCCCCGTCAAGTATAGTGCTAACTTTCAGGGTAAAACATATTGTGGGACCAGAGGCATTATCTAGATGTGGGACACACTCACGGTTACTCCTGCCCCCTCCACTGGACAAAGTCACGCTCTCCTTGTCTATAGCTAAGCACTTAACCCTGTTTGCAACTTTGCATTCCGTCACAATGTTTCTTTTAATCTGTGACGCGCGCAGAGTGACAGTAAATAAACTACGTGATTGGACCGGTGACGTGTTTTATTTTTACACATCCCTTTTTTCATCCCTCTGAACAACCTCAGCTCATAGAACTTGTCCAGCTTGACGGCGGTAAAGAGTGACACCACAGAGATGCCCATGATGCTGGGGGCTGGACCGGCAAACTCAGGCACACTTTTAATTACTTATAATTATAATTTCACACCAGGACCTATGCATCTATGCTTCATGTAAAATGTATTTTCTCAACAAGCAGGAAATCTTTTCAACATGGATGAATCAACTGCAGAATGCAGACAAATCTGATTGTTATACTGTGCAATAGTTTATTTTAGCATGGAAGCATGTTTGTCTGTTTGTTTGCTTGTTTGTTCATTCTTTCACTTTTTTTTTTTTACAAGACAAAGACAAGCCGGTGTGTTCGGCAATGTTGGCTGTGGGAACATTTGCAAAGAGGAAGAACATGATTATACATTTATAGGGAAATGCAGTGGTACTCTACCATGTCTTTAACTGTTCGGATAGCTTATCCTGATGCTGTCCAGGTCTCACATCATACCTAACGCAACAGCATCTGCTGATCATCCTCAATAACACAGTCCCAGGAATATGGTCTCAATTTGCTGTCCCAGCACGACAGGATGAAATCACCATTGTGAGAAACCTGCTTAGTCTCTTGTAATGTGGAGGCTTCTGATCCTTTCTGCATATCGTTACTGAGAAGCATTTTATTTTAAGGGGTTTCACATGAGGCTGCACGGTAGCACAAAGGTTAGCGCTGTTTCAGCTCTCATCTAAGACCAGGGTTTGAGTCTCTGTCCCAGCTCTACATAGGGAGTTTGCATGTTCTCCCCGTGTCATCAAAACATGTCTAAAAACATGTGAACTGGAGTTACCAAATCGTCCATAGGTGTGAATGGTGAGTGTGCCCTGCGATGGCTTGGGGCCCCATCCTAGGTTATTCCCTACCTTATGCCTGTGGCTTCCAGTATAAGCTCCCGACCCCCACAATCCTGCATAGGACATATGGATATAGCAAATGAGTGGATAAGTTTCACTCCTTATCTACAATTTCATAATGCTCAAAAGCAATAAAATGCAGCCCTTAATAGCAGACATTCCAAAGTTTTGTAAGTGTTACAAGACCTACAGTGCAAAGGCTGGGGATTCAAATCCCAGGAGCACCCATGAAGTGTAACCCTTCCCTGTACTGTAATTCATTTCAGATAAGAGCACCATATATATATGCAGTGTACTGGTAGCCCTGTGTGTTCTTCGGAGGCACCCGTCCCTTAAAACAAGGGAGCTTTATCGTGATGGGGTCATGTTTTCTTTCACTGAACTGAATTAAAGGAGGGAGCGGGGTCCAGACCGCACCAGCGGGGCCCGCCGTGAGCCTCCCATCCTGGAGAAAGCGTTACCAAGACATGGGGAGGGGGATGACGCCAAGGGGAATATTTACACAAAAGACGTCGAGTCAACGATTCACGCTCGTCCTCCGAGGGTCTCCTCTCAGCGTTTAAATCAAAGCGAGTGCAATCTAGGACATATGAAATTATGTCATTTTGACTCGCTCTTGGTCACAGAGCCAAACTCTATTCGTCGTATTTTTTTTTCTGCCGGCGTTGACAGAGAGCAAGCGTTCCTGCTCCTTCGCCTCTTCCAGGGGAGCATGTCTCGCGGGCGGCTTTTCAGCGCCGGTCTCCTCGCGGAACTCCTGTCTGAAGCCCGTGTTCCTCGCAGTCGTCGATGCTAAAATAAAGTAAATATTCCGTTTCCTCTAGCAGCCAATCCAGGACCCTTTACTTGTGTCGTGTAAAACTGAACTCGATTACATTGCTCTACCTATTCCAAAAATCCCTGAGTTGCTTTACAGTTGCTCAGTCAAGAAATGCCTTCCATACTATATTCCTGTACTTTGGGCCGGCGTTGTTGGTCGTCAAGGTTCCACAGCGGCCGCCGAGCCAGACTGTGCCTCACAGTTCATCGACAGACCGCCAGCAGCTCTCTTCCACACTCTGGCAGCAGAATTGGACAGAAAAAGGGCCCAGTACAAGCAGCTTCCACCTTAAATTAATCAGAACCTCTTCACCTCCAAAATGGTTTAATCTAAATAAGATCAAATGGACTTAAAAGGAAGGAAGCAAGACGGAAGGAGTCATGTTTACCTAACAGAGGGGAATCGGCTTCCTAATCACTGCCTGTTTTCATGTGTGGAAGAGCTGCTTATTTGTGAAGTTAGCAAGCATTCAAGGCCAAGTAAGCACTGCAACCCTGGCACTGGGGTTGATTTTGGCCAGTGCACACTGGTCCCGTGAGGATCCCCCACCAGACACGCACGGCCGACCCCATTGGGCTGGAATCCCTCACTCATGTCTGGTTTTTGCCAGTGCACACGAGTCCCACAGGGCTCTTCCAGACTCGCTGCCTACCCGACTCCCAGCCTGCCCCACCAGCTGCACACGCACCCCCTCCACCGGACCGGCATTGTCATGGGGGGTCCACGAGGCCCCAGAAGACAGATCCTGCTCAACAAAAGCTGTGATAATTTAGTAACCTTGTGGATGGCCTTTTGCAGTCTCTGTGGACTCATTGGATAGAAGAGACCATATTACACATTTTAAAATGCATGTTTATTTAAAAAAAAAAAAAAAAAAGCATGTATCAGAAGCAGGGTTGGACTGGGATTAAAACTTGTCCCTGGACTTTGGCGTCCCTGAAAATACATTTTGCCCCAGCCCACATGCCCAGTATGCCAGATGGCCAGTCCAACCCTAATCAGTACACAGAGCTGCCCTCTAATAGGGGCGAATGGGGAAGACTCTCAGGGGTGCGGACACCAGGGGGTGTCCATGAGTGTGTGAGTGTGGATAACGGTAGCTTTGGTGGGGGGGGATGCATTCAATAGAATTTTTCAAGGGCCCGGCCACATATTTGTGCTGTTAGAACAAACAGCTTCATGGCTATAACAAAGCAAGTGCCTTTTTAAACTACTTTGAGGGACCAAGTTGCTGTTGCCTCACCTGTAGAATGGATACCCATCCATCAATCTTGATTACGAATCGGGGCGGTACTCTCACTGGAATGTCCATGCGGCCCCCGTCACTCGCAGAGTGAGATGGACCCGCTGAATACCTGCATGACAGACATGGCGACTGCTTTCAATTACAGCTGCGAGTCCAGCTGCGCGGCGCAGTCGGCCTCGATGACGGCTGGTAGAAAGGACCTCTCAGCTGCGCCAGAGACGAGGGGAGTGTTTTAATGATGCTCAATGAACCAATTATACGCTGCTGCAGATGTTCCATGCGACCGGTGCTCCGGGAGCGAGAGGCAGAGAAGAGAGAAGAGTATCAGTCAGAGAGATACAGCAGCACTGTGGCTCATGATCACACTGGCAGCTTGTTACGGTGGATGGTGATGCTTCTCCCTGTCCACAGAGCCACTGGCATCCACGCCCCTGCCGAAACAGAGAGGCTGGCGTCCACCCCAGACAGAATTATACTGCGGCCAGATGCAGTCTGAGCTGAAAGCCGGCCATAAAACCTGCGGTAATCAACGCTAACATTGACAGCGGGGTGTTATTCGGCGTTGCCCGGGAGACGGCTTCCCGCCTCACGTGCCGTGCCGTACCGCGAAAGACTTTCCTTGGTCTCCAGCCGGCCGGCCCTACAGAGAAACGTGCTCGTCGCTGGTTGATTAGTGAGACCTTTGAACACCTGCACGGATAAGTCCGAGGCTCCCTTTCAGCGTTCTCTCTCTCTCTGGCTCAACATTCGGAATCAAGCTGAACACTGCATGGTCAGTGATTCCCACGTGTCACCTTGGGAATTATTTTGAATTGTGTGTGTGTTTTAGTAATTATTACATTGTGGGGACCAGATTTCCCCACTATGTGATAAGAACCTGTAACTTTTTACCTTGTGGGGACATTTTTTCGGTTCCCCCAAGAAGAACCTTAGTTTTATAAAAATCTGGACGCAATCAGAAAACTTAGAATCCCAAAAGTCTTGTATTTAGTTTGTTTTTTTCTGGTTAAGGTTAGGGCTGGGTATGGATTAAGGTCGTCACTGCTGGATGAGTTTTCCCATATAGAAATGAATGGAGAGTCCCCATCAAGATATGAATACAAACAGCTTTAGTATAAGAATGTTGCTTAATCTCAGCTATTATGTTCTCCATCCAGCTGTGTGCTTTCATTGATAAGCACCTCAAATATATACACTACTTATAGAAGACATGTGTGGCAGGAGGGAGGCAAGTAGTGTTGAGACGACGAAGTAACCAAATGCAGGTTAACTGCCTGTGGTCCCTGGGCATCTACATAGCATGACATCTGCCTGTCCCTATGGGGATTGTGCCCCCTCTTGTGGCCACAGAGTGTGCTGACAACCTTTCAAAAGTGTCGGCCTCAGTGTTGCTGAAGAGAATCGCGGTTTTCTGTATTTTAGTTCTGTCCACTTACATTTACCTCAAACTTTTATATAAAAAGTATATTATTGGAATAAATGTATCTTCACAGAAGAGGAATGACTAAGAATTGCCTCTTTAAGGAAAGACACTGAAGGAAGAATGAATCATGCTGCTCCATAAGAACAATATCTATTTTGAAACTGGAATCACAAGGGAGATTTTTAGGATTGGCTCTAAAATTGTGTTTTCTTCTTAATTTTCCAGAAAATCCAAAGTTTATTTTGGAGATATTAAACAATTTTCGATAAGGTTTGAACCAAAGTCTCCATTAAGACGCTGTGTCTGTAATTGAAAGGTTGTTGGTTCACATCCCTGGGTTGGAAGAGTGACATCACCATTAGGCCCCTGACCCCTACCCAGTATCTCCAGGGACGAAGTGACAGATCTTCCTGTCACTTTGTTGCATAAAATGTGCATTGATTTAGATAAAAACATCTGTCAAATAAATAAAATGGTAAAGCAAATAATAAAGTTATAAGACTGTAGGTTAATGGACAGACTCCTGCAGAGAGTGCAGTGTCCAAAGGTGTGCTGCGTAACCCAAACACTGTCCCATTGACTTGGTTATTGACTATTTGTTATCAGGCAGCTGTGTTTCGCTGTGGCTGGTGCCGACTGCCTGTCACTGTCCACCTGGACCATCCATGCATGAGTCTCGACACACCAATGAGCGTTGCGATGCAGCTGGGTCTTCCCTGTGAGCGTGATGCGGTTCAGCTCGGTGCTGCGGTGGGGCTGTCACTCTGCGTTCAGCTGTTGGCTGAGTTGTAGCGTATGGCCCACTGCCAGCCTGCATTCAGTAAAACAGAGCACATATGAAACCCCTTCAGTGCGTTCCTTTCAAGGAGCAGGTGAAGAACAAAACAAGCCAGCGAACGCACCCGCCTTGTGCCAAACAGACAAGAATTTTACCACCAGAATACCCACAGAAGAACAATGGTGAGTCTGACTGGTCACAGGCGTGTGTGTGTGTGTGCGCGTGTGTGTGTGTGTGTTGCGGGAGGGTGTTGCGGGGGCACAAAAAACTGTGCACCACCCTCTGTGGTCTTTACACTCATTTCAATTTAATTGCAGTGTGGGGGGATTATTAATTACCCAATCAAATAATCGCTCGGTGAGTCTGACAGGAGTCCTGAGTGGAAACTGAAGCGGAGAGTACGGAGACGTGAATTAATTGGACGGTTACGTTTCAGGCATTTTATTTTGAATGAAAACAATCCTGAAGCAGGGGAGCGTCCTGGTCTCTGGCTGCCAGGCCCCCGCGTCACTGGCAGACCAATTTCACCTCATTACCTCTTGGGTATTAATATAGACTTCTTTCCATGAGCTGAGTTCTCTCAGCAGGCACTCCTAAAACACCTACAATTAACCCCTTGTGAATAGCGTCCGTGTTCACCCCTGAGGTGTTGTCTGGAGCCGTCTGGCTGCCCCCACCCTCACAGACACACCTCCTCTCATTTTCTCATGTTCATTAGGTCGTAATATATCACGCGTCTTGTTTTCCTTACACTGCAATTTATGGGGTGCGTGCCGAACCCCAGGACGTGCGTGATGAGCGGCAGGGACCGTGCCACCACAGAGCCACACATGTCGTGTTCCTGCCGGGGGGATTCTCGACCATGAGGCGCCATCTTGAAGTTGCCCCGATATGGGGAATCCCTCCTGCACATGCTTGCCGGACAGTCCACGTGGGAGGGAGCAAAAATGTGGACTGTCTGCCAGGGAGCTGGGAGGGAGCAAAAACATGGACTGTTAGAACTCTATGCTCCGAGTTCCCACTTCACTACTGTTTGGTCTGAGCAAATAAAAGCTGCTTATCTGATCTGGAACTTTCTGCATGTATTACATAATTCTGATTAATTACATAACTCTGGGACTAGGATTTGTGTTTTAAATACAATTTCACTTTACATGGTAACCTAAAGCATATCTTCAAATCATAAAGCAAAAATTAAACATAATCTGTAACCTGAAAACTGACTTTAATGAGATTGCACTTTACTGGCAAAGATTTTTTTTAATTTACATTCAGCATCCATTAACAGGAAAATAAATAAATGTTTTAACCAATAACAGGCAGACACTAATAAAGCTTTTTTAAGGTCAGCTGACTTACGTAAGGCTACAAAACCTTAGCCTTAGCAAACTTTTTACATAAAGAAAAACCAAGGTAAGAGGATGTGGGGAAACATGGTCTGTGTTTGACGCACACGGTAAAGTGCTGTCCAAAACGGTACTGTATACATAGGGCTGTGTGGATATACATTTAAGTACATAATGCATCACTAGCCTTTGCAGCCAGGCTTTTACAGTCATGATATGAGCTTCTCTTTTGTTTTTGCTTTAAGGGATGTTTTATATAATAAAATTCACAATAATCAGGGTCTCAACTGAGCTGCTGCCTTGTAAAAATAACTGTTTAGTTCAGGGGTGTCAAACACCAGTCCTGGGGGGTCAGAGCCCTGTGTAGCTTAGTTCTTTCCCTGATCCACCACAAATGATTCAGCTCAAAAGCTGCGTTGTAATTTCCACAAGGAGTTGAATCAGGTGTGTTAAATGAGGGTAAATCAAAAACTGTGCAGGGCTCCGGCCCCCCAGGACTGGTGTTTGACATCCCTGGTTTAGATTATAATGATATATTTTCAAAACATTGTATAAGCTTTGTACATATAATCATTAATAATGTGTGAAAGTCGAACTATTGTCACAGAATCAGTTCAGGCTGAAATCAGAAACCGTCATTTGCCAGGGCGAAATTTATAGTGGGTAAAATGAGCCTGTAACCATTTTACTTCAATCAAATATAAAATACTTAGAAACCAAAGGATGCAAATAACTTACTTTTCTGCATATTAGTAAGAAATATATTTCTGATATATTGTGATATATTGTGATTATCCCGAAAAATATAAAAGGCTTGACAGACTTTTTGCGCAACAAAGTAGGCAAAACATTAATTGAACTCACTTTTAAATTCACCTTTACATTTATTTTTATTTTTTTATGATCTCTACCTTTATTCTAAAACCAATCAGGTCTGCACATAATAATATAAAGAAGATAATAAGTTCTACTACCTCTTTCCTAAATCGAGTTAAATTTGATGAGAGCATTGTTCATAAAACCAAGTTGTGGTAAAAGTTTTACAGCTGGGCTTCACGGTCAGAGCCCGGGCAGCACCGAGGTAAACTGCATGCCTGATGCATTGTTGAAATGAACTGAAAAAAAGTGCAGAGGTGATGGTCAGGGTAATTATGTCATATGTATTGCACCCTTCCACATGATATAATATTTATGTCAGAATTCTAGATACAGCCATGCCACAGGATATTGCGCGTTTAATTTGATTCGTTGATCCCAAACAAAGTATACAGTGAAGCAAGTCAGCCAAGAAAAGATAACTGCAACCTAAAAACAAAAGGCATAGGAACAGCCATAAAACGCTCCCAGCTGAATAATCAAACGCTTCAGCCTTGTGAATTGAATAACACTAGGCTGTTCCTTCGGTAAAGATTGGCTTTATTTCCAGAGTTAACTATAGTAATAGACTGTACAAGGCATCGTTGGACAGAGCACACTCAGGACACTCATTAAACAAGACTTAACTTGCAACAGAGGGATTTTACATTTAAGAAACACACCAATGGTGAACTTCAGTGTTCATGGGGCCCAACTTTTTATAATAAGCATATTCAGGTCAATATATTCCCCACAGACCAGTGAGTGATCGATGTGTGAAAGTGCGATGATTAAGATAGTTCATCTGTATCTATACCAGTAATATGTCATAACTATCTTCGACCGTTTGCTCTATTGAGAAAACTAAAACAACTTTAATTTTCAGAGACATGACGCTAAATATTATCCGGAGACATTTGCATGTAGACTAGGTGACACTCAATTCTAATGAACTGGAGCAGGCAAACAAATATTTCAAAGCTAGGTTACCACAAATTAACTAATATTAGCTTAGAACTGCAGCCTTGACATGATCTCTTCTTAGATGTGTGATAGAACCAACAGTTTGGGGTGGTGAGGTAAGGCTATAGGGTCACCATATTTGGTGAGACGAAACGGAGGACACTCTGTCGCTTACAAAATGTTACAAATGTAAAAGACATTTTTTAAAAAGTCTTCTGCCTTTGCCATGCGAACAGCCATAGTTGTAAAATACATGTAATATCTAATAAAAAAACGAAGAAAAATAGCAGTTTTAATTAAGAAATAAAATACAATAAAATACGTGATAAAATGTTTTTCAGTGAAAGTTACAAAAAGTTTGTTAAACTTCAAGCAAATGAAGGGATTCACTATTCACACAAAAACAAAAATACAATATCCAATAAAATGCCAATGGTTTCAGGAATTGACGTGACTCGTGAGCCGCGTGACAGTTAGGTATATGTCTATCGTTTAACTTTTACAGTAAAGGTGCAGGATCCTTGAAAAACACTGTGGGCTGATCTGGAGTTGCTGCTGTATATTGAAAATTGATGCCTTTTCCCTCATTTGGTACTGCACTGTAACTTGCAACACTGGGTCATACAGGTTGCAGCACTAAACCCGGACAAACCGCCGATTTTTGAAAAACCGCCCGGACAGGCGTCCAAACGGAGGACGTGTCGGGGACGTCGCAAGGTAAGGTTGGCTTGGATGGGTGAGCTTGGTGGTTGTACTGTGGTGAAAGTAAACACACTTTTCCTGTACGACCCGATGGTGCACATAATTTAAATTTGTTTACAACAACTTGAAACCATAAACTAAAATCAAAGGTGCCAATATCGATTAGTTTATGTATTCACGCGGTCAGCGGTGACCTGGGTGGGGGAGTACGATATGCTTTCATGGGGTCCAAAATATCGAGCAGTGTTCCTGTACAAAACAAAACAAAAGTAGTTAGAGTTCATGGTATGTAAATATAACCCAATGTTTGTATTAGGCACATGAAACTATTTTCACACAATTGTTTTGCAATAATCCCGTCGACATATCACGATATACGATTTCGTTAAGTCGGAGTGTGTGGCGATTTCGCCCAAACATTATATTTGTAAAAACATGGTTAAATTTTGTATTACGTAATATCCGTTTAATGTAGCTTTGGACAAAACCATCCGTTAAAAATGACTGCAAATGTAAGTACTTGTAAGAGTATGCTGACATTATCTGTTATTGGCTGTGATACTTAACTGGTGGGCTGGTTTTGTTGAAGAAGAATGCTTAAATACACAAAGGAACGCTGAATACATAATTAACACATTATATTCATAGTGTAATGAATTGCTGGATTTTATTCCATTAAGGTATTTCAGTGGTTCAAATTAAAACAATCTGATGATATGTACTTGCTTTCCTGCTTGTTAAGTGTAAATGTAGGTCTGTATTTCGTAATTAATCATGATAAATGCTTTACTTACTGATTAAAAAAAAAAAAACAATATTTTTACAATGGATCAATTCACTGGTGTATAACTGATAACGTCACGTTTAAAAAATCAAAAACCTGCTTCTAGCTATGAACATACAGTATACAGGGCAGTTGGAATTTTAGTAAATGTAGAAGATCGGCAAACAAGCAGATGTATACAACACTCTCCCACCAGGGTTAGATTTAAAAATCTTTTCATCTACACAGGTGCATTGCGACGTAATAACAGGGAAAGAAATCCTTCTGGGGGAGACCTGAATAGAAACGTTGAGGGTGGGGGGTTGATATACCAGGTGTGTTTGTCAGGTGCAGATAATCTGGATCAGTCATACTGTATATTGAAAAATTTCGGGTCCGTATGCTGGTTCTGGGTCTCCTTTTTGCAGCCACCTGAATCTGGAGGGGATCTGCGGGGATCTGGAGCTGCAGTGCTGGAGGGTGTAACAGAGCGCATGCTAGCTGGTGCTGCTCCCCTTGGTGCCCAGATGCCCAGGTAGGTGCCCTGACCTCAGAACCTGTGAGCATCTTAAGGCTGCTCTGACGTTAACTGCCATCTGGTAAAAATGATTATGCAGAACTTTGCAATTATTTTGTTAAACATTATATAATGAAAACCAAAAAATGTGGTAACATTTTCTATGAATGCCATGTCTGTAAGAATCACATTCATAACACAGTATAATGCATTCATAAAGCAATTATGATGCTCTCATCTATAATGCACTATAGATACCTCCATATTGCAGTGCAGTGCTTCATTAGGTCTTATACTGACCATTATAATGTATTATGAAGGTATCTATAGTGCATTATAGATGAAAGCTTCTCTGGAACTTAAGAAATGTTGTAATCAACACTATAATACCTTAAGACTGCCAATAGAAGATACTGTACTGCTTCATTAATCCTTATACTGACCATTATAATGCATTATGAAGGTATAGATGAGCTTCATTGGAGCTTATTAAGTATTATAATAAACACTATAATGCCTCATGACTGTCAGTAGAAGATGCTGTAGTGCTTCATTAATTTTTACCCGACCATTATAATGCGTCATAAAGATATGTATAATGCATTATAGATGACAGCTTCAGGTAAAGTGCTACCAAAAATGTTAATGCTCACTTTAATTACAGCTGTAAGTGTATTGACTGTGTTTCAAAAGTTAACCTCTACCTGCCCAGAGGTCAGAACAAACAGGAAGTCCCTGCAAGTACATTTGGGTAATTTGGTCCATTGGATCTATGTGATTTGTGGTGACTTTTGTGTCCCAGCTGATACGCAGGAGAACTTTCTGAGGTTACTGCTGCAGGGGATGGCCAGTGCAGGAGAGGATGTCAGGAAAAAGGTCACTTACATGGATAAACAGCCAGTGTATATTTTACCGTAGTATTCAATTTGTATTGAAGGCCTTAATGTCACTGTCCAGATAAAATGGACAGCTTGTCCTTATAGCTTGTCATTGTCTGGTGTGTGTGTGTGTGTATGCTGCCTGTCTGACTTTGGCCTTAAATGCACAGCTGATCTGAAAGTTCATACTGAATGTGTAGTGTAAAAGCCCACCCCCTCCCCCTTTCAATTAGCCCCTCCCTGAAGCTGTCCATATTCAGAAGTGAGAAATTGATCTGCCATTCTTAAAATTGCTTCCTGATCTCTAAATCAAGCATTGCCCTCCCTCACAATTCCAGCATTCATAAGACCTTACGGATCGTAAAAAGCCTGCCTGCCCCGGCTGCCCCCGCCAACAGACACACACAGACAGGCACACATACATATATAATACTCTACTTCTCAAATCTGACCTTGAAAAAATAACTGAATTTTTTTGGGCCATTTTCTAGAACCTAACTTACTGTAGGACAGAACAGTCAATGACATTACATCCCCAAATCAGTGTTTAGCTTGGGTTCTGGTTTTCCTTTCAGAAAATAATAAAAAAAAAAATGAATATAAGCCATTGGGGCTGTCTGTGGAGTGTGGACACAGTAGCAGAAAGAAATGAATTTAGAAATAGTTACACCACAGAGGAAAAAAAAATAAATTGATGGGCTGGTTCATTTACCAGGAGGTCCCAATCACTGGGTAGTCCTGTACTAGACAGGGCTGGGGTCACGTGTCACGGGTTTTCTAATTTAATAAGGGATGCCTTAAAATGTGCAACTTTTTAATTTGTTCGCATGTCCTCATTTAACTCCAGTTCTTCCTTTACGCAGGACTTGCGTAATGCAGGCCTGCACAGCATCCAGCGGGAGTCTGAAAAAGCAGCGGATCAGAAGTTAGCCTTATGACACAAGCAAGCTGTTTTCTGGTAAGATCGAATGGCTGGCAGCCTCTGCATATATCAGTAATTTTCAGGCATCTGTAATATTACCCTCGGCCTGTTTTACTCTTCGCCAAATGGACTGACTGTGGAGATGGAATCTGCTATTCATTAGGTAAGCCTTAATTTTATATTGTTAATGATATTTGACAGGTAAGAAAAACTCACCTGATACGATTTTCACAAGTATTAATTGCTGAGGTCACTACATCTCAAAATAAATGAGACAGTCCGCCTCCTCAAGAAGAGAAATAATGTCAGTGAAAGCAAGAGAAATACTATCACTCCCCTAACAGATTTGCATCTGAATGTTTATTTGAAGAGTGCAACAGTGTCTCAGACACAGGGATCAATACGGCACTATTTAAAGACTGAGTTTCTGAAACAGTCACTGTCTTTTACTCTGAATTTATAAAGCCAATGAATTTACTCCAGCCGGCCGCTGGCCCCTTTGAAAATATGTTCATCAATCAGCGAATGGCAACATTGAGTTTCAGGTTAGTTTAGAGGGCGACGGCTTCCAAGGTCAACTCAGTTTACAGGTCACCTCCTGCTTCAGGCCTGCGAGAACACCGGTCCGTGACTCTGTCGTTTCCTCCAACGTGGCACACGTCAAAGTTTACTTTGTGGTTTCCAAAATTGGATCCTGGCTCCGGGAGGCTGTAGTTTCCATAGTAACCCTTGGCCTTATCTGCTACCGTTTTTTGGCAGTCAAACAAAAAAGCCTTTCAGCTTCCTTCTCGGCCAGAGACACTGGGTCATTTGTACATTAGCGACAGAATTAAAAAGGGGGGGAAAAAATTCATCATTTAAAAAAACAACTGAAAACATACAGTGTCTTCACATTTAAAAACTCTTAAATTAGGAAAACTAATATGACAGAGCTTTAAAGTGCTGCAGCTCAAAATTAAATTAAATAAGAACTTGCCCAGAATAAACACTTTGACTTTACACGTCACTTTGCACTTGAGATATAACAACACTTCTTTATTAAGGGATAATGAGCGTAATTTTATAGTGTGATAACTCTTGTCTGTGCCTTGCTTTTGGGTTTCTCTGATGGGGCTGAGACTGTTTTTCTCAGTCAGTTTACCGTCCATCAACCTTCTGCCAGCTTCTTCAGATCCCTGTTATTCCTACGTAAATGTTCCATTTTCTCTCTGCCTGGCCAGAATGGAACGCAGGGCTCGCAGCTTTACCGTAAATATTAGACGTATCCTGGCGTGCGTCTGTGTCTTAATGCACTGTGGAATGGCTGCGATGCAGAACGATAGTCAACAGTGACAACAGGCAACTGAAAGTATATTAAATCCTTATTGATTTGGATTAACGTGCGACGCTGTAAGCAGTAAAAGCATAAGAGCACTTAATGAAGCACACATTTCTTGTAAATTGTCACTTTTTTAAATACGTTTTTTTTCCCTATCTTGTTTGTGTTGATGGGGTTTTGGGAATATGGATCGAAATGTGTAGCGTCACGTTTAGGACCAAAGAGTTACACTTTGATTTAAGAAAGGTAATACAGTAGCAATAATGAATATAACTATTAATTATTTTTACCGAGCAGAGTGGGGCGATTCAGGGGGTGTCCTGAATGAGATGCCTGTCTGACATCATGCAGACACACAATATCACATTAGCAGACGTTAAAACACCTAAACCGCATGTCTTTGGAGTGGGTGATTTTATAATTTTTTCATATTTTCTATGCTTTTTATGCACTCTGGAGTCCCGTCTGTATTTGTGGAATCATCTGTTCTGCATGTGTCCTGTGATACATGGGTTTCTGATGTGTGTGTGTGTGTGTGTGTGTGTGTGTGTCTATATATATTTCAGTATCCCCTGTATTCTGTGGGGCTGATCATAGTACAGAAAACGGCTCCCAGATAACTAATCCTGCCTCACGGTCTCCTCGCATTACCGGCCTCGGAGCCATAGATTAGCAGCAAAAGCCAGGAGATCATCAGCCTTAAGACATATAAAATATTGTGTGATGAGAGTCCAATCAGAGCAACTGTTTGCAAAAAAAAAAATGAAGGAAAAAGACTGCTCTCCATAATGGCCCTGGAACTATTACTGTACTAACAGTCCCTGTCTGTCATCATGACCATATAAAAACAAATTAGTCACATGATTAATGGACGGGGATAACAGCTCGCAGGTTGGCCACGATGATGGGACCCCCAGGGCGAGACCCCAACGCCCTGCACTCTGACCTGACGTCAGCTGCCTCAGTGTAAACAGAGCGACTCTCCGGGTCGCCGTCAATCGGCACCACTATCAGCACCTCACCGGGCCGGGCCACAGGAAAGGCCCGGGTCATGTGGGGTGAGAGGGGGTGGCCCGAATAATGACAGTGCTGGGGGATAGTGAGGGGGCACAGGGCACTCGGCGCGTGGCGATGCGAGATCGGGCCTGGTTTGGACCGCTTCTGCCATGAACCTTAAAGAAATTAGGAAGAAACTAATTATTAAATTTAGGTGCAGCGCTAATAAGACGGGGGCAGCATGGTGGCTGAGCGGTTAACGCTGTTGCCTCACACCTCCAGGCAGTTCAGGGTTCGAGTCTCCGCCATGCTCCATGTGTGTGGAGTTTGCATGTTCTCCCCTGTCGTCGTGGGGTTTCTTTCGGGTTCTCCGGTTTCTCCCCACAGTCCAAAAACACGTTCAGGTGAATTGGGGTTGCCAAATTGCTAGAGGTGTGAATGATGTCTCTGCGCTGTGACGGGTTTGCGCCCCATCTTGGGTAACTCCCTTCCGTATGCCTGTAGCTTCTGGGATAGGCTCCAGACTTCAAAGACCCTGCATGGGACACATTGGTATAGAAAATGCATAGGTGCTTAGAAGACGCATTCTAAATAGGGACAATGTTTTAAAAAATGCGTAAATATATATATAAAAAACATCTAATAGACAAAATTCCTGAAGTATTATTATTATTATGTTTAATTTATATAGTGCCTTTCCAGAGCTCAAGACCACATAAATTTAACCAAACAAAACTGAAAATGCATCAAAAACAATTTAAACAAAATAAAGCAAATAAAAATTTTAAACGAAACAAAATGAAATAATGCAAGTTTAAAGTAAACAATACAGACATTATGAATCGGCAGCCTGCAACTGGGAGTAAGACTGTTGGAAATGGTGCGTTTTAATGCCAGCATAGACGGTGGAGAGAGGAGAGATGTTGCGGAGAGGGAGTGTGAGATTTACAACGTTTGGATGCCATTAATTGAATGTTTCAATTAAATTATTGACATCAAAGTTACCTCCGTAACAGCTTAAACGTTTCAGCAGTTCTACAGCTACATATTTTTTAGTTGAAGTTAAGGGGTCCACGCCGATAATCATGATATCAGACTGCCAGCAGCTTAAGGGATAGCTGTGGCCATGTGCCGAGAGTGGACCAGCATGAGGCCGATCATCGCAGGTCAGTTTCATCATGACCACCTGTGCTAATCAGTCATTAATCAGGTTTGAGCCCCGGGTCCTCGCCTGTGAGTGTGGATGGGTGAATGTGTGTATGAATGGGTGAATGTGTGTATGAATGGGTGAATGTGTGTATGAATGGGTGAATGTGTGTATGAATGGGTGAATGTGAGTGTGGATGGGTGATTGTGAGTGTGAATGGGTGAATGTGTGTGTGGAGTGGTGAATGTGTGTATGAATGGGTGAATGTGAGTGTGAATGGGTGAATGTGAGTGTGGATGGGTGATTGTGAGTGTGAATGGGTGAATGTGTGTATGAATGGGTGAATGTGTGTATGAATGGGTGAATGTGAGTGTGGATGGGTGAATGTGAGTGTGGATGGGTGAATGTGTGTATGAATGGGTGAATGTGAGTGTGGATGGGTGAATGTGAGTGTGAATGTGTGTATGAATGGGTGAATGTGAGTGTGGATGGGTGAATGTGTGTATGAATGGGTGAATGTGTGTATGAATGGGTGAATGTGTGTATGAATGGGTGAATGTGTGTATGAATGGGTGATTGTGAGGCATAACTGTAAAGCGCTTTGAGTGCTCGAAAGAGTAGCAAAAATGCGCTATATAAAATGCAATCTATTTACCATTTAATTGGAAATATCTTTGGGTGAAAACAGCCTTCTGTTACCCTCCTGCCAGTGCAGTTCTGTCTCTTTTCCAGCGGTTTTTTTTTCTCATTTCATCAGCTTTTTTAGGCAAGGAAACGATTTACACCAGCTCAGTAAACCTTAAAGTAATAAAAAGAGATATACCTGAAACCTACTTATTCCTTGGGAAAAAACGGCAGGGTATAGCAACCAATTGGCCGGCGACGGTCTTCCAAACATTTAATGTATAGTAATCTGGCGATTTCATTTTAATGGGTCTGAAATCCAAGGAGTTCTGGGCTGGGCCTGTAAATCACGATGACCCTGGGATGTAGCAGACGGCTGACCTCATGGAGAATGCGGCCGTCAGGCAGGCCGGCTTTTCTTTCTGCGTGCTTAGAAAACGACGGAGAAACGGTGTGAGGTGTGCAGGTCCCTGAGTGTCTGCTGCCGGACCTGAGGCGCCATCACAGCACACGTTCTCTCATTAAAGAGGAAGGGCAGGCCCCAGCCGTGACCAAGGCAACCTTTTAACATGAAGCAGTTACTAAAGGTATAAAACCTGGTTTTTATTATAACCCTCCAGTGGGTAAAAAAAAATATCTGCTCAAGACCAGCCAAACTCGACATGTTCATTTGGCAAGGAGGTCAGGAATATGCGCACAGTTACTCAGGTTCCATAAGCGATTGTCTGCCTTGTGATGCTGCAGGTTGCACTCTAATCGTTCACATCCATTACTTTTACGCCACTCGTCAATGCAAGGCTTTTTTTTTTTTTTGCTTTTTCTGCGTATGTGATTTTTGGCGCCATTGGGTGGCACTGTCGCGTGTTCCAGATGACTGTCCTCAGAGATGCCGTCTATGTCCTCAGAGATGCCGTCTATGTCCTCAGAGATGCCGTCTATGTCCTCAGAGATGCCGTCTATGTCCTCAGAGTCTGGTTGGCTTTAACTATCAGCTACCGTCACATTTATATTAGAAAATTTATATCGATATTATTTCACCATCCCGAATAGTGTTATTTATAACAAACTTGGCTTGAGTTTGTGGGCACGTGGGTTTTTGGGTGCGCATGTCGGGGTGATGCACTAAAACGCGACTGTGTTGTGCTCCTCCGGTGCAGCCCCGATTGTAAAGGGACAGATATGCCAGAAGCCAGGCCAGAGGGAGGCCCACTAGCATGAGGAAGACCCCACTGCGCAAGCGTGATTATTTACACAAGGATTCCAGCTGCCTCCACTTAATCCCTGGTACTGGGGAGTGCACACACCACACACTAATACAGACATGCAGTCAAATAAATCACTTACGGACGATTATGGGCAAACTGTCGATTGCACTCGGGTGGACCATCTTTTTGCAAAACAGGCATTTACAGGATCACACTTAAGATCATGAACATTGTGAACATTACTTATTTAATGAGACGGATATGCTTTATTGGCTGATTTAGCTGTTTTGGCTGTTTGTGGAAAGTCATGTTCAGTTTTGTCTCTTTACACAGTTGTATATCTCACCAAAGATATTTCACTTAAGTTAGCAGTAGTGGATCATGATTGCATCAAAAGAACCCCAAAACATCAATTCCTGCAGCCAGGTCAGGCTATAAATAATGACATTATATGCTGTTCATCGCTGGCTTGGGTGAAAATGATTCAATTTAGACTTCTATATGGGCATGTCAAAGTTTGTATGGTTCATTTACTATAAACTCTCAGGTCTAGACACTATAACTTGAGTACAGTCTATAAAAAATCTTGAACATTTTTGTGCTGTGTGGGCAAAACCATGTTTATTTATACATTACACACAGTTTGGTCAATTTAGTAAAAATCAAGCTGATTAACATTATGAAAGATGATTTATTTTGGGCTGGATATATAATATTTGAATTGTGTATGGGACTTAAACTTCATTAAATGGAACAAGGCACACTATATTGCATACATTGAAACAACTCGATGGTAACTAAAAATAACTAAGAACCCTAAAATAATATTTTCTCAGAGAAATGTAAAAGCACGTATGCGTGACTTCTGGGCAGAAAGAAAAACACACAGAGACGGATTTTAGCTGTATTTGTTTTAGGCCTCTCTCCATTACCTTGAAAATATTGTATTGCGTCAAGCTGGGAGAAAACGGGGATGGGGGAGACGGTATGGGAGAGGCATAGAAACAGAAGCTTCAAAATAAATGTATTAACATGGCTAATCTGGCCAGGAAATACTTTCCGTCTAAAAGGCTAAATGGGCCGATAGCCGGCGGGCTAACGTGAAGCGGCGGTCCGCTCTCAGTATGAGCCTCTCGCGGCTGAGACCTGGCCTGTGTTTGCTTGGGCGCCGTTGTTCCACAGTCCGACGCCTCAGCCAGGCTGCCGGCTCACCTGCGGTTTAAGGAGACGTGCGACGGCCACAAAGGGGCTTTAGATTGCCCCCCCCCCCCCCCCAACCTTCCAGGAGCTGTCCTGCTCCACTCGGAACGAGCTCGGGGACCCCTCGCTCTCCAGAAAGGAAACACCCTAACCATACTCCTCAAGAATCTGTTTAGGCTCTGGCTCCAAGGCCGCCGCCTTAAGTGTGGCGTGTCCGGCCGTAGGAAATAGAAAGGCCTGTGAAAGAGCAGCTCGATATTTCAGCTCTGTTTACAATATCGCAGAAAAAAGATCCACATTAGCGCAAATCTATCCGAGTTCGTAATGTTACTCTCAGAATTCCCGTTGACTGACGAGTATATGCATGCCAGCCATCCGATTACTGGCACACATCGGCTGTCACAAACATGGCTGTGGCAACCACGAGGTTACAGAGAAAAACCTAGAGGATTTAATTAGAATTTAAGTCTACGTGAATTAAATTTTCCTTATCTGAAGCCGTGTTAGGCTTCTGTACTCGGTGCCTATAGTCTGCCCTGAGTTTATCGTCTGGGCTGTGAGAGACGACTTCCTTTGCAGCGGACGGAGTGAATTTGGAAACCTAATAGAAACCGCAATGAGATAACGCTGGAAAATGGCAGACTGCCTTGTGGTCTGTGCCTGGGATGGGCTCCAGGACCCCCCTCCAAGACCCCGTCCAGGATAAGCGGTGGGATGGATTTCAGGGATGAATGGATGGAAAGTATATAATCGGCCATTGATGGGGCTGCAGATGGAGACGGCCGATGTTAGAGAGCTGCGGAGTGGACATGCACCTACAGAAGGCCGGTGTTGGAGAGCTGCGGAGTGGACATGCACCTACAGAAGGCCGGTGTTGGAGAGCTGCGGAGTGGACATGCACCTACAGAAGGCCGGTGTTGGAGAGCTGCGGAGCGGACATGCACCTACAGAAGGCCGATCGAAAATGGTCTTGCATTTATACGTGTAAAACATGTTGCGTACCTAATTCAGTCCAATTATGCCAACTAAACAAAGCTGGACAAATTAGAACTCAAATTTCTGGGATGAGTAAGATGCAGAATTTACACCCTGATCCCCGTAATTCAGGAGCAACAGAACCCATTGCTGGCATTTCGACAGGGACAAAAGAAAACTTAAATCTACACTGAACTACTTTATGAAATTTGTATCTCCCCCTCATAAATAAACAGGTTTGATTGTGCGTGGTTTTGTTCTGCAATAGACTGAAATGAATGGAATGGAAACTCCCACAATGCATCAGCTGACTCCTGTCCTGGAGTCCAGCATACCATAAGCTCTTAGTGGCACCTGGATCACACCTGGCATAAGCAGGTGAGGAGGTTTACTGTCCAAGTGACGACATCAATAAAGCCATTAAGGGCTCAAGTAGGATCATAACCAGCTATGAGGATTTCGGCTTTTCCTGCCCCACCATTAATCACGTGGTCAGGTAAACGTAAACTTTAGGGATTATCGCTAAACTTTCATTTACTTCAAAAGCTTGCCATTACTTGGGGAAACTCTTCTGCAGTATGTTTTGTACCAACATTTGAGTTAACTAGTGCTGTTAATTACGAATGAACGAACTACTAAATTGCACACATTTTACACATGAAAATTTATTTGAGAAACATGGGCTGGAGCTATTTTGGGTCACTGGATTCTGGATTTGAGCGGCGTGACTCTGATTGCCTCCTACTTGCCATTTTTATATCAGCCTTTGCAGCTGTGACCTCGGAACACATAAAGGTCATGACCTTCTGAACAGAGTCATTGTCCATCCATTGGTTCCTAATGTTCTTCAAAACATGCACTGATTTTTCATTGGAAGGAAAATAGACCTGCTGTTTTCAAGCTTGGAATGGACTCAAAGACTGGTACCACAACAGCTACCCGTGAGATATTAAAAAAACAACATGCATCTCCTCATGATTAAATAAGACCAGGGATGCCAGGTTTAAAATGCTCATGCAACGTCTTTTATCTAATAAACATTTATGGGCTGACAAAGGAACATGTGTTTCAATTATTTGTGTCATTTTGAACATTTAAAGGGATGTGTTTCTAAACTTGGAGCAAATGGCAAAGCCGTACACCATACATGCAGACTGCCTTGTTTTTGCAAGAGCAGAACAATAATCACTGCAGAAAAGGCCAGGGCCATTTGAATAGAAATGAAAAATTACAGGTAACATTATTTGTAACAGTAAGTAATAAACCTTTAACAATCCCATACTTTTGACGTTTATTTTATGCCTGCCGGCCCAAAAGTCAGTATACGCTAATTAATATTCCACTTTTGTACGTGCCCAGGTTAGTAAAACAGGGTTTGCGAAATTAAACACATTAAATAGAAGTGGCCATTTTTATAAACAAGCTAGGTACCTTCATCAATGCTGTTACTTTAAGTTTATTGCCAAATGTTTCCGTTTCCTAGGTAACAATAACAGTTGTAAAAACAGAATAATAAATTGATGCGAATTAAACATTAGGATTTGTTTCCTCGGCTCCAGCTCATTTCAGTTTCCTACAGAAAAAGTGCTTAATCAACAAAAGAAAACACAAGAATGGTGAGTCACTTGCATGTTGTAGGAACGAGGAAACCTCGCCTCACTTAACTGTATTGTTATAGTGAGTACTTGTTTCTGTATCATAAGTAACATCGTAGACTCTAAATCTCCTGCTTTCCACACAGCCACCGCAAATCAAAGCTGTGTTTATTTTTAAAGTCATTTATGCAGCAGAAGAAAGTAAAAGCTGTGGAAAGACCCACGTGAGGATGCAAGGTAGAGTCACCCAGCCACTGCTGTCGTCAGTAATGCCGAGCGTTTCATTTCTAATTAAAGCGAAGTAACCATTAATTGAGTCAGTGGATCATGGGTTTTTGCAAAGTTTTGTCATCAAGGATCACCCCCCCCCCCCCCCGTTCGTCAAATTTGGATAGGTTGGGAAAGGGGTGTTGAGAATTGACCAGTGTTTTTTAGGGGGGTTTGTGAATCACTGAATTTAATCATCTTATCATCTTTCTTCTGAGCAGAAAATGTCCCAGATCAGTCTCAGAGTTGTATGTCCTGGAGGTGAGTGTCAGGGAGGCAGGGACTTTGGCGTCAGCAGTTGTCAGCAGGCTGTCACCCCTTAACTTGAGTATTCATTGAGTACTCATAGACTTGGCCACTCTCCAGGTGTATCACCCTGGAGAGTCTCCCAGCACCTGCCGCCCCACCAGTCCGATGTCTGTTAAAGCTACTCGCTACTCTCCACTTAAACAAACAATCTGTCCCAGACTGCCGCTCGGTTACAGACCCAAACACCAGCCGGCGTCCCGTAACATACACAAATACATTCTGAATCATTTCAGCTGTAAGGAAAACAGAGCTTGCTCGCTAGTCTCCTGTTTACTTTCGGCATGTACGGAGGAGAGGGCCCAGAACACCTGACCGAATTCCCGGAGTATTTCTTCCGTTGAGGGAAATCCGTTACATAGATTTAGCTCATTAGTTTTTTATCACGGAGCATCTGATAATGAAAACATTGGAGGTATTCGTTTTCTGAAGGGAGAGGGTTGTAAATACATCATCCTCAAGGGGGCGCTATCGCCTTTAGCCTCTTGCGTCACCAGGCTATGACAGGGTGACTTATTAGGCTGCATCATAGATTCGTCAAGTACAAACATGGAACCATAAAATGGAACCATGAAATTGGGGCGGGCTCTAACATCTTTGGCTTCTCCCACAACTTCCCCCAACTGCATGAGTTTGGCCTCAGTCTTATCATGGTAGCCAAGGAGAACTGGCGCTAAATGCAGTGGCTGTCACACCCCGATCTTGCCGATGCTCCTGTGCCACGCCCCCTCGTTAACCTCATGTGGATTCCCAGTGTTTTACAGCTATTTCCAGTTGTCCTTATTAGTTCGGTGTACGGTATTTAAGTCCACGTCAGAGTTTGTTTCCCTAGTTCTATCATTGCAGTGTCGTGCAGTGTTTGGATTGTTATGCCCCTTCGTTCACCTATTAAACCCTTTTATTTCACCCCACTCCTGATCTCCTTCGACTATTTCAATGGTCCGTGTGCCGCGATTCATGACAGCGGCAGGGTTATAGCAACCATGAGGCTTTTCTGGTACTTATAGTTTATTGCAGTGTTTCCCAGTCCAGTCCTCAGGGATCCACAGCCAGTCCACTTTTTTGCTCCCTCCCAGCTCCCAATAGAGAGCAAAAACGTGGACCGTCTGTGGGTCCCGAAGACCGGATTGGGGAACACTGGTTTATTGCGCTCATAATTGTTTTTCAGCCTCTCGATTCCGTCATGTCTGTCTTGTCAATTGAAATGGCCTCTGTAATATTGTCGGCTTGCACCGGTGACTGCAAATATCAGCATATTAAAACTAATCACAGGGTTTTTTAGTGTAATAACAGTTGTTATGTTACTAGTTGAATGTCCTCAGACTTCTCTGAATTTCAGGAAATGAGAAAAGTCTAAGATTGACAACAGGGCTTACAAGGTTTGCCTGTTACGACTGGGACTCCTGTGATGTTATTGGTGTGGAAGCTCGCCAGCACTGTCACAGTCCCGGTCTTCTGCTCATTGTAAGTCCCGTATGGCCTTCAAGGCTGGCGGCATCACAGGCCTGCCCACTAATATTCCCCAAAGATATTATATTTAGCAGCTTAGCCCAAATCCAAGGCGACTTATTTCACCGACTACATGTGTGACTTTGGAATTTAATACAGCTCTGTCTGGCTGTGTATAACTGCCCATTTCTGGCATAACTCTTCACATCTTATGCTGATTATCCCCAGCGTCTTAGAGAGAAACTCCGCAGAAATCCCACAATCTGAAGAAGGTATCTGTCGCTTTCCTGCACTTCAGATCCCCAGAACCCCCGCATATCCCCCACGGTCCCACAAACTCTGGATCTTTTCTATCGCGGCTCCTTCCCTGACATTAATCTCTCAGCGAAAGGCAATGGGCCTCTGGTGCTCCAGAACCTTCCATTCGCCCACGACCGGCCAGAACCCTGGGACTGCGGGGCCGCACTGCTGCGACGTCCTGTGCGAAGGGGGAAAGAGAGCGAGACGAAAAGGGAGGGAGACAGGGAGAGAGAGAGAACCCGCCGACAGCACGCATGTTTGGTTTATTAAGGAAACATACCTCAGTAGACCGTTTTCTTTGTGGCCAGATCATGACGTAAAAATAAAACTTGGGCTACAATTGGACCCAGTGTGATGCCGGTTTCTTCAGCAGAGCAAGGCAGCAGCAGTCCTAATCCTGCCCCTCCCGCTCGATCATTTTTTCATATCCCATCTGCCCCCCTGGAGTCAGTCAAAAAGGGCCAAATGTACCTATATCTACCCTTATCACTGATTGAAGGGATTTCAGTTTCTGGGAGTGGGCTCTACCAGTTCTTTCTACATCTGGAAACGTCTGGATCCCACAAACTGCATGCCCACACTCATCCATGTACGGAACGGCTGCATTTCGAGTGAAATCAGTGTCGAACTTGCACGATTTACCGACAGACTGGTGAGTGATGGTGCTGATCCACACACAGAGCTTGGTGATCAGTGATGATGCATCATGTAGCTTGACAAGTAGATCATTATGCTAACAGATTATCCTAACAAAGGTTGTGGGTTCCAAGCCCAGGGAACATGCATGACCTTTCCCTCTACTCTAACTCGCTTTGAATGAATCAAATGCATCAGATAAATAAATGATAATTCCTTATTGTGTTGAATGCGTAATGGCCTGCATTTTACATCAGTGGTGGATAGTCTCACCAGTGTTTAATCAACAACAAACAAGACCTTTAAATTTTGCAGTAGTCACTGCACAAATGATGACTCGTTTCATCTCTTCCCCTGGAGATTCAACCTGCAGTGATAGCCAGCTGGAACACAGTCAGACAGGCCGTTACGTTTAATCACAATCCAGGCTGGGCTCACAGCCCTTGTATGGTTAGAACTCAGTAACTGAAGGATGACATCATACCGTATCAAAGCTTAGCCAACTGCGATACGTACGCAAAACCCTGCTCACAGGCCAAACCGCGACCATGCCACTAATTGTCATGAGGAAATGTAGGCGATAGTAGTAACAGTGCTGTTTAACATGCTGCCGTGCTCTGAAGTTAGTAACAAGATTACCGCCGCACAGAGTTCAGTATTAAAGAGACCTAGTCCAGATATCAGGTTTACACATGAAGAAACTCATATAGTTTGGTTAGTTGGTTCAAGATGCAGAGGGCTGCCATTTTCTGAGCTTGATCATGTCTATATTTTGCTCCATTTTTTGACACTGTTAGTACAAATTGTTTTCTATTGAGCATCTAAGCCTATCTACGGAAGTGCAGATGGCATTGACTCTGCCTGTTAGTAACCGATTACAGTACAAGGTCCTGGGACAATAAAGCAGCCATTAGCCACTGTTCATGGTTCAGTTGGCTCATCTCCAAAGGTAAATGGTACTATGGACACATTTAATGTAAAGGAAACATCGGCAAGCAGAGTTTTCATCGGAAATTAAAATGAATTAGTATGATCACCAAGCATATGATACAAAAAGTCAAGTCAAGTGGGTTGAATTGTCATTTCAGCCATATACACAGTATATGGTGAAACAAAACATTGTTCCTACAGAACCAAGGTGCACAAAAAACAAAAGGACAGAAATAACACAGGACGACACAGTGCAATGTACAGGACGCACCAGCATGCTGTGGGGTCGACAGTAGTAACAGTGGTAATAGTAGTAATCGTGCTGGTTTGAATGAACATTGAATAAATTGTATTATTGCAGATACAGTATTACAACCTACAGTGTATTTTAGCAGCAAGACATTAATAAATAGTAAATAAATAAAAATGCAAACAATAGTAGCGACAGCACGGAGAGTATGCAGTGTATAATACATGGTATATGAAATGCAGTTTGTGATTGAGGTCTGATGCCCTGAGGGAAGCGACTGTTTCCCATCCAGGCAGTGAAGGTCTGTATGCTCTGGAACCTTCTGCCAGATAGAAGGTGGGAGAAGAGGATGTGGGAGGGGTGTGTGGGGTCGTCCACAATGCTGAGAGGCCCTACCGTCAATGAGGAACATTTACTCTGATGCCGTTCAGCTTGGTCGTAGAGAGCATTAGTCAGACAAATGGGGTGCTGCTGTATGGTCAATGTGACTGAATGTGACTGAATGTCTGCTTGCTATGTGCCTGATGGAGCCGTGCTGAGTGTATAGATGTTTGACTGCTTTTCCAGAGTTTTCTGTGCCTTAAGTGAGCAGAGAAGGTTTGTGCTACAACCCTCCAGTTGCTGTCCCACAGGATGCAGGGAGATAGGGTGATATTCTGGAAGAAGATGAACGGAGAATCCCTGTATGATGAAATAGAAGCCATACCCAGAATTTACAGGTTCTTCTAGTCTATAAGACATTCCCTGCTCATTTATAAGAAATACTATATTTTCCTTGGAGTTCGATGTACTCAGGATTTGCCCTCATAAGACCCTGGGCCCTGAAATGAAGATGTGGTTGAACACGAGATACAGTCATTCTCCACGGTAAAATTAATGGAATCCAATGCAATTTTAAGCTTATGTTAAGAAAATACTTCCACCAAGGGCGTTTCTCTGGCACATGCACCGTAATTCTGAGGAAGGGCTCTGGAAAACCACAGCAATAACTGGAAAATTACTCACTGAAAATTAATACTCAATAGATTTGCATTTGGTTGACGTTGGTCGTAAGCAATTTCAGGGCATGTTTTTGGAGGTTGATATTTAGTTTTACACAAAAGGTATTTCAATAATGAGCCCCATAACTTAGTTTCAAGTCATGGAATGCAAATCACTTATTCCAATAAAAGACAAATGTTATGGAGTTAGAGCTCATCACATTTGCAGATTGCTTGGTTAATATATTGCAGAATTGTTGGATCAGTGTTGCAGAGGGCAATGGTTTTGTCTGTGTTTCTCCTGCAGACCGTTATTTAGAGCATCCGCACGCCTAAAATATGGTGCATAAATGTGCCTGTCATCAGAGTCACGTTGCAGAAAATGTGCAGTGCTTTGAGCAGATGAGGCGAATGGGGTTTAAGGACCCGCTCATGCCAGGATGCATTAGCGTCTGCTCCGCAAAGCAGCCAATGCGAGCGGAAACCAGGCAGGAAAATCCACACATACAACTAGAAGTGTAAATTCCTGCAGCGGCGGAGTGCTCCCGTCGAAGGCTGGCCCAGCTGCCTCTGCCAAACTGTGGTCTGCTCTAGTTTAAAGGAATCAATTATGTTTGTACCCAGAGCATAGCTGTGCCGATGTAGATATGCCACAAAAAAACTTTGCAAGACCTCAGTAACGGATCTCATTTTCGACTCTGTTTATTCGGAGTGGCTGTTTAAGCAGGTGGTGTGGTGGTACCTTGCCCGGTTCTATAGGTACAGTATGTCGTGCCCCTCATGTGTTTGATTTTCATGCTGACCATGACTCAATTATGCTAACAGGCAACTGGAACCATATATAGCAGAGGCAACTGTTCTAGAGAGGTAGACAAGGTAGCTCCTCCTCTGTTTTTAAGATTAAATTATAAACAGCTACTGTAAAATGTATTATCATCTTACCAATTCAATTCTGTTAGCTACCAGCCACCACTGATATATACTATGGCTCAGTCTTCTTCTGGATATTCATAGGTGAACACAGGATCTGTGGAGCTCTGAGTGTCAGAGTGGGATGAAAGGAAGTGATGCCGCCTTTGTCAGAGAGGGAAAGTACTTCCGGCTGAAACGTATGGGGGTGGGGGACATTCTCCATGGTCTCTAGAAGCCCACCTGCTGGAATGTATCACAACACACCCACGAAACTGCTTTGTGTGTTGTGGAAGGCACTAGATTTAAATGAACTGAACTGAACTGAACTGAACTTGGGTGGGTGTTTATTGCTTATAAAAGGTATAATCCAATGGTCATTGGGGGGGGGGGGGGGGGGTTGGCTGATACCTCCCATAAATCTGCATAAATCTGTTGCCTGGCACCCAAAGAAAAAGATCAATGGGGAGCATGATTGATGTTGGTGCTGGTCACATGGGCAGGGTTTGACGTGGACGAGTGACAGGATGGATCAGACACCCCCAGCTTTCCCACAAACCTTGCTGGGACTGGCAGCGGACTTGGAAAGTCAGCATGTGCTCCAGCAGCTTCACGTGCCCCCTGCTCCCACTTTGCTCCATGGGGTCAGCAGTGCTGACCTTGGGCCTGTTGCTAAAGCACGAAGGTGATGTGGGGATGCTTTAAGCTCAGCTATTTTGTTTTTCTTGGTCGTCGGCTGAGGTTGGTGGGAGTCTGAGCATGGTTGCTGCCCCCCCCCCCTCCGCGATGGCTGTCTGCCCAGCATCTGTTTGCAGTAGCTGGAGTGCACTAGGCATGGCTCAGTTCTGAGCTGGTAGCCTTTTCAATCACACATGCGAAGCATGCGGCGCCGGTGGATGGTGCTCAGGCCCCCGCCCTTGCTGCAGGCCGTGGATCCGATCCCTCAGGACGTGTCCTGCCGTTTCCATGCTCACTCCTGTCTCTGGCATCCACAAAGAAACAGCCCAGAAATGTGCTGTTTATTGTTGGAACAGGTTTGCATTACGGAAACTCAATGAGGCTCTGGCTATTTTGTCTTATTTCTGTCTCAAAAAATCACGAACAAAATGTTAGTAATGTTTCTGAAAAAAACAACTGACTGAACTGAAAAATCCTTGAGGGTCTTTTGCCGGAGTCTGGGCTACAGACCCACAATCCTTTGCAGCCCTCATAGTCGTTCTTGCACATCCATATCAATGTCTTCCCTTGATTATAATGCCCACAAATGCAATCATTAAATGGCCTTGACAGACTGCTGCCATCCTGGCCTAAGGCCGCTGATCAAGCCCCTAATATAGTTTGTCTTGAAAGTTATATTTGACTGTGTGGTGGTTCAGCATCTTGCTTCATGCTTCTAGAGCTGGAGGATCAAAGTAGCTCCGCTAATTGTGCACGTGGATTTCTCATGTTCTTTCTGTGTTATGCAGGTTTCCTGCATGTGCTAGTTTCCTCCCACAGTCCAAAGGTGAGATGGTATCTCTGAATTGCCCTCAGTGCGGTCTGTCATGGCCTGGCATGCCATCCAAGGTGTACTGCTGCCTTGTGCCCTGTGCTGCATGTGCTCCAGGTGCCCAGCGACTCTGCCCAGGATAAGTGCTTGGAAGGTGGATGGACATGCCTGCAGTATGATCACTCTGAGCATGCTCGGTCAAATGCAGGGTGCGTCAGATTCTGCTGCTGCTGCGTTTATTGAATTCTCCACTGGAGATTGGAGCATGTGAGTTTGGGTAACACTGCAGTGCATTAACCGTGTTCTGTTTTTGTCAAGCAGGGGGCCAAACGGGAAATGGGGGGGTGCAATGAATCAAAAGCTACAACCCATGTGACTCTGTTAGCGTCCCTGCTGGCAGGGTGAATTCTGGGTGCAGACCAACAGAGGGGGAGGGTCGCGGATTCCCAGCCCTCCTCGGTCTCTGTGCTGCGCTCACAGCTCCAGTGGGAGGGCGCCATGCCCGAAAAATGCACGCTGCCATTCTGTCAAGGGTAATACATCACGGGCCGTCCGGCGACGGGGCTGACTGGCTTTTTCCAGCGACTCGGACCGTTTCGGCAATCAGCCCTAATTTTCTGTTTGTCCCCGACGTGCCTACGGTTGTAATATCAATATTATGCGTCATTTTCTACTCTCATTTCGTATTCCATAACCACTCATTTTAAATATACAGCCTGGGAGAATATTTCAGTCAAAGCCAATATTTTCTCATGATCATTTCAAATATATGTGATTTTCAGTCATATTTATTTGTTTATTATGCACTTAACTAGCCAAGTGAGTGTTTCTCAGGGTCTTTTGACGTCTCGATGTAATGCTTGCCCTGCCGTGACTCCCTGCTACTTAGTATACAGCTTTAGCTGGGGCATCAGCCTAAAATCAGTGTCCCTGCTGTGTTAATATTGTGGTGGGGGGGAACGTTACATTACATCAACCAAGAAAGTCATAAATACTGAGAAGACCGCTAAGGCAACTTGCATGGGTTTCCTGCTATAACAAAATCAGGGAGAAGGAATAATCACTAAACAGCGAGTGGTTGAATGGTATCCAGTATAGTGAAGTTGACCCCATAAGGTGGCAGTTCACCTGAGCTGATTAACAAGAGCTCCGCAGACGCAATCCAGATACCCCTCCTGACGCGGGTTTACACCTCAGGCTTCCAATGGCCTCTGCAGTCACTGACAGCTTTACAGATCCGTCAGCTTAGCTCTGCAAGAGTGGACTGTGGGAAACGGCCAATCAGTTTGGGACATGTTACTCTGTACCTGCTGGGTACGGAAGGTGAAAACTATCGCCATAGTAACTGCAGATGGGCCGCACTGTTGCGATGCTTTGGCTTGCGATATTTTGACTTTAAGTCAAGGAGCACCTGTGTTCTGTTCTGATCTTCTTGTCAGGATGGTGAGTCTAAGGGTCCTGGCATTGCAGGCACTGTCCTTTCACCATAAATGCTGTTCCAGGATGTGGGTTTCTGGGGAACTGAGTCAGATTAAGCTCCCCTAATTGTACTGGTACTGCTTCCAGCTGTCACCAGCGGTTCTACACTGCCACACCCCCTTCATGCACAAAGATGGTATTTTCCCTTTTCCTGTGTTCTCCTCTGTGCGGCTGGTCTTTGGGTCCCAGTGTCCGTCCGTCCGTCCGTCCGTCCGTTTTCTGTACTCGCTTGATCTATTCAGGGTTGCGTGGGATCCAGAGCCAATCCCAGAGGGAAAGACCCAGGACGGGGCACCAGCCCATTACATAGCACAACTACAGACGATTTGGTAACTCTGATTAACCTCAGCATGTTTTTGGACTGTGGAGGGAAACCTAGAGGAAACCCCACGACTACACGGGGAGAACATGCAAAACTCCACACCCATGGAGCCATGTTAGACACTCGAACCCTGGTCTCAGAGTTGTGAGGCAAAAGTGCTAACCACTGCACCACCATGCCGCCCCTGGGCCTAATGTCCTTACCCCAAAACAGTGTAGCGTCACATTGCATTATGGGTGTGCCTAGCAGAGGTCTCGCAGTTTCCTCTCAATGAATCGGTCACTGTGTCCTCTCGCACCATTCTGCCTGTCCATTTTTGCTGCACTGAAGTCCCTTGATCTCTCTTCCATCCCCTCTCTTGTGGGTTCTTCCACTTGCCGGTCAGACCCACTGGCTGCTTCTGACCTCAAAAATTAAGGGCCTGATTTGAGTTGACACTATTAAATTATGGCCTAATTACAGTCAAGCAAACACGGCACACATATTATTTTCTTTGAAAAGGTAGCCCTGTTTAGCCGGGTGTTTGACGGGGATGGACGAGGCAGAAGTCGTAATCTCAGAATTATTGAATAACATGACACTTTTCGTCACCACGGTAAAACTGTTGGAAGTGCCAAGAGAAGGTCCGGAATATTCCGCCTGGCCTGTTTGTGTTCTTTGGATCTCAGCTCCTCTCAGCTATTGTTGCTTTGGGATCTGGCCACAAGGGTTAGAGCTTGTAACATAAACAGAACATCTGCGACTTGATTGGCAGGTTTGATTCTCCTAATGCCCTGCAGAGGATTGAGCTTTGGAGGTCAGGGGCTCAGATTTATTTAGACAAGCTTACTTTATGCAGTATCTCGGGGGGGGGGGGAACGGTTACATTCATTCCTATATTACCTACTGATGTCAAGATGGCTGACAATGAGATCTGGTGTATATGAACAGCCATTTCTTTCCACATATTGGCATGCTTGTTTTTTATGTTTGCATGTAAAAAACAGATGTTAAATACATGCTGAGGGGTCTTCAGAGGCCAGCTAGAGGGCATTAGTTATTAAACAAAAAACTGCAAGAATCATTGAAGCAGATCAAGTCAATGCAGCAAGTCTTGGTCATATCTCAAACACACTCGTCACGAGAAATCGTTTTTGAAAATCTCACAGAGAACTCATCTGGACCTAAAATAAAAGATCTCCGGTGGTTTTTAAGACCCGTTTTATCTACAGTTCAAGTACGTGCAAATTTCCCCACACCATCAAACCAATAACTCATACAGTTTGTGGAGTACAGCATTTCCAAGCAAAAGTCATCAAAGTAACAAATGAATGAGAAAAGGGGCCCACAGTACAGTAAGTGAAGCGCCTGTTTCCTTCTGTATCCTGACTCAGTTTTCCCAGCTTCTGTTTCTGTAAGATTAACTGCTGGCCGCATGTGATTTACCAAAGTGTAATTACTGAATGGTAACAGTCATAATCCAGGACAAAGGTATTTAAAACCACTTAAGCTACCACTGCAGTCTAAGTACAGTATGTAGAGTGTTTTACCGTAGTTGTGTTTTCTGTGCTTAAAAGACCATTATTTGGTGCTTTTCTAGACAAATAAAATCAAGCACTGAGCTGCTGCAAATCGACAGGAGTCCTAAGTGCTAAGATCGATATTCATATTCATGTGGCATGGAGACCAATCGGACACATTTCCGGTCTAGGGCCACATATGCAAGTGACTCAAATCCGGTTTGAAGAGATCAGATTCCTCAGACTCCTGAAAAAGAGTCACATTCATTGTGTCCTCAGAGTCCTGAAAAAGAGTCACATTCAGGGAAAAAATCGGATTACAGCTTGGTTTTCTGAACGTAGCCTAAGTGACTCAAACAAATCTTTATTTTTGGCATGTAGTTCTTATAAATCTACTGTTTACCAGAAAAGTGTAGACATATAAATTTCAGTCGGTTCCAGTCAAGTCTATGTCATCGGTCCGACTAGAATAAAACGTCTAAAATCAAATATAAATATTTAGCCACTACTTGCTATGGAAAGAGTTGCTTTTCTGCTGTCCATGGTGTTTAATGTTTAATATGTTAGTCAAAATGTATTAAATTAGCTGAGAAAAAGAAGGCTTCGTCCTCGCCTGTTTTGTTTATCGGTATTTTCCTGTATCATGGGGACATTCCAGTCCAAAGACCGTCCATCATGTCCCACCTGGGGGAGCCAGATAGGACGAGCCACCCGACCACAGGCCAACGACAGCGAGCGTGGCACCAGGAGCATGTTGGACACAGCGTGCTGCTTTGTGAACACGTACAGTAGCACTACAGTAGGTGACACAGCCCAGGGCCACATCATGCATTCTCTTGCTGGCCTGTCATTCCCATTTACTGCAAAATTAATACTGAAAAATTGACACAGAAGTTACGCCTTATTTGCCATTTGCACAAGTACTTTGGAATTCCTCAGTTTTCACATGTGACATCTAGCTGTGCTTTGAGACAAGTTGAGAGCAAAGCTTGGGGTCCGAGTGTCGGCTCAGCCATTTATCCAGCAGGCCTGGTGGATTTCAGGGGATCAAGGGCCTCGATTATTCCACTGTGGGCAGGATTTGCAGGCCTCACCTGCTGAGTCACACACTGTCACCTGCAGCACAGACTAGCCTGATATACTGAACTGCAGCATGGCTCCATATCAAGGGACTCCATCCTGCCTGCATTTTCGAAAATAAATGATAATCCCCCAGATTTCCTCCATCTGTAGAGCAGCAGCTCTTTAACACAGTGGCATGTGTCTGTTTGAAGCCCTGTACCAGGGGGGGCCAGTCGAGGGCCTGTTCAGGAGCTGCACTCGCATTTATAGGCAGCTGGGAACAGGCCCTGCGCCGGCCTCAGTCCCAGTTGCAGTGAAACTCTGCAGTTCCTGTTACACTTAATTAGCACACGGCTATAAAACCCCCCACACAGGGTGTCTCTGCTTCCCTGCTCTCCGCCACTCTCATTCGCAAATGTGGATGGTGGGGATGGCATGCAGAGGGGATCAGTGGGTGGCGCTGTTGCCTCGTGTCTCCAGGGTTGAGGGGGTCGATTACTGCCTCCCCTGTGTGTGGGGGTTATGTATATATTACATTATTGCACTGTGATAAAAAACTGTTATTTTAAAATTACGTGGACCAATTTTTCGGTCCCCACAAGGGGAAACTGAATTTCATAAAAATCTGTGACTGCAAACAAAAAACTAAAAATGCAAAAACTGTTATATTTTGGTTAATTATGTTTGGTTACTTATGGTTAAGGTTAGGGCTGGGTAGGGGTTAAGGTTGTCATAGTTACTTATGGTTTAGGTTAGGGCTGTCATGGGCTACTTAGGGCTCCTCTGTGACCAGTTTTTTGACTGTCCATCCATGTCGTAGTAGGAAGGTAAATGATAGTGTTGTATCCAAAAACCCAGCATTGTCAAATTAAGATATTTTGTCAAAAAATAAAGCCTAAGACTCCAGATGTTGGTCATAACTTTTTTTTAAATCAAATTTACGGTGGTTTGCCTTTGTATGGGAGCATAGATATCTAGGATTACAGACAAAATTAGAAAGATGGACATAGTACTTTACTTAACTTCATCCTAAAATGATGCTAGAGTAATTCAGCAGGCAGGAGCAAACAGGGTTTCATGGTGAAGCCACCTTACAGGAAGTGACCACACTGAGAACATGCCCCCTGTGTCATCACGCAGTGCACACGCCGCCCTGAACACGCCCGTGTGTCCGGCGTCACAGCCGAGCTCATTCATCAAAGTGACATTCAAACACACCTCGCAGGATCACACCACTGCGCTGTTGCCAGCCTCGGCAGCGTGTCCGTGACCTCAAGGGACACACGTGCCGGCGAGCGTGCGCTGTGGCACCGGCTGAGGTAGCGGTCAGCGATTTTTAATTCACGGGTTACGGAGGCGTCATTCATCAAAATGTCAGTCACGTTAGGAAACAGGACGCTGAAATTCACGGCCCGGCCCACACGCCTCTCGAAAATTATTTTTCCAAGAGCCGTCTAGGGACATGCAGCGGCGGGGAGCTGCTGAGGGCGGCCCCGCGGTTTATATTTGTAACGAGTGCCGATTCTGGGAGAAAGTCCATGCCGAGGGGGGTTCCGGGCCCGTCTGCTCTCAGGCCGTGTGGGGTCTGGCCAGGGGGGTTGTGCCTTCCAAGCCGCAGATTCCCACAAAGGACCCTGTGACGTGTGCGGTGACCCCCCTCCCCCCCCCCGCTTGCACTGCTAACTGGCACTGTGGACGGTTGTCTTGGCCGTATTGGGGAGCGTGTAGACAAAACCTTGGGTTAGTCGCCCGCTGGTTGCGGGCAGACGTATAACAGGCATTACTGCTTACCATTCATGTCCAGCCCGCCAGTTTCCAGCCCTCTGATGCATCGCTCTGGCCCTCCCCACGCTTAACATTCTGGGTTCCTTGCTGAAAAAAAAAACAACTCGACCAATTTATGATAATTGACCAGCATAAGGTATGTTTTAACATGATAGGTTGATGGTTCAGCTGTTCATACCAGCTTATGATGGTCATTCTTACTGGTTTCACTGGTCATACCTACATGGCGTCCTACTCACTGCCTGAAGCTCTGCTATGTCCTGTCAGGTCACCTAGTGCTGTCACTCCCTAACCTTCTCCGGTGTCTCCTCCCCAACGCAATCTGCCACTTAATCAGAGCCAGGTGCTCCCAGGCGGGACGACGCCAGACAGAGATGGATCTGCAATCGAAATCCGCCGCACTACCGTCAGAAGAATTAAAAGCAGCCGGCACGCAAGATGGTGTAGTCTAATATTCCTCTGGTGGAGTCGAACAGTGCCGCGCTCTCGCCGGGCCCATCCCCGCTCTTCCAGCTCATGTCCGATCTGCTAGAATGCTTAAAGAGCAAGCGCTCTGCCCATAAATACAGGCCCGCAGATTTACGACCCCCAGTTCACTCCCGGGGTCAATCTCGGCGTCCTCGCCTGGGGACTTCCGATGGGCGAGACGCAGGATTTAAGTGTGGATTCCACGCCGATATCCAGAGCATCTGCACACTTCAGGCCTATGGCTGTCGCTGCTGGTTAAGGCCCAGAGGCTTGTCACCTTCTCTGCGGCTTGATAACTTCCTGAGAACTGTTTTGGGGCCTGCAGTACCTCATTTAAACTCTTAGCCTATAGTACCACTTTGCAGCAATAACAACAACAACAACAACAATAATAATAATAATAATAATACAATCTGTGCAATGAAATCTGTACCAAAAAATGATCTGTGTGGTGCGTGGCTCTGTGGGTTAGGATTCTGTATACCTTGTATGTCAGTGTTTCTCAAACCAGTCCACAGAGACCCTCAGACGGTCAACATCTCCCAGTTCCTTGGGAGAAATGTGATTCCAAAGCACCCAAGTATGATGTCCATAGAGTTACTTCTCATCTAGGCTCGCCTTGCCCCTACAAGAAGAGACAGAACCCATAACAGCTCAGTTTGCAGACCCGGTATATCTTACTTAAAGGTGAAGCCAAGCCAGGTTGGGGGTGAGTTCGCCATATATCAGATTTATTTGTCAATGGGTGCATTTAATGATCCAGGTGCATCCATCCGTCTTTTCCGACTCGCCCCCGAAGAATCACACTTCACACTCAGACCCCCCTCGCTGCCCCCGGGGCTGGATTCAGGCCAGGAGACACATTTGTGTTTTTACACTTCTGCGCCTTACAGCAAGAGTGCGTCCTGAAGGAACCTGTGAGTTGGACGGCCTGGAAGATGAACGGCTTACCTGGCCGTCCTCGCAGAATGACGTGGAGGGTGGACTGACGTGTTTACATCTGCAGATGGCCCTAGCGCATGCAGAGCGATGTCGCCCAAATAATGATACATAAGTGGACTGTGAGAACCATTTAAGGCTTTAAAGCGGGTAATTACTCAAACGGACAGCCGAGTTTCATGTCACCTGAGACCTCTGTCTCCGCTCTTCGTTTAAACTCTAGCAGCTTCTGTTTTTGGCATTTAGCTCGTCTTTGGAGAATGCTTATAGGACTGATTAAAGGAAAATATACCTGTACACAGCAGAGATTTCAGCCCGGTTCCGATGTATACCCTGCTGGAAGCAAACAGCTAAAAACCAGCTTATGCTGGTGACTGGTTTTAGCTGGTGTAAGATGGTTTATGATGGTTTTAGATGGTTATGTCCCAGCTCTTGCTGCTCATTGATGGTTTACCTAGGTGGGTCACCAGTTAGCCATGCTGGTAGAACCAGCTAGAATGACCATTGTAAGCTTGTATGACCAGCTAAACCAGGTTTAGGCAAACTTATCCAGGACCGGCCATTGTGTATGCTGGGTTTGGCTGCAACTCCCTGGTTTGATTACTAATTAGATGACTGACTGGATGAAGTTCTCACACCAGGGTTGAACAGCTGGACCTAAAAGTTATCCCAAAATTACTGGCCCTTTGCGAATTAGATTGTTCACCCTTGAGCTAAACCATCAAACCTTCATGCAAAAATGTACCTTAAGCTGGTCAACTATCATAAGTTTGGAAACAGGGTAGCTTTGCTGGTCCACTGGCAGGGGATTAGCCCTGTGACCTACTGGCTGAGGCTGGTAGGTTTGCTGTGCATTTTGGCAAACAAACCTTTACCTACAGCTGTTTAAACAAGGCACATATTTTTTATGCAGCCTTTCACCCACGGATCATGGTTCCGCTTCCCATTTCTGCTCTGTGAGCAGTGGGGTCGTAATGACCCATCTCTTGAGGTTTGCCTTGAACACCGTTGGGGTTTTGAACTTTGACTCCCTCAGGTTCTCCGGAAGCCACAGGAGTTCTGGAAGGCTAGCCTGGGGAGGGCGCACCCCCCAGTACTGGACCCGGGGGCCGCGTGCGTGGTTTGGAAATCACTCAAGCTGGCCTGCAGGTCAAAGCACCCCCACAGCCAGAGTAATGTTTGTGATCTAAAATCTTGTTAACCTTGAGAACCAGGGGATTTTACGCCACGTGGGAGAGCCGTCTTGCTGTAACAGCATTACTGTGGTACCACACAGGGAAAGTCCACATGCAAAGTTTTCAGCTCGACCCAATGAATCTATCAAAAATGACAAAAGGGTCACAGAAGTGTCTCGTTATGTTTCTCAGTCTGACTGAAACACCTACATTTCTTTAGCTTGGAAATCACAGCATCACAGCAAGGACAGAATTTGGAGTCCGTCATGAGTTTGTTCTGCCTGAAAGACCTTTGCTCTCATACAATCCGGATAATGACCGGAAAAGCCAGGTTGGACTGCAGCAATGTGGCTAAGTATTTATTCATACTGAAAGGGGGGGGGGAATGAAATGACCTCTTATCTAATTTTGCGCTGATGTGTGTTATCCATGACAGCCGGGTGCGGTTCAGGTGTTTCTCCTGGACCGGGGTGGGGGATTAGGTACCTTAATGACACACAGCTAGCTGTTTGAAGGCATTAAACACAGTGCCTACCCGCATTCACGGAAACCCCCCTACCCCCAAGTAGGGTGAAAACCACCAGCTGATGGGAACACAGTAACATGGTCAAGCGGGGGTGGCTTAAAAAATGATTACTCATCTTTATCTAACCCATAGTTCCCAAACACTGAGATACTGATGACCACTTATATTACCAGCCCATGATCCCCAGACTAACATCAGACCACATGACATATTTCTGCCGCGTTGTCCTCTGGCACAGGTACTATAGCTTCTGTATGATTCCACTGCTGGGTCTCACTGGAAGGCGCACACACACACTGCCACTCAGTGGTCGGGACGCCCTCCCACACTGGGTGTGCGGGAGCCTCTGCAGCTCTGCAGTGTCAGATTTCATGGATGGGGGGGGGAGGGGTTAAGTTGGAGTGTCAGGATGTGAGCAGTGTGCTGAATGTGTCATCAGCAGCATATGTGCCCCCCCCCCCCCGATGACACACCACACACAAACACACGCAGATATGACAGCGTGCTTTAGCCGAGTGAGTGAAACGCACATGAAAACACACCCAGCCTCCATCACACTGACTTTCAGTGGCACTCAGGTCCGACGGTGGGGGAGCAAGAAGGTGCCCGTGACAGCTGACAAAGTTCACAGCATGGTGGGGGTGCTGTTAGTGGCCCCTGAACAGCAGCGGTATTGATTCGGCCGTGAGGCTGGTACTCTGTCACACTGCAGGTTGCTATCTGGTCCATGAATACAGATACAGTCCAGTTTACACAAGGGGGGTGGGACTCCTATTGACGGTAGAGCCTACTTGGGTATCCATGGCCCTACGAACACAGAACCCCCCCGTCCCTAGGGGGAGCTCCTGCATAGTCTTTTCCGGCTCTGGGACAAAAACTCTGTATCTAAAGTCGTCCTGCACGGACGCAGCAAACTGCACCATCGCTGAAGCCGGCTCACTTCCCTGCCAAAGCAAACACGGGCCCCGAGGGCGGCAACGTGGCCGTTCCCATGGCGATCGCGCGGGGTCGGTGGCAATCAGGATAAGCGGGTCGGACAAAGAGCCCGATTCACGGCGGGCCGAATCCTGGATGCGGGAGGTGTGCCAGTCAGCTGGACCCCGTGCGTAAGAGTTCGGCGGAGCCTGAAAACGGCGGCACTTATCAGGGCCAATCAGGGAGCCGGTATTAACGGGAGCTGTCACTGGGGAGGGAAGACTGGGAACAAAGAGCTTGTTTGTGCGTACATGGGCGAGCCATTAATGGAGGTGTAATGAGAAAGGGTATAGTTTGAGTTAGCATAATTACAGCCCGGTGCCACTAATATAAAATATACTCCTCACAAAACGGAGTTTGTGTCTGTAGCAGGCCACCATATGTTTGGCGAGTGCGTGTTTACATGCGTGTGTCTCATGAAGGCTCTCTATGTGTTCACACCTGACCTCTGTAGGGCCCCGTGCCCGTTTACATGCAGTCTGGGTGTGCTGATGGGGACAGGGCATATCGACGTTACACTTTTTATACCTAGCTTTTCCAGATCAGATCACACTCTGGGCTCAGTGTGGCGAAAAGGCAATAGTCACTCAAATGAGTTCAGAGAGGCGCGTCAGGTCCACCTGAGAATGTGCCGTGCAGTAAACACTTCTGGATTTTACAGAACTCTGGTCCCGAGGTGAGCTGTCAGGCAACAGTTACTGAGTCACCGACTGGCGTCCTGCAACCCTGTTTTTTTGCATTACAGTCATTTAGCTACTCGTTAATAATCACCCTCATTTCTCTTAGCCCTGGCTATCCCATGTTGCCCAATCAGACGAAATGTGCTTCATTCGGTGCCAGCATCCTCTGGATTCCCACTTCGTGCCTCAGGAGGAATGATCTTTAAATGCTTTCGACAGAATAAACCTTGTGCAAAAGTTGACACGCGTAGAGAGCAGGCATGCAGTCAAGTCAAGTCGCAAGAAGCGAAATTGCATTTCTGCAGAGCAGTGAACATCTAGACCCTGAACAATAAATAAAGGATATAAAAAAATGTACAATGGCACCCAACACTGATTTTGTAAACAGTACAAGTAAGTAAACAATATAAGTAAACAAGTAACGGTTATGCTCAAGAGAGCTCCCTTACATGTGTGTGTTGTCCACAATCTTTTCCACAGTGCTTAAAGTATAATGGCATATAATGATAATGATGTATTGGACATTAATGATGATGCAATATTTTTGCAGCACAAAATACAATCTAATACTAAAAACAAGTACAAAAGCATGCGTTGTACATACAGACTTACATGAGATATAAATTTTGAATGTGAGTGTGGTCTGACCTCCGCTAATATTCGGGCCCAGTTGGAGCACAGAGGCCAGGTACAAACCATGAATCAACCGATGGCCACACATCAAGTGGACCTCATCCGTCAGGGGTCCGTTTGTCATGTGTGGCACTTTTTCCCATGGTCACCTGGTGGCCGTTCAGAGATGAATGGCCTGGCATCAGTCGTGATGGGGGTAGGGGGCAGAGTAGCTTAATGTTGTCTCCTTGTCTGACAGAGTATTATTTCATCCTAAATCGAGCGGGGCACGGTGACTCTGAAACCGCTCTGACAGCCTCTTCCTCTGTTTTAGTGGCAGACTGCAAGCTATTACGCTGTGGACATGGAAAAGGCGAGCTTCCTGATCGCGGGCCCGTTCTGCTCCAGCCAAATAAAACCAATATAAATCAGAACAGTATTTTAGCTTAGCCTGAGCGAGTTATAAATTACCGAATCACAATACAGAGGTCTTCAGTCCTGAAAAGCAAAACACATTTATTCAGCGAATGAAGGCCCAGTGTTATTGTTAATTAAAATGGATTAAACTGCAGTATATGGTTACTCATTCCGGGTCTTTCCAGAAGACTACAGCATGTAAGAGTTAACACGGCCGTCATCCAGGACGTAATCCGCCATAAGTAAAAATGTTCTTTATAAATGAAGGCTTTTTCGATTACCTCCCCAGAGTTCCTCTGTGTCTCTATGCAGCTGAGCGTGTATTTTATAAATCAAAAAGGGAAGTAGTTTGCCTGTGAATGAATTTGAAATCCAAAGAAAAGTCTCCACAAGGAAGAGTTACCTCACTTCTGAGTGGTTCAAAGCCTGCTACTCTGTCTCACTACGTCTGCAACCAATTATAAATCAATATAAAACCATAACTCTGTGATTTTTTTTTTAACTCAGGATGATTTATGCAAGCGAAGTTTTAAGACGTTTAAACCTTTGACCCTTTGTGCAATTTATTTGCAGTATTTTTGAGCCGCTCCACTGTTGCACCCTTTACACTTTTGAGGCACGGTAAGCCATCAGAAGCCCTCCGTGTAGTTCCACGCAAACCCACCGGCGTCGTTATTTAGATCTGCGGTTCCCGAAGCTCGTCCCTGTGTGTACGCCGGCCTTTGTTTCTAACTGTCGATTGGATTAACCAAGCGAGTAAATTGTGGAGGAGCTAAGCAGGGGTAGCCGAGCCCTCGGTGTCGTTTTAACATAGCGTGAAACCGAATTTATGCTAATCGCGTCCGACCGAAAATCTCTTAGTAACAGTGCAATAAAGCATGAACAAAAAATGGAGCAGTTTCACTCGTGTGTCATTTTCAACAAAATCATCTATTAAATAAATGTAAGTATTTCGAAAATTTGTTGTAAATATCACTACGTCAGCACTGACAGAATTTACCATAACTCATGTAAGAAGAGGCCTACTTACCTGTTTTTAAAATGCACTTTGAGTTTGGTTTACGTTCAGACTACAAAAACTAAATTAAACTACAAAAAGCTCAACCCTAAACATTTTTTATAATTATAATAATACTTTGATTGTTTGCTACAGACAAATAATGACAGTACACTGACTTTGCTTTAGTGCTGTATTTTTTAATCCATAGCTATGCATATTAATAGCATAATTTGCAAGAAATGTCTAATCCTGGCCTTGTAGGGTCTGGCCTGACTTCTATATCCAAGTCATGCTGGGAAGAGGGGGAGCGGGGGGGGGGGGAGTGGCGAGTGAGTTCCTACTGATTCTGGAGCTGGCCACGTTGTGCTTGGAAACCTGGTTTCTACGGTCCATGTGCATACATATTCAAAACAGGCGGCTGCAGCCCGGTGCTCGGCCCATTCGTAAACAGCGCTATTGTGCCCCTGGCGAGGAAGCCACCCACCCAGGCCCGGTGCTAATTTCCCCTCAGGGAAAATTAACGTTCCTGCCGCCTTGCTCAGGCTAAGCCGGCGGCCCCCGCACTCAGACACACTGCCCTTTGTTGGGTCACTTGTAGTCTCCATGAAACACGATGTGCGACAGTCACACAATGCATAAAAAAGCAATGCTGCTTAACCAATAAACGTTCTACAGCAGGATTAAGTATCAGTGACCCCCCACTGCATGGAACCATATAGTGGCATGTGAGAACATAGCTACAGAATAGCTGTAGCTACACCTCCCACAAGATATTGACCATTTAGTTATCAGAGATCTACATTACAGATTTAGCTTTTCATTTAAAACTTTTAAGAGTAACACTTTACCTGAGGAAACACAAATACGTAGCAGTAACTCAGTTACTACTGAAGTACAAATCGTGAACAAATACAGTAGCTATTTGAGATAAAAGATGCATCACGATTCATTAACGATGAACAAACGTCAGTATTTCACTTGTGTTTTTCATGACTTGTTCCTTCTGTAGCTCTTTAGTAGTTCCTTAGTAGTTCACAAAGGTTACAGATTTAACAGGTATAGTAACAAATATAGTAACTGCTTGAGATAAAAGATGCATCATGATTCGTTAATGATGAACAAACATGAGATCAATACATAACTAAGACTTTGTGGTTAATTAATACATAAGTAATAGTATAAGGCTACATTATTTATGCCCCCCCCCCCAATAAAGTGTTACCCTTTTAAGCTTCTATTAAATTTAATACATGCTTTTTTTTAGCATCTGAAGAGATTTTTTAGCAGGATTTACGGAGGCTGGAGCCTACCTTTTGATTGTGCTCTGGCAGGTAGGTGGGCATGCAATCTGGGACCTACACAGGTGATTTTGGGAGGATGGCAGAGGATGGCAGAGGCGTACTGGTCACATTAGCTGGTTGTAAATGACAGGCTGGTCCTCCTACCTGTGCTGCGACCTCATGACTGCCATGAAGAGAATCGATGCAGCACCATCGTAAAGCATGACGTCCACAAATGTCCGGCACCGCATATGAAATGTCCGGCACCGCATATGAAATGTCCGGCACCGCATATGAAATGTCCGGCACCGCATATGCTCCCTTTCCCGCCCCCCAGCAGTTGATGCTAATTAAAAGCTACCAAGTTATTCCTTAACATAAGGAACCAATCATCAACCAAAAACTTTGCAATTGGCAATTGGCTGCGGCTAGATCATGCAATTCGCTTTGCTAATGAGAGAATAGCTCCCTGCTGCTTATATTAAAAAAGCACAGGCCGTATTACAGGAAAGTTTATGCAGTTGTCATGTTCGCTTAATAAGATATGCATGACATTCTAGCCTATATTCTCTGTCAGATCCGCTGATTGGCCACCTTGTTCGATGGTATACAACAGCATTACCTCTTTACTTATTCTCCTTTATGTAATGTTGCTCTACAGTCTAGACTCTTGGTTCTCAGCCATTTTCAAAATAAGTGGCATCATGTCAGCTGAATTCTGATTGCTTCATAAATTCTTATTTGCCCCAAATTGTTTTCCTTTCCCCCTTATGACGCATTTATGGACTCTACGGCTATATTTAGGGAGAATGGGGAAACCTCCTGTCTGCTTGGTTTGGAAGGAATAAGTGCCAAAATCAATTGGAATGTATCTGGACAGAACACAGAGACTGACCACCCCTCCAGAACCTTCCTTATACACACGCATGCCTTGGCAGGTCTCCTCTTCTTTTTCCCCTTCGTCTAGACTTCGGGACAGCGAAACAGCCTCTGAGGAGAGCCAAGGTGACCTCGCATGGAATCCCCAGCAGAGGGCTGAATGACATTATCTCTGCAAGCTACATCACCACATCCATCTTGCATTGCTGATGCAGTTCTTGTGACTGTTTGTGATTAATGTCAGGGCCACTGCGGCCTGTTTCATTTGTGTCTTTTTTTTCTTGTTAATTTTCCATGTTTGGTTTGGCCGGTTCTCCCAGGCTTTGTCTTAAACTTCTGCCAAGCTTGGCAGCCAAGTGGCCAGCAGGGTCCTGCTGCTTCAGGAGGTGCTACTTCTGAGTCATGTAGGTCCTTCTGGAACATTCTGGTACCTGCACTCCCTCACTGTCACCGATTTACCGCCACACCTTTTTTTCTCTACCTGCCAAACTCTTTCACTCCTGTTTTTCTTTGTCTTCCAGTCCTTTTCCCGTCATCGACGGTCCTTACAAACATCCAGCTAATATTTTCAGAAAGATGTATTCTCTGAAAACATCTGGATAGTGTTCTCCTTTTGTCTCCAATCACTTCTGTGCACACATTTTATTAGTGAAATGCAGCATATAGTGTCGGTGGAAAATAAAGAGAAAATGATTGCCAGATTATGAAAAGATGTAATACAGCATCTTCCAGCTTCTTATCCTGGTTGAGGTCACTGAGTCTATCAGCTCTTTATGTGCCAGGTAACAGTGTTGCCAGTTACATGTAGTTAGAGGATGCTTTCATCTAAGGTGACATGTAGTTAGAGGATGCTTTCATCCAAGGTGACATGTAGTTAGAGGATGCTTTCATCTAAGGTGACATGTAGTTAGAGGATGCTTTCATCCAAGGTGACATGTAGTTAGAGGATGCTTTCATCCAAGGTGACATGTAGTTAGCGCACGCTTTCATCCAAGGTGACATGTAGTTAGAGGATGCTTTCATCCAAGGTGACATGTAGTTAGAGGATGCTTTCATCCAAGGTGACATGTAGTTAGAGGATGCTTTCATCCAAGGTGACATGTAGTTAGAGGATGCTTTCATCCAAGGTGACATGTAGTTAGCGCACGCTTTCATCCAAGGTGACATGTAGTTAGAGGATGCTTTCATCCAAGGTGACATGTAGTTAGAGGATGCTTTCATCCAAGGTGACATGTAGTTAGCGCACGCTTTCATCCAAGGTGACATGTAGTTAGAGGATGCTTTCATCCAAGGTGACATGTAGTTAGCGCACGCTTTCATCCAAGGTGACATGTAGTTAGAGGATGCTTTCATCCAAGGTGACATGTAGTTAGAGGATGCTTTCATCCAAGGTGACATGTAGTTAGAGGATGCTTTCATCCAAGGTGACATGTAGTTAGCGCACGCTTTCATCCAAGGTGACATGTAGTTAGAGGATGCTTTCATCCAAGGTGACATGTAGTTAGAGGATGCTTTCATCCAAGGTGACATGTAGTTAGAGGATGTTTTCATCCAAGGTGACATGTAGTTAGCGCACGCTTTCATCCAAGGTGACATGTAGTTAGCGCACGCTTTCATCCAAGGTGACATGTAGTTAGAGGATGTTTTCATCCAAGGTGACATGTAGTTAGCGCACGCTTTCATCCAAGGTGACATGTAGTTAGCGCACGCTTTCATCCAAGGTGACATGTAGTTAGAGGATGCTTTCAACCAAGGTGACATGTAGTTAGAGGATGCTTTCATCCAAGGTGACATGTAGTTAGAGGATGCTTTCATCCAAGGTGACATGTAGTTAGCGCACGCTTTCATCCAAGGTGACATGTAGTTAGAGGATGCTTTCAACCAAGGTGACATGTAGTTAGCGCACGCTTTCATCCAAGGTGACATGTAGTTAGAGGATGCTTTCATCCAAGGTGACATGTAGTTAGAGGATGCTTTCATCCAAGGTGACATGTAGTTAGAGGATGCTTTCATCCAAGGTGACATGTACAGTAGTTAGAGGACACTTTCATCCAAGGTGACGTAGTTTTTTGGGAAAGCAGGGTCAGACAACCCCAGGAGCGGCAGGGATTAAGGGCTGCGCTCAAGGGCCCTATGGTGACATCAGTCTGCTGATGCTGGGATTTGAACTGGCAGCCTTCCGGTCGTAGTCGTAGTGTCCGGACACGCTGAGCTACACATACCCCTCCCCCCTACATTTAAGCCCCTCCACAGTTATAATGTGCTTTTTAAATTTTTTTAAACACTTTTATTCCATATGTTATAAAATATTGATGCAAAAACAGGGATGGATCTTGGGGGTGGGGGGGTTGGGGTGGGCAGTGCCCCCGTGCCTTTGCAAGCAAGACTGTCTAAACAAGAAAGCAGAGTGAGTTATATATTTGTAAAAACTGTAGAATGTGACTGCAAAGCATTTCATAAATAACTTCGGTTTTCAAAATTGTCTTCTGCTTCTTAATACTGGCAGTCAAGTCTAAGGAATACTATGGAGGACATGAAGGTCAAATGCATCTACCCCCCCTAACAGAACAACTGTCCCCAGGCTGCCTCTCCCCCCTCCCCCTAGCTGAAATGATATAGAACCTCCACTGTGTAAAAATCAAATACATTCTCAGTAAATTCATATTTGGTTGCTCTGTGCTGTTGATGACAATGTTTGTTTTATCTGTATCTGTTTTAACAAGCAAAATTCCTAGTTTAATATGTAATAATTCAAGAAATTATTTTATTACCATGAAATAAGAATCCGTCTAATTTTACCATATAATTTGCTCTATAATCAACATGGGATTGAGGTTTTTTTTTTTTTTTAAATACCCTCGAAAGGACAAATTTTCCAAAATAATATTTAAGGACTTTTTCATCAGATAGGATGGATTGGGGGTCAGACGTGGTTCAGACATCCACAAAAAGCCACATGGACTGCGAGCTACACAGTGTGTGATTCCAGCAACAGTTTTCCATCAATTATGTCAATAATAGAACAGGAAATTACATTGTCACTTCCGTCTCGCTGAGTGCCCTGACATGGCTCTTTCCCACCAGCCAGATCTCTGCTCTCTGTTGACCTCTGACCCTCCAAGATCCTGCCATATGTCACCCACCTTATATAAATGACACCACCTTTCCCTTGTACACTAATTGCTCCATGTACCGCTTACTCTATTGGCAATTAACCATTACAATCAGCAGTGATTTATTAATTGCAATACTTGCACTTCTTCCAGGAAAGATATTTGTTGGTGGTTTTGTTTTTTATTCCCTTTAATTAAATACTGTTATTTTCTGATTTAAAATCAGAAAATCAAACTGTTTTGTCTTGCTGTCAGCAATGATTATTTAGTTTTTCACTGATTCTTAGTCAAATTGGGGAGTTTAGTTAGCAATCTTGGTAACACTTTACTTGGGGGGGGGGGCAAGAATAATGTATCAATACTCACATGCTTAATACATTAATTAACCAGTAATTAAGTGTTAGTCACATACTGATCCCATGTTCATTCATCATCAATCAATAACACCGGTTCATGTATTATATGTACTATATTTGTTCATGGTTTGTACTTGAGTAGTAACTGAGTTGCTAAGTTATTTGTGCCCCTCAAATAAAGTGTTACTGCAAACTCAATTCTGCATTATGATTAAGGAATACTTTACTTATTGAATAAGTGGAGTCAATGTTAACGTACTTTTGTTTAGTTGTAGACAAAAACCCTCTCTGCATCATTGACCAATAGTTATCAAGATACCAAAAAGCCCCATGGCATGCTGGGAATTCCATAAAATTAAATTTAAGACAGTTGGCTGAGAAATTCCAGGCCCTTGCTTCTGTCAGGGGCATTAGAGACGTGTGCGTGGGCCCCTGTTGGAGCACAGAGTGATATCATTATCTGGTCATTCTAGCTTTAACTCTTTAATCTGCTTGAGAATTGCTCCGGCCAGCGAGGGCATCGCTCTCACCACTCATCGCTGCATTACCCTGGACCATCTGGCATTGCATAATGACCTGGGACCACCGGGGAACTTTTCACAGATCCAAAATACAGACTTCTCTTTTACTCAGTGGGGGGAAGAAAAGTTCTACTTGGTATAAGGCTGTTTTCGATGCAGTAGCTGAATGCTGAGTCGAGTGAGATTTCTGCTTGCTCATATATCAAGCGAGGCAGCGGCTCGAAGCGAAAGGCCGTTTTCAGCAGCCCATATTTCAGGGCTCTTTTAGCACGCTTTGGTTTTCTCCTGTCCTGTTATCTCATACAGCAGCGGCCGACTGCCGGACACGGAGCAAAAACATCCCTCTGTAAGCTCCTTGGAGACTGGCACTGTCCGCAGAGGATATTAAATGATATATATCAGACGACCTAGTTTCACACTTTACACAGCCGTAAAGCTATGCTGCATGATTGTCATCTTTATAGTCTACACATCTTTCATGGTGGAGAATAAATCCAGAACTTAAATATTTAAGATGTACCTAGCAACCGAGTGCAAAGCAAGCCCACATCTCTGCCTCTGGGGAAAAACCACTGACTGTATCTCTAAGGCGGCTCTGTCTACCTGCTGCACATCTAGTGTGCTGAGCTAAGCAGAAAAGCAATTTTAATTTGTATAAATCATAAGCAGCTACGGGGGCAGAACGGTGGCCTCACACCTCTGGGATCAGGGTTCGAGTCTCTGTCTTGGCTCCATGTGTGTGAGTTTGCATATCCTCCCTGTCTCGTCGTGGGGTTTCTTCTGGGATCTCTGGTTTCCCCCCATAGTCCAGAAACATGCTGAGGTGAATTAGAGTTGCCAGATTGCCCATGGGTGTGAATGGTGAGTGTGCTCTGCGATGGGTTCGTGTCCATAACTTCCAGGATAGGCTCCAAACCCCCACTGCCCTGCATAGGCCAAGCACATATAGAAAACGGATGGATATGCACTGTTAGTGTGCATTCTTAGGCACTCATGTTTGGTGTCCACATTTGTGGGCAGTTAATTTAACTCCGTTTTGGGTTACTTTATCATGATATAATTCCCAAACCTCTTATGGGCAGTATCAATACATCCATAGCAATCTTGTGACAGAAGTTACTATGTTGTATAACAAATGTTGTTTGATTACTGACACAGTGACAGTGATGGCCATGTACATTATGCTCCAGGCATTTCTGTGAAAAACTTCTATTCAAAGAGGTTAAGTCAGGTTAAAAAAAAAAATGTATGCACAGAAACTGTGATGAACATGTCTGTGTTTTGTAAACCTAAATTTAGAGTAAAATTTCTCTGGTGTTCAACCTCAAAATCAATTCACGTAAAAACAAGAAGAATCTTCCATTTCTTAATTACAGCACACTGTGTCCCCCCATCCCCCCCGCCCCATGTACTGTTTAATTTCTAAGACACCCATTATTGCTTAGAAGTTGGTTTTCTATATTTATACCCAAGTTATTATAATATATTTATAAGCACACAAGCGTTCCCAAATCCAAATGTCCTGTTGCCCCCTCTAGCCACTGACCTCTTCTTTAACAGGATATTTGTTTTCCGTACCCCTCCGCAAACAGAATTTCCAGCGTCATATTAGAATTAGAGCCTTACTCGAGCACCACATGGGAATTTCTTTGAGAAAAGTAGAACAAATTAGAAGCACTGCTCAGGCAGGGACTGACAGAGACGGAAACTGGACACTTTCCAGTAACACAGCCGCAAAAACATGCGGCCGATTCATGTTCTCGCTGTACTTGGCGTCCCTAAGTGGTGTTTAAATATCGCTGCTTCCTTTAAAAGTGTTCTTTCTACAGTATCGATGTTTGAATTCATCAGTCCAAAATGTAAACATTGGACTTTAATCTGGCGGTTGATCCTTTTTCAGATCAATCTTCTGGTTGTCAGATTTCAGAACTGCTCACTATGGCAGCAGATAGCTCAGTAAGACAGGGGTGTCGCTGGGGTTGTTTTAGGGGAACTTTTAGCCTCTCTCCCCCCCCCCCCCATCCCAAAATAAATGCACGCTAATTAGTTTAAATACTGCATTCTCATTCATTAAAATCAGACCCCCCAGTAAAGGCTTAACCCTGTTTCATAAATCTCTAGTGACGCTTCTGCAATAAAATAGTACAAAAACAGGTTAAAGTGCTATAGTGCAAAGTATAAATATGTAGAAGAAGTGGCTCCCCTGCTGGAACATTCATGAATGTTAGCTTCCGCTGGTTGAGTCGCCCCGTTTTGCATGCAGTGAGGTGTATCGGTGTCCCACACAGAAGAGCCATCACGGCCGGGTCGCCCGCCACCCTGGCGGTTTGTAAATACCACGTGATCTCGCAGGGCGGGGCGGGGAAGCGAGTCAGGAGCCAAGAACCTGTCAACACCCGGGCCCTGCCGATATGAGTTTCCCCCGAGGCTTCGGGCCTGGAGACAGAGCGGCTGCAGCAGGCCACAGAACAGCAGCACAAGCGGCAGCCTGTCAGCCCGACCCCGTCCACGTCGGCCGGCGCGGCTCGAGTGCGGCTCCCCTGTCCGACGGGTCGCGAAGCACGGAAGCGCCGTCTATGAAAATGCCGTGTTTTTTTAAGCCAAGTTTAAAATATGGCATTTACAGAGAGAAAAGCAAAATGAAATGGTGGCTAGGAGAAGCAGTGCTAGGTAATCATCGTACGTCCTCGTGTCCACTTTTTGACGGAATACGCCCTCCTCTGTCTACTAATAGCGTTTGAGATCTAATTGACCGATGAAAAGATGTTTTATGACACCATCTTTTTAACTAGTACTTATGTTTGTATTAGTTAGCATCTCTTCATGATGGTCTTTTGGATTACTTTATATCGCTAATTTTAACAACTTGATGTCGATAGCTAATAACGTTATTGTTAATTGTAAATATACTATAAATTTGATTAGTTTGTCTCATGTTGACATATCTGCCTTGCTGATGACGGTCTATGTAAGTCCAATTAAAACACTGAACCTTTCACCGTAACCGAATGATCGGTTTTTACAGTATTTGTGGTGCTGAGTGTCTCATTATGTTGTTTTACATTTATATTGTAGTTTCTGTGAAAATGATGGATTTTTTTCCATTGGTTAATGACAGTGTCATTATATAATAATGAGTAGAAGTGCAGTTAAACACTGGAGAGGAACTCAATACACCGTGTGTCGCTTTGTCTGTAATCATTTCACTTCATGTGCATCGCCCACGTGATGTAAAACCATCAACGACTACAGCTGAGAATGCAGACATATTAACAATTTATATGGCTTTTCGTGACTTTTTATTGTTTGGCACGTCTGCATCACGTCACATTATTTATTTTCTTAGCGGACTGCTTCGTCTTAGAAGGTCGGCACAGCACGAACACGTCTAACGTTTTATCGTCAGTCCATTTTAACAGCTGGACATGTCCTCTTCCAGAATCACGCATCCAGGCCCAAGTGCATCTCCGCTGCAGACCCTACCTGCCACTTGTTCCTGAACAATGTGTATATATTTTGCTTTTTAATCTTCAGGGTAGGATTCAGGTCAGGATCCCGAACCTTTCAGTTAGCGACGTAATGTAATATCGATCCTACTCTCTCAGAGATGTTTTGATGGTTGTCAAAAATTTGTTACCTCACGTATAGTGCTTAATCGACACTAACCGCTCGGTAGTTTAGTCTGTTATTCTTGTAATATTATGTTGATATTGAAACTTTTTCTTTAGGTAGTGCAGGTAGTTACTGTGTTATATTTTCATGTTCTCTGGTGAAGTCATTGTACAATTTTTGTCATGAGTAGAATAATTTGCTTCCTTAAAATACAGCTTCATGTTTGTCTTGGTTTGTGCTAAGTTTTCAGATTGTTCACTTTTCTATTTAAACAGCAGGGCCGTAAATCGTTGCAACGGTCCATTAAGGTAAACCTGTGGAATTTAGAGATGAAAAATAAGTTTTGGCAAAGTAGGCGCATGTGTATTTTTTGGATGTGAATGTCTTTGACGATTGTCTCGGTCGCTTCACGGTGGAGAGCCGGTGGCAAATGCAGGTCAGTTGAGGGATGCAACATTTAAGGACATCTAGCATTTTAAAGGATATTTCACCTGACACCTCTGGGACCTGGGTTCGAGTCTCCGCCATAGTTCCATGTGTGTGGAGTGTGTATGTTCTCTCAGTGTCATCGTGGGGTTTCCTCCAGGTACTCCGGTTTCCCCCCGCAGTCCAAAAACATGCTGAGGCTGATTGGAGTTGCCAAATGGCCTGTAGGAGTGCATGTGTGAGTGAATGGTGTGTGAGTGTGCTCTGTGATGGGTTGGCACCCCATCCTGGGTTGTTCCCTGCCTTGTGCCCTGCGATGGGTTGGCACCCCATCCCGGGTTGTTCCCTGCCTTGTGCCCTGCGATGGGTTGGCGCCCCATTCTGGGTTGTTCCTGCCTTGTGCCCTGTGATGGGTTGGCACCCCATCCTGGGTTGTTCCTGCTTTGCACCCATAGCCTCCAGGATAGGCTCCGGACCCCCGCGACCCTGAATAGGACAGGCGGTTTCAGAAAATGGTTGGAAGGATAATTCCTACTGAATGAGTCCTGTAAAGTACTGTAAATTTTAAATTTCAAAGCAATTTTAGACACAAAGAAGATCCCAATTCTGGACATGGGAATTAGGTGGAAATTGTAAGCTCTGTGTCATAGGAAGCCTTCCTTTCTCAGTTTGCATTCATGCCAGGTTTTTTTTTACCATTTCCATGATAAATAGAGATCCTAAATTGAGCTAATGATCGCTGTGAGCATTCAGAGGCTTGGTCCGACCACTTCCGTTACTGAATGAGACACAGCTAGTGACACACAAGCCAGTGAAAGTACGCCAAAGGCTTAAAAAAGTGTTTCTTCCTCTCTTCAGTGGACGTTTGTCTGTTACACGCCATCCTAAAAAAACAGCAACGTGTTACACTGTGATTACTGGCCTGGGACCCGAGACATGCCTCTAGTTTTCAGCAAATAGAGACATTTGGCATTGAGTTTGTTCATGCTCCTGTTGTTCTCTTTTATTTGCGTTTTAAAAACATTATTATGGGCAGCTAGAATAAAGCTGTTATTTGTGTCTTATCTCAGAAGGTTGTATTTACCATGGTGCAGATCTTGGCTTACATTCAATACAAGCATTTGAGGAAACCTCGTCATGGCCGACGTAGGTCTCAGCATGAAGAGGCTGTGCAGGGAGGCCAAATGACCCCACTTACCATCAGCACAAATGGATCATGAAGTTTACACCTCTCTCCTAAGACTGGAATAGGTCTAACAGCACAACAGATAAACATCGGTTGGGCAGTAAAGGCACTTTTTTCAGCTCACAGAAAAGGTGACTGTGGTCTGCTCAGACAATGGACAAAAGAGAACGCTCTGTGAGGTTTGACTTTGTTTATGACCAGAAGGGAAACCCAACTTCAGTATATCTGTTTCCCTAAAAGTATTCTTGTTTTTAGTGTGTACTTTCTTACACTTGTCAGAGTGAAGATTTAGCACAGCCTGTAAAGAGTTCACCTAATGCAGTGTGTAAATCATTTATGTAGTATAGATTTAAAAGTATTAATTTCTGTAAATTTGTTCGATTAAGACACTTTATTAAGTCTGTAAAATGCTAATTTAATACAGTCTGTAAATAGCCTTGAAGTGTTCTATCAGTATAGCCTGTAAAATGTGCATTTCGTACTTTCTGTAAATCATTCATTAAGTCTGTAAGCTGTTTAAGGTATGTAAAATACTACTTTTGAATACACTTTATTTGTTGATTAAGTCTGTACAGTGTTAATATAGTACAGGCTGTTTATCTAGTACAATCTGTAGATAGTACAATTTTAAAGTGTCCATTTAGTATAGTCTGTGAGGTGTTTAGTGAGGTTTGTAAAATGCTCATTTTAGTTTCGAATACACTTGATGCATGAGTTCGATAGCTGTCTTCGGTTCTGCCTTTCCGAGGCCACTCTATCTACCTTCATGTTATTCTCAGTGCTCTGGATTTGGTTTTGTTCTCTGCAGTGCTGTTGAACTGATACAGAGTTAAAGGTTTCTCCTGGACAGAGAGAAGGCAGTGATCTTGAATGGGATTCCTGGAGAACCAACCGGAGACATATTTCTGACAAGCACACAAGGTCTGAAAAGTGAATTTCAGTGTTGGGCATTTCAGATCCAGAAGATACATATCGTGGGTAATCCAGACAAGTTTTTGTTCTACCAACCAGGTGAATACACTGCGACTGTGACTGTGTGACTCAACTGGTTGGTAGAAACAAAATCTTGTCCAAATGCCCAACACTGTTCAACTGGATCCAAGTAAATATTTAATTTCCAAGGGTTAGCCCACAGTCTACCATATCGAGAGTGGGGGAAACGGTTTTAATATCAACCCGAAGAACAACTGGATGGGTATGGTGAATTTGATTTCTGTCTCACGGGAATGAAACCAAAACTGTCACAAACGTGCCCCTCAGGGTACAACTACACAATCGCCTGTGAGAAAAATCCACAGTCTAGTATGAAAGGCCACTCACCTGCATATCCCACTGACCTTAACCCAGCCTCTTCTAGCAGGTTCCGACCCAGATTGCTCCGACCATTAATGAACGAAAACGATCCCTTGTCAACACTAACCCTGTCACCATCGCCGTGGCTAACGAGCCGCTATCGTTTGTAAAACCACCATATGGTGTTTGTGCCCGGCCTCCGCGTCATTCCCCAAATGAATCTGGGAACGGCAAGCTTTTGGAGTTGCTCCACAGGCAGACAGAGCAAATTGCTAGGAACAGTGTGAAAACACAGCCCAGCCATGTGGTTTTCAAACTGCTTCTCCTGCGCCATGTTTTCTGGTATCACTTCCAGCTGCTCCCCAGCCACGAATGGCACCTTGGGCCCATGTAGCCGTTTCAACCTTGGCCAAGATTTTTCGACAGACCCCCCTGTCTCCCCCTCCCCTCATCCCCCCAGCAGCCACCTGCTCTTCCCTAACTGAACTACAACTGGCCACATGACTCCCACTAACAACCAGATCATTACGAGTGTCGTTGGGTTGTTGTGTGAAACATAGCAAATCAAACAAAGATATTCGGGGGGGGGGGTGAGCTTTAAAAAAAGGTTATAAGGGATTTTTTTTATGAAAGCAGTGAGGTGTATATTTCAGCGGAGGGCAGTAAATATCCGCGGTTTTTTTCAGGGTGATTTACCGCTTTAGTACGTGCATCTGATAAACATAACGGCTTTAATACAGCAACTGTTCATCTCCCCCCGCAGCAAATCAATTAAGTATCGTGGGTAAGCGGCTAATCATAAATTGAATTGCTTTTTTCCCCCTCAAATATCAATGAAAAGATTTAATTTACAATAAATCAGTCTGGTTTACTTTTTCCTATTTTTTATGTTAGTGTTTCATTTTTTTTCCAAGGTAAATGTGTCCTAAGGCCTGCCGCTCTGCCTGAGCATAAGAGCTTCACTGCCTCTCCATCAAAGCCAGCCTCGGATTCTGCCAAAAGGATACTAATTGCCTGTGTCTCCCTTCTCCCCCATATTTCCTCTTCCAGAGGGACCCGGCAGGAGCCAGCAGAGGTGAGTCACGTTGTCGTCCATCACTTCGACGGGGCGCCTGTCACGGGCACCAACGCGCCAGGTAATCCCGCCCCGGGAGCCCGTCGAAAAAGGGCAGCCTAATTTTCACCATTAACGTCAGCCCCCCCAAGCCTCCCGACACTGCCGGCTTGTGGATTTTGGCGCCAGTTGGAGACGAAAAAAAAAAAATACAAAATCGCACGCAAGCTGAAAATGGGGCCGCGAAAATAAAGACTGAAATTAACCTGGGCGGGCGTCACTTTTAGATGCGAAAGAGCAGACGGGGCGGAGGCGGGGTGTCTGTGAGGAGTCCCTACCCACTTTTTCACCTGGGGGGTGGGTGAGAAGCACAGGTGAGCGGGTCTGCATGCCCTCGGTGGTGCTATGTACGCGGGCAGCTCGCCTCTCAGATCCCGCAGGTGGGTCCCCTGGACAGGAGGGGGGGGGGGGGGCGGGGCTCATCGTCTGTGGATGACTCCCGATGACGGAGGTGTTTTTTCATCTCCCTCAGAGATAGGAGCAAATTCATAACCAGAGACACCCCCCCCCAGACTCACATACCCTGACTCCACAGGCTGGACCCTGGTGATCTTTGCTCGCACATGCTTACCCCCCCGCCCCACCCAGAAAGCAGGCCCCTCCTCCTGAAAGGAGAATGCCACTGTTTCACAGATCAGTGCCCAGTACTCCTTGTACTGCAGGTCAGCCCAGTGATTTTCCCTAGCCTCGTAATTTATTGTGGAATTTCTCCTGTCTGAAATCTGCACCCCCCCCCCCCCCAGCAGCTACCACGACCATCCCATCTGCACAGACCTGTCTAGCCTCATAAATGAGATAGAATTGCAGCCACAGGATTAGTTTGTCAGACGTGTTCGGACGTGTTTATGCGTAATCCTTATGTATGCCATTTCCCAGCTCAGGTTAAAGCCTTTTCATTCTTTTATGTGATTCTTTTCCGGGTCCCAAAAGAGTTTGTTCAGTGCCCTCCAGAGTTTGTTCAGTGCCAAGCTATTTTATGTAGACATTAGTTCCTTTTTTATTTTGAATGATTTCCTAGCCCAGTCAGTTCACTTATTGACTGAATTCTCCCCATGGGTATCAATCCCAGATCAATGTTAACACTTCCGCTGACCTCCATGTCACGGTTGTCACATGACAACCTGGCCCCTCATTTTCCGATGGGGGGGGCGGCTAAATCTGCTGATACTTCACCTGGGCTTATCTGTTACGTTCTGGGAAAAGTTTCCCTAAGTTCGGTTCTAAGACAGAAGTTCAGAAATGCCCTCGCTTCCGCACTTTTCCCTCATCCATTCTATCTGGATAGTTTCAGCAGCAGTCGTTTCAATCTGTTAAATATATGCACTGTTCCTGAAACTATGCTGTAAACATATGGCATCCTGCGCCTCTAAAAACATTTTAAGCTACCTGCTGAAAAGCTGGCATGTGTCTACAAACATACGTTTCCATCCCACACACACACACACTCACGGGCCTGTCGTACGTGTACTTCAGCAGGCCTGCTGTACTTGGCAGACCTGTGAAATATTTTCTTTTTTTTTTCCCTGCAACAGATGCCAATGCCGCAGATGAAATGTAGCAAAGACTACTGCTGTTTCCCATGATGCCTTTTTCTGCACCTTACTGTGCTGTTCTCTCTTTGTCAAAACAGGAAACAAGCAACGAATACTGTTATCTGTATGGCTGAACCTCTGTGTGTGTATGACACCATGGTGGAAATACCGGGGGGGGGCTAATCTGTGTGTTTTAGCACAGGAACATCAGGGACTGTTGATTTAGTCCTCGCTGCCAGCAGGTTTTCTGTATTAGGCTGTTTAATGGGGTGTATCTGTGGTCATATAGTCTCTGGTCGACTGGTACAGCAGTTAGAGACAAAACACTTCAGAAACTGCAGCACCAAGTGCAGCCATGTCTGCTGTCAACATTCTTTAATTTTTCTTTTAGATTCCCTTGCCCAGACTTGGAAAAGCAGGCCTTCCTCAGAATCTGGTGGGTCAATGCTGCCCCCACTGGACTGATTTTGGAACTGCTTGTGTGGGAAGCCAGGGCTTAGATAGATTGGTATAGAGTCTATCAGTTTTGTTAAATGTGCCAGGATTTGCTTACAGAAACTTATTAAAGCATTTTGACTATCAGGGGTATTCACTTTAGGGGTATTCATAGGGTAGAATTTGTCATGGGAGTTTTTGAAAATGGCCACTTTTCTGCTGCCTTTAATGATTTGGTTACAGGATTTCACCTCTCAGTTTCTCTACATCATATCTGCACCTGTGGTAGTAGTCAGATTGCTAATTTTATAATTGACCTCAGCACCTTTATAAGCACAGTAAAGCTCAGCATCTGCATGCCTTTTCAGCTCAGGACACAAATTTGTTGTCGCCACATTCAACTGTGTAACAAATTAAGCAGCCATTTGTGGCATGTTAAGTGTTATGCGGTTTTGCTTTTCGATCAGTGTGATGCCACTGCCATCTAGCTGTCAGAAAGGAAACGTTCTTCTCTAAGCTCAATTGATTATCTTTCACGGATTCGGGATCAGAGTGCATTGTGAACAGAGTAGTTTCCCTGGTGTTACATAAACAAAAGGCTGTGCCACATGTAATAGCTTTTGCTGGTCAGAATGCTTTTGCCTAAAACTAACATTGTCTTTTAGAAACATCCTTAAATGGTCGAGAGGTCTGCTGTTACTATCGGACTTTGGGGCATCACATTCCTGCGATTAATGTGACCCAGGGGCAGTTTGAATCAGCCGTTTGCACGCGAGCGACGCTGAAAGTGATCAGAAGTGAAGCATATCGCTGGAAGGACTTGGCCGCCTGCCAGACGGAGGAGCTGACGTTTATAAGGGAGGGGGGGGGGCCTCGGAAATATACCTCAGGACACACCAGCACTTACTCCTGCAATCTAAACTATGAGGTTCCAAAAGGGCAAATGATTGAGACTGCCACCGCCGGAGGACATTAACCATAATCCTGGAGTTATTTACCGGCCGGGGCAAAGACTTATGTTTAAATAGTCGCAGTAAAGGGCGCGGAGGAGTATGGGATGGCTGGGCCGCTCTTGGCGAACAAAGTGACACCGCAAGCAATATTTCATAAAACTTGTATATTTCACATGAAACCTTGACATGGAACTTAAAAAAAATTATTTAAAGGTTTTAAAATTCTGCGGGATTTATTGGTAGCAACGTTATTTGAAAGGTAAATTTCAGTGGGCTGACATGAAATGTGGATTTGGTTTCAAAACGCATTACCTTAAAATATCAGTCTATTATTAGCAGAGTCGGTTGCCAAAGAGAGGTAAAAATGCAGCTTTTTCAACCAATTAAGGATATCTGAAAATATGAGTAATCCAGACGGTAATTTAGTAGTGCCTCCTGGGTAATGAGTAATCCAGAGAGAATCAGTAACACTACAGCAGTGGTACTGCTTAACCATTTAATGATACACTTAACCAGTCCTAAATATAATTCAACTGTTGCTTCATGTGGGATATCAATATAAGATGTATGTATATAAGATGTCTCTCATAGATGTCTCATTCATAGAAATAGCCCATGGACTAAGGGGCAAGTTTACCCATTAGAAAGTTCTCTTCTTCTGCATCTGTCATCTGAGCCAGAACTTAGAGGTCAGATATTTGCCGAGGAGTTTTTCCTGCCTTTTTCTTGCCTCACAGAGACCCACGCAGGAGTTGGGGGGTTCAGTCGTACCCGGAGCCGGGAGGGGGCTGAGGGTTGCGTGTGGGCCAGCTCGCCAGGGACTCGCCACGCATCGAGGAGAAGCACATCATCCCGCTCTGCCTCGTGAAAAGTCTAATTTATGTTCGATTCACGGCTGAGAGGCGGCGTTTGCACTCTGCTTCCTCATGGCTTCACGGCACAGTTTAAAGGCATCTTCACACAGACACGTGCGCCTATGGGCCTCAGGCTCCACCATAAACACCAGTGAACCCGAGGAGCTGCGGTAACAGGCCGGACTGGGAGCGTGTCACCCACCCGTGTCCCTGCCCTGCTGTTATTCTTGGACAGCCTACCGACTAAAATCTTGTAATACCCAGAGCAGAACAGCATGCTGGGACATTAAGCCAATGCCGATGCTCATGAGCTAATCAGTCATGCCCTGTGACCTCTGACCTCATTGCAGATTGGGTGCTTTGGGTATTGAAGCTGTGTGTGGTTCCCCGGTGCAGCTTAATGTGAAGCTAGGGATGGGAACCGTAGCTAATGCAGCTACTGGCTGCTTCTGGCCAGCTGTTGACACGCTTGGGAGGTGTAATCTCTACACCGATATAGACTCCTCTGGAAAGGATGGGGGGTGGTTATGATTGCCCCATTCTGTCATCGGCACAGGAAGACGTTCAGAGCTCAGGGCACTGAACATCAGAACAGCCAATAAATAGACTTTACCGAAGTTCTTGTGTATCATCATTGGTCAATAGACTTTGCCGAAGTTTTTGTATATTGCCATTAGCCAATAGACTTTACCGAAGTTCTAGTGTATCATCAGTGGCTATCAATAGTCATCAACGGTTTTCATTTTCAAGAAATAATCAGTCACCTCTCAGCCATTGCCAGATAACATACCTCTCTTTTTCTTTTTCCTTAGCAAGACTACTAAAAGCACAGCTGCCTTCGGTTACACACCCGACCTACATGGCGAGCCCAGCGTTCTGGGATTCTATAAATCTGTTTTCTCAGGATGTTTCATAGGACAGAACAGGACAGAAAAGAGAGAGAATTTGCTGGGGGCCGCTCTTCACCTCCGTGCATTCAGATGCGCTTACAGTATCTTTGTGCTGGGGGGGGGGGAGGGAGCTGGCTGATGATAAACACACCTGTGTATAAACGGGGGTTAGCAAATTCGACTGGGATTGCCTACATCCCCTGTATAGAGGTAAAACATGCTTTTGGAAATTATTAGAGGCATAATTAGAAAATGAGTCGAGGGCAACACCAATAGTAATAGGGGGATTGTGGGATGAGACCTGGCAACCTTGGCCTAACATTAGGAAAACCAAACCAAAGTCTCATTGATTCACTTCATAAAGTTTGGAGTATTTGCCCTCAACAGGACAGTGCTAATGGTGCCAAAGTGGCAGCAATGCAATTGTCTAGAGTTAGATCCGTGTTACAGAAAAGATCACAGGAGTCCTGTGTTTGTTTCACTAGAAGGCATGGCGTGTTAGTTCCTGGGAGGGGGGCCCAATGGGGTACTCGCTAAGTTATGTTTATTCTTTCTGCACAATCTGGCCTCGGTCATAGGCTCGGTCTCCTGGAAGAAAAGAATGTGGACCTCCAGCCATAACCTGCAGAGAGCAATTGCTGCCTGTATTGCCGAACAGGATTATGAGGCGTGGATTTGAAGCGAAGAGTCATTCAGATGACATAAGCTTGACTTATTTCGCCACAGAGTAAGTATCTTTTTCAGTATTCCATGTCACAGTCGGCGAGCTGGCTCAGCCCCCGGCTCTGTTGGCGTACTAGGCCTCTGACTATCTGTCCGTTTTGAGATTCTGGTGTTCGGTTAGCTTTTGTTGGATTCCGCTCACGTATCATTCCGGTGACACATGGCAGACAAGTTCAGGCTTTGTTTTAGCCTCTGATCTTGTGCATGAGGTAGCTTCTGTGTGTGTGTGTGTGTGTGTGTGTGTGTGTATGTGTGTGTGAGAGAGAGAGAGAGAGAGAGACAGAGAGAGAGAGATGTTTGTGCTGGCCAGCAGCCTCCCCAAAGGAAGCTATTATGTAGTGGGATTGATGGAGTCAGACACGGGCTGCGTGGGAAGAGCCCTAGCAAGGCCTCCTTGAAGCGTCGGGCGATAAAAGGCCCGTCCCAGGTTTCGGAGAGCATCCAGCACCCCCCTGGCACAGCCTGGCATTCCTCACTGTCTGATTATCTGCGATTTGTGCCTCAGAAACCGAGACAAACGAGCCCAGAGGGGACATGGAAGAGGCGTGCTAAAGCCATCACAACACAACGTGACGCAGGAGAGCGCCGCACTTCTGAAGAATCCCGCAGGAAATGAATGCCTGTTTTATTTTCTTTTAAAGAGCCCCTTCTCCCCCTCCCCTCGATTTATGAGTGTTTTTTAGATCATAAGGATGAAATGATATTTGACTCTGAGGGTCAGTGTAACTTGGTGTCATGGTCTGAAATGGAGGCCCTGATTCGGGGAACAGGAGAGTAAATGTTTTTATGCGTTTGTCTATAGTGAGGCAATTCCAGCTCCCATCACTGTGCTAAATTATGCACTTTCCACTTCCACCTCACCAGATCTGTCTATAATCTTTTTATTTATTGGAGGGGGGGGTCGGGGGTCGTGTTATTAATTCATATTATTTGTTTACATTTCTTTGGCCAAAGCAATGTTCAGGTGAGGGTCGCTTGGGGTCAGCCAGCATCCAGCACGCCAGGGACAGCTGGGGTTCAGTAAACTGCTCGATGTTGTTAAAAACACTCTACTACTCGCAGGATAAGAACACATGACCTTCAGGCCCCAGGTGCAGATCCCTAACCCTCCCGGCCGCACGCTGCCTACAGGAATGCTGATGGACAACAACAGCTCTACGGTCAATCACTGTGACCGTGGAATTAAAACAGCTATAGAAAATGTATAGTTTGATGGATGCATAGATGAATAGACAGTAGTCATATTTTGCAGCCTAAAATAAATTTGATACACTAGATTTATATATTTTTTGAATTGGCTTGTATATTTTTTTATAGCAAGTTATAAAAACCTAAGAACCCAATAGGAGCCTTCATAAACATGCTAGTGCATGACAGGGACACTAAGAGCCTTGGATAAAGCAGGGCCCAAACACACTTCTTAACACACATCTTAAACTACGGGTTCAGTGGATTGAATATATATAAAGTTTTAAAATTTTTAAGCTTTTTTTTTTTTTTAAATAGTTGACTAAATAGTGGGTGCAATGTTACCGCCCAACCCTACCTGCCGGACGTGAGTACTGGTGCGAAAATTAATGCCGTTTAATGTTATCAGCTCAGAAATGCATATTTTTTTTATGTCTATCTTGCTGGTTAACTTAGTTGTTGCTAATGTTCTGGTAGAATCGGGCTCAAAGAAATTAACTATAGCTATACCTGAGCTTAAATTCAGTTTTATGATTCACTCAGTGTGCTTTTTACTAGACAGCATGTGGATTTTTCTTTAATGCTATCTGTCTGTTTTGAATGATAAAGAGGACTAGATAACCTCTAGATAACCTCTAGATAACCACTATCATAACTGTAAGCTCCAGTTGTTCAGTTAAAAATTTGAACAAGGTATTAAATATTAAAATTGAATTGGTAGATATGCCAACGTTCACGGGCACGATAATGAAACTTGAGATCAGGGAATGTTTGAGAATGACAGGCACAATACTGCTTTGTAAAATTCTGCACACCATTCGATGAATTCATTAACAATAACCGAGCAGACAGCTGGTTTTAATATGTGTATTTGTTTAAATGAGCCTGGCTCCGACTTGTGTTGTCTAGCATTAGAGAGGCATTTAGGTGTCCCTCAAGTTATAAGGCACAGTGGGCAGTTTGCTATGGAGCTGGGAAAGAGGAAGTATGGCACAACTGCCAAAGTCACGCAAATCGACAGGTGACAGCGCTGCCTGGAATACAGTGGGCGAATCCCTAAAAACAGACCGACACAGGTACAGTATGTCTGAGAGGCCTCTACGGCAACATACAGATATCTCGATAACATTCTCACTTCATCTCTGTATTACCTGTCCATTTTCTACCCACTTGTGCTTGTGAGGGTCATAGGGGCACCCTGGAGAGGATGCCAGTCTATCAAAGGGCACATATATGCACACTCACACACTGTGGGCAGGTTAGGGACTCAGCTAACTGTATGCCCTTTGGACTGTGGCAAGACAGCAGAGTAACTGGATGAGACCCACACGACACGGGGAGCGGAGGAAGGATTCTGACCCCCAAACCCGGCGCGTTCTACAATATGATAAGTAATAATATTATTATTTAATACTGTATTCCTGCTGTTAATTATAAGCAGCCTTTCCTGGGTGTTCCTCAGCCGTGTAACCCTGTGCTACTTGGAATAAACCCCGGACTCACCAGACACACATACTGGGTAAGTGGCTCAGTGGGTTAGGATGCTGTAGGTCACTGGTTCAAATCCCATGGCTGATAGAAGGGCTTTTCTCTTAGGTCCTTTAGCAAGACCCTTAACCCCAAGTGCTGCAGGCACTGGCTGACCAATGTTCTCTCAGCTGTACGTTACTTTAGATAAAAGCATCTGTTGAGCATGTAAACGACGTATTAAATATGAATAAAATGGTATTTGCTGTTCTCTGAAAGTCCTGGGGCATTTTCTTAATTCGGTAAAAATATTACAGATTTATTGGTTTTATATCAAAAATCATTATTTGTTTATAAAAAATATATCACATTAGAATCAAGCAGTAGTTTTATGTACAATATTCATTTCAAGTACTAATAAATTGACACCCAAATTCTGGCTCTAAAAGAGCTGCTCTGAGTTGAAAAGTTCATTGCCAAGCTGTCTCACTGTGTGCCTTTTAATTAGTAACACCTTTGCAATAACATAAAACGGCAAACGTTTGTGTTTAGTATCCCTTTGGGAGTCAGTGACTACAATTTTAATGTATAACAAAAATGGCAAGAAAAGAACTAAATGAGTCAGTAAAAAAATAGTCAGTTAATAAAAAGAAACTGTCGGAAGGTGTGGAAGGTATGTGTGTGATATGTTAAATATTGGTTGTTGAAATATTGAAATTTCCAACATTTTTACAGAATTAAGCAAGCGTGAGCATTGTCTGTATAGACAGGGATGTTCTTAGGGATGTTTTCTGTGCCCTCTGACAAAATGTAACCTTGGGTCCCTCCTGCACAAATGTTCATATCCAAGGGCCCCTGTAAAGTGCTGGGCCCCCTGAATCTGCCTGGGTATCCATGCCCCTACTGTGGCCCCTGTAAAGTGCTGGGCCCCCTGCATCTGCCAGGGTATCCATGCCCCTACTGTGGCCCCAGTAAAGTGCTGGGCCCCCTGCATCTGCCAGGGTATCCATGCCCCTACTGTGTCCCCTGTAAAGTGCTGGGCCCCCTGAATCTGCCAGGGTACCCATGCCCCTACTGTGGCCCCTGTAAAGTGCTGGGCCCCCTGAATCTGCCAGGGTATCCATGCCCCTACTGTGGCCCCAGTAAAGTGCTGGGCCCCCTGAATCTGTCAGGGTATCCATGCCCCTACTGTGGCCCCTGTAAAGTGCTGGGTACCCATGCCCCTACTGTGGCCCCTGTAAAGTGCTGGGCCCCCTGAATCCGTCAGGGTATCCATGCCCCTACTGTGGCCCCTGTAAAGTGCTGGGCCCCCTGCATCTGCCAGGGTATCCATGCCCCTACTGTGGCCCCTGTAAAGTGCTGGGCCCCCTGAATCTGCCTGGGTATCCATGCGCCTCCGACACCCCTGTACGAATACATAATATACTGTATTTAAAGCCTTTATATCTAATGCACCTTAGGGTCATATTCGCCAGCATGAAAAGTCCTGCCTGTTGATTCATACACTCTGCTTACATAAAAATATGCTGTCTGACTGTTATCTTTCCAACTTAACTTTCTTTTGTCTTGTGTCAGTCCATCCATCAGTAACTGCTTGTCCAATTCAGGACAGAGCCTGTCCCAGAACCTACAGGTGTAAGGCAGGATGGGACACCAACTCACCACAGGGCACGCTCACCGTTCACTCACTCCTCCAGGCAATTTGGTAACTCCCAGTTAACCTTGGTATATTTTTTGGATGGGGAGGAGGAGGAGGGAGGAAGGGACCAGAGTTCACCCCATCACAACACAGGAAGAACTCCACACAGAGCCAAGGCAAAGACTCAAATCATGATCTCGGAGGTGTGAATCAACAGTGCTGACCACTGCGCCACCATCCCACCCCTTTTGCACCAATGAATCATTCTCATGTAGTTGCTCCTGAATAGAAAACTGCGGAAGATCACAGGCGTCAGCAGAAGAAATGGCCCCGTTCCGGGATTACGTGCCGGCTCTCACTGCGGTGCTAAGGAGAGGCTTCCTAACCCTCTGAAGCCCACAACTTAACACGAGAGGCCTGTAGGGACCAGCGGAACCCAGCGGAGCCCAGCGGAACCCAGCGGAGCCCAGCTCGCATTGTTATTTTGGAAGTGCTAGACATATTTCTGCTCCTTCCAAGCAGCCTATCATGTTTCCATTCCTAGCCGATTCGTTGTGTTTTATTGTTGCTATCAAGCAGAGGGGTGGAGCTCTCTGCACATTACAGATGACTAGGTCCTGAAATCGAATCGCTATAATATGAAATCCAAACTGGTGTATTTTTTCGCTGTTTGTCCCCAGGTCAGCCAGGCGTGCCGGCTGTAGGATTCAGAAAATGATGAGAACTTTTTACACTCTTTATTTTGCCCTGTGCAAAAACCACAGCTGACTCTGGAGAACTTCAACGAAACAGAAGTAACAGACTTTATCAAAAATGCATAAAAAACTGACACCACTCTCCATTTCGCTATCTGTAGGTACAGAAAGTATTAGAACTAGCATTATGTGTCTGATGTCAGATTTACAAAACTTAACATGATAGCAACAAATTCTAAGGAATGCTAGTGAAGACTAGGTCAACTTTTCTTTTCATTTTGTACTCCATTAAGTTGGAAAAAAAGAAAGAAAAAGAAAAAAACATTTTTAATCATTAAAAAAGAAGACATGAAGCATTTTGCCCCAAATAACACCCTTGTGGTATGTTTCCACTTTGGCAGTAATCATATTTTCTCTTCTCATACCAAACACAACAACATTGTTGCTCTGCCATTTTAATCCCTTCCATCTGTTAGGACACCAGCACGTGCTGCTGAGCACAGGACCTGCGAGATGCCAGAACCAGCAAAGTGTAATTCAAAGCATGAGTCTGCCGGCCGTGATCCACGCTAACAGCACAGGGAAATGGCGCCACCTTAAGGCCACTGTGGAAGTAGCATCTAAAACTCGGCACTATACTCAGGTTTTCATCTCACAGATTTAACAGATGCTTTTATCCAAAGCAAGTGAGGCAAATAGCACATGGCAAACATACATGCTGTCAAGGATTCAACTTAGCATAAGTGTGGCTAGGCTAAGCTTCCAATGAATGCCCAGGTACAAGTGCAAGTAGCTTTTGAGCTACTGAACAACTACCACTAACAGTGCAAGAACCTAATAATACTATTCAAGGTCCAAAAGTGCAACATAACATTCCTGGGACGTAAAGGGTCATCAGTGCTGCATGCTGTCTGATCTCTGAGTTATGGTGAGTAAGATGAGGGAAGGTGAAGAGAAGCATTCCAGTGTAACTGGGCAAATCAAGAAAGTTCTGTTCTTAAGTGCTGGTATACACACTTTTCTTCACATTAGTACAGCTACACACCTCTTCACCTACCCCATCTTGCTCTTCATAGCTTGGAGATCAGAGCACAGGGGCAGCCAATACCCCCAGAGGAGGGGGTTAAAGGCCATTTTCAAGGGCCCACAGACATGTTACCACTCCAGTGGGGCCAGGGCTTGAACCAGTGACCTGCTTACAAACACAGAGGCTTAGTCCACTGAGCCACTTACCAGCTTCAGATGTTAAGGGAGGATCCTGGAGCAGAACTGGTCGGTAGTCAGCCTGGAATATAAAAGGAGTTTTAGCCACATTCAACAAACATTCTTTATTTGCATAAGTACTGGTGCATCAGAATGCTTCTCTTCACTGACCTCCATCTTGCTCACGGCAGCTTGGAACCAGCAACCTTCTGATCACAGGCACAGAGACTTAGACCAGGTGCAGATTAGGGCCAGGCCAGATCCAGTTCATGGATCTGTGGCGATTTCAGAACATTTGGCCCAGATCCGATTCAGACTCATCTTACTATGTGGGGTTATTACCCCTCAGATTCTTAGTGCATCAGCTGCGTGTCTGGTAAGTGACATACGTTTATGGTCAGGCAAATGCATGCCAGATCTTCAGAGTGTATGCAGACCAATGGTAATCATTTAGAACTCTGGACAGATTCTGGTACAGACTCTCCTGCCTGAATCTCTCTGACACCCAGATTTAAGGAGATGCAGGAGGATCTATCCCAGAATCAGTTGCTATGTTGGTTGAAGCGCAGCCTTTTGTCAGGGATGGTCTACAAAGTGCATTCAGTACGAACGAGAGAACCAAGTATTGATACTGGAGCATTTCTGCTATGGGCACAATCTGAGTTGTTTTTCAAAGAATAATGCAATAAATCCTAAAAGTGATGCAATAATTTCACATACTTAATATGTAATATGATGTGATAACAGTTTTTATTTATCGACATTTACTCCATTGCGTGTGATACATTGTAAAAGGCTAGTATTGTCTCTTCCTTTCTTACATTTCAAACTGATTGGTATGGGGGCAGTAACAGCGGTGTCCTTCGACAGTATGCAAACCATTACAGGTGTGTTGACACCTATCTCATCAATATTGATTGTGTAAGCCACTGACTTTGGAAAAAACTGTCACTCCAAAGTTCTAACACTTCAGTATTCAAATGACATAAAATTTCCGAATGCTACAATAACCTACTGTACGTTCAGCCAACCCCTATGTCTATAAGGTCCAGAGCTCAAAGTCTTGGGTAGAAAGGTACTGTAAATGATGTGGTTTTTGTTTTCACAATTTCTCAGCACCTCTTAAATAGGTTTTTGCAAGGTGTATGTTTAAAGTTGATTTCAATTTAAAAAAAAAAGAAGAACGACATTCCAAATTGTCTCAGACTGTTGGTGCTGAGTTTGGGCTGAATAAAAGCTTTTGTAGCACTTTGGGATAAATGTTTTTTGGATAGGTAAAATATTTTAAAATGTCAAGGTGTGTTAATATCATACTCGGTGTTTTGCTCATAAGCACATCAGCACGCACCTGCAGGGACTAGAATTTGTCTTCCATTCACAAATCAAAATCTGCTTTTTTGTTTTTGCTATGTATCAGGTCTCACATGAGATTAGCACCCCCCAGAGATCGCACCTTCTCCTGCAGCCTCCTGGCCACCTGCTGAGACTGGTCTAGCAGGCCTACCACAGGTCTCATGTATCCTTGATAAAGTCAGAAGCTTCAGTCTTAAGCTAATGACCTGAAAATATTACAGAAAATGACATGCCAGTCCCTAGTTGATGTCCAGTGTGTATGCTGGTTGCAAAAAACGTCTGACTTCAATAGAAGTTTTAAGTGTGAATATCCGTAATGTTAGCCTTTCTCTGTAATATCACAGGTCCGGCAGCACTGCAGTGTCCGTCTGGCCTTCATTTATCGCCACCCCAATGCAATTCTCGTTTCCTACCTGCTGTGGCGCACTCTTAACAGATGGGACACTGGCCAGATCCTGCGAAACAACGTTGTTTTGGACCCATTCACTTCAGCATGCAATCTTTAGGAAAACCAAAGCGAAGTTTTGAATCAGTCTAGATATGACAGCATGAAATTGTACCATGCGGGACTCAGGTGCCAAAGTTGTTTATGTTCAGAAGGACCGATGCACCAACAAGATCTGGGGAGGGGGGTCACGTTACAGAAGTGTCCCAGCGATGTGGCTCAGAGACACTATCTGTACCATCAGAAGAAACTTGAAACACATTGCGGCCATCCAGGATAGGATGGAAAAACCAGGAAGCTGGAAGGCGTTTCTGCCTGCCTATTCACCAACACAGATCTTCTGGGGTTTCATAGAATTCATAGAACAGGATACAGATAGGGATTTTACGGAGGCTGGACCTCATGAAAGATGGTCTGGAAGAGGAGACCTTTAAAGGGTTTAAAATGTTAACATGAAATCCACTCTTACAAGATCTAAATGCAGTGTCTGACACTTGCGTTGATGCAAACGCTTTTTTTATTAAACATGACAAGTTTTTCTTATGCACCGCACTAAAGGAATGACAAATCATTAATTGTTCCAATATATGAAAATTGCAGAGTCCATTCGAAGCAGCTTAAGGCGCCAGACTTGACTGTCTGAGGGCTCAGAGCAGCAGGAAAGGCAGATGTACCTGAAGATCCTTTGAACTGCAGTGAACCATTTTCTTTCTTGGTCCAAGTACACGCTGCATTTAACCTGAGTCTAGCTGAATTACATGAGCGTAGCCTGACCCTGAATGAGGTCATCACAGATGTGTAAACGCAATATGTAAACAAGGCCTTTCTAAGGTAATTGCTTAGAGGAAGGATAAAGGTAACAAAATAAGAGCAAGTATATATATATATATATATATATATAAGGTGCTTGTTTCATGGTGTACACAAGGAGTGTTTGTTTTTAACTAGGAAAATCAACAATTTGAAAAAATGGAGAAAAATAATTGACGCCATCAAGCTTGGAAGAAGGGTACTCGTGGGAGGAGTGTTTCACTTCAGACTTCGCTCCTGTTTGAAGGCCACAGCAAATTTCCAGGCCTCTACACACTTTGAGAGGCAGATCTCTTCAGGGAAGAACTCCTCTATGTCTGGGTGGACGTCAAGGTCCTTCCGCTCCATGTACGACACCAGCGTGTCTTTCAAACTGCAGAGGACGGTAAACAAAGAGCTTGTTTAAAACCCTATGGTCAGGTTGGGGCTACACCATGATCTGGTCTCATTTTGCTCTAGAACAAACTTGTTTTGTATCTCATATGCTCAGTGGTGGACATTCCAGGTACATAAAGTAAAAATCCAGATCAAAATTTTGTTTCAGCCAATCAGCTGAGTACTCTGTGACTGACACTTCATGCTCAACTGGTTGGTAGAAATAAAATCTTGGTCTGGATTTGTTGGCTGAACATATGAAGCCCCCCCCCACACTTTACCACTGGCCCCCAACCTCACCTCCAGGTTGGCTTGTAGGTGTTGGGAGCTTGGGGACTCTTGAGGACCAGCAGCAGAAGCTCATGGGTCTCCAGAAGCCAGAGATCCACACTGCCCTTGGTGAGGAACCCTCTAAGCAGCTCACACTCTGACTTAGCCAGGAGCTCCTTATACGCCTCTGGGATGGCCGCAAACGGATCCTGTCCGCAGAGCAGGTCAGCTTACTCTACCGAACATCAGCCCCATCTCCAGTCGTGCATTTAGAGCAGAAAAGCTAACCGGATGGGGCGTGACCCAGACACGTCTGTCCAGCTGACCACACCTTCGCTTCCTCTATCAAACAGGAGTAATACAGTGAGTGGAGAATTGCCCATCTTACCCTTTTGAGGCGCAGCATGGACTCTGACTTCAGCGAGGTGAGGAACTGCCACAGGGCCACACAATGCTTCAGAGTACACCTACTCAGGGCCTGCGGGACAGTTACACGTAGGGATGACATTACACCTACTCAGGGCCTGCGGGACAGTTACACGTAGGGCTGACATTACACCTACTCAGGGCCTGCGGGACAGTTACACGTAGGGCTGACATTACACCTACTCAGGGCCTGCGGGACAGTTACACGTAGGGCTGACATTACACCTACTCAGGGCCTGCGGGACAGTTACACGTAGGGCTGACATTACACCTACTCAGGGTCTGCGGGACAGTTACACGTAGGGATGACATTACACCTACTCAGGGCCTGCGGGACAGTTACACGTAGGGCTGACATTACACCTACTCAGGGCCTGCGGGACAGTTACACGTAGGGCTGACATTACACCTACTCAGGGCCTGCGGGACAGTTACACGTAGGGCTGACATTACACCTACTCAGGGTCTGCGGGACAGTTACACGTAGGGATGACATTACACCTACTCAGGGCCTGCGGGACAGTTACACGTAGGGCTGACATTACACCTACTCAGGGCCTGCGGGACAGTTACACGTAGGGCTGACATTACACCTACTCAGGGCCTGCGGGACAGTTACACGTAGGGCTGACATTACACCTACTCAGGGCCTGCGGGACAGTTACACGTAGGGCTGACATTACACCTACTCAGGGCCTGCGGGACAGTTACATGTAGGGCTGACATTACACCTACTCAGGGCCTGCGGGACAGTTACACGTAGGGCTGACATTACACCTACTCAGGGCCTGCGGGACAGTTACACGTAGGGCTGACATTACACACAGACATCGACCGTTCGAACGCACTAGCAAGAGAGAGCATTTCTCCAAAGCTGGGAGGGGAACGCAGAATGAGCCGTGAGCAGCAAGCAGACTAAAGCTAGATGAGACAGACCTTGAGGATGAGTGGGGACATCTGGTCCCCCATCTGCAGGACGTCCTCCAGGTATCGGATCAGCAGCACATGGGCTTCTCCTCCTGTCATGGCCAGGAAGCCCAAGGCCACCTCCACCAATGACAAGGCCTCGCACACATCACTGTAGGAGGGCAGCTCCCTGGCCAAGGTCTCCAGCGCCAAAGCGGTCAGGGGTTCCTGGGGGCGTGGAGGGGGGGGCGTGAGGGGGCTCAGTGCCACCGAGTAAACACACATCAGCATTCACAAGAGATGAACGTATGATGGGAGTAAGGATGAAACGGTAATAAAATTTAATATCATTATTATAGTGGCCAAAATTCACGGTTATCAGTATTATCGTGGTATCTTTAAAATGTGCTGTTTAAAAAGTACTGGCACACAAACTGAAATCATTCCACCAAGTTTTATGTTGTAAACCACAAACAAAATTAGCAGCTCTGTGCACTTTTTTTGGTTGCATAAACATTAAAATAATAGCATGGCCAATACCTTATGTGAACATACTGTATGAAAGCCATGTAAAAATAACATGAATTATCCCTGGAGCGCTGTCACTGCCCTCCACCACGTGCTCACTGACACCAAACAAACCCGTGTTGCATGTTGCCCCTGCACACCTGTGTCTGGGAGTCTTTCACTGATGCTGGATAGTGTTTGAAAAACTTGCATTAACCACAGTTTTAATGATTAAAATTTGAAACGGTAATACTAATTGTTGGGAATTTTACCATGAAACCAGTAATGGTTTCATCCCTAATTAGGTGTCAGAGTTAGGAACAAGACAAAAGTATAAAATTCCTCCGTAGCAAGTAGGAATCTGAACTTACCTGTCCAACCTTTCCTTTCAGATCTTTGAAAATGTTTTCATAGTTCCTGTCTTGCCTGTTCACTAGTGTAGGAATTCCCTGCAGAAAAATGTAAATCAGTCAGTGCACGCAACTAATTGCTGTTCCTAGAGCAGGGCATTGTGGGTACAGGAGGCCATCTGCACCTCTGCCGTTACTCACATTAACGGTGATGAGGGGCTTGCCCTGCAAGAAGCGGGTCAGAACCTGCTGCTGGATTTTGGGCAGGTCGTACTCAAGCAGCATCTCCTGGCCACGCTCCATGGTGTACTGGCAGTTGGACAGCACCAGGGGGATGAGGTCTCGCTCCAGCTCGTAGTGGATCACGTGCAGGTCGGTCAGATCTGCCGGGCTGACCCAATAGCTATGCCACCGGCAAGGGAGAAGAGTGAGAGACCGCGGCAGCTGCCACTGTGCTCAAACCTTACACTGGAACGTCAGGTTCCTCCCAGATACAGACCTCTCCTCCCTTCACTCCTACATGTACATTAGGGTTCCCTAGATATCACATGACATCAAAAATTCATACACCATTAGCTATGAGTAATGTTACCTTTCTAAACACATCAGAACAATGACAATTATTTATCAAATGTTCAACTATATGCCAAGCAGAGGAAGATGCAGGCAATGAAATGGGTTCTCTGTGAGCCCCTTGTAGTAAGTAATAGAAATAGGTTAAAAAAAAAAAAAAAGTCAAATGGCATTTTTTTAATAAAATATGCAATAATACAAATTGATCACATAAATAGCCTGTTTACTCCCATCAAAAAAACTGAAACTGATATCAAATTGTTTCAATTCCTGATGCCCTGTAATCAACTACTGACAATATAAATTGCTGGATAAAATTGCTGGTGTTCACTGGCGCCCTCACCTGGTCTCCTCAGCCGTGTGCTTGTCCACGGTGTAAATGAGATCATTGTGCAGGGCAATGAGGTAGCTGACCAGGGCAGTGGAACAAAGGCCCCAACCATTGCGTCGGGGGAGCAGGACCTGAAATTCACTACCGAGGTCCAAATCCTTCTGGCAGTATTCAGCGGGAATCTTCAGCTCACCTGCAGCCAGTACACACGGACACAAACGCAGACCGCGAGTGAAGAACCTGACGACGTGGCCTAAAATGCCCCCCCAAACCTTCAGTGGTTGTCAGTGTGAATCCCACCCCTGCTCTGCCTGGGTGTGCAGTTATAATGTTCTCTCCAGTATCAAGCAGGTTTGATCAGTCCAAAAACATGGGGTGTTTCTCAGTATATGTTCTTGACCATACTTGTGTTACCGTGTAGTTGTTTCACGTCATCTTCCACTGCCGAAGACCAGTTCCAGTGCTCAAGAACAGACTTACAGAAGATGGCAAAAATCCCCAGATGTCATTCTTACCTCGGCCCAAGTTAGCAAGACTGGTCTTGTCAAGACCACACATACAATCTTTGCATCCTTGGCATTGAGAAACACCCGTGCAGTTAGATGAAGTGGCACCCCTAAATTGCTCATACTGCATAAGTGTGTGTATCTGTGCCCGGATGGACTGATAAGCCCTCCAGTGTATAACCCTGCCTTGTGTCCTGTGCTTCCATGAATAGCCTCCAACTGTTTGCCTCTTCCCAGTACCCAATACTAGATAAGCAGACAGACAGATGCACACCAGAATGTATCCTTTCTAGTTTTATCATTTTACCCATCCACGGTGGACGGCCCCTACACTGTGATATGTATCGTTACCCTTTGTGGACAGTGATGCTCTCAGTTGGTTCCACGTCGTCAAGAAGATCTGAACCTCTTTCTCATACCATGCTTTCAAGATCTCTATCAAATGGCAAAAGAGGAACAGTCACTTTAAAATAAAACCGAGTCTGACTTTAATGGAGGCTGAAGGTCTGGAGGTCATACCACACCTGATTTTTGGTCCTTGAGGAAATCTCTGATTGTGGTGAACATGAGGTCTGGAACATTCTGGTACTTCTTCACTAGATCCATTTGTAGTTCCAAAATGGCAGGTAGGAACTTTACCAGGCGTAACTCAGCCTCCTGAAAAAGGCGGATAAGCACTTCAGAACTGGCCACACAGATCGAAACTTTAATGGATGCTTGCATCTCAGGTCCAAATCTGGTTCAAAGCAACACAGAACATGTTTTGCTGGACCCCTGCATAACCTAGGACTACTGAGTCACATCACAGCAGCATAAAAACACAACATATCATCTTAACCCAGGGTTGTAATCAAGGGGGATCTGAAAGCTTATGGACGTCATTGTTCCCATAAAAGAAAAAAAAATGTGCCATCTTGCAAGATTCAGAGCTAATGCCCCTCAGGTCGACAACATTTATAGTCACAACCACAGTAAACATCTTTTACGGCCATCACTCCACCACTAGGTCTACAACTTTTACCATGACCACCAGCCCAACAGACCAGAGGTTGCTCTCATAAAAAGGCTGGAGATCCTGGTCCTACATTTATGTAAATTTGTTGCAATTTCATGTCCTGATCAGACTGCCCACCAGGGACCCCCCCCCCCCCCCAAGACCTCGGACACAAATTGAGCACTAGCCATATCAGTCACCTTATTCAAGAACCTCCAGAGCACAGGCAGCCCATCTTTGCCATCGTTTTGCTCCAAGATGTGGGCCAGGCTGGACAAGGAAACCCTCTCCCTACAGCTCCACACAGCAGGCCCATGGATCAGGTTGTCTCGTGGCAGCGAGCTCAAAACGTCGCGGGGATCCCCAAACACGACCTTCAGCACCACGTTGGAGCTCACACGAGAGTCCCTCCTAATGAGAGCATTCACCTCCATCAGACGGCGATCCAGGTGCTGTGAGATCACAGAAGAGATCAGCAGAGTGAGCTACTGTATCTGCAAGTCCCTGTTATCCCTAAAGGGGAATCACTGCTACCACACTTTTGTATATGGATCTCACCTTCAGCTGAGGCGTGATGATGTTTGTGGCCACATCCGTCTCCCAGTTGTTTCTGGCCTCTTTTGTTGAGAGTGTGTCATCACCATTCCCTGAAGAAAAAAAAAAAAAAAAAGAGAGTTACATTGTGGGGCCACTAGAGGCAGCTGTACCTCATGGCACCATACTTGGCTCGCCATCGATTCAGTTAGGATGTCTCACACTGGCCCGGCTGGTGCTGTTCCATTAGGTGGGTCAGCGTGATGTGGACAGTACTGACGGTGTCATCAACACCCTTCCCAAGAATCCCGCCCAGCTGCTCAAAGTCCTTCAACAGATGGCCCATCAGAAAGTCTACCAGGTTCTGATCCAGAAGCTTAACGATTTGAGCGACGTTCTGAGAAGGAAGGAGAAGGAGAAACAGGATGTGATGCAGCACAAGACAGGCTTGTCAGTGCTGCCCAGCCTAGAAATGCGTATTAACATATCGGAAGTTGCAGCAACACAGGGGGTATAAGAGGGGCCAACAAATGATATGTTTTGAGTCTGAGTGACAGGGGAGAGGTCAATCCAGAGGCCAATCAGCTTTCCGCTGGGAGTGGTGCCCCAGTGGCCCCACCCCTGCAGAGAGTTCCTAGCAGAGGCACAGATGAGGTCAAGCCTGAGCACCTGGGGGTGGGCAGAAGCTCCCAGCAGCAAGGCCATGTGGGTGAGGAGCCTGATGAGGCCGAAGGGGGCAGGAGACATGCCCTTAGTGTCCTTCATGTCTGGGTTGTCCCGCCTGCTGATGGCCCCCAGAACGTGGCCCGTCTGGGTGCGGTCGCCCCTGTCGGAAGATGAGCTTGTGTGTCATACTGATACGTCACAGCGCCAGCCCCCACCAGTGACACAGGTCACGCTCAGAAACCACACCCCTGCCGGGGGCCCAGCTTACTGGATGTTGGCTATTTGGAAGCCTGACACCGGCTTGTGGTCTTCCCCTCCGATCTGCGCCCCGCAGTCCAGGCAGCGACTTATCTCCATGGGCTGGCCACACTGCGGAGAGAGGAGGGGGGGGATGAGAGGCACTGACCTGTGGGCTCTCAGAGATCTGTGCACTGCACTGTGTTTGCATGCATTTTTATAGAATGGTGGGAATGGTGCTTACCTCACCGATGGTACATGGGTGGCCATTGGGACAAACTGGAAAAGGAGGAAATAAGGAGGATGATTTATCATTCATAGCAAAGGATGAGCAGTATATAGTCACACTTCTGAAAGCACCTAGGGGCTTCTGAACGGCCGAGTGCTACATTTTGATGCATGACGGGGGACCGGCAGTACTCACAGTACCACTGTACTTGTCCTAAAAGTCCCCGAGCAACAGCGAGCATGTCATCGGGCATGGTGGGAATGAAGGCCATCTGAAGATATAATGCCATAAAATTTACAGTACAATCTGTTCAAGCACCAGCAGGGGGCACAGTCATTAAGGGTCGTCAAGGTTCGTTCAGCTCATATGCCATCCTCCTTTGTAACTGATGGGGAGAATAACACTGCAGCAAACTACAATAAATACTGTCATTTGTTTTATGTATGAAAGTGTCTTCTGAGCAGATGAGTTATCGGTAACTATGACTACACTGAGTCAACAAACCACTTCATCTGTACTCGTAATGAAGCCACAGTAAATTGGGTGGGGGGTGGGCTGGTGTGGTACCTGCATTTTGGCTGGATCCAGGGCCAGATGTTTGAGGGGCCTCATCATGCCATCATTCCCAGTGAGCAACACTGCCCCCAAGTGGACAGTTAGCTCCACGGCCACACGCTCCTTGGCAGGCATGTCCACCCTCACACGCAGACCACCCAGCCTGTTGTGCACGAGATTAGTGGCAAAGGTCCTGACGTTGGGGTCGATCAAGACCCTGGAGGTCTGGATGAAGTTCTCCAGAGTGAGGCATAGCTGAGGGAGCAAGATAATTAAGCAAATGGAAGGTTAAAGGAGAGCCACACAATGACAGAGTATTTCTTCTCGGATATACTGGGCACCAAAAACCCAGGACAGTTACCTACATATAATACCGTAAAAAAAATACCAATATTAAATTGACCAAAATGATCTATTCAGCCATTTGTGCAGCGCACTCACCTGCGGTTTGGGTTGGAAAGCTGGGTCAGCGGCTTGGTAGAGAGAGGTGACCTCTCTGAAGAGCGCTAGGAGCAGGTACAATGTCTTCTTTGCCGGAGAGCTTCTGCATCTCTGCACCAAAACAAGGGTGACACGGCAAGCTGAAAGACTACACTGCACAAGCAGGGCTGGCCATGCGGTATGCCAGGCATTTTCCTGATGGGGTTGTGGGGTGGCATAGTCTGTTGTAGGGACCAGTTTTATCGTAGGTATGTCTGTGTGGTGAGTCGGTATGGGTTAATATCCAGGGCAGATTTTTAATCCCAGTTCAGCCCTGATTACAGGCCGAAATCGCTGAAGCCTGTTTTTCAGGGGCAGGCCAGTTGCTTTGGCTCCGAACTGGTATGCCCAGGGTCAAACAACACTGGGTATAATGGGGGAGGCATTAGAGATTCCAGCTGCATACCTCACACACTTCATCTATTCCCTCCATTTTGCCGTCCATCATGGCCGTGGCGACAGCCTCACGGACGGCCTGGTACTCCTCACCATGTACGAGATACTGGTCCATCTGCACCGTGTCCTTGCTCTAAGAAAAGAAAAAAACACATGCAAAAGTGTCTCCAAATAGTTTGCCGATCTCTTACGCGCTTACGTCCCACACACGGCCCACCCACCTGTTTCAGAATTTCGTCCGGAAAAAGCCATCTGAAGTCAGGCACCTTCAGGAGCTTCTGAACAAACTCGGCGCCCCGTTGGCTGCACAGCTTTCGGATCAGGTAGACCCGGTACCAGTCGTTCCTGCTCCTGTTGCACAGATCCACCACACTGCTCAAGAGTGCTGGGGTTGCAGCCCGCGCTTCCTCATTCACCCCCGCAGCTGGGAAATTCAAGACTTCAGCATCAGTAAAACGGCACATGCAGTCAATGCAAAACGAATGAAACTCAGGTAACAGGAGGAAAGTTCAGGTCCAGAAAGTACAAATCTAGATCAAGATTTTGTTTCAACCATAGAGTCATAGAGAACTCAACTGGTTGGTTGAAACAAAACCTTGGTCTGGAATTTTATTTTCTGGACCTGAACCATCCATCTCTGCTTGTAAAATATTCAATTTGCACCCAAGTAAATGACAAACCAACATGCACTATTTTCATACCTGGTACCCTAGACCAGTGTTCCCCAACACAGTCCATGTTTTTGCTCCCTCCCAAATCCCTACCAGGCAGTCCAATATTTTCATGCAACTCCCACAAGCACTTAGGTGCCAGTCCTCACTAATGATACTTAATGACCAGACCATCGTTTGTCTACCAAAATAATAATAATAAATAAATAAATAAATAAACAACACTCCAGCTCATTCATATCATCCGTGGAAGACACAGCAGGGCCTTCATCCACAAAGACCTTCAAGCATACATAAAACGCACCTCTAAGTCCATGCGGCATAAGCTATGCAGCCTAGACAAACTTGCTCAGTGGACCTGGCACAAGTAAGTTTTGCGGTAATCAAACAGGTGAATTTGTGGCCACATCTAGACCTGCCTGTTTGAGTTTGTGGGTCAGCCAGCTGGTCCACCAGCTGACGGGCTGCCATGTCCAGGCACAGCCGCACCCTCGCAATCTGCTGCAGGCAATCAATTGTCGCTGTGGGCGCCCCCTGGCTGTGGGAGCGCAGGAAGGCATGCAGGAAGTTCTTCTCATGCTGCAGGCACTCCCTGGCAGTCTGACACTGCATCCGTTCAAACATGGAGTCCTGCGATAGCCACGGGGTTAGGTTAGGTGCGGGCTGAAGGCGACCAGGTTAGCTGTCTGCAGAGGTGGGCATTTCAGGTCCAAAAAGTAAAAATCCAGACCGGGGTTTCGTTTCAACCAACCATTTGAGTTGTTACTCTTTATGCACAACTGGTTTGTCGAAACAAAGTCCTGGTCTGGATTTTTACTTTCTGGACTCGAAATGTCTGCTTTTGGGTGTCTGCCACACACACAAAGTTAAAGGCTTGTAGTACTAGTTAAAAAAATACAAAACTAGTTAAATCCAAGAAATGCACATTCCAACACTAACTCTGGTTAGGAGCCAACAGTTTTGAGTAAATTCAAAACCCACTTTCAGTTTCGAATCAGCTAAGTGGGGGAATTTGGCTAAAAATATGTAAGGTTTTACCATTTTAACAAATTTCAACAGTACTATTAGTTATTAGAAATAAATTTCACAGGAAAACAGTGTGTGACATGCTCCTACCTCTAAGCAGTTTATGTAGAGAGAATAAAGTTCAGTTTTATCCTTTTCTTCCAAAATGTTGCTTTGCTCAGTTTCTGCCAGATGCTTCTGCAGGTAATCTCTGACATCCTCAAAGCTTAAAGACACAGAATTTATTTTATATACTTTCTCCAGGGTAATTTACAATGTTTCTCCCTCGTTTGCAAGAAATACAATTTTTTAAAATTAGATTTAAAAATTCAATAATGGCGAAAATACGAAAAAAAGCTAATGTTAATTAGCTTGAGTTCCCTATTCAAGTTTAAGGGCATAAGTAACCAACATGATTTCCAAGAAATTCAAGCAATTAGTTTAGCAGAAGCTGGTTTTAACTGGCTCGCTGATTCTCGTCCTTTTAACTTTAAACAAACCTGCAGTTACAGCGACTCAGAGGACTCACCTGTACTTAAGTAGGAGCTTAAGGATGACTGAACGGACCACCGGATTTTTGTCCACGGAGTCATCGAATGGGGACAGGGCTTTAGTAAGTATCAGAGGTTGACCTGAAGGAGCATACAGACATAAACCACCTGTACCACTCAAAACATGAGGAATGGGGGCAGCCTGTAAAAACATGCATGTTAAGGGGGAGTGGAAATAACAGCATAAATACCAATGCATGATATCACATTGTGATATAATATCATGACATAATCGCGATTATATGGGGCACGCAGTAATCCAGAGGGCTTTAGACGGTGGGTGTAAATATTTATCTGGATGGCGCCTTTTCTGTATTGTACGGATGTTTACTTACACCCACAATTTGCTAAGCAGGTTAATAGTACGTACAGATATCGTGCAGCCCTACTCGATATGACAAATACCAGGAAATGGTTCATCATAATAAATATACATCATCCATCTAATTTCTAGCCAGTTATCCAGAACTGGGTTGCAATGGGAGCCTGAATCCTCTCCGAGCAAAGAGCACAAGGCAAAGGACACCCTGGACAGGTTACCAGTCCATCACACACATACCAGTATAGGCTGTAGGCAATTTTCTAGAGATACCAATTAGCCCAACGGTATGTCTTATGACTGCAGGAGTAAACTGGTGTACCAAGAGTAACACCTACTGACAGGGGGAAACATCCATTACACAGACACAGTGGGGGTGGGATGCAACCCCCTACCCCTGGCGGGATTAGATGTCTGTGCTAAAGGTCCAAATGGTGGCATCACTCTGCCAACCACGGGATTCAAACTGGTAACCTTCTGATCATGGTCCCAGAGTTCTAACCCACACAGCTGCACACCACCTCGGTGTCGGCCACTGCGCCACTGCGCTGTCCTCAACTTCATCATTTCTAATATTTCTGATGTTTGATCATTAAAAAATAAACAGAAATGACTGTCAAAGCCTCAGTTACAGTATTTGTACAGTGACCCCCTAAGTGCTGATACCCACACGCAATTAAAACAAAACTGCGTGCAAACACACAATGACCTGCAGGAGGCACTATTAGCAGGTAGACGCAGTGCTGGGAAGGCGGAGCTTACCCCGTATGATGGGAACAGCCTTGGCCTCCACCATGAGGAAGGACAGCAGGTGCAGGATGACCGGTCTCGAGGGGGGGCTGTTGCCCTTGAAGCACATGGTGGACACCAGGTCGATGAAAAAGGCGTTGCACTGCTTCCGGAACTGGGCATTCAGAATGATCAGACGTCTGCAGAAGTGCAACAAACAAAATTTAATTACAAAATAAAATGTAGACATGTAGATAACAAGGAGGTTAAACCTCGGATCCGGGAGGAGCAATGTGGATTCTGCCCTGGTCATGGAACACCGGACCAGCTTGTTACGCTTAAAAGGATACTGGAGCTTGGCCAACCAGTTTACATTTTGTGGGCTTGGAAAAGGAGTAGGATTGTGTAGCTCATGGGGTCCTATGGGGGGTGCTTCAGGAGTATGGGTTATGGGTCATTTGGTCCCAGTGTAACTGGAGCGAGGGCTTGGTTCACATTGCCAGCACAGTGGAATTGTGATTTAAAAAGGGTTTAAACTCAGGCTGTCATAAAAATGACTTGCAGCCTCAGGCATTACCGAAACATCTAAACCCATTGAGCTCTAAGGTAGCTTTGGATGAAGACGTCTGACTAAAATGATGGAATGGAGTGGCTGTCCACCGCAACTCACTCAATCTCCTTGGACACCTTCAGATGGAAGTCGTCGGGGACGTCCTGAATGCAGAGCGGACAGTACATCTGGCCGGGGATGAGCCACTTCCTGATACAAGCCAGGCAGTAGATGTGATGGCAGGGAAGGTCCAGGGGCCCCTGGGGGTCACCCAGGCACACCGGGCAGGACTGAAACCCGAACCTGGGGGAAAGACATGAAAGTACATATGAAGGGTCACAGTCCGGCTGCCACCACATGTGAGAAGCAAACACAAGGGAGTGGTTGTGTTTTGTTACTTGAAAATCTTGTCATTTACTCCATCCTTGCACTCCTTGAGAACGCGGATCACCGCCTCGAAGGGCTTCTCCGCTTTCAAATCCGAATTTCTCTCCAAAACCTTGACATGGTAAAGAGAAAAATAACCTGTTAGCAGTGAGCCTCTGCAGTGCATTTTTTCACCTTTGTGAGGTCTGTGCTAATTTAGGGCAGCTACAGGTTCGGGGAAAGTGAAAACATATGCAGTATGTAGCCAATCCACTGCTCGGGTCATACTTTGTCCCCTGGTGGTGAGTAAATAAGAAAAAATGGTGGAAAAACTTCTGCGTTTTATTCATCACCAACAATTTGGAACACTAAACAGGGTTATTATCCATCTTGAGCTAATGAAATGAGCCTAGATTTTACCACAGGCATTATCACTCATTTTTGGGCTGAAAAAGTCACATGACACGTTACAATTCGTTATGTAATAATGCCTCATTATGTAATAACTTACAACCACCTTGGTTGTTTATTACATAATGCACAGTATTACATTATCATGATTAAAAAGTTTGACTCCCGCATTTTGTAATGACCACCGCAATATGTAATAATTTATTACAAAATGCAGGGAAATGCAATACATATTGCATTCAAGCCATCTACAAAATGCAGCTGCTATTACATAATGAAGTGAAATTTGCTATATTTTGTTGAGTTATTACATGTTGCAATATTACATAATGCATTGTAACAAGACAATTAAAATAGGTATAATGTGTAATATTTATAAAATATACAGCTAGCCCATGCTTTAAATAGAATAATTTCATGTAATTGTGTGATTTACATTCTTTCAGAGTTTTGTAAAATTAGTAACATAATGACAGCTCAAAGGATGCACCTGTGGGGGGGGGGGGGGGGGGGGTGTCACGGTTCCATCTTCCGGAACCACGACATGGATTCATGAACATTTATATGGTGGTTTAGGTCTCAGTTTCAGAACTGTGGCCAATGCAATAGTGGAATTTTTTTTAAATGAAGGAATGAAGGGGCTTATCAGGCTCAGAATGAGTGACGGCGATGGTGCTTTGTCTGAACGTTAAAGGCTAGATGGTTGTTTCTCATGATAAGTGTGTGTGTGTCACGAAAATATGCAAAATACGCAAAGGACAAGGATTACACAAAGGAGTGAGGCCTAGGTTGTGCGTTTTGTTTATTATGAGAAACTGGGGTCGTAAAAGGGTTTCTGCTAGACAGCAAAGCTGCAGGATGTGATGGAAAGGAGTACTGGCTGGGAAGGGGAGTGTACAGGCCCCAGAGAAGACCCAAGGTATTAAAGGAAGATCAAGAGATCTGAACTCTTCAGATACGTCATGGAACACCTTTGCTGTACATGGTGTCTCCCTCAATCTGATTAAGAATTAAAGAGCTCTGCAAAACCTCCCATCTCGGCCTCCTTTGTGACACCAGTCCACGTGGTGAGAGCAGCCCTAGGTGTTGGTAGGTTCTATGAAAAGCAAACGAAGAGTAATGAAACATGCTCACTTTGCCCAGCCTCTGGGTGTGATCCAACACCACCGGCTTGAGTTTGGGCTCCAGGTGCTCAATCCCCAAGAGCATGTGCTCCACAATCAGAGACAAGGAGAAGATCCGGTTCCAACCATTGCTATCAGAAGGAAAAGTAGAAACAGAAAGTGACATCAAGCAAAAGAGCATTGAAGAGTATCCAATGATGGATCAGATCGATACCTTTTAACACATCATAGATTCTGAGTCTTTTGAAAAGCCCTGTGTTTTGAGTATCAATGACTATGAAATTATGAACAGACAGTTTCGCAGGGTAGAATGTCAAAGGCAAGTGTCTGGCTAGTAATTCTGGGCTGGAGAAAGTTTGAAGTTAAGAAGATCATGCAGAACTGAATGGAAAAAATTTGCACGTAAGGTAAATGGGGAGCATCTTGCACTGACCAACTTAACTGCTCCCATCATTTCTGTCACCACAGAACCAAGACTTAACATAAGATAAAGAGGAAGAACAATATGGCAAAAACCGACATGTGGTTCATGTGGTTCGAATGCTCCAGACTGACCGGACTATCTCCTGGCTCCTCCGTCCATAGAGTCCCAGTTTCTCCTCAGAGCAGACCAGCTCGATGGGAACCTGCAGCTTCTTCACCTGCCTCAGCCAGGCCAGCCGCCGCTCGTCCGTCTCCAGCTGAATGGGCTCCAGGTGCTCTACACAGGCCATGGCTGCAAAGACATCCACGACCTGGCCAAGGCACAGGATAAGGCTGAACTGAGGGTATGAAGTAACCCGGGGCAACAGCACACATGACATCACAAAAGAGAGACGCGGAGCTGATTGGTGGCTCACAAAATTCAGAAATGCATCAGACATCCCAGTTAGGTAGGCTTCAGCGAGTGTCAAGAAGCATACAATCATATTAAATACAGGTACCCACCGCTTTACGCTTTTACAAAAGACCTACATTAGCGCCTGTTTTTGTTAACCGAAAGAAATCTGAAGAGGATTTTTGCTTTTACGAGAAAAGCAAAAATAGTGTCTAGCATTTGTTTATCAGTGAGTCAATTATAGACATACAATCAATGGTCCCATAACCACATTTGGTGGTCCCATAAGATAACAGAGCTGAAAAATTCCTAATGACCTAACATCACAGGGCTCACAACAGCCAAATGACGCATTTCTCAGAATGCATCTCTGTCATTATGGGATGCACGATATTGATTCTGGTAAGTGAATTAGGCGCGGCAGCCTTGTGTTACATTATTTCTACTTTATGTTGGCTCTATTTTTATCATATTCATTCCTGCTTGTACTATATGTTACTGTTATTTTATGTTATATGTGTTGCTTGGTATGAGGGAGCAAAAATGTGGACTGTCTGCAGGTCCCCAGAGGCCGGACAGGGAAACACTGATGGGGAGAGAGAGGTGACAGTACAGAAGGGTAGGGACAGTGATTCCAACCATCTGCATGCAGCTCTACAGCACAAAGAAGAAGAGAGCGGCTACAGCTGTGGTAAGGCAAAGTGAGACTGACCAGCTCAACCCCTTCCACAGCACCGGGATTCTTCAGGAGGGCCTGGGCCACTGCTGGCTCAATAGTCAGCATCCTAGAGAGGTTGTGCAGGCGGTTCTTGAACTCTTGGTAAGCAGCATGGACCCAGGGAAGGGAAACTAATCTGTTATCTTCCATTCCATCTCTGACTCTCAGCTCATTGACACAGCAGGACAAGGCTCCTCGCAAGAGCTGGGGGGGGGGGGGGGGGTATGAGAAATGCAGTTCATGCCTACAGATTCTGAAGCAGGTTAATGGCGACGACCACAAAGCTGATGACGAGGTTACCACAGTTTAACTGAATTTTGCAATTTTGGAAATATTTACCAGAATATTATCAAAGCAAAATTTAGAATGATAATGCAAACAGCAAATATCGGATTTGGGCTCCTGGTGTTATTTTCATGAAATGCAAAAAGGAGATTCTTTATAATTCTTAATAAGTAAATTAAGTGATGAACATCAACGAAACAGGAGCTGCATAGAGATGCACCAGGGTACCGATATTTAATTATCCCTTTTTAAAAATTCCAAAAAAAAATAGTCCAAAAAATTATTTCGAAATTTGACATGGCATGTGAGGCACAGAGTTCTAAAATTCAAGAAATCAGCATGTACTTTCACTTTCTGCGGTCTAAAGACCTGGGCGCTGCTTCAGCATTTCGCACCTGATGCAAGACAAATGAGGGAAATACCAACCTGAAGAACTTCGTCTGAAGTAACCTTCATGGACATGGAGATGAAATCCTGAAGGTAGCGCTGGAAGAGCTGCAACTGCATCTCCGCATCTGCAGCTGCGATGTATGTCCCCAAGGGAGTATTCCAGAAGAACTCATCAAACTGTTTCAAGGTTTGTCCTTCACAAAAAGAATATCAAAATGGTGTTTCATAATACGACAGACTGCAGTTTTAGACTCAAGTGCGATAAATCTTATCCTAAGAATGGCATTTACCCTAAATATAAATATCTTATATTTATTTCTTTAGCTGAATCAACGCACAAGAGAGGCAGAAGACAGGCCAATACGATTACCTTCCCGTTGCCGGGCATAAACCCAGAGCTCATCCAGGAAGTCCTTGATTTTCCAGCTGAAGGGCATACTACAGCCTCTGTTTGCCTCTGACATCATATGTCTCTGAACCAAGATTGTTTTTGTCTCCGAACTGTAGAGAACCAGAGTTTCATAAATAATCTTTTTTCCCCATTCTTCATGTAGAACCATGAGCATCTTAACAAGGTCTACAAACCATTTCTGTAAGTGAACTAGATGTATATTAAATCATGCATAAAACATCAAAAGGTGAAAAAAGAAATACTATTAAATTCATTAAAATGACAACCATTTAAATTCCTTATTGTCACTCATAAAACGACTGTGGGAACAGAAGTGAAACAATAAAAGAAATTAAAAGATCAACAAAGTACTTAAGTACATAAGTATAAAATTTGGTCTTCTTGGGTTTTGACATCAAGAATCCTTCGCCACTGCAGATACCCAAAAGCGTACTTGCAGAAACTTCAAGGGTGTTTAATTAATGTAATCTTTTTGTTCTTTTGAAAAATCTGCAGTGCTTAACAGAATATTGGTAAGCATGGAGTTCCAGACCGAATGCATTGCCTGAAAATGACCTTCTTCAGCCAAATGGACACCTACGTGTGGTCCACTTCAGCGTATGGAATGATCAGCAGCTTCTCGTTGCCAAAGATATCAAGCCATAGCCTTTTCAAAGGCTCTGTGGAGTTGTCATCGAGTAGCAGGTCGAGATTATAGTCTCGGTCAATGACCGAGACCAGCTGGGCCAGGCAGGGTGTGAGCACAGTCTGCACTCGCTTCCACAAGGTGTGTCTGCAGAAATCAACACAAAACATTGCACTAAATATATACATACCACAACATATCCCATTATTGGAAAGGTACATTTTTTTTGAAAAGGTTAGATTTACACATATGAACCAACCCTATTACTATCCACTAATCTGCAGAGCCCAGCCAAAACAGGATTTTCCGATACTGACTGATTTAGATATTTGAAGATTTAAAAATACAATAATGACATATCACCCAATATTTTTTTTCAGAAACGTGTAACATAAACATGAGATGTTCCCTAACATTTGTTATTTATAGTTATTTAAAAATCCTCACAGAGATAACATGACATAATGCAGTTTAAAAATAAACTTGTTTCATTATTTATTTTTATTATTATTATTATTATTATTATTATTATATTATTTTTATTATTATTATTATTAATAATAATAATAATAATAATAATAATAATAAAATAATTAGAACTAAAAGAACAAGACAGGTGTCCATGCAGATGATATGGAAGTACCCAATAGCAAACGGTTCTCTCGTGGGTCTTTAAATGCTAGATGTGATGCTACAACACTGCCATGCCTTGGGTTCACGCACCTGAAAGTCCCCCCTTCCTGCAGGGCATCAACGTTGGATGCCTCCTTGAAGACCCAGGTTTTAGACGAGGCAATGTTTTCGTCACGCATCCTCAGCAAAAAATGAAGGCGCCTCTTCACGATTTTCAAAAATGTAGCTGTCAAACATCAAAGCAAATACCACACTTGCTTTAAGAAGCACGATCCCCCTCCACAGACAGCTGAAACAACTCATATATTTTCCATTTGGTTGTATTTATTTTCTTAGCAAGTACTTTTAATTCCAAGTGACATTCTACCTATTAGTCATCTCCATACATCTGAATTTGCTACAGGGAGGCATGGTGAGTCACCCTCACACACCGAGGGGCTTTTTGCACATGGAAGTTGCATATTCTCCCCATGTTAAGTGCAGATTTCCTCCAAGTATCCTGGTTTCCTCTCTCAATTCAAAAACATGAGGTTAGGAGATTTTGCGGAGTTTGAGGTCTCCCTAGGTCAACAAGGGAAGCGCTGGCATTTCACTTCTTTAACCAATCACAGTCTTCATTCGTATGACATCACCACATTGGTCCATTCTTTTTTTCTCATTTTTAAACTCAAGGCTTCCAGCCATCAGACCAGGGGCAGTGTGTGGCTCAGCAGGCTAAGCCTCAGGGTTTGATATCGGAAGGTTGCTGGTTCAAGCCTTGTTGTTGTTTTTTGTTGTCATCATCATCATCATCATCATCATCAAGAAATAAAGACGCACCTTTACATTGCTTCATACAGCTTTTGCAGGTAAGCATATTCCTATGTTTTGTCTGTATTCCTATGTTTTATCTATGACATCTTCATTAACAAAAGGCATACACAATAAAACAGGTACTTTAGAAATCTGTGCTTCTTGCCATTTAACAAAACCGGTTTAACCCACATGGTGATGTCATACGATGAAGGCTGTGACTGGTTAAAGAAGTGACACGCAAGCCCCTCCCTTCACCTAGAGACATGTCAAATTCAGCAAAATGAATGCGTGTTAGGTGAGCTATGTCTCATTTGCCTGCGGTGTCTGAGTGTGTGTCCAATGATGGACTGGCATCCTGTGGAATACAATCAGCTGGCTTTGCAAATAACGAAAGAAGAGTGGCATGACAGTACCTTTCAGCTCATCATCGACAGCCAGGAGGGTCAGTAGGATCTCCACTCTCCTGGTGCTTCGGAAGCCATCGTCACCTTGATCTCTAAGCATTCCAACAGCACTCTGAACGGAGCTACGCACCAGCACTGTGGTGTCTAGGACAGCCCCCCAGCCCTGAGAGTCAATCACAAAAGAAAAAAGCAAACACCAAATCGTAACCCAGACTTGGCAGAATCTCTCATCACATCATCTTCACAGCGATTTTCCTGGTGAGAGCTGCAGTGGTCAAATATCTTATGTTAAGTATAAGGATAATGTGTTTGCCTCCTTCCTGATTTCTTTGATTTGTTTTGTATGTTTGTCACCCGTAAATGTTTCAGATCAAACAAATTTAAATATTAGACAAAGATGACACAAGTAAACACAAAATGCAGTTTTTAAATGAAGGTGTTCATTATCAAGGGGGAAAAAAATCCAAACCTACATCGCATCCTCCACAGGGCTGTAAAAGATTCACTGCCAGTTATCGTAAAGGCTTGATTGCAGTTGCTGCTAAGGGTGGCCCAACTAGTTATTAGGGTTAGGGGGCAATCACCTTTTCACACTGGGCCATGTAGGTTTGGGTGTTTTTTCCCCTTAATAATGAACACCTTCATTTAAAAACTGCATTTTGTGTTTACTTGTGTCATCTTTGTCTAATATTTAAATTTGTTTGATGATCTGAAACACGTGTGACAAACACACAAAAAAATAAGAAATCAGGAAGGGGGCAAACACTTCCATACCACTGTATAAGGTTTCTAAATTCATTTTTATCTACAATGAAAAGAACAAAAACAGATATCAATGACATACTCTATGTTGTGGTGTCTCCATCTCTGTCTGCTCCGGCTGAGTCTCAGTCTGCTGTTCACCTATATATATGTCCTGCACAGTCTCAGTCTGGTCCTCGTCCATGTACATGTCCTGCACAGTCTCAGTCTGGTCCTCGTCCATGTACATGTCCTGCACAATCCCAGTCTGGTCCTCATCTAAATATATGTTCTCCGCAGTCCCAGTCTGCTCCTCGGCTGTGTACATCTCTGGAACTTCCATTGCTAGGAAAACATGTACAGAATTTCACATCTATTGACAGTCATCCATAGCAATGCACTTTTAGCATAATACATACATACATAAAGAAATAGAATAGATAAAATTGGAAGAATTGAAAAGGGTTAAGTAGCATTTAGTGAAGGTGTTCAAAGTTCGGTTCTGACTGCCTACCCAACTATAACTACAACGTCTTATGACAAGATTGCTGAGAAATATTTTTGCTTATGTAAAACGACTTTCGTCAGTTCAGCTTACGCTCAGGTTCAGCTAGGTTCTCCTCAAAAAGCTGACTGATGGACAAATTCCTCAAAGCCTTTATATCAGAGATGATGTCTTTGGATCTTCTGAGGTCATCAATGTGAACTGACCTCCAGGGCCCTATACACATGAAAACAGGGGGGTTGGACAGCTTACAGATAAAAAAAAATGCATTCCGTTTTTTGTTACAAAGCTTCTGTCAGACAAGTTTGACTGACAGTCATTCATCAACATACCCCCATGAAATCCAACGTAGGAGCAGCCACCTTCCATCCTAGGAAGTTTGGTGATAAAATACACAAACACTTTCCCTCTCAGTTCTTCTTCTCTTGATTTGTTAATTTCATTCATGGCAGAATACCTATAAAGAAAGTCAAACTTGGTGAGTTCCACAGACTTGTTAGATGAAGAATCTTCTTCAGAAAAAGAGCTTACTTTGCAGATGCAATGAGGTGTGTGCTCAAGAAGCCATTGTCAAATTCAGCCTGAATAATGAGGATTTTGTCTCCAACCACAGAGTCCAGAAAAAGTCTACATGAAAAAGGGAGAAGTTTTGTGATGTATAAATTGAACAGAAATTGCTAAGACACTCCAAACATTGGACATTTAAATATGTGCAGACCTGATCTTTTTGAGGAAGGAGTGTTCTGTGTCAAATTGTTGCAAGGAGAGGAGTTCAATTTTGTCATTGACCTCTGGGAGCTGCCCAATGTCAGAGGCTGTCAAAAGTCTTGAGAATGTGGTGACCTTCAAAATGTAAATGTTTTATTTACAACAATCATGAAGTAAAGTACAGCCTTCTCAATATGTGAACAGTTAATGTCTGCCTAGAGAGTTGACCATTTTCGATCAACAAGTATTAATGCAATACGATTATTTTTGTAGTTTACCTCTGTGAAAGATGCATAAGAACTTTGATCCAACCTTCTGGCAGATGTTATGTAGTCAGCAAGAGAAATGTGCTTCTGTTCTTCAAAGTAAATCCTGGTCAGCTCATCAGTCTCTACCTTAGAGAGTCTGGTACAGTCCAAGCGAACCACTGAATCAGGAGTGGCACAGTTTAGCAGGATTAGTTTGGCCTCATTCAAAACATTTTTCTGAGCATCAGGTAACACATGGTCAACCTCTTTCAACCTCTTGGTCACTTGCAGGACCACAGAGGAGCAGGTGTCAGAATGATACCCGATGAAAACATCAGTGGAAAGATATTTGTAGGTTTGAAGAGGGATTGCATGCTGGTTGTTGGTGGAGACAAAGGAATTAACCCAGCTCTCAAGCTCTCTGACGATTTCCTTCTTGTCATTTTTCAGGACAGTATTGATGTCCAGGTAATGCTTCTCAAGCCTGTTAATGAGTGGGATTGGAAATTGCTTGTAAACCACCTCTTTCTCCTCAATAACTATGAGCCTGAAATCTTTGTGCACTCTGCACTTGACACGATGGGTCCCTAATCCCAGGTCCACATACTTCTGGCCACCCAGAGAAACATAGTACTGGTTGAGAGCATCATACAAGCTTTCATAGAGGTTTTGAAGGTTCAGCAGCACAATGGTCTGACCGGTTTCCATGCATATCTTAACACGGTTGATGTTCCGGCAAATCTGTGTGTATTCCTGGTCTTTGGGAAAGCTGGATCCAAACATGATTTCTGGCTGGTCACGTTCAGTGAAGAACGACTGCTGAAGAATCTGCAGGGCTGCATAATTTTTGGTCAAAACTAGGAGGTATCGGCACTCCTCATCTTGGCCAACAGACAGGATGTTCTGCCTCACCAGTTCAATTTTATCAATGTTCTCCTGCTTTGAGTGGAAAGTCAACCTACTAGTGAAGGCTGTAACTACATCTATGTTATCTTTCCCACTGAAATTCCGCAGCACCGCCTCCATAATTTTGTCAGGAGTGGGCTTCTGTTCAGTGCTCTTTGTGGCTGCAAATACCATTTTAATTAAGCTGTAATAATCCCGCAGGCCAAAAAAACCTTTTCCCTCTTTCTTGCTAATTTTAAGATAAGCCTTGGCAAAAGGCTTGAAATAGTCCCGAACTTTCTCCAGAATCATCTTGTCGGAGGAGCATATTCCTTTTGCACTTTCAATCAATTCCTTTTCATCAGGGTCACCACGGGAGACAAAGATGCCTCGGTTCATTTTTGCCGGGTCCAAAGCCCAGTTGGAAATGCCAATGAATCCAACCTTCTTATGTGGCAGTGGTTCATCATCTATGCAGCCTTCCTCTAGCAAAGGATGCAGTGTTTTCAAGGGCATTTTTGGGGAGTCTTCTGCTAAACCAATCTCATCCAACACCACAACAGAAATGTACTCTGTCAGGTTCTTGCCCTCCTGGAAACGGGCACACTGCTTGAATGTATTGATGATGCCTTCTGGTGTAGAATGAGGACTGCACTGAAAGGAGACCAGGTGAACTTGCTTCAGCTTTTTGTACAGCTCTGAGTGAGCAGCCTGTCCCTGCATAGCATCTGCAACTAAAGTTTTAGACAAAGACTTTGAGCTTCCAGGTTTCCCAACCAAGAAAAGTGGGATTCGAAGTTCAATGCAAATCACCATCATAAAAACATTTTCTTTCAAAGCATTATTTTTTGCAATTGTTTTCCCCAGTGGTACACCACTCAAAAACAGGTCCTGCATGACTGAGATTTCCTGCATTACTTTGGTCGAGTTATAATTTTCTGGTAGGTGCTTGCAGATTTTTTTCCTGAAATTTTCTTTTTCATCTAAGCAGGCATGGTAACAAACACCTACAGCCATGATAAGGGACCACAGAACTGGATCTCTTTCATCAGTCAATGTCTGATTGCCCCCGTTCTTTTCCATGTTTAAATTTCCATCGAGAAATGCTTTCAGCTCAGCCAGTAACATGCTGTGGTTGCTGTAAAACCACACAAAACTTTGCATACAGCGTTCTACATCCCTAAGACTCACAAATTTGCACTCATCTTTCTTGGTCCTCATGTACTTCTGTGATGAGGACAGAACTTCGGTGACTGTGTTGATATAATCTTGACTAATTGAATTTGTTTCAATGACTCTTTGAACAATTTGTTGGATGTACATTTTTTCAGTGTGGTCATTAAGCTGTCCAAAGTCCCACACCAGTGGGATCATGCTGGGTGGCAATGCTTGAACTCTGTACACGAGCTGACGGAGAGGGATATGTCCAAGTTTATCATCGGTTTCTTCAGCTCGGACTCTATATCCTAAGCCTGCGGACTCCAGCCTAGAGATCATTTCATCTGTATGCTTCCTGTAAGGGTTGCAAGCAGCAATGATTTGCAGACCAGTATTCATATTCAAGTGCTCTCCATTCACAGTGTTGTCACAGAGAACCTCCTTGATGCTGCTTATGGCCTCAGTTGTGTTAGCCTCATCAAAGAAGAGGACAGAATCAAAACCATAGTGTTGTTTATTGACAACCGAGATGGCCTCTGCTTCTCTTACTTTGGTGTAGATCATCTCCGAGGTTGTCCCTCCATGGACTTTGATAAGCTTCATGTTCTCTGTGGCGACTCCACTCCTCCGCAATTCACACAAAAACTTTATAAGCCTAGTTTTTCCACATCCTGTTTCCCCCATGATGATGACTGGGATGCCACATCTGAAGCGCATGTGAATGGCAAGAATTTTCAGAATATTGTCAGTGGTGAGCTCATAGTTTTCATCTGGGTCCAAAGGCCACTGTACTCCCAACACCCTGCAAAGACGTTCAATCTTCTCACCCCTAGGAAGCGAATCAAAATCTATATTGAAAGGTACTCCATTGAGACGGAGACCTTCATAGAGTTCTCGGGTCATGACGTTTCTCTTGATCACCGTTTGCTTACATGGATCAACAGCATCAACTCCATTCTGTTCATTAATCACAAGGTGAAATCCAATGAAAGTCATGGACTCATGGTCGTCATTAAAGAAGATGTAAGGATGGGGTTCCAATTCCCACCTCTTTCTAATCCGAAATGGAGCTAAATCTTCTTCACTTAAACCAGAGAAGTCTACTTGCTGCCTACCTGAGCTCTGATCAGAGATGCCAAGAGATGGTGTTGCAAAATCCTTTGCCATGAGAATCATGAAGTCAACAACAAAGTTTTTAAACCCTACCAAAACATCTCCAATATAGTCTATTTGACAAAATACAGAGTTCTCACAGTCTTCCAGTTGTAGGTTAAGGAACCACGCAAAGTTTCTCAATTCTGCCCATGATGGGTCCACAACACCACAGTAAACAAAAAGCATCTGTAGGCATTCCACGTGAGTTCCCTCAGTGCCGTGGTATGAAAATTTATCAAGACATTCCTTATTATAGAACCTCTTGAGATACTGATAAGGTCTTTGGTAGGCTTCACTTCTGAACTCTTGATCATCCATGAGTGGGTCATGAGATTCTTTCATGTCCTTGTTCTCTTGCATCTTCATTTCCATCTCAAGAACCTCTTTAGGAGGACGGCAGAAAATTTTTGGAAAGACATCATGGAAGGCAAAGTGGATATTTTCATTCTGTGAAATGTGAGGGAAAAAGTTGATTAAAACTATGCATACCCATTGACGATCAGCCTATAACAATAATATCAAGAAGCCAGTGGAATCACTAGTAGTTAGACTTACAACATTTGGACCATTTCCCCACAAATGTCCTTTGGATTGCAGAATCTCAATGACGTACAAATGCTGGTTGCTGCATTTCCACATCCTTCCTTGAGAATCCATCAAATAGCGTAGGACCAGCAGTTTGAACAGAAATTCATACAAGCCTTTCTGGACCTGATTTATATAAGAGATATTACATGTTTAACATGCCAAAGTAAACATTTTTCATTTAAAACTCTAAACTCCTTTGAAATTAAACATTCAAATGATTTGGTCTGGCTTTTTGTGACACTTACAGAAGAGGTGACATCAAAACTGAAGATTGTGAGCTCCTGTTTTGAGTTACTGAGCAAAGATGTGAGAATAGCATTTTCATCCACCCTTGGCTCAATCAAGCGAATACATTTGTGGAACGCGGTTTCTTCAGTTTTCTTCAACTCCTCATAGAGCCTCTGAATGTACAGGGATTTCCCTAAAAGTTCAAGCAACATCTTATGTCAGTAATTTAGGATACAATAGCATGTCCAGCTCACACGACTCAATATGTGTACTTGACTGTTCTTGTGTTGTCGTGTACCCATTTGACATCATCTTCCACTGCCAAAGTACAGTTCCAAAACTCCCTAACAGAAATCTAGAGGATGGTAAAAATGCCTGGATGTCATTCTTGCACCACCCCAAAATATCAAGGATGCACTGGTTGCATCCACACAATCTCATGATTCATTGCGTCCCAAGTTTGTTCTTGGGAGGCAAGTTAGCAAGCACACTCTTGCCAAGAACACAGATATGTTTGTGTTCTTGGTATTTATAAACAATACCCATCACCAGTATCTAGCACCAGTTTCGGCGTACTAGCACCATTCTAGCACCAGTTTTGGCGTACTTACCTACTCCAGCTCTTTCAGACGTCACTAGTCCAACACATAGTCTGCCCTGGAACACTGCTGCAGCACTGGACTCCTCTGATGGAACAGTATAGTGCCTAGACAGATACCTCTGGACCCTATCCAGGGGTTCCAGAGGGACCATGTGCAGCCTATACTGGCTGAAGGCTGAGGGGAGGTAGGTGTGCTCCCGCTCAGAATCACATATAATAACTAGTCGGTATTCTTTTTGGCAAAGCTTTTCCAGTTGCTGAAAGAGTTGCTCAACCTTATAACTGACTTCATAGGGAAGCTGATCAGCATGGAGCAAAGTGTATATCTTCTCTCCCTCATAGCCCACTGTAAGGCATCGCCGTAGGAGAAGCTCCACCTCCTCATAAGAAGTGGAGGCAGTGCACAGGAGGACTTCATCGTACGTGGGCAGCTGCTCGTGATCACTGCTCATGTAGATGCTGATGCAGGACGTCAGGATTTCGGCATGTGGGCAGACAATGAGATTCGGTCGTCTGCTTAGTAAACCTTTTGGCAGATTTCTCCTAATGATCCGTTCTTTCTTCGCGACACCTTCATCCTCATCTTCCTCATCCTTGTAGTTAGCCAGTATTTCAAGAAGCCTCCCAAGAGTTCTGATGTCCAGACAGTCAGGCAGGAAATAGCTCATATCTTTCATATAGGCATTCCACAGTAAATCCAGTTTTTTGGAACCAGTAGCTTGCTCCACTTGATTCAGCAAATACAAGGATTCATTCTCCCTTCCTGAAAAATTTGTGGCTAATTCCATACTATCACTCCCTTCAAATAAGGTCCGAAATTCTATTTCTTCACTCCTCTCATTTTCATTTTTGATGAGCATCTCATACTGAAGCTGGTGCCATGTCTGCCTTAAGTCTGAGAGGCTGCAGTTGGGTTTGATGAAAGACAGCATCATCAGGACCTGGTCATCTACACCCTCATCCAGGCATTTCTGGGTGAGCTTCCTACACAGATACACTATCTGTTCCGCTGTATAGTAGTTGAGGTAGTAATACTGGGACCTTTGCTTGTCCATGAAGAACTTCCAGAAGCTCAAGCATTTCTCCATCTTTCTGCACATGTCTGGCAGCTGCTCCGCCACGTTGCCTTCTACTATGATACTGCTGACGGTGCTGCCCAAACAGAAGTCCATAATGATGCCTGCTTCACTGTGTGGGCTACAGTTAATGTTGGTCTCCCATTGCCTAAAGAGGGGGTTCCCAGCCACGAACAGATCCATGAATGCCTCAGCCAGCCGCTGGACATTATCAAATATCTGTGGAAAGGAGGAAGATAAATTTCATGTTTGCAAGAACATTTTTAAATTCGACAATGATAAAGTATAATAAGGTTGAAGAGGTTAGATCCTCTAAGGCAGGGTTAGGGAACCTGATCCATGAAGGAGCAGTGTTTTTGCAAAGACGTCTCAATCAGCCAATAATAAAGCAGTGGTGGAGAATATTGAGAAGGGCTAAGACTCTGTGTCTGTGTTCAGAAGATGGCCGATTCAAGCCTGGCCTCGACATGTCTTGGGGTCCTTGGGCAAGACCCTTGACCCCCAGCTCCCTGGGCGCCATAATGGGTGGCGGCCCATTCACGGCCAAGCTTGCTCTGACCAAGAGCAAGTTGGAAGAGGTGGAAAGAAAATTGCCTCATGGGGATCAATTTAAAAAGTATCAATTATTATTATTTATTACTGGCTGATTGAGCAAATCATACCAAAAACCTGCATCTACACAGTCTCTCCATGGTTCAGATTCCCAACCCCTACTTTAAGGATAAAGATATTTCCCCATAAATACAGTATTAAAGGATTAACAAGGAGGCTAAAATTGTATGTACTACTACACCTGGATTAAGGACAGCTGTTTTCAGATAAAACAAATTGCTAATATATTTTAATAAATATCCAAAGCCTAACAGTATATGTGGTTGCTTCAAATCAAAGTCATACTAAATGTGTACATCCATACTGTTGAATAAGGAACTGAACATCAAGTAAAAGTTGGTTAGATACCTCAACTTTTCAGTTCTTACAAAATCATACTAATTTAGAAAAGCAAAAAAGCAAGATTTCACCCATGGGTAAGCCTGTGCTGGTCAGGGTATATTTAACACATTAACATACCAATATACTAATGACACATTCATGGTTTAAGAAAGAAACATTGGTTGGCAAGAAACAGTTAAAAGTACAGTATTTTAGGCTTTTTAAACTAAAAAGGCAAAAAATACAAATAAATAAGTAATCTATATCGGTTCCTGAATAAGGCAATCGCATACAATTGCTACTAAGGAGACAAAAGTCATAGTGAAACTACAACTACAGTTAAGACAAAAGATGTATATCATTTTGTAACGGTCACACTAAATAAAGACCAGCACCTATACATTTCATTGTGTAACAATGCAAGAATTTTATTTCTTGAAATAATACACTGATTAAAATGTGTGATGGTGAGTCTCACCTCTGCAAAACGCTCCACCTCTTGTTGCCCCTGCTCTCCCTTTCCAGACATCAGCATGAGTTTGTTCTGTAGCTCCCGCAGGTCCTCCAAGTTATAGCAACGCATCTCCTGTCCCTCCTCATGCTCCTCGGGAATCTTCAGCTGCAGGACTGTTTCTAGACTCAGCTGATACAACAGAGACCAACATAATCAGAAATTGTACATCCTGAAAAGATATGGAACGTTAAGTAAATCATTAAATGCAGTGAACTCAGTCTCGCCGATTGCTTCTCAGAGCAAGACATTCTTCACAGAAGTTTAGTGTCATCTGTCTTTGCAAAAACACCAAGGAATTCACACTGGAAATAACTGAAAAACGAACCTTCTTGTGATCTTGGCTACTAATGATGTAAATGCCATTCTTGTTGATAGCTGAAGCCAAAGAGAGAGAGGACAGTTCCACAGAGCCATGGCTGTCTTTGACCGTCTTCAGCCACTCCAGGTGACGTGCAGTATCACGCTAAAAACAAGGAAAATTACATTTGGGAAAGTCTCTCAACGAGTTGATCAAGCACACAATGCCAAAATAAGTCATATATAGTGAGAAACTATACTCTGCACTGCTGCTGAAGTTTACACGCTTGGCCCTCGGGACCCGTATTTTCTCACACATGTATACTTACTAGTTTCTTTGGCAAATTGCAATCATTTTCAAAAGCCTTCCACAGTTTCTTCAGAGCCTCGTTAAAGCTTTGGAAGCCTGCATCGGGCTTTAGGTCATACAGCATGGAAGCGTAGCCAAGGACAGCATCATGGAAACAAGCGACGCGGTCAACATCCAGGTCATTCTCTCCAGCAGAGATGGAGGCCAGGTCCACAAAAACCTTCAGCTCATTAATATCTGTTAGTAAGGAGAAAACGTCTGAATTCACAGTATACTATCATTTTTCAGTTCAAGCCACTTTTGAGAGATAAAAATAAATATACTGTCTCTATCCAATGAAACCGCATAGATCCACGTTTTGATGATTGTGATTGCTCTCACCTACAGAGAGCAAGTTGGGGGAGGCATGAAGAGAATTTCCCCAGAGGGATCAAAAAAGTATCTATTATTATTATTATTATTATTATTATTATTATTATTACTCTAAATGGAATACCTATTCTCCGCTGTCTACTGATAACATTTCACATCTACTGTAACTGACCAACGAAAAGACTTTTATGAAGTCCTTTAACTAGTACTTATGTTTGTACTAGTTAACATTTTAACAAATGAATGCTGATAGCTAGCTAACTATCATCACTGTTATTTATGAATATAACTTGTATCTTGTTGACACTGACATATTTGCCTCCCTGACAACAATCCTTGTATGTCCTTTTAAAACAAACTGTTCATTGATGCCTGTGTAAAGGCTTTATGGTGGTACTGGAGTGTCATTATGTTTAGATTTTAAATTAGCTCCAGAGAAAATGCATTTTTTCACATTCCAGATTTTTGGAGATGCATAGTTTTCATTGGACAGAGATTAATATAATCATATTTTTTCAGATACATCGCTCCATTTGGCATTACGTATTGACTCACCCTCAAGTGCTTCTTTGACCCAAATCACAAAGTTTTTTCTGAGGTGAAGTTCTAGAAGGCACTGCCTACGGGATTCTGTGATGTCCACCAGAATCTTCTTGGCCTGCATCAGGTCATTGTCAATGCGATCCAGACTTTCCTCCTTGAAGTCTATAGATGTCTGAAAACAGAATATATATAACTTTATATTGATGTTCTGATGTTATAAGGAAAAAAACAACAGCTTCTTCACTTACAGCTTGAAGTAGGGTTTCCAGGACACCGAAATTGCCTTTAAGACAAAGTGTCTCCTTCACACTCATGATGACCTGGGCTGACTCTATAGCCAAGTGAAGCTCATGGTACTGTTCAATCTGCTGGATTCTTCTCTCAATCCATTGTCCATCATCAGTATGGTCAATTCGGCACATTATCTCCAGATCTAGCCTCAGCTCTGCATACTTTTCTTTATAAGCTTCAAAGATAACATCAACATCCTTAAGTGTTATTTGACCGTCCCTTACATTTCTGTAGATCCATTCATAGTTACTATAGCATGGCTGAAAAATCTCATCATCTATCATTTCAAGTGGTTCATTCTCCACTTCAGATTCTGAGAGTTCTTCGTCATCGTCAGTCTTTGAGATTTCTTTTGCTTGGTCTTCCCAACACGTGTTAAAAATGAAACTGTCTTTAACAGTCTCCAGGGTCTTTGCCATTTGCCTCATTTTGTCACTAAGGTGGAAGAACGTCACAATGCCTGACTGATCAGAGGCCATCTCATCAAGCAGGTGAACCTCCATGAAGCAGTCCAACGTCATCGACTTGATATCTATCTGTTGTTTTTGTTCCAGGTCGTTCAAGTCAACTGAAATCCAAACACAAGATTATTCTGATTCACCCCAAAATTTAAAAATGTAATTACTGCCAATTATGCAATATTGTACACATAATTTCAGTAACACTTTAAATGCAATGTGTATTAGAATCTATGAACACATTCATAACACATTATAATGTATTCATAAAGATTATAAACATGGCCATAAATATTTATAAAAAGGTATACATTTTACCCATATTTATTATGCATTATGAATGCTTCATGAAGCTCTCATCTATAATGTACTATAGATACCTTCATAATTCAGTACAAAGTATTAATTCTTATACCGACTATTATAATGCGTTATAAAGGTATCAATAGTGCATGACAGCATTAAGTAGTATCACAAATTCTTTAAATGAAATTCAGGACCAGTCAAAAGTTTGGACACATCTTCCAATGTTTATTTGTAGTAATCTCTACATTTTAGAAATATTATAAAGGCATAAAAACTATAACATAAGCTACATAAAATTATGCACTGACCCAAAAAGTATTAAATTAATTTGTTTCTGGGGCAGCTCTCTTAGTTGGGACTCAGAAGTTTGCTTGTTCAAATCCCTGGGTCCGCAGAGTGATCCCACCATTGGGCCCTTGAACATTGTCTTTATCCCCAATTGCTCCATGGACTGGCTGCCCCTACTGTCTCCCCTACCCCAGTTTCATGAGGTGGCCTCCTGGGACGCTTTACCAGCTGTCCTGAAGGAGGTCCCACATATACACCAAGCACTGATTGGCCGTTTTCCTCCACTCTCTGGTCAAACTCCTCCGAAATCATTTCTACTGTGTTTAGGTCAGGTGGCCAGGTCATGTGATGCAACACTAGGTGGCTTTGTAGGCGGCTTGGTGTGTCCAAACTTTTGACAGGCACCATACATAAAGCACATAAACACACACACCTTTGATGTGCTCCTCCAGCTTGCGGCACATGACCAGCAAGCTCTCCACTAGCTGCTTCTCCCTGAAGACTGCCGTCACCTCTTGTTTTCTCCACTGCATCAGCCTCCTCATGTTGGCCCTGTCCTTACACTGCTCATTGTTAGACAGGTAACCTGTGTAGAACATCATTCATCTTATTACCTATGCTATTAATAGCAGAAATCATCAATGTAAGTGAAAAAGGTTCACTTTATGATCCGAGAGTTGCTTCAGAAAACATATCATGTATATTATCATGAACTTATTCTTGCATAAGTATAATTATATTTTGCTTTTAAAAAAATAACGGAAGAAATTACTTATTATTAGAGTTCCTAACAAAATCTTTACATAATGGAGCTTAATTATAATGACTAGGAAAAACAGTGGTCACCTTACTTCTGGGGTGACAACCACAACAATGAATGAATGTCAGTGAATGTAAGAGTTTCACTGGACCACTTGGCTCATGTCATTACCTATCTGCAGAAGCTCTACAAAGACACTCTGGTTTTCCAGGATGCAGTTCAGGAGGCCGACTGACATCTTTCCAGAGATGAACTTCTCTGAAATTGATGCAAAGGCTGAACTTGCAACAACTACTTTCTCCTTGGCATCATCTGAAAGTTCATTAACCAACCTTTCATCTGTATCTGAAAAGAAGATGGACAACATATAAATGCTATATTTTAATAAACTACACATCAATGCATAATAATCAATAAAATTACAAAGATTAGAGCAGTAGACTAACTTATCACAGCTAGTTCCAATCCCTGACCAGCAAGGTACCGCCCCCAAGCACTGCTCCCCCGGGTGCTGAATTAGCTGCCCCCTGCTATGTCACATATGCGTTAAATGCAGAGGACACATTTCGGTGTTGTGCACTGTGTGCTGTGTCAACACTGATCACCAAATTAAATTAAATTAGTTTGGGGTTAGGGCTGGGTTAGGGTTAATGTTGTCATGGTAGGAATTAGGGTTCTGCTTATAAAAATGAATGGAGAGTCCCCACAAAGACATCATTACAAAACCTGTGTGTGTGTGTGTGTGTGTGTGTGGGGGGGGGGGGGGGGGGGGGTGAACATACCAAGCAGCTGAAAGATGTTCCTGGCAGCAGTCCAGTTCAGAAGATGCTGGAGCACCACCTCATCTCCATCCAAGTAGCACGTCCCACTAGAGTCTGTGGGCCAGGACTTCTGAATAATGGCCGACACCAGCTTTCCATACTTCCAGTTTATTTTGAATTTCTCAAAAAGACTTTGCTCTGATTTGTTCTGTTAAAATGAAAGATTGAGATAATTCTGTAGATAGCAGCAGTTGCACACAAGTATCTACATTGTTGACAATGATTTTGCCAACTAGTTCTGACAGTATGACTGAACTGAAATTAAAATTCCATATTTACTGATTTATTTATGGAAAAGATACTATATTTTAAATATACTATATTCACAAACTCTAATTAACTAATCAAAATCAAAGCAAAAGTTGTAAGTGAAGTACAGTTGGGTACCAAAACGTGGTGCCAATATGGTATGTACCAGACTGTATCGCAATGCAGAACCAGACTGTATCGCAATGCAGAACCAGACTGTATCGCAAAGATTTTGGTTCCTTATTTATTTGTTTATTTATTTAAGTACCGATTCAGGAAACCATTCTGGCACCATCTGGTTTTTAAAGTATCCTTTTAGCACTGGTATCAGAAAAAACCCAAACGATACCCAAGCCAAATAAGTTAAGTGTAACTTTGTCACACCAGCCGTATTGAGGACACTGCATATGGTGATGTGAAAAAAATCAGGAAATTAAACGGTAAGATGTGTAGAGTCGGTAATGATGGAAGCAGCAACGGTATATTGGAGGAAACAAAAACATCAATAATGTGAATACAGTACATCAATATTATACTGTGAAAATGTGCTTAATTTTCATTACACTTAAATGACCAGTTTGCTTATTACATTTGCATTTATTTATTTAGTGTACATTTTATCTGTCAACGTCCAACACAGTATTTATTGTTGTTGCTCTTAACTTGAGATAACTAGTTTTCAACCATTGTGTTCACCTGATTCATCAATATACCTCAACATCCCAAATAGAAAATTCTCATAAGGTCTTTCGACCAACATCGCCACATAAAATACGGTACCCAAAGCTAAGATCATCCAGAAGGTGAAATGTCCCGCACCCTACCTGGCAGACGGAGTTGACAGCTTGAAGAGCACATTTCTCTACTGTCTTGGCAATGTAAGGAAGTGTGTTGGTCAGCTCTTCCATTTTATTGCAGTAAATCTCAATTTGGTCCATATAGGACTCCTGTAGCACAAAAGATAATTAAAAAGAGATTCAGAAAATGTTCTGATGATTACTGAGGAGCTCTTTATTGTCAAAAGAAGTGACTCATTGCCTGTTTGATTTTTCCTTCCAGGTCTGTAGCAAATGTTTGCCTCCATTCTTTTGTAAATTCTTCACTGCCAAAACTGAGAGAAAGAATGTTGTTCCATATCTGGGTATTTAAAAAAGAAATAAATTATATTTTGCAAACTAAATGTTATTACCTGGATTACACAATTCCAAATTAATTATGTAATGATTTAGATTTACCTCAATTTCTGATGAAAAATATGCAGACAGATAAGCACCATAAAACAACCTGTTCTTCAAAGTTTGACTCATGCATCCCCTCATTATTTTCATGGCTTCCGATAGAATCTGCATGCGCTTTTCTTTCTGCTGGCCTCCGCGGGGATCTTGCTTCACCTTCACAGTAAACAGTTCAGTTGCACTCGTAATTTACAGGTAAGCATTAGCATACTAACATACCTAAGCTTTCCTCAACAGTCATGGTGCTTTTCCACTGGCGTAGAGGAACCAAACCGTAACCAAGCCGTTCGGCAAAGACAGACTAGTTACAGCACAGTTCCAGCTCGTTTTGGTTTTCCACTACAGAAGGGTGAGCTCAGTAAAGGCGTAGCCAGAGTGCAACAGTGACGTAAAACCACTTTTATTGTTATGATCTTTCATTTTTTAATATTCTTTTTTATTAGTTCTCTAATTTTCTCCCCGCACTGCTTTGCTGTGTGACATATTCCCACAGCTTTGAGTGTGTTGGCAATGTCCCGATACACCTTTTCATCTCTGACTGCACTTGCCAATTTGGTGTCGGCCGATCTGATCTTCTGCCTGTATACAAAGTTGTGCCTGTACCTCTCCGGTCTCCCATTGCCCAAACTACACATCTGCAAAAGCCAGAGTGAAAAAGGTATCTTTCTGGTTCTCGCTCATCTCCGTGCATTTCGACCAATCAGATGGTGGTGACCTGACCAGCCATGTCAGCATGGCTACAGCTCACATAATTTACAATGGAAAACCAAATCTTTGAGGTCCGGCTCGGGTTCGGCTCGGTTCGTGGTGACAGTGGAAAAGCATCATTAGACGACAACACTTTCCAGTCGTCGACAGTTCATTAGAGTTTCATCTACAAATTGACAGAAACTTAGAGTAAAAATTGTTCACATTTTTATACCCTTGTCATTTAAAGAGATGTATAAATTTTAGTGGAATCAATTTCAAGGGTTTTATCATCAGGTTTCACATACCGGTGTCTCATAAGAATGGCCGAAATTGGAAACAGTCGCGACCATGTTGATGCAAGTCACAGGAATTGTGAAATCCGTGGTATATGATGGTGATTTAAAGCCTGTGCAGATCTTCTCGAGAACTTTTACAGATGTTGCTAAGCACTCTCCTCTATAATCCTCATTATGCAAACTATATACAAATGAGAAATAATACAAAAAAAATTTAACTGAGGAAAAAATGGGGTGAAGACCTTTCCTCTAATTCTGAAAGAACAAAAGTAGCATCACAACAGACACACTATGCCTAGTGTTGACCAAAATATATTCAAAAACATACTCCATAGCATGTATATTAAACCTGTCTTTATAAAGGTTTCACTGAATCAGCAAGTAAATTTTTGTACATTTTTGAAATTCAGCACACACACATCTTGTTCAAAGGGTTAAAAATACATGCACATTAATAATGTTGCATTGAGTTGAAATAAAAAGACATTATTACCTGCCCTGTGGTTCTATGTCAATACATTTGATCTGAATGCATTTCAGCAAATCTGATATCTCCTGCTGGAAGAAAAACAAATCTTAAGAGCGTCATCAATTTAAAAGCAAATACGTAGATAATACCAATGAAACATTCAAAACCTACCTCAGAATTCAAATATGTGATTATTGGAGGTGCTTTAAAAGCAACTAAATGAAGAAGTTCCAGCAGGTCAACTGGTATGTCGTTCATGAACGGCACAAGGTGCTCCAGAGTCATTAAGGACATCCAGGACCGAGGCAGAAGTCGGTCCATCTCTGTTAGGTGAATGTTTGCTTTCATGATGCGTAACATTTCCCTGTGAAAGGATAAAGTAACCAATCTCAACATGAACAGTACGTTATTTGTACAAGCAATACAGATCTTTCAAAATGATACCATCTAACTGTGACCTACAGCCTATATTATATATAGTACCGTTTGTGTAAAAAATATAAAATAAAATCTTGGCTGCATGTTTGGGTTTACAAAATGTGACGAGGTATGAAGAGAACATTTGAAAATTATTTTTTACCCCTATGAAGATAAAGAGCAAAAATGTGTTTATACACAGTTAAAAGCCCAAATAGTAACAGTGGAAATGAGGAGGAACCTCTGAGAGACAGAAAGTTACAAAACTGCACAAGCACCTGTTATCAAATCCTGCTAGAGCTGTGTCTGCTATCCTTAGACCTGACAGTCCAGCCCACGAATAGTAGTATTTGTGGTTGTTTGTCAGTGGGACAGGTTCAAAGGGCTCAGACATTCGTTTCAGGAAGTGAAGAAGAGGAATCAGGAGGATCCATTGCAGAATTTTTTTCTCCCTCAACTTTAGAATTAGGTCAACCACCATTCCTGAAAATCTGAACGACAGAAAAAAAAATTAAAAATCACACATTTGCGGGTATGTAACATATGTAATAAGTAACAAAGAAGGCTGTGTACTCACGCTTCAAAAACTGAGAGAGGTTTCAGCAAAGCTGTCCAATACTGCTGAAAACTTTCTTTTTGCATCTTTGGAAGGTACAGGGTATGACATAGTTGTGATAACTCTGCATGGTTTAGCCCGATTGCGTACTTCTGACAGACGTGAAAGAAAACCAGGCCGGCTTTTAAAGAGTCTCCAAAAAAGTGACTCTGTACTAGGCCGTCCTTCGTCATCTGAGGGAGAACATTCTGCAGCATGAATGTTTTCATGAGGTTGTTCACCTAGACAAAAGAAAAAAACACTCTGATTTGACTATTTGCTCTCCTAATTACGCCACGCCACAGCTCATCACAACTGGCAGCTTATGGCATTCAGACTTGAGCCCAAGTGTTTAAACAGAGCCCCCTATTTTAATGCAAAACATTCCCATTTCTCCCCACACAAATATATCTGGAAGGTATCGGTATGCACTCGTTTTGCCTACCCACCTCCCGTTCACCATAACGTAGCGAGTCCCATTTTTTGTACTTCTCTTCATACACAAAGGGGTTTCCATAGACTTGATGAAACTGCCTCAGCTGGTTATGGAAACTCTTCAGGTTAGCATCACTCCAGCTACGAAGCAGGTCAAAGATTGTATCCAGCATGACCTCCCCCGCGATGTTCCGACCATCAACAACCTTTCTCTCATTCTCGGGCCAGAATGCATTTTTCAGGCGGGTTAACACTCCTTTCGAAGGCTCAATGCAGATGATGTCGTCATACTGGTGCCATTCACCTGAAAAGGAAAATCACCAGTGTGTCATTTTAAAGGTGTTTTAAACACTGTTCTGTCCTTAAAATACTTCTTTTGAAATACATGTCATATAATTACCATACCTTCCTCGTTAAGCAGATGTTCCTTGACAAAGAGACACCTGTCGACATTTCGTTCTGTATCCGATTTGTAGATATACTCAAACTCTGGTTTTTCTTTCTTGGCTTTCCAAACGACGTATTTGTAGGGTATGGAAACAGAAACTGCCTCTTTTGTCGTTTCCAGTTTTCCTTGTACAAGAAATCCGTGCTTTCCCAGATCCCTGCAAGGGGTGAAATAACATCTTATTTCACAATACTAGTAATTATACAGAACTGCAAAAGACCTGCAAGCATTTTTTTTTTTTGCTTTACAGAACAGGATCAGAAAAAAAGCCTCATTTTCAACATAACCAGATGTGCAGCCTCTTGCAGCTGCTTGCCTTTGACATTAAGGAACTAACGGCAAATTCCTGTCATTATACAGCACTGGTCAAACGTCTGTGTTACTTATTCTATACATGGTGGTCAAGAATACTTACCGAGTCACAGAAAGTTCGGCTGCGTTTTCATCCCATGAGCCAATAAGTTTACCAGCCCTCAAGAAAACTTTGTCCTCTTTGGGGTCTATTTTGAAATCTTTAGACAGGACAGCATGGAAGTAAATAGTGACCCTTTTCCCCTTAGGAATCGGCTCACTTCCAGTGAAGACTCTGAAATTAAGGACATACGGATACTTTGTCCTTTTTTGAAAACAATAGCACCGTTTAATCTGGTAATTGTGCATTTACTACATTTTGTTCACCTCAAATTAACATCCTGATTGATTAAGATGTTTTTTTTTTTAATTCCTTCACAGAAATTCTCAATGAAAGCTCTTGACAAATAGCCATTAAATTAAATATTGTAGAATTTGGTCAATTGTTCATTCTTTTTTTTGTCTTTCGGCTACAAACTGAGACGTCACCTCTCAGGCGGAGTCACTTCTGCCCTCTTTTTCTCGCCCTCCTTTTTCTTTTTTTTGGCATCTTCCCGCGGTTCCTTCTTGGTGTCCTGAGCAGGGCTTGTTGCTCCCTGGGACTCTCCTGTGGCACTGGCAGACTGCTGGACCTCCATCTTCTCAGTCTTGGTCTTTGGGTCAGTGTGGGACACCACACCCTTGGCCTATTTCGAAAGAGAAAAAAAATCTAACTAAAGCTGAGGATTTTCTTTGACAGAGCAAGAATGAAAGTCTCTTTTCTCAAATAACATACAAAACAAGTTTTCATTTTAAGTACTTTGTTATTATTTGCTTTTTGACTTCAAAATTATATTTACTTTTCATCTTCACAACATCCAGATTGAAGTTCTGAGAGAACACCCTACCTGCTGCTTTGTCTTTGGGCCAAAAACCTTTTGCTCTCCTCCAGCCTTCGTTTCCTTGTTCTGTTCAGCAGCTTTTGTTTCTTGTCGCGTCCTCCTGGGCACATCTGCACTTGGGTCCACGTGAGCCTTCTGGTCTCTGTTCGCCTGCTGCGAGGTCCCTGCTTCCGGCTCACCCCGGCTGCTTGTGTTCAGAGGTTGACTCTGACTTGGTTCTGTTTTCACTGTCCCTCCAACTGGACCCATCTTATCTTTACATTCTACAAGATCCACCTGTGTTTAAGGCAGAAGTGTGGAAGATGACCTCAACACCTCAACATCCGCCCAGAGTTTAACCACAGGTTATTTTTCACATTATGTTATACTAGAATTACAAAAACTAGCAAAAAGCAGTAAACAAATACAAACTCTGTTCCTACTATTTTCAGCAACGCCTTATCCAACTGAAATCAGTTTAGGCATAAATGTGTGAAAATGCCCTGTGATTGGCTAGGATCTTTGGCAGTGGGGGAATCCCTGCCGATTGTGAGGTAATGAGCGGAGGAACTGTGCCACTCTACATTTAAAACACTGGAAGCCACAATACTTTTTTTTTTTTTCTTCTTGAATTACTTCCATCAGACTAATTTTTATATGTGGGGGGGTGGGTCAGAGGGTTGCAAAGGGGCAGAAAATTGCCAGAAACTTTCCAGACACTTTCCATTCCATGGGAAGTTAAGCTGGGAAATTCAGAGTTGGAAACTTTCCATAGGAATTAACAGGAATAAATGGGAATTAACGGGAAAATTCCAAGAATTTTGCAACCCTAGGTCAGACTGACCTTGTTTGTATCCAGGTCAGGAGCCAGAAGATGATCACCAACATTGGGGCCGACTTGCTCCCTCTCAGTCTGACTTTTCTCTGACTCATGTGCAGAGTCGCCAGGCAACGCCGGCCCCTGATTGACATCTGCCTTCTCCGCCATGCCAGTCTCAGCAAACTCACTCCCCTCTTGCAATGAAGATAGATCAGAGGAGTCCTGCAAAGAGTCCTGTGTCTCATCCACGTCAGTAACGCAGCTCTCACTTTCAGAGGACTCATCGGCCTTGTGCGTCCCCAGCTTTTGGTCAGACAGTGATATTTCAGAGAGTTCAGAGGTCACTGCCTCAGATTGTAAAGGGTCTAGTTCCTCTTTCTTTTTCGTCTTCTTCTTGGTCTTCTTCTTTTTTCTCTACATTTTAATGTCATTTTGTGTAAGTTTTTTTGCATAGCTTCACTTTCAGATATTTAAACATAAAATTGCATATATTAATTATGAAGCTATTAACAAGATACACACAGGCCAATTTAGGTTTAACATGCGGTAACATTTGACGTTATTTACTACCATTCCATCATTTTGAATCACTGTTTCACAAATGCACATTCAAATATGGAGGAAAAAATGAAAAATAAAAAAGTGAATTATAGACCAAACAAAGGCAATTTCACAAACCAACTGTCCGGCATTTAACACAGAGTGTGTCGTACCTTTTTTTTGATGTTGCTGCTGGGTTCGTCCCCAGACCTTTTTGAAGACGTGTTATCAGCCTGCCTGGCTATGGAGACTGAAGCACTTTCTGTCTCCTGCTCCGTCCCACTTTGTACCTTAACCTCACCAGCCGGGTGAAGCTGACCTGGGATCAGTAGAAAAAGCATTCATCACATAAAATATTTTTGGGTACTACGGAAATTATGGTCCAGTGTTTCCCAACCCAGTCCTCGGGAACCCCCAGAGAGACCACGTATTTGCTCCCTCCCACGTATTTGCTCCCTCCCAGCAAAAATGGGGACTACCTTGTGGTCCCTGAGCACTGTTATAGTCCAGTTTTCCAGTTGTCACAAATATTACACACTTCAATGACATGTAGGCAATTACAGTCTGGGTGGCATTTCATTGTTTTATAAAAGATGTAGTTGTGATGCCTTCAGAGACTGCTTGTGTTATGCTTAGGAATGATCTGGAATGCAATAACCATACTGCGCTAGAACAGCATGATAAAAATAAAGCAACAGTCGAGTGAAGACAATGTTGGGATGGTGAGGGATTTCCCTACTTAATTTGTAGCTATTTAATTATGTTCATTTAGTTCACTCATCTTTCATATTTCTTATTTTTATATTTCTTTCTGTCCCTGCTACTTGCTCATCATGTTCTTTGCCTCTCATACAACTTGCTCTCACCAAGGCCGTCTGACCCCCCGGCTCCAGGAGTCTGTATGAAGACCATAGATAAAGGGCCTGAGTCCCTCAGGGGGGGCAGAGACAGACGCAGACAGACACTAAACCAGCTGTGTGTGAACATCTTACTGTAACATCTTCCTTCTGTCTTAAACTGCTTAAGCTTAAGGAACCTGCCTCATCATACAACTCTAAAAGAACCTGAGGTTTCACTGAAGAAATCTATCAGATGGTGATAGACAGAAAGATTTATATAGGGGTGCAAACCTACTAGAACAGAAGACTTAGAGATACAGTCTCAACAAAATGAATAACAACATGTGCTGACTGCAAATAAAGCACTTAAAACATAAGTACCGTGCCTCATTTCTGTTGCCAGGACATGATATTATAAAATTAGATACAAGAGAGAACAGTAAAGATACAGGTACTCGTATGTAACGGTTCTTATTTTTAACTTCATGTAACAAAAACACTCTGTGGCATCCTTATCGTATCTTTACATCACATATAGAAAATGATAACCCCAAGCAACGCACTTCTATGTTTAGTAAATTGACTTATTTATATAAGTAATTGGAAAGCACTGTGGCAAGCTAAAAATGCATTAAGAAGGTACTATTATTTTTTAGTTTTTTGTTGACATGGGCGTATCAATTACCTGAGGCGCCGGCTTCCTGCTGACGAGGCAACTTCTGGCCACACTCACTGCAGAATTTGGCCGACGGCTCCGTAACCATATGCTTACACCCTGGGCACTTCATCTTTAAATATGACATTTAAAAACAGCTTAAAGTCAGAGTTTCTGCAAGTCTGGCAGAGCGAGATATCACGTGCGACACCGTCCGGTTTCACTTTCATTTCCTAGAATTCTACTAGCATGATGTGACACGATTTAAACATATTCTAATTGCACTGTTTACCTGTTTACTAATTTTACAGTAATAAAATACGAAATTCAACTTCAGGTAAACAGCAATAATACGGATTGTATTTGAACACGCAACACAAATGTCGACTTCAAAACGAATGCTTAAATTAAGTTTCATAAACGTACCTTGCACTAGTCGGCACTGATTGTGGTTTACTTGCAAAAGAAACAAAATTAAACAATAATTTTATCACTGGCTGGGCCTGACTTTCTTCATGAAGTCCTCCCGATACCTATTTCCCGAGGTGGGATATAACACGGCGAAACCTCACTGTCCAATAGGAAAGCGCCATCAACCAGCCAACCAATCGCCGCTCAGCAGTGTGTGTCTCAACATTTACTTCCTGCTTTGCATCAGTGAGTGAAGTTACGTTTTCTTCCTCGTCCTTTCTTTTTTTTTTTTTTTTAGAAAATATAATTGGGTATTTATTGGCACTGGGATATACAACGTGCATTACATTAAATCAGACACTCAGAGATAGCAGCCCCGCTAAAATGTTGACCTTAACGGGTTGGATGTACGCGAGATGCCTTTTGCAGATGCACAAGGTTAATCATTTACACTAAATGACAAACATCTCCAGAAGTCTTGCCAACTACCAAGATATTACTGTCACAAGACGCCAAACACATAGATCTTGCAATAATTAAAAATGCTGTCAATGCTGAGTACAATTATAACTAAATCCACTCTAGAAAGCGTTCCTGTTATCTGAAATAATATCCAACAGAAAATAAAATGCAGCGAAAGTTCAAGACGTAATGCGGTTTAAAAGAAGTTAATTCATTATCGCTAGTCATTCGTAAGTAAAAGCTAAACACACAGAATAGTCAAATGTCCTGATAACCCACCGTGTTTTCCCTCGTTCCAAAATAAAGGATCCTTCAGTGCGGAGGCTTCCTCCGAAGTCCTCGCTGCCAAACATAAGTTTCATTTATGAGAAAATGGGCGTCCCCAGTCCTTTTGCTTTCTTTTTCCTGAGAGTCTTCAGTTTGTAGTCAGCACCGCGTGACCGATAATCAATAAGCTGCAGACGGCAAACCTGGTAAGTTTGGCAGTTGCTTATCATGTTTGATAGCCGTGTCCTTGTTACAGTCTTTGATCTATAGCATATTTGATCTTATGTTCTGTCGTGCTTTCAAAATACTATACTTGGGCAAGGTGAACGTTTTTTTTTTAGTCCTATCCATTTTATTATAACGAATTACAATAGCTGCATGCCCATTTTGTTAAAGACAAATTTTTACGTGCATGTAATATTTTGATTTTATTAATAATTTAATGCTTAATGATGCGGTTTTTGAAGCGCCTACGTGCCTTGTGGCAAACTCAACTTAGGCATTACGTCTTACAAAGAAAACTGTAACAAAAGGACAATTAATGTTTTATTATAACATTTGCAATAGACTAACTTAGTAACTTGATAGATCCAAAATAACCTTTCAAGTCTAAGTAGAAGATCTTGTGAAGCTACTTATCCATCCATGTTCTAGCTATTTATCCTGCTCATGGTCACTGGTGAGTCAGCATAGGGCACAAGGCTGGGGGTCCCCCTGGATATGAGCTACTTCAGGTTTTACAAACTACATTAAAATTGAAAGGTTCCTCTGCTTTGCTAAATACTTCAGTTCTTGTGCTTTGACTGGTTCGTTTTCTTGATTGAAAGATTCACCCATATTAATATTAGTGATACGTGCATAATTATAAGAGACTGACCAATCAGCACACAACTAGTGCTTAAGTCCTAGCTCCAAGTGTCCTCCCTGACATGGAATAAGTGGTGATCCTAGAGGAAACCAAGGTCCAGATGGTCAAGTTTCCATTTTCGAGGGGACAGACTACCTTTACTCTCTAACTTATGTGTTTGTGGGGTTGGTGCTGTGTTGTCTTAGCTCTGTCTTCATTTACACGTTTTAAATTCTCCGTTCACAGCAATAAGACACTGCTCTGGTTCATAATCCCAGCAGTGGCAGCAGCCCTGATGTGATTTCTGACACAAAGTTGAATCATCCTTATTTCATTTTGCAGAAGCAGTACTGTAGTGTTGCAGTGATGAATTTTGTGTTAGTATCACTTGCCTTTGTTGCATGCTCTTTCTTGGAATAATTTACTTTTCATACAAGTATATTGCACAATTGCTTACCAGTTTGTTTTCTTTAGGTTCGATGGAGTCCAAAGTGTCCCTCATTGCTGTGATTTTACCTGAGGCTGAGCTGAAGTGCTCCATCTGCCTGGATATGTTAAGCAAACCGGTTACAATACCTTGTGGGCATAGCTTCTGTATGTTGTGCATCCATAAGTACTGGAAAAATCACACCTGCCGCTGCCCCCACTGCAGAAAAAACTTCATGACGAAGCCTGTGCTATACTCCAATACCATGCTGTGCTCACTGACAGAGCATGTGCTAAGGGGCAAAGGCGGTGACCCAGCCTCACTGGTGGTACAGGAAGGAGACATACCCTGTGACGTCTGCAACGGGGCTAGCAGGCTGGCAGCCACGAGCGCCTGTGTCACCTGCCTGGCCAACTTCTGTGACGTGCACCTGCAGCCGCACCAGGACAGCCATGCCCTGGCCAAGCACAGCACCTGCAGCCCCATCACCGACCTGCAGGGGGTGCTCTGCCAGCATCACGGCAAGCTGCAGGAGTTCTTCTGCAAGCGCCATGGGGTCCTCCTTTGCAGCCTGTGCCTCACAAAGCACCGCAAGTGCCCCAGTGCCACAGTAGAGCAGATGAAAGAAGCCTGGAAGGTGTGCAACATTAACCACAATCCCATTTTAATATTGTCATTGTCCAATGAAATGTCCACTTTTTACTATACTTTTAACTGGTTTTTATGTACTAGATAACATTTGTATCCATGATTGTGGTTTGTAGGGATTACTTCATACTTTACTTCAAAAGTTTTAAACTAAACATTAATAGCTAAATAATATCATTGTTCATAGTAAATATAAAGCCAGATCAGTTTGTGTCATGCTGACACTGATATTTTTGCTTCTTTTTCAACAATCCATGTAAGTCCATTTAAAACATTAAACCATTCACCAAGGGCTTATAGATTATTTCTATTTCTGGTGCTGTGTGTCATTACATTTTTTTAAGTTTACTTTGTAAACTCCTGAAATAATGGATTTTTGGAGATACCTGTTTTTCATTGGACAATGATGATATGTAGCATGTGTGTGCGTCACCTTCAAAGTATCCATAAAATTTAAAGGATTTTGCACATCTAAGCACCGTCGTACCTTATTATTGCCATACAATGAGCAGCAGTGGAGTGTCACACCTGAGCATGTCTACCACTCATTTCCTTATTATCTGTTTTCCAGGCTGGAAATGATTCTCAGCGAGAAGCTGTTCAAAAAGGAAAAGACCGTATTAAGGGACACCTGGACCACCTTCAGATCATTAGCGAGGGGTTGCATGTAATGTGGTACCAAATTAATATTTTCACTAATGAATCCATAAGTTGGTGACCTTTTTGATGACAAACGTTGTGGTGACCCATCAGGAGGAAGCTGAGCTGATGGTGGGAAAGCTGGCCACGCACTTCCAGGGCCTGAGAAAAATCATTGACCATGCTGAGGAACAGGCGATGGCCATCATGGAGGCCGACAAATGTGAGGCCCTGCAGAAAACTGCAAAGCTCCAGGAGCAGCTGCTGAAGGACCAGGGGATGTTAGAGGCTCTGGAAGAGGAGATAGAGACGTGCAGCTCGGACAAGAGCTACTTCAATTTCCTCCTGGTAACCTGGATTCATGGAGTAATATTTCATTCAAGTGGGCCATATATTTTCTTAGGCAAAGAACAGCCCTGGTATTGGAACTAATATCTTGCATCCATCCATTTTCCAAACAGTTATCCAGTACAGGGCTGGGGGGGGGGGCTGCAGCCTGTCCTAGGCAGCTTAGAGAAAAGTAGGGGAGCACCCTGGGTGGGATGGTAGGCACTGCAAGACACACATACGCACACTGTGGGCAATTTAGAGACCCTAATGCCTTCAGATTGCTGGAGTACCTGAAAGGAACTGCCGCAAAATAGGGATAACAGGCAAACTCTGGCCACGCGATCTCTGGGCCGGGATGGGATTTAAACCCCTCGATCCCGGAAGTGTGAAGTAGCGGTGATACCCACTGAGCCACCGTGCTCATCCTAAATGAGTTTCCCTAATCTTTCGCAAGGTTTAATCCTGATACCAATTCCTCCTAGTAATACTGATCAGTTTTTTGACCATCTGGATTCTGGCTGGGTTTAGGGCAGTGTAGCAGAAAGTGGGTGAGTTACCCAAAACTTATCCATACTTTATCATATCCTTAGCATATACCAAACCTGTAATGCCCAGATATTCTCCAGAACACTTTTCCCCAGTCACTTGCTCAGGAGGGTCCATGATATGCACTGCGGGTTCAGGCCCTGAATCCAGTGTCCTCTTGGTCACCAAGGAAAAGTGTCAGCAATGGTGACAGGATTCCTGCCTTCACAGGCACCAGTGGTGGTACCCCAGCTGCAGTTTCCCAGCCTGGACATCCTGCTGAATGGCCAAATCGTGGAGAAGATGGCTTCAGATTTGGATCTGCTCCAGGGTTACTTGGAGACCCGTCTCCATGCTGTGGTATTCAAAGAGGAGGATCCGCTGGAGAAAGGTAAGTACACATGCAGGAGAACTGGATGGATGAGAATGAGTCACCGGGCAAAGTGGGGATATTGCACTGAAACGTGGCTCACTAGAATAGCTTTAGTTTGAGCCCTTCTACCCAATTGGTATGCACCACAATCATCACTAATCTTGAGTTTCCTCTTTGGTAGGAGATCCAGTGGGTGCCTTTCAAGTTGTCAGTAGACACAGAAAACCCAGAAACAAGCTTCTGAAATGTAAGACTGTTATTTCTGTTATTATGAGTTAGTCAGAAATGTACAGTGCCTACAGAAAGTCCTGGGACGCGTGCTTAATTCTGTAAAAATGTTGCAAATTCATTGGTTTCATAACAAACGTACATCGGCAAGCAAAGTTTAACATCTGCATGTCTTTCGCACAATATCTTTTTGTTGTGTCGTCATTTTTTTGACTTACTCGTTCAGTTCTATTCTTGCCATTTTGCTATTAATTGCAATTGTAGTCACTGACTCCCAAAGGGATACTAAACACACGTTTGGCGTTTTATGTTATTGCAACGGTATTAACTAATTAAAAAGCACCCAGTGAGATGAACTTTTTAACTGAGAACAGCTCTTTTAGAGCCAGAATTTTGGGTTTCAATTTATTACTATTTCAAATGAATGTTTTACTCAAAATTACTGGTTGTTTCTAATATGATGTATATTTTTGGTAAACACATGACTGAAGTAATGATTTTTGTTTTAAATATATATATATATATATATATATTTGTTTACAATATTTTTACTGAATTAAGTGAGTGCCCAAGACCTTAGAACATAAGAACCTAATAAATTTAACTTAACTAATAGGTCAGAGTTGTTAAAATCTTATCTAGCTCTGATTTAAAGGAACCCAGGGTTTTAGCTTGAGCTATACCTTCTGTGAGCATGTTCATCACTTGATGTCACATGATGCAATCAGTTGGGGATGGGAGGGGCAGTTTTTAATGGTGACAAATTACATATAATATAGACAAAGGTGTGAATAATTAAATGTCAGGTCTTATTTAATATAGTGTTATTGTGAATATTTACTGTGTGACCTTATTGTGTCAGCAGGGGGCGCTCTGTGACTTTACGCAGGGTTTTTTTTCCCTTTGGTATTTATGGGCTAAACTTAATGATCTTGGTTACTGAGACGGTAACATTACCGTTTGTAATTGTTAAAGAGTTTTTTGAGAAACGTGTGAAGAACCTAATAATACACAGACAGATGTGACATGTTTTGAAAATATTAACTGATCTATTTCTTTTGGGAATTACACTTGCCTGGAAGATAAAATCCATCTCCCGCTAACTTTTCTGTAGATGCTTGCGCCTTGACCTTTGACCCCTGTATGACGAGTGCCTCAGTGACGGTCTCAGAGGATGGGCAGACTATCACAGTGGAGCCTAGCGGCCTGCTGGCCTGGAAGGACTACCAGCTGGACATGGAGATGGGCTTCCGGGTGCTGTGCACGCAGAGCTTCGAGAAGGGGCAGTACTACTGGGAGGTCAGCCCTCCCAAGAGCCAAAGCAGCAGTTGGGCTGTTGGGGTCACCTACAAGAATGTAGAGGACTACTATCGAACCTTGGGCCGGGACAAGAGGTCTTGGTGTGTCAAGTGGTGTGAGCCACAAGCAGAGGATGGGGAAGGAGAGGAAGGAATAGTAATCCAACACCAAGGAGCAGGTACTGAGGTTAAGGGTGGAGAGAGGTCTAGTCCACTAGAGGCAGGGACTCACTCCGAGAGCAGTGATGTAGAGGCAGGATGTAGGGGTGAAGTCGCAGTGCCCAAGACTGACAAACAGACAAACCCAGAGGGAAAGGGAGATGGCGCAAAGGCAGTAGAGACTGGGGAGGAGACTCCTTCCCAGAAATCCCTCACGGGTTTTTTTGCCATCCATGACAGTCAGGTGCATCATCTTTCTGAGCAGACCCCGGCAAAGATCGGGGTCTATCTGGACTGCGACCGGGCCTCTTTGTCCTTCTTTTCCATCTCCGGTGCCAAAGTTAGGCTCTGGTACAGGTTCAAGTTGCTCCTCCTAGAGCCTCTGCACCCAGCAATTTGGCTAAGAGGGTCAGAGGAAAGTATCTCCATCAATTTAGGGGTCAGAACAGGAGATGCATGGGCATGCAAGGACAGGGAGGAGTAATAGTTACCCTTACTAGTTCATATTTTGGTAGCATGACTAAAATGTTTGCCTCTATCTTCTCAGTCAAATTAATTCTATGCCTAAAGGATCTTCATTTCCAGTAAAAGTACAACCCTGTCCATTTATTTTAAAATGAATGGAACCATACAAAAAATGTTATAGAATTCAGGGTTGAGTTTTTTTTGTTCTATGTAGATCAACACACCAAATAATTCTGAGTCAAGTTGTGATTGTTTATTCCATAAATAAATATTTTCCAGCAGTTTTTCTGTTTGATTAACGAATTCCCGTGTCTGAAATTCCCTTTCAAAAGGAGATCCCCAGAGTCAGGGTGAGTTATTGGTCTCATGTCCTGCTAGAGAAGCATGTTCTGAGAAGCATGTTTGGCACCAGTGACTTGAGGAGATACATCCAGCTCCTTCCAAGTTTGGCCTCTGCTTCCCCCCCCTAGTTCTTTTGCTGCTCGGGAAGTAAAAACGTTCAAAAACCTACATCAAAAAAATAAGTTAAATATTCTGAGTGTTTCCCAGTGTTTTTATAGATCTTTGTACACTTTTAGTGCGCTTGTATATGTTCATTATCCCAGACGCAGACACGCCTCCCACAATGCCAAGCGGAACGGCCCAGAAGCTGATCAGGAAGGTAACTAGGAAGGGCAGCAGGTCCATACCTGTGGAGAAGAGGAAGAAAATAGCTTGTGAAATGCGACCTCAAAAGGTTTTGTTCATATGAGGCCACTTCAGAATGGGTGGGTTGACGCAGCCGGGACCACAAAGACAACATTCATAACTGATCCTTTCTATGACGTGGCACTAGCCAACACCCACACGCTCGGTCCCTGGGAACACACTCACGTCGGTTCCTCCAGAGGTCTGGGAGCACGCGATGGTCTGCCATGGGCGCTACGGAACAGATGATGACAGCGGCTAACGACGCTTTGGGGATGTAGTGGAAGAACGGCATGAAGAAGGCCAGAGAGAGGAGCACGATGGTGCCTGGAACAGAGAGGAAGGACCGGGGGTGAAGAGATCAGGGCTGGGAGCCGACCACACCACACCTTTGGCAAACCAGCTTCGAAATGCAGCTCAGAGACGCAAAGCAATAACTAGTGCGGGATCTTTGAAAGGGGATGTTGACAGGCACCCGGACCCACATGGTCACATTTACGTCAAGCTTTAAAGCTCTTCAGACCTGGTTTGGAAAGTCAACAAAGGAAGCAGCTCACCGGTCACAATTCCGCCAGCTGGTGTACACACCCCAGTCTGCGAGTTCACCGCGCTCCTGCAGCCATGTTCATAAGAGAAAGTATAGTACAGTACCGTAATACACTTAAAAGACAGTTACTGAAGTGAATTTGTAATCAAGGCTGTGTATTCAGATCCCAGGGGAGGCATATTAAGATGTTCCCTGTAAAGCTTCAGTTAATATCCATTTGTATAAATGAAGGAAATGTACCAATATTTATCTCTTTAAGCAAATGCATTTTACTATAGATTCTGTACTGACATCTATACTACTGACTGTAGCGAATTCTAAAGCTGGGGTTAGAGGAAACAACGTAACGTCCAACCTCAGCACCCCCCACAAAAGGTGTTTTGGGATGTGCCTTACCTGCCAAAGCTTCCTGTGACGGGATACGAAGAGACAAAGGAGCCCAGGATGTTGGTGAGGCCTTCAGGGGATTGCCGAGAACAAAAGGCAAAGAGTAAGGTAACCAGGCCTTTACGTATTCCAAGATGGCAGCATAAAAGCCAGTGAAGTGGCTCGGCTACGCACCGATTGAGAATATTTCCTGATTGGTGTCTATTCTGTAGTCATTCTGACTGGCTGGGAGAAAAATAGAGGAGTTGGTGATATTTAGATGATGAACAAGGAATAGATGTGCTGTACATGCACTCAATAACTTAAATATACAGCACATCTGTTCAAAGTCTTACCATAAGCCTTGGCAATGGCGATACTCTCCAGCAGACCCATCAGAGGTATGATCACCAAGCCTCCCTCTAAGTTCTAAAGGGGAGAGGACAGGAGGCCCAACAGGCACCATCAGGAGAAGCCAACATTGTAACCAGTGGGGACTTGGCCAACACTAGGCAATGCTGAAGTTTGTTACACGAAACAAGTAGAATTTATGGGCGACTCATTTCTCCCCTTGTGGTTCAGCGTTTCACCCTAGCCTACGTATCCCCAATACTCATGCCGGCTGGAGACGGCGCGATTTCTCAAGAGCTGCTGAAGACGCCACCCAAAGTCCACACACATCTCTGGTATACCTGCACGATGTCACTGAATGATATCACTGTGCCGTTGGATGTGGTCTCTGAGAAAGGAGGGGGCTTGAGAGGCGGGAGTCCCTGGGAGGCCTCTCCCGTCAAGGTCAGGAACTTGTAGTCAGAGGAGTCAAAGAACCAGCCGACGCAAGTGGCGATGATCACAACCAGGACGCTGCGTGCTGTGGGGGCACAGAGAGTGGAGGCCAGTCAGTGCAAGAACAACACCAGCCCACAACGTCTTAGCAGTTCAGCTTAAAGTAAATGACAAGACTTAATGAAGCTCTTCAACATGATCGATTTTTGCTATATATAGTGTCCAGTTCTACAAAGTATCATAATGAAACTTTGTTCATCCCCATGGGGAAATTTACCCCATCTTGCTGTGCATACAGGAGTCACAGTGAAGGGGCAGCCACCTTGCGGCACCTTGCGGTTAAGGGCCTTACTGAAGGACCCACAGACATGTGACTATTCTGCCAAGGCTGAGCTCAAACCAGCGACCTTCTGATAACATGCATAGAGGCTCGACCCACTGAGCCACACACTGCCCCCAATAACAATACAAAACCAAAGGTCTGACGCAAGTCTGACCGATTTAGGGTTGAGCGTCAGCGTAATACATACAAAGTCACTTAATCGGTGAGGTTAAGTACACTTTCTCTTCAAAGTATACTTCAGCGATAATGGTCACAGAGGAAAACTTGATTGTAGTGAACATAAGCAAAGAAGTTAACCCAACACAATAACCAAGAAGACACTAACCTGTTACAAGACCCCAGATCAGGCCTTGAAGCCGTCTGCTGCCAGAAACGCGGTCATCTGAATTCTGACCAGACGACTTAAGCCACTTGGGCAGGAAGACTAGCATACCAAGGCAGAGAGCACCCATGAGGATATCGCCAGGCCTGCAAACGATGAGGTGGTTGTGCGTTCACTGTACAACCAGAGTCTTGATTTTCAGAGATTTTGTGTGATCTCAAGCATGGGTACCTGGCTTCAGGAATCTTCATGCAGGTATAATACATTTGTTCGAAGAACTGTTGTGGAATATCTTCAACGCCAAGAAGATTCTAAGCACACAAAAAAACAAAATTAGAAGGGATTACCCACATCACACGAATACAGGTGATTCTCATCAGTAGGGACCATGTATCTGCATCCAGAATGTTAGCTGGATTCCAAATGTGGAAGTCAGTTCTCTGATAATCACCCTCACCTTCAGCTGCCCAAAAACAATAGTAACAGCAGCCGCACAGGTGAAGCCTTTGATCACAGAGTCAGAGATATGATCCAGCAGGAACCCTGTCGGACACAAACAGGGAAGAGGCCTGAATGAAACTGTACTGTCACAGAACAAGGAAACAGGTCTGTAGGAATGTAACAACCCAGTGGCATTCTCAAAGACAAGTAAATATGCAACCCTGCAAGTTCATAAATTACGACCACAAATTTAATTTATACTGACATTTTAATTAGGGAACCGTGTTTTCTCCAATCATGGTCACAGAGTTGGGTAACACTGAAGTAATAAAAATACTTATGCCGCATTTTATTTAATATTCAGGAAGCTTGTGGAATTATGCCTGGTCTTTCAATAACTACACAACGCACAGTGCCAATCCATCAAGATGAATATTACCCTAAACCCACAGCTAATCAGTGCTGGGTCTAGGAGGCTCACTACAGACATGTCCGCTCTGCCTTACCCAGCCTCAGGAGAGCCATGATGACCTGGATGACACCACAGAGGAAGGTCAGCAGCACGGCATGTCCTGGGTGGTGGCCAACATGGGGAGCGCACAAGAGGGACATGATGGCCGTCGGACCCAACACCACATCCTTTGATGTTCCAAAAATGCAGTAGATGAATCCTCCCATGAAGGCAGAATAGAGGCCATACTGGAGAGAGGAGTTTGGAGAACCAGTCATGTATAGAAATTAATTCATAATTTTATTAAGAAAGTACAGAAAATAAAAATCCAGACCAAGACTTTGTTTCAACCAGCCAGTTGCATCCATCACAGATACTCAACTGGTTGGTTGAAATAAAATCTTGGTGTGGATTTTTACTTTCTGGACCTGAATTATCACCTCTGAATATTTTCTTAATGTGGCACGTTGTTCAGCTTTTAAAATATAACACAACATTTTTGTGAACCAGCACACTGAAACTTGTGTTCAGGTCTACTTCCAGTCCCGTGCACTTCTACCATCCACTATCCGCCTATCGTTCACGAACGTTGCAGACGGAGCGGCCGCACGTACCTGTGGGGGCAGGCCCACCACCTCGGCGTAGGCCAAAGCCTGAGGAACAGTGGTCAAGCCCACAGTGAATCCTGCAATAAGGTCCATCTGGAGCCAGCTGTACCTGTACTTGGGCAGCCACCCCAGGACAGGCAGGCAGGCCTTCAGGGTGCCATAAGTGGGCCACAGTCCCACCCGGCCCCGAGGGCAGCCCCCAGTCACAAGTGGAAGGTGGAAGTCCGACCCATGATCCATCAGCCTGAGCGCTGCTGTGAGCCACAAAGTCAGTCCAGAAATAAGCTATAACACTTAAAACAGATTATTACTCCTTACTTGAAGTTTTAAAAATCTGGGGAAAATAACATGAAAGGCATCATCATAGAACTTGGAGGAGGTGCTGTCACGCCGAAACGTTAAATATACTGTCCGTGTATGAACTGTAATTTGAGTTCTGGTGAAACAAGATATCAGGATAATCCAAGATGTTGCAGCGGCAGCCTCTGGGCGGCGGGCAGAAATTCATGAGAAGGAGTAAAGCGGCACTGCAGAGCGGAGAGCTTCGCCACAGATACAACGCAGCCCATGAGCAGTCAAAGTTCACAACCCATAGATCTGGGGTATGGAGGACTCCATCCTCTCGGCGAGCCAAAACACAACCCTGCGCTTCCACATGCCGAAGTAGGGAAAAAAAATCAACAGGTGTCTTTGGGGCCAAAGTCGTCCGTCTTCGTTACCTGAGACTGCCCACGAGCTTACCTGTAAGGGCACACATGTATACAATACCTGCTTTAAATACACATATCCTACGTTTAAAGTTTAAACATTTCACTGCTGTTGGCTACCTATAACATGCAGGCTAATTTACTACTTCCGAAAGAAGAACATAAACAAAGACGATTCTAGGGACACTTGGCAAAAAAAAAAAAAAACTCCATGGGACCCTTGAACACACCCCCACTCGATACGGTAAAAATTACGACCATTATTTTAGCGTGAAGTCTAAATTAATAATATCGACAAAGAGAATTTAATAAATACAAATCCTTTGTTTCCACTTTACTGTGGAAAAACAGAATGCACAAATAAAGAAGATTTGTCGTTACAATGAACTATGCAATCGGCCGGCCTGGGGGAACCGCTCCCAGCCCGGGGCCCCAGGCAATTGTCTGCCCTGCCTGTCCTTCCCTTATGCCTCTAAACATAAAAAGTTAACGCCAATTTACAGAATGATAACCTTATGTTACAGTAATCCAACGTAATCTAAAGCGTTCTTAATTACATACATATTTCAGTTACGTACACTCGATCAGATCCGAAGCAGGCTACGCAGTCCAGCGCCCGGTCGCAGTCCCCAACAGCGCGTCAGGTGCCGATAAGTAACGCTTTCGTTTCGTCTCAGCTTAAGTCCAAGCTCAGTGACGTCACGTGACTGAGACGGGCGTGCTGCCCGGCTTAACCTGTCACATTTAATTCCGGAAGAATACTATTTACGTCGATATACGGGAAAAACTTGCTCTACAAGACTTGCTGCACATTTGTTAGATGCTTTAAATTTACACTGCCGTAGGAGTAAAAAAAATACTTATTCATATTTCTTAAGGCCTTACTCTTCAGTAAAATCTTTGACATCTTTCTCGGCACGAGGACTGCAAATGTATTTGAAAGTGCACTTTGTCTTTTATTCGGGTAATATGTAAATGTTAGGTTTAGAGAAACATTTGTCCGAACATTAACAGTTTTAATGTATGTATATTTTTGGGGAAGCTGTAACATCATTAAAGTACTCACCTTGTGCAAGTGTTCGACAGCAATCCCGGATCTCAACCAGGCTTCTCCGGAATAGACCGGCCACGCCCACCTATGATGGTGACAAAGAGCGCTGTTAGTTTAAGCAGTTTCCATTACGTACTTTTCCTGCTTTAAAGCAGTGTGGCACGAAGAGCACACGTGAAACATAAGTGATCCTCCCCGAAAATGACTCGGTCTAAAACACCGTCACCTTGCGCTATGTCGAATGAGGAAGTCATACACCGAAACTGGTCTGTCGGCTCTCCAAGGCGGGACCATGTGCTGCTTCCGTGGTGAAGACCGGCCTCTGTGAGATTACAGTGCCCGAGTCAAACCGATCTTTGATCACCAAATGACACCCTTAAACATTTGAAAAAAGTTCTTGAAATTCTGTATTAGCCCATAATGTGTGCCGTTATACCATATAACAGCCACATGGTGGCGCCTAAGGACAGTCAGGCGCGTAAATGCAGCGTTTTGATACAATGGAATATTAGTTAACTTTTAATAAAGAACTAATTGGACTGAAATATCTCTCCGTTTAAAATTGAAAATGGAATTTGAGTTTCATTTCTATTAAAAAGCCCTTGCTGATTAATTTATGGTTAAAAGAATGTACTGATCGAAATGTTTTGCCTACATCAGATTGCATAAATCCAGCAACATTTAACAATTGCTTTCTTTCATTTTAATTTTATTTTGAATTCTGCAATTACAGAGACTACTAAATAACTTGTTATAAATATACGATTAAATGTATCTTAGTTGTAACCACGGATCGTAACCATGGCCTGGCTGGGTTGGAGGCCAAATATGATACGTTTTCATTAGGGACCAAAATCTCTATCGGCCCCACTGTTAGTACCTTACATCACCATGCATTATTAGGCCTTATAGCATGTAATATTATTCAGCGTCTATATACTGAAACTGAAACATACAACAATCCATATCAGACAAATTTTAAGGTGAGCTACACTATGAAAAGGATGTTAGATTAAGAAGAAAAGTTTAAATTGGATGGAACTAAATTTCCTTTTTGTGTTTATGTGTAGTTTTTTTTAATAAATTAATTTAAAAACCACGAATAATAGGTAATAATTACTGTAGTGGATAATTACAGTTTATTATTCCATATTTAAAAGAGATTAGGCCTACTAATGTGGCAATACATGAAACACTTCAATCAATTTCAAAATTCATTGATTAATGATGCCTTTTATGTTTTTTGATAACATGTTGCTTTGTAGTAGATAGGAACTTTAAAAAGTTGTTCTAAAAGTAGCCTACCACTTCTGAAAACATTTTGAGAAATTGACTAGTGATTGAAAGTTGCCAATGGGTAGAAGCATGAAAAATCAGTAAATTTAACCTAATTTAAGTAAACTTCACCGGTGTGGTGAAAGATTTAATGTGCTAGGACTGTCATAATCCACTTAACAACCGCTTATCCTGGTTCAGTGTCGCGGAGTGGGGGGAGCACAAGGCTGGGGTGCATCACTTCACGGTAGGACACATGCATACACTGTAATGCATTATTTTACAGATGCCATGATGCCTTCATACATGTCCTTGGACTGTGGGAGGAAACCAGCGCAATACCAACAAACTCCTTGGTGGTGTGAGTCAAGAGTGCAGATGCAACAACTACATCTACTTAGGCAACTCCACATGCAAGCAAGGCTAACGTGTTGCATCAAATTAACAACAATGGCTTTTGGGTTAACTCGATGTATGAAGTGCTGCACAGGACCAAATCAATGGCAAGAATTTGTAGGATGCAGGAACAACGTTGCTTTTGCTTTGCAATTTATGTGCAATTAAAACGGGCGTCACAATCAACCTTACAATCTGAAACTAAAATACTTTGTGTATACATAGAAAAGGAGAACATGTAAGTAATGGTTAATGGATTGCAGTGTAAACGACATACAATAGTGAAATACTTGCTTTTTTGTTGAAGTAGCCTATTTAAACTGACAATTATGTAAATTGTTACATAAAATGTTTAACTGGCCAAATATCCACATTCTAGTTAGCCCTTTGTGAAGACCTATCTATACACAGTGGTTTGATTTTTAAGTTCAATAGTATTTTGCTGGAGGCTTCCACGGAAACAAAAGCGCAATGGAAATTGCTTATTGCGGAAGTTGTCAATCTTCCAGCAATCAATCGTTGTAATTTTAAATGTCAGTCAGTATATTGGTTGCAAAATTAAACACGACCCAGCAGCTGGGGGGTTTTTGGATAAAAATCCAAAAAAAAAGGTCACGATAAATTATTTGTTTTAGTTGTAAGACTAAAATACTCAATCAAAATCTAGCTAAGCAGATCCTTTTCTTTAACTTTGAAACATTTACTGTTTCTATTTAAATTCAGCGCTACAAAAATACACATTAGGCGAGCATATTAAGGGGGAAACTATATTCTCACCTCCTGGCTAGGTAGTTACCTTACTTCACCCCCAGCTCCCAGAATAATCGATACACGTTTCTTTTCTCAGAGGAAATATGAATCACCAACTCCGATGATCTTGACGAAACCTGATTACGGACAGGGGGCCCCTATATAAGCAGCGACATCGCCAAGACCACCGCGCTCCTGCGAATAAAAGTTAGAGGCGCGGACACCCGCAGACATCGGAGCGATCGCTGCACAAGTCAATCGTCATCTGCCATGGAGAGGTCTGTCAGATTTACCATAGTTTTAGTGGCCATCTCGCTCCTACTTTCTTGGAGTCCCACTGAAGCGTGGTACAAGCAGGCCACCGGGCCGAGTTACTACTCCGTGGGCAGAGCTTCTGGATTGCTGTCTGGCATCCGCAGGTCTCCGTACATCCGGAGGTCTGAAATGGAGTCTGGTCTGGAAAGCGAGGAGCCCGATGGAAACAACGCAATACCCGGTTCGAGAAGCAAACAGAACTCGATCCTGAAAAACATAGTACGTATTCTTATATTCTTATGCAACTTAACGTTTACAGTAGAAGTAAGATAAGTAGCTTACCTAAGGTATGCATTACAATTAACAGCACAAAATGTATTTCAACATTCAAATTTATTTGAAGCTAAGTTTTAATTCCTTGTGTGTAACTGTTAATGTACGAGGTTTAAAACAAGTTCGCATCTAATTTCCTCGCTTGTCATGCATCCTTCCATCCATACACCGATTATCATCATCACAAGTCCTTGCTTATCCGAAAGACGAAGAAAAAAACCTGCTTATTTATTGTCAAAGAAAGAAGCGTATTCGGTATTTTTTAAAACCCCAGCAAAAGTAACTGTCACGGCAGCCGCTGTCCGTTCAGCACCTAAGATAGATCGAGGCCCCCGGTCAACATCTGCCAATGTAAGAGAATAAAGCTCAGATTGAAATACAGGCTGTTTGGATAACCATGATGTATTTCGGTGTCTCCGCAGGCTATATGCGTGAAAGATATTTCACCGGACCTGGAAAGTTGTGCGGCCGTAGAGGGGGACAGCAGCACGTTTCAGTGCAAGGCGGACGTGCTCTTATCGCTGGACTCTCAGCACTGCGTGAGAGCCTGATGGCCGCTCAGCCCGCTGTACTCCGCTCTCACCGTCTCGTACCTCGGAATAAGAAACGGGCGGCGTACGGACGGCACTGAATTTTTCCTCAGTTTACACAACTGGAAAAAAAGCAACGAACTTTTTTGCGTTTTGCTAGCCGTGTTCTTTTGACGTCTCCTGATCAGCTGTATCACCACAATTTGTTACCGCCAAATGTATTAAATGATTGATGGGTGGATCTTATTGGATTGTTTTTATTACTAGTAGATAGTCCAGTGTACATATCAAGCTGATAATGGGGAGTTTGAATTTCTCAACATAAGTTGGATCGAGAATTTTGTCGTTTGCTCTGTAGGTCTTGAAAGTATTTTGTTTTTAGAGTTTTAAATATTCTTTGAATTATAATCTAAGATTATTATGTAGTTATATTTACTTTTATAAATAGTTCAGAGAAAATGCAATGTTTAAACGACAGCATAACTCGTCAATGCAATATTTCAGTTAAAGTGTTTCTGTAAATACATTTATTGACCAATTTGCTGGACCAAACAACGTGTAGGCCTACCTTACATTTATTCTGATACTTCACTATAGGCTAGTTACTTACGATCAGTCTTTAGTTACGCATGTGCATTTCATTCCTAAAATTCCTTCATCGTATCGGTATCTGACCTGGAGCGCTGTGTGTCTGATGGTCTAATTGGTAACATTATGTTTGAGGTAAACGTGCAGTGAAATTTGTGTATAAAAATCTACCAAAAGTTACAATGGAAAAATAAAGTTTTAAATGAATGTTTCCTGTTCAATTCTGGTAGATCTATTAAGATCTATAGACGCTCAAAACATACAGTCTTACAGTATAATTTGCTGATTGTACCGAATGTCATTTGTAGTACTTCTAACCGAATAGGTCGAAAGACATTGGTAAGCTGCAGACATATTATTAAAAGGTTACAAAACGATATCCAGAAATAACAATCCCAGATCAATAGAGTTTAGCTTTCAGCCCATAGGAAGCCATGAGTAGTTTAGAGAAGTAGTTTAAGGGCGTGCTTATTTATACAAGGAGAAGGTTTTGCAGCCCAGAAAAATATAACAGACGTAAAATACCACGAACACTGTAACAGAAATAACATGCATATATATTAATTAGTAGATACCTCCTCCCCAAAAAAGGGGGAAAGGGCACAAACGAATAGAAATGTCACTATGTCACTCTTATCCTGGTGAGTCTGGGCTCAAGATGAGGGCGACAACCCACCGATGGTTCAAAGACAAAAGGGGTTTATTAAACAAAAACAGGACACACTGGGAAGCCACAAAATAAAGGGAACACAAGGGGTCAGAACTCAGGAAAGACAAGTAAAGAAACTATAACTAAACAAACTAGGACAGACCAGACAACACAGACAACAGAACAAGAAAGGCAAGCAGAGCAACTACAAGGAGTGACATAGTACAATGACTGACTACAGACCAGAGCAGATGCAGTAACCAGCTAACAAGAGGTAACCAGCTAATGAGAGAACAGGTGTGACACATGAGAGAATTATCCAAATCAACATAGTACAAGGGAACAGGTGGAAGAACTTAACTAACAATGAACAAGCACAGGACCTAGGGAACTTTAACAAGTACCAAAATTAGGAAACATTACTACACACCGGGAATTAAACAATAGGACTATTTATGTAGAACACAAGCAGGGCAAACCAACTACCAGAAAACCAATAACACCACAAAAACAGGGGAAACAGAAACCAATAAATAATAATATAATTATATAACAATATTCTGAAGTGGAATCACATGGAAGACTGATAGAGATAAAATTGACACAAAACAAAGGACACTCGAACAAGAATAAGAAATCTAAAATATGAATCACAGCTCACTCAAGTTACTTGAATAAATAAATAAAGACCCGAGAGTGAGGTTTATGATCTCCAGAAATGCAGTCTCACACCAAGCCATTAACTACTACATCAAAGATGTCTGGCTTTAAGGCATACGTCAATGTCCTATCGAACATGGGAGGCATGAATCACAAACACCCAATTATTACTGATGTTCACACACAACCCTAAACCCTCTCAAAAGGTTTGCCACTTGCCGGAATCGTTAATGGACCATTCACAGCTGGAATGCTGTCTGAATTTTGTGCGCGGGATTTTGTGTGACAAGGAAGCTGTTCTATTATCTCCTTCTAGGTGCACATTAGGGGCATGGATGCCCTGGCAGATAAAGGGGGGGTGGGCAACATTTTACAGGGGTTCTTGAATATGTATAATTATACGTAAAATTGGGCAGGGGGGCCCAAGGTGACATTTTGTAAGGGGGATGGATTTTCTATCTACAGTATACCGGTCTCCATTTTACATAGAAAAACACAGAATCAAGGCCCTCAGTGATAACCTCAAGTGTCATGATCTAATTTTTGATCCTTACACATCACCCCATCTGCCTACCTTTTCCCCCCCAGTGCCTGGACTGCGCCCCTATGAAATCTGAGGCTGATGGGCACTGTATCGTTCACTGGGGTTGCTGTCAGATTCAACCCACACTTCCTGAGCTTCACTATGTTCTTTAGTTTTTTTTTTTTTTTGGTGGGGGGGGGGGGGCATTTTCCATCCCCCTATGCCTCGCCACGTCACTGGGGCACAGTTGGGCAGAGATGTGCCACAGAGCTCGTCTCATACTTAGTGTCGCAATCAAGAGCCGCGAGTGGAGAAAGGCCATCTCATTAAGGCATGCTTCGACCTCAGTGTGGCAGTGGGTGGGACATCAAGCATTTCTTGAGGGTGCTTGCTGTCTGGCTGATTAACAAAAGACCAAGGCTCTCCTTCAAAAGAACACTGCAGATGACAGGACGGAGACCTTTGCTCCTTGGAAACCTCAAGGCTCCAAACACTGGAACACTGGTGATGACATCACTCATCAATACTCCAAAACATTCACAAGCTTATAATCAGAACTGGTCTTCATATTGACATTTCATTAACAATTCATTATCAACCTGAGTTAGACTGTCAAAATAGAATACCAAACTCAACAGAGTAAGTAGGTTCCTGATAAATTGGTTTAATTATTTTTTTAAATTACTAACATACTTATGGACTTTGAGCCATCATAATATCTCAATGGATGACATTTGCAATTTTGTCTTGCAGTTTTTCCTCAAAGGTAACGTAATTGTGCAAGGCATTAACAATGCCTATCGATACTGAGATGGATTCTGATTCATGACAACTAATTAATGACAATTTTCACCAAAGAATCCTACTTTATGACCAAATCATGCATTTAACATGCTGTTGAAACATAGAACTGAAAAGGGAAAGCCCAAACCTTGCTTCTGCTAATGATTCATCACCTAGAGCAGTTTAACACTTAATTTGTCCCCAATTAGCCATTAATAGTTATTTAATCATACCATGTGCAAAATCAATTTTGTGTTATATGCTGTATCTGTAAGCTGAATGGGCCAAAGTTATTAAAAAATAAATGAACCCCCATTAATTCAATATCATTTTGGTGGCACGCTTTTGATTAGAAAATGAACATTTTAGCAATAAATCCACATCTCTAATTTAAGCAAAAATACTTAGACGGAAGCAAAACTGGAAATGAGCGTGAAACCAACACCAATTAAACAGGCTTGTCAAACTGGTCCAGCACCATTACCCACCACAAACCTGGAGCTCAGCTCTGCCTTTGAATTAGGAAGAATAAAATCAGCAAAAGGCAGCAATGAAAGGAAGCCCATCCTGGGTTGTTCCCTGCTTTGTGCTCATTGCCTCCATGACAGGCTCCAGACCCATCACGACTCTGAATAGGACAGTGGGTTGTATGAGCTTGACGATGATCTTCTGTGCTGGTTGGTCAGTCTCCTATAATCATGCATGCTTCACTAATGTTAATGTCAAACAGCTGGATGAGTCTTTCAATCAAGGAAACAAACCAGTCAAAGAACAAGAAGAACTGAACTATTTAGTCAAGCGCAGGAGCCTTTCGGTTTCAAAGAAGTTTGTAAAACCTGAAGTAGCTCAAAGCATCCTTGCTGACATGGATTATCTGGTCCTGTGTAGATGTTCTCAAGTAGATAGTCAACTGTTCAGCCTACAAGGCTGTTGATTCTAACAAAAGGAGGAGATTTCTGACCAGAACAATACTTCCTATTCCATACAAAGGGAAGGACTGTGAAATGGAGGCTTACAGTATATAGCCAAAACAGTGAGTTATACAAAACAATGAATAAGCCTACATTAACTTGGCGGATGTCAGCCAGTGGTTGTAGGTACAGCCACACCGTAGACAAAGGTCATAGAAAGTGAATGTGACAGGAGGTGAAGGCACCGTTTGTTGGCTCAGAGCAAGTGATCGATCACTCCGAAGATAAAACTGATCAGTTGTGCCCCTTTTCTCTGCCCTCTGCTGGGGCAAACTGGCCAACGTGCCCGATTATTATAATGGGTACAGAAACCTTCACAACATGGAGGGGCAGAGAAATTTCAGGGAGCAGGTGCTTGACTGGGGGGGGTAGGTTTGTTCCCCCACCCCACAGTAACATTTAAAATTTGTGTGACCAACAGTGTTCGAAAAAGGGGATTCCCTCCCCCCTGCATGACCTTTCTTCACATATCTCAGCCTCTTCAGCAATCAGAAAGGCCTAACCCCCACATGAAGTCTGCAAACACCCATAACATACAGCTCTGGAAAAAATTAAGAAAAAAATCTGCATATTTAAACCCTGGTTTAATCCTGGTTCGGCCAGCAGAAGCCTACAAGGCCGCTTCCAGACACCAGTACACAAGAACAAGGTGAAGCAGGAGACACTGGCAATAACCAAAAACCAGGCAGGTAGATGGCAGAAGCAACTTCCTATTGCCAGAGATGACTGTCAACTTATCCGGCAGTGCTTCATAAATCGGAGGATGACCTCAAATGACCTTTAAAAGGAAAAGGAAACATTAAGTGGTGTGAAGTGCACTGCTAGGACCGCATCAGGCTCCTAGAGGCAGGACTGAAGACCTATAAAGCAAGGAAGAAGAGCTTCATTAATGAGAAGCAGGGAGGAGCCAGGCTGGAGTCTGCAAAAGAATATATATTATTCACTGATGCACACTACAATGAGACATGAGTGAGACAAAAAATTGTGCTGTGGTCTCTTATTTGTTCACATCCGTATTCAGTATATCTGTAATCTAACTGTGACCCTGACCTGCCCATACATTGCTGCTGCACTCTTTCAGCTCCCATTTTCCATTATATTTGACCTTGATCTCCATTTCCAGCTGTAAACCTGCCCAATGTCATTATAAGGTATGAATAAATCAGGCCTGATACTGGAAGCATCCTGGCCGTGCCAAGTGCACGTGCAACCGCAGCGCCAGGCTGCCCATCCCGTGCCTCTGGAGTCCTGCATCATAACTGCGGGATTTAAAGGAGGGCGCCCCCACCTGCTTAATCGGCTTCAGACCAAACACCCCAAAAACACAACATAGAACGTAACGAAAAGAGAAAATCATCAGCATCACCTTCTAAACAATATTTCACTGATACCTTAACATGAGCATTACTGCGGATCAAATTATAGGCAATTCAGTTTCAAGTTAAGTTATTAATAACTTTATTTTTGTGATATTTGGCTACTGCAATTGTTTGGTGCCCCATCTTGGCTCAAGTGGGTTTAGAAAATGGATGGATGGATGGATGGATGGATGGATATTTGGCTAGCCGTCATATTTATTAGTCACTCAAAGGACAAACACCTGACCTTAGTAAACTGGGAATAGTTTTAAAGATTTAAATTATTCAGACCGAGGACTTTCAGTGTTATCTATAATTCAGAATGTAGACAGAAATCTAAATTTGCTTTCAGCTCAGTTCTTGAGGTCTGTCAAACAGAAATATCAGGAGGGAATTGTTTGTTCAAAACCTGCTTCAATATTTAATCATATTAGAGTTAAACAAGGTCATTTTAAGGGGGCTTCTGGGTACTATAGGTTATACGTTGTTTTTGAATGTGTGGGTTGTTACAGTTTGGAGATTTCTTGGTCATTTCTATAAACCACTTATTCCAGTACAAGGTTTGAGGAGATGGAGCCTATGCCTGCCAGAATAGGGCAGAAGGCAGGGCTAACTCTGGATGGGATGCCAGTTCATTGGAAGCACACTAAGGGGAATTGTGAATCTCCTATTTGCATGTCGTCAGAGTGTGGGCAGAGTTTACCTTCAGGATGTGGGAGGAGTTTACCTTCAGGGTGTGGGCGGAGTTTACCTTCAGAGTGGGGGTAGGCTGTGCCTGGAAGAAATCCACATGAGACAAGAAGAGCATGCAAACTCCAGCAGTAGAGGTGTAAGCCAACAGTGTTACTCCACAGTGCCACCATAATTTCTGACGGCCACTTACGAATAGTAATGAGGGCTAGTTGGGATTTCCATTCTTGCAGCTCAGAAAATCTGACTGGCTGTCCAGACATCAAATCATAAAGAAAGAGATCTCACACGCAATAAGGTGTCAGTCTCTCTGCCACTTATTCGTGTTACAATCAGTGTGTGACTGAGAAACAGAAAAATAGTAACTAACAAAGTACAATGGTGACAAGTACAATACTGCTTATACATAGTAACAAGTACAATAGTAACAATTACAATATTGCTTATACATAATAACAAGTACAATAGTAACAATTACAATATTGCTTATACATAATAACAAGTACAATAGTAACAATTACAATATTGCTTATACATAGTAACAAGTAACAAATACAATAGTAACATGTCCATTGGAATACTTGTCATGTTATCTTTCATACACATAATTGAAAGCAAACCTTGGATCAGCAATTTACCCGGCATCCCTGGAGCATTTTGAGGAGGTTAAGAGTCTTGTTCAGGTGCCCAACAGACACGTGGCTATGCTGCTGAGGGTGGCAGGGAGATAATTACGCCATGATTAAGCTCGGCGTAAGAGTGTGCCTTCTTTTCATATGGAGTAGAGCATGAAATTCCTGCCTCTTACTTTTTTGGAAGCACTCGGGGGAGGAGAGTCACATTTCATGTGCATGTTGCAATCGGGACACATTTCAGTAAACCTGCATAGGAGAATGACATCATTCTATCAGATTGACGTCTCATATGGGACATTCAGAGGAGTGTGGATTAAAGGGAGTGACACCTCTCCATTAAGCCTTTAAGCCTTTCAATCTACCCTTCTTAAATTCCATTGCTCAGGGATTTCTTAACACTGAGCCATCCGGGCATTTTCCATTCATATCTGCATTCACTGCTTAATTAATCTCATTTTAACCACTTAATGGAGTTAGTGAACAGGCTGTATTTCACACTTGCAGGAAGATTCAGGTCCACCTGCATATTTGAGCTGCCTTAAAACACATTGTTTTGTTACATATTTAGATATTCGTATTTAAATGTATCATGATTATTATAAGCATATTTACTGACTGTTCCTCATCTTGCTTTGAACAGAAGTGATCCCTTATTTACTTGTTTTTTCTGAGCGTCTATGCCAGACCTAAATGGTTCCAGGGTTGTGTATCAGTTTTTGTAACAATGACTTAAGCGACCATAGGGATGGCTGGAAGATAGACTGTGAAATGATGAATATTCATGCACCGGTGCCCCAGTGAGATGCAGATAGAAATCACATTGAGAGTTTTATGCCTTCAAGAAGAGATTTCATTCTGATGCGAGACATGTTCTCGGTAATCATTCCTTTAGAGCCAGTGGGAATCATGACGATAATGAATATTCATTATTTTGTTCATCCACCCATCCGTTTTCCATAGCGACTTATCCGGCTTACCGCCAGAAGCACTTCGAACCCTGAACAGTATGGCGATCTGTCACAGGGCCCGAGCAGCACAGGCCCAAACTCACAGGTTAGGGTGCCAATTCACCTCACCACATGTTTTAGGAAGACAGGTGTAATCCTGAGTACCCAGAGGAAATTGGTACATATGACACAAATGTTAACAGAAAGGAAGAACCTTTTCCTTGAAATGTTCTTATTGATCTAACTAATTTTGGCCATTCTTAGTGGCTTAAGCTGTTCAATTAAGTGTCGCATTCTCTTGACTTCATTGAGGGCAACATATTTTAAAGATCCGGTAACACTTCATTTAACGTCATGTGTTTAGTAATTTATAAACGCAATCATAACAAATAATAATGCATTCATAAAGTATTATAATTATAGTGTATTATAAAGCTATTTATAGGGCATTGTAGATGACAGCTTCTTAAGGCAGTCATAATGCATAATAAACATGGCTATAATATGTTATGCCTTTTCATAAATATTTATAGCCATGTTTATAATGTGTTATGAATGCATTATAATACATTATGAATGTGTTTATAAATTACTAAAAAACATGGCCTTAAGTAAAGTGTAACCAAAGATCCTTCGGCTCTCAAAGTCTCACAGCGGAAATTCACTAGACTGTGTGTGACGTCAGAATTACGAAAGCAGTTTGGATGATCAAATGCCAACATTGCAGAGTAGATGTGGAATGCTGGAGATGTTCCAGAAATAGAAACATCAGTAGGAGTCATGAGACAATTGAGTGATAGGCTGTGACACATGGCGAAACCCCATGGGGATAGGTTATTTCAGGCTTCACACTTAATCAGTAAATAAATATAGGTCAGGGCTGGATAATTGAGTGCAATTAAAGTCTTCCCTGGAACGCCAACACCCTGTGGAGCAGCATAGCAAACACATGCGTGTAAACAAATACCCAGGCAGCGAGTCACCTGTCTAGCCACAAGCGAATTAGTGACATTCCACCACAGTTTGTTCTCCACCCATCTGCCGCCCACGGTTCTGCCATCACACCCCAGGTCACCATGGTGACGCCGTGCAGAAAGAATCATCCACCTGGAGCTCCTTTGTTCCATTCCCCCGGGAAGAGAGGATGAAAGGGGCTCTCGCTGTGTGCTCCAGGGACTGATGTTGGTGGTTCACCTGTAACCCAGGCCACACCCCCACACCGTGAGTGAACCAGAGGATCACCCTCTGAGAGCCTGAAATCCAGACACTTTGAACGCTAAGCTTTTGCTTCTGGAAAAAAAATAAATAACCAACACACTGACAAACCAAATCATTAAGCAAAAATAAAGCAGAAGCACATTCAGATAAACCCGCAAAGACCATCCAGCAACTAACAAAGTATTCTCAGGAATTGATATGCTGTGAGAATTCATGTATTTCTAATCATATAGTATTCCTACCAGATTCGATTATGACAGATGGATGGATAGACTGGTCTCCAGCACCTCTCGATATGACACTCTCCCCCCCCCCCCTTGAGAATTTCTATAACTTGGGAAAAAAGTGGGAAGAAACTCAGACATACCTTGATCCTCGTTGGCTGTGAATGCGGTTGGTTTTATTTTTAGCATTAGCCCCAGAACCCTTAGTGGGCCGAGGGATGATGGGTCGGGGATGAGTGTGTGGTTAGGATTTGGACAAGATGACGTAGGTATTGGGGGGGGGGGGGGGGGGGGGGGTAGCTGTAAGAGTCTGTGCCCACGGTGACAGAGGCAACTAGGGTTGATTCATACCACTGCAGCGATCAACCAAAATTCCACAACCGCAAGACCATCACCGCAGTAAGAAGCCTGTTGAACACGATGAGGACGATGCATTGCTGGGTCCTTAAATGCCAGTCACTCTGCTGACAGTTCTTGGATCCCACCAGGAACCTTCTGTCTGTGTATGCACTTTTGTGCTGTACCGATTCTCAGCTGAAGTCATTCTCATTTTCCACCTTGGCTTTGACGGACATTTTTGATCTGTTTTAACAAGCTGATGACACACTGAAGAAGCAGACCATAATGACTCTCTCATTTCCCAAATTCTTATATGAGACTCAGCTTTGGCCATGTAATTACAAATCTAGCAAGTCTACTCAACTTTTTATTTGGTTTTGATTAATGTTTAACTCGGTGTGACTTTAACAAACATTCTGGAATGCAAGTTGCCGAGACTTTAGCCCCTTTGATCATGGTGTGTCTGATAAGTCGGGGGACACAAAGCATGGAGATGTGTCTTGGACACAGAGCATGGAGATGTGTCCTGGACACAGAGCATGGAGATGTGTCCTGGACACAAAGCATGGAGATGTGTCCTGGACACGTCGCAGTGGAATTCTAGGTAAACAAAGAACAACAAAAGGCCATGAGAGCTAACTCCCCCCGGGGCCGTCGTTCCTTCAGAGTTCAGCCTGTCTCATTCTGGCCTCTACTGGCCCCCTATTGGATCATGGCTCACCGTGTTAATAAATATAAAAAAGCTACGTGAGTCACCAAGTCAAAGTCTGAAAATACCAGGAAATATCTGCCCTGAAATGGCCGTGTCAGAAATCAAATCGATCAGATCAAATGGAGCGGCTTTTAATTAGGAAACGAGGCCCTCCTGGCTCACCAAGCCATACGCGAGACACTAATTGCCTCTTCCCACCCCCCGCTTACCTCCCCCCTTCCCTTCTGTAGGCCCATAAATCCACCTGACCTGCTGACGTTCAGCTGCCAAGACACAAAGTGCCCTGCTGTCACAGTACATGCAGGAAACTATGTGAATGGCTTGTCTTTAACTGTTTCTACATTGCAAACCATAACACAAACTCCAACTGGAACCGAATGCCTTGTGTGGGACCTATATATATGTAATGCTGGTCAGAAGTTTGGACACACCTACACATAGGAGGGTTGCTCATTTTTAATTGGTTTTTAGATAGAGTGATGACAATAAATAGCATGTGGCATTACGCAGTGACCGAATTTGGTGTTAAATTTAAAAAATCTCATTTCAGATTCTTTGAAGGTGCCACACTTTAGCTTGATGGCAGTTTAAGTCATGTCATTATTTTATTATTATTTATTTAATTATTCTCTTATGTCTGTATATCTGCTGCTCGACTGAAGGAATTTCCACCCCAAGGGGATCAATAAAGTCAAGCCTAAGCTTTGCGCACTCCTGATAATCCCGTAACCAGCTTCAGGAAGCAATCGCCTCTGATGCACCCTTTTTAACCTACACTGCCCCAAGTGGCATTAACCGGTAAGGCAGACTGAAAGAAAGTGTCATTGAGACATCAAAATCCATCCTTCCATTTTCTGAAACTGCTTATCCTCTTCACGGTTGCTGAGGGGTCTGGAGCCCATGGGCGCAAGGGAGGGAACAACCCAGGATGGGCCACCAATCCATCGCAGGGCACACTCACCATTCACTCACACATGCACACACTCACTCACACCTACAGGCAATTTAGTAACTCCAATTAGCTTCACCATGTTTTTGGATGGTGGGTGGAAACCAGAGTACCCAGAGGAAACCCCACGACAACACGGGGAGAACATGCGAACTGCACAAACATGGAACGCTGGCAAAGACTCGAACCCAGGTTCCAGAGGTGTGAGGCAACAGGACTGACCACTGCACAATCCTGCCACCTGGACATCAAAACCATAATAATGAAACAGATGAATAGCAGCAGAAAAACAGGTTTTTGTAAAATAGCCTCAAAAACAGCAGTACCTGCATGCAGGTCATCTGGCAAGTGGAGAAAGTGTGGGGTTAATATTTGAGACATTCCATCCTGTCCTGGGATGTGAGCACAGTGAAACTGACTCCAACAGCCAAGTGTGAAGAAGTTCTGAGTAACTCATGAGGCTTAATTACAACCTTCATTCTATTCTACAGGTGCCTTCATTAGAAATGCAAAAAGCACAATGCCAGTGAATTCTAAAGCAGCATCAGGACAGAATATTTTTGTCTCCATTGTGAATTTTATGTACCAATAAATGCGATTTCCCAGTAAGATTTATGATGGTGCTAATTGTTTTACTGTGTGCACTTCCTGTGACTTATTTGTACAGCTGAAACGCGCGCACACACACACACACACACACCCACGCACACACACACACACACACACACACACCCACACACACACACACTGGCATACCTATCTAAACTGAGACCTTCCATAAATTTCTATGGGAAAAACCCCAATCTAAATCACGACACCCTTAACCCCCACCCAGCCCGAACCGTAAGCAAAAGTAGCCAAACAAAATACAAGACTTTTGGCATTTTTACTTTTTTGATTGCATTTAAAAAAAAAAAATTATAAAATTGAGATCATCCAAATGGGGACCTGAAAAATGTCCTCAAAAATAAGGAAGTTTCAGGTTTTACCATACTTTGGGGACATTTTGGTGCCTAAATGTGATCTATGCAAACACACACGCACGTTTGTCACCATCTGAGGAATGCATTTAGAGTCCTGGTCTGTTTCCAACCCGACCCGCTCCCTTATCTCTGACAGCAGCCAATCAAACTAGGTGCCTCCTGTCGGCTTATAGCCACGCATTAGCGATTCAAGGGCTGAGTAACAGATTTCCAGTCAGAGTGAGAAGCAGTTCCTGGTAGTGACCCTTTCAGTTCCTGGGAGACTTAGAACTGCATAAATGCACCAGTTTCCGCCTCTGATACAGGGCCCATCTGTCAGGCCCCAGGTCAAAGTGCAGGTTGCAGAGGAGACACTCAAACCACAATTTGATGTCACCAACAGAAAGGACTGGGGCTGATGCAATTAAGAGAATTTGTTCAGATCTGATAGGGCAAATGTGACTGGAATTTGGAGATTTCCAGAAAACCCTTAAAATATCAAATAATAAAACGAAATGCACAGAACCATTTAAAACCACGGTGGTCATTTTGTGACAGAAAACACTGAGATTTTTCCTTGCTTAATTTTATTCTTTTCTTTTTTGTTCATTAAAAGGTCATAACACAATGTCAGTGCTAATCACGCAAGACAGTCTGCCCTGTGCTTCTGGCTCTATATGTTTTTACAAAACATTTTCTTTGTATTTGGACAGGCTGTTGTTTGCTTGCTTTTGTTCGATAACTCATACACCCTATAGGCAGTCAAGTCTCACACAAGTAAAGGCATATTTCAAACATTGTTTAGTTTCACAATCAGGTTTTATCTACTTATTTTTTTTCCCTCCTTGAGACTGTGAAAACATCCAACAATTTCTCGGTTGTACGAGCATTAAAAAAAACACTCGTGATTACTGCAGATGTGGCGGAAACAAGCGGAAATCCATGGCAAAAAAAAGAACTTTCAACATGTTGGATTGGAGCCCCAGCATGTCCAACGTGTCCTGGGGGGTCTAGTGGCTACGTACTACACACAGACCCAGATTCACGTGTCGGCTTTTCAGGACTAAAACAAGCTCACAGGTTCCTGGTACCAACAACATATCCCAAGTCCCTAAACTAAACTATTACCGAAAACTTATAGTTCACATAAAACTTACTCATTTTTATTAGCCAGAAGTTAATTATACAATAATTTTCTCGTTATTTAAACCTCTCCCCGTACTTTTACTTATAAATCTATGTACTTACACAGCAATTTATTTTACAGGAACTGTTTAAAGTCGTACAGACACGGAGCTTAGCGACGGAAGAATGCCTGTCGTGTAAAAACGGCGCGAGTGCACCCTCTAGTGTCACGTTCTGAGAATGACCTAACAGCAATGACACTTTAATCCGGTAGACTCAACATTTGCATTTAAAGCCATGTAATACGGAACTGGAATGTCAATAGCAAGTGGCGCTTGGCGACATGGCAATATAGATCTTATTGTTTGTCAAATCAATTATTTCGGGGCCAGTTTTTTTGCGTAAAAAATCAAATTACTTTGCGCTTATGGTTAAAATCTTAAAATATACACTCATAGTTTTAAACAATAACATAAAACAGTCAAGTATATAAACCCAAAGAACACATAACACAGAGACATTTATAAAGTTAATGACAATTAACAGGTGACAATTGAACAGCATTATATAGAGCTGAGAACTTTCGATTTAATGCACAGACCGCATAAATAACATACATTCGGAGTGTAAAAACAAGTCCGCAAAACACAAGCATACTGACATAACATACTGACATGTAGAATGACTGTGACAACCTAACACGTTCGTTTCTACCATTTATTTGACATGTAGGGCTCTATAATTAAAATATATTATATTTTCAAGTAATATTAATAAATGAGTATTTTAAAACAATACCATTGTGATCATTATAGGATTTAAAACCACCGTAAAATATAAACTGTACAAGTAATGGCTACAAACCAAGCAGCGCTTACCTCTCAAAAGGTAGGGGATGAAATCAGTGCACCGTTCATGAAATTGTTTGGAAGCACCTGTAGGCTGTGTACTCGCTGGTTGAGGGTTACAATGTCAGGATATCTAGAGTATAAACTTGTTTAAATGTGTTTGTTCTGACGGAAAAGACATTGCTTTTTGCGAGTGAAAACAACCATTACCGCTTAGGTGTTATTTCCTGTTTGTCACATATTTCATTTCAGTATTTCCAAATAATGAAAAAGAAAGTACTAGGTCACACATTTGTTAAAAAGTCAATACACTGACAGACACGTTATTTATATCTAATAAAATATAAAACTGTACGAGTGCATATAGTTGGATCGTACCAGAAGTGATTCTTTTAAATGTTTTCAGCCTGGAACTTAGTTAAAACCTTTATTTTAACGCAGTTCTAGTCAAAATTCACGTTCAGACAATCTGCCAAAACATTTTCCTATAGGACTCATACATTGACTGATCCGTATAAGGCAGCTGTGGATGTCGTTTTAACTATATCAAAAGTTGAAAAGAATTCAGCTTTTGACAGACTGTGATCGATGCAATACTTCAGGCCTCTGTACACAAGCACATTAAACAACGATCCTGAACTCCGCTTGATGAGAAATAACGCCCTCTTGTGGTGGCTAAGGATACAGGAGGTATAAAGTGCCATCCGTATCCTAGACCGAAGCTGTTCAATTACGGCAGAGAGTCTGCGTTTATTTATTTGTCCTAGGGGATAAATGTTCATTGAACATCATATGTTTTGGTTAAAAAAAAATGTTTTGGACTTTGCTGGTGTGAAAAAGGTTGTGGCCAGAAGCTATTGAATATAGGCTACTGAGATTCATTATATGAATGTTTGGACACAACGGAGACTTTCTGACGCTACCCTCATAGAGAGTGACTAAAGATCCCTGTATTACACCTACAGCTTGAGTCTCACTGATTCATACCCTTGACTTAGCGTAAATGCGCACAGGATGTTTCTGTAAAAAAGGAATGAAAGGTTATTCCATGTAAGCTGATGCGTAGTGATTAAAATGCGGTCTGAGTGCGTTTGCAGATCGCTGCTCGGTTTCAGCTAACGACACACGGTTTCTGCTCGCCCATTTCCTTATGTTCCATAAGTCGGCATCACCGACGGGCACGCACCTCAATATTAAAGACTTTTAAAAACCGTCGTAAGTAAATAAAAAAAAATCATACTTCGCTTATTCACACTGATGTACCTTTGTTTGTTCATTTGTTTACTTTGCTCAATGCTAAATGCGTTCAGTGCTAATTTCTTCTCATCCGAACATCAAATCATCTGTCTTATTTTACAGTTAGTTTGATATACAAGTTGTTTTTTTTTTGTTTTTTTTTTTGGGGGGGGGGGGGGGGATGTGGGGGCAATCAAGGCGACTTCCCTCCAGCCATGATGCCGATGGGTCCATGTCATTCTCTTAAGGACTGAAGACCAATCTGAAATACCAGCAATTATCCAAGTTCTAATCTTAAACTGGACTTGATTTGAAGACCTTCCTTGAATTATGTGGGGCAACCATGATGCTGAGGGGAAGCCTCCCGTCTCGGGGGTGGGCGAGGGGGGTCAGTGGGTGGTGCGTGTAGCTATGTTTGCCCTTCAGAGGCCTGGCTGCCCCCTACTGCACCGCCCGCGCCCGCTCACGCTCCTTCATCTTCTCCTCCTCGCGCTTCTTCATGGCCTGGATCACCGCCATCTCCTTTGCTTCCTTCTGCTGGTTCCTGGCCTCGAACTGCAGCCTGGGACACATAAGCCGAGCCATTAGGCTGGGGGTGGGGAGGGGGGGACTCGGATCGTGTGGGCTCATGCCGGCCTCCTGCTCTCACGCAGTTCACCAGCAGGGCGGCGCCACTTCTCACCTGTTCTTGATGATTCTCTGCACGATGTCATCGGTGGTGAGGCTGTTTCCACTGTCTACCGTGCGAAGGATGCCTCTCTTCTTTGGTTCCTGCGCAAGGTGGGAGGAGACAACAGCAATTACGACATGCATGAGACATGTAACACGCGCCAACATGACCAGATAAGCCAAATTAGTCATTAGTCATACTTTCCATAGAGAGAGACAATGGTTAATGCCCATTCATCCACGGAGCCACCTTGCTGACCTGCGGCAAATACGCTAAAGCTCAGATGTATCACAGGCCATTGGAGGTCGAAGCCCCAAATGAATATGAACAAGCCCCAAATGATCTGTTTAGCTCAGATGTTTCAACAACCATGTTCTCAGTTTGAGAATTCCATATATAACAACAGCCCTAGGGCACGTCCTAGAGCTTCCCAAAACCTTCATAGTGCTGCCATCATTGTACCTTCAGAGAGAGAAAATTCAATATTATGACCCTCAGACAGATTAGGTCTCTGGGTTACGCCCGCTATGTCTTAAAATCCTAGCAACCCCTTTGCTAGAGGTATTTTAAGCAAACAAACAAATATATACTATGTAACACATGTATATTTTTAGATTAAAAAGAGATAATTGACTAATCTTGGTCCTGCATTTATCCATGAACGAGTAAATGTATGTGTGTGTGTGTGTGTGTGTGTGTGTGGTCCAGATGTGCCTTACGTTGTGGGGACCAGATGTCTCCATAACGTGATAAAAACCTGTTTTTTTTACGTTGTGGGGACCATTTTTCCAGTCCCCAAAAGGATAACCTCAATTTCATAAAATCTATGACTGCAATCAAAAAATTAAAAATGCCTTCAGACTTGTATTGTGTTTGGTTACTTATGGTTAAGGTTAGGGCTGGGTAGTGGTTAAGGTCGTCATAGCTGAGATTAGGGTTTATGTCATAGAAATGAATGGATGGTTCCCTCAAAGACATGAATACAAAGATGTGTGTGTCTGTGTGGGAGCGGGTCGGGGACTCACAGCGTATGGATCTGAGCCGTCCTTGTCAGGAAACACCTCCGTCTTCCCGTGACACACCAGGTCCACCTGTGAAGGCAGGAGCATGAGTCTGGTGTTGCCGAGCGCCACATGACCGCCGCCAAGCATCATATGACCGCCGCCAAGCATCACATGACCGCCGCCAGGCATCACATGACCGCCGCCAATTACCACATGACAGCCGCCAAGCACCACATGACAGCCGCCTCGCTTCCAGAGAATGGCCTGCCTACCTTGAAATGATCCAGCAGGTCCCGTGTGACTGCGTAGGGCGCCCCGATCACGACCTCGGAGACGTACTGGCGAGGGTGAGAGAGCAGTCAGAAGGGGTGGCGACTGGCCCCTTAAACAAAGCATGATTGTGCGTACAGGCATTCCGCACATACCCTGCAGGCCAGCACGCTCAGCGTCCTCTCGTGGATGTTCATGATGGGGTAGTTCTTTCCTTTGTAGCGGTTCACCTCCTGCCACACACACACACGCACACACACAACAGGAGTTAATGCAGGAGTTAATATCAGAGGAAGTTTGGAACTTTTACGCAGTATGTGGCCCAGCACTTGGAGAACCCGCTCTGTTACTTTACATGGTCTGCCACTTCGAAGCAGTTCCTATTATTCCGGAACATTTCCAGTTTGCAATAATGCAGCTGACCGTGGAATATCTAGCAGGGAAGAAATCTCACGAACTGATTTTCGTGAGGGTGGCATCCTATAACAGTACCTCGCTTGAATTCACTGAGCTCTTCAGAAGGACCCATTCTTTACACAAATATTTGTAAACCTGACTGCATAGCTAGGTGCTTGATTTTATACACCTGTGGCAATGAGTCTGATTGAAACACCTAAATTCAATGAATGAAAGGTGTGTCCCAATACTTTTGTCCATATAGTGTATACATATGCAGTTGCACTGCTCTGGAGATTTCAAGTTCTCTGGACCAACAGACAGCAGTCATTTTTATTTTGAATATCATATAATTATTGATTCAAGTTGTTTTATTGGTGCACTTTTGTTCCATACAGTTTTGAGATGACTTTGCTAAAAGGTAATAGTGCTTATTCCCCCAACCCATAATGCCTGATGTCCATAAACTATTTCTCAGAAAAGTGAATCATATATCAGTGTCAGTCCGCCAAACCAGGCTCTCTTCCAGAATGCATACACTTATTGGGAGAGTCAATATTTAAGGAGAGCCAAAAATCCTGACTGGAGGGCGTGCAGAGTAATGGTCAATGATGGACAGGGTAACCAACCAATGTGAGGCGAAGGGGCTGCAAGTGGGTGGGATTAATATACTCACCTGGTCGAAGTGCAGACCCACGATGATATAGGGCTTGTCCGACTGCTTGTGCGCAGCCTCCAGGAAGTCCACATGGCCGATATCTGAGAGGCACGAGGTCAAGGCAGACGCGCGCTAAGGTGGGGCAAACCACGTGCCTGGCAGGGGGGTGGGGGAGTCGACCCACCCGTCGACCTGAGGATACGGAAGAGGTCGAACGCGCCGGCCACGTAGATGATGGTGTCTCCAGGCTGTGGCTCCTTTCCGGAGGCAAACTGGATGATCTTGCGTGATGTCTGGAGGAACTGGGACACCCCCGTCCAGGGACTGTGGCACTGGGAACCCTGCTATGCCCACAACGAGGACACAAACATGACCTAAATCACACGTTAATCCAGTACCCTCTGTGTCACACTAGCGGCTACATTAAGGAGGTGCTTTGACGGACGTCCATTATACTGGGACGCGCATAACGGGGGTACATTACACAAACAAACACGACGTCACATGCATAGCCGCATATCAGCAGGCGGTGAAACAGGGGATGTAGGAACAGTAGGGACGTGTACATGACATATAATTTGGTTTCATTTGCCCCCCCCCCCCCCCAAAAAAAACCAGACCTTTGTATTTAAATTATTAAGTTGTGTCCCTGCGATACTAAGTGCTCTTCTACTCCACTGAGTGAAACGCAAGGCAGACTAATAAAAAACCTGTTGAAGTAGCTGACATCCTCTCTCCAAACATGCATATTCTGCACTCTTGAATATGTTAATCTGAAATAATAATACTAAAAGGAAAACAACAATAATAACAAGCTTATACCCCTAATAAAGTTTTAATTAACACTGGCCCCCTTGTGGCTATAAGAGGGAACTACCATCTAGGGCCTTTGTTGAATTTTAGCAATGAAAACATCAATTCTCTGGTTTTTAAAACTATTTTAACTGTATAATACAGAATACAATGTAATACTGACTGTTACAGTTTGCTTGGTTATTGTTTCTGAAAAAACTACATACGGTTGGCCTCGCATTCAGGAATAGACCTTGTATTCATTAGGCCCTGGGTAGGATTATAGCCCTGGCTGTGAATTATACCCACAATACAGGCCTTTGTTTCTGTCTGTCTGGCATCTGCAGGCCTCTACGCTCGACCATTGTGATGCAAACAGGTCGGCCAAGTCCCCAATGAGAACCTGAGCTTAAAAACCGAGCCACGGGAAAACCAGAACCAAAAAAACAGGCCAAACAGACCTGAACCCGGAAAGAGGCCAGCTAGAAGATCCAATAGATCCAATACAAAAGAACAGTCGGGTTTCTCTGATCAGAGCCTCGACCACAGTTTTTGTTTCACTATAATTAAAATTAAAACAAACAAACACAACAGGTAACCATCCCGATCTACGGCACCAAAAATACATCCACACACACCACCTACCTTTCCAAAGTTGTCAGTATATTGCTGGTAGTCTGAGTTTCCCTACAAGGTAAAGAGACATAGTCTTAGTGGCTGAAAGGGAAGCACTCGGACTCAATGCTCCATGTGGTCGTCGATGGCCTGACTCACGATGTTGCTGTGGTGTGCTTTGGTCATCAGGAGCATCCGGCCAACCAGGTCGGTGGTGGACACACCCTGCGTCCTTTTGCACTCTCTGAAACGCATCAGAATGCCCACACTGCTGAAACAGCACCCTCCCCTCAACATCGTGACACCAGTGCAACTCAAGTTGCGTAGATGGTAGATGGAGGAGACTCAAAAACTCAAATATGAAGGCAAGGAATGGGTGACAGGATCCAAGACGAAGCCCAACCCAAAATGACTGCAATGCTCCTCAGCATCTCAGGGTACCTGTATCTGCCTGACCTCTTCACCTCATCGTACGTGTCCTTCCCATCCATCGTTAATGTGATGTCGTCTGCAGGCAGATATGCGATGAGAGGCTCAGTAGCCAACAACAGTGACCAACCAGTATGTGATATCATTGTTGTGCTTCATGTCACCTTTCAACAACATGTAGTCTTTTAAGAATCATTTTCAGTAATTTGCCGCTCCTGCCGCAGTCCCTTCTAGGGGGCGTCACAGTTCCATTTTTACCTCCATGGACGCAGAAGTCACAGGTGTACTTGTCCAGCGTCTCCAGCGTGGTGACGTACGGCGCCCCCTCCACAACTTCGTCCACCCACTTGATGGCACGGACCATCTTATAGCGTTCGGCCTGAGTGAAAACCGGGGGGCCCTTGTGCTTAGAGATCTCTTCTGGTGCCGGGAATGAGAGAGAGGAAGGGCGGAGCTTAGGACAGTGTTCTCAAGTCAGGGGATCCCCGGACAGTACACATTTTTGCTGCCTCCCAGCTTCAACACGCCTGAACCAAACTCACAGATCCATGAAAATGACATGTACTGTACATGTTTCCTTTACGTATTTTATTGAATTGTACCTTGGTTACGTATATGGCTTCTGACAATAAATTTACAGTCCCGCTTGTTTACTCATTTTACCTTACTGTGAATGCAAAAGAAAATGGCAGCCAATGCCGTGTTCTCGGAATTAGTAGAGGTAACATTAGTATACTGTACTGTAAATGTGCTAGTGTTACAAATATCCGCAATACTGCATTCTATTTTACATGAAACATTTTTTTTTTTAAAGGTAATGTATTAAGCTAACTTTTAAATGAAGTTAAAGTGTTTTGGGAGCATGACTAGGGTCATATTTAGTGTTTAAACTATAGAAATAAACACATATTACCATTTTAGTGACTCTACCAAACATCCACGAATCCTCCTCATTCGCGACGGATTCTGGAACCGAACCTCGCAAATGTCCGAGGTCTGACTGCACCTGGTATAAGTATGTTGAGAACTGGGAGGGAGCAAAAATGCGGGCTGTCTAGGGGTCACCAAGGACAGGGTTGGGTAACACTGTGTTACAAGACACCCATGGTCCACAAGTCATAAAATACAGCTGCACAATGTAAACAACGCAGCTCAAGGTGCGTATTGAATAATTGAAGCTACTGGTGGGTTTGGACTCAGGGAGACTGGGGCATCCTGCAGAATGTGCCATGTCAGGACACCCTGAAGGATGTTCTAGTCACGCAGAAACTAGGGTTGGCCTGCATGTAGACTCACCGTCAGTATGGACTCCCACAATGAGGTAATCGCCCATGGCCTTGGCCTGACGCAGCTGGTTGGAGTGCCCATAGTGCACCATGTCATAGCTGTACAACAGAGACACAAGCAGAGAGTCAAGCATGAGTATGTAAGTAAGAATCATTACAGGTCAGTAAGAAGCGGGTAACTGCCTGTAACTTCCACTGTCACGGCCTTGAAGTAAAGTGCAGCCACAGGTCAGCATGAGATAAACACGGTGAGGCCGGAAACCATAGCTGTGCTTCATTGTTAAAAATTACCGCTGTACTTTGATAAGATGTTCAACGAGGCCCATTGATCACCGGTCTTTACTTAGCTAATTTACTAGCTAAACCTTAGCTTAGCTAATTTGCTAATGTTTGCATTGACCATTGCTTAGCTAATTTGCTAATGTTTGCATTGACCATTGCTTAGCTAATTTGCTAATGTTTGCATTGACCATTTCTTAGCTAATTTGCTCATTTTTTTCACATTAGCCTTTGCTTAGCTAATTTGCTGTTTTTTTCCCATAGCTAATATGCAAATTTTAATGGAAAACTTAAGCTGACTTTAGGCTAGCTAATTTGCTAATTTTTTACATTGACCTTTGTTTAGCTAATTTTCTCCCGTAAAGACATATCCCGCCAAAATCCGTCCTCTGCAGGTTCGGTGTCAGTGTGCTGTGGGCTACGTGGCGGGCACGCAACCAGAGCGGGGCCGAAGTGTCCCAGATGGTCACGCGATCCTGTGGGGCAGGGGATCCTGCATCCCAGGGGGCACGTCGATAACACCGGGCACAGGAAACGGGACGCCTCGCTCGCCATGCCTATCGTCTCAGTTTACTTCTTTGCCTTGCATCTGTTTCCATGAGGTGACCATAACGTCCCCCTGAGTCCTGTCACGACAGTGCCGGTGCACCTGTTACGCACTCCACAAGGCCAGCTTGGGTTTTACAAGCCACTGATAACCTGTCAACTTGAATTAACATAGAAATAGCACAGAACTTTACTGTTATTTAGTGTAACAGCCCCTAAAATTTGGAATGCTCTGCCTCTCAAATCTTTTACCCATTTCAAGCTCCTGTTAAAAACACAACTATTCAATTAATATTACTCATCTCCCTGTTTTAAAGAAAACTTCACCTCGCATTGCACATTCTGTTCACATCTGAAATAAATGGAAATGGTTAATGAAACGAAATTGCAGATCGATCCGCCGGTAGATTAAAAAGGAGAGATTACACTAAGGAGACACTAGCAAGGATATGCTATCAAAATAAGTCCTGCAAATGAGTCTGTGTTTCTGTTCAGATACTAGCTGTAATATGCAACGTTACATAAAATCATACAGTATAGTAGGCTTCTAAAATAAGACATCAGTTATAGTCTATGCCAAGAGGTGCTTTTGTAATTTAAAAAAGAAACTAGCCATTTTATTCTTAAAACAAGACGCTACGCTTCTTGATTGCTCAGGTGATCATGCTGAATGGAGTAAACGTCAGTCGATTGATCGGTTGAATGTCTGACCAAAGAGTATCTATCTAGTAAGGCTCTGCCTTTCACAGACACCGCACTGCTGTCTGAGAGCCACGTCACCACTGGTCAGGAGGAGGAGCCTATATCGCATCACGGAAAACAATAGCCCTTAGATGGAAACATCCGGCACACTGACACTCTGACACACATTCATGCCCATGGTAATGTAAACACCAAGGAAAGAACTGTGTGTGAAATACAGGAGCTGTGTGTGTTAGCAGCTACCAGGGGGGGGGGATGGTAGTCGGACCTTGAACCACTGTCCTGTCATGCTGATGCAGGCAAGAACTTTGACTCCTGTCACCCACCCCATCCTCTATCTCTCCATCTAGGTGAAAGTAAGCAGATACGTCAGGCACCCTAGACAGGTGACGGGGGACAGCATACACACACAGAGGGGCAGTAAGCCACAACACGCAGAGCAGAAGCAATGCAGATAACGAGAGACAAACGAATCCCACACAAGAGAACGTACTGACACACTGAGCAGAACCTTGCTGTCGTTAATGGTTCAGTACTACAAAACTCAGCACTGATCCCCAGAACACATTAATTTTACCACCTCATTGTAATTGTATAATCAGCAATACAATGCAATTACCACCATAATTGACTCCAAACTACACTATATGACCACGCAGTTGAGGAGCTATAAAATACTTTCTTATAGTTGTACAACAACGTTTTTACAGCTGTGCTTTCTGCTTTTATGTGAAATGTTTAACATACACACGGCTCCTTGACTGTGTCCATGGAATACCAGCACAAAATACTGGCTGACAAACGCTGGAAACGTTCTCCGTACAGGAGCGATCCTGAGAAAGTTTAAACCCACTCAGGGAACCAGAGTTACGCCTCTCTGTGGGAGACCGGAATCTCACACATGCATACCCCTGCCCACAGTTCTATTGTTCTGGAATTTGAGGCATCCACCCTGCATCAGACCCGGAAAGTGGAAACAGCTGGAATCCTAAAGGATACAAAGCTACGGGAATCCCACCCTAGAGACAAATATGTAGACTCAGAATGTCTCTGAGCAGGATCACTAGTAATGGGTCGGAGAACAACATCAAGGTTCCATGCAGAATCCAATATCTGCTGGGCACCTCTAAGCTACCAGGGATAAGGTTCTTCTAATTAACAGTAATCCCTTCTCGTTGTCACAAAAGAGCAAAAAGGTCACTACATTGGCCACTACATGAGGTGGAAGTCCACTACACAGGACTAAAGGTCACTGCACAGGACTACAGGCCACTACACAGGACTAAAGGTACCTGTACAGGACTACAGGCCACTACACAGGACTAAAGGTACCTGTACAGGACTACAGGCCACTACACAGGACTAAAGGCCACTACACAGGACTACAGGCCACTACACAGGACTAAAGGCCACTACACAGGACTACAGGCCACTACACAGGACTAAAGGCCACTACACAGGACTACAGGCCACTACACAGGACTAAAGGCCACTACACAGGACTAAAGGCACCTGCACATGATTAAAGGCCACTACACAGGACAAAAGGCACCTGCACAGGACTAAAGGCCACGACACAAGACTAAAGGTACCTGTACAGGACTAAAGGCCACTACACAGGACTAAAGGCCACGACACAAGACTAAAGGTACCTGTACAGGACTAAAGGCACCAGCACAGGACTACAGGCCACTACACAGGACTAAAGGTACCTGTACAGGACTAAAGGCACCAGCACAGGACTACAGGCCACTACACAGGACTACAGGCCACTGCACAGGACTACAGGCCACTGCACAGGACTACAGGCCACTACACAGGACTACAGGCCACTGCACAGGACTACAGGCCACTGCACAGGACTACAGGCCACTACACAGGACTACAGGCCACTGCACAGGACTAAAGGCACCAGCACAGGACTAAAGGCCACTGCACATGACAAAAGGCCACTGCACATGACTTAAGGCCACTACAAAGGACAAAAGACTACTGCACAGAATTGAAGGCCACTGTACAGAACTAAAGGCCACTGCACAGGACTAAAGGCACCAGCACAGGACTAAAGGCCACTGCACATGACAAAAGGCACGTGCGCATGACTTAAGGCCACTACAAAGGACAAAAGACTACTGCACAGAATTAAAGGCCACTGTACAGAACTAAAGGCCACTGCACAGGACTAAAGGCAAATGCATAGGTCTAAAAGCACCTACAGAGGACACAATTACATAGGATTAAAGTCCACTGCACAAGCCAAAAGGCACCTGCATAGGACTACGGGCATATATGCACAGCACTAAAGAAACATGCACAGAACTAAAGGCCACTGCACAGGATGCAACTACGCAGGATTAACGGCCAGTGCACAAGACTAAAGACAAACTGCACATGACTACAGGCCATGACACAGGACTAAATGCAACTACACAGGACTAAAGTCCACAACTACACAGGATTAAAGGCCACTGCACAGGATAAAAAAGGCAAACTGCACAGGACTAAAAGACACTGCAAAGGATTAAAGACCACCACACACGACTAAATGCCACTGCACATTATGAAAGGCAACTAAACAGGACTAAAGTCCACAGAAGACTAAAAGCTAAGTGCACAGAACAAAAGCCCATTACACGGGGCTATTACTGCACCATTTCTCCATCATAAATGTAGCAAATTTGAACTGGATAACAGCTTGAAATTGGGATCTAATCTCTTTCAAATTTCTTTGTATTTTCCAGCAGGTTGCATTTGACACTTTTGCTTGAAGCTGTTATTTCTATATTTCTACTGCTTTTTTGGATGAAATAAATACCTCGATACAATGTAAATATAGAAGTGTACAGTTAAAATCTGAACAGCCTTATTGACATGAATTACATTTCCCTCAACCTCCCACTGTAGTAATTTCACTGCCAGTTCTTAAAGACCTTGGATCTATCCGCTGTAATTTACATCTGAGAGTGTCGTGTGCCACACAGAGCGATAGATATAAAACAAAGCGCCATCTGTCCCCGTGAAAACGCAACAAACTGGATGTGAGTGAGTACAGAACGATCCTTTGGGTCATTGCCCCCTGACTTCGGGTTGTTTGGACAGCATATTTGGTATAACGCTTGCGGAGAGGATATTACGTGTAAATTACATGTCACAGCCCGAATAACGAAAACAACAATACTTAATAATAATTATTATTATTATTATTATTATTGTTATTTTAATTATAATAACCTTTTTTATTTTTTGGTAGGGTTTTAAAACCATAAATTCAAACCTTTTCAGAGTAAAGGGCCTCTAAACGTCACAACGTTTTGCCAAACGGCAGACCTGGGACCTTAATAAAGGCAGCCCCAATACCCTGTAAATGTTATTTATTCTATTTTAAAGGAAGGCGCCGTGATGACCTTCATTAAGGCGGCTCTTGGGATGTCGCACTTTGACAGATATCGTGAGGCAGGCGCACGCACGATTTGACACTGCGAGAGCCGGTCATTTTTTACGTCACACTGCTCGTTCAAGCAGAACAGCCTTAACATGATCCTTCGTAGCTGAATAGAGCAATTGCGTATGTGCTAGCTTAACTTACCAGCGCCGGCAATAACAACAACAAAAACAACAACAACATAATAATAACAACAATTCTGCCTATATTAAAATGAATGAAACTGAAAGTCGCAGCGTGAAGAAATTTTCCAGATCATGCATAGCTTTATTTACTTTCTGAAAGTGATATTCGTATTTTACTAGATATCTTGAATGAAATCCATGCCGAAAGGCGCTTTCTTACCATCCGTCGCACCACACACGGATTGTTCGCCTTCGTTTCTCGGGACTACAAGTCGTGCCTGCTGGGGCAGCTCCTGCCTCTTTCCCCTGCTGGTTCGCCGTGTGGTGACCGTTCTTGATCATATTTTATTAAGAGGTGTTCTGTGCTGTATATTCACAGTGTCGAGATTCGTGCAAATGAAAGTAATATGAGGATGAGAGGAATAACGCCAAAGAGGTATCAGGAATGAGGATGCGCCAAACGTTATGCCCCCGTCCGCAGCTTTGCCGGCGTCTGCGAGAAAGTAACGCTTGGGCGATAGGGGCAACGCCTCCTTTGCCGGGGGATGTGGCGTCATACGGCATTGCATCGTACGATGGGGCTGCTAGATCACAGCCTCCCTGTTACATAACTACTGCCGGTCCCGCTGTCACGTGACCCGTCACGCTCAGCCCGGCTGCACCGTCGAAGGTAGCAAAGCTGCGATATGGTTGATTTTTAATAGGAACCACAGAAAATATCTAACCTGTTCGACGGCAGCACGCAGCAATGTGAAGGATATTACTCCAGTTTTTCGTAAACTATTTCACGAGATCGGATGATCTGCATGAGGAGATGGGCATATTTTGGTAGCTCCATGTTTCAGACGTGTTCAGAAACGTTACAGAAGGCGACATGTGTTTGTCATCATCAGAGGCTGAGTACGCTGGTCACTGAATATCCTTTTCGAATGCTATTTTATGGCATGTCGAGGGCTCATACATGGTGTCTCTTATGTCCACGTTTCGGGGACTGAATACCGCGCGTCTTCTCCCGGTGTCACGTGGGTTTCCTCTCGGCGCTCCGGTAACTTCCCGCTGCCCAAAGACATGCGGTTAGGCTGATTAGGCTTTCTAAACAGGCCCGAGTTCGTGTATGTCCCCTTCCGTAGATGCGGTAGAACCGGCGTATTGCACTAAATATAATGTCTACGTTGCTGCTTTTTCCCTATTCTGCCAGTGATGCAAAGTGAAAAATATAGCGACATACAGCTTTGAGAACAGCGATTTGAAACATCTGTCAGAGATTACCAGTGAAAAGATCACACGTCATATAGGTGAGACTTGACACAAAAATTACACGACAGCAAGGGCATCAGTTTGGTTTCAACATTAGTATCGACCAAATCAGCTTAAAAAACCCCGCCCCCTCATGACATGGTACTCTCACAATACTGGTACGCTCTCAGAAAAAGGGGTACCAATTTGTACCTTTGCTTGTCACTGCGGCTGTACCTTCAAGGATCTGCCAGTTGTACCCTTAACTGTACCTGAAAATTGTACCTTAGGTATAGTTGAGATAAATGTACAGAAATGGAATATGGGGAACATTTGTGTACCACTGAGGGAACATTAATATTGTTTGTACCTTGGAGAGTCCATTTCTGTACCGTAAAAGGTACAGAAATGTAAGGTACAGCCCAGTGACAAGCAAAAGTACAAACTGGTACCCTTTTTTCTGAGAGTGTCCCTGCCTTCTCCAGCCAAATCCACACCCTTGCATGACAGTCACTTTATAATGGAAGAAAAGCCCATCAGAACAGCTGTGTTTGGATCCGGGACAGAGCACAGAAGGACACACAGGAGAGTACAACCTAAATTGCAGTATAGAGTTGTACCAAGTCAGAGGTCATCGGAGAGGTGTGATTTACGGCCATGCAGCCAGCTGTGGGACGCTGAAGAGTTTGTCTTCTCCCTCCCAGCAATGTCTTAGATCCCGACAGCCCATGTCTCTCCGCTGAGCTCCTCCAACAGATCTATCGCTCCTGCACCCTGAGAATTAAGAATACTGCTAAACAGCGTTCCTGGCAATGCAGTAGCAGCGAGGCGGAAAGCCTGGACTGAAGCGTACTTGGAGTATTGGATTCGGACCAATCGTGCGTAAAGGGGGCGGGGCAAGAAGGTGCTGCGCGATATACAGTATATCCCTTTGGTGAAGGATGTACCTTGCACACTTACAATGTACAGAAGCCACTACATAAAATATGTCTATATGCAATAAAACCTGAAACTTGAATGAGGTCATTATCCAAAGATTGAGATCCCGAATCCTTGTAAATGGAGTAACTGACAGCAGAAAGCCGTAATTCTTCCTGCCAGGTGCTGTGTAAAAATAACACCCTTAGCGCTCTGTCAAAGGTATTTGGCGCCACCATTCGGGTGAAGAAGAGAAACTCAGAGTAAATGTTCAATCTAGTGGAGGCGCACCGAGGCGAGCCGTCCTCAGATGCTTCGCTTTCTCTAAAACGGTAAAGCTGAAACTGTGATGAGGATGGTGCATTTTCTTAGATATCATGAACCACGCTCAAGTGGAAGGGAATTTTCCTTATACACATATCTATATCTTATGGAGGTGTCAGACTAGATGTTTGACCTACCTGCAAAATGACCAAAGATCTGTGTAACTATCCAAAGTCAATATTATCAGTCTTTGAAGTACTATTTGAACTAGAAACAGTCAAAAAACTCTCAGAACTTTTTAGACAAAGATAACTGAATCTGGGTTACCAGCTCTCCCGTATCTGGCATGACACATACCCTTTCAGACTCACGCTCACAAGAAATCTTACGGAAAATCTATATTATTCCATTATAAACTTAAAATTAGGAACATCAAAAGCGTTGGGGGTAGTCTGCAAACCCTAGACTATTTACAAGGTAATAAAACTGTTACATACATGTAAATGTGTGTACAGACCTGAATCGAATTGAAAATCTCATGCCAGCCAGCTGACCAAAGCTGGCAGTCCTGCTGAATGTGTTCAAAGCTCAAGGAACAGACTGAACAAACTGAAGGAAATGCATCATGAATGACCTTGGCCAGAATCTTATCTTGGTGAACCCATAACATATATCCGTCAGAATGGAATATGCTGTACCTTTGAAATGGCACAGGAAAAATGTGCTTTATTACGGAGAGAAATAAAGGTGAATTCCACTTAATATTTCGCAATATCTACAAGATTTGTAGTTAATATAAAATACATGGTGAAAGATGGATAAAAATCATTACAATTCTATCAGGACTTTTAGGTGAACGTCATTGACTTTCCCCGCTTAATACCATCCACAGCAGGACTGCAGAGCGCCGCGCTTTCATAGCGATAAGCCGTGCATAAAATGAGTCCTTGAGGAAATGTCATCTGACCGGACTCGCACAAGAAAATTGATGTTAAACTGGAACGAATTAGGAGACTCGCTTTCCAAATCTACGCATAATATCTCGAATGAATATGACTTAATTCAAGTTAAATATAATTATTACGAGATCATCACTATTTCCAACATTTATATTTCAAGAATTCTACTCAGAATTATTAAATAATTGATTTTTTATTACATATTAAAATGCATGATTCTTGCAGCGAAATGTAATTGGTCTAGTTCCGTTACCTTTGTGTGAAAGTTGCTCAAGTGATCATTTTACGCCACCATCCGGCTCGCCTTGCTATTGCGACTGCAGTACGGAATCCATGTTTAAGAATTTCCCCTCGTGTCGCCATGCTGCGAGGTACAATACTGCCGCCCTGTGGCCAAAGTGTAAAACGTCACTTAACATTAACAAAATGACAATCAGGGAAGATGGGAGACATTAACCATTTACAAAAGCACTGTATGTAAATCGATAGAAATCATCATATGCAATTACAAATAAGCAAGTGACATCTGTAACATTAGCGAGAAAACTTGAATTACTGCCATCTATGTACACTGATATATTTTGAAAATGACGGGTAGGTACAACGCCTAAAGCCCTCACGTGGGGTACTATAAATGGATGAGTGAATGTTGCACAGTCGTTTCTTCATTTACTCTGTATATTGTTAAAAGGGAGAAAGGGCGTGTTTCTTTGATGTAGGTGTCTGCCGATATTTCGGTTCGTTGTATCTGGGTTACCGTGTCCTCAAGCCTCCTCCGGGCCGCAGAGGTCGGACGACGCGGCCGCCGTCGCACAGATCTGGGTTAGCCGCGTCGTTAGACTTCATCCCGCCTGCAGGCACATCCCGGCGAGGGATTGCCTCCATGGGATTAGTGGCGGAGATGATGATGAGGATGAAAACGACTGCGATCGTCTGCAAACGGAAATGTCACTGGTGCGCGGCGCTCCATGTTAGATCAGCAGAGAGACGCGCACAGCGGTTTCTCTGTCCTCATTACGGACAGTTGAGCCCAGCCATCATGACTGTCATATTTTACTAAAGTTAGGCCAAAAAACACGTCCTTAGAGAGGTCTCGAATTGGGTCAGCCGACGGCTTTTTTTGGACCTAATAGAAGGAAATCGAGCTTTCTAAACAGTGGCGACTCGTCGACCCTTTCCAGGCACATAATTCACCCCACAGGAGCTCTTACATGCACAAATACCAAAAATGGGTCGAAAGGAACACAAAATAATTAATCTTAATAGCAGCTGGAGAACACAGAAACCCAGATTTTCTTTTTCAAAACGTTTTATTGGTCATATAGAAAATAAAGTAAGCTGTATATCACAAACATACAGTATTTACAACAACAACAGACGTTTTGAAAATGAAAACTTAATCTCACGGTTTTTATATATGAATACATTATATCACTATCTACAGATTGCAAAAGTACAATAATTTAGGTAATAAATACAATTAAATTTATGTATTCTTCATACAAAGTACTGCAATATAATTTATTACATCCCATACAGAAATATACCAGACAGATTTTTCCCATTTAAATTTAAACATATTCATATTCACAATACTTTTTATATAATTAAATCTCACTTTACATATTTGAAACACAAAAAACCCTATTTTTAAGGGCAAGATAGAAAATTTGCCGTTACACACTAACCAACAGACAGGAATGTGGTTCGTTTAAAAAAGCAGGGGGAAAAAAAGATAGAAATAGCAATAATTCTCATCTATAGGAATATGAGCTCTTTCAACTATAGACGTAATCTGGGACCACAATGGAGGCGGAGCTTCAGAGGGGATAATAACAATAATAATCAATATTCATCAGGAACCAGCTTCCGTTTGCCTGGTTAGACTAAAGGTTGTAACAGTTTCTGTCTAGCATCATTAAGTTTGACAGCAGATAAAAAAATAAGTGGCCTAGCAGCAATGAATGCAACAGCCTCCAGTTGTCTTTCTTCAGTAAAAGCATTTGGGAAGTCACTTTTCAGCGAGACACCAGACTAGAGACTTCGCAGCGTGACGTCACAAAACAGATGTTTCTCTGGATAAGGATGGGGCGTTCTGGAGAAAGCAGTGTCACACTGTCCATCAATTTCAGAGCTTATGAATATAGTCATCGGAGGTTTGGGCAGGAAGGACTTGCTGCTGGCAAACATCAGCAGTTACAACCAAACACAGCAGAACTCATATGAAACCACTCTTACGAAAGGTTGGCTCCTTTCAGCAAAAGGTGAGGTTAAGGGCACATCTTGAATGTAGCAAGCACTGAAAAACGACGTCAACACCAGCCAGCCATGGCGAAACGCCTGGTCTGTCGCGCTACAGCAATCTGGACGTGATTGGGATGATTTCATTAGATCCTCACTCTACCACTAAAGAACGTCAGATCGATGATGCATTTTTACGGATGCATTTTTTTTTGCCTGGTGAAAAGAGGAGCAAAAAAAGCCAAAGAGCTCCAACGGACATCCTGTCGGCATGCTAACGGTCCACCCTATGCTGTATGAGCGCCAGTCCACCCAAAATCTGCCCATCGGCCAGGGGCTTTTCACCCACCACAGTTTAAGGCACACCTCTTTACAGGACACCTCGTCAACGGAGGGAGCCAGAGTATCTAAAAGTCCTATGGGATCTATAGAAAAGTCATGGGTTTTACTTATTTTTGCAGACTTTTCACACAGCACAGATTAGGCAGACGGCACCTGCGGGGGGAGGGGGGGCGGTGGAATCTGCATCTCCGACAGCTGCCCACGTGGATGCACGTGCACACTCCTTGACAGTGGCCAGTCAGGTCTCTTCTGTAGGATTCACTAGAGTTTCAAACTTTGGGACAGTGGACGGCAGAAGGAGGTGAAAGGGGAACTCCTCCAGGGTTTGGCTCAATAACACACAACAAAAACACACTCTCCTGTGGGGCAGAGTAACTCCTAAATAAACAGTCAGGGTTCCATGCCTAATCGCTTACCAGCCTGTAGAGGTTTCGGAGTTTGACCCCATCGACCAGGCCGCCGGATCCTCCGTCAAACATACTTGCCACAAAAACACTTTCCCCCTAGCCGCTAGCATTTGTGCTAACCAGACTCCAGTGTGATGCATTGGAGTGCAGGGACAGCAGCAGGAACGCTGGATACTTAAGGCTAACTTCAGAGGGTAAAACCCAAGTGTGAAGGTCAAGGGAATACGAGGTCCTTTGGCAAAAATAGCCGTCTTATGATCTCCCAATGGCCAGTACACAACTTTAGTTCCTTCCTCTGCCTATTTAACATCGTCATTATCTAAATGTAAACAGAACCTGGTTCCACTGAAAAAGACTGACATACAAGTATTGACTTTAAACATCTCCTACAATTAGATTAGTTTCACAGCATCAAGTGAAAGCCTACCACCACCACCCCCCCATATAACAATTGGCTCATGACCCAGCTACATACACATACTGGAATAGCAAGGAGCAGGACTGGGGTCTAGACCATCATTCTAGGACTGAAGGGCCACCAGTAAAGTTGCACCATAATGGCTGTCTGGTTACCCACTCTGGGAAGTCCTTTAGGATTCCTCATCACCATAATCAAACAACTGCCCCAGAGAACAATGTGGGTAAGGACTGTCCAGAGTTTGTGGTTTGTCTCAGAGATGAATTTTAAGCTGGTGGAAGATGTTCTACTTTAACTAGTGGTCAAATCTGCAACATCCTGTCTGCAAGGGAACACCCATCTCTGTCAGTTGCAACCGAAGATGGAACCTGCCACCGCTAATCAATACTTTTCTCAAACTGGTTTATGGCTCAAATTATGCCCCAACTCTCACTCTGAAATATTTATTTTTCCTGGTCTTCATTGCGTTTAGATTTCTCATTGCCTCTGCCTCCTCCATCGTAAACAAAATCGTTAAATTCAGAAATTTTGCTTAAACACAACCATTTAAAACCAGTCTTTCAAAGTACGAAACCAGGTGCAGAAAAGCATCAGTGTGAGATTCTGGAATGGTTCATTTCCAACAGCTTCCCGTGTCTTTCCTGGCCTTCCAGATAGATCAATGAGGACCACGCGAACATTACGCGGCAATCTTCTTTTTGACGAAAGCAGCACTTTAGAGAGAAGACCCCTCACACAACGGCAGTCGTAAGCAAAGTGAGTGCACTTCATGTCTAGAACACGGCACGGGGACTTTCTCCCGCATTCGGTTTGGAATGCTAAATCAAGTTTTTCCTTTTTCTTTTTTTTTTTTTTTTTGCATTTACACATCAGACGACATACATAAACCGCAAACGTCTCACAAAGTGTCATCTGTCAGATAAAATACCCCCACCCAACACGGTCAAACCAATCAGAAAGCACGGGCCGCACATCTCATCGTCAAACAAGTTCACTGATACTGCTGACTAGGCTGAGGTAACATCAAACCCCCCCCCCCCAACAAAAAAAAATAACAGCCATAATGGTCAATGACCCCTCACCCCTGGCTCTCTTCCTATTACACAGGGCGCACCAATAGCAGGTACACAGAGATGCAAGGGACACCATGTTTACGTCACCTATGTCAACCTAGATTTATAAAGGAAAAAAAAAGTACAGCTTCACGTCCATATACTGAGATATACTGCCACCTATTCACTTGTACGCCACGCCACGCGCTATCCACAGTACGTGCCTAGTCACAAGAAAAAGCTATCGACTTCAATATTAAGCCACTTTTGGTACAATTGCAAAAATGATATCAAACAAGTGATTTAAACATTTCTCCCTCTTCAAAGGTTTTTATAAATAAATAACGCAAGATCTAGGTATTCTGCTTTTATAAAAATCAGAACTTGAACTTGGACAAAGATCGTTCAAATACAAACACTGACGACTCTGTAGTAAAGCTTACAAAATATTCACGTGATGAGCTAGTCTAGTTTTCTACTATTTAAGTGACCGGCTAGTCCTCACTTTATTACAAAAAAAAATAATAATAGCAAAATCAGTTTTAAAAATAAGTGTATGTCATCTAGGATACTACGCTTCACTTAGTTCAACAGGTGACCTTCAGTCTAAAATGGATCACAAGCACAACTAAAGCAGGAATTAGCTTCTTTATCGTACCTAATTATATTCATGTATCTCTGTATTAATTCCTCTCATTTTTTCTTGTTGTGTTTTAGTGATATGAACATCCCACACATATGAAGTCCACCAAGTATCAGGAAATGAAATCTGGCCACTTCTCAACCAACAAGACATCAAACTTTACATACTGAACCCTGCATTAAAGTTTTCCTATTCTTAAGCACATTATTGCCCTATCAGTTTTATATTCTTCAAATATTACATGTAAACACCATTGGATACCAGCATATTATTCTGAACACACATCTACACGGTACCCATAACAGCTGAACATATCAAAATAATTTGCCTCTAAAAATTCGGACTATCCAATCACATAAGCTGGTCTTCTGAGGAAATGTCTCTGTTCTGCTCACGGTTTTCGGACTGCATTTGTAGAATTTCACCTCAAATGGTTGGTCAGTGCAAAAATATTAGGCACAGGTATGGGGGGGGGGAATTAAAAAAAAAATGTGCAGAGAATACCAAAGTAACGTGGCAAATACTAACCTTTAAACGCACGCTCGTTTAAAAAAAAAAATGGGCATTTTAAAAAGCTGACGCCCAGCCAGAGAAAGAATGATTATATAATATTCCATTATGGGATAATGGGAGAAGAAGAAAAAAAAAACTGACCCCCTGGATGATAAACAAAATTAATTCGGTAAAAAAGGGAAATTTGGATTTAGAATAAAATTCATTCAGAAGCGGATTGGGGGGCGGTGGCAAATCAGAACAACAGAAACCTTTAGCCATAGAATTGCACTGACCACACCCACCTGACCTGACCTCCCTGGCACCGTGCCCAATACTAGGACCTGGTGTCTGTTTTTGTCTTAACTATTGTGATGACGCTGGTGGTGGCCACCTTTCCCGGGACCAGGGGCCCGATGACAGAGGCGATGGGGCCCCGGGCGGCGACCACGGGGCCGCGGGCCACTGTCCTGGCAAAACCCTGCAGCGCCTCGTACTTGGAGCGCAGGGCGTCCAGCTCCACCTTCATGCTGGCGTTCTCGTGCGCCAGCTTCTCCACCTCGCGCTGCAGGGCGGCCTTCTGCCGCTCCAGCTCCTCCTTCTGCGTCACGCGCTTCACCCGGCAGCTGGCTGCGTAGCCGCGGTTCTTCAGCGTGCGCCGCCGCTGCTTCAGCTGCAGGATCTCCTCCTTGGAGAGGCCGCGCAGGTGCTGGTTCAGCTCCCGCACCGACATGGTCACCAGCTCGTCGTCCATCAGGCTCGTGCCGTTCTCGCCCGGCTCCCTTTTCACCTGCTCAAGCCAATTTGGAAAAAAAAAACATAAAAGAAAAAATTAAACACACACTGACGGGAAAAAAAAAAATACAGCGCACCCTGGTGGTCAATGTAAGCGCTGCTCTATTCGCAAGCCTGAAAAAAATACAGCGCACCCTGGTGGTCAATGTAGCCGCTGCTCTATTCGCAAGCCTGACAAAAATACAGCGCACCCTGGTGGTCAAGGTAAGCGCTGCTCTATTCGCAAGCCTGAAAAAAATACAGCACACCCTGGTGGTCAACGTAAGCGCTGCTCTATTCGCAAGCCTGACAAAAATACAGCGCACCCTGGTGGTCAATGCAAGCGCTGCTCTATTCGCAAGCATGACAAAAAAATACAGCGCACCCTGGTGGTCAATGTAAGCGCTGCTCTATTCGCAAGCCTGAAAAAAATACAGCGCACCCTGGTGGTCAATGCAAGCGCTGCTCTATTCGCAAGCATGACAAAAAAAATACAGCGCACCCTGGTGGTCAATGTAAGCGCTGCTCTATTCGCAAGCCTGAAAAAAATACAGCGCACCCTGGTGGTCCATGTAAGCGCTACTCTATTCGCAAGCCTGAAAAAAATACAGCGCACCCTGGTGGTCAATGCAAGCGCTGCTCTATTCGCAAGCATGACAAAAAAATACAGCGCACCCTGGTGGTCAATGTAAGCGCTGCTCTATTCGCAAGCATGAAAAAAATACAGCGCACCCTGGTGGTCAACGTAGCCGCTGCTCCCAGCTAACCAACCCCTATTCCCCAGTGTGAAAAGAACACAACACCAGTGGAGCCCGATAACTTACCTTTAAGGCCTTGTTGCTCTTGCTTGTGGTCGTCATGCCACAGAAGCCTCTTCTAGAACAGATCTGTGAGGAGAAAAGGGGGCTATCAGTTAAAGATTAATGTTTGGGGGAGGGGACACTGACGGCTGAAATCCTTTTCATCCCTTATATTAGATATAATACGGTATAAAAAGTAAAGAAGTATCTTGTTAACACAGGTAATGAAGTACGTACGACCTGCCCTGGACTGTCGCACTGAGCATGTACTATATGAGTCTTTCCTTTTCTGTCTTATCTGATTGTTTTGTTGCTCACCCCAGCCCACCCCCTTCCCTGTCCCCGTCCCCTCCCTCTGTTGGTCATTTCAAATATTTGTCCTTGATATTTTTTCTATATGGCTTTGCAAATGAAAAACATCTTTTAAAAAAATGTATCAAATATAAAAGAGAGAATATATATATTTTTTGGGTGGGGGGGGGGGATACAGACGATAGCTATACACTCAAGAACTACGTATCGCCAAAGAAAGAAGCGTCACGGCCACAAGTATCCGACCACTCAGAGTGATTAATTTCACAGAGGAAACCGACGTCTCTTCATCCTGTCCTTGCCATGTGTGTGTCCCCCTGATGCGGTCAATGCCTTAATGCGGAAAAGGACGGTCAGCTGAATAAGGTTAAAGCTCCTTGAGTGACATAGATGCAGGAGAGCACCATGGAGGAAGACAAGATGAGCTCTGTGAGGTTCCCAGCCACCAGATCAGTTTTTAAATCGGAATCTTCCGACCATCTCATCCAGTGTCCTCGTCGCATACAAGTGACAGGAGGAATTTTCGGATATACGGAAGAAACAACCTACCGACAGAGCACGTCCTGCACACCTGGATCTTCGACGCGTAAACAATGTGCATGAAAAGCAGAAGGAAGTTCTTTGGCGGGCAGATGAAGGCCCAGCAGAGACACGTTTCACTGCGATGACGCCACATCCAACGACACTCTCCCTATGGGCCACAAAACAGCTCAGAGAGAAGCCAAAAGCCTCATGTTTGCCAAGGTTCCATTCCTTACATGTTTGCTACCTACACCCATACTGCTACATGGTAAACACACCCTAATGCGACACACTCTGCCTAACACACCTAAACACGTTAGCAAGCGACTGACGCACAATGAACACAATGACCAAATTATGGCAGTAAACAAAGGCTGGCATTAGTACAAACTACTACTACTACTTCTTCTACTACAACAACAAACGCCCTTGAGCGCGGCCCTTAACCCCCCAATATGCTACAGGGACGCCGGGTAAAGGGCTAACCCTGTGTCTGTGCCCCAAGACCTGGAACTGTATATTTGGGTGTGTATGTCTCAAAGGAGAGCAAAATGGGGTATGTGGAAAGAAGCATTCCAATATACCGGTGCTCATACTTGTGTAAACGGCTAATCATCGCCACCACCACCCAACCCCAGAATCCAACATCCGGCTTCCTGCCAGTGTCGCGGTGGAGGAGCTGCAGCTCGCAGACCTCCACACGAAGCCACCGAACGGCCACTTCCTCGGCTGGCTCTCTGAAACCGCACAAAACTACAAAGGAAGTTTCAGGCAAGGGGGGGGGGGGGTCGCATCAAGCCAGTGTTCCGCACGTACCACCGAAAGAGCTTCTCGGATTGCAAGGGAAGGTTCCAGAAAACACCCAGTTTCAATATAAAAAAAAAAAAAGAAGAGAAAATGGTAAACCAATAAACCAACAAGCACGAAAGGAGAGGTCACTGGAGAACAGCAAGACAGCATCGTGACAAGGGTTCGGAAGCGGTGGGAACAAGGAATGGAAATACGGAAGGTGCTGGTTCATGGCTGACATTCCGCCACTATTCCCCAGTTCTGCCCAGCATAGCAAGGCTGCATAGCAAGGAGGCCTCCGTCAGTACATCTGTCTCATGGCACGGTAAACAACCACACGCAGTCTGGTGCGTGTTTGTGTTTGGGCTGGGGTAATCCCCAACTGGCTCTGTGGCCTGTCCCTACCCCGGCGTGCATCTCTATGGAAAGTACCGGTTACGCCATCGCCTCTAGGGGTGTGGGGAAGGGCCAGCACCGTGACCGTCAACGCGGGCGAGCGGCCGTCACTTACCAGCCTCGCCAAATACCCCAGACAGGAGAGACGGACCATGAGGGAAGCACCTCCTGACAAGATGAACGATCATAACCCTGAAGCAGAGGCAGGAACACCATTGGACTACAGTGGCGTGGACTGAATTCCCTGAACTGGGAGTGACATCATTACCATTAAGGTTCAGCATAATGGGGAGGGAGGGACTGTGATATCCAGGAAGACAACGGCACCCCAGTAAGATAAAAAGCATAACATGGTACTATTCCAACCTGAAGACTTGCTTCAATAATAACCCTATTAGTCTTAGCAGGATTGTGGCACTGTGTTTGGTGTGAATCAGTGTTCATCTGTCCAGCAAACACTAATCCGACAGCATGCCTCTGCCCAGTGTTTGCCAGGTTAGGAAGGAGCCCATCCACATACAGCCACCCCTTAATTTGCGCTTCTCCTGTCTGAGGACCCAGTGCCAGGAGCTGCAGGAAGCCCCCTGTCGAACCTCCGCTGGCACCATAAGCAGACACGGGGAGGATAGAGTTTCACTCCTTCAAGGGCACACGGAGGGTCGCTTTCCAAAAACAGACGAGCGACGCCCTGTTCTCCAATCAACCCCGTGACCCGCCCGCTAAAAATAAACACAGATCCGTTACCGACACTACAAGCTATTGGCTTAAGCCACATGCCCCTACCCCCCTATAGAGGCAGGTGAGCATTTATACATCGTAATCTCTGCTCCCTGCAATCGCTGCCGCAGGTGGTCACAGATGGGGGCACCTCTGATGGCCAGATGATTCAAGAGGCGGGGGGCGGGGGACTGGAGATCCGACCCACCTGCCTCATCCTTCCAGCATGGAAGAGAGGCAAAGGCTGCTGAATAAGAGGCTCCAAAGAGAAGGGACGTGTGCAGAGAACCTGGGGGAGACTGCAGGGGACTGCAAACAGTCTGCACAGCCAGGGAAGACCGCCCAGAAAACAACAACATGCAATACACGATTAACAAAAACAAAACTGAATTAAAAAAACAAAAAAGACCCCAATGTTCACTCCCAAACTTACTGCAACCATGACACATGGTCACTCAGCTGTCCAAGTCCTCTGTCCTTCAGGTAAAACTAACCATAACTAAACTAACTCTTTTTTAACCTTCACCAGCCATTCCCTGTTCCACATCCGGCATGAACCCCTGAACTCTTTGATTCTCCTGCAGTGACAGTGGGCACCACTAAACCTTCCTCCTCAAAAGGTTTCCTCCCGCTGGAATCCTTTGGCCGGGATTTGCTCATTAACAAAAGCTTCCTGTCCGGCCCGGTGTCCAGTGACAAATTTAAAGTGGACAGACAAGGAGCAGACAACCAAGACCGGGGCCACATGGAAATTAACAGGTACTGAAAGAGAACAGACAAAGAGAGCATCAATAAATGAAGAGCAGTGGGTAAAATAAGGAGGTATGCGACACACGTGGAGGGAAACGGAAGCATTACGACGCCTTTCCCGCTATAGGAACTGAGCTTGTGTGCGATGACAAATAAACAGAAAATGCACTCAGTAACTCAGGTTTCTTTTTGACCATGTCTTTCCCAGAGAATGGGGTTCTGGATTATAAAAATGCTATTTAAGGTGTCCCCCCCCCTCGCAGAGGACAATCAAAAATCCCATTTGCATGTGGCCTGTTGTAATTTTAACTGCAATCTGGCTCTGAGTGTTAAGATGGCTTCGACATTTGTCTCTCGCACCTGTTGAGCGCCGCTAAGCTAACAGTGAAATCAGGAAACTCTGGCACTCTTTAATGAAAGTTCTGACACGTGAAACGGGGCTTTCAGTGGCTTCGCCGATGATCTGTTGCGTCGGTTCTCCAGAATACAGTTGCCGCCGCAACCACCATCTAAAGAGCAACTTTGCAGCTGTGATGACGTTAACCTTAGGTAACTCTTACAAATCTTAGAATTATGTAAATATGTCCAATTCCGGTTAAGTGATTACTGTTTTAATGAGGGGGAAAACAACATAAAATATAACCTAAGTCAATACAGAGTCCCAAACATCTTGATTTCATCTGTGGCAACACACATCATGTCCCTATAGGTTATAAGGAGGTGTTAAGTGGACTGTAATTCATAACAATCATCATTTCACACTGTAGCACATCATGACCACATCTGCTCCGGCTCTGTTGCTGCAACACCGCCAAGAACTTAAGACATTTTTCTAATTTTTGTAAGACATTGAGTCAGATACTAGTTAACAGGACTGTCAGAAAAAAAAAGTACCAATTTATACCATTGAGGGTATAATTACTTGTGCTGTACCCGCAAAGGTCTGCCAATTGTACCCTAGCTGTAGGTAAATGTACCTTTTAGTCTAATCTGAGGTACAGAAATGGACCCTGGGGACCATTTTTGTACCATTGCAGGTACATTATAAGTGTGTGTACCTTTGGGAACAAAACTGCGCCAGGGCTGTACCATTTCTTTTCTGACAATGAGGGATGCATCAGATATTCCTTGAAGTTGGTACATAATTATAAAAAAAAAAAAACAAAAAGCACAAGGAGTTCTTAAGGCAAAAGGTAGAGACAGACGGGAGCGAAGCATAGCTGCTGAACACTGTCATCCCAACTGCCCCGGTTAATATACATCAGTCACTTCATCATACGCGGCATAAAACTGCCACACCTTTCAGGCACAGAAAACAGCAGCCATGCTAAGGCACTGCGACGCCATTTTGAAAAAAATCATTTCTCTTCTACTCTTCCTGAGTCGATCTGTTAATCCAGCCAGGGAAGCTTTGCCTGGGCCGGAACCCTGAATGCGAGTCTAGCTTACAAAGCATTTCATCATAACTAAAAGTTGCCTCTTGCCCATGACGACAGCCCCCCACCCTTAGTTTTCCGTTTCTCAGCTGATTAATTTCTGCATGCATATTTCGCGGCTCTTGCACCAGAAGACCACTGCTACAGATTCGCCTTTCTTAAGTTTCGGGGGGGTCCTGGTTCTCCCGCGGTGCCCGGAACCCTCCTCTGGCTACAGATGGATCAGGAGTTATGTGGAACCCATGAATTCAGTCTTCGACATGGGGGACACTTGTGCCCCTACCCGAAATCACAGAGGATCTAGACAAAGTCAGCCCCTCACGAGCAGCGAATCAGAAAAGCTCTTTGTGCCGTTGAAACAAATAAATAAAACAAACTGCAAAGCAACCGCTTTCTCACCTGTAATTTGCATCTTTCGAAATCTATGACGAGATCCACTGCTCATCCCTCCAATTTTGAAAGATGCCCATTAAAGGCACTCACTTCTCCTGTGGAAAATGTCGTTGCCATTACCCATATCCAAGCCTAGACTTCTGTTGAGATACTGAGCTATAAATTTTACTCGAATCGGATGCTCAAGTGCATGGAAACGAAGGATCTGTTCACTTCTTTTTAAGCCTAATCCCTTACATTCCAACACGCAGTCATACCTCATCCATGCCCAGTACAGACCTTAACAGCGTCCTTATCGTAGTGAGAAAAAAAGTCATCCAGGGAACCCTGCTCGCAATGTTATATTGCTGGATCAGATTTCAGCTAGTCATCCCACTAATGCTGAATTGTCACCCTCAATGACAGTACACCCCCCGCCCCCCCCTCGGGGGCCAATCCCATGAACCTCAAACCGCTGAAGCACCCTGAACGTGACTCCTGCCTCCATGCCATTGATATCAATTTAGAAAATGAAAATGCAGGCAAAATCTGATTACAGGTAGGGAGGTATGAAGCACACCGTAGATATCAGGCTTTCCAATGTAGTTAACAGCCAATGCATCATCATGGTACCCATGAGTTAACCTTAAGGTTTATCGAATAAGCTCTGACTCTACCAGGGTGAATTCCAGATATCACCCTCAAAACCTCAGCCTTATAATGCCGAATAAACGACAGTGATGACCTCTTCGATTAGAGTGGATGGCAGACGGGATTAGAAAGACACTGTAACAGTAAAAAAACGTCCTATTTGTTCTAATATCGTCGTCAGCAGCCACGTTTGACTGAGAATTTGTCTTTCTGCATTTCATTCTAGTACATACAGGTAAATGCAGCAACACTAAATCATAGTGATATGCTAACAATACAGAACGCAGAAGATCCCATAATAAAACGGTAACATATCCGTGATATACTACATATTCAAGCATTTTCTAGAAAAGGAACTTTAGAATTTGCCCTCATTGTTATCCAAAACTGGGAAAAGTTAGGTACTATCGTTGTGAATTTGTCTACAGATAGAACTTTGCAGCAATATTTGAACTACACCATAACGACAAAACCGGGCGATAAGACAAAAGAACTAACGAAAACTTCATTTCGCACAGATGAACCTGACAAAACACAACCTTGCAACGAAGCCAGATCATTTAACGGGCTGCATTGGGGAAATATCTGAACCAGACAACAAGTGATATGGTGGTTTATTTATGCGTTTGTTCTTGGGGAGAAAAAATTGGGAGCGAATCCAAAATGCTAAATCCACGACAGTACGCCAAGCGCACCAGACGACGAAATTGACCAAACTGCGCGTTCCCTTAAATGACATTTCAACGCAACCAAAAGCAGTCTAGATGTTTTTAGGCGGAAATACCCCTGGCTTTCAGTCAACAGTGTAGGCAGAAACCTGTAAGACTGAAACCCCCCGATATACCATCTTTGAGATCTGAGCCTTGAGATCAGAGACACCCTTTGTTAACCGCTTTCCGCAGCCTCACGGCCACACTGGTGATTCTCTCGCAGCATCTCTACTCTTCCCCGTTTGCGAGCAATAGCATTGCATCTCCATCCTGGATCTAGACCTTTGTCCACTGGATCCATGTTACCACAGCATCATATTGACGGTTAAATAATATATTAGGCTATATTATATTATATTCAACGTGATGAATCAGCATGTACCATCAGATGCTCGCCCGACTTTGTAATTGAGATCACTTATGTGTTTATCGCGATCTCTATCAAAATAAAACGTACAACTGCCGACGGAGAAATCGTTTTATTTGGTGACGCTAACAGACTAACATAAAATCAAGCCTGTCGAGCAGCTCGCTGTCATATTAGACATCTGGCAATGAACCTAACACGATCCCCGCATTCCGTCGGACGCCGCGGCTGTAAGGCAGCGCCGCGGCTGCCGGGAGATTAACGCGGAAATATCAATCAGTAAAAGTGCCATCGGAGCCCGGCGGATCGCCAGCGCAAGACCTTACCTTTTCCGTGAAACGTACAGACAACCAAGCTCACGAAAACGTCGCCGTGCTTTAAGCTTTCCGACGCTGTTTTTTTTTTTTACAGCTCGGTGCGGTTCTGATGAAACAGCAAGTCGGTCCAGCACCGGTGCTGTACGGAGCTACACATTTCTCGACAAACCCCCCTAGCTGTCACTACTTCCTTCGCTCGCTCGCTCGCTCGCTGCAGCGAAAGCACGAGTATCTCCATGACTCCCGCCCCGGACCAGGGAATCCCCCATCAGTCTAGCCCCTTTAAACTCCTAGATATTACCTCCGGATCGTCTTCCTTCCCTCCCCCTGCCGCGATCACCCAGCAACTGCAGTTTTTAAATTATTTTTATTCCTCAAACGACACATATACACTTTAAAGTACACGCCACAAATGTCAAGCAGGCGAAAGGAAAGTAAAGGCGTGCACACTCAGCAAAACGATTTCCCCTGCTGTTTACAAAATAAACTTCACTTTCACTCACCAGATCGAAAGGGACTTTCTCTGATGTGCGATACCAGATGTGACTTTTTATCTCTAAAGGACACCACGAGATATTAATCGCTGATTAATGTGCTTATCGCCTTCTTTCTAATTGACTCGTGGTCGTCTTGTTGATCCCTTTCTCCTGCAGCCAGACGTCATATGATGTTTGGTCACATGGTTTCATTCATGAAGGATCTACGCAACTGGTAAAGGAGCTTAAAGGGACAAGCGAGATGTGAGGGATTTTAAGCTTGATTCTTGAACATCAGTGGCAACTATTTTTAAACCTGGCTTTGATTTAAAAAAAAAAAATGTTCCACGTGATACTATTAAAATCTCAACAAGTACGCCATTGATGTCCGCTGAGCGGGAAAAGTTAATGATACGCCCATTATGAATACATGTTAAACTCGTCCAGAGCTTTAAAAGTCGTTTAATTCTTCATTTCTTTGCATCACAGGTAGGTGGATTCAACATCACAGAGATTTATGTAGTCTAAACATGTTCAGATGAGAGGCACAGAACCATAGTATCTCTATTCATCGTACACATTCCTTTATAATCATTAGGGGCCGGTGGGGCCTGGTCCCACCAGATACTGCATGGAGCAGTACACAACATTAATAATTCAGTGTAAAAAGTCATTTTTTCTTTGTAACTAACATTGTTGCACATCCATTACAAGGGTAGTGCTGTCCGCTACATTCCAACTATCTTTCTGTACTAAAAGTGCAGTATACTCTCAAAAAAAAGGGTAAAAATTTGTACCTTTGCCTGTCACTGGGGCTGTACCCTCAAGGGTCTGCCAATTGTACCCTTAGCTGTAGAAAATTGTACCTTAGGTATAGTTAAGTGAGATAAATGTACAGAAATGGACAGTAATTTCAGATGGATCAGTAATGAGCTGTATGGCAGTTTGATGTTGTCCGCACACCGAGAGCAACAAAAAAAAATAACAGGATGACATGCGTGAAGACCGTTTAATAAATGTCACTATTGGTATCGGCACTGCCGACTGCTGCTGCACACTCACGTAAGAAACATACTCCTTGCTTTAGTTAACTCATGATGCGTTATCTGAAACAGTGCTAAAAATCATCACCATGCCAATAACCACTGCTGAGTCAGAAAGAAACTTCACAATGTTGAAAAGGAATAAACTTTTTCCATGCAACAACCATAGAGCAACAAACATTAGAGATTAAAAGCAATTCCTGTGCTATGAATTGAAAATGAGTTCATTCATCGATTGGTGAGTTTCCACAGAAAAGTTACTGACATGTTTGCCTAGATATGAGTTTTTTTATTATTATGCTAAATTATTTGTATGATTATTAAAGTATAGTCAGCTACTGAACAGCACAGATGGAATCCATACAGCATTGTGCACAAGAATGTTTCAGCGACATTATGACAATACTGCAAATCGGCTGCACCCAGGAGGCGTTCGAGGCCCGGCCCTTGTCCGCCGCTTGGCCCATTCCAGAGGAAAGGGAGCCAGAGCGGTGACTCACGACTGCTGCCGCAGGGAAACGGGTTCCTTGTGGTAGATGGAAGCGGAAGCCCCGGCTCCAATTGGGCCTCCACCTGCATCGCTGCAGCAACCATCTTCTGTAAGGTCCACCGATGCCAGCAAAGCGACACTGATAAGATCAGATACTCTGGAATACAAGCAGTCAATTCCTGGCCTATATAAAGTAACTGTCTAGCAAGGGCAATTCAAATATGCCAAGCTGACAGCAGGAGAAATATTGCATACAGAGATTTTTTTTATAAAACTGAGGACAACCTTGTGGGGACCAAAAAAAACCATCCCAACAAGGTAAAAAATTACAGGTTTTTATCCGATTGTGGGGGCACTGGGTCCCCACAAGGTAATAATTACAAATTCTCACAGAAACACACATAAGCAAACATATATGAATTCACAACCTTTTGGGGACTGCCCATTGATTTCTATGGGAAAAACCCTAATTCCAGCTATGACAACCTTAACCCCAACCCAGCCCTAACCTTAACCATAAGTATCCAATTAAAAAACAAGACTTTTGATATTTTTAGTTGTGTGATTGCAGCCATAGATTTTTATGAAACTGATTTTTTTTTGGTCCCCACAACCTCAAAATAACAGGTGTTTATCACATTGTAGGGACAATTGATCCTCCAAATGTAATGTATACACATAACAACCTCCCACATACCCACACACACACAGCTACAAACTACCCAAGAATTATGCATTTAAAAATTATACTTGCATATTATCATGTATGCATCTAGCTTACACAGAAATGAAAGATTATACTGCCAGTGGGACATTTCTGTTTCATTTAGCACATAGAATTGCAGTACACAGCTGTCAGAATGGAAAGTGTGCGAATCAGACCCTGACCTTTGGCAAAGTCACCATTTATAACCAGCCAATTCCTGTGGCCACTTGCGTTGGTATTTTTGAAGCTTCACTGCAATATCATTCATTCCACAAGGGGTCAGTCTCACACTAAATGAAATTAATAATGAGGTTTGCAAAGTTTGCAAGACTTGTAATATTAGATATGACAAACATAACAAAACAAACCCATCATAATCAGTTTGACTTTTCACACTTCATGATCATCCAATGATGGATTATCAGAACAACATTTATTTATTATTATTTTTTTTATATATAGATATTTTGGGTAACTATCCAGAGATATGATAGAAAATACGCATAAAAAGGTATTTAAATTAGGGATTAGAAACTTGATTTGTAGTAACAGAAAATTTCTCCATTTAAATGGAACCTAATCAATCTAAGGTTCCACCGTGCCAATACCAATAGCTGCTGCCCACAATGATCCATGTCACAAAGAACAGGTCAGTATAGGAGCGCCAATGAAGCAAATGGGACTGGCAGATTAAGGCAAAACATACTATCAATTAGAGAGTCCCTGACACCAGAAATACCGGTTATACCAGAGTGACGTTTAGGGTTAGCATTGGAGTGAGGGTTTGAGTTGAGATTAGGACTGAGGTTATGGGTTATGATTAAGGGTTAGATTTGGAATTTGCGTAATGCCCAGGGTTAAGGGTGGGATTAAGATTAGGTCTAAGGTTACAGTAGGCAGTGTGGCTAGGTATAGGGTTACAAGTTGGCATTAGGATTTGGGCAATTAACCAACCTGAATTAACCAACTCTGAGTATTAATCTGAAAGCACTCAGGACAGACTGGCAAGATGGGAACAGAACACATTTGGATTGGTAATAACTCCCAATGCACTCCGGGCTCTTTGCACCAGTGCTCTGAAGACAAAATATCTGCTAGGGTCACATGAGCAAACAGGCAGGAATGACCCCACCCACCAGAATCTCTCACAGAGCCTTGCTGAGCAATCCTACAGAAGGGTAGCAACGATAACCGAACACACTGCTGTGGTTCTCCCGGCCAGGAGGGAAACGTTTTTTCCATCTGCATTCCAGAACCCGACTCACATGCTTGCACACCATGTACAGCCTCTTCACAAGTATAACGACCATAATGAAAAGTTGAGCACATGCCCAGACTGACAGGTGCCACGTGATCCCAAAAGATTTCACAAACTTCTCTGAACTTCCTGATGAGCCAAGCACAAAAGCGACTTTGGAGAGGCAGGGCAGAGGTGGAGAGTCCAGGACCAGAAAGTACAAATCCAGACCAAGGTTTTGTTTCAGCCAACCAGCTGAGTATAATGAGTCACAGTCAAAAAGTACTCGACTGGTTGGTTGAAACAAAACCTTGGTCTGGATTTGTACTTTCCGGACCTTCCACCCCTGATTGTTGTAATTCCAGCTCCATTTTTAAGTGATCGACTGAGCTGGCACAGATTCAGTCTGGGGGGGGTGCACCCCCCTTGCCAGAAAAACACTTCAGCTTGATTCCATAAAAAGTATATTTTTAATGATAATTGCATTTTGGCAGCATTGTCCTTGCATTAAGCTGAAAAACAGACATTAAATATAATTATAATCCTACTGGACCCCCCTCCGCCCCGCCCAATCCCTGACAGCCACTCAGCTGTTCTTCTGCCGCGGGGGGGAGTCGCTGTTGAAGATGCTAATCCCGGTCCGGACGGTCACACCTGCCCCAGAGACGCCCGGCTGCTGCAGCACTTTATCCAGGGTGGTCTTCTTGATTGCGGCAGCAGAAATCTTCTCCTGGTCGGCCAGGAACTGCAGCTCCCTGAGAAGGAAAGAGGATGGGGGGGGGGGGTTCAAGACCAGAGCCAAGCCTTCCAAGACCTCCGTAAACTAAACCTCAGGCCTGAGCTCCAAAGGGGTCCAGCCCAGTACTGTAAATGGTCTTAGTTTTTAGGCAGCATGTTTATGGATAAAACTGAAGTGACAAAATCTCACATAACTTGACACCATTATGTTTCCGGGCTTTCGTGCTTCCTACTGTACCTGCATGAACTGGCTCAAGCTAAATAAACACTGAAAAACAGCAAAACACCTTCATTAACTCTGAAAAATGGGTTTTACGAAAAGACTAATTTCACTTTGGCTTGGTTTGTACCATTTAACAATTGTACAGATTAGCAAAATACAAATTCAACTTAATTAGCCTTATTGAATAATTTACTTACTCATTGTGGGCCTAAGAAATGTTTAGTCAAATTATATTAGTTATGTTAATATTCATATCAATACTTCGGTGGACAAAAATACCTTTTTCGATTGATAATCCCTAAAAGATAATGTTATGAAGAGGTAAAACCATGGTTGCGGTTAACGGGAGGTCAGTAGTGGTTCATGAGCACACGGGCAGGGCTACCTGGTCCTGATGCAGGAAGCCTCCACGGCGTTGATGAGCAGGCTTCGGAATCCGCCGCTCTCCATCACGTGCAGGGCGTGGATGGTGGCCCCGCCCGGGGAGCACACGTTGTCCTTCAGCTGTCCTGGGTGCTGCTCCGAATCCAGCAGCATCCGCGCCGCGCCCTGCCAGACAACAGAGCGAGGGCAGGGTCACCGAGGGGCTTTCGGGGGTCGGACGGGAGCGCGGGGGGGAATCCATGGCGGAGTACCGACCAGCAGGGCTTGGGCTCCCAGCCTGACGGCCAGCCTCCTGGGAAGGCCCATCTTCACGCCTCCGTCTGCAAGAGCGTCTACAGCGGTGAAGGCCTGAAGCGCGGATGGAGACGAGAGAACGACACCACCGTGTGACTCATGAGTGAACTAATCAAACACATACATATGCTGTAAAGTCGACTGATTTACCAAAAATTAGGAGATTTAACTGATAAAATAATAAGGCAACACTTTACTTGAGGGGCCACAAATAACATAAGTATTATGTCAGTACTTATGTATCAATTAACCACAAACTAAGTGTTACTGACAAACTGATCTCATGTTTGATCATCGTTACTGTCACATTTTTTGACTCAAGCGAGCACTATTTGTCACAATATCTGTTAATTCTATAAACCTTTGTGAACTACTGAAGGAACTACTGAAGGAACTACTGAAGGAACTACTGAAACAGTTAACAGAGTATTTGTGCCCCCTCAAGAAAAGAGTTACCAATAATAATAATAATAATAATAATAAATAATAATAATAATAACACTTTACTGGTTCCTCGTGGGGAAATTCTCTGCATGAAGGGGAGCTTATGCAAGATTAATAAACTGCTGAGATTGCCAAATAGTCTGCCCAAGTCTGCTAAACAGTGTGTGGAAAAGAGAAAAAGCAAAGGTCAACAGATGGACAGGGTCAACCTGGAGAGAACATTCCAAATTCAGAGACAAAGGTAGAGCATAAGATCCGGCTATTTGGAGATATTGGGAGGCCTTGCAAAATGTGCTCAGCAAGCAGAAAAACTGGTCCAGAATGTATGCTGACTTTTGAGAAGTACCAGAATAGTTGGGGAGCCAATATCATATTAGCTGAAGCAAGCAATTCAGCTGCTATGTGAAACAAGCCGTGATATGAAGGTGCAATCGTTTTTGACCAATCAAATAGAAACGCATGGATATGTCATGTCACAAAAATGTTTAGAACCTGGAAACCTTGGCAAAGGAGCCGGGCCACTCAGAGAATTCTCAGGAGTGACTATCTTAGCATGTAACGTGCAGAGTGTGGCCGCAGGGCCGGCGGGGGTCGCTCACGTAGGCGGGGCCACTGCCACTCAGCCCGGTGACGGCGTCGATGAGGTCCTCCTCCACCTCGGTGCAGAAGCCCACGCTGGCCATGAGCTGCTCCAGCAGTCTGCCGTCCTCCACCTCAGCGTGCGTGCCCGTGGCGTACACCGTGGCCCCCTCCCGCACCACCACCGGCGTGTTCGTCATGCAGCGCATCACCTTCGGGGCCTCGCGGTACTGCTGCAGCTTCTGCAGGCCGGGCAACAGGGGGCGTGACGGTTAAGGGGACTGGTCTGTACACCTGGGAGGATGCGGACACTGACAAGAGAAGCGTGTTCTCTCACACACAGCATCAAAGCTGGATTCACGCACAGCATTTTTACTGTTACTGAATAAGCAGACCCTGAAGGTCAGTGTAGGACTCTTCCACAAAGGGTCAGAGAAGCACAAAGCCCTGGCAGGCTGGGGATACCAGGTGCAAGCGGACTCAAAGTCACACTGCACAATGAGGTTCATTTGGAGAGGGGATTTGTGCCTGGTCAAAACAACACTGACCCCCAAACCATCTCACAATGTATACAGCAACTGCACACAGCTGTGTGTGGCTCTCTGGGTTAGAACCCCGTGCCTGTAATCGGAAGGTTGTCGACTCAAATCCCATGGTTGGCAGAATGATGCTACGGTTGGACCCTTGAGTGACGTCCTTTAACCCCAAGATGGGACTGGTGAAAATCCAGTTTCCCCAAGTGCGTGAATGAAGCATCTCTATTCCATTTAAATGGAGGCAATTATGAGTGAAAACACAGGAAGCATTTGGCTCTGCTGCCCATCACACACTTCAGGATTTAGATAAACTCTCACAGCATTTTTTGCAGAGCCAATGCCATTTTACTAGTGTTTAATTTAACTGCTTTTTGACAGGTTTTTTTTTTTTTTTAAACTGCAATCAGATCCCAGAAAAACAAAACATATAACAACTATATAAAAATCACAACTCTGATGCCACCATTTTGGCTGAAACCATAAGCTGCTCATGTCGCTGTGGAACCCCGACCTTCTCGATGGAGCTGATTGTGACCCCGGCAGCGCAGGAGACGATGAGGTGGCGGTCTTCGATGTCTGGCCCGACCTCGTCCAGCACGAACGGGATGATGTGGGGCTTGACGGCCAGGAAGAGAACGTCGCTCCTCTTCACGGTCTCCTTGTTGCTGGTGGTCAGGTTCACACCCATTCTCTGGGGGGAGGGAGGAATGATTATGAACAATTTAGGCTCCCGCCGAAGACTAATCTAAGCATCTGCTCAAACTCAGCTGCTGGAAGATGGTGTATATTTTGGATATGGGTTTGTTTCAGTTATGGGCACCATCTGAGCCGCAGTCCAGGTTCAGCCCCATGGGAGCGTGACGTCACGAATGCGACTTTCAAACTGTGACATAAAGGCCAACAGAGAGAACTAATCAAGCATGAATGACTTTGATCTCGACCACATCTTACATCTTGCTTTTACCAATAAGGTCCTTTCATTCTTTTTCCTATAACGTTACCATGCCCGGGGGGAGGGAGAGAGATTAGGCAGCCAGTTGACCTTGGGTCCCCAGAGATTTTTTTTCATTCTCCCCACTCAGGAATTTTTCTGTTGTCATCTGACTTTTTTTCTTTGTCTTGCCTTTTCCCTGTTTTATTGTGTACAAATGTTGTAGGAATGTGTTACACCCAGGTAAAGTGCTTTGGGGTAACTCTGTCCTGAAAGGTGCTATATTAAAATAAAAAAGTGAGTTGATTGAGCAATGCAGTTCTTCATTAGCAAACAAACAAAAAAAAAGATGCACCTTTTGTACAATAGGGTGAAATCACCAGCATTTCTTAAAGGAATATGAAGCTAAAATGTAGGGTAACATTTTACCTGAGGGGGGCACAAGTAACTTAGTAACTCAGTAACTCAGTTACTACTCAAGTATCAATTATTAACAAATGTGGTAAATGCAAGAAATACATTAACCGTTATGATTTATTGATGATATATAAGGACGTCCTACGCACCCGCAGCCCGGACACTGTGGGCAGATCCATGTCTGGAGAGCTGGCTGTGATCTTCTGGGTGGCGATCACACCTGAAGACGACAAAGCAACTTAATAAAAGCAACCGATGTTCGTTCACTCCTGCGCACTTTCGCATTGAACATACATTTAAATTCTCAGCAGCATTAATTATATATACTTATACAATATATATAATTATTATAAATTTAACAATATAGTCCTTTTACATCTAAACTTGGTAACTTACCAGCTGCCGCGAACCCTTTCACCAGCGCGTGCGCCAGTTGGCCTGCGCCAATGAATCCCACGCTCATCCTGAAAATCCGCTTATTTTGCTATATAAATTCAATACCAAACGATTAATGTGGATTATTCGAAGAAAATGCAATACTCATTATACTGTGTAACTTCTAAAACAAATAAAATTGCTGTATTGTGTACTGCCACAAAACTCTTAGCTGCACAAGTTTTGTCAGCATGCACATTCTTGACATTATTTATATATTGCACTAGCCGATTATATACAATAAAGATTTAAGTTTCCGTATTAAATAAATAACTTGTTTACGATCTATAGTTAGCTACCAGGCTACTCATTTATCGGAGCTGCTGCGCTTATATATGTGGGCAAAAATACTCGACTATTGTTACATGTTTTTACGAGTGAAAGCTTACCTTTAGCTATAATAAACAGACAATTTTAGGTGCCCAGTTAATCAAAAAACACTGTTATTGCAGTGAGCACGGGCGTTCGTATTGCATGTCACTTCCTACTTCCACGACGGCGTGTCGCTGCAAAAGCAGTCGCAATGAGTCGCGCGGATTTGGTTGGTTACTGACCAATCACAGCTAAGCTTAGAGGCTGTGGGCGGGTTTTGCATAACGCTGTGATTGTTGCATCATTTGCACGTTATGGTACTGCATATGTGTGTATAGATGATAGCCCACAAACGAGATTACATCCAAATTTGGTAATATTCATTTAATTTGCAATTTCTGTAATGTCAGTATTGAACCCATTGTTCATTTGTTTTTTGAATGTCCCCTTGTTAAAACTTTTTGGATTGGTTTATCTAAATTATTTTCTTCGAAATCTAATGAACCTATTGATTTTACTATGCGCGATATATTTTGTTACTTTTCTCATGGTAAATACAACATTGAATATATAGGAAATGTATTTATTTTATTGGGAAATATTACATTCATAAATGTAAATTTTCATCAATACTCCCAAAATTATATAATTTTCTCTGTGATTTCAAGTACATAATTACAACGCTTAAAAATGTTAATAACAGAAAAAGTGCCAAACTTGTGAAATTATACAATGATTTAATGAATGTTACATAAATTTTCTTTTTACATTTGTCCTTTTTTTTTTACTTGTAGTTATTAGTTTATTTATTTATAGTTCACTGCTTATGTCTTACTGGTTCTGATTATATTTTGTCATACATTGTTATACTGTAATGTTGTAATTAGATATACCTCTAAATAAATAAAAAAATTATAATAAACAATAAAAAAAAATGTGTGTATAGATGAGTCTGTTTAGGTATTTCCTGCGCAAAATGGAATAGTGTCGTCCACATCTAGTCACCAATATCTCCGTCATTGTCGTCTCTGAGGGGACGTCGTTGTACCCGCGCTATGAAAAGCAAAATTCAAGACACTTATATTCTTTTTGAGATCCCAGGATTGCTTTTGCTTTTTTATTTTTGGATCCAGTGGAATAAGTTCTTTTTGTCTTTATTCGATATTTGATTTGGGGTATGCAAAGTTATTTTTTTCTGTAAACTGAATGTCGTGTTGTTCTGGAGATGAGTACAGAGCACAGATAATGCAATAAACTATGCAGGTAGCCATGCAAGGAAGAAATACAAGCATTACACAGCAAATTAGAATGTGTATTAATGTCGGAGAAAATGTAACATGACCATAGATAATAACAACACATAAATAGGCATGAACAAGATAAACAGAGTGCAGGTGCCGATTCTCCTCCTACAGCTATTTCTGAACTTGCTGCTAATCCTCGGATTTAGTGCCTGCACTGCTTGGCACTGACCAAAACACTTCACGTGAGCCCCAGGCACCAATCCGGGCTTAAACTATCTAGGCAGCTGCTGAGGGTCAGATTGGCACAAGGGGGCCCAATGGGCCAAATTAACCAAAGGGACATCAATCTTAACTGCACTGAGGGGACCCCCCCACACACACACACCTCAAAATTTAATTTCTGGTTATGGGTCTGCTTGGCTTGCAATCTCCATTCTAGTTCATCCTAAAGGTGTTCAATGGGGTTAAGATCAGGGCTCTGTGTGGGCCAGTCAAGTTCTTACACACCAAAAATGGACCTTGCTGTGTGCACTGGGGCACAGTCATGCTGGAACAGAAAGAGCCTTCCACAAACTGTTTGCGCAAAGTTGGAAGTATAGAATTGTCCTACATGTCTTGTCATACATACCAAGACATTTAACACAATTCTGGAGAATGGAGACTGTGAACCAGGCCTTAACATCCAACATCAGTGCCTGACCCCACAAATGCTCTTCTGGATGAATGGGCAAATATTCCCACAGATACACTCAAAAATCTTGTGGAAAGCCTTCACAGAAGAGTGGCAGCTGTTATAGCTGCAAATAGGGGACCAGCTCCATACTGATGCCCATGGGTTTAGAATGTGATGTCATAGAAGTTCTTGTGGGTCTCCCAATACTTTTGTCCACATAGTGTATATATTACATCTATAAATAAGAATAATTACACAAAATAAAAAATTATTAAAAACACAAAATCATATACAGTGGGTATAGAAAAGAATCACCCCCCTTCGAAATATTCCCATTTTTTTGTTTTACAGCCTTAAATGAAAACACACAAACCAATATTTTTTCCAGCTTTACTTACTCAATGCAACCTATAACATCCAAGTGAAAGATCACAGCTACAGTTCTGAAGAACTGTAAAAAATAAAAAACAAGAAATACTGAGATTAATAATGGATCACCCCCCTCCTAAACAATATTTGTAAACTCAATTAGGTGTAAGTAATCACCATTTCCATTGCAGACCATGGTTACTGGCTTCTACCTGTGATCGACAGTAATCAGTGTGATTAGTGAAGCATAAAAACAGCTGTTCCCTCGCGTGGTAGTTCAACTGACAGCAAACAGCTTACTATGGGTGTCAAGTCACTGTCAAAAGATCTCAGGGACAGAGTTGTGGACAGACATAAGGCATGAGATGGATACAAAAAAATCTCCAAGGTTTATCAATCCCAAGGAGCACAGTAAAGTCAATAATAAAGAAGTGGCAGGTGTTTGGAACAACTTGGACCCTCCCTGGATCCGCAACATGTGACAACAATTTCACAAGCGCTCCACAATTGTGGCTTGTTCGGGAGGGTCGCAAGGAAAAAGCCACTTCTCTAGAAAGGCCACATTAAGGCTCGTTTGAGCTTTGCCAGAATGCACCTTGAAGATTCTGATGCCACAACACACCATACCTACAGTAAAGCATGGAGGTGGCAGTATTCTTCTGTGGGGGTGTTTCTCTGCCGCAGGACCTGGGGCTCTGGTTAAAGTAGAAGGAAAAATGGATGGGGCAAGATACCGTCAAATTCTTGAGGAAAACCTACTACCCTCTGCCAGTAAGTTAAAGATGGGCGGAATGTTCACCTTTCGAAATGACAGCCACCTGAAGCACACAGCAAAATTGACCACACAGTGGCTGAAGGAGAAAAAAGTGAACGTCCTCGTGTGGCCCAGTCAGAGCCCAGACCTAAACACCATTGAAAATCTGTGGAAATATTTGAAGAAAGCAGTCCACCAACACTCACCATCCAATTTGACTGAACTTGAACAGTTCTGTACAGAAGAGCGGGCAAATATTGCTCAATCTAAATGTGCAAAGTTGATAGAGAACTATCCCAACAGACTCAAGGCTGTCATTAAAGCAAATGGTGGTTCAACAAAATATTGACATTGGGGGGGGGGGGATCCTTTATTAATCTCAGTATGTCTTGTTTTTTTTTTATAATTCTTCAGAACTGTAGCTGTAATATCTTTCACTTGCAAGTAAAGCTGGGAAGAAATATTTTTTGTGTGTGTTTTCATTTCAGGCTGTAAAGCAAAAAAAAGGGAATATTTCGAAGGGGGTGATTGTTTTCTGTACCCACTGTACACCAAATAAAAATGTTTATGTGCGGAACATCCGCAGCACAGTGATTTGGATCTATATTCATCTACGTTCTGGACTTTTACTCTCTGCAGCTGAATTAACCAACTATGGACATTATACATATATGGGTGTGTGTGTGTGTGGTCTGTTATACATTTAGTCTCATTGTCATCGGAAACGTCCAACGAGAGTCACGGTACTACGGTAGCCACGTGACGGCTGAGGAAGTTCTGCCTATTCCAGCGTTTTATCTCCTCCATCCCGTTTTACTCCCTTTCGATATCAACGTTGGTATGTATTTTAATTGATTAGCAATACACCTGTTATATGTGAACGATTTTTCTGTGAATAGTATTTCTATTTCATTTTGTTGCGTTTGTTACCGATTACGTGCTGTAATTTGGCCAAGCCTTATTTTTTGTAGGCATCGTTGATGTCTGGTAATCGAAGCTCGGTTTTTGAGTAGAATCATTATAGATTAAATTATCTTCTTCATACGTATTTATGTGTTGTTATAGATAGATATGAATGTCTTATATAAAATGTAAACTTTTGTTATATCTGAACCTTATTACAATGTGCATTTAATTATTTGTATGTTCTGTTTCTTTTTTAGTTTCACCCTTTAGATGAATAAACGGTTTTTAGACGCTCTTGGTTTGTTGACCATGGGAGGCGTTTAGCTGCCTGTCGGTTTGCACCACGTGACAGTGGTGCAGTGAGGACAGAACAATATCGTTCTGGAAAGCATATATGAAATTAAGCATGTTTATAGATATAGATGGTTTTAACAAATATTTTAATTATTATATTAACACCAAATGTTGAAACATTCACATTTGAAACAGTGAGTCTTTTAGAAACCAGCAAAATGCAGCTAGACTGACAGTTTCTTTGTCCAATCACGTGCCGCTATTTTCATGCGCGCAGCACATCGCTCTCCAGCGGTTCCAGAGAGGCACCTTCAAAGGTTTATTGTCGTGTAATATCAGCAATGGAATTATTGCCTTCACAAAACATTTACCACATCATGGATGTAACTAAAAGACAGAAAATTAGTGTAATAATAATAAAAGTAACAATAAATAGTGATAAATAGGACTATTAAACATAATCGAGTGACTGAATGACAGTGTGCCTGCAGTACAACACGAAATCATCGACTGCTGAGTTTCGTGCAGGTAGGTTAGGTGCTGATCAGTGTTAGTGGATGAAGGAATCCATCTAGTATTTAGCATTCAGGTGTCACAGCATTAGAAGTGTTTACCCCAACTTCTGATTCTAAATCAGAAATTGGGATATCATCTGCAAGACTTGCAGAGGCTGGAATGACTTTGATAACTATCTTGGCCTTCTGCACAGACCTCTCTATGTAAATGTCCTCTAAACTGCATCCAGTGATACTCTATGGCAGTGTTTTACAATATGGTCCTCGGGGACCTACAGCTGGTTCATGTTACTAGTAATGTTGCTCCGTCCGAGCTCCCTGCCAGACAGTCCATATATTTGCTCCCTCCCAGCTCCCGGACTTGGATTGTCTGTGGGTTCCCGAGGACCAGATTGGGAAACGCTTGTCTCTGGTGGTACAGCTGCCATACCAGGCAGTAATGAAGCAAGTTAGGATGTTTTCAAAGGTGCACTGGTGGAAGATAGTGAACATGTAGCAGGCCACACCAGATTTATTAAGCCTCCAGAGGAAGAAAAGGTGCTGATGTATGTTTATGTCATAATGTTAGTGTGTAGATTAGACCAGTCAGTCTGTGTTGTGCACACCAGGAGAATCATGATTCATTTTAATGAGTTTATTTTTTTAGAGTTTGTTCAACTAAACGATTTGTTCATGATCCCAGTTCACTGATCTCATTCAGTGAACGACTGAAGAAATCGGTGCAGTGACCAAAATCATTTCCTTCACTTCAAAGTCTCGTTCAAAAAGAACAAATCATTCAAGAATGACACAACTCTTTTTGCACAGAACTAAGGATGCGAGGGTAGAGAGGAATCAGAGATCAGGTTTAAAGTTAAGAGAGATAAGCACACATCTATTCTCGCTGCCATAAATTTTAAAAGCAGTACTACTAAAATCTGAGCCAGATGCTTTGTGGCATGTCTGCTCTGATTGCAATGTTTGAAATCCCAACAATGTGCAACAGAGGTTGGTCGCACCCCACCTTCTGTTGGCCATTTGTGAAGGTTCGGGGGGGGGGGGGCGGGGGAATCTGTCTCCCTGTTCTCAGGTTGCTTGTGGTTCTGCCTGCAGAGCCAAAAAGCTGATTTCCTTAACAGCTGAGCAGCATTTCAAAGCTCTTTCTGGCTAGCAGAAGCAGATTCCTTGGATTTCCCCTACCAGGCCAACCCCTGCATTCCTCAGCCTTGGACCATGTGAACAATGGCACAGGAAGGGGGCACATTCATCTCACAGGGAATGCATAAATTATGGTGGCACTGGATTACTCCACCTGAAATTGTAGTTATACCACAATTTCCTGACACCCCCCACAGCTGTTCATTCATCAATAACTGCTTTTCAAATGGCTAATGATCCTAATGACCTATAATCAGAATAATCATAATAAAACCATCTACAATTACACAGTTAAGGCTGCAACATGTTCATTGTAATTTATGATAAATAGATACTATGTACATCATTATAGTTACTATGTAAATATTTTAAATATTAATGTCATTTTCCAAAACCTGTTCCTGGAATCATCATATAAATGTATGTTAATCCCCTAAAGATGTATTTATATCTCCCAGTATTTACTTTATTAGCAGAAGACCTTGAAATGTCCATAATATCTGCCTGGTGTCTCTGTTTACTGTAGAAGCAGTTATGGAAATTGTTTTTAAGAAATAAAGTAGCCAGACTGCTGTGAAATATATGTGTATGTTACACCCCCAATAGGAAGTGACAACACACCCACAGGAAGTGACAACACCAAGGAACAGTTGCATCAGACATTTATAGAGTTTGATAAATACGATGCAGTACTTGTTTTTTCACCTTTTGGTAGTTACAGCTATGCCGTTACAAACTTGGCCTTTGGGGGGGTGGGGCTGCATTTTTCATATCAACGCGTGAAGTTGTCAGACTGGGGTTGCTAATGACACACTTCTCTGCTCTTCCTACAAGCCTCGGATCACATGACCCTTCTCCCAGTGCGCCAGTCGAAGAGCAAATTTCCGATTCTCTCTCAGTCCATGGGATATGTTTTGGAGAAGATTTCTGTGGACTTACTTAGATGTGGATATTTAATGAAAGTTCTTCATTCGATTATATGAAGACTGAGTGATTTTTGGTTCCCAATACTGTAATATATGGTAAGAAAGTCTGACTTTAGGTCTCACAAATGATAAAAAAAAAAAATGGATGGAGTGAGTTTTGGCGATTTGCTCTTCCATTGTCACATGCAGAACATTCAACTATTTATTAATCTCAATGATTGTAACACAGACCATTTAGTTTTAGGTCGGTCGAAGTTTTCTTTGTTCATTTAACCAAGTGATGTATGTCCCACCCTAAAGTTTTAAAATAAACCCCTCTGAATGAAAATGAAGTCCTGACAGACTGTATGAACTTAGTCAATATTCACTGGTGTGCATGTACAGTATGTTATAAAGCATTTTGCAAGGACAAGAAAATAGCACTGCTCCAGTACTCTCACCTGCACACACTCATGTATAAAATATATGAAACACACAAATTTCATGAAAATGTTAACCAGTTCTGGTCAGCAGAGAAACTATCCTGGGGGTAAATGCAGATCCAACCTACTTTGGGTTTGGTTAGGCTGCTATCATTTGCTTAGACAGAAACTGTCTCCATAATGATTTACTTAACATACAGTGTTGTGTAGATTAACATCCACCAAAGAAACTCGGATCTGGTCTCTTCTCATTAGTAGCTGGTGGAAGGTACCTTCTGAGATTTCACAAACATTAGATCCTGAAATAGGGATGGCGTGGCAGTGCCAGTCCATTAGCACACTGTGAATGACAGATACACCTGAGCAGAGGTGGAAAGTTCAGGTCCAGAAAGTACAAATCCAGACCAAGATTTTGTTTCAACCAACAAGTTGAGTACTCTGTGACTGTGACTCTTCATACTCAACTGGTTGGTTGAAACAAAACCTTGGTCTGGATTTGTACTTTCTTGACCGGAATTTCCCACCGCTGCAACTGAGTGTTCCAGTCCGTCCAGACGGGAAGTTCAGAACATCCCTTCTTCACCAGTCAGCTGACAGATACAGTATTAACCAAGGCGGATGATATGAGATGTGCATCGTCATGAAAGTTACACGTGTAGCTCATCCAGTCATCAAACAAAACACAACGATAGAATAAGAATACCTTTGCTATAAATACAATAAATAAAAGAGAATGAATGAGTCCCTCATCTGCCACACCCAGTTCCATATTCAGGATACAGAGGGCAGGGGTGTGAGGTGGAGCTGGGGAGGCCCACTGTACACTATAGTTGATATGGGACAGACTCTAAGGGAGATGAACTCCTTAATGCTGTCATTCCTCCAAAGGTCCAGGTACAATACTGTGCCAAAGTCTTAGGAAGTCAAAGGAGATATTTAAAGCTATTTATCTGGGTAGTAAGTATATATGTGCTCGGTACAAAAGACATTATCTAATATTATAATATATAAAAGTTAAGAGTAACACATTAAAAACTCAATAGAATTCTGCAAAAAGTTACTGATATCTCGCTGGACGGCTAGATGGACACGGCTTCAGTTCCCAAACCTCTCCTCAGGGGCACCTCAGTCACTCCACGTATTTGTTAAATTTCACCACCAGCTCAATAAATTAACAAATTTATTTAAGCGACTGAATGAGATATTGATTAGCCATATGAGACGCACTAGTGGTAGAGTCAAGAAATACATGGGTGTGTTGGACGGTCACTGCAAATACTGGGGTGACTTTAGGAGAGGTTTTGCAGTGGCTAAGTTGACATACTTCGACAGACATTTCATAATAGTTTCACACCAACATAAAGATCATTTAAACACCATTTTCATTGACTCCCTAAGATTTTTGCACAGTGCTGTATAAGATACTCTGAGCACAGTTCCTCGTCCCAAGGACTGTGACTTTATTTAACAAAGTGGGCTGACTGGGGGAACTAGAGATGGGGGAGTGGAACTGGAGGTACAGTAAGGCTACATATTTAGGCTTGTAGCTCTTCCTAATTAAGAACTGTTAATTTGATATTTGCAGACCACTAAGTCACTCAATGATGCAGCCTGAGTTGACAAAGCTGTCCATGGATTTTCCTATAAGATGCTGGACCTGGAGTTCAGAACTTATGAGTCTGTGTTATGTGATGTGTTTGTCCCCCACTCACCCTCTCACCCCCGCTTGACGTCCATCCTCAGGCCGGTGCCTGAGAGATGAAGCGGATCCTCTGGGAATAGACCAAGTCGATCAAGTAGAAGATCAAGTTGACGTAGGTGAAGATGGCCACCACCACCCTGCTGTCCCACCCGCATTTTCCTCGTATGCACTCCGGGGGCCGCCTGGGGTGCCCGTACCTCAGGTCGAAGCAGAAGATGGGCCAGATTATGGCAACGCTAATGTAGAGCAGCACGGCGAAGAAGGTGTAGATCACCACAAAGCGGTCGAAGGAAAATCGCACCCACGAGGTTTTCCCAGAGACGGTCAGGACCACCACCACCACCGTCACAGAGAAACACAGGCTGTAGATTGCCACACAATATTGGGTGGCGACATAGCGGTTAAACCCGCCATCATTGGCCAGGGCCCCGAAGATGATGCAGGCCACGAAACCTTGGGCGATCTTGAGCAGGCCAGACACGGTGGACATGTATCCCACCACATGGCCCGGCTTGGCTCGAGTGAGCAGGACCTCAGCAGCATAGGCGAAGGAGCAGATACTGGAGCAGACGGTGACGGCGATCCGGTAGTTGCGCTCCTCGCAGCGGAGTTCGGTACAGACAGTCTGCACGAAGTACACGGGGTAGATCACGGAGGCAGTGATGTACATAAGCGTGGCCAGCATGGCGAAGGCCACCGTGAAGTTGTCCCAGGAGATGGGCATGCAGCCGTGCAGCCGCGTGACGTCCATCGTAAAGATCACCAGGGAGACGGCGAAGCAGAAGCACCACACGAACATGCAGAACGTCCCGTAGCTGGCGCTGAATCCTGCCTGGTGTGCCACCAGACTCAGGGTGGTGCAGCCCAGGCCGATCTGGATCATCCGCGCGATCCCCAGCGCCGACAGCACTGCCGATTTGTTCAGGTACTGTTCTCCGTGGGCATCCATGATCAAGAATCTCTCACTGCTACGACGGCTCTGCCCCCTCCCTTGGCAAATCCTGGGCTTATTCTCCCAAATGGGTGTCACAGGACCCCTCCCAGAACCCCACCTGCTTTTTATATAGACGGGTCTAATTACAAATCCAAGCCACGACTCCCTGGTGCGTTTCTTTGTAATTAAGACAGTATGTCTGAGGTTCGAATTACAGATGCTATTTCTCCTGTGGAATCCAGCAAACGTCACGGTACGTCAGTGTTCCTGCGAGCCTGTGCTTAAGCACGCCAGAAAAGATTTATTTCAAGGCCCATTCCGAGTTCCTGTGCCAGACATGACACGTCACTAGAGAATCAGCGGATGAAATATTACCTGGGTAAACAATATCCTTCTTACCACTTACTACAATCTAACCTAAGCAAATGTGTACATATATATTCACAGATATTTAATATAGGGAGATATATTCATCTAAAATACAATACATGCTCTATTTTTAAAGGCAATGGCATGTTTTTTGTTTTGCATATAGTACCTTTAAGATCCTGCACTGCAGTGCTGATCCAGGAATGGGGTCGTCGCACTGTATCGCTGTGGACGGTGCCGGGTGGACGAAGGCCACTAGAACACACACGGCGGCCAGTCCTGTCGATGGTGCTGTGCTGTGCCTGAGGTTCTAGCCAGAAGAAACCAGAATCACGCTGTGGCAGTGTCCGTATTGTCCTGGTTGCAGTACTTGGGCGATCCAGGAGCTCTCTCTCTCTCCTTCTCTCTCCCTCCCTCTCTCGCTCTCTCCCGTCTCTCTCTCCGTCCTTTTCCTGCCTGATCCGTGCTCTTCTCCCCGTGGCTGTGTGACTTTCGCAGTCTGTCAGGGAATGTTATTTAAGCGGCCGGCAGCATGCCGAGCTCAGAGCCACCAGGGCACTATAAATAGGAGGGTCTCGTGTGCCGCAGTGGAGCGGGGATGGGAGGTGCCGTCTCAGCGCAGAGCCTGGGCGTGGGGGAGGCACGTTTCTGGGGGAGCTGGGGGGGGGGGTTCCTGCTCTTGCCTCACTGCTGTTTTTCTGGGAGTAATGAGAGGGCAGAGGAGCAGAAAAGGGGCAGATTTTGGTCAGAATTGGGAAAAAAATGACAGACTGTGCTTTTGGGTAATTACACATTAGGGGCTGTGACTTTTAGACCAGGGTGGGGCGGAGGTCCGGGACTAACAGAGTGCTCAGTGTTTCCCAAAACAGGACTCCGACTTTTCAGTTTTTTTACCATCCCTTACAAGCGTTTCTCCGTACCAAAGTCACTTTCGCAGTTTTTCACTGCTAATTGTATGTTCTGTAACATATTTTTAAACAGAAAAGAAACTCAAGCTTCTTTAGTACATTTACATATTTACTACATTCATGTTTATATGAATTGTGTTTTAACAGAGAAGTGATTCTTTGAAAAATGTAAATGTTTTGTAATTTCATGTTTTTGTAGCGAACAATACATTTTTCAGAGACTGCCATTAAAATACACCCTGATTCTTCTGGATTTGGCCAGAAGTTCTCACCCAGACCTAATCTAATGTCTTCTCTGCTGTGATCTGCAGGAAAAATTTCTAGGCATTCGTGGCATCCAGTAAGGAGACTTGGGCACACATTTGTCGTCTTCTCACTGTCACTTTTCTTCTAGAAACTTCTGTACCTTGATCCATGCTCACAGAGAAAGTCATTCCATAGATGTGGGATCTGGGAGGATGTTTAGCTGAAACAGGAATCAACTGTGTCTGCTTTTATTTTTATTGCATTTTATTATATATATTTTGCATAGATTTTCAACATATTTCAACATTGTCACTGGAGAAATGTAGCAAGTTGGAATAATACAGTTTAGAATGTAGTTTTAAGCTTTGAAAACAGTGTAAGCATGTGCAAAATTGGCTCTAAATACATACATTTTTGCTGGTGGATGAGTTTCATTGAGAATTGCATTGAACGCATTTTCTGTCACAGCAATGAAAACAGACCCACAGTTTAGGTCACCTAGACCACTGCTGTGTTGACTGTGTGATGAGTTTTAAGAAAGTTGACAATGAAATGCTTCTCAGCTTCGATGGGCACGATTCAGCTGCCTTCTTATACTTGCAGTAGCACATCTACTCGGCTAGCGATTGTAAACAGCCAAAGAACGCTAACCTGGTTTACTGCCGCTGGGATGTCGGGAATGTCACAGCGTGACAACTGGGTGATGAGGTGTAGCATTATCAGCAGAAGATGGGCATGATGAGGGATGGGGGAGGATTCAGAAGAAGCTCAGCCATTGGCCAGATTGCCCTGACTGTGAGTTTACTGAAAGTTTTACAACATGTTCACAGTTAATGTAGGCACGTTATTAGTTGACTGAATAACTAATGTATCTGTTACATTTTTACAAAATTGTGCGTACCTAAATTGATTAGCACAACACCATAGAATAAAGTTGCTGTGGATAATACAATGATTTTATTTCAAAAACTCACTCAGCCCATTTTGCGTTGGTTTTGAGATGAGACCACCAACGACGTTAAGTCAGGCTTTCTCATCATATGTTACAGTACTGGGAACTAAAATTCACTCTGTCCTCATGTAATCCAACAAAGAACTTTCATTAAGTTTTCCAAAAGTAGCAAAGTCCACAGAAAACCGGTCCCCATAAGGGAAAAAAAATGGATATTTATCACGTTATGGGGAGAGTACTGACCTGAAGCACCCTTTTTGCTCAATGTGTTTTCGTGATAATTACATTTCTGTAATGTAATATCATGTTATTTTTTTTTGTATCTGCTGACAAATATCTCTCTACGCTGAAATCACTTTCTGGAAACTCACATTTTCAGCCACCATCCTGAAGCCAGAATTCCTCTCTGCGTGGAGGTAGAAGGTATGTGACCATCACCCACATGCCCAAGTGTCCGTACTGGATGCAACGAATGGCTAGAAATTTCTCCTGAGGAGAAATGCCAAGGTTCAATTAGGCTAAAATACACTTACACAGATGTAAGAGCTGTGTAAGTGTAGATGGGCTCTGTATGAGAACTTCTGGCCAAATCCAGAAGAGAAATCCAGAACTAGCACTGTTACACACGAATATATACTGTACTGCACTTTCATTTTTGCTTTCCATTATTTTGGAAATGACTAATATATACAAAATCACAAAGATCAGTAAAGCATCCTGCAGCGTTTCTCGTTCATCCCTGCAATGTACACTATAGCTCATCCTACAGAGGTAACGATGTTATCAGTTATCAGTGTTTGGTAGAATGAGTTTGTTTCGAGACGCACATGAAGCGTTTTGATGGTTTTCGTGCATTTTGGAGGTGAGATTAACTGCTGGGCCAAGCTGTATGTTGGCAATGCAAACTGCGTGAAGTATTTTGCAAAAGTGACTTCAGTACAGAGAAACGCTTATTAGCGATTGTAGAAAACTGTAAGTCATGGTGGATTTTAATGGCAGTCTCTGAAAAAAATGGATTCTTTAGCTACAAAAAACATGCAATTACAAAATATTTACAATTTTCAAAGAATCACTTCTCTGTTTAAACACAATTCATATAAATATGATTTACATAATGTAATAAATATGTAAATTTACCAAAGAAGCTGTTTCTTTTTTGTTTAAAAATATGTTACAGAACATAGTTAGTAATAATTATTATCTCCTTGCTTATAGTGATGTATAAATCCATTGAGTTAATTATTCCACTCCATATTAACCAGCTTTCATTATATTAAAAATGATTTTCTATTTAACATATTGAAACAGTCATGTCTCCATTTATTTGGTCTGCATAAAAGAGGTCTTCAGACAAACATACCTTATACAGCTTCTAACAGAGGATTCTGAATTTATCTTAAGGAGATCAACCCTTCAAGAACAGGCAGTGACACATTACACTGTATGAGTTTCCATGGGAACTGTGATCCAGAATACTGTGTATTTAACCTATGCACAAACAAACCCTGCTTCTCTTTGATGGAGAGCAGACTGCCTTACAGCTCTCCTGCCCTCAACAGGCACATCTGGCAACTTTTTTCATGAGTTTTGGTTTTGGACCAGAACCAGCTGAAGAGAAACAGGATATGTCGGGGGGTGGGGGGGGGGGTTGGTCTCACAGAATCCTCACTCTGATTTAGAACCACATTCACAGAAAGTACCACATTTTATCATATGAAAAGACCATTTCTGATTGCAGATCTGAGACTGGCTCTGATTCAATAGTATTCCGCACTGCCAGTCTGTGAGTACCCAGCAGGGGGCAGCATTATATAGTACTTTAAAGGACAAGCTCACAACAAGAGATGCATTAAAATTTAAGACGTGACCAGTGTGGGTTTTGCAGCAGCAGACAGCAGTATTTTTTCATGGGGACAAATGGATAATGAAGACTGACAACGCATGTCCATAATAACTTCTAAAGAGTATGAGAGTTTAGCAGGCTAAAGAAGAGAATTCCTCCAGACAACATGACGTGCCATGATTAAATCCGCAAGTTTCATCATGGTTCTTCCAAGTGCTCCCAGAATCCACCGCTGCATATGTCTCCCTGGTCTGGCAGGGCTGTGAACCACCGACCGAGGCTGGGGACGGTGTTCTCTTCAGGTCGCTCCACAGTCAAGCAGACCAGCCATCTTTGTTCCCACCTTCACTTGACTGAAGGAGGTCAGCTCATCTGAAGCAGAAGCGTGTCAGTATACTCAGCGTGGCAAAGCCATGGAAAGAGCAGACTCTCTGGATACAGAAGGACCGCAACATGGTACTTTGCACACATACATTACACACGTTTTTTGCTAGAAAGACGACACATTAATGTCCTTTTCATATTGTCCTTTAAAATGACAGTATAAACAATGAAAATTGCAAAACTAAAATAATAATAATAATAAAAAACATAATGTATCCTTAAAACTGGATTATATTTGGAATACCTTCCTTTTACAACCAAAAGATTTAAATAAAAGGTAGCTAAGGATTGTGCCATGTTGTCATGGTGACTGATAGCCCCTTGTTGTCACGGTTTCTGACTGAATGATTCTAGGGTCGCAATGGAAACGCTCCAGCGTAGAGGTGAGAGACGTAGGGCAGGGTGGAGGTCCAGGTTGGCTCGTGAGTGTAAGGATCCAGATTATTCCTGCCTCGTGAATAGAGGACAGCTGGGGCTGTCAAAGGTACGTGCGTGCTGAGCTCTGAAGGTACGTGTCAACAGTGGGCCGGGGGGGCGGAGTTTGTTTAGCTGCCAGAACTGAGCATGCCCAGTAGCTTGCCGGGGTCCATGCCCTGCTGCTGAGCCATCTTTTGTACGTCGAAGCCCATGTGCATCAGGAACTGGACCACGTTCATCTCCTGGCCCGTGAACTGGTCCCGGACAGTGGGGCAGGTGGGGTTGCAGTGGGGCCAGGGGCAGCTGTCGATCAGGTGCACGGGGCAGCCCTTGGGCGCCGTCTTGTTGTTCCTGCTGTTGTCGTTGAGACTGCGGTCCCAGCAGTGCAGAGCTCTGGGCAGAGAGGTGCCTTTGACCTGGATGTCCATCCAGTAGCTGTGCAGGACACAGGAGGACCTCGTCAGGCGCGGGACATTTCACAGGTAGTGCTTTAAGGCCAATTCATACTTTCGGTTGCTCATGTTATCAGGGGTTGGCTGCGGACGGTGCGCATGGAGCCCAGATTTTTTTTTTGTATAGCAGTGACCTTGCAAATCTGTACACGTTGACTGCATATGAGCAATATAATTGACTAGGTACTAGGTGGCAGCACCGACTTTCACAGTGCAGAGGTCAACCGAGACAGAGCAGCATCCGCAGCCAACTGCAGTATGAACACGAGCTGCCGCACGCATGCCCGTCCGCAGCCCCAAAATGCACACAGAGAAGTGATGCATGAACAGGCTTGTAATGCACCAAGGAGGAGCTATCGATGTTTCTCACCTTCTAGTGATGACTTCGTGTGACAGACAGGCTGGCGCAAACATGGCCCTGGGGGACATAAAGTATGACACCATTGGATACAAATGGAAGAAGATAATCCCGTATTTTACCAAATATCTTTTGTTTGTGTGTGATGCATGCAGTCGTTCCTGGATACTCTTGTCAACCCAAATTTCCAGGAAACGCTGCACCTCTGCCATAGACCAAAGTGGGAATTTGCTGCAATGTTTGTTAAATGTTTGTCAGAACTGAATCTGTAAAGCCTACCCTATCTGTAAAGCCTACCTTATCTGTAAAGCCTACCCTATCTGTAAAGTCTACCCGATCTGCAAAGCCTACCCGATCTGCAAAGCCTACCCTATCTGTAAAGCCTACCCGATCTGTAAAGCCTACCCGATCTGTAAAGCCTACCCTATTCGTTACTTCCAGGTCCAAGCATGCTCGGGCACGGTTAGCGATCACGCTGGATGTGTACCATGCCCAAGACCCACTGAACCGTGTCTCTTCGACGGGGTGGGGCAAAGGACGATGGTAAAATTCCTGTCCTGTTCTAGAAATAGCAACTTGTATCTAGAAATAGCAATCTGTACATTATGTTCATATCTATCGGCAATTCCTGATCAGTTAATAGCAACCTGTATATATTGTTCATCTATTAGTAAATTTCTGATTATATTCACTAGCAATCTGTATATTATGCTCACAGTATATCCATCTGTAAATATTCCCCTTACTTTCTCCCTGCACATATCCCATTTAAGTGCACTTATAGCTTCTACCTTATCCTGCACTTACTGCTTATTGCACTCCTGGTTAGACCTAAACTGCATTTCGTTGCCTTGTACTTGTACATGTGTAATGACAATAAAGTTGAATCTAATCTAATCTAATCTAAAGAGCGATTACACTAGTCAAACGAACTAGACTTAGGGGGTCAAACATGCTTGGGCACCGTCCGGATCCACTAGTGTCAGCACAGCCTTAGACCACCTCTGAGCTATGGGCCTGGTGAGAGAGGCAGCCTTAGACCACCTCTGAGCTATGGGCCTGGTGAGAGAGGCAGCCTTAGACCACCTCTGAGCTATGGGCCTGGTGAGAGAGGCAGCCTTAGACCACCTCTGAGCTATGGGCCTGGTGAGGGAGGCAGCCTTAGACCACCTCTGAGCTATGGGCCTGGTGAGAGAGGCAGCCTTAGACCACCTCTGAGCTATGGGCCTGGTGAGAGAGGCAGCCTTAGACCACCTCTGAGCTATGGGCCTGGTGAGAGAGGCAGCCTTAGACCACCTCTGAGCTATGGGCCTGGTGAGAGAGGCAGCCTTAGACCACCTCTGAGCTATGGGCCTGGTGAGAGAGGCAGCCTTAGACCACCTCTGAGCTATGGGCCTGGTGAGAGAGGCAGGGCTGAGACGCCCCAGGGCGCTTACGGGACGTCCTTCAGCGTGTTACGCAGCTCGCTGCCCAAGTTCTGGATGTAGCGCCACTGGCCCTCCTGCAGTGGCTGCCCCGTCAGGTGGATGTTGTCCACGGTGAGCTGAGCCTCGTCAAACAGCCACTGCACCACAAACACGGGACCTGGGGGGGGGCATGCACAAAGTGAGGAAGACTTCATACAAAGTGAGGAAGATGTGGATAGTGAATGTACACAGAACCAAAAAATAATGGCATATATGTTGAACTGGTGACAAATATAAATGTGAAAACTTAAATACAGCTTGTAATAGCATCACTAATAATGATGATATTAATAGTGATATAAATAGTGTTTGGAAAGATTCACTCACACAGGCACCGATACACTCTGTCAGTCAGCAGCTACGCACCCACCATAGAGTGCATTAACTCCATTATGCCCTTTCCCCGGACGGCAGGACTCACTCTTTATGGTTGGATAGACTCTGTAACCGAAGAAGCAGTTCCACTCCTCTCCCAGGTGGGCCTGTTTGCAGCGATCGGGGACCACCCCATTCCAGTACCTGTAGTTTGGGTCGGGGGTCAAAGGTTAGAGGTCACACGCCATACTCTGAAGAACACCCACAACAGTGCTCAATGATCCATTTATATACAAGTCTGATGACATGTTCAAATGAATAAAAAACATTACATATGCCACCAAACAAACACGAAAATGCGAATGGCAAATCCCTCCAGAGATAAAATGCTTCCTCCCTTGGTTAGACCATGTGACCGATCACATGACCCTCGAGGGGGCTGGCTCTTACTTGATGCCTCTTTTGATGGCGTCAGTGGGGGCACAGCTGATGGTGTCCAGGCAGTCGGTGCAGCGATACTGCTTGTTATCCAGGAACCAGCCCGAGTCGGACAGGCCCCTGACCTGGATCCCAGTATGGCCCAGTTCCTCCAGCAGTTCTGCCACCCGGTCCACGTTGAGCAGGACTCCTGTCCCCCCGGCGCTGCCCCGAAGGAGGACGATGCGTGAATCGCCCCGGTAACAGAAACGTTCCCAAAGCCATGCAGTAACACCCTGAATTCCTAACCAACCCCTTCTTACTGTAATCAATGACCCTCCACCCAAAGCTCTAAAGACAGATCAAAGTCAATTAAATTTGAAAGTACTGGCATCAGCAAAACAAAATATATGAAAAATGTGCAAAAAAGACCAGTTCCCTGGCATTTTCCCAGAGCTTGGAAATCCCCCCCCCCCCACCCCAGGAAATTTATCGTAGGGGACCCTAAAGTCTAGGGCCGATTTTTAATCCCAGTCCAGCCCTGGACATCCCTATAGCATCAGCTTTTTCTGTCCTCACCAGCAATCGCAGAGCCTGCAGACACACATGTGCACAGACAGACAGACGCGCAGACCTCAGCTCACCTGCTTCCAGCTAGCAGCAGGACCTTGGCGTTCCCCAGACCCTTACCCAGCAGCTCCTTCACCACCTCCTTCACGATCAGAGACCCCATGAAGGCGTAGCCGCCTGCACACAGCGGCAGAAAGCGTGAAAATATAGAAACACTCTGGAAATTACACACGTATATCATGCGGGAGAGATTATTATTTATGGACCGGAGATGCATTAGTGCTGCGACAGAGTGTGAACTGCAGGGGTGCAGCATGCGTCAGCTCAGGAAGTGTCCGCTTACTTTGGTCTGTCCTGGCGGCGGCTCCACTCCACGCATCGCTGGAGCAGTAGGGGATGAAGCTGGAACGACAGCATCCGCACGGTGACTCCCCTCGTCACGATCCTACACAAGCCCCGCCCCCTGTTTCCATAACAATGCAGCCCCCCCCCCCAGGCTTCATCACACCACATCGTGGGGCTGTTGTCCATGACCCACCACCTTTTTCCTGGGACCCCCCCCACACTCTAGGGATGTGCATCTCCATCTCTGAGGCTGGTGTGACACACATCTCGATGCATTGCCAACAACTCGATACATTAAAGATACATTTGAAGCGACTGCTACTGCGATATGATAAGATTCACCCCAATTGCAATACAGTGTGATTCCATATGATTTAATTTGACACAATTGAATTCAACGCTAAACGACGTGATGCAAAAGAATGTGATGTTATGCAATCTCAATGATGTTTGATAGCAGTGGAGAACTCAAAATGAGACAGTATGCTTGACTAACAGTTTAGAGAGGGGGGGAGAATATAAAATGATTGGTCAAAAATTGTTGGTATTTTAGCCCTGCGATTGGTTGGCGCCCCATCCTGGGTTATTCCCTGCCTTGTGCACCGAGCCTCCAGGATAAGCTCCAGACTACCCCGCGGCAATGAATAGGACAAGTGGGTACGGAAAATGTATGGGTAGAAGTCGGATTTTACCGATGCAAAGATGTTAGATGTTAATTGTATCCGATGCACAGTTTTTTATCAGGGCAATCACATCGTAGACTTTTACGCCCCTATCAGAGTCACACACAGTCACAGCTAGAAACTAGTGACAAACAGACGCAGAAACAGACACATTCAGCACAGGGTAATATCACCTACACCATATTGGCGTTCCACCAGTGGGGGTTTTCTTCAGGCAACGGCGACAGTATTCCAGTCCCTGGAGAAGACAGAGACACAAAGGAATGTCATTCCTAAACCTACAACACACACACCATAGCCAGTGCTTAAAAATAACACCATTTCACATTCTTTTAGCCACTTGTAGCTTTTCATAACAACACAAGGTTATCAGTCTTATTAAAGAAGCCAGAGTCAGCCCTCCATGTCCACAAGGTCCGCATCCGCGGATTCAACCCAACGTGAATCGAAAGAAAATTCCTGAAGGTTGCAAAAATCGAACCTTAAATTTGTAGTGTGCCAAGCAGTATGCTGAATCCACAAGAATGAAGTGATGTGTAGGCAGGCCCTGCTGTAGGCTGCGTCTGTACTGTACAGACTGTTTTTACTTGTCATTATTCCCTAAACAATACAGAATAACAACTGTTTACATGCCATTTATATTGTACTAGGCTTGTAGGCATTACAAGTAATCTATAGATGATCTAAAGCCGTGTTTCCCAGTCCGGTCCACGTTTTTGCTCCCTCCCAGCTTACTGCCAGACAGTCCACATTTTATATGATACAAAATGTGGACTGGCTGGGGGTCCCCAAGGACCAGATTGGGAAAAACTGATTCCAAGTATACGGGAGGATGTGTGTAGGTTATATGCAAATAGTACCGCATTTGAATGTCTGGGATTTCGGTATCCGCAGGGGGTCCTAGAACCAATCACCCGCAGATACTGAGGGACAGAGGTATTAGTGAGAGGAGCTTGAGCAGTTAAAGAAATCCAAGCTTGAAATGCATGTTTTAAGCTATTAACCCAGTGGGTGACCTGGCCTGGCCTCAGACACCCAGCCTTCTAAACCTCTTTGCTTGATTTGCCAATAACACCCGTGTGCTGTGTTAATACCAGCAGCATGCTGAGTCCACTGGCACATTTCAGCCACGCCCATGGCACCGACTGTGCCGCACTACACCCTCTCACCTGTCTTGCTGAGCGGCCATTTTGTTGAACTCATGAGCCTCCTCATTGTCTCGAACCTGGTGTCACAGTTCACTCTGTTAAAGCAGTACCATCCACCTGGTGTGAACGGACACATTGTTATGCACAAGGACATGTCAACACGCTCCCGAAATTAACTCTTCAAGAGGACGTATTAATTTTTGTTAATGTCCTAGCGTCTGTAACAACATATTATGTAATAACTCGACAAAATGCAACAAATTATCATAATGCAGTGTTTTTCAACCTTGGGGTCGCGACCCCATGTGGCGTCGCCTGGAATTCAAATGGGGTCCCCTGAAATGTCTAGTAATTGATAAAAACAAAAATACTGATAAAAATATATATAAGAAGTAACTAATTATTATTCTTTTAAAAATTATGATTAAAACACCACATACAATTAGAGGTGGGCGATACATCGATTTTATCGATTAATTCGAATTTACAGTTCAGGACGATGTGTTTTTATGAAAATCGATTTTATTACGTATTTTACACGTGAGCGCCAAAAGCGGAACTAATGCGACGCACCGTTCTTCACGGGTAAATTAGCGCGGCGCACCCAAACACTGTAGCAGATTCACAAACAACATGGCAACGATAGGGGAAAAGCTGGAGCTTGTGCCCAAGAAAGGTGTTGCTACATCTGTAATATGAAATGGGTTCGGTTTTGTGCCGTCGGACACAGACCGAACAAGTCCTCGTTGCAAAGTGTGTTTAAATACTGTTGCAACCAAAGGAAGCAGCACGACAAATTTATTTCAGCACCTAAAGCAGAGGCACGCAGCGGAGTGGGAGAAGTGCAGCTCCCAGCGAAATAAAATTACCCGCAGCACCAGCACGACATCGAAAGTTAAGCAAGCAACCTTCCCTGACACGTTTTCGAACTGTGTGCCGTATGATAAGAATGGGGCACGATGGAAGGCGATAACAAACGCTGTCGCGATGTATACTGTAAAAGACATGGTGCCCATACATACTGTGGAAAAGCCGGGATTCACTGTATTCATCTGTATTCTTGGTAAATAACAATAAATTTAAATGTGTTCAAATAAAATGATCGCCATCACCCTCAGCCTTGTAAAGACAAAGCTCGCCTAACTGTACATGTGATCAGGGAAAATAAAATGTGATTTTGTGCACTAATCTGGCTACTCTGTATTTGCAACACGGTATAACAAACATGATTAAGAACTAATTCTAGGACAAAAATGTCTATGGGGTCGCCAGAAATTTGTGATGTCAAAATGAGGTCATAGGCCAAAAAAGGTTGGGAACCATGCACTGACATGTGATGTAATTACATAATGCAGTTACACATTGTGCAACATTGCATTGTTATATAATATAGTAATAACTAAAATGTAACAAATTTATAGACTACATTATAATTGTAATTGCAACATTTCCCTATTATCATCATCATCATCATTGTTATTACCATCATTCAATTTATTACATTCTGTCCAGTTATTACATAATGCAACATTATTACATAATGCGTAGTTACATTGTCACACACCAAATGTCTGTGGAAGTTCACAGTAACAAACACTGACCTTCTAGAAAGACCAGCCACCGTTTGCTTCCTTTGGATTCCTTCATGTAATACCTGCAGGACCCAAAAATGGACAAGTTTAAATCAAAAGCAAACCAGTAGCGGGATTAACACCACCTCCAAATGACCAGACTGGCATGTCATGTTCCTAATACAGAATATCAGCCTGCGCCAATATTAAATGCTCTCCTGTGCTGTTGCCTGTGAAGTACGTGTTTGTAAGGTTTCGTTCACACAACATTTACAAATTTATGTTTTCCTACATATCACATCAAATTCTGATTGAGTATGACTGACCAAGAATATATAGATAAACACTTGTAATAAATATCATAGTAACTGTGTGAGGTGTAAAAGTGGTGTTACTTTCTGTTCCCAGCAGACAGAAAATGGCTAAGAGATGAAGCTGGCTGAGGCTGAAACACATTTACCGCACATCCCATAATGAGGCAGGATGAAATACTAGCAATTCAGATTTCAGTTCACTACACTCACTGAAACAAATGTGATTATGTCACTGTAAAAAAAAAAAACTGGAGTTGATCCAGTTTAGAATAATCAGCATCCAGGTAAGAAGAACCAAATCTTATGTTACCCAAAACAAGCCAAGCGCTGCGTGGGACGACTGATACGACGTGTTCAGCATTTCTGGTTCTGGACACTTCCATTCAAATAAGAAGATGTGGAAAGTTCAGGTCCAAAAAGTACAAATCCCGACCAAGATTTTATTTCAACCAACCAGTTGAGCATAAAGTCACGGAGTACCCAGCTGATTGGTTGCAACAAAATCCTGGTCTGGATTTGTACTTCCTGGACTGGAAGTTTCTACCTCTGCAAATCAGTGTGTCTTACAGTGCATAGGGCTGGATGTGTACAGGATTAAAACGTGCAGTAAATACCTTACTCAGTGGTCAAACAGGAGTGTCCCTTCAGTCCTAAACTCACTGAGGCCACAAACTCTTCTACACACACACACACACAAGCAGTTATGCCACAGAAGGGGCTAAAACTGAACTATACTGTTACATTTTATAGGTTTACATTTCAGGAACAGATGGTGGGGTTGCAGTTGTACCCTAGAGATTTGCAATACGAGGCACACTATAGTTGCTGTGACAGTGTGTTTCTCAGTTACACCCTTTAGGTTCAAGCCGAAAGCGAATATTTAAGATGGACAGATATAACGTCAACTAACTTATACATCGATAATAACCCTTTCATAAAACCTTTCGCATCATTTTGATCCCGTTAAATACTTTATAATACAACCTGCCGCTGCCCAAAACGCACATTTTTAAACAAGTGCATATTACTTTGAAGCCCACAAGCAAACACCTGTGGGTTTATGAACAGTTTTTTTTGTTTTTTTTTTTACAGTTTCACAATTAGGTTAAAATGACTATTTCATCCTAAAGTGCCTCCAGATTTTCTTACCGTAACTACATTTCTTCGAAGCCCAGCGTGATTGAATCGGAGACCAATGACCAACAACTTCCCGGTATTTCAGTAACTGTGAATCATGTCAGCCGCCAGACGTGGGCCAGAGCTAATGGAAACGCTCTTGTAATATCTGTGATGCATTCAAGGTGATTACCCTTACTGGGAAATAAAACAAGCTGTAATCGGAGGCGAGGGGTGGCATTTATAGCAGACAGCTCTACTTCCAAAACAGCTGAAACAAACATCATCTTACGGCACCAAACGAGAAACACATTCATGAAGAATCAATGTTTTTCTGTTAGTGTTAACATGGTCTTTTTCTTCCCGCTCCTAAATAGGTGTCTGGCCTGCAGCCTGAGCTGAATTACATCATGACTGGGAGGAGACACCCGAGAACAGAATAAAGAACGCGTTACCACTATTGCCGGTAAATCTATATTTTGTTCCTTTCTGAAATAAAGTATTTTACATACTGTTTCACCTAGTTTTTTTCCCAACATCAAAACCAAAACAAAATCCATGCAGCATCCACTACAAACAAGGGAGTTTCTGAAGTAGGAACACAGACTGAATTTTGAGTAATAATTCATTTCACATTGGGCAAAAGCCTTTGACATCTCGACGGATGAGGAAACTGATGGGTCACAGAGTCCACAAGACCCCCCCTCAAGATCGCACTAGCGACGCCTGTATGAACTCTCACTGCACTTCCCATCGATGTACGTGCATTAACCTTTTGCGTGCACATCACTCTGGAAAGCGAACAAATCCATAGCGAGCTGTTAAATAATTAGTCCGAGGAGGTAAGTTTCGGATGCTTAGTCCCATGCGAGCGGTGAGTATCGACATTTCTCATCAAGATTTCTCATCAATAAAAGATTTTCACGCAGTTTAATGAGTCATCTGCTCGCGTTTTTAAATGAACCACGAGAATTTGCATCAGATAAATTAATACGAAAATTCTTCGACAAGCCAACCTTTGGCTTAATGGGCTTTAATTTAATCATTATTACACCGACTCTTGCAATTTTGTATTAAAACAGAAACGGTTTCATTTTGTTTATTTCAAGTCAGTTGCTGATATGCTTACCAGGGAAAGGAGCGTCAGTCTTCCTTTGCTAATTCTTACAAGTGAAAATTGAAAACTACCATTGTACCGGAAAGAAGAACACATCTCAAATTCGGAACCACTGCTCTGTCTTAGATGTTCACATGTAGAACATATTTTTATTGACGCTAAATGTAATTCCTGCCTATAATGATGCTCTATTCCTATAGCCGATTAAATTTACGGGACAGCTCAAAACACCTGTTATAATAGCCACAAAAAATAACTGATGCACCAAATAAGTTTCTGCGGGATTAGAGTGCACCAGTCATTAAGCCTAATATTAGAGTTATATAATGGCCTATGCATGAAAGTAAAGCGTGAAGATCATTTCATATCGTTTATGTTATTTTGCAATATTTGCTTTTTTTTCTGTGTTTTACACTCTAATTTCTCCAACTTCTTTGCGTCTTTGCGTTCTTTCCTATAAGATAAACTCGACTTGTAAATTCAGTTAAGGCTAGCATTTTAAATATATCTTGATTTGTGTAATAGTTAGACTAAATTGTAGGCTATTATATACCGCCGCAGATACTATATTGCACTAACCCCACCCCCGTTTTACGTTACAGTATTGCTTTTTTACTAGTTTGTGCAATAAATGTAATTCTATTGACGGTTTTGTTAACACGCTTTCTGTTTCACCGTACACCAGTGTAAAGTGAATTCACATTAAAATTTAATGAAACTGGAGCGATGGGTACGTACCCCGCCGGGCTTCCGTCGTTACATGTGACTGATGTATTCTCCAAGAAATGCAGCTTCATATCGTAGTCAAGATTCTGAGCGGAGCAGGGATACAGCGACTGCGCCAGGTTCTTCACTTGGGTCATGAAGTTGTCTATATTCTCCTCGACTGCGGTGAAATCCAAGGAGAAGCTCTCGGTGGTGTCCCCCCGGCCTCGATATGTAGGAGAAGGCTGTGCCCGACGTGGCTGGGGGTTACGGCCACCGCGGGATTTTCTGCCTTCAAGGGCTCCGGACTGTAGCAATGCCAATAATAGAACCGAATAAAACAGCTTCACCGTTCTCATTCTTTGACGTAGGCGATCACTGTTCATTTCTTCTTTTGCAGTTTTTTTCTTCTTTTTTTCCAACAGATTCCCCTGTTTGGTATTAGAAGCAAAACACACGCAAAAAGTAATAAAGTAGTGTAAAATGAATGGAGAAACACAAAAATATGTCGGTAACTTGAGACAATATCGGTAATTAGATAAAATCCGCAAAACAGTTGAAATAAAGTTCAAATAAATTAACTTTATTACAACACCTTGTACAAAAGTAAAAAAACAAAAATAACTTTCACAGTAGGTAAATTCAGTGTCTAAGTGCCATCTTTTTCATACATTCCCAGTGTTTTACTAGACCAGAACTGTCAATATTGCCATTGATTTTGTTCCCTATGTAGAGAATTAATAAGCTTCTCGCTATATGCTCTGGATTTTTATTCAAACGTTACCCTCTTTCCGATCCCTCCTGGACCAATCGTTGCAAAGGAACGTACTGCAGGGCGTGCTCTGCTAAGACAGCCCCCCTCCCCTTTAATTTATTAGGAAAGAGGCCCACGCGCTGGTTCTTTTGATCTCCGTCGTTTTATTTCATGTGGTGGTTTGACTTGGCTTCGGGCATCCATTTGTCATTCCACACTAATTTACAGTGAGAATAATTCTCTTGTGACGCACGCCCCTTTAAAGACTCAAATCAACAATAACAAAAATAGAGCAAACCAATAATTCACGCAAGACTCGTGCTGTCAACAAACGACGTTATTTTAGTTTTTTTAGGCTACCGCAAATGTAGTTATATAGCACAAATGATCCCTAAAATATATTTATATTTATCTGCTTATGCATATATGTAATGACATGAAGTAGAAGTATTATGATTACTCAAAATATCTGACAAAAGAATTGTAAGCAAAACAGGTGATTTTCGGTGGTTTGCAATTAGACACGGTTATTCTGCATGTCTGTTAAAGCTTGTTAAAGCTAAAACATGTTTTAAGGATCATATTTCCCGCTTTAATGCAATTGAGAGAAGAAAAAACACTTAATTCCGACGGTAGCTGGAAATTTGGTGCATACAGGTGTCAAGGACAGATTAAGGACCTCCCGGATAGTGTGTGTACAAAAAACATCAATTAGTACAGCTAATTTCTAAAAAAAAAAAAAAAACTATAACCAAACGTCTTTAGAAATAATCGCATAGTTCTTTAATGATACCTGGAATTCAGAGGATGACGCCCAGGAAATCAAAACGTATGCCCCGGGTTGGTTTATTTCATAATGATAATGCATTTGTACTTCATAAGCTACATAATCATAAATTGTATAATGACATTATATTTGCCTTCAGTCGTTTCGTGTATGCCCTGGAGTTTAATGGTAAATACCTCCAATATTCTTACCTTACCTCTGATTCAAGCACAACGACACCCGTGCACATGGACGGAATGACAGGACGTCGACACTTTTATTTGTACGGGGCCCCAAACGATCAAAGCAACCATCACTCTTTCTTTCCCTCCTCTCTCTCATGCCCCACCAAATTTGATTTCTATACTGAATTTCTCTTAGCCAAGCTCAGCATCCCTTTGGAAAAGCCCGCACCTGTGCGCAGGAATGTACGTCCCACAGGGAGCTGAGGTTTCGCGGGTTATGTATTCTGTATGATCTCTTTATAAAAGACGCCAAGTGTAAGTCATCCCGTGATGCCCTTCGGTAAACGAGCGAAGAGTAAAAGCGGAGATACAGACAGGTTAAATTAACCCGTCGCTGATTAGCGGGTGCGCAGCCCTGTAATGTACATTATTACTAGATGTCAAGTCAACGCTCACTCACTTTTAGTACTTTAAAGTTAACATTGCTATTGAATGACCATTATGGAACAGTAATGTTGTTCCCGTCCTTTTCAGTGAGGTTGATCTTCTGTCCAACGAAAATGTTGAAATATGACATCTGTGCATCTGGCCTCAAATTGGGAGAATTTGACACCGAAACTAATCCCACCATTTTCAATCGTCTACTTTTCCTATAATATTTCATACATTACATCCTCTTTCACATTCCTGTATACTTTGATAAGTATAAACTAAAAAAAACCCGAAAGGAAAAATATTTTGAAATTATAGAAAATATTGTTTATGTGTTGTTTATTATAATAATTAGGAGTTCCAAGACCTATTTACCCACTGGTCAGAAACAGACAAATGAAAGTCAGCTGATACAGGAAAATGAAAGCCCGCAGTTAAATGCAGACTGATTTACGCAGTTGCCAATGAATACAGTTGCCGGTTTTGCAACTGTAAGCTAAATAAAATAGAGCCTGCGAAGTTATATAAATCGCTTTTTCCTGAAATTCTTCTTAAATATAATTTACCTCTAATTGCTATGGTAATTGGCTTATTTTTGTTACGCATAGAGGGGGGCTGTCAATGATGTCTTAATTAACCGTTGCGGCCAATAAATACATAAAGGCATTAGAGTTTTATAGACATTGAGGGTTACCCGTGCTAGGATTTATCAGGCACCGCGGCGGTGAGATTAAAGGGGGCTTGACGGGCGGTGTTAATAGACCGCTTAACTTTGAAGAACTCTGTTGTTCTTGACGGTAGGATGGGATTAATTTATGAAGCAACCGGGTAGCCGGGAAACGCTCTCTTGTGGCGCTGTTTTAGGGATTGTCATATCAGGAGCGTTCTTTTGTTAAAATGCAAAACAAAATCACAATAAACACACACTCCCGGGTCGCTATTCCATTCAGTTGAATGCGCAGACCCCTATACCGAATCTGTCCATCAATTACTCCAATAGGCATTCATGTGTTGAGTCGGCCATTTCAAATACATCGCTGCTATTATGTGCGGTCAACTTTCAATTAAAGGCAATAGGGGAAAGCTCTATTTAACTCATTAAAGTTGGCAAGAGACGTCCAGAAGCAGTCGGCAGTTCAAGGACAAGGAGTAAAGCGTAGCCGGCATGCCATGCAGGCAGCGGAAATTCCGCGACGAGCGTGTTGCTTAGTGAAAAGAAACCGCTCTCATCTGCGAAGCGACGTCCAGAGGTGCAAATAACCAACAGTTATGATTCCTCTTATAATATGTAATATATATTTAAGTTTAAATAATCTCCGAGGGTGCACATTTGACGCAACAAAAGCTTTTCACCTGTAGATTGCAGGTTCGTGTTTCAATCTTCAATATAATAAAATCGATACCCATGCATGTTGTAGTCAATATAGTGTTCGAAAATAATTCTTAACTTTATAATAAATTTAACTTGTAATGCACTGTGGAATGAGCTAGTCTGAAATAATTCCAACAACGTTAAGTGTTATTCCGAAGATTATGCGGTATTATTTTAAGTATAATTTGCCTTTGCCGTAAAAATGTTAGAATCTACCACAACAAGCATGCGATTTAACGCAAGTAATCACATTCTAGTCAAAGCATAATTACCCATGAAGAAGTCTTGATATTGATTGTTTTAAATATTGTATAATGTATAATGGATGGATATGTTTAATTAATATTTAATGCTAAACTGGATTTTGGATTTTGTCTGAGCCAAAGGCCTTCTTAGGAGTTTTTGGGTCATCCGATTATGGAGATTACAAATGATGCAGAAAGCTGCCTGGATAATTAGAGGTTCCAGGTTCGGTGAGAGGTGACCCACAGTATCAGCTGCAGGGTCACCTTCCTGTGAAACTCACACCCAGGGAACTGATGGTTCTCATTGGGGAACTTCAAACAGATGCTTGCAGAGATCTGGACATGTGGTGCCCGCCCACCCCTCTCCCAGGGGACGGGCCTCTGTCCCTGATTGAGTCCCTTTGACTTCTACCTCCGGTTTTTATCACACTTCATCCCGGGCACAGAAGCCTTTCAATCATTCACAGATGGGGTGCTCAGGAACCGCCCCCCCCACCACCACCACCACCTATCTCCCCTCCCCCACTCTAACAGCAAGTAGCAAGAAGGTTGGGAATGCCTTGCTGTGGGCAGAATACTTCACCATACTCATAGAATACTTGATTGTACTCATGGAATATTTGACTATACTCATGAAATACTTGGTTGTACTCATGGAATACTTGACTGTATTTGTGGAGTACTTGATTGTACTCATGAAAAACACTTGTGTGTACTCTCTTAGATACATGGCGTGGTCACTGATGTAGTAGACATTTCCAGGTCTTAGCTGTAAACATTATAATGCTTTTGAGTTTCCATGGCTAGGATTCTTTTGTGATCCTTTTATTGTGCTTCTGTTCGATACGTTTAGTATTTGCCTTATATGACTTTTCACACCAATGGTCGTATTTGAGCAGGGTGGCATCCATGGCGGTGCCGTGGTTAGTGTAATCGCCTCTCTGGAGACCAGTTTTTCAGTCTATGCCCTTGCTCTTGTGTGTGGAGTCTGCATGCTCTCCCTGTCGCTGTAGGGTCCCATCCTCGGTTCTTCCATACCTTCAGCCTGTTGTTTCCAGGATATACTCTGAATCTCAGGTAAAGAAGATGGTTTGCGTATATATGACTCATTTTTTTCCAGTGTCACATAGATATCAATATGATTATTAAGAGCAAAATGTGGCACTAAGAATCAGCATGAATACATAATCTGCAAACGAAGGCTTTTTCAGATATAGCAGCCTTGCTATTTAGGAGAACTAAAAATATTGTTTTGTAAGATGGAAGTGCAACAACACTGTATGAAATGTTGGACAAAATTGCTCACTAAAGTTTACTGTCAGTACCTAGTATTACAATCTCTGGCAGTGTTCCTTAAGACGGTTCCCGCGGACTCCCAGACGGTCCAATACCCAGGCAGTTGGGAGAGAGAAAAAATGTGAACCGTCTGCAGGGACTGGGTTGAGAAACGGTGGAACCCTGATCTACGGCAAGTAGTGCAATACTCAGACACATCAGCATCAGTGTGCCACCATTTGCATGCCCAGCGTATAACCAGCCTGTCATATCACATGCTGAGTTTTTGATGCTGTCACTATTTCACCCTATTTCTGCTGTACCCAGTTGACTCAGTTGTTCTGACAGAAGTCTCTTCCATATCATTGTCTGGCCTTCTGAGATTGTGACTGTTCTTCTGGCCCTTTTGCAGCCTTCTGCTTCACTGCATGGCCCTCTGCCCCAATCCCCAGTCCAATGCTCCCCTGCCTAGACGACTGTGACATCATCTTGAAACTCTGCTCCATGGATCAGTCTCTTAGGTTTCCCTGTCAAATTCAGACTCTAGGTGCCAGGCACCAGTAACCTGCAGAGTATGTGATATAGAACAGACATGCAAGCTGGTGCTCTTCACTGCCCCATCTTGGGTCGTTCCCTGCCTTGTGCCCATAGCCTCCAGGATCGGCTCCGGACCCCCCTGTGACCCTGGAAAGGATAATCGGTTGCAGAAAATAGATGGATGGACATGTGCAGTTAAAAGCAAAGCTTGCCGTCTGAGGGCAGTCAGCCATTTACCCTGCACCCAACAAACATTTCTGGGGGTCAGGGGCCCAGCGGACTTTGGGTCATTCTCCCAAGGAGGGGATTCAAACCAGCGAACCCCTGATCACAGGCACAGAGACCTAACCTGCTGAGTCACACACTCTTGTCTCATGTCTGGGGTTATGTACATGGGGGGGGGGGGGGGGGGCGCGGGGGCATGGGCAGCGTGGCGGGGAAGCCCTAGTTAGCTATTTACAATCACTGTCAAGCCTCTGACTCTAGAACTACCCTGGTCATCCATCCATCCATCCATCCATATGTTTTTAAACATATTAACAGCTAAGCCACTTGTCTCTCGTCGCAAATACACATTTAAACTGTTTAGAATGTTAGAATGTTAGCAGTTGATTTCTGTTGGAGAAGTGTAATTAGATGGAGGAACTGGATGGAGTAACTGCTAACAGAGAAGCCAGTGTTTATATGGGCACTATCAAAAGTCAGCAAGGTTTCTGTGCTATAGCACCCAGGACGCATTCGCAAACAGTCTGGGTCATGGCATCTCTAGTGACATCCCATCTCCAGTATTGATGTCAGAGGACGGAGAGGCTCTGCACGCATCTGCTGAGCAGTTTCCCATTTTCCCTGCTCAGACTGTATTGCTTGCAGATGATTGCAGGTTCTATGGAAACTGATTGCTTCAGACACAAGCTTCCATTTGCAGTCTTCAGGTGCTCAGAGTTTCAAAGAACAGTTTTGAGTTAAAAGTGATTCTGGAAGGAAGTTTTGGACCTTATTTAACATACTGCTGTCCAAAAATGTCAGCAGGAGTTCCTTGAGCTCCATAAAGGTGTGGTCCAGGAGATTTATGCAATCACATAAAGTTATTTTACTAAGTTACATTCCTCATTTTTGTCTCCACAGTGGAAGTCAGGCCTCATCAACATCACAATCACTGGTTGTCAAAGGCATTTCCAGGAGTTTAATGTCCTTTAATGACCCCCTACCATCTAAGATAGCATGAAAGGGTTCTTTAGGTTACCCTTGAGGGAGAACAACCCAAATGGTATGCTCACACGTTAGGTGTACATGTCTCTAGGTGGTAAAGCCATTAGAACACGCCCGGCCCAGGCATAAAGGTCAAACACGTTCCTGGAGATGTTTATGGGTTGCCACAGCAACCAACTGTATACTAGCAGGCCTCAGAAGAGAGCTGAATGTAGAGTGTAATAGGGAGACACCAGTGCGTGAGCCTCTCTGGGCGTTTCCATGGATGTTCAGGGTCTGAATCACTGAAACTCCTATGGCGCCCTTTCTGTAAGGGAGGAGAACTGAGTGGAAACCTTCAATTATCAGACAGGGCCTAGTCATCATTATCTGCACAAAGGCTGCCATCTTCTGCAGATTTATTGTGGAAAATGCTGCTGGCCACGTAAGAAAAGTTAATTGCTGAATAGAGGGAAATGGAAACTCATTCAGAAAGCATGGGTGTTATCAACAGGTCAGTGTGTTATTTTTACTTTCCTTCATTTAGCTTTATAAACATCATCAGGACTTTTTTTTTTTTGCATTTCACGGTGCTGGCTATCAGGATAATGAGATATGGAGGTTCGCAGAGCCAAGACCTCTTTCCCTTTTCATTTTCCTTTGCCTGAACCCAACATTAGTGCAGGAATTCCATGTGGTGTCCAACACAGGCAAGCAAAGAATAGACTGCTACATTATTACAGACTCTGTGATTATATAATGTGTGTTATACAGTACATCCAGGCTTTCGTACACTGGTCCTTACTGACCATTATCAGTATTTACCAATACACTCTTTTTAACAGCTGGTTTGTTTTGGGACACAACGGCTGAATCCTGACGCTTCAGTGTACCGAGACAGGCCACCCCCACCCTTGTTTGAGAGACCCCCTCCCCAGATGCTCAAGACATTCAGTCTGCTCCATCACCATGCTAATCATCTGCTCATCAGACCCTTAGTTATCCGAGTCAGACGTGCTTGAAGTCAGAAGACTTGAAGATTTGAGAGCGACTGTAATTACACATTGCAGTGATGCGGGGCATGGTAACAGGGCGTACAGACCGTCTGCTGGGCTAATCAAGGAGTGTTAATGCAATGCAGAAATGTTAGGGTTCATTTAAAACCTTCACTCTAAAGACATTATGGCATAAGGCAGGGTTGCCAGCGCATCTGGTATGACGCTTATAGACTCTCATGCTCATGCAAGAAATCTTATGGCAAATCTATATTATTCCATTATAAACCTAAAATCAGCTACATCAAAAGCGTTGGGGGTAGTTTGCAAACCCTACAGACTATTTGCAAGGTAATAAAACTGTTACATACATGCAAATGCGAGTGTAGACTTGAATTGAAAATGTTACATCAGTCAGCTGACCAAGGTTGGCAACCCTGATGAAGCCATAAGCAAATCCGAAAGTGAACTTAACTTTTCTCGCCGTTAGGAAGCCACGTAGAACCTCGTGGTTATACCACAGGTCAGCAGCTAGTACTGTAATAGGTCATCAGACCTAGGGGCGTAAGAAGATACCGATATACCTGAGTATCGTGATCCTATGTTTTGTGATACTGCATCAATTCCCAAGAACATTGTATTGGTTTTTAATTAGTAGTTTGCATGCAAAGATTCTTGGCAGACTGTTGTTCATTTTGTGTTGTGTTATACCCACAGCTGCTAGATAGCAGTGTTATAAACTATCTTCAACCAATTTGGCTCTCCAACGCAGCAATGTAAACTGAGACAGGAAATAGCGTAAGAATGTAAACTGAAACAGGAAGTAGCGTAAGGGCATACAGCTAACGTTAGAATTAGCAAACCTAGCTAACTATATAGTAATGTTACTAGCGATGGCTGAATCTGAATGAGTGACAGGTTTTGGTACTCAGAGCTGAAGTTTGGGCTTATTTTGGCTTCCACGACATCATATGTTCATTGCTACAGGGTTCAAGTTGTTCTTTTTCATCCATTTCCAGCACTGAAAGAATGACAGTTATTGAGCAACATTACTACACCCATTTTGCAGTAGAAAACATAAAGCCATGTTTTTAAGCATAATTTCCATTAGTTTCCTCCTTATCTATGAGCTCCTGTTTCGGTTTCAGCATTTGTGTGCACTTGTTCCCATGTGTATTTTACCTCCATGGTAACTTCAAATTATAATCAGCTCAGACCACTTCAATGAATAGACACATGTGGTATATACACACAGTATTGCTTGCAGTCCTCCAGGGAGAGCCAAAAGACGGACAGGAAACCTTTCCTTCCAAATGACATCATCCTACAACGTCATGATTTCCCGCCATGGGATTCCAAACCCGCAGCTTTGCATTCTGGAGCCCAGCACAAAGAAGCCAAACCAAACGCTCATCAATGCACAGGAACATCAGTCACAGACAACCGTGTTCACTGCTACTGTGGTGCAACAAAATCTCACTCTTTTCAGAAGTGTAATTACATGAAACATTTGCCATTAAATATTAAACATTGGGTTTTTGCAATATTTTGCTTAGCATCATTTTTTAAAGTCATAAATCCAAACCCAGACTCCCTAAAGCAGCATTTCAGAAAAGCTCCTTTCCAGACTAGGAGATGAAGGCCCTGCACTCTGCACACAGGATCGGTCGTAGCCCTCGTGCCACCCTGGGCGTGTGTCACCATAGTGTTCAGGAGCTCTTCGAGGACCCCCTACATCAAGTAGATGTTCTATGCTGGCACTGCAGAGGTTGGGAGTGAAATGGGCCAGTTAAATTGATGGTTGGCGTCCTAGGCGGCCGCCTGTGTCACCTAAGGCGTTTAGGGCCCCCTGTCTGCACATGTCACCGCACGCCTCTATGCTAGACCCCCCTCTGCATTCGTGTGGGTGTTCATCTGATTCGCTGATCGGTCACTTTGGTAGCAAACAGATACAAAATTTGGGACAGTGGGTGGATTATGCATGACACATGCTTCTTATCATTCTTATTCCCATTATAATAATAATAATTATTATTATTATGTACCTGGTATGACTGATGTGCATAGAGGTATTTTATCACTTTATCACTTATACATTTACGTAACCTGACCGCCTTTTGTCTGATGGTCAAGGAGGCATTTTCAATTCAGCTCATATTTACAAATGAGGATTTTGTTTTACAGTAATTAGTAATTCCTTCAAATAATTCTGCCACGTCTTCAGTTAAGCTTATGACGACATTGTTGAAAAAGTTCAATGAAATTTGATTCGCTGGCTTACAAAACCTGGCTCAGCCTCAGACAGGAAACAAAAACACATCTTATTTTACAGGATGAAAAAAAAAAAGCAAAAACAATATCAAAAAAGCCCCCAAAAATGCAGAAACCACTTAAAACATTGCAAATAGCAGAAAGTTTTCCACCTTGCGTTTCCTTTCGCTTAGAAGGACATGATCAGTTACAAAGCTGGGTCTTAAATATTTGGCATCAGAGGAAATTGGGGTTTGAGGTGGAAATTTCTTACCGCCCCCCATCCCAGCAGTCTGCAGGCCCCCCCTGAAAGAAAGGTTCTACTGAAAAAGTATGCAGCAAAACAAACAAACTTCCGACGAGCTTTAGGTATCGGGGAGAGGAGGAAAAACGGGGAAACTATGGAAACAGGGACTGTTCCTCGGGAAACTGCATTAAACTTTGCATTTGGCTGAGAGAACCGGCAGAACACAGCGAAGGCATCTTAACGAGCATCTAACGAGTAAACAGTGTCCCACCACAGTGGACACCTGGGGAGGCATAATGTTCTGTGCTGTTGATAATTGAAAAAATAAAGTTCACCCAGCTGGGGACATTGTTAATCATACTAATAAAATAATACAAGTAATTTAACGAAAAAGTTTATTATTATATATATTAAGAGGGAAATAAAATTGTTTCTAGCTATACAACATGCATTGTTAGAATTGATCTGATTCCAGTTCACTTGTTGACTGGCACAATAATATTCTGGGATATGACACCTCACACTTCCTGCTGGAAGGAGGATGACTCAGATCTCCCTAACATCATTGTTGGCCAATCAAAACCAGCGATCAGACAGCATGTCCCTTATAAGAACAGGTGATTGGACAGTGCATTGATTATCTCTAAAAGTTTCCCTAATTGCAAATGGGATCTACCATAAAAGCAGCTTAATGTGTGACAGTATGGCGGTCTACAGTATGGTGGTCTACAGTATGGTGGTCTACAGTGCCTGTTAGGCAAAGGAAAAGTGGGACCTCAGAATCAATGAAGTAATAATGATTTCTAAAATCGACAGTTTTATTTAAAAAATAGAATTATTAAATTACTAGGAGCTCTGCTGGTCCCCCAGATGACGGCTTGCATGTGAGCGAAATTTTTTATTCAGGTTGACCTGTTGAAGTAAACAGCATGAGGTCTCCGTTGCATGCATTAGTCACGCATCATGCATCGGAAGCAGTAAATGCATGATCGCATGAGCGCGGTGTAAGTACACATGGAGGAGTGTGTACAGTCACACATGTGCACACATGATCCAGCTGCCCGGAGAATCGCTATGAGCTGCTCAGCCTGTTGCGAGGGGTGTAGTCAGGGGGTTGCTGCCCAGTGTGTGTCCGTCTGCATCTTATTATCTCATCGCCGACATTTTACAATTCCAGTGGTGTCAAGGCTTTCGATTTTCATATCTAGGATAAATGGGGATGTTTGTCGCTCCCTTGAATTGCTTTGATTGGCGATTGATTGACTGTGGTGCGTTGAGGCTGGCGCTGCTTTGCAGGGGGAAAATGCACATGACTGAGGTTCACATCTCCATGTGCACAGGTGCAGTCCAATAGCTATGATGTAAAAGCTAATTTCTGTTCCGTGCCTGAGGCTGCAGAGGGTCAGGGGACCAGTGGAAGTTAAGGATCCTGGCCGGCTTTTCCCCATTGGCCCTCACCCTGCGGGGGAGAAGGAGGACAGCAGTCAAGGACAGCAGGTCCACATCCTTCCCAGTCTGTTCACCTTAAGGCAAATACTTGATAAGGCAGACACATGCATGTTTTTCTCTTGCCACAGAATTAAGTCACCAGTGTTACAGAGTGTTCTAAATACCAAAAAGCCACCAGAACTCAAACAAGACCAAAAATTCTTGACGAGTGCCCAAAGCCCCCCAAGGAGCAGGCTGTGGGGAGAGAATGGCCCTCATCCTGTGGGCAAGTTTGTGCCCTTTCTTGGAAGTGACTCGGGGATTCTCCACCAGAGATCCAAGGGCCCTTGGAGAGCATTCGGCCTAGATGCAGCCCCTTGCGGGCCTCCCATCCTAGCTCCGTGGACCCCCCTCCCCCCTCCGACCAAGAGGCCCAAGCCCGATGGCGACAGAAAGGTACGGCTGGTGACGGGCGGGCGATGACTCACTGTGTGTTGGTGGCCACCCTGAAACGCTGACTTACAGGCAGGCCCATATGAAATCCGCGGCCTACAGCCTCACACGGGATGTCCCATGTGGAAGCCTTTCAAAGGGGCCCTTTTTCATGTAGTCACTGAGCATTTGAAGTGTCCAGTTGCAAAAACACAGAAGCTTGAAAAGGTCTGTGGTTTCGTCCCTTTGATATCTGGAATGCACTTGGAGTTTAGCTTCGAGTGAAAAGGGTACCAGAGCTGGCTAATTTATTTTCCAGTTTCCCCTTCACGTGGCATAAGAAGAGCTTTGTGTTCCCCGACACATTGGCCATGTTTGTCCACGCCATCCTGCAATGCCAGGCCGCCGTTTCAACTGAGACACGGTACGAGGTTCTTCTGCCATCTTTTCATTGCTCAGGAAGGTTCATCCTGTGGAAGTAAACATCGAGTCCTTATATACTTTGCAGTTTAATTGTTCATACTATCATATTTATGCTGTTGATAAAGTTTTTTCCATAACTGCGCTTCATAATGCATTCATTATGCATTCATTGAACATTGAGTGTATCTTCATAGTGCATTCATTATGCATTCATAGAACATTCAGTGCACCTTCATAGTGCATTCATTATGCATTCATAGAACATTCAGTGCACCTTCATAATGCATTCAGTATACATTCATAGAACATTCAGTGCACCTTCATAATGAATTCAGTATACATTCATAGAACATTCAGTGCATCTTCATAGTGTATTCATTATGCATTCATAGAACATTCAGTGCATCTTCATAGTGCATTCATTATGCATTCATAGAACATTCAGTGCACCTTCATAGTACATTCATAATGCATTCATAGAACATTCAGTGCACCTTCATAGTACATTCATTATGCATTCATAGAACATTCAGTGCACCTTCATAGTACATTCATTATGCATTCATAGAACATTCAGTGCACCTTCATAATGCATTCATAGAACAATGATAAACAGCATAGAAGAATACATTAACATTCTAAAATACCTTAATGTTTTATGATTATACAATTATAATGTCTGTTGTTTTATCTATTAATGCATTACTGTCCTTTTTCAGTGTAGTGAGAGATCTTTTATGATCTATAAAGTTTTTTCATATAATGTTCAGCAAGACATTTTGAAAAACATGTAATTTAGCAGTTTATTAAGATATTAATGGTACAGAAACACAAATCTTATAAGAATGATGAAGGAAATGGATGATGTACTGCACCAAGCATAATATGCCTATGGCCAATTCTTCTGAATACGGCACAATCAAAATGGAGTAGCACAGATGACATGGAGAAAGATGGCCTGTTAAATTCAGCTCCTGAGGTCACTTCTTTTGAGCTGCCATGAGTACTTATTGTAGTCAGTGACTGAGGACCTGCAGATCCAGATTAGCTTCGGTCAGTTACAATCCTTCTGTCGTTTCAACTCTGGTCTTCGCCACAGTGCTAGAGACTGATGAACTATGTCACATCACCGGAGCACTAGTGGGAATTTCTGATTCCTTGGAAGTGCAGGTCTCTCCTGAGTTGGGTACAGCCTAAGGTGATGCTATGCTAACAGCAGCACGTAAACTCCGCGGGACACAAATCAGGAACATGGCCAAACTCAAGGAAGGTATTCCACAAGCGCATACACAAAGCCTTACAACAAATGCCTGGCGCATGAATACACAGACATGCACTGAGCACACGTATGCTTAAACAGACACACGTATGCTTAAACAGACACGCGTATGTGGACATTCGAAAAATTTGCTCAAGTGAGAACATCAATAGAGTCGCGTGGAAGGAGGAGACAGAGTCGCGGAGGCTTTCGGTTGCACTCTGTGGCCAGACAAACATTCTCTTCTGCAAATTTGCTCTTTGATCTGCATTGTTAATCTGATAATGACGTTTAATTGATTATGTGGAATGTGGAGGCAGCTGGCCTGGTTTTGTTTTTATATTACTCAATTTTTACTTTGGTTCCAACTTTCAAAGAGTGAATTTTCTGACCCTAATGTTTCTTATTTTAAAATAAGTTAGGCCATCAACATCAAAAGCTTTTCTTGGTCAATAAACAGGGACATCAGAATTTTTCCATTATGTTCAACATGGTCTTGGATTTCGCCAGCTAGAGGAACATCAATGCATTGAAATAAAATAACAACGCATTCTGTTGGTTGCTTGTATTATGGTGATATAAAGAACACAATGGCTTTGATGTCATTAGCATTCATCTTACAAAGGCTTCCTCCTGTCCCATGGATGTTCCTGCTCTTGAGGATGTGTGCCACCCCTTGTCACTCTCATGCACTCTTTGTTTCTGTTTGTGCTTCACCAAGCAACAACCTCCCACCCTAACTGACGCTTTGCTTGGTGTATAAACAGGATTAGCCATACAAGCTGGTCTCTTGGATCTCCTAAGCGGGCACAGGTAGATTTTGTTTCAACTGCACAATTGCATATTATATGACTATGACTCTTTATACTCAACTGGTTGGCTGAAACAAAATCTTGATCTGAATTTTTACTTTCTGGACCTGAACTATTTACCTCTGTAAGCATGTATATCAGGACCGAAAGAGATACAACCATGCAGTCACGTTGGAAATGCTCACATTGCTCATAGTTACAGGGGGAAAGTTGTGAAAGAACAGGTACATATTTTTCAAAAACAATTTATACCTAATGGTTATGAACTCAAGATATTACGCAGCAGTACAATATCATAGGAAACCAGACCGGAGGCGAAAGACTGTAAGACAAGCTCATGTTCTGTCGCCACGTGCAGTTTGCATCTTTTGTTTTCAGCTGGGTTTGTCAAAGGCTTCTGAGGCTCGATCTTGTAGCCGTCACGCCTGGCTGAGCGGGCGGCTGAAACGGTCTCTCTTGTCATAAATCTGGAGATCCCTGACCCAGCCAGACCCTGCCTAAATCATCCCTAGCCGTGATTTACAATCCCATTTTACCAAGTTCCTAAAGCTCACAGAGACCCCTTTGAAACCCGCCGATGGCAAAAGGAACCATTTTGGGGTAGCGTGTTTTTAATAGTCATTAATCACGTGGTGTGAGCCTGTCTGTTCCTACTTACTGCTAAGTTACGTTCCCCGGGACGATGCGGCTCTCGACCCTTCCAAGTTCAATAGTGTGTGTTCCAGTATGTCTGGGAAGGCGGGAGATGCGGAGGCTGAACCCACTGGATTTACAGCTATTGGCTAGTGATGCTTGTTAAGTCTATTAGAAACAGTTGGGGATAAATCTCTCAGCGCAGCACTCCGCAAAAGCGGGACCAGCAGGGAGGCCGACCTGCGGCAGTCTCCCAGGGCAACCAGAAGTGCATCATACTGCAACGTGGGTGGGGTGGGGGGGCTTGGAATCAGAAGGTGTCATGGTGTTGTAGTCTCCTGCTTTGTCCTTTAATTCATTATTCCTGTTTATGTGCATATTAGATCACATCCAGAATATCTTATATTCACACCTCTGTTAGCCGGAGTGGCACAATGTACCTGCCACCAACAGTACGACAGCAACAGTGTTCCGCACCATTGATCACCGTCCCCTATATGATGCATCTGTCTTCTGTTTAAAAGTCCTGGTCCTCATCTATTGCACCACCTGCTGTTTATTCCAGCCCTGAGCACATAGTGAACGTACGGAATAAGACGAGACAGGAAGTGCTAGGTACTGAAGTAATGGTGATGGTAATTTACCTTTACCTCCCATCAGCCAGAAGGACATACCAAGAAAACAGAAGACACAGGGTGAGACAAGGTCTTATAAGCCGTTCACCACCAGCGGCTTCTTCAGTGCCCAAAAAAAGCTGGGTCCTGGATCAACTACCAGAGCAAATCCTCAGACTGCGGAGACCAAGATCACAAGGGCCGTGATCATGCTTTCACAGAGACAAATGAAGATGAGTCAATAACTTCTCCACAGTGGGACTTCCCTTTGATCTGTGGCTGTAATTATGGGCAGTTTTACCCTCTACTTTCAATAGGCTGTGGTACATTTTGGAGAAAAAGAGGAAAAAGCAGAGATAAATCTAATGTGTTGGTCAACCACCCACACTGGCGTGTCGACTCTCTACGCATCAATTTAACATCCAAAATAGAGAGAGAAATGTCTTGTCATTTCGGAGGCACATTTTTACAGAATTTTTATTCTCGGTGCTCCAAAAAAACAGGGTTTTAAGAACAGGATCATGGACTAGAAGATGAATTTCTGGAGGTTGAAACAAAAGAACTAATTATGAACAAGTTGGACAACCAAAAGAGGTGCAAGAAGAGTGAGACCATCTTGCCTCTGAGTGCATGACAGAAAACAAAAGGATTCTGGGAAGAAGAAGTGTCAGAGCAACATGGCAGACTGTGTCACATGATTGACAAAGACTAAAAGAGAAGAAAATGAAGAGCTGAGGCTGAAAACAGCATCATTGGCAGTCCTTCTTTGACATAACTTTCAATAATGTTATAATATACTTATAAAATATAAATATTTATAAATATTTATATTTCAGCCTTCAGAATGTCATGCTGATACTCTTGTTCTGGGCAATGAAGTTTGACTTCCAACATGGATGGAACAAAGAGCATAACTCAAATCCAATGTTGTGTCTTTGGGTTTGGCTCCCACAGCAAGTGTGCATGAAATGTGCACATGCCCAGATTTTCTTTAGGAAGATCTGGTTTCCTTCTGCTGTCCCAAGACACGCAGATCAAGTGAACTGGTAATGTTAAATTACCCTTATAGTATACAACCATAAATTCCCTTTTAAGTACTTGCATACCATTAAAGATCTAGACTGCCTTACAGCCAGATTACCTTCCAGATCAGAAGATCAAGATCAGAAAACGTCTATGAATGTACGGATCACAGATTTGAGCACCTCTTGATCATAGCTGATAGCTGTTTGAGAACATAATCCTAGTAAGGTGATTTGCTGCTGGAGGCAGAAGATTGAACAGAGGTCAGATGCACAATTCAATGATGTTGTCATCCACTTTAATCTCTTTCTAAGGATAAACCACCATCGATAAATGGGATTAGAGATTAACCAGCAGTTGTCATGTTCCCTTCATGGGTCTTTGTCCTGGATCACGCATGGTGGAGATGCCCAGACTCTCTCTATATTTGGGTTCTGGCCTGGGCTTGTTGGTGTGGTTGAGAATTTCCAACTGGAAAGGAGTTCCCCCTCCCGCCTTTAAAAAACATTACAGCGGGACTCAATACACAAACCGCTCGGCAGCTCGTCTGAAACGTTAACTAAAGAAAACAAGCATGCTAATAGTTTTGTATTTATATATTTTCTTTAGACACTTTGAAGTCTGGGTTCGTGTTGCATTTCAAACCAAAGCTGCTCCGTGATGTGACCGCAAACGTAGGAGCTACAGAGGCTCTGTTTCACCCTGAAGTTTGCACACCCATGCATGTTTTTTTAGTCACAACAGAAGGATTATATACATTATGCACCAATCCTGTACACACAAGAGCCTTCTGAGTTTAGGTCCTCAATCCTCTCCTGATATGGTAAAGGACTCTTCTGGGTCGTCTTCTCACTAATTCTCGTGTACGTGTTGAGTCATCGGCCTGGTGCGTTGAACTTTGTAGTTCTTTTCTCTCTTCTGGAGAAACATGTGGAAGATGCTCAGACGCATGGGTCTGAGGGAGTCTCAGATGACGAACAGAGCCAAGGTACCCACATCCAGACCTGGCTGCAGCCTTATCAGCGTCAGTGTCAACTGCACAATCTTGAAAAGAAAAAAAAAATGTTTTAAAAAAAGCATTGGCCTCAATCATAGAAACAGACAGACAATTGTACAGGTTTCTCAACACAGAATGTATTTTTCTCTGAGCCATTCAGGGAGAAATCACACTACTGACCACTCAATTTGGATATTCTAACCCACTACAGCACTCACCAGGTAAAGTTGGTGATGAATAAGTTCCTATCTCAAGAGATGGAAAAAGGTAAAGTTCCTGTCTCTAGAGATGGTGACAGGCAGGTTCCTGTTTCTGGCATTGATTCTAGAGTCCTATCTGTCATGGTCTGTTGATAGTGAATGGGGAGCTGGGTTCATTTGCGAGCCTCAGATGATAAAACAAAAAAAGGAGAAAACACAAAGCCTAGTGCCCCACACACACACACATATTCATGATGCATTATGTCTATTACATGATACAGAACTCTCAACCAAACAAATTAGTGTATCTATGAAAAGCTTGCATGATCACGAGGTGTGCATCTGGTCATGACATGCACGTGTCGTGGTGAGGCGTGATACATGATACAGGTGGGAAAAGGAAGGTGACGATCCACTTAACAGCTCTAACACAAGCAGAAACAACAAAGGAAAACCCGCAAAAATAAAGGGACCACAAGGGGTCAGAACTAAACGGGCAAAATAATAACTAACAAGGAACCATAAATCAAGGATCCCAGGGAATCCAAGCAACAAAGGAACTAGAAAAGCCAAGCAGAGAAACAACCCACAGTAACATGGGCACTCTGACTACCAACATACAACCACACTGAACCAACAACGAACAGAACCAGAACAGGCACTTAAATACACAGTTAACAAGACACGCGCAGGACAGGTAAGAATTGTAATCAATTAACCAATCACAAGGACTCTAGGCAAACAAGGAACAGGTGTGGCATATTACAATTACACAGCACTAGAGACTAGGGAAAATTAACAAACACTAAGAAACAATAAGGGTTAAGTAAAGCAAGGAAAACTGATCAAAGGAGGGACAAGGAGCAAGACAAGGAACCACCTGAAATACAGTAACACCAAAAAACAGGAAAGCGCTGATAACCAGTAACACACATTAGGGAAAGGCAAAAAAATATGTGAGGGTTGTTCTTAGGCAGCTTCAAAGCCATGACTAGCAGGTTCTCAATCTCTGATATACATGCTCAGCCCACTGAGCCATGCTGCAGTTCACAGAGCTGGGGAAGCACAAAGGGGCTGAAAGGTGAGCGACAGGGAGGAGAACAGGATGGCCAGCAACCCCTGCTGGGCAAACAGGGAGGATACATGATGGACAGGCGCCGATCCTCACATGCACGTACAAGAGAAATGTTTGCAGATGCAGGAGAGACGTTGCCTGGTACACAGTGGGTTCTCAGGTCACTTCTGCAGACGCCGGGTGACCTGAGACCTTAGTTAGTCAAAATCTTAGCCAGACTCAAGGCTGTAGAGCTATAAACCAACTTAAGTAGAACGATAAAGCAACAAACACATCGGTGATCTGGGCCCAAGATACACACATTAATACCCTTATAGGCTAATTATGATGAATAATGGTTAATTGCAAAGTATGAATAAAATGACTAGTTTAATAAGATTATTGATAAAAATACAAGATTCCAGACCAACCATGGTTATTTTTTTAAAACTCCTCTTGGAGAGTGTGGGAACCGGGGGAGAGTTTTGCGTGACGATGTCTCCCCCCCCCACACTGGTTTCCGTGAGCTCTCGTCTACTCTGTGGGGCGTGTGGTTTGCGTGATGCGTCGCTGTGCCAGCGGGGGCACTGTCACAAGCATCCCCGAACATCAGAAGCATGTGTGACTGTCACTGTGGTCCCGCTCTCTCACACACGTACACACAGCAATGCTCAAGCCCCCGCACTGCAGTTTTCCACCACTTTGCGGCTGCCCCTAGCGTTGCACGGTATGTGAGGACAACAGCGCAAGCTGAGATTTAAACACGGTGCGTGTTAATTGAGCAGCATCCGGCAGCCAAGGACGGCATTTCTGCAAAAACACCGGCAGAGAGCTGAACCCATTCACCAGGGGGCCAGGAACCCTGTAACCCTGCCAAGAAAAATGTCACAGGGTAGAGAGCCATCGCAGTTACCTTGTTTGGATCACGCCCAGCTGGGGGTGTCCAAATGCAGCGAGGGCCCATGAGGCCCTTAGGAGTGTTTCTTTTACTGCTTCCACCATAGCAACCAGCCTCCCCCCCACCCCGTTTGATAAACCCAACTTCACTAACAGTCTGTACCCTTTTATAAGCGGCGTGTGGCCCTTCATGCCTCGGCCAAATTTGACTTTTATTTCTAATACGCCCGTAGCCAGAGCTTTTGGAAAGCAGTGCCTCTTTTTCCCTTCCAGCCGCACAGTGGACATCTGCGTGTGTTTTATCTCGCTCCGGCTGACCCCATTCGTCAAACAGAGTCTTTATTTTTCGTGTGTGTTTGAGTTTATTTTCCATAGATCACCCAGTAAAATGTAGTTTTTTGTTTTCTTTTCACAAATAGCCCTGGGGGGGGGGCTCCACACGAGAGATGCAGCTCAGAGGCTACGTCGTCGCACTGGCCGTGAGGAGGGGGGGGGGGGGGGGTCAGCGGAGGGCGCTGAGAGATGTACTGCTTCACCACCCTGACTCGGGGAGTGTAGAAGAGAAAGAGGTAAAGGGCCTTAAATTATGCAAGCTGCAGCATAAATGGTGCGACTTGAGCCAGAATTAAATACAGGGAGGGAAAAAAATGTAGGAAAAAAAAACGAGGCAGGAGATGAAACACAGGTGCTGCTTTGTTTGACTTTGATGTTGAACTTCTTCATTCTCTCTTCCAATGGTTTGGTTTTATTAGAGGCATCTACTCAGGTCTCCGCCGCCATTCCGACTTTCCACACGCGGCGATATCTCAGGACAACATTTAAGTCCTTTATACTTTCGGTAAATGTTACGCCTGGAATTTTGGTCATGGGTGCGGAGGTCACTTGGGAAAACACGACGTCAGCAAACAGAGCCTGACACAAGTCCATCACAGAGGGACTGTGTTTGTCTTTGTAGCGTGACACACTGGCCACCCCCTGCTATTCAGCCACAGTCAGTGCGGGGAAGGGTGGCTTTGGGTGGGGGGATTTGAGGAAAGAAACCATCTTAGTCTGCGTCTCTGTGGCAAGCCATGCATGCCAACATGTCTTCCCTGTGGAGTCGTGTCGCCTCTACTGTTGTGGTCGTTGTGTTGTGGTCAGTTCTTTGATCTTTACTGACAGGCCTGTTTGAAGGATGCAAACACAAAGGACAATAGTGCCCCACGTCAGGAGTGCATTCATTTTTCCGCTTAAAGTGGATCACGGTCTGGGGATGGAAAACATCCCTGGTAATCGGCGCTCTCTGCCGACTCCGTAGCTGTTCAGTTGTCTCCTTGATGCGGTTTCACGCAGAAAACTCTGAGTTATCTTTCAGTGTGATTGCTGTCTTCAATAGATGCACATACACACAAATATATTACCAAGAATGTAGATTTGGGTATGGATGGTAGGGATGTGTCCTTATCAGTTCAATGTCAATATTGTCAAGTCATTTATTTGTGTAACGCATTTAGAAACAACAGGGGTTGACCCAGCGTACTGTAGTTTCCAGGGAAAATTAATTAACAAGTATTACATTCATTGTAAAATATAAAAATAGCATAAAAACATGCATACAAGAAATAAGAATTAGGCAGTAGGAATAATAAACAAAATGTATGTAACACTTTATTTAATGCAGTCATTATACTGCATTATATTCAATTTATAAAGAATGCTCTATGAGGCTCTCACCTATAATGCACTGTAGATGCCTTTATAATGCAGCACAATGCATTATGGCTTCACAATGCATTATGAAGGTATCTTTAGTTCATTATAGATGAGAGCTTCATAGAGCATTCATAATGCATAATAAACATGGCTATACTGTGTTATGCCTAATGATAAATATTTATAGCCACGTAAAATATTTTATGATTGTGTTACAATGAATTATAAGAACAGTTATTAGGCTTTATGAATATTGGCTGTATAGAAAGTGTTACAGGAATGGTATACAGCAAACAACAGATTAAAAAGCAGTAAGAGGGCAATTGGAAATAAATTAAGAGTATTATTTAAAAGAAAAGCCATAAGAGAACCTCAAACCAAGGAGAAAGTAAGAGATAAAAGGTGGGTCTTAAATTTAGATTTAAGCTCATCAATAGTGGAGCAGGACCGAATGTTGGATGGGAGATTGCTCGACAGTCTGGGGGCGGCTATACAGAAAGCTTGGTCACCTTTTGTTTTGGAGATGTGAGACTCAGAGGAGCAGTTGTGAGGGTGACAGTTATCAGATCTGAAATGAATTGTGGGGCTAATCCACTGAGTGTTTTAAAACAAATAGCATAATCTTAAAATCAGTTTTGTATATTGTGGGTGATTTATGTGTGTTTATGTGGGGGGGCAGGGCTGATTTGGTCCCGACCGCCTCCCCTGCACACCACTAACATTGCCCACCTTAATGTTTGCATCTCTCCTCTCTCATAGTACAACCCAAGCTACCTTCTCCATCTAATGCCAAGGTGGTTTGATCCTTAAATGTGTTACTTTACATCCGTGTTTCCCAGTCCGGTCCATGGGGACCCACAGACGGTCCATGATTTTGCTCCCTCCTGGCTCCCTGCCAGCCAGTCCATATTTTTGCAAAAAACTTTAAATTAATTAAACGTTTAGCCTTTGGCTCCTCGAGGAAACAGCGGCTGATTTGCTGCTATCCCCGTCCCTCACACGCTTTCCTGATGGGGGAGCCGAAAAACATCACCTGACGCATCCGGAGGAGTCACAGTGATCAGCTCAACCTACCATCCTGTTGTTACAGATCCTCCCAAGTAAAGTCCTGGCAAAGCCTCCATCACCCTGCTCCTGGAACGGCAGACGAGCGTGAAGTACTGGTGGTACGGTTTTCTTTAAATATTATTGATTTTTGTTTAGCTTCAAACACTAAGAACCAAGACTGTGTCAGGGTCCACTTCCATCCTTTCCCACAGCTGTACCCAGGGGCCGGGGATGGGCAAAGACCATCCCCCCCCCCCCCCCCCAGGATCGACCAGACCTCTGACACAGTTCAAACGCTGGTGCCCCACTCCAGGAAATTCCATTGCCTGTACCTGCTAGGAAATCGTGAAGGCCTCTGGGGTATGATACACACTTTCAGACAGTACACAAATTACACACAGCGTGTCACGTATGAGGAGGAGAGACGCCTTTCCGGATGCAAGCACCTTCTGTCCTGGAAACATCTGAACCGCAACAAGAAGGCCCACCCAAGGCACCCAGCGCAACATCAAGGTTGAAAATGTTTCACATAAAACGAATACGAAATGAAAGCAAGAAATATAAAGTACACAAGACCGTCATTAATTACCAAACATATGCCTTTCGTCCTTTTATTTTATTCCACCCGAAGATGGATGGTCCACATTTCTCTTCAAAGACATTTAAGATGTATAATTAATAACAGAAATCAGCCACTTAAAATCACAACAACAAAAAAAAAAAATGGCCGAAGCCTTTGAACCACAAACGCTCTTATGATCCATAGCCGCTTACTTTCACAAAGGACCAAAGCCCGTTCCCCCCTTCAGTAGCCTCACATCTGAGCAGTAATCTGCGTCAGATTTTATCCACTGGCACGGAGAGGCCGCCACGGACGTTCCAGCACAGAAGCCTGGTATTCCTGGCTGCCTCCTGTGTCAAGCACTTCTGGGGCAGATAGCTACAGGGACGAGGTGCAGCAATAAGGCACAGTGGCACAAATAGCTTCCAGACTGACGCCATCAGATATGTCTCTGCCAGTCTGACAATCAGTCAGTCAAGCACAAAACTAAAATACACACACAGACAAAGCCCCACTTCTAGACCTTGTGAGGATGGTCGTTCATTCTTGAGCGACGCACACACACAAAAACAAACCCACCCCATTAAGGTAATATATATTACTTTGTCATTCCTCTGGCAGTTTGTGTACAGAAGTTATGTCCATCTGATGTCTTAACAACTCAAATAGTTATGCTGGTATTAATGTCTTCTCTGGGCTCACAAGAGACACTTTAAGTAGCATTAAATAGGCAATCAAAGAGGATTGCGGTGTTTGACATCTTGTAAGAATCCTGAGGCGTCGAAACAAGCCTACAGCAGAATTGAGCGACGGCCAGGCGCAGCTCGTCCCAGCTGGAAAATCGTCCGCGTGAAGAATGATGAGCATCACTCTGAAGGGCTCAGCCGCATCCTTCATTTACTTCTCTGATGAGACTGTTGAACTTCTGAGTGCAGAATGTAGAGTTACACTGAGTGTGTAGATTTGGATTCTAGAATGATCTATGCACCATACTCCCCAACCTAAGAGAGGTGGATTGTACCCAACATTTCCCATTCATCATCAGAGCGACAATAAATTTATATTACACCTTAACATTAACAATCTGGGGTGTCTGGGGGCCATGGATACCCTGGCAGATATGGGGGGCCCAGCACAGGGGAGCTTTTATAAAACTGGCCCCTCCGGCTCTGAAAACGGCAGCCCTAGCAGGTAGCAGGGGCCCCAGTACTTCTAGCTACACCCCTGTTAACAATTAAAACTATTTTCCTGCTAAGTATTAAGCTATTGAGAGCTTAGCTTACAAAGCGCGACAAAAAGCAGACATTCGCCCTTTTTAATGCTGGCTGTCCGTCACAAACAAATGGGGGCGTGAATGGGGCTCTAGGACGCTATAAACACGTGACTGGTGTAGACAGATATCTTTTTCCGTGATGCAGTGTGTGTTTTTCTCTAGCTCAGCAGCCATATACTGCATTTTAAATAGCAGAATGTGGAAACACATTGAAAAGAGTGCAGGTCATCGTCAACTTACGACTGACTGACTTTGCGACCGTCCCATGACCAGGACGGTGCCACGTCTGTGCAGTGTGACACTTTCTGTTCCAACTGCCGGCAGCAATGAGCTAAGATAATGATAATAAAGGTTAAAAAAGCACCAAACAATATGACTTAATAATGATATAATTTTATTATAGTGTACTATACATATGATCATTTTTGCGTATAAAGGGCCAACTTACGACCAATTTGACTTACGACTGGCCAATTGGTACAGATCACAGTCGTAAATCGGCGACGACCTGTAATAACCTCATATATTTATCCATCCATCCATCCATCCATCCATCCATCCATCCAGTGCAGGGCAACACCAAGTCTGGAGTCTGTTCCAGGAAACAAACCACAAGGCAGAGTCATTTAATTTAGCAAACATATCAGCTACTACTGTGTTTGTATTGATAGCTTTATGGGGACTCTCCATTCATTTCTACTGAGAAAATTCTAATCCCAAGAATGACAACCTTAACCCCTACCTAGCCCTAACCTTTAACCTTGAGTAACCATTTTTGGCATTTTTAGTTTTTTTTTTTATTGCAGTCACATATTTTTACAAAATTCAGTTTCCCCTGGTGAGGACATTTGTTCCCCGCAATGTCATATATACATGGCACACACACACACACACACACACAGTACTCACAGGAAGTCTTGGGACATTTGTATAATTCTGTAAAAATGTTGCAGATTTATTGGTTCATAACAAAAGTCCATTTACAAGTAATGTTTATCATATCTGAATATTCCCTACACACAGACATTTTCTTTTTATTCCATCGATCCACCCATTTTCCAACCTGCTTATCCTTCTGGGTCGCGGGGGGTCCGGAGCCCATCCCGGAAGCTACAGGCATGAGGCGGGGAACAACCCAGGATGGGGGGGCAGCCCATTTCTTTTTATTAAGTGTCATAATTTTTTTGGCTGAGTCATTCACTTCTGTTCTTGCCATCTCGCTATTAATTGCAATTGTAGTCACTGACTCCCAAAGGTATACTAAACACAAATGTTTGGTGTTTCACGTTATTGCAAAGGTGTTATTAATTAAAAAGCATCAAGTGATGCTTGTCAATGAACTTTTTAACCCAGTGCAGCTCTCTTAGAGCCATAATTTGGGTTTCAATTTATTACTACTTTGAATCAATATTTTCTTCAGTTCAGGATGACGGTGAGTTTAGAGCCAGGAAACAAGAGCAGAACGCAGGGGACCCACTCTGATGTCACAGGAAATATGTGATGTCTTTCATAACATCGAAGAACAATGACGCAATTGATAAGGCTTAAACTGAGGCTTAAAATTTCTTACTTCTGTACAATTTCAAGACTTTTTCACGTGCCATGCTAACTGGTGGACTTTGTTGGTGAGGAGATGTTGGTCATAACAGGCCACACATCATTACACCAGGGAATGGACCTCAGCGAGTAAGTTGCAAGGGGCAGCAAGGGGCAGTTTTACACACGTGGCCTCAAGGGCATCCAGAATATCAGAAAAAAAATCTTTGGCCAATGAGGAAACTGCAAGTGAGCGTAAGGGGCAGCACCAGGGTCCGGGGGGGGGGGGGGGGGGGTAAGTTATTGTTTACCACACCCCTCCCCCCTTCCTGGCCATCAATCTCTCCCTGCCTTTTCCTCAGGGTCTCTCTCAAAGGACAGCACTTCATGCCTGCCCACATGACCTCATCTGTCTTTGATTTTGCCCCAGAAAAAATGGGCACATGGGGGTGATACAGAGCTCTTTGATCTCTGGTGCCAAGAATAGAACTTGTTTATCTGAAGATGGCCCTTCATGTTTTGAGGAAGAGGCCAAAATCGGGGGTCCCTTGATGTTGAAGAGATGGGGGTGGGGTGGGGGGTGATGATGCTCTGTAATACCAGGAAGGCTTTGCTGCCAGATGTGAGGGCCGGACATCGGAACTTCAGTCTTGCCTCTTTAATTTGCCCTTATCTACCTCATCCAGCTGGTCACTCTGACACCAACCATGCCTAAAGAAGTGTTGACAAGTCTTTCCAAATGTGACACTTCTTTTCGTTATTCCCCCCCTGTACTTAAAAAAAAGGCTTCCTCTCATGGGGGGGCCCTGCTTTTCATCAGACCCTCCTCATTCAGGTTTTATTTTTGTTTGAACCTGTTGTTGTCGCCTCTGTTTCGTTCTATTGACGAGCCGAAGGCGCTTCGTGCCCCTGGCTGCCAGTTGTATGGGTTTCCCTGGAGAGTCGGGGACCCTCACTTGTTTTGTAATTCGAGCTAGTGGATGGTGGCACCGGTCTAGCATCCGGACACCAGGAACGTACCGCGGGGAGCAGGGACTGGAACACAAGAACATAACATACCGCGGGAAGCAGGGACTGGAACACAACAACACCCTGAGGCTAACGCTCACTGCGTGGCCCCGTTCTCTCGGCCTGCCTCCCAGGGGCCCCGAGCTAAGCAGCGGTGCTGGGTCGGACTTCCTGCAGATGCGGGTGAGGCTCACAAGCCGGATGCTCTGTGTCCCCCCCCCCCCAGCCTCTGCACTTATCAGTTTCTCAGCTTCATTCTCTCCCCGTCTCCCTCTCATTCTCTCTCTGTGCCATTATCCAAATCTTCCCCCTGCCCCTCTGACCTGAGTGGGGGCTGGGGGGGCGGGGGCTGTTTGATGTGGTCCCGGCCAGGGTGAGATGAAATGAAGTCGAAAGTTTATTGTTTAAAGGGGAGATTTCCATGATTAGACTCCTAGAAGTAAAGTTTCCATACACTCACGGAAGGGCATGCAGAGTACTTGGGTGTGTGTGTATGTGTGTGTGTGTGTGTGTGTGTTATGTACATATTACGTTGTAAGGACCAAATATCTCCACAATGTAATAAAATCCTCCTATTTTGACGTTGCAGGAACCATTTTTTTGGTCCCCGCAAGGGAAACTCAGTTTTGGTTGTGACTGCAACCAAAAAGCTAAAACTTCCAAAAGTCTCGTATTTAGTTTGGTTACTTATGGTTACGGTTAGGGCTGGGTGGGGGTTAAGCTTCTCATTGTTGGGATTAGAGTTATGCCCATAGAAAGGAATGGACAGTCCCCACAAAGATACGAACATGTATGCACTGTGAGCAGTCCTCCATGCCCTTTCCGTGTTATTATACACATGCATGAGTGCCATGCGTGTTCAGATGTCAATGTGTGTGTGTACATGTCAGGCATGAATTGGTTTATTCCTGTCTATGCAGATCAGCATGCAGGCATGTGTGTGATTTGGGTTTGTATTTCTGCACAGATTCCTCCAGTGTAAATGAGGGCCCAATATAAACACACACACACACGTGGTGGTGCATCGTGGGACGGTGACCGTGATCAGCAACGTGCGGCCTCCCTGGGCCCAGGTCAGGACTGCCAGGGACGTCAGGATCTTGACCGCATGTGCACCCGGGCAGGGCTCGACAAGTGACTTAAACCAATGTCCTGCTGGGCTGCCAAAAAACAGTTAGTCTGGAACAAGCTGCTGGTGACTTTTGTGGTGCATCTTCCCAGGCTAGTGGTGCAGGGGGTTGATGCTCGCTGCAGTGACGTTGAAATCGCAGGAGCTGTCTTCTCTGTTGCAAAGAGGCACAGTGTTTTGTCTTTTTTTATTAAATAGAAAGCATATCTATTATCTTGCTTTCCCCACGGCTTGCTTTTTGATCATGTGATCATGTGACCTGCTCCCCAAACACGGACCAGACGGGCCCTCAGGCCCCTCCGCCGGCGCCCCTTGTTTTCATTTCCTTAATTTTTTGTTTGTCTTGAAGCTGTTATTGCGCAGCCCGAAATAGTGCGAGAGTAGGACACCACGGAGCACTTTAATTAAGTCATTATTCCCAGCCCAGGCCATGCCCACTTTAGCTACAAAGCCGACCTCTAATCCGAGGATGGGAAGGACGCCCTTTGTAGATTTAATATCTTTTTTCCTCGTGGCATGTGCCGTCAGTCCACATCACTGGGCTACGAGCAGCGTGTCAGTGTTAAATCAGTGCCTTGAGGTGAGGGCCGCCTTCTGCCTGAGATCCTCTTTGGGGAATTAATTACAAGCCCCGACCTCTTAGCTGAAGGCAGACTGGGCGAGCACCCATCACTGACGGGGCGCCGGGGAGGGTCCGAAGTCACCAGCAAGCGTCAATCCCGAGTTCTCAACAGGGCATGGGTGGCACTGAGGTTTTCCAGGAAAATACGGCATTGGGGGCGGCATCGGTGGGGAGCTGAGACAAACACTGAGTACAGTTAGGTCAGAAGACAAGTTTTGGGGTAAAAAAATAAATATGTTTCAGCCCTGTTGACATGGAACGCCTTTTCAACTTCGAACTTTATTTTCCCTTGATGAAAACGTTGTTTTAGATCAAACGTAATCTTGTATCTGAGCCATATTTCTGCGTTGACTCAGGAGGTCATGAATTTGGCAGGAGTGGGTCTGTAAGCAGATCGGAATAAATCACTATCTATGTTAAAAATCAGGACCCCCCCCCAGCCCCCTCACCGGCCCATTCCTTGTGTTCTCACTCCCTGTCATCAGGAGTACTGTGGTGAATTCGGTCTGAGCACTCATGTTGTTTTTTGGGGGTGGTAGATGGTGGGTGCCTGTCTATATACTAGCCTGCGGGTCTTTGATGTTGTTGTCTGGGAAAAGGACAAAAGAGCTTCCGTCAGCTGGACTCTACTGGGTGGGAAGGATGGGAGAGGAAGAGAAGAGATGAGAAGGTAAAAAAGGAGGACAGAGGTGATGGGGGCGTGGCGCCGAGGGCCTCTCTGGCCTACGTGTAAAATTAGCCTTATATTCCGGCTGCTGCTTCACTCGACGTGGGTCTGTATAATACTTCATGCTTCAGCTTCTGCTTCCCGGCGCTAAAATTCAAGCCCATAATCGAGCCTCGCTCCTCGTTCCTTTGCCCCCCCTGTCACTGCTGCCACCACCCCACCCCTCAGGGAGATGGCTTGATTCACCGTCGCCCCTCTGATATCACGGGGCCCTCGGCAGCCGGGGTAAATAAGATCAGAAGCCCCTTTGGTCTTGCCGACACGACAGCCCCCACCCCGCCCCCCGATAGACCACCCGTCAGCCTGTTGTTCTGGTTACCAGGCGCTGGGCGCCCCTTAAAGTTATCCAAGGGGGACAAAAAAGCAGTCCGGCCAGGGAGGGGGGGACAGCCATTGCCAGAGGAGGGGTGACAGCCCCCCCAGGCTCATGGCCCAACCGCTGCTTTCTCAGTGAGGTACATTCCTGTCTGATTCCCCTCCCGGCACAATCTAACAGGGAATGTCGCTGTGTCCAGTGGAGCAGGAACTGGGGGGGACAGGGGGGACATGTGCTCCCCGGTATTTTATTGATGTCATCAGTCCCCCTCTAAAAAGTAAACCTTTGCCTAAATAATTTAGCTGTGTCCCCCCCAATACCAAATGCTCTCCTACACCCTTATCCCTAATATGAAAATAGAGGATGACACAGATAATCATGAAGGCCGGCATCTTCGAGCCAATCCCTTTACTTGTCAAAAAAAATCCATGCCCCCCAATATGTCCACAAACAGCAAATCCTTACTCGCTCACTCCATCCTGCCTGAAAAGTTTCGCTCATACTTACTCCTTGGCTGCACGTTCTCTACATTCCAAATCCACATGTGCACCTTTGTTAAATGTCTTTTTTCTGCCCACCTGATTCCCCACTCCTGCCTCACCGCTGCCTCCCCTCACCCCCAAATAAAATGGACACTTATTAGCCTGCCAGCCAATGGGACCCCCCCCCCCCCCACACACACACACACACACACACACACACCGCTACATATTACATGCAAATAGGACTCTGGGCTTAGAAAGCAGAACCTGAAGAAAGTTCAACCGTGACACTTCTTTCGGGACTTCAAACACTTTGTGGAAAAATAAAGGAAGTCTGGAAAACAGACGTCAGTCTGTTTGTCCACTTCTACCATTACGGCATTTTGGATGGGGGGGTGGTGTCCCAACCCTGTTTATATTAGATAGATTTCACTAGTTTTCTCAGCTGCGGATTTGCAGGTCTTGCTTCCCCCGCTGGCTGTCCATCCGTCCATCCATTTGCCGCGGGAGTTTCCCAGTTTGCGGCAGCTCTACGTCACTGGCCACTTCCTTTGGCTTTCAGCAGAGATCTTCTTTACTGTCAGAAGGCACGCTAGGATACCACAGTGCACCACCAATTACAGAGCCAGCGCGTGGGGCTCAGAAACACTCGAGGAAATGCACATGACTTTTTGGATGCGCTCCTGCCAAGCTTCTCTGTTTACGATATACTGTTCCTTAGACCCCACTCTGTTTACGATATACTGTTCCTTAAACCCCACTCTGTTTACGATATACTGTTCCTTAGACCCCACTCTGTTTACGATATACTGTTCCTTAAACCCCACTCTGTTTACGATATACTGTTCCTTAAACCCCACTCTGTTTACGATGTACTGTTCCTTAGACCCCACTCTGTTTACGATATACTGTTCCTTAAACCGCACTCTGTTTACGATGTACTGTTCCTTAAACCCCACTCTGTTTACGATGTACTGTTCCTTAAACCCCACTCTCTTTACAATGTACTGTTCCTTAAACCCCACTCTGTTTACGATGTACTGTTCCTTAAACCCCACTCTGTTTACGATGTACTGTTCCTTAAACCCCACTCTGTTTACGATGTACTGTTCCTTAAACCCCACTCTGTTTACGATGTACTGTTCCTTAAACCCCACTCTGTTTACGATGTACTGTTCCTTAAACCCCACTCTCTTTACAATGTACTGTTCCTTAAACCCCACTCTGTTTACGATGTACTGTTCCTTAAACCCCACTCTGTTTACGATGTACTGTTCCTTAAACCCCACTCTGTTTACGATGTACTGTTCCTTAAACCCCACTCTCTTTACGATGTACTGTTCCTTAAACCCCACTCTCTTTACGATGTACTGTTCCTTAAACCCCACTCTGTTTACGATGTACTGTTCCTTAAACCCCACTCTGTTTACGATGTACTGTTCCTTGAACCCCACTCTCTTTACGATGTACTGTTCCTTAAACCCCACTCTCTTTACGATGTACTGTTCCTTGAACCCCACTCTGTTTACGATGTACTGTTCCTTAAACCCCACTCTCTTTACGATGTACTGTTCCTTAAACCCCACTCTGTTTACGATGTACTGTTCCTTGAACCCCATCCTACAGAAAAACAGAAAAAGGTGCAAGCCAGGCTTTTTTATGTGGGACTACCTCTTATCCTGGCTCTTTATGTATATGTTTTTATATACATGATTGATTATATTGTCTTGATTGTCCTTAATAAATGATTCTGGTTCTGATTCTGGTTAGCAGAACTTGCCTGAATTTTGGGGGCTTGGAGGAGTTGAGTCTATGCGTTCAGTCACCTTGCCTGTGCTGCGTGAATCTTGGACCAGAAACACTTAAAGTTGAAGTCAGAAAGCAGTCAAGGTGCAGCAGATCCTCTCAGGAACAGCCAAACGCCCCCACTCCCCCTTTCGTCTGTGTAATTGCTGTGAATGTGTAATAAACCAGAACGCATGTGATGAGCAGCTTAGCTGCTTCACTGAGCTGCTCTCCTGGGGCACTGCTGTGGCCGGCTGGACTCCTTTCAGGGTTGCAGAACCAGAGGGTAACCCCAACCACCATCTCCATAGAAACTTGTCACTTGGGATAATCTCCCAAACCCCCATCATCCACTCTTTTTAACTGCATTTACCATCAGTTAAATTATTATATATATATTTAGCTATTTCCTTGATATTCTGTTTTCAGGATATTCTGCTTGTTTACTGTGTACTTTTTAAATTTGTTTGCAGCTTGTTTACTTGTCTGTGTCATGCCCTGCTTGTGCCGATCCTCCTGTGTGCCACGCCCCCCTTGCTACCTCCTGTGGAATCCCCGTGTTACCAGCTGTTTCCAGTCATGTTGATTGTTGTTGTGTATTTAAGTCCACGTTAGAGTATGTTTCCCGAGTCAATGACGACAGTCCTGTGTGTTGCTCCGTGTTGCTCATTGTATTCTCTGGATAAATCCCTCATTTACCTGACCCCACGGCTTCTGTGCTGCTTGCTTGAGCTTGAGCACTGAATACTTTGCAAAATGACATGCAAACAGAGAGAGACTTTCAACGGATGTTTCAGCTCTGTGTGTGGAACAGGTATGGAAGCCAGTGGGATGTGGGTCGCCAGAGGGTTGGGTGCTGAAGTGGTCAGGGATGAGATTGATGCTTGTGTACACACCTAGCACTTTCTGGCTAAAATATGGGTTGTGAAGTTAAAGTCATCTTACTCAGTGACAGGCATATGTGTCCATAAAAAGCATAGTATATTCAAACTGTGCATCAATTTCCAGCTTCTAAACCAAAAGGCATCCACGCCCCCGCATCCAGGACTTTGTTGACACACTAATGCAATTTTCCCAATCCAGTCCTTGGGACTCACAGACAGTCCACGTTTTTACTCCTACCAGGAACTGTGATAGAGCAAAAATGTGGACTATCTGGCAGGGAGCTTGAAGGGAGCAAAAATGTGGACCGGCTGTGGGTTCCCAGCGGACTGGATTAGGAAACACTGCCCCCCCCTAGGATACCGGTGGTTTTCCAACCAGGGTCAGGGAAAAGTTAAGGCTTTGTGGCTGAGAGGTCAAGGCACCTCATGCATTTATCATACCACAGGGGCTGTAAGAGTGGGTGCGTATGCCTTTTGGCCTGGCCAACACACCAGCCATAGACCTGCCAAGTGTGAACTTTTCAGAAAAGAAATTAGATATGGGGGGAGACTGGTGTCTGCATTGACCCAAGAGACTTGATGACTGTTCTCTCTGAGACCGAAGAAGCCCAACACAGTCGGTGAGGTTTGCAAGTTACTGAGGTTTCTTAGCCAGACTTAATTCAAATTCAAAACATTTTCAATGATAAGTTAAGACATTCAAATTCAGATTTGCTAGACTCAAATTCATATCCTAGTGGAACATATTTCATTCCATATGTTAGGTCAAAGAGCTGAATGGGAAAATCTAATGTCATGAGTCTTTTCAGTTTTGGGGGGTGACACATTAAATGTATGTTCACATTGTTATGTTAATTGATTTAAATATTTCTGCGATACTTATATTTCAAGCTCTTTTATTTAAAAAAATGGTTATGGGTGATTCCTCTGGTGACCTGTAAGGATCTATGAGGGGAATGTGCCATTTGGGACAGAGGATTATTTACACTCTCAGTAGCTGTGTAAGTTTCTCAAGTGGCAACATGCTAAAGTGGCACGATTTCTTCGCCTCTTTATTTTCACCATTTTAGAATCCGAGAGGTGTTAAACATACATAATCTCCGCTACGCCACAATACAATTATGTATATAAAAGAGATTAACAACCTGCAGCTGTCCCGCAAAGACCTGGAGATCTGGTCATGGAGACCTCACAAGCATAGACCTCCAACTGTAGCTCAACTGTGACGATCCACATAGCCGACAAACAGCAGTCTATTGGTACCGGCCACAAAACAAATTTGGAAATTACATCATGGCTGTAATTTTGGCTCTGCTGTCTCGTGGCTTTCATTGATTTTTTCATTGAGTTCCATTTGCTTTAATTACATAGGAATCTAAGAGAAAGAGATCAAGATGAGAAAAGCTACTGCAGGAAGTTCTGTGCTATCTGCATTTTCCCCTATTAAAGAACGCTGTTATTTTTCTGAATATGTATGAAACCTACAAAGCTTCTCAGACTTAGAGAGACACCTTATGAAGCTCATGCTGTACAGAAAATAAAGTAAATGCTTCTCAGGAACTGAACTGGCAAACCATGGCTATCACACCATGGTCGTGGTTTCAGAAACAACAAATAAACCTCAGAAAACTCAGCGCATTTGCTCAGCCTGGCGCCACACTAGCTACATTTAACACCCAACTCATACTCCAGACCAGGGGGTTTCAGTAACAGGTTTGAATACCACTAACCTTCAAGCGTGCTTCGCTGCAGAGAACCTACGGGTCCTCTGGCTGCTGAAGCAGAATGAACACAGGGGCGAGAATATGCAATCTGCTGTCTGCAAAACCACTGTCGCTAACGAGTATAAAAATAGAACACCCTGCTGCCCCCCCACCTGATGACCCCAGTACTGCGTGTGGTACATTGCCACTTTTTGCAGTGATTGGTCATTTGACATCATGCTGGTCATCGTTCTTGTATTTTTAGCATTGCATCAAAGGTAATATAACACCTAGCTGTGTTATGTAAGGGGATTACTTTTTTGTTGCTGCCTATCACCTTACTTGTTGTGGGATTGTCAAATTGGAAGGGATATGTTGGAGGTTAGGGTAGAGGGTGAAGGGGGGGTGGGGTAACATCACCAGAAATTGCAGTTTTTTTGGCCTAATTGTACTTCCCCCCCTGCTCTATTGTCCCTTCCAAGATGCCGGCCGAGGTCAGCGACCTCATCATCCACTTGACTGGCTTCGGAAGAGTCCTTTCCGCCCCCTGCGGCTTCCAAAGCGCCAAGCAGTCAGGCGGACTGCGCCTCGATTATCGGCGGAGAGCCAGAATCTGTTAGGGCTGATCCCGGCACAGTGGCCCGAGCAGCCCAAATGGGCAGGTATGCTGTAATCCGCCCCCAGGGGAGCGCGGGCCCCAGATGAAAGGCCTCCAAAGCGGCCCCCGAGAACCCAATGTCACAACACCTGCAGCAGCATTCTGCAGTGTCTCTGACTTCCTCTACACATGCTAACACTCATTCAACTCCAGCTACGTCAGTGATTTTATTCATTCCTCTTCAGATACAGTAAAAGTTCTGGTATCCAGCTGACTTCCGGTTGAATATTTCAGATAGCTTAATGTTACTCTTGAAAAACACTAAATTGTAACATATTTCTTACACTTTAATCCTTTTGTATACACTACATAATGAACATTTTAACATCATGCCATGTCAGTGCCAAACACAAAAGATCACTACGCAAACAATGGTGGAACAACTGGGAAGATTACTAAAGTGTGCTGCTCCATTGACATAAGTGAAGAAGCTTTACTTAGTAGTAAACAACATTGAACACTGAAGACGATTTCACTTCCTCCGCAATTCGGGAGCCGTAGGAAGCACTGATCCTGCCTGTAGCTACAACCGGCACTGCTTTAAGTTTCTGCTATACACAACGTAACGCTCTGTTCCTCCAATACTAACTACAGCTGCACGTCTTTTAAAACCTCTGCTCATCAGAGACTAATTCCTATCCTGCTAATCTTAATAATCTGTGTTGTTTCACTGTACCTAAACCTAACCCTAACCCTATCTCTGCATCCATAAACAATAGTTCTCTGCCTTCAAACAAACTGCATACGCACTGACATCACACATTCTACATATTAAAAATTATGCAGATAGATGCTTCTTACACTGTATGCATCTAACAGTTGTAACTTAACATTTCTCATAAAAGGCTTGTTAATTTATAGTACACTCAGTCACAAAAATAGTTACGCACCCAGAAGTACTGGTCCGATTTGGATGTAGTTTGGTACACGTACAGACCAGCGATGGGTATGTAAATGATTCGATTTGCAAGGAGCTGACTTGTCTAGTCACCAGACACAGAGGATGCCTCATAGATGTATTAGACAGCATTACCAGCACTTGGAGTTTGATAGGGGTCACATTGTGGGTTTGCATGAGGTCGGCTGGTTGTATCGTGCAATTGCCCGGCATGTGGAGCATGCAGGTGTCACGTCACCCAATGTTGGAACCAATGGGCACGTGAGGGCACTCACACACGTCATGATGGTTCCGGTCGCCCACACCAAGGCAGGATCGTCATATTGTGTGCCAAGCATTACAGAACATAAGAACATAAGAAATTTACAAACGAGAGGAGGCCATTCGGCCCATCAAGCTCGTTTGGGGAGAACTTAGCTAATAGCTCAGAGTTGTTAAAATCTTATCTAGCTCTGATTTAAAGGAACCCATGGTTTTAGCTTCCACTACAATAGCAGGAAGACTATTCCATACTCTGACTACACGCTGTGTAAAGAAGTGCTTCCTCAAATTTGTTTTAAAATGTTCTCCCGCTAATTTCCACTTATGGCCACGAGTTCTAGTATTTAGACTAATATTGAAATAGTCATTTGGCTGAACGGCATCCAGACCCGTTAGAATCTAATAGACCTGAATCATATCCCCCCTTAGTCTCCTTTGCTCAAGGCTGAACAGATTCAGTTCCGCTAACCTCTCCTCGTAAGACATTCCTCTAAGACCAGGAATCATTCTCGTAGCTCTTCGTTGCACCTTTTCTAAGGCAGCAATGTCCTTCTTGAGGTATGGTGACCAAACCTGCACACAGTATTCTAGGTGGGGTCTTACCAAGGAATTATATAAGTGTAACATCACCTCCCTTGACTTAAACTCCACACATCTAGAGATATAACCCAACATTCTGTTCGCCTTTTTTATTGCTTCCCCACATTGGCGAGAGTGGGACATGGAAGCATCAACATACATACCGAGATCTTTCTCGTAATCAGCTACCTTTATTTCAGTGGAACCCATAAAATATCTGTACTGTATATTTCTGCTCCCTGCATGGATTACCTTACATTTATCTGTGTTAAATTTCATCTGCCAAGTATCAGCCCAATCGCTAATTAAATCCAGATCCCGTTGGAGCCTCTCTGCTGCTAGATTAGTATCTGCTACCCCGCCCACCTTAGTGTCGTCTGCAAATTTAACCAGTTTACTGTATGTATTCGTGTCAATATCATTAATGTAAATTAGGAACAATAGTGGTCCTAAAATTGAACCCTGCGGTACCCCACTATAAACGGAGGCCCACTGTGACATAGTGCCTCTAATAACTACTCGCTGCTTCCTATCAGTTAGCCAGTTTTTGATCCAAGCTGCCACAGTTCCTAAAATTCCTGCAGCTTTAAGCTTTAACAAGAGCCGTTTGTGGGGGACAACATCAAAGGCTTTCTGGAAATCTAAGTAAATCACATTATAGGCCTTTTTGTGATCAATTTCACTTGTAGCTTCCTCAAAGAACTCAAGCAGATTCGTTAAGCAGGATCTACCTCTCCTAAATCCATGTTGGCTATCCTTTATAATGTTATTTGCATCTAGGTAATCTACCATTTTCACTTGAATTATAGCTTCCATTATTTTTCCAGTAATGCTAGTTAAACTGATTGGCCTATAGTTTGCCGGATTACTTCTATCCCCTTTTTTGAATATGGGTGTTATATTAGCATGCTTCCAATCTGATGGTACCACACCCGCAGATAACGATTTCTGGAATATTAAAGTCAAAGGTTGGCTAATAATATCCCTCATCTCTTTCAAGACTAAAGGTAAGATGCCATCAGGCCCCTGTGATTTATTTATTTTGAGTTTAGCTAGGCTTAGTATCACATCAACCTCAGTTATACATATATTGGTCATAGACGATGCTGTATTCGTATTAATTGGTGGTAAGTTACTTGTGCTCTCTATTGTGAACACCCTTGAAAAATAATCATTAAACTCATTTACCATATCAATTTCGTTATCAATTATAAGGCCCTTACTATCCTGTAAATTAGTGATTTCAGCTTTTAGTGCTCTCTTGGAGTTAAAATATTGGAAGAAACCTTTACTGTCATGCTTAGCCTCCAATGCAATTTTTCTTTCTACATCCCTCTTTGATAGCCTAATGTCATTTTTTAACTCTGCCTGTAGACTTAGATACTCCTGCTTGATTTTGAAATCATTAGTTATTTTCCAGTTGTGGAACAGAGCCCTTTTCCTCCTGACTTTATTCTTAATTTCCTTAGTAAACCACCTTGGTTGTCGTTTCCTAGATTTAGTTTTGCTGGAAACAGGTATGAAGTCCTCTTGCACTTGCAACAATGTGCTTTTGAAAAATTCCCATGCCTCTTCTACTGTTTTGCTATTTAACTCTGTCCAGTTTACAGTTTCTAATTTCCGTCTCATACCATTAAAGTTAGCCTTCCTAACATTGTATACTTTTAATTTAGACTTTGCTCTTTGGACACTAAAATTGACCTGTTTGGACACTAAAAGAACCCCATGACATCTGCACCTGCCATCCGGACTCAGCTATTGGACTCTCTACAGCACCCCATGTCATCCCAGACCATGTCTTGATGGATGGTATCAGCCGGATTACAGGTTCACCGTCCCATGTTTAGCCTGCCATTAACAGCAGCGTAGAGACGGCTGCGTTTAGAGTGGCACTGTAACCGGGAGGCATGGACTGATGACGAGGGGCACCGTATCATATTCAGCGATGAATCTCGTTTCTGCATTACCATGGATGACCTTCATGTGCGCATATGGTGGTGCCGAGGGGAGAGGACCAATCCTGTCAATGTTTCGGAGAAACACACCAGCATTACTCCTGGCATCATGGTGTGGGGAGCTATAGGGTATGACATCATGGTGTGGGGAGCCATAGGGTATGACATCATGGTGTGGGGAGCTATAGGGTATGACATCATGGTGTGGGGAGCTATAGGGTATGACATCATGGTGTGGGGAGCCATAGGGTATGACATCATGGTGTGGGGAGCTATAGGGTATGACATCATGGTGTGGGGAGCCATAGGGTGTGACTTCAGGTCATCTCTGATAGTGATTCGGGGGACCCTGATGGCACAACGCTACGTCAGTGACATCCTGCGTCCATGTGACTTACCCCACCTGAGATAGTATCCTTGTACAGTCTTTCAACAAGACAATGCCCATCCACACATGGCACGTGTGTCTGAGGACTGACTGCGTCATGCTGAGGTCCTTCCATTGCCAGCCAGGTCCCCCAATCATTCCCCAGTCGAACATGTGTGGTTTCATCTCGGACGTCAACTCAGACCCAGTGCCAATTTGCAGGATCCTGACGGCCAGTTACAACAGCTGTGGGCCGACTTGCCGCAGGAGAGGATACAGCCGCTGTACGACTCCCATCCGCACCGTATCACCGCATGTATCCCGGCTCGGGGGGGGAGGGGGGTGCCACACCCTACTGATATGGGACTAGCAGTGTGCCCATACTGCCAGCTCTGTTGTCCGTTTGATCTGATATTATAATCATTGCCATACAGTCACATGACCTTTTACCATATGCAGATTCATTTAATTTCCACCACTCTGTCCGGGGGCTTAACTTTTTTTTGTCACTGAGTGTATTTAAACGGTACTGCATTTAATGTTGGTTTTATGATATATTTTTATTTGCTACAAAGACTTGGTGAGTAAAGTGCTGCCACAGTAAATGCTGCTGAAATTTAAAAATGCCACAGGCTGTAAAACTTGACCATTATTCTCAGTGGTTTATGGTCACATCACCATGGCAGAGTCTCTCAGTCCCTCAGTAGAACATGACGGGATGTAGTTTTTTTATTTATTTTTTTTAAAATCATTTTACAATCATCAGTGCTTGTGCATTTAATTCAGATCATTATTTAGAATCCAGAAAATGATTTGTAAGGCAAACGCTGAAATGATACTATACTGTAGAACCACAGTTTGCCATTGCATTGCTTAATATATTTGATGCTGTGATGTCCCCATGGTGTCTGGGTGTGTATCATGGCCACTACAGAAAGCCAAGCAGCTCAAAAACATGTGAATGTGATGTAACAGGAGTTGGTGGAGCCTCTCTGATTGTCTATCCATTTTCTATACCCAACCCATTGTAGGGTGCAAACACACACACACACACACACACACACACACACATCACAACAATTCTCCAGTCCACCCTAGACCATACCAACTCCACACACATGGAGTGAGGACAGAAACTTGAACCCCAATCCCAGACTTGCTAACCACTGAGAAACTATGAAATTAATTTAAAAAAAAGTGAATTAATAATTCTAAAATGTTTCATTCTCTTATGCATCACGCACACACTTCTGTGGGTCTTTCGTGATTAGAGTCTGGTTGGTTTAAGCCTAAAAGACTATGTACTACCTAGATAAATAACCTTTGCTTTGACTACCTGAGACTTTTTCACAGTACAGTACTATAAAATTAATTAACCAGAGCGCTTTAGCTCTTTGTGTCCAGCAGGGGGAAGCAGAGGCTAAGCCATGTACACAACAAGCCTGGGAGAGATGTATTCCAGCCCCATCAGTTCTGGGATTCAGTCTGTCGCGATTCACTGATAGAATCACTGTGTGACATGTGTGGTCAACATCAGCTTTACAGTAACTATCCTTTGCCTATAGCAATGGAAACATAGTGAACTCACCTTTTTCCTTGTTGAGAGAATAATAGTCACCTTAGTAACCTTTAACTTTTATATGGTAAATCCCAGCCATTTTAGCGAGAAGGGTCGATTCACACTGACTCTGGTTTGAGCTGATGCAATTTCCAAAAATGTGGATGGTCTGGGGGTCCCCAGGATGGGGTTGGGAAACTCTGAAGTGCTGATGGCTGATTTAGACTCTCTCACTCAACACCCTCTCCCCGTCCCCCACTACATGTTCCACAAAACCTCAGCAGCTCAGCTGAGTGTGTTTCAAAGTGGTCTGAGGGGCTCCTTCTCTTTGTCTAACAGGCCAGGCTGGTGGCCCCCTCCTCAGCTGCTCTTTAATTACTTTCAAATGCTCCTGGATCCTTTGATGAGGATGGGGGGCATCATGCTGGATGCACCTGCTGAGAGCCCAGAGCCTGCACGGGTGAGGGGGGAGGGGTGAGGCACGGCTGTCTGTGTCCTTAGTGCCGGTGCTCTTGCTACGGGTCACAGTCTGCAGTGTATAGGAACCATCACTGCAGTCAGAAGTTCATAGATGGTGTCCTTGGAACTACATACAAGCTTCAAAAATCCAACCTGTCCTGTATAAATGGATGCATTTAGCAAGACAATTTAATTTGCTCCTACTTCCGTTCAGCTGTGACTAGGCACCAAAGCCAAGCCAGCTAATGACGTCCGAAAGCATGGCGTGCTTCAGTTTGTGTGGTGTGTGGAACGCGGCTCCCAGTGAATCATCCCCACAGAGACCAACTGGTCCTGCAAACAATCTGCATCCGAAGGTTACGCTAATGAGTCATGCGGCGGCACTTCAAAGCGTGTTTGTTCCTCTCTGCCCCTCAAACAAACATGCTCACCGCATTCTGTGGCACCAACTCACGCACAGACACACACACCCTACCTTTAAGACAGCCAGTGGTTTTCATGATAGTCGGGCCCGTCTTTCGTTAATCAAGTGCTAAAAACCTCACAGTGAGTGAAGGTGAATATTCAGTATGGACTGGTGTTCTATTTACCCAGTTTCACCAGTAGCCTTTATGACCCATTTACTGCACTACACACCTCGCTGGAGTCACAGTAAGGTGGTTAAAAGCTCTTGGGCTATTTCAGTGGTCAGAGGCCTTTACTGTTTTGCTGTTTTCCATGATGGTGTAGTTGTCAACTGGGGGGGGGGGGGGGGGGTCAGGGATGACAACAATAACATTTTTAAAAATGCTGGTGGGTGATGGGCTTGCAGACGCATGCCAATTTAATTCGAAAAGGGGCACACTGTGTCATTTTCCTGTAATGTATATGATGGGTGGCAACTTTAGGTTTAAAATATAATGAACCAGGTTGGTTGAGGGCCCCTTTCTGCAGAGGCTTCTGCAGAAGCTTCAACCCAAGAAAGCCCTTGAGTTAAAGTACCCTGACACCTAGCTAGGAATAAGCCAAATGAAGTGTTTGTTGACATGTTTGAGAAAATGGATCATCCACGGCAACACATGTAAATGTAAATTTTTGACAGAAGAACCGAAGGTCTGTTTTAGCCTCCTCACTTGAATGGTGAAGTAACACCTCGTAACAGAGGAGAGACCTCCTCCCTAAGTGTCATCTGTAATTATGTGAGGGTTCCTCCTGGACTATGAAGGTCTGGGTGGGCCTGCTGGAAAGACGTATGCTCTATTTGTTTTTGCGACACCATGGCTGTTCTGTCTGGAGGGAGATTAGAAATCTCCAGTGGATTTATAAGGCTAAAAAGTATTTAACGGCAAAGAAACATCCCATGAGGTTGATGACTGTAGGATGATTGTCTTTGTGGGGGTGGGCAGGGTTGGGAGGTTGAAGTGTTGGCATCATGAATAGTTACAGACACGTTGGCTAAATGATTAGCATTTGTAAGCCATCCTTTCTCAATAGCTACTTATGACTGTGAGAAAGCTACTTAATGTGTTAGTTATTCCTCTTCTCTCTGGTCAGAGCACAGGGCCTTCACTGTAAGTCTCCTCTGTCTTGGGCTATCTGCTTCAACTCTCCCCAAGATAATCCAGTGGTCTTAACTTCTGACTATAGGGTTTCTTCTATAGTTATACATGTCAGGACTGGTCTTCTTCTTTTCCCTGGTGGATTCCAGTCCAAGGCATGGTGCAGAATGATTGTCTGCTCCACGTGAAGGGTGTGCTCAATCTACTTCTACAATCTCATCTGGATGGTGTAGGCAATGAGTTGCTGCCTGGTTCTCCGTCAGACCACCTGGCTGGAAATTCGTTCTGGTCTGCTGATGTGCAGGATCTGTCTAAGACAGGTGATGATGAAGACTTGCAGCTTGTTGTCGAGGCACTTGGTCCATCTCCAGGTCTCCACCCCATACAGCAGCACAGACTTAACATTTGTGTTAAACACCCATAAACGTGGTATGAAGACTGTGGTTCTTGTTCTGGTTTCAGGGCATCAAAGGCCTGACATGTCTTGGTGATCCAGGCATTCACATCTTCATCTGTTTCTCTTGGGAAGGTTCTCCACTGTAGTACCATTGAGCAGATCAATGAAATGTTCCTTCCCCCTATCAAGCAGGTCAAATGGCTTTGTAAAGATGTTTCCATCTTTCCCTCGGACAGGCCTGTTGGTGTTGACATTCTTGTCTGGTCTTCTTGCCAGACAGCTGACGTGTGATGGTGTACAGGGTCTTCAAGTCATTCTTCTAAGCTGCATCCTTGGCGTCTGTAGCTAAAACTCGCTTTTGTCTCTTCTTGCAGTCATTCTTGACTTCCTTGTCCTTCAAGTTGTACTCTTGCTATACCTGCTGCTGGGCTCTGGCTCTGGCATGTCCAAGGCAGTGTTTGATCGTCCTGAACTTCTCCGTCTTTCTGTTTGTTCATAAGACCAGGTCTTATATTCCCAGTTCCTGAATCCTCGCATCTCCTCAGCTCCAAGGAGCCATCTTCCACACATGCAAGGACTTGAAATCTGTTAGACAGGGCTATGCTGTAGTCCTGTGTCTGCAGTGTTGGTGTCTTTAGTTCGGAGATATCGAATGCAAAGCATAATAATCATTATAAGATAAGATAAAATGAGGAGAGAGGAGGGGAAATATTTTTATCCAGTATCACAGAAGGGATAAATACAGCAGAGAATAATTTAGGTAGAAACAAACACAACAAAGCATAAGCAAAGTGGACAATAAACGCATAAACAAGCAGGAAAATGACATTTAAAAAGAAATAAGATCACTGCATATGTGTATCTGTGAATATGGTTCGTTAAGAATAAAGGGACATTTTACTTTGTTATCAACGTTAGAAGGCTCCAATTAATTGTTAAACAACGGAATTGTTCAATGTAAAATGGGCAGTTTTCATTACATTAGAAATCCTATTTCAAGATGTAGTCAGCTGTCTCCCCCTGGTGGTTCTGCTTGTTAAACTACGTGCTGTGCGTTATAGAGAGAGTGCTTTTGCATTGAGGAACATATATTCTTGATGTTCTGGACCTTTTTGTCCAATGTGCCCCAGTCTCAGTCTCTGTAATAACAGGGATCAGATATCCAAGCACAGAGCCAGCAAGTTTAATGTTTTACGATAAGGACAAACAAGCATAAAACAGTCCTAGATTAGGGTCAAAACAAAAGCCAAGTCCATTTAATAAAAGTCAGGCAAACGTTTTGCTGGCTAATATTCAGGTGTGGTAGAGTGTGGCTGCAAGCACTGGTGACAGGTGTTACAGGACACTGCCATTTAAGGTACATTATTCTAAATAGGTGCTAATAAATAAGTGCTACTGTGGTTTCTGACAAAGGGGATCGAACTGGATTTCACTATTACCTCTGATGTCACTATTACCTCTGATGTCACTATTACCTCGACACCAGCCTAAGTAGAGACTGATTTGATTATGATGTCATAGCATTTCCATGTCCTTCATGCTCTACCAAGATTTTCAGGGAAAAATTCCAAATGTGAATCCAAAAAGTGAACCTTGAGGCTCACGTTGCAACCCAGTTCCTTAAACTTAACTAGTACTCTTTTTTTGCAATTTCTTTATAAGTATGATCTTTACTGTTAACGAAACTTTCTTTGAATGATTCAATTTCTTTGAAATGATACCCAAGCCTCTCATTCTTGGCTCTGCTCTCTCACTCAAAGAGAAAATATGGGAAGTGATCGACTTCTGACCCAGTGAAACACATAGAATTGTGTTTTGAGAAAAATGTTACGTGATGGAGAAAATGTTTCATTTTTTCAATCAGTGCCCAAAAATATGTAAAAATCACATTAAATAATCAAAACTATTTTTTCAATGTATACTAAAAGACACTTAAACATTCTCAAATAGATTAAATTATTAAACATGAACTCTGATTTTTGTATTGTGGAAGATAAAAATATGACTACTACTATTACTAATCAACCACCCCTTGTCCCTTACTGAAAATACTTGTTCTTAAAGTTCTTAAAAATATTTCAAGTTGAGACTTCGTAAGGTAAAGTTTCTTTAATAGGCAGGAAAGAAGCAAAAGTGACACCAAACAAACAAAAACAGCAGTTTATATACCTTTTTCAAGCTTCCCTAAAAAGCATATTGACATTAGGGATTGGCTGCTTCTCTAAAAAACAAAGCACCTATCAAAAAGCTCATCAACTGGGATTGGTTATTACTGCAAGGGGTAAGTCAAATGATTGGTTATTACTGCAAGGGGTAAGTCAAATGATTGGTTATTACTGCAAGGGGTAAGTCAAATGATTGGTTATTACTGCAAGGGGTAAGTCATATGATTGGTTATTACTGCAAGGGGTAAGTCAATTAGAATTTGTTGCTACCTCAAGAGGCAGACGTCTGCAAAAAAAACAACCATACCAGTTATGACCAGTTACTCCAGTTCACTCCATTCCATGATGATCACGTGATTTAACCCCCCCTAAAATGTACCTTTCTTATCACAGCACAATCTGAGCTGCTTGACCTCCCTCATCTTGCTCAAGGTTTGTCACAGAGCCCCTCCCCTATTAAGTCTATACCCCCAGGGTTCATACTCCTGCTGCTACTGTTATTTTAAGCTTATATGTCTCTTATGCACACAAAATCTTCTGCATTAGCACAATCTATCATACTGCAATACATGATCCATAGCATGACTACCTCCTTTAGCCAGTTATTTTTGCTTAGAAGATAAGCTCACACATCTTGCATGCCTAGCAAGCAGCACGTCACACAATGATCTTCATGCCTAAGGCCTAAGACATTGACAGCAATCCCATAATGCCTCTCTCCCATCCTCACCCAAAAGCTCGCCTTCCACAGTATGAATATGCATACATTGATATTTGAGTGATATTTTGGGTACATGTTAAGCATGCTGGAAGGCGTACACCATCGGCCCTGATGGCTTCCTTCCATTAAGAAAGAAACTGCATTTTATTTATGTATATAGTTAGTACACAGAAAAAATATGAAGTATATAAAGAAAAAAAATAATTGCCACTTGAAATTAAAACCCAGGAATATAATTATTAAAAAACAATCACTGACTCCCTAGGAGGTTTTTGTGGTGATCAAAATTAAAGAATGACTGACATTTTTGTAATTTACAAAGTCACTGCTTATCCAAATTGAAAGTTATTCCAACATGAGATATATTTGAATCATATTTCATCAGTGAAAACTATCGCACATCACAGTTCAAAGAAGGTCTCAGTTCTGATCGCTACTGTACACTGTATCACTGCTGGCGTCTTTCGGGTTATAAAATCTGGAGTCTTTTTTGTGGCAACATCGCGATCACGAACACATCGCAAACACACAAACATTGTTAAACTAATAAAAAACTGAAATGTTCTCAAACTGATTACAGTTTCAATGTGTTTTATATCAATATACATAAACTGAAATTTAAGTTTACATTCTGAGCATGCTGGAAGGGTCCACCATCGGAACTGATGTTTTTCTCCCATTAAGAAAGTATCTGCATTTTGTTATTAGATTTTATAACACATGTTTTTAATGCATGTAAGTTGGTTTACAGGAAAAAAATATAATAATAAATACAGTAAGGTAATTATTTTAAAACCATCAGCGACTTATTAAAAGATTGGGGAGTTACAGTGTATCACAGTTGTGCTATATTGTATTATGAATTATAAAATCTGGCCTCTGGGGTTACCGTAAAATTGAATCTATTCAGATGCCCTCTCAGTATATTTTTTCGTTTTGCACGCAGGTCCTCGAGATTATGCTCCAAGCTGGCATTCAGCTCCTGTGTCTCATCACTTATACTGGTCTGTCCATTCAGAAGGTTACTGATGGCCTCACATTCAGCACAATTGCCATAATTCCAGAACTGCTTATCTTGGTCTTTTTTGTGTAATGATGAAAATGTAACATTTGGAAATATTTTGAGGCACAATTCACATGGTGATAGTTCTTTGTATTCATGACTGTTATTCCCTCCCTTCTTTGGAGGGTGCAGACGATAAGCTGTAGAGTACACTGTATCTGGCAGCGTGATTGACGGATGACCCTTGGCAGCCAAACATACAGCATGGGCCACGTTATCATTCCATGTCTCAATGCAGGCCACAGAAATGAAAATCCTTGTTGCCTTCCTCCCACTGCAACTCATGGAAGCACCAAAGTACTTCTGCGTTTCCAGACTACTACTGCGAAAATAGGAGTAGCTCACGACAGTGGCCCCAAAACAAAAGTCATTTCCACAGGAACTACCCCCACTTTTGTGAACGATCATTTTATTATTGAGTTTCTCCAGCTCTGTCCGAATGTCAATTTCACTTCGTCCCGCCATTGTTTCGACAACCTTTGGAAGATATGAAAGGGTTTTATAAAACATACTTTTCTGTATGTGATACATTTCTCACTTACCTGTAGATTATTATTATTGTTATTGTTATTATCATATATTATACTAAATGTGGCCAGTGAGCACTCTTAATATGTAATTCAATAATATGTCATTCCTTTACATATATAGAGAATAAAAGCTAAAAAGCAGTTTGAGTTGGTATGAAATTAAAAGTTTTGTTTCATAAAAAAAAAATGTAATCACACCATTATTCCTTAAAGCAGATCATGCTGACTACACTGCCCAGCCAAAAAAAAGTCGCCATTTGAATTTTTCGTTGGACCGCCTTTAGCTTTGATTATGGTGCACATTTGTCATGGCATTGTTTCCACAAGCTTAAGCAACATCTCACCCTTTATTTTAATCCATATTTGCATTCATTTCTCACCGAGATCCTGTATTGACAAGTGAGTTGAACCTCCATAAAGCCTCCTTCAGCGCATCCCAGAGACCTTCAATGAGGTTAAGGTCACAACTCTGTGGTGACCAAGTCATGCGTGGAAATGATTCTACATGCTCCCTGAACCACTCTTTGACAATTCGAACCCAATGAATCTTGGCATTCTTGTCCTGGAATATGCCCATGCCAACAGGGAAGAAAAAATCCGTTCATGAAGGATGGAGGTGTAACCTGGCCATTCAGTAGATTCAGGTACTCAGCTGACTTCATTTTATTGCTGCATAATGTTGCTGAGCTGTAATAATGATCCAGTTATTCGCTCTTAAGTATTTGCTGATACAGTATAAATTCAAATGGCGACTTTTTTTTTGGCCGGGCAGTGTAAAAAAAACAGTTCAGTTTATTATGTTCTTAAGAACTGTGAACATGTCAAAGAGTGTTTAGGAGTATGTCAGAGATTATTCCGGATCTCTTACCACTTCCAACAGTATTGAGAAAGGAGATCTACGGGGCAGCAGGGATGTGTACGATTCGAACACATCTGGATACATTACAGCCAGTTCTGACTGAAGCGTTTCACCTAGAATTTCTTCTGGATTAATGCTTTGTCTGTTAAGTTCTGTATCTCTATAAATGTGGCAATGGAAGAAGATGCTGTGTAGAATCTGGCAGGAAAACAGAAGACGACCATTACGTATGGCAGACAACAGAACATTCTGATACTTTAAACTTTAGTCCATCTATATAATTCAATCCCCACTCACTTATTGGGAAAGAAATCGAATTATTTAATGAGAATCATTTGCTTAAGTTTAGATTCAGGGGTATAATTCAGTTAAAGTACAAAATCGGTATCATCATATTTAATAGAAGCATGTACAAATTAGATATATAACAGCTTAATCACTGAACAGCTTTAGCTTAAGATGAGGGTTCTGGTTTTAATAAATCATTTTAACAATCAAAGGGTTCTGTGGTAAATTGCTAAAATTACAGTATCAAGAGGTGACTCACCTCTTTAAAGAAGCGACGTCCCCTCTCAGTGTCCATCTTTGAGTGAATGAAATCCCAAGATGTTGTGACAAACACTTTGGCGCTATTCACCATGGTCTCTCTTATTGTTGCCTCATGCTCCTGTTTAATCTTCTCCTTACTGGAAAAAAATCATAGTACATAGTGGGAACTGTAGGCCAATGTCTGAAATAAGGTCTTGTGAATTCTAAAGTGATAGTCACAAGGCACATTTTTAAAACAAATAAGTCAAACTTTTGTTTTGCTATCAACCAGTCGTTTATTACAATTAATACTTATTGTTATACTCAAATAAAGTAAAAGAATATTTTGGATAACAAATGGCAGGTCTTTGTTAATTTACAATATTTCATGAAAAACAGCAAACACCTTTTCATAACTGATCTTTAATGGCAGTGACCCCATGTAACACCCCATGATGGAATATATGATGTTATTTTATACCACAGCTTTGTTTGATTTTCAGTTCTAAGGGGAGAACCGGAAAATCTAAATAAGGAGCCAACTTCAGCCTCGTACATAAGGGGGGTGTTCTCACTTATTGTGAGAAATTATTGTTGTGAGTTAATTCAACGTTAACTTGGGGAAAAAGGGGACAGCGGCAGTAAAACTGTATTTCACACTATCATAGTAAAACTTTGCAGTTTGGGGCAAGGTCACTATAATCAGGGTTTACGTAAAATGTGAAGGGATGTGAATTTTTCTAGCTTGCCAGCTATTAAGTTACTCAAATTATCTCTGTTAACGTTATATTGTTACATATTAAAAACGAAAAAAAAATTCTAAGTTCGTTACATTCGTGCTATTTTCACCACTTTTAAATGTTTTTTTTTTTGATGAACCTTACAACTAATGATAAGGAGGCGTAAAAGTTATGTTATAATTTAGTGTTACATGGAAACTATTTGCGTGGCGCAACCACTAATTTAATAGTAGTTTGTACACTTGAACATAGGGACAGTTTATGTACACCATACGTAGGCTACGATCAATCTTATGCTTGCTGGTACAACCCACTGCTGGACCAGAGGAGCGGGAAAGTTCAGATGAAAGCTGTCCATCTGAGTACTCTGTCAATGTGACTCTTTATACTCTGACCCGTGGTTAGTGATTAAGTACCAAAATGATTTTTCTGATGTGAGACATTTAGTAGAGATGGTACAGATGCTCACAATCAACTGAATAAATCAGGTTTTACCCACAACACAGCTAACTATCAGGGGAAACATAAGGCTAAACCAATAAACATTATTTTATATATCTGCTTAGAAGACCCAACCAACCTGGCAGCAGTAACGAGAGGAGACCACTTTAACTAAGTAGCATATCCCAGGTCTGACCCCAGGGCCTCCTCACAGATGGATATGCCCGAAGCACCTCTCCAGGGAGGCACCCAGGAGTCGTCCTAGACAGTTACCCAAGCTACCTCAACAGGCCCCTTTAGGTGCAGAGGAGCAGTGGCTCTACTTTGAGCCCTTCCTGAATACTCGAACTCCTCCCCCTACTGTATGTCTAAGACACCAGACACCCTGTGAAGGAAACTCAGTCCTGCCGCTTGTATCCGCGATCTTATTCCTTCGGTCCCTACCCAGTGCTCATGACTATAGGTGAGGGTAGGAACATAGATAGACCAGTAAATCGATAGCTTTGCCTTCCAGCTCAGCTCTCTCTTCACCACACCTGAATATATCATCATCTGCATTACTGTGATGCTGCACAGATCCACCTCCAGCTCCAGCTCCCTTCTTCCCCACTCCTGAACAAACAGTACAACACAATAACAAGAAATAGCAGGTTCATTGGGGGGTAGTTTGCGGGGTTGGGGGCGTTAGGAGGGTTGGGGTCTGATGGGGGAAGTAACAGTCTCTGAGGTTGGGGAGCTGACTGGTGGAGCACTGTCAGTCCTTGGAAGGGCAGTAGAGTGTTGAGGAACTGGACTGCCTGGAGGAAGAAGCTGTTGCATTGTCTGGCAGTGGTGGTTTGGATGCTCTGGAACCTTTTACCAGATGGCAGGGGGGTGAACAGCCGTGGGATGGGTGGGAGGAGTCTGCCACCGTGCTGTTTGCAAGGCAGATGACATTTCCTCTGCAGTCCGGTGATGGGTGGGAGAGGAGCTCCATGATTCTCTCTGCTGTCCTCACTACCCAGTACAGGGACTTGCGGTCACTGACGCTGCAGTTCCTGAACCAGACAGTCATGTAACCAGGAGAGGGTGCTTTTGATGGCACCTTGGTAGAATGTGGTGAGGATGGGAGGGTGGCTTTCTTCAGCATGTGTAGGAAGTGGAGACATTGCTGGGCTTTCGTGGTGTGCAGGGTCCAGGAGGCTACAGCAGGACCTCGACATGGTCCAACATGGTCCATCAAAGTCCAACAGGGTCCAGGAGAGGATGTCTGCTATGTGCATTCCCAGGAACTTCACACTGCTGTCTGTCTCAACAGTGGAGCCATTGATGTTCCACGGGAGAGCAAGCAGCTGGGTATATATAGGTTGTTGTCCCGATGCCAGTCCACCAGATGTTTGACCTCCGCTCAGTATGCAGACTCATCATTGCTGCTGAGGACCCCCATGAGGACCCCCACCACTGCTGTGTCTGCAAATTGTATCTGCAAACTTGCATCGGGGCAGAGTAAGCAGAGGTGGGCTTAGCAAACAGCCCTGGGGGGCTCCTGTGTTCAGTCTGAGGACCCCGGAGGTGCCGTTTCCTATGGAGACAGACTAAGGGTCTGTCAGTCAGGAAGTCCAGGGTCCAGTTATAGAGGAGGGTGTTCATGAGCAACAGGTTCACCTTCCCTACCAACCTCTGCGGGATGATTGTGTTGAATGTTGAACTGAAGCATTCAGGCATAGTTGTCCTTTTCCGTCCAGGTGTGAGAGGTTGAGGTGGAGGGCAGGGGAGAGGGCATCAAGGAAAGTAGAACCTTTTGGGCATGAACATCCACCTCTATAATTGATTCCTGGATTTCTTTACTGATAGACCTCAGTGTGTTTTCAGTTCATTAATGCGACAATAATGTCTTCAAGGACAAACTTGTAAGTCAAATGACGTGATGATGCGTTGTGAGGAGGTTGAGCACTTCATGATGTCCGTTATACATTTTAAATGTACTCCACAGAGGTTACCAAGGTTCTTTGCGTCCACAGCTATGAATTTAAAAATGTATGTCATGTAACTCCAGTGACCTAAACCATGGGGGTAAGGTGACCATGGCAACTATTTAAAATCAATGTTATGATGTCAGGATTGGTCCCTGTCTTGCCTTGGTCCAAGTGTCATTTCATCGCTTGGCCAGCAGATGTTGCTGGTCATCCCAGTTCCTGTCATTTCCCAGATTGGTAGTTCCTAGTGTTTCCTTGTTCTCCTGGTTGCTGTGTGGCTTAATGGGCTATGCAGGCAGCTCCCATCCTATCTCCCGGGTTCGAAGTTGGCCTCGCCATGTTTGTGTTTATTTCTCATTTTTGGTTCTTGTATTATTCCTGTTGTCTATTTCTGCTTGGTTCCTTGCTTGGTAAATTTGTTTTATTCCTGCTTGTAACCCAGTTTTGTAAGTCTTGTTATCCTAGTTTCTCCGAATGTTTGAAGCCTTAAGTACTTGTTATAACCCTCACCTGTGTCTTGTTCCCAACCCTAGTGTTTGGTTAATTCTTGGTCTGCACCTGTCCCTCATGTAGTCCTTGTTATCTGTGTATTTAAGTGCCTGTCCTCATTCTGTTCCTTGTTGTTCGTTGCGTTCAGTTGTGTTACCATTTGTGTTAGTTCCTGTCATTAGTGTTCTTCTTCTTGCTCAGTTGTTTTCCTAGTCGTAGTTTTAGCGTTAGTTTTCCTTGTAGTTAGTTTTAGTTCTTGTTTAGTCTGCTATGTTTTGACCCCTCATGGTCACTTCTGTTCTGTTTTGTTTAATAAACCCTGTTTGTTGAGAATCATGCCCCGCCGTAACATATGAAAGATAAATGGGATTATCTTGACAAAAATTACCCAGCCCTTACAGTGAATAACACCAGTGATATGAAGATATTATGTGCTGCCTGAGAAACAATTATCAATAAATTTATTACATGTAAAAGTATGAACTCACTCAGCTTGATGTGTTGCCGCCATGATGACTTGACCCAAGTAAGGAGTTTCTCAAATATTTGCCAAATGTAGAAATTTGGTTGCGTAATGAGCTGTTTCACAGGTATAGAGCAAATCTGAAACATGATAAAATTAGAAAAATCAAACAAATCTTGAAAGAAACATGTTATTTAATCAAGCACCACATGTGCAAAAGTACATGCAAAAGTGCAAGCTGAATCCTTGGGTTCCTTGGGTTCCTTTAAATCAGAGCTAGATAAGATTTTAACAACTCTGAGCTATTAGTTAAGTTCTCCCCAAGCAAGCTCGATGGGCCGAATGGCCTCCTCTCGTTTGTATAGTTCTTATGTTCTTATGTTCTTATGTTCTTACATGCTGACTCTTGGAGCTGTGGCTAATGTTTCAAACATGATTTTCAGCCCAGCAACCCCTATGACATGGTTTCCTACTCCAAATGGAGAATGACCCATATATTACTGCTCCATAAAATACAAATATAATAGATCTGGCCGAGGCATCAGGTAAATGGCTACTTTGATACAATCACAAAATATTTTACAAAAATGTTAAATATTTTCCCTTGAGGGATAATAAAGTTACCCTTGAACCACCTTGAACCTTGAACCCACTTGGATTCACATAAGACCAGACCCTGAGAAAGGGTCTGGGTGATCAGGGGAGTCCTGCGTTTAATTTATATGTCTATTGTTTGTCTGTGTGTGTATGTACGTCTTGTGGGGTCCAATGGCCAGTTATAGGCAGCATAAGTGAGGAGGGTAACCTGAAGGGGGTGTGGCTTTGGCACGAGTGCTTTGGGGTGCCCTACATACAAAGACTGTAGTAGTTATTTGATGAGCAGTTATTCATTTTGTGTCCCTGGGTTGCCCACCACACACTGTAATTGCCTGCTGATGTATTCTTTTAATGACACAACATTGTAATTACTGGCAGATTGAGGCAGACAAGGAAGCTCTATGAAAATGGAAAACATGCCTCTATATTATAATCTTTAAAAGAATGAGCACAAACATGGATCAAGTACCAAACCAAAAATGGTAGTGAAACACAGGGAGGTCAGACGCTGAACTGCCAGGTACTGTTGTAGTGCTCGAGAACAGTCTTGCTCCACATTTCATAGAGTGTTGTGTAGTTTGTTTCTTATCTTGACTTGATCTAGCCCTGCCTTGGTCTTGATCTTGTGTCGGTCTCGTCCTGCCTTGGTCTTGTCTTGGTCTCAATACACTCTGGTCGTGATAATGACTTGGTCTCAGTTTAGGTGGCTACATCACTACTGTCAGCCGTGTCCAGGGACGGATTATGGGTTGTGTGGGCCCCTGGGCAAAACGTTCGCGAGGGCCCCCCCCCCCCCCCCCCACCACCACCACCACCAACCACCAGCACCACCACCACCACCAACCACCAGCACCACCACCACAACCACCACAATTCAAGGGCCCTTGGCAGCCAAACACCCTCCCTCCATGTTTCCATCAGAGGCCCTATAGGGTCAGGGGCCCTTGTAGGCAGAGGATCAAAGAATGTAGGCCCTCTAAAATAGACAAACGAAAATACATTGTTGATAAGCGTTGCAAATTGTTTTGGGCTAGGGGCCCCACGGGCCCCCTGCACCCCAAGGGCCCCTAGGCAGCGGCCCCGCTGGCCCGGTCCGTAATCCGTCTCTGGCCGTGTCAGGCACACAGTGGGTAATTTAGGAACTTACAGAGATTGGGCAGGGTTCACACAAGACAAAGGCAAACCCAGTACAACAACAGGGAAATGCAACAAGCGTATTTATAATAATACAACAAGGGGCTATTTACAGTTGCTCACGAGCATGTCAAGATAAGCGAATCCCCCGGCACAACATGTTGATAATATTCTTTCTATGTGACTGTTGAATGCTGGGTGGGACTGAGATTTCAGTAGGTTACTCTGCATCTTGTGCCAGTCACTTTCCAAAACTTTCGTACAATGCCATGAAGAGTATAATTTTCTTCAACTGCCAAAGCCAACATTAAATAATATGAATATGTTTTTTTTTACCTTAAAAGGTTTTCTGTTTGCAGTGTTCCGTGATCCTCCCAAGTCGAACTGAAAGTGGAACTAAGCGGAAATTATAGGGCGTGGTGAAACTTCCGTCTATCCACAGAGTGTATATACGTTTTTTTAAAAAAGGTTTTATTTAGAGGACCTATATTTTACTCCTTTTGCAACGAATAATAATTTCATTGGAGACTAGATGCTTGAGCTGGCACTTCCAGTCTTAAGAACTATGGTCCCTCTCGGGAGATCTTAAGAATAACTTTTATCGATATATTTAATACAAATACTGGGGTGACTTTCTGACTAACACACTGTAACAGAAATCATATATAAGTTTTACAATAACGTGAAGATCATTTAAACATAATTTTCCTTAACTGTCGTACTTTTTTACACAGTACTTTATAATTTTTTATAATTACCTTACAGGATTTCCTGATGGTCGCGTTCCGCGTTCCTCAGACGTTTACGCCCAGTGTGAAAAACTAAATTCCGTGGTACTATAGAAAGATGAGTCAAAGGCCATTGCGCAGAATCGGTGCCGCGACAAACACATTCCTTTACGGAAACTGCGGAATAGATACTGCAAACAAGAAGCCAAGCGAATCAGATGCCCTGAATAAGTAGCTAACATGAGTGAACATGAGTGAGTGAACATGCCGTCACTAAACAACAAAAGAAACATACATATACAACAATAGTCTGATGTCTGCAATTTTTATTAGTGCCAACGCCCGCCCCTCCCCCACCACCACATTGCCCTCAAGCCAAACCTCTTAATCCTACAGGAAACAATGTGCTTTGTCATGTCAGGCACGTGAAATAAAATTGCGTTTCTACGGAGCAGTATGCATTGTGAATTATTAGTAAACATGCATGTACACACACTGTGCAAATAAAAGAAAGTGAAGTTCAAATAAGCATTTATCAACATTTATGGCTGGTGGGTGGGAGTTGAGAAGTCTGACTGATTGAGGAATAAAACTGTTGCAGAACCTGGCGGTGGTGGACGGAATTCTCCGGAACCTTGTTCCAGATTGGAGGTGGGGTGAACTGGCATTTTGACAGATGCGAGGGGTCACATTGGTTGGAGTGGGCTTTGTTGCTGCAGTGTTTGTATGTGTGCCTGCAGGTGAGGAGGAAAGGGTCCTGTGATTGTCTCTGCTATCTCCACTATTGACTGGATGGACTTATGGCCAGACTTTGTGGTTCCTGTACCAGATGGTGATGTCAGGATGGTCTCTATGGTTTGTCTGTACAAAGCTATGAGACCTAGAAGGGGAAGGCATGGTCTTCTCGGTGGGCAAAGGCAGTGTAGCTGCTGCTGTGCCTTCCTGGAATGGCAGGTGTTAGTCCAGGACTCTGCCTCAGAACTCCCCTGAAGCCAATTTAATAGCACGTTTGTCCCATATAGGAATTGTTTTTGAATGATTCCTCTGTATACAGCAGTGCTTTATTAAAAATTAGTGGGTGATAAATATGATACGAGATATTCATCACACATGATGCAGCGTGTTTCTTTTTGAGAAACATTTCCCATCGCAGTCTTATGTCACTGGGAAGCAATGGAGGTGGTCCATGGATCTCATATTTGAGTGTAGTCGCTTGCCTGTTAAATGACACAGGGCTCTGCAGACATTTCAACTGCTTGTCACTGTCGGAATTCCGGCATGCTTACAGTGGAGAATTTCCACAACTCAATAAGATCACAATAAAAACAGTGCTGCCGTTCCACTACACTTATTTCTGCAAAGCAGGATTCTCCCACATTACGGCGACCAAGTATCTGAATAGAATGGCAGCTGAAACACTCTGCAAGTGTCAGTCATCAGTCCCTCTTCAGTTTGACCAATTAGCTGCAGGGAAGCAGACACACCCATCAAATTTTGCAAACTTTTATATACTGTTATATATGTATTAAAACATATCTTAAAATAGAGATTCAATCGTAACTTGCAGTTTATTGATTGTAAATTTAATAAATGGCACCTGAATCCAGGTAATTGATTAAATTCTTCCAAGTTATCACTTAAGTTTTAGACTTTACTGTAAAGTAGTAGAGGTATGAATTTACAAGCAAGAAGTTTAGGGCAATAGTATAAAGTTGCCTAAATAAAAACAAAAGCAAATGAAATATAACACACATTACAGTATATATATATATGTTATACATTAACAAAAATGCTTGGAATTCTAATGGAAAAGCACACAAAAATGAACAGTCCTGTATTTCTTTTTGCAAGAATTCCATCTCAAAGTTTCTATTTAATGCTGAATTTTTTACCATCAAGCATTTCCTCATTAATCAGGTGCACTGACATAAATGATTTACAGAATGCATGGTTACACATGAAAATTAAGCAAAAGGCAACTCATTTCTACAAAAAAGGTAGATATACAGAGGAAAAATTATCTAAAAAGGATGCTTTACGTTTCAATTTTTTTTTTAAACAAAACAGTCCATGCCACGCAGTTAGATTTGTGGATGGGTGTTAAATAGCTAGCAAGTTCTACAACACAACACTAATCCTACTGAAATAACATTTTGAATGAGAGGGAAACTAATGCTCACTTCATATTTACATTTCATTCAAATATACAAGTTTACACTCTAGAGCAATACTGTGCTGTGAAAGAGAAGTTGTGTAGCTCCTATTTACTCAACATTAAGAAACGGCAAAGGAACTCCAACTATTTTTTTTACATCCTTGTTCTTGTTCTGCAAGTCCTCTGTAATTTTGTCCGTCTTTGACAGGCCCAAATATTCTTCACACTGCAAGACATTAACAGTTGATCAATCACAACCATTCTCCGATTTTACGTTTTTTCATAACATACCCTTTCATTAATGTCTTTAGTGTTCTGCTTTTAAAAAACTACTGCTGTCTCATAAGATTATTAATGAAACAGATTGTTTTCAAAAACAAAATTCCATATGATCATTACACATTACCTCTGTTACAGGCACTGTCCATATTCATAGCTCTTAATGGGAGGAGACCTCGCACCCTCCTCGAAGAAGTCTTTCAAACTTTCAGCTATAAGATGCAGGACCTCGTTCTCATAGAAGTAGACTTTGCCCAGGCTGTCTACCAGCACGATGAGCTGCAGCCCCTCTGCCAAGGAAGGGAAGTTATCGATGGCACCAATGACGACCATCTCCGTTGACTCATTAAGGTACAGGTGACTCCAGCTCTCCAGCATCTCATCTCTTCCCCAGTAGACGGTTCCATCCAGGTCTGTGATTCTGACTGCATAGCCTTTTGGTTTCTTTAGATTGATTTCAAACCCGTTGTATTTCTTCACCAGCTTAGGAAGCTCCTTTGAATCTCTGACTGTAAACAGAAGCCTTGTCAGTGAAGGGAGAAGTAAGGCCTCGAAACCCACATTAGCTGAGAAGTAAGATGAGCTGTCAATCATTAGTTTAGTCTAGTTTAAATATTTAGATATTAGGCTACAACGAGTATTTCTCCACTAGCTCTGTGTAATCCCCATCTGTGAAAGGAGAAATCAGGCTTCAAAACCCACAATGGGTTAGACTTAAATGAGCTGTCAATCACTGTTTACTTTAACCTAATACAGATTAAAACGAGTGAAGTAACCACATATGGTAAGTCCCATCCATGGTTGGCTTTGAAGCCTTTCTACTTTCACATGTCCATATTTGAAAATTAGTTGGCATGAAAACAGAGTTATTTTGTGGATAGAGGGGTGCATCATAGGATCAAGATTTTGTTTCAACCAACCAGCTGAGCTTAAAGACACACAGTCACAGAGTACTCAACTGGTTGGTTGAAACAATATCCCAGTCTGGACTCTCTGGACCTGAATTACCCAACTCTGCATGTACACAAAACACAGCAAAAATTCTCATCTTACTCTTTACTTACCCATTGCGCAGAATTCTTCCACACATTTACGATCACCATATTCACTACTCTTCCCATAATCCCGTATGTTGTGTCTAAAACAAAAATATGATGATAGATGCTTGTAGTCAAAACAGACATTTTTAGAAATGCTCTATACTAAAAAAAAATCACTGTATGTCATTGTAACATTTTTTTACAGTCCTAAAAACATTTTTAAGGACAGCAGGTCAGCCCAAAACAGCACCAAGTTGCTTTTAAGCAAGAGCCAGAAACAAAATGGATCCCCTTCATAATATTTAGAAACAACTTAGGACAACACTGTTAATATTAATAAAACAAAATATTAATAAAGAAGCCTTTTAACTCACCTCTTGCTGACAGGGCTACTTTTGATAGCGACGGCCATCTCATCCAGCAGTTTCAAAACTCTTCAGACTGCAAGAAGTAAACAGATGATCGTCACAACCACTCTCTTGATTTAAATGAATAGAGCACATTTACATTTTAGTACAACACCTTTTACCCTGACAGTCAGCATTGCTGAGACAGTAACCCCGGATGCCATCTAATACAGCAGAAGTGCGTTCGCTGTTTGAACGTAATATTGTAAACGTCAGTTACCAAAGACACATACATTATTATTCAAATAACCGAACAGCCTAAATTCATCATAGGCCATAGATGAATTTCACTTCTGACGGGGAAAACCTGCGCTCTTCCCGAGACCGGAAGCACAAAGCATATTTTCGATTGAAAACCCTAAACCTATTAAATCGATACTAACTCAAGAATGACGCAGCTATAAGCCTGCGAGAATTGACTGTTTAATTTGTATAGAATTATAGAAACCGTACAAAAAACATAACAAGGAAAACGCCCTAGTCCGATATCGTACCGTATGGACCCCACCGTCATTACTTTTTAACAGTCCATTATTTACAATACTGTTTATATCTTGAAAATATACCTTTAAACAAGCAATTTAAACATCAAAAAGATAAAAACAAGTTTTTTCCCCATTTCCTCATACTATATTTCAAGTACGTCAGTCAAAATGGCCGAAAAATCGAAACTTCAACTCTATCTTCTAGTCTTCAAAGCCACTGTCAACCTTCCGTTCGAATTTACTTCTAACTTAGATAAATAAAATACACGAAAAGAGATACACACGATACACGCGAGTCTTCTTACCTGCTAGGGTGCGAGGACGCGCCTTCAGTAACGATCACGTCTCCAACAGCCTGCTGTCACTGCCCGATCTGCAACACGCATGCGCGCAGTCTTGCTGCCTTCGCCGCGATCATGAAACATCACATATGGAGCTCCGCGTGGCTCAAACTTTGCGTATCAAGTCCATGTCGCGTTTTAAATTGCGTTTGACACTTCGTCTTGATTTTTCACAACGTTTGCTAATTATTACATTGAAATTTATTTTTATTGAACAAATGAACGAAGTACATACAAACATTGTACATACAAAGAGGGACGGCCAGGATAAATATCACAGATAAGACTGTAATAGCGTAATCAATAAATATGTCATACGTTTTTACATCTTTCTTGTTCTTAACTTCGAGTGTGGTGACAAGTATAATCGAAAGTTGCACCAAAAAAAATATTTCTGTCCAGTGCATCTGAAAAGTACAATAAAATGTTAAAATCGTTCAACACTGCATTACAAAAAATCTTGTCATAAAATTTTCCAACATCAGTCCAAAACCTTTTCGTATAAATATAATCGAAAATTAGATGGAATACTTGTTTCCCTCTCTACACCACAAAATTCACAAGAATACTCAATATCCAAGTTATATGTTCTAAAAACATCTTTACCAGGGTGTATACGGTGAACATTTTTAAACAAGACTTCTTAAACTTTATTACTAACACAATTTCTGTTACATATTGACCATACTTTGATCCAGTTCATATGACCAAAAAGTCCAAAATAATCTTCTGTGTGGAAAAGTGCACTTCGTAATAATATTCCTAACATATGTATTAGAACATATCCTTTTCCGAACACCTATACTTATGAATACACCCCCCACCCACCCCCATGGATGTACAAGATCGCAGTCAGTACACATACATTGCATTGCAGCCTTAACAGCTGTATAAAAAAAATCTTGCGGTATAGCATCCAACACAACTGCGCATTCCTTGGGAGGAACTGAAAATCTAAACCTGATCAAAAATTCGTCATGAAGTAGTAGATGCCCATCGTCTGACCAGAAGAATATTGTTATCAAACCATCTTTCCAAAAAGAGAGATTTGTTTTTATATAGAATTACTATTCCATATAAAACACAAGTTAGGAAAAGAGTTAGATAAAAGTGTTTGAAAGCTAATGTCCAAGCCAACTATAAGCCTGTTTATGAAAGTTAGCCAGTTTAACTGGGAATTTTTCAAGTTTGTAGTCTCTGTCCCTCCCATTAAAATAAATAAATATTTTGGGAATGGACGCCACAGATCACTTTCTTATATGAATTTAATAAGCCAATTTATTTTAAAGGTCCTATTTAATAAGTTTCATAAGTTAACAGTTCTACGCCATCATACCTCCTGGTATTACACAAAACATCTTTTTTCATATAGTTGGGCTTATTCTGCCATATAAAATTGAAAATCATCTTATCCTACTCCTGCACCTATCCAAAGCTAGGGACAAATAAACTGACTTTGATTTCCCTTCGGCTTTGGACAAGAGAACCTTACCATTACGGTTTGGACAGATCTCTCAGCAGCCACATGTTAAATCTCTTTTTAACTCTATTAATAATAGGGTTAAAATTCAAGGAGGTACATTGTTTTTCACCCTTATGTATAATAGCACATATATAAGTAATGGAAGTTTTAACAGAGATGCCATATAATTCTACTACATTACAGTCCTTAAGTGGTAATAATACAGTTTTGGCCACTTTCATTTTTAATCCAGACACCATGGAAAATGTCTCCATACAACCAATCACTTAATAACCTCATTACCATTCTTCAAAAAAAGTGTAGTGTCATCTGGCAACTGAGACAAATATATCTTGAAAATATCATTTTTTAATGTGTATTGATATAATATGACCCCCCCGCCTGTTCTGGACTTCTGCTTCCACGGTGACCCGTCGGGCCTCAGGTGCAATAAGGCCGTTGTTGGACTACAACCCTGGGGGGGAGGGGGGGTTTCTCACTGTGATGCCTGACAATGCCCATGTGACCAGGAGTTGCTGAGAACTTCGCTTGGGGCTCTATATTCACGAGCTAATGCAAAGAGTAAAGAGCAAAGCTGTAAAACAATATGTCACGTCGATTGTGTTTCCGTGCATCCCGAAGCCGTGTTTGCATTTCGAGGAGGCATGAATTCCACTAAATAAAATCACTCATAAACCTGTTTGTGAGAAATTCATTTATTTTGAACTCCTTTTTGCTTTATAAATATTGCAGTGTTTAATCACAAAAAAAATCTGACTTTTCTCCCAAAATCATGCAGCTGTAATACTAAATATGAAATACTACCTACTACAAGACATCCAACAACATGTAATGACATTCACCATGGGGTGGTAAAGTGATATGTGGCCGAGCCAAGTACCAATATGACGTGGAGCAGCGGGTAGGATACAGAGAATGTCACAGCAGTATCACAGAATCAGCAACTTGCTGTGGAGGCAGTGAATGTAAAACATTTCATGCCAAACTTCATACAAACAAGTAAAGACCAGAAACAAAGCAGCCAACCAAGATGGTTTCCTTTAAATCAGATCTAGATAAGATTTTATCAACTCTGAGCTATTAGTTAAGTTCTTCCCAAACGAGCTTGATGGGCCGAATGGCCTCCTCTCGTTTGTAAATTTCTTATGTTCTTATGGTTCTCACACTGCCCTCTGCTGGACATAACAAATTGACATAAACTACACATACAAGTATGAGCAGCAACACTACTTGTGTAGCAACAGCACGCCTAATGGCACGCCTCGTAACGTGGAGCATAAACTGCCCCTAAGATGCAGGACCTCGTTCTCATAGAAGTAGACTTTGCCCAGGCTGTCTACCAGCACGATGAGCTGCAGCCCTTCTGCCAAGGACGGGAAGTTATCGATGGCACCAATGACGACCATCTCCGTTGACTCATTAAGGTACAGGTGACTCCAGCTCTCCAGCATCTCATCTCTTCCCCAGTAGACGGTTCCATCCAGGTCTGTGATTCTGACTGCATAGCCTTTTGGTTCCTTTAGATTGATTTCAAACCCGTTGTATTTCTTCACCAGCTTAGGAAGCTCCTTTGAGTCTCTGTCTGTAAACAGAAGCCTCGTCAGTGAAGGGAGAAGTAAGGCCTCGAAACCCAAATTAGCTGAGAAGTAAGATGAGCTGTCAATCATTAGTTTAGTCTAGTTTAAGTAATTAAATATTAGGTTAAAACGAGTGGAGCGACAGCACATGCCAAGTCCCACCCAATTTCACATCTGACCCTATGCAAGGAGAAAAATTAGCTGACATGTTTACAAACAACAGATTAGCGACAGTTTCCATTTTACTTTTTTCTTACTCTAAGAAACACACTTGCAAAGACTTGCACCAGCGTAGCTGCAGCAAAATGATGATTGAACAGCAAAATAATTCATGCAACACAGTGCAGACATGCGCTGGGTATTGAAAGGCAGCTCAAATACTTTACAAAACAAGGCACTGTGTACAGGATTCGTCAGTAAACCTGCACATGAAGGGTTCTCTCCTGCAAGTGTGAAGAGCCGGCACTGTGTTGCATGAATTACTTTGCTGTTCAATCATCATTTTGCTGCAGCTACGCTGGTGCAGGACTTTGCCAGTGGATTCCTTAGACTTACTCTGCTTGCAGAACTCTTCCATCCATTTTGATCATCATGCTGTCATTCTTGTGTGTTTTGCCTGAAATTAAAATATGAAAATGATTATACGCTTGTAGTCAGCACACCTATATAACATCTCATAAGTTATTAGATATATAAATACGAAGTTAAAAAAAAGAATGCAGCACTATTATCGCCATCAGGGACCAAACAATTTATGGGCATATTATGTAAGACTGTGCACCCAGTGATAGTGTGGCAGCAAGTCTAGCATACAGCCCAGCCTTGTGCCCGGTGCTATCTGACATTCCCCTCCCACCCTGATCAGGATAAGCAGCAGGAAGAGGGACAAATGTACAAAATTCATGCATGATTTCACGTCACCACCTTGCCGAGACCATTCAGAACCATCAGGATTTCAAGCAACAGCAGGAAGTAAGAAGTATCCCCATTATAAACCGCTTAGGATGACCACAGTATTACTGGTAAAACTATGTTTTAACTCACCTTTTATTGGGATTGAAGTAAGATGAATTTCCATTTATTGTCGGGCAAGCAGTTCTCATTTCAAATGGCATGTACAGGGTATTAAAGCTAAAAAATACAATTGTCTATAATATATATATATACACACACCATGTATAATACACTATATGGACAAAAGTACTGGGACACCTGGCTATTACACCCAGAGGAACTTCTATGACATCACATTCTAAATCCATAGGCATCAGTATGGAGCTGGTCCCCCCTTTGCAGCTATAACAGCTGCCACTCTTCTGGGGAGGCTTTCCACAAGATTTTGGAGTGTGTCTGTGGGGATTTTTGTCCATTCATCCAGAAGAGCATTTGTGGGGTCAGGCACTGATGTTGAATGTGAAGACCTGGCTCACAATCTCCATTCTAGTTCATCCCAAAGGTGTTCGATAGGGTTGAGGTCTGGTCTGCACACAGCCCTGTCAAATTCTTCCACACCAAACTCACCCAACCATGTCTTTATGGACTTTGCTTTGTGTACTGGGATACAGTCATGCTGGAACAGAAAAGGGCCTTCCCCAGACCATTCTCACAAGGTTGGAAGCATAGAATTGTCCAAAATGTCTTGGTATGCTGAAGCATTAAGAGTTCCCTTCCCTAGAACTAAGGGGTCTAGCACAACCCCTGAAAAACAACCCCATACCATTATCCCTCCTCCACCAAACTTTACAGTTGGCATAATGCAGTCAGGCAGGTAAGGTTCTCCTGGCATCAGGCAAACCCAGATTTGTCAGCCTTTCAGCACAGAGAAGCGTGATTTGTCACTCCACGGAACATTTTCACTGCTCCAGAGTCCAGTGACGGCAACCTCTACACCGTTCCATCTGATGCTTTAAGGACTGTCACTAGCGATTATATCAATGATCTAATGACTAATCTGATGATTAATCGAGTAATTGTGTATATCTGTGTGTGTATATAATACAACACAATATTAACATTACAACTGGTGCAAGGCAGGAACCAAGGAACCATTGCAGGGTGCACACTCACTCACACATATGGTCAATGTAGGCACTCACTTACACTGCATGTTTCTGTACAGTGGAAAGACAGCGGAGTATCTACGGATAAGCCACACACACCTATGTGGTACATGCAGACTCCACACACACAATGGGGTGGTGTGCAGTGACAGTGCAACAAGGACATCATCCATACGTTCTATAAAATTCATATAGGGTATATGCATTTCCAATTAATGTGCACCTCTGCCTTGCTGTTATTTAAAAATGCACACAAGGGGGTGGAGCACTGTGTGTAAGGAGAGTATTGGGGGCTACGGGGGGGGGGAGGGAGATCAGTATGGATGTAACTTATTATATTGATTTTGAGAGGGCGCTGATCAGAAGTGTAAAGTTCAGGTCCAGAAGTTATAAATCCAGACCAAGATTTTGTTTCAACCAACCATTTGAGCACTCTGTTTATTCTCAACTGGTTGGTTGAAACAAATTCTTGGTCTGGATTTGTAACTTCTGAACCTGAACTTTCCACCTCTGGCACTGATGAATAAAATAAAAAAAATAATAATAAAATACACACACCAGCATACAAAACTGCAAACCGTATTTCTGCCACGACCGAATGCGTCACCATTATTCTGTATTGTAAAACAAAAGTGAACGGATAAAAGATAAGCACCCATAAAGCTTACACAAGTTTCTTCTGCTTTCTTCCTTTCATCTGCTCAGTTAACATAAAAAAAAATCCCAAGCAGGCACATAATGCTTGATTATTTAATTGCTTAAAATACAGCAAAGCATAATAACCTGTAGATTCTGGTCTGATGAGGTTACTGTGGCCTGTTGGAACTTTTTTAAGATCTTGCCATTAGATCCCTTATATAAAGGGAGATCATATTTAACTAGCTCACATTTCGATAGTGTCACGCTGTTTATGCAGAGCATTCAGAGCGGATAAATCCAATTTGATAGTTTGCTTGAACTATATGCTATATAGCACGATACATGCAATTCTGACATAGGGTATAACAGTTTCGGCCGTGGTTTGGGTGTATTGAGACCATGGTTCTGATCTGATGGTTAGCGTGAGTGATATACAGCAACAGTAATGTCTGTAATAGTGTAATTAGTACCAGTAGTAAATATACCAATACTGAACAGCTTTCAAGAATGCAGTACCTTTTCAGTACCAGCATCTCGTGCAACAATGGTACAAATCACCTTTTTGTTTTGTGATAATTTGAAGTACACCCATAATTATGTAGTGATATCGAAAGAACGCATTGGTTATAATGAAATGTTTTGGAAACCAAAAAGGTAACTTCATTAGAATAATCCAAAAAAAAAATGTGCATTGATTTAAAATATTAACGTTGACGCTGAAACCCGACTACAATGCCTAATCGTAGCAGCCCCGGATGCTAGGCATGGTGTTTGGTGATGTGAGGTTTGCATGCTGCTACTTGGCCATGGAAGCCCATTCCATGAAGCTCCCGGCGCACAGTTTTGGTGCTGAGATTAATGCCAGAGGAGGTTTGGAACTCTGCAGTTATCGAGTCAACAGAGCGTTGGCGACTTTTACTCACTATGCGGCTCAGCACTCGGCGACCCCGAGCTGTTACTTTACGTGGTCTGCCACTTCGTGGCTGAGTTTCTGTTGTTCCTAATCGTTTCCACTTTGCAATAATATAACTTACAGTTGACCGTGGAATATCTAGCAGGGAAGAAATTTCACGAACTGACTTCTTGCAAAGGTGGCATCCTATAACAGTACCTCGCTTGAATTCACTGAGCTCTTTAGAACGACCCATTCTTTCCACAAATGATTGTAAACCTTGTAAAGGGCTAGATGCTTGATTTTCTACACCTGTGGCAATGAGTCTGAATGAAAACAACTGAATTCAGTGATTAAGAGGTGTGTCCCAATACTTTTGTCCATATAGTGCATGTACAACTGTATAACTTGTATTTGATGTAGGTGACTCAAAGTGGCTTGGTTTGAAGGCTTTGCTTTTATGATTCTGAAGCAAAAAAAAAAAAAATGAATTTAAAATGCATACATTTCTAATGGTACAGAGAGTTATACACTATGTAGATTCCCTTGTGCAGGTTTGCTGTCAAATCCAGTTAACCAAGTTCAGCTTCATATAGTTGGTGTAACACTGAAAAACGTGGCAAATCTGCTAGCTTGATGTCCTATGGAAAAAAAGCATAAAGATATCATTAGTGTCCAGGTATGTGCCTATTAAATAAATCAAAGATATAACAGTAATCAAACATTTACAGATTCCTAACCACTTGGCTAAATGCCATCCATAAAATAAGAGGTGGTAAACATGACAGACATTTAGAAATCACAGCTGTCACAAACCTAAATGTATAAAATAATTTTAATTGAAATAATGGTTATACATACACATCAATACATTAAAAAGTCACATTACAACCACAGACAAAATTGCTAAAATTGCAGAAAAACTTAATGACAGCAAGAAAAACTAAGAGTTCTAATCAACAACAGAAGTAACATCAAAATGAAAAATGTTGGAGGGAAACCACACAGTTCCAAAATATCCACTCAAGAGAGAGAAAAGGCGACTAGGATTCCATTGTCATTGAGAGATCTGTATGCTTATTGCTCCAATTCAGGACAACCACTGTGGAGGCTGGTTCCCACGAGTTGAATGGAGAGAAAAATTAGCTTCGCCCAGCGTGCAACAGTCCCACAAAAACGAATAAATCCACATCATTCCATTCGAAACACATGGGAAGTTGGGGCTCACTTTAGGTGCACCGTGAGGCCAGGTTATGCAAAGAAAATAACACGTTTTAACAAGCAACTTAAGCATAAAAAAGTTCTGTAATAACCGCATCGAACAAGATGGCCCACAAATCGAATTTTACACATTTTCAAGTCTTCACAGCAGCTGTCAATTTTCACCTTCTACTCGAATTCACCTCTAACTTGGACAAACGAAATACACAAGTCTCCTTACCTGCCAGTGTGGGAGGAAATGTCTTACTTCTTCAGCAAACATTCACACACCCTATCCGCAACCCTCTAATGGCGGTCCTGGATCTGTGATGTTTCGATATTCTAACAACAATTAGACTTCCTGTGTGTCATTTCCGGTGTTTCTTTCCGAAATTTAAAAGTCCAGATGCACTCTTCATTTTACGTCTTTCAAGGCATGCGGAGAAAAAGAAAAATACACCACGTTTAGAACTAAATATTATGAGAAGCATGGAATATTTCTTTATTGGAACAAATGAAGTATTAGTGGTAAAATAGTTAAAAGATTGATTTTATACGGTGTATATAAATTGTGTATATAAAATATTTTGCATTATATATAGGAGTTACTAGGTATCCGCACACTCAGAAAAAAATACAGAAAACTCCATTGTTTTTATCAGATTTACAGCATTGCAAAGGTTGCTGCGGCTTAAACACTGCCTGTATACCCATAACTTCACTTTACTGAAACTGGCTGTGGGGCACTTTGACATCCCATAACTCCAGGAATACAGGATTTTATTCAGTGTAAATTTAATATAAAGACACTTGATCCTGAATGAAATCAAGGAAGTCAGTGAATGATAACCTGAACAATTTAGTTACAATAGTATATAACTGTTTAAAAAAAATAGCTGAAATACATATCATACATCTTATTTCCACTTATTGCTGCCATTTTTTAAGACATGCAGGTATGGGCTGGCAGAAATGATGTGTTATTATAATGCATGGTCACTCTCAAAAACCAAGCAAAAGACATCCAGGTCATTTATCCATGTATCAAACCACACCCACACCTTCTGGTCTCTATCTGAACCTTGGAATTTAGTATACATTACGAACATTATAGCTCTGCTCAAAAAAAACACAAGAAATGTTTTATGTTTCAGCCTATTTTTGAACCAAATAGTCCACATGACCCTGACCTGCAGTTATATTGGTAAAGGGGTGACAAATCCAGCCAGCTAGTTGTAGTTTAATACAAAAAAAATCCACAAATCCCTCTGAATTAACATTCAGAATGAGGGGAAACAGGTGCTCTTCTCAGACATACATTTCCTTCAATTATGAATGATCTGACTTTACACTGTTTCCCGTGAAACAGCATGTATAGATCCTCAAGACCTAGAATCATTCAGCGAAATCCAACAATTCTGTTAAATCCTTGTCCTTGTTCTCTATGACCTCCTCTGTACTTTTTTCCGTCCTTGCAAGGCCCATGTCATCCAGTAGTTTCACATACTCCTCTTCAGGCTGCAAGAAAAACACTTGATCATCACAACCATTATCCTCATTTTTATACTTTTTTTTATTAATGAAAACATCTAGTTGGGCTGTACAATATCAGGTTATACTCCATATTCTTACATTTATTAAATTTGGTTATTGGAGCATAGCCCATGCTACTGTTTCGGTATATCATGGAAGCACTAAAGCACGGGTGAAGAAAGGGACAGCTCAACCAGCACATTTTCTAAAAGAGAAGATATTGTGGATAAACGATGTAGAAAGACATCTGTGGTGTGGCAGCACTTTTTGCAGTTTAAAGTCCAACGTTTATTAAACATAAGGATACGCTTAATTTATACAGATTACTAACACTTCCAGCATTGACGCCTTCGCCTACGTCGACGACTCGTGGCAGCCCTGGACTCTTGGCGTTGCGCTTGGTGATGTGAGGTTTGCATACAGCTTCTCGGTCATGGAAGCCCATTCCATGAAGCTCCCGGCGCACAGTTCTTGTGCTGAGGTTAATGCCAGAGGAGGTTTGGAACTCTGCAGTTATTGAGTCAACAGAGCGTTGGTGACTTTTACTCACTATGCGGCTCAGCACTGGGCGACCCCGAGCTGTTACTTTACGTGGTCTGCCACTTCGTGGCTGAGTTTCCGTTGTTCCTAATCGTTTCCACTTTGCAATAATATTACTTACAGTTGACCGTGGAATATCTAGCAGGGAAGAAATTTCACGAACTGACTTCTTGCACAGGTGGCATCCTATGACTGTACCTCGCTCGAACTCACTGAGCTCTTCAGAACGACCCATTCTTTCACAAATTTGTAAACCTGACTGACTGCAGGGCTAGGTGATTGATTTTATACACCTGTGGCAAGTCTGAATGAAACACCTGAATTCAATGAATGAAAGGTGTGTCCCAATACTTTTGTCCATATAGTGTATATACAACTATATGACTTGTATTTGATGTAGTTTCACTGACTTAAAATTGCATTGTTTGAAGCCTTTGATTTTGTGATTCTGAAGCAGGAGACTTCAACATGCTAACTAATTTCTAATGGTACAGAGAGTTATACACTATGTAGATTCCCTTGTGCAGGTTTGGTGTCAAATCCAGTTAACCAAGTTCAGCTTCATATAGTTGGTGTAACACTGAAAAACATGCCAAATCTGCTAGCTCGATGTCCTATGGAAAAAAAGCATAAAGATATCATTAGTGTCCAGGTATGTGCCTATTAAATAAGTCAAAGACAACAGTAATCAAACATTTACAGATTCCTAACCACTTGGCTAAATGCCACCCATAAAATAAGAGGTGGTAAACATGACAGACACATTTAGAAATCACAGCTGTCAAATTATTTTATACGTGTGGGTTTAATTGAAATATTGGGTATACATACAGATCAATACATTAAAAAGACATATTACAACCAGACAAAATTGCTAAAAATGCAGAGAAGCATAACAGCAAGTGAATTTACTTTAGTACGCGCTTTTATCATATTCCTCCAAAAGTAAAATCTTTTCCTCCACTGACCAAATTGGTTTGTCTTCTTTTCTTCCATTTTTCCCCCACTATAGACCAAGTCTGAGGTCATAACAGGCATTGCAAGCAAGCACTAGTGTAAGTAAACAAATGATCTATATCAGGGGCGGCCAATCTTATCCACAACAGGCCGCTGTGTATGCAGGTTTTCGCGGCAACTCCCTAATTAGATTCCTAATTAGAGGACTGATTGACTGAAGAGTCCTCACACCTGGGTTTGAACAGCTGACCTAAAGGTTATCCCAAAAACCTGCATACACACCGGCCCTTTCTGGATAAGATTGGCCACCCCTCTTCTATATAGAAACCATAAAATATTACAGCTGTAAAATCTCTTTTGATGCAGTAAATCCCTTAAGGTATTTCCTTAAAGACACCTTTTAGAGGCTGACTGATACTTCTGCGTTGCAATAAGTACGGCTCAGCCGTGGGTCCTACACCATAGCCTGATGGGCACTACCCCAAAAAGGTAATTTACACATCGCAGTGACGCAGACCGCGGGAACTGTGATTGGTCCGCTTGGTAGCATTTGTTGTTTTATGGGAGCAAAGAAACTGTACATCCCAGGTGCATTTATTCTGCTGACTGAAGTGTCATTTACATCTAGCATTAATTAATGCACTAGGCACCATAGCAACTGGTCTGCAAAACACTCAAGATGACAGCAGCAATTTAATTTACCCCCACTACTTAACAAGACTAAAGGAGTACTACATGCAGTGAATTTAGTAGGAAAACACATAAAAAGTTATTTTGTAGTTGCTCAAAATTCTTCCAAATTTGTCTAAACAACAAGGAGTAGATAAATGGGTACTTTGTTAAAGGTCTTTGTTGAATCACACAACTGAAACAGAAAAATCATACAGGGTGGGAAGAAAATAAAACCAACATCCAAAACTATGTATCACTTACCGTTCTGGAGATGTGACAGAGCACAAGTATAAATACTATGCAATGGCGTTGGCCAGTTGCATAGGTCACAGCGTATGCTTAATGCAGAAGTATCAATCAGCCTTAAGGGATTCTGCACAACAATCTTCAAAGAAATCTCTCAGCTAGGGAGAAATTAAACCTTAAATGTTGTAGTTAATGGGACAACTTAAGGTGTTTTGTGCAATATTCTCCAGGTTTTTACATCTAGCATAAACAGAGCACATCCGTGGCATCCACCCCGCATATGCAAGATAACTGATTAGGCATTTCCAGTAGGTGGTAAAGCCGACTTTCACAGATCACCAGTCTAAAACTAAAAAAGTAGAGGAAGACTGGTTGTTGGTATAGTAGTTATGGTGAGCAGCTGTATGAGGAGGGTCGGAGGTAATCGCAAATCTAGTTTTTCATATTGTCCAGACATTATACTGAGGTATACGATATTTTAAAAAGCAACACTATACTGGAATTTCTTAAACTTGACGATAAAATTGGTCGTTGTTGTAAGGTTTTCAATATAGCTCGGTATGCCATATTACCGTAATACCGGTCAAGCCTTGACTAATAACTTTAAAATTGTTCATAGCAGTTTATCCGTTTCACTACACTGCTTGCATTTCTGATTGCTGCAGTACATCTGCTCTCTCCTGGTCTGATGGAATGTCACCGCTGCATGCGCGCACCGACCGCGACCGTCTGCCGCCAAATGCACTATTAACGCGAGCAGCACTGAAGTGCACGCGCAAGCTTCCCCCCAACGCGTCGTGCGGCGTCCAAAACACGGGCGCTTCACTTACCATGATTGTGAACTTCTAACATACCATTAGTTGAAAAGACTGTTTGAAACTTGAACATAAAAAAGTTCTGTAATAACCGCGTCAAACAAAACGGCCCACAAATAGAAATTTCTTCACAGCCGCTGTCAATTTTCACCTTCTGCTCGAATTCACCTCTAACTTGGACAAGCGAAATACACAAGTACGGCTTTACACAAGTCTCCTTACCTGCTAGTGTGGGAGGAAATGTCTTACTTCTTCAGAAAACGTTCACGCACCCTATCCGCAACCCTCTTACTCTAATGGCGGTCCTGATTTCTAACAACAATTAGACTTCCTGTGTGTCATTTCCGGTGTTTCTTTCCTAAATTTAAAAGTCCAGATGCGCTCTTCATTTCACATATATTTAAAAGTAAGTGGGGAAAAAGTAAAACACACCAGGTTTAGAACTTAATATTAAGAGAAGCATGGAATATTTATCTATTGGAACAAATGAAACATTAGTGGTAAAATAGTTAAAAGACTGAAATTATATTGTGTATATAAATTAATTGTAAAATACTTTGCATTATATACGGGATTGTAACTAGGTATCCACACACTCAGAAAAAAACACCATTGTTTTTTATCAAACTTACATCATTGCAAAAGTTGCTGGGGTTTAAACACTGGGTAGTATTTCAATTAAATAACTTCGTTTTACTGAAACTGGCTGTGTGGCACTTTGACATCCCATAACTCCAGGAACACAGGATTGTAACCAATTAGTCTGTCTACAGATCTAACAGCATTTTCCCATAGATTTCACCTGAAATCAGCTTATCATTATTGCATCATCCTATACAGTCCCACATGTCAATATTGTCTCAACAACATCTTCCTACTTTACACTACAATAATTTGTAAATGTTGCCTTGCCAGCTGTTTTCTTCAGTCTGTATTTTACATTTATATAACCTTATATCATTTATTTATATCCCCTCGTGTAAATACTACCTCATAAGCACCTTATACTATTTGCACTTCTGTTTAGATGCAAAATTGCATTTCGTAATACTTCAGCATGTGCCATGTGCAACGACAATAAAGTTGAATCTTAAATAGATGTATATTTTTAAAATCATGGACATGAAATATTCACACATTTTGATCATTTTTAATTGTGCGCATCACACATGTGCACCATCTTTCTGCGTGAAGTAACCAAAGGTATAAACTAAACCAGGCAGCGTTATAAAAGATTTTTTTTTTTTTTGACATATAGTAATTGAAACTTAACTCATTATTACTAATTTGTCATTTACGTGCTGGGGGGGCTTGAAGTGTCTGAGCACCTGCCCATTTTACTTAAATGTTTAACGTAAATCTGTGCATGAGCTGTACAGGAGCTGAGGTCCAACACCTGCCCCTCAAAATCTATGCGTAGCCTTGCTTATTTCTATAGATCTAAATGAAATTCAGATGAATATGCAAGTGACAAATGTCATTTTTTAAAAAGCTTAATTCATGATAGCTGCCCAATTCTGACACTCGAGCGTATCGTAAAATACAACGTCAATTAAAATAGATTAAATTAAAATTACAAGAGGAAAACATTCAATGCATATTTTGACTAGGCAAATATTTATTTTCCACATTACACAAGAATACAAATACAGTTTATGTCTTACTAGACGCAAATCAAACTTTCAGAACTGACTACAATTAGGTGCTAAATTGTAAGTCAGACATAGTGGCAGAACATTTAATCCATTGGCCTTTTACCCCATCTCACAGAAAAAAGTAATGACTAAACTATCAAGACACGTTGTAATTTTGCAGTTTAGGTCGCAGTTTAGGTCATTCATATACCAAGACGTTTTAAAATTTGTAAAATACTGAATTAGGAAACAATCATTGTTTGGGAGAAAACCTCTGGGTTGAATCTATCACACACACAAAAAAAAAAAAAGAGGCCAAAATAAGCAACCAGCTGATGTAGGATTTGGGTTCTTATGAAGCTGTTTTTCTGTCCCCACGACCCAAAGGGTGGTGTCTTTGGAAGGATACATCTGTCCTGTAAATGAAGGAACATAATTCCGCTGTCGTCTCGTGGCATTTCTAGTTCCTTCACTGCTGATACACTTCATGATGGGTGTTAAGAGACAGATCTCCGCACTCTTACTGCAGTGAATGATAACAAGGGCAACTCAACTGATAACACTTGAGGTGAAGGAATCTCTCATCCCCAGCAGTCATGTGACACACAAAGAATGTGGAAGCAAAGGTTACTAGAAGTCCAGGAGCTACAGAGGAAGCGAGAAAAGGGTGAATTTAATTAAACATAAAATTTAACAGAAGAAATGCATACATTTCTCTGCATAAACTCCCTGAGAAATGCGTATCTTACACGAAAGGGCCTTGCAAACTAACCAGTTGTGGTAAGATCTTCTCAAAGTGCTCAATGTCAACCAGGTCACAATCTTCTGCATCTGCCTGCTTCACTGATCTTCGGGCGGCCTCTGGAGGACAAGAGTAAACCGCAACATGAACACCTTGCTAATGTGTTGTATTAAGCTGACATCATTGTCAAAGTAGCAAAACATGAAAATGAGGCGGCGGCCATTTTACCAGGGAACGAGTTAGATAATCATCACTATAGACTTGTGTGCTTGGCTGTATTAAAATTAGCAAGAAAAACCCAAATCTAGCTGCTATACTTTCGGTTTGTAAAAATCAAGGCAAAAACACCAAAGAACAGAAAGGAGACGGAAAGCTTGACTAAAAGCTGAAAGAACATAAACAACAGTACTGTCAGGAAGTGGTGCATTGTATGTGCTAAGCATTTCCTGACAGGCAGATATGGGTAGTATTTCAATTAAATGCATTTAAAGCATATATTTATTCACTTTAGAGTATTTTGTAATTTGTATTTTGCTGGACAGGAAAATAAATAATTTTAACTAAATGCTTTGAGAGATTGTATTAAAATGTAGCTAAAATGTTTAAAATACTTAATAAAAATACAGAAATATCTGGTCCTGACAACACAGTTTAATTTTCAATGAAATATGGGTTTGAAATAAGTAAAAGTATTTCAATGACAGAAAACGGACAGGTAGCCACGCATCAAATTAATCTCAGAGATAGTTATAAAACAATACTTACCTTCGACAAATATCTTCAGCATCTCAGTCATTAGAATAACTGCATCACCGCTTACTTTAAAATGACAAAATACGTATGAAAGTTGACGTTACAGAATTATCGTGTATGTAACTGCGTCGCACTGCTTGCTTAAATTGTTGCAAAAAGTGAAAGAATCCACCAAATGTTTCTTACTTTTAGTTTTTTCGTCTTTGAAAAAAAATGAGAAAAGCTTGCCCACCGTCTCCTGAAAATAAACGCAGCATACAGTTTAGCGGGGCTGCCAGCTCTCCCGCATCTGGCGTGACACTCACGCTTTCAGACTCTCACGGTCACGCAAGAAATCTTAAGGCAAATCTATATTATTCCATTAAAAACCTATAATTAGCTACATCAAAAGCGTTAGGTTAGTTTGGAAACCCTACAGGCTATTTATAAGGTAATACAACTGTTAAATACGTGTACACTTGTCTCGATTTGATAATCTCACGTCACCCAGCTAACCAAAGTTGGCAGCCCTGCTTAAGCGTCTTACTGTCACTAAAAGACACTTATGCTAATAAACCGACATCATACTTACAGCGAATTACAAGGTAATTGCCTATGGGAGTAATAAAATCCCATATCAAAATGAATAACGTTTAACCGTTAAATCACATTCAAGCGATGTTAGCCACTTAATACACAGTCATTTATAAATCGCAGTTTTCGTGCAGAAATGACCAAACCTTTTTGAACACAGCACTCGAGCTCCCGTCCGCCATTTTCAGTTGCGCTCAATCTGCGCGCTCTGTTCGGCGATTGGCTGAATGTCCTGTTTCCCCGCCAATCAGAAATCGAGTAACATTTCATGACATGGATGGGATCCACGTGGATATGATCAACCTGACACCGAACACCGAAAGTAAAATCACTTTTTAAATGTTATTTGTCCTAAATGCATTTAGACTAACAGTTAGGACACTTACGATTGCATTTTCATCATGACGCCGTGGGATATTTGTAGCAAAATTCAATGCGGCTTTGAAAATGCATTCCGAGCTGACCACGCCCACCGTACAGCAATCATTGCGTCAAGGCGGGGATTGGCGGAAGCGTGTTACGTTTAAATCGTTTGAAACATGGCGGCTGGAGATCTGATAAGATCGTTGAATTCATTGGCAGATGAAGTGGAGCGTGAACAGAGAAATAATGTTTTTGAAGCATCATAGAAACACATAGGCTGACTTTAATAATCTGATAAAAATTGAACTAGGGAATTCAGATCACTTGAGTAAATAAGAAACTTCACAGAGGCATGTTTCCCTGCTTGAAAAAAAAAACAAAAAAAAAACAATAGATCCCTGCCCAAAACACAATAGAAAATAAGTAATGGATTTAATGGTTATAATGGGAATTGCATTGGTTTTAATGGTGTATACTGGTATGTGTTGGATTTTATTGGTGTTAAATCCTATTTGAAAAATGCCCAAAACATACTACAAAAAGTAATTTTGTAATGGTTTTACTTGAAAAAGTTAATGGTTCATAATGATATTATAATGGAAACCATTAGAATTTCTGTGATGATTTCTATTGGGCTTCTATTGTTTTGTTTTGTTTTTTTTTTTCAAAATTTGCCGTAGGGTGGGCGTGGTCAGCTCGGAATGCATTTTCAAAGCCGCATTGAATTTTGGTCCAAATATCCCACGGCGTCATGATGAAAATGCAATCGTAAGTGTCCTAACTGTTAGTCTAAATGCATTTAGGACAAATAACATTTAAATGATAATTTTGCTACTGTTTCTGCTTGGACACGTTACACATATCAAATCAATTTGGGTTATACATTTTCATTTTAATTTTGCTACTTATAAAGCATTAAAATAGTATGCACTTTACAACTTAAGACTACTGTTGGAAATGGCAAATGTAAATAATATAATTTAATTTTCAATTTCATTCTGCACCAAATTTTGCACGCGTGAAGGTGATGGAAAATGTAAATTTAAATACAGAATTACATTGCCATTTTGAATATTGCGTTGCCATTTTGAATATTGGCATTGTCATTTTGCATATTGTATTGCCATTTTTGCATATTGTATTGCCATTTTTGCATATTGCATTGCAAATTTAATTTTGCTACACATATGCTTCCATACTAGTCAACTTTTGTTTCCCAGAAATGTATTAAACGCATTGGCCAAATGTCTCTCATCCTGGTTAGCCTGGAAAATATTCTAGGAGCAGGAAGCAGAGGACACATCATTTTTTTAACCTACGAGTATGTCATTGGTGCTTTACAGCTCTTAGACCTTCTAGCTTGAAAGACTGTTACACTTCCTTCTCACTCTTTTTAAAACAAACAATAAAGGGTACAGGATATAGGGAAATGTGTTATTTACACACCTGGTACTGTTTACCGTATTCCACCTTGATCAGCTTTTCACAAAATTAAGTTTTACTGTTTGATATATCCCAGACATATCTCTGCTGAAAAAAACAACTTGACTACAATAAGATATGGTTAAGCTGGTTGAACAATTTATGATAGTTGACCATCTTTCCTTTGATGGTTTAGCTGGTCATACCAATTTATAATGGTCATTCTAGCTGCTTTTCCTGGTCATAACAGCATCACCAACTGGCGACCCGCCGAGCTAAATCATCAAAGAGCAGCATCAAAGTCTACTGCTATACCTTAAAAGGTACAATTACAATGGTACAGCCCCAGTGACCAGCAAAGGCACAATTCTTTACCCTTTTTCCGAGATTCCAGATACATTGTGCTATGAACTATGCTGAGCTCCATTTATGGAGTCAGTATTTGCAAAATGTTTTTCACGTTCATTCACAAATCTTCATATACAAGTACAGATCACGTGACGCGTATTTCTGTTCAGTATTTTGCGAATGAAAATTGTGTTCAGTGCGAGCAAATTTCATTTTACGGGTGCAAATTGGAAAGTACACATACAAGTATATATGGCACTATTCTGACTACATATCCATTTTCCTTTCTTTTCTTTTCTTTTTCTGAATCAGCTCCTGATCAGATGTAACACATCACAACAGATACCATTGAGCAAGTTCCTGCTATTGCATTACCCATTATTATTAATGATTATTTATAAACAATATAAACTATTACCGAATGGTCGTATAAGGAGAATACAAAATCTAGTGCACCAGAGCTGTATCTGTAACAATGACTATGAAATTAACTTAAAATGTGCTCTGAGGCCATAAAACTAATCAAAAGATGCCGCGTGAGGTATTGTGGTGTCCAGAACAGCAGAAATAGGACCCCCAGCCTGTCGAAAGTAATATTCTTACTTTTAGTCATTAAGAACCTAAACACCAGTCTATCTACAAGACCATCACTGGTCTCACTAGCCTGGACAGATTGCTTGTCATTTTTGTAAAAGGGTCGTGAGGCTCCGGTGAAGGAGTCCTGGTTACCAGACAAGTGCCTGGCCGTGAACGAGCTCCAGCATGTTCCGGATGATGTTGAACTCCAGCACCCCCTTCCTCTTCAGCACTTTCTGTAAAAAAACACCTGGGAACAAACGGAGATATTCCTCAGAGAAAAAGACACATCTCATACATTGGGGTGGTGAGGGAGGGGCCACTAAGTGTTTCTAACCAGAAGGCTGTTAGCTCAAATCCCGGGAAGGATCCTGCTGCAGGACCCTTCAGCAAGGTGCTTAACCTCAGGCCCCTGGTGTACTGTAGTACTGTTATATAAACAGGGACCTCGTCTGATAACTATTGGTGCAGATAAATGGTATTTTCATTTTTTCTCCAAGACAAAATAGAACATCAGATGGTCAGACCGAAATGGCACCAGATGAGTTTTATTTACAATATTTAATGCAATTTATGTTGTGACAATATGTTCTGGCCTAGCACCTACAGAGTGATATTACTGTTGTACTCTACTGTGGGAAGATACTGTGCTTGACTTTAATAAATACTCATAGTCAGTAAGGAACATATGCGGACATATTTTAAGCAAGAGTTGTAGATAAGACTCATCTGAAGTCGTTTAGGTCTGACCACCAGATGGTCTATTTGTCTGAGGGGAAAAATAACAATGACATTTATGAACAATCTACACAAATAGTGGAACTATGTGAATCAAACAGGAGGAATGAGATCCTGCATCATATCCAAAGAAAGGAACTTACCTGTTGCACCAGGTCTAAACTGAAGAAAGCAGTTAATGTATCAGATCCAGGATAAATCATGAAGCAAAATTGCTGTGATTTAGAATTACATTTAAATCAAGGATTCTGTCCAAAATATATGATTTTATTTTAACCTGCTAACAGCAGTAATTTATATATAAAAAGCTTGTGAACTGCACATTATATAGATGTAAAATGTAACATACATGTAATGTAGCTGCAGCTTGGTATTTACACCACCTGCAAAATGTCAGTATTTGCAGATGAATCTGATGTAATGTTCTTTACTTCTGAGTGCCAATGCATTGGAGGTTAGGTTCTGGTGCACCTTGCCCATTGTGGTCCCTGTGTGGTTGAGCTGCACTCACTGCCAATTTATTCTTGCCAACCACAAACACTGATGTTGTTATGATCCTACCAAGTGAAATCCACCTTCTTATTAAGCTCCCACAAAGATTTAAAGCATATTCAAAAATGTGAGATTTCCAAATTTCAGCCTTAGACAGATATAGAGATATAGTTGTTTCAGGCTCAGTCACATTGTAATGATTGATTTCCTTTCAAATTATTCTTATAATCAATTTCAAATTATAATTGCATATCAACATAAGCTTAAAATACATACAGCAATATTTGCCTACTTTTATTGTAATTTGCTTGTTTTTGTTAGCTATTAGGTGCATTCATTGTGCCAGCTGAATCGGCTCAGCTTCTCAGTAGCGGGTTGGAACCCTGCATGACACCTGCATTGCCACCTTAGCTTGGATTGGCTCATCTGGGGTTAGATGTTGATCCCCAGGGTCACACTATTGCTCTTTCAGACCACCTCTGATGCAAAACGGATTCCCTTAATGATGACGTGACGTCAGTCCAAAGTTAAACATGGGTAGTGATTTATTTTAAAAAGAGTTTACATTATAACAATATGTGACATTATAACAACATGTGCATAAAACTTTTTATAATTGAATTGATTCTGACCCCGCCCTCTTCCTCGTCTGCTGGTACTGCTGGCCATTCTGCCTTTTCCTCTCTGTAATTGTATCCTTTACCCTCACGTGTTTCTGCCTGCTTCCGGACGGCCACGTTGTTCAGTGGGCTGAGTGTCTGTGAGCCACAGGCTATGGGTTCGAGGCTGGCAAATCCAAGCCTCACCTGTTGTGGGTTTTGTGACCTTTTGTTGCCCTCTGTGTTTGTAGTTTTGGTTTCTGGTTTTAACAGAGGATGCCTTTTCTGGCAGCGGGGTGCCAAAAAAGGCATCCCCCTTAATTTTGCATTTCTGTGGCTCCCGTCAAGTACATGAAAAATATATCCGACACCCCCTTTGTCATTACATTTGCACTGACCCCAGCAGCAAGCATGTTTTTTAGTAGTTTGGAGACAAGTGTCATCTGTGCTACGTGGTGTAACACTATTTTAGCCATAGATTAAAATGAGACCCAGACATTTTAAAAAGATTGAGCAACAATTTTTTATTTTTTTTTTTGGGAAAAGAATAACAGTGTTACTGTACATCTGACACACAATTATAATATAACAACTGTTATATTGCCACGTTCATGTCTGTTTTTTTGAACTTTTGAATTGATATTAACATGCATGGAATAGCCTAAGTATTAAGTAACAAATGGTTTTCAGATCCGCAACCTATTGTATTTGTTTGTATGTTGTATATCTGTATTTTAGCAAAATACAATGTCGTATGATACGTTACATACGTTTTATGAGTTTACATGAACAGAAACGATTGTTTTCACGCACAACAAAAAAAGGTGTTTTCCTTTTCTTCGACACCAAGTAAAGACTGTACTGATTATGTCACACTGTATCCATAGCAACAAAGTAAAGTTCAATTTGTCACTGGCTACTTGGACCACATTAATATCAGACAACCGAACCATGATGTTCCTCATTAAAACCCCAGCTGGAGTGTCCAGCCAGAGTTCCTTTGGTTTATTGTTCAATGGGAAAAATCCATTTTGTTGAGTGCAAGGCTAATGCTTTATGGGACAATGTCACATCTGACAAACACTGTCTTTTGATATTTTTTTCCCATAGAAAGATCACCAGGGATGAAACTCCTTATAGTGTCAAACACAGAAACATCATTAAACTGATAAAAACACCTAAATGTTCTCAAACAGATTACAGTATTAAACATGTTTTGTATGTAATCTGTCTCCTGCTTGCATAGCTTGCATTAAGTGACAGATAGCTAAACAGTTGTGCTGGCCACTGCAAGGATTAAATGATGACTCAGACGTTGAAGCAAAGTTGAGGGCTGTTTTACTTGTTAGTCTTCATCAAAGCTTTCTTACATTGTTCCTAGCACTTTCTTGTGAAACTGTAAATACGCAAATTATCTCAATGTCAAATAAACCCTTAACAGTGTAACAGTCGCTTAATGCTACATACTCAGCCACATTACACATATCAAACAAGGTTTGGATAATCATCCATAAATTTCCTCAAATATAAAACAATATCACAAATATACATTAATTCTTAATCATTAGCAAAAGACAGATGAATATAACTTACAAACAAAGCTTCTCCAAGTCTCAACACAGGTGGATGCAAAGGATCAGACAGTGTGCGTTGCTATGCAAAAACTTCCAACAAAATGTCCTGCCTGAGCTATAACCTTACCCATGTGATCACAAATAACCAACATGAGATAACATTACAATATACCAAACTGGTTGCAGATTTTAAAGCAGCCACTATAGGGGGCACCTAATAATTAATTTAACCTTTATTGTCCCTCATGGGGAAATTCTTTTTACGCCTCCATCAACTTGCTCTTTGTAGAACAAGCTGTCTGCAAAGGGCAGCCACCTGTTGGGGCGCAAATACAAATATCACCAAATATCACAACAGTGTGCTTATACATAAATTGATATTTGATTTTACATTTTAAGAACACTAGAAGGCATACACCATCTGCCCTGATGTTATCCTCCCATTCAGAAGGTATCTGCATTGTATTGTTTGATTTTTTTTATGTACGTAGTTGGTTTATAGAAAAAAAAAACAACCCAAAACAGCACTTGAAATCAAAATGCCGATTATTAATAGTTTAAAATCCATCAGTGACTTACTAAGAGATTGGGGAGTTACAGTGTAGAACTGTTGTGCTATTCTGGATTATAAAATCTGGCCTCTGGGTTTACCTTAAACTTGAGTTCATTCAGATGCCCTCTCAGTTTATCTTCTTGGCGTTTTCGCAATTTTAATAGACTAGGCGCTAAGCCAGTATTCAGCTGCTGTGCTTCCTCACTAACACTGGTCTCTCCATTCAGAAGGTTACTGATGGCCTCACATTCGGCACAATTGCCATAATTCCAGGACGGCTTACCTTGGTCTTTTTTGAGTAAAAATTCAACATTTGGAAATATGTTTTGGCACCAAAGACATGGCGACAGAGCTTCGAATTCATGCCTGTAATTCCCTCCCTCCCGTGGAGAGCGCAGACGATGAGCTCTAGACCACACTGTATCTGGCAGCCTGATTGACCTATGATTCTTGGCAGCCAAACACACACCATGGGCCACGGTGTCATTCCATGTCTCAATGCAGGCCACAGAAATGAAAATCCTCGTTGCCGTCCTCCCCATGCAACTCATGGAAGCACCAAAGTATCTCTGGGATTTCTGACCAGTCCTCTCAGAATAGCAGAAGCTCACAACAGAGGCCCCCAAACAAAAGACATTGGCAAAGATATTATTTCTGCACCCGAGAACAAACATGTTGTTATTGAGATTCTCCAGCACTCGCAGAACATCAGAATCATTTCGGTCCACCGTTGTTTCAACAACCTCGGGAAGAGAGGAAAGAGTTTTGTAAATCATACCTTTCTGTATGTGATACGTATCTAACATATCTTTAGGTATTAATATTTTTATCTCTTTCCAAGACAATAAAGCACTATGAAATTTTATTTTTTAAATAAAAATGTCAAGGAAAGTGCTGTGAGGCAACAATATGTACCGTTAAAAATTGATTGAGATTATAAAGGCTCAGGTTAAACCCTTTGCTAATCAAGATGTTAAACTTGCCAGGCAATAGTAAAAAACAATTGCATATAATTTATAGAAATTACATGTTATTTCTTTATGTGGATAGAGAACAAAAGCTGTTAAAAAAAGCAGTTTGAGTTGGTATGACATTCAAAGTTTTGTTTCATACACAAATATTAAAACACCATCATTAAAGCAAATTACGCTAAATAAAAATAAAACAGTTCAGTTTATTACATTCTTAAGAATCGTATTCTTAAGAGTTCAGTTTGCCCAAGCTTTTGCCGATCAGTGTATACCAATGTGTTTTTTTATCGAAGTATGTCAGAGATTATACCAGATCTCTTACCACTTCCAACAGTACTGAGAAAGGAGATCTACGGGGCAACTGGGATGTGTACGATTGGAACACATCTGGAAACTTTTCAGACAGTTTTGAGTGAAGGTCTTCACGTACAACATTTACTGAATGAATGGGCAGTTTGCCTTGAATTTCTTTTGGATGTCTGTAAATGTAGCAGTGGAAGAAGATGCTGTGTAGAATCTGGCAGGAAAACAGAAGACGACCAATATGTCTGGCAGACAACAGAACATTCTGATACTTTAAACTTTAATCCATCTACATGATTCAATCCCCACTCACTCACAAGGTAAGAAACTGAATTATGTAATAAGAATCATTTGCTTAAGTTTAGATTCAGGGGTATAATTCAGTTAAAGCACAAAATCAGTATCATCACAATAGAAGCATGTGCAAATTAGATATATAACAGCTTAATCACTGAACAGCTTTAGCTTAAGATAAGGGTTCTGGTATTAATAAATCATTTTAACAATCAAAGGGTTCTGTGGTAAATTGCTAAAATTACAGTATCAGGAGGTGACTCACCTCTTTCATGTAGCGATGTCCCCTCTCTTGGCTGAGCTTTTCTGTTCTCACCATTGATTGAATGAATTTCAGGGATTCTTCGATAAACAATGCACTGCTCATTATCAGGATCTGCCTTATTTCACAGTTATTCAGCACAAACTTTTTAGGGTTCCGGGCGGCTGACCCTGACACAAACTGATCCATTCCCTGTGAACTGAAAATAAGTTATATTACATAATGAGGACAATAGGCCGTGGTCTCAGAGAAGCTCCAACGAACTCTGTGGTCACAGTCACAAGGCAGATTTTTAAGCTTTATTAAGTTTTATTTTACAAAATTGCAATATTAACAGACAAAATATGAACAAAGATCTAATTAATTAGCTTTTTAATTGTTCTGATCATTCATGAAATTAGCATTAATTACTGGTGTCATGGATATGGTGTAACACCAGTGACATTCAGATTAATATGTAAGAACTATCGTGCAGCTATTTCAAGTCAGTGATAGGAAAGGCATGTTGAATTACTTAGACAAGAATTTAATCACCCAGCCCTCACAGCATATCAGCTATGTGCTGAATGAGAAACAAAATTATCAGTAAATTTAGCAGTTAAATATAATGGGCATGTATGGACCTTCCCTTTCCGTGAGATGCTTCTTCTGAGACCCAAGAAAGCATAAAAACAGAAAAATATAAAAATAAGTAAAGTGACAGATAGCTAAATATAAAAATATTACATATAAATATATTATTTAATCAAACATCAACCGTGTGAATTTATATGCTTTATCCTGCAGCTGTGACTAATCTTTTAAGTATGTTTTAAAACCTGCAACCCCTGTGACATGGTTTCTGTCACACCCAGCTCCGCCCGATCCTCGTGTGTGCCACGCCCACCTCGTTACATCGTGTTGATCCGTGAGTGTCATCACCTATTTCCTGTTCCTTTTGACTTGTCCTGTGTATATTAGTCCGCGTCTCCCACTATTTCCCAGATCAGTCATTGTGTAGTGTTGCTAAGTTCGTGGCTGTCTGCCCTTGTGTTGCCAATAAACCCGTTAACCTGTCGGTCCGGCTCAACTCGCCTGCTCGCCTGCTCACCTGCTCAGCGAACGTGACAGTTTCCGACTCCAAATGGAGAATAGCCCATATATTACTGTACATACAATTCACAAACAATTGGTCTGGTCGAGGTAAAACGCCAGATAAATGGTTACATTGATACAATTAAAAGAATCGTCGAATATGAGTTTGGGGTATATTAACTTACCGTAATATCTGGAATATGATCAAGGGAATTACACGCATAAACCACTTCGGTTTATTTGCATGTTAATACATTCTTATTCTCTGGTTTTGCTCAGACAGTTTAACATACAAAAGATTTTTGAATTACAGTACTGAGCAGAAGTCTTAGGCAGTCAAAGAAAATGATTATATATGTTTATCTGGGGAGTGAATGTATATTTGATCAGTAAAAAACACATATTAACGTGAATATATTACTTTGATAAATAAATGGGGTATTGATTGCTAGTGGTCGAGTCAACAAATACACCTATATATTTAATTGTTACTGCAAAAAATGGGGTTACTTTTAGGTTTTGAACTGGTTAAACTAACACACTTTGACACGCATCTTATAAGTTTTACACAAACATGAAGATCATTTAAACACAAATTTCTTTAACTGCCTAAGACTATTGTTTATGTTTTTGAAAATATATTTTACCTTAAAAAATTTCCCGTTTGTCGTGTTCCGTGTTCGTCAGACAAGTCCGTGAATTGTGAATCGAAACTGAACGAAAATTGTAGGCGTGGTGAAACTTTCGTGAATCAAATCCGTTCGTTTTTATGGTTGAAAGTTTCATTATTTGATTTATTAGGGGTCCAAGCAGCGTTAGCTGCATGATCTCTATTGTTCTATTTAACCTTTTTGCAACTCATTTCTTAGTAGACTTGAAAACTTAACAGAAAAATTGTTGAGGTGTATTGAAACATAATCCAGTGCATCACATGGCACCAGGGCACGGATGCTGCTAGAGATTTTGGGCTCGATGAAAGCCCCCAACCCAGACCAGTACAATAGACTTCTTGCACATACGTACTTCTGTTTAAAAATATCGCTGCTTCAGCATTTACGGTCGTGAACGTGATCAACGGTGTTGGTGGCTATGCGGGGAATTTAAAAATGAATTTAAAACAGTAACATCCAAAAGTTTTTAAAAGTGTAATCTACCAAAAACAACAGAAAAGGGGATTGGATCACTACCGCGTCCCTCATTGCTCAGCATCCTCAAAATTTAATGGGATTTTGAGTTTTCACTGCTTCCCCACCGATGCGGAGCTAAGAAAGCGAGTGTTCATAAAAAATCCACCACGACAAGTTCCACATAATAGAAAAAACTATTTAAAAAAAAAGGATTTGTAGCAGGCAGTGTACTCCAGATCAACCAGCCAAACTCACCAAAGAACATGGAAGGAGGCGAGTGACAAAACGAGTTGTACCTGTGCTGTTTTGAATGCATGTTTTGCCATGGCTACAGCATCCGGCAGAGGCCCAGGGTGTGGGAGAGACCTGCTACAAGTGAGACGGAGGACAATCAGCCCGTGGACTTCGATCAGGATCATGATTACTGTCGCGCAGTTTCTGAACCAGCATCGTTGGACATGTCACTTCATGAGAATGAAGATCTTCACAAAGAACTGGAAAAGCTAAAGGTGGAAGTTGAAGAGCTGCAAGTTCAATGTTCATTTGGTTTACAATGCTTCGCCGGTTCTGATGATGACATCAGGTTCCACATCAGGTAAGGATATTATGACTAGTGAATACATGTAATCTGTGTTATTCTTGTTTTTAACACAATAGCAAACATGGCATGTCTTTAATTTCACCCTGCATTGTTTTTCATTGATCGATTTCCAAGTTATGCATATCTAATGGACTTCTTGCCTGGACCTGCACAAGGACGAGGAGATGCTCTTTTTGTTGCTTGTGTAATCAAAGGAAATAAAATTTTTAGCTATTTTTGATTGCTTTTGCTGTGGTCTAGCCACATTTTACTGCTTTTCCTGCCAAGCTCAAGGACTTTCCAGACACTCAGGTAATCCTGGATTGTGTTGAACTGAGGTGTCAGAAACCATCTTCTCTACTTCTCCAAAGTGAGATGTATTCCACCTATAAGTCCCACTGCACCAAGCTCTGATTAGAATGGCCCCATATGGAGCTATAACATACATCTCCTCACTCTTTGCTCAATCAGTGACAAAGAGCTACTCAAGCAGTCAGGTCTGAATGACCACTTAACTGAAGACATGGCTGTAATGGTTGATATGGGCTTTCTCACTGCTGATCGTATCAAATGCAAAGTTCACTGCCCACCATTCCAGTCAAGACAAACACATATGCCATCCAGAGGCACCAGAGACACTGGCAATAGTTCAACTGCATGTAGAGCAGACTATACGACACGGTAAAGAAAACAACCGGTCTGGCAGCTTTATCCTTCTATCCAGTGCAGGCAGTATTAATCAGCTTTTTAGTGTAGCTTGCTTGCTGATGAATTATAAAAACAAAGCCCTTGTTAAGAAATGCTGAGTTTGCTGTTTAACCTGCTATTTCTATGTGCTTACATATTCGTATGCACTGTAGACGGTCTGCATTTTTTTCTGTCATAGTGTTAATGTATGTGATGTCATACGTCATGCGCACTACGTGCCTGTTTGTAAAAACATGCACCTGCACCAATAAAGAAGTTCTCTTTCCAGTTTATGAGGAACCGATGTGAGCAGTGTAATCATTTTCCTCCATACAAAATGGTGTAATTTATCCCTACATACTGTAAGCCTAGAGAAAATGGCTGCGCTAATGCAGAGCTCCCAGTACACCTGAGGTGTCACTGAACTTCGGGGGGTTGTTTGAGGAAGTGGGATTTCTGTTATCTGGATGAACTAAAGCTAAAGTCATGCTTGTCCAATATGAGTTTAGGTAAGGAGCAATCCTGTCGGGCAATCATAGCCTGTAGCTGAAGTCCTGCTTTGTGGAACAATCCTAATTCCAGAGGATTGTGTTGAGAAACCCTGGTCTGTGGTGATCTGTTGTTTTGTCAAAATTTTATACCAAAATGTATGATCAAGTAAAGATTCTAAATATCATTGGTCTGTATTTTTTTTTTTTTTATTACAGCATTGCAACTTACATCAAGGCAATAAAAACTGTAGTGTTTTTATAAATTGAGATGCTTATAATGGCTGCCCTTGGATTTTAATAGGAGGGGGAAAGGGTGCATATTGCTACCCAGTGAGACAAAACTCTTTTGGTGCCATAAAGACCACCCGTGTATTTGAAGGTGTCGTAGTTCCTTATTTAGATTTTGTTGACTAAACACTAGAACCTACACTCCCACTAGGCTGTGAGTTCAAGGTACAACATATACTTTGTTTCAGATTCAAACTTTAATTATAGACAATAAGCATCAGTATATCTCATTAGTGGATAATCATCAAGGTATATATTAACAGTAACAATGCAAATAATTTAAGTTGCAGAAATATGACATGTACAAATATTTAGTGCAATAGTCAGCACTGTAAATGTATAATATAAAGTCAACATACCACAGTCATGCATGGCATAGTTATTGCAGTGTTTTTGTTGCGAATGCTGTTTTTTTTTAAAACTGCACCTATTGTTCTCTCCTCACAGGCAAGTACTTTGGCATGTACACATTAAAGTAGAACAAATCCACTCTCTCTTTAATTACTTGCTGAACTTTAGGATCAGCATGAATACGCTGCAGAAGATAATCCAGACGATAATGAACCTATACCATGAAGTCACACCACTCTAAATTGCCCCTGAACCTGCCAATAGTAGGAGTGTGACTTATGGAGGTATGATGTGCCATATTTCATGTCAATGTACTTACATTCAACATAACTTTTCACTTTGGGACACTTTAGTTCAACCAAGCTTAAAGGAGGGTGCTCAGTTGACATTCCTTATTTTTGTGTGTTCCCTTGCTGCTGTGAACTCCATCTCTGCACCTCTTTTCACCTCTGCTGTTTGTTTGTTGCCTCTAATGATGCGATGTGAGGGGACTCTGCAGAGCTCTCTCCCCTCACACAACACACTTCACCAAACCAGCTAGGAGTTAATCTAGGCTGACATATCTTGAGTCCAGGGAACAGATTTGATCCTTTGTTGTCAATTTTATGAGCCATGTCCAGGGATGCCTGCAGGCTTTGGAAGTGAAAGTACTGCTCCTCAGAACATACCCACATACTGTACACACTGTTGGTGCAACCCAGGGCTCTGAAATGTAAATGATCTGAAGTACAGGCTAAATGGCCTTCTCCCAAGCTGACCACTGTTTTGAACCAAAAGAGAAGAGAGAATAAAAAGCAATGTAATCGGGGGTGGGGGGGTAATGGGGGTGCCACTGCATCAAGATTTAATAAGTTTAACTGTTCCATGTTTCTCAAACAAGTGTGGGGCCCTTATGTTTGCCAGAGCCCTAGAACAGTGTTTCCCAACCCGGCCCTTGGGGACCCACATTTTCACTCCCGCTCAGCTCCCTAGCACTGCCCTAGAATATATCATAGGTTGGCTTACACATGAGTGACATCACTCATACCATATTTCCAAAGTAAGACAAAGTAATTCAGTAAATGTCCAGCTATGTGAATATGCCATATAAGGTCTTTGTTTTTCTGTGTATGAAACACAGCGATTAAGGGCCTGCATGATTTACTTCATTTCACAACTGAAAAGGCACAAGTGCAGTGCTCTCCTCATCAAGCTGAGAATTGTAAAACGAAAGATTGTCCTGGAGTTCAAACCCGGTATCACGCAAATTGTTGATTAGTCGTTGCTTTCTGGACAAGAGCAAAATCTCATGGGGAGATTGAGATGGAATGAAATGGAGACTCTCTGGCAGCCATACATTGAATTTTGTAGGGAGCTGCACTCTCATATTAAGCCCAGTCTCAGCGTTTAGCAGCTTGCTCAGTGACTCACATTCTGCGCAGTTTCCATGCTCCCAAGAAGGAGGGCGTTGAGAGATGGGTCTTGGTGAAAACTGCATGTCTGGGAAGAGCTCCATGCATTTCAAACACGGCGGTTTTGGGTTGTACTGAAATACGATCAATTCTGTATTTGAGCTCGGATTGGCGAGCTGTGGCGAGTTCGTCTCTCTTTCCAGCGTCTGAGGTGCATTAGCACCTGCTCCTTCTGTACTGCTGCTGTGTTCACAGGAGTTCTGCGATGGTTGGTCTAGGGTCAGCTGTTCAAACTCGGATGAAAGATCTTCTGGGCCTCTATTATCTTTGCACCCAAGCATGTGAAATGCGGCAGAGTGCAGAAACATAGGGAGTAGCACAGATGGGCCTTTGTTAGCAGCCAAGCACACAGCATACGCCACTTTTCTGTTCCACGTATGAAGGCAGGACAGATCAAGGAAAATCTCCTTCAGTTTTTGCCCTCTGCAGCCCAGCGATGTTCCAAAGTACTTCTTGGTTTCCTGGTGTGTAACTGAATCTAAAAAGTAGCAGTAGCTGATAACAGTTGACACTAATAAAAAAGCATTTCCACACACCTTTCCATCATCCTGGAGTCGAGGCACGTACATTTTTTTGTTCAAGTCTAGTATCTTGTCAAGAACAGCATACTCAAAGGCGTGCTCTGTGGATCTGGATGGTTCGGTGGTTTCCACAACCTTGTACAGATACAAATGAAACCATAAATCATATAAACAGAACTGTTTCTAGTTTCTATTTTTAAATTTCACAATCAAAATGATATTCAATCTACACTTGATATTTGTGTTAATGAGAAAAAAAAATCTTTCCTCCACCTGCCAAACTAAATATTTATATGCCACAGGTACAGCTTATATCCTGGTTGTATTCTGTATTTAACTTAAGATGAGGAGGATATGCAGAGTGAAATATGGTCAGCAGTGGGAATTAGTAGTAACTTTAGCCTGGCCTTGTCTATATTAGCTTATTTAGCAATTAAACTTCACATAATATAATACTTTAGTTACCAGTATCAACAATGAAACATGATAGTACTGCTCGGGCACAGTTTCATATAGAACCCAGTATATCCAGAGAAAGATTAACACAGAATTTAATATTGAGGTAAATTATGTTAATATACCACATCCAAAAGAAGAGAGTATGGTGTTCTTGTGGGCAGTGCAGTTCGGTACGCATGAAACACATTGGGGAACTTTCGAGTTAAAACTGAGTGAAGGTCTTCCCGTAGAACCATCTCTGGGTTAACACGTGGGGAGCTAATGTAGCCAATGAAGAAGATGCTGTGCAGAATCTGTGCATAGGACAAAAGAGGATGAGATTTTTGATACGTGAGATTAATCTGTAGTTATCAATCTGATTCTATCACGTGTACAGTCAATTAGGACTGGGTTTGCTAATGTCTAAAGACATCACAATGTTGAGCCAGGTCTCCACTCATTTAATTTAAAGGGGTCCAGGGTATTGTGTTGGCTGGTTTTGTTTATTGGCGCATAATTACGCCCATGGTAAGATGTATCTGTATTTCTTCAATTGTACTGTGTTGTCAATTGTTTTACTCCACATCCCACAACTGCAACTGAGGCAAAATCAACATATAGACAATAACGTGAGTCTGTCGTCAAACAAATTTTAAAAATTAGAGGAAATTGATATTTTACGGTAAAGACCCATATTGTGTTTATGGACAAACCCACATACTTCTGCTTTTCCTCTCTTTATTCAGAACAATTCGGTGAACAAGCAATTATGTCTAACCAATAAATGTGATGTAAATGTTAGAATTATTAACTGAAAGTTTACAACGCATTGCTGATAAAAATAATAATGTCAACTGTATAGTCCAAACAAGCTTATAGGCTACCACATAGTCTGCCATGTATTATTCCAAACCAATTTCTAGTCACTGTTAATAAAAACCTAGATTAAGAGTAGAACGGTTACTAATTAGGCGAGTGTCCTGGTCATGTAGTTTATTGGGGACCCCTGAGCAGTGCCGGTTATAGCTGATGTGGCTCCCTATGCGAGCCTCACCGCCGGCGCAACCCTGTCCGAGGCAAACTGAAACTGGCTGGCGCTCCCTCAGAAGTTGGCGTCTTTGGCAGCTGCCTATATCACCTATAGGATTGACTGGCCCTGCCCTCAATCTAATGTATGTAGTGTATGTACTAATCGGAATGATCCACCTGGAATCATACAGTGCATTCAGTGTCGCTCAGTTGAAGCTTATCAAGATGAGGGCGGACTATTCTGGTCGTCTCTGTCTGTCCCACTCTCTCAGGAGCGCAAGTACATTCACTGCTGCTTAGGACTGCGAGGACATAGGGTCTACTTCATTTGAACATTTTGAATTTTTACTATTTTAATTAAAATAATATTTTTAAGCAATCAGTCGTTTAGCCTAATTAATTCACCTGCTAGGCGTTTTGACAAGGCAGATGTCACTTGAATCCTGCGTAATCGTCATATATTTCGAAAATACATTTATTTCTTTATAATGTTGCGTTATATATATAAACATCCGTTTTAAATAGTAACATTTGTTTTTAAATGCATGATACACGTTAGAAAGTTTCGTTTTGTTACTATGGAAGCATATGTGTAGCAAAATTCAATTTTGCAAAATTGCAAAATGGCAATACAATTGTCAGCTCGGAATGCATTTTCAAAGCCGCATTGAATTTTGCTACAAATATCCCACGGCGTCATGATGAAAATGCAATCGTAAGTGTCCTAACTGTTAGTCTAAATGCATTTAGGACAAATAACATTTAAATGATAATTTTGCTACTGTTTCTGCTTGGACACGTTACACATATCAAATCAATTTTGGTTATACATTTTCATTTTCATTTTGCTACTTATAAAGCATTAAAATAGTATGCACTTGACAACTTAAGACTACTGTTGGAAATGGCAAATGTAAATAATATAATTTAATTTTCAATTTCATTCTGCACCAAATTTTGCACGCGTGGAGGTGATGGAAAATGTAAATTTAAATACAGAATTACATTGCCATTTTGAATATTGCGTTGCTATTTTGAATATTGCATTGACATTTTGCATATTGTATTGCCATTTTGCATATTGCATTGCAAATTGAATTTTGCTACACATATGCTTCCATATGTTACATGTTGTTCTTCCTGAAAACTGCAATATTGAGTTTGGCCATGTGGAAACGCGTGATTTAATACAGCCCTTCAGAACACTTAGTGAAAAATGGCAGAGTTTGCTTAAGGATCAATGCATGCGACACGCCAATACAAACCTCTTTAATATAGCAGCCTCCCTTTTCTTTGGTGAGTTTTCCTCGTTGTATGTTGATTTGTATTAATTGTAAAGACACCTCAATGAAGACCCTGCTGCTCCTGATCAAGGTGCCATCGCCATATTGTTGAAGTTTAACGTGCTTCTTCTTTCGCAGCTTACTGAACAACATCAGAACACGTTTGTTGCACTTTAAATGAGTAAAATAAACAAATAGTAATTTTAGTGATTGACAATGATTGACTGAAAATGGCTTACCTCTTCTTCTTTTCGGGAACTGTAAGAAAAAAAGAGCATCTTGAATGAACTATTTTTTTGCCAAGTATTCTGAAGACCTATGACTACTAGAAAACCTATGTTAATCAATGTCTAATTGTGTCGAAAATTTAACTGATTACATTAATCATTTGGATTAATTTAAAGCAAATTGTTTTCTTGTTAGACACGTTTGCCAAGCACACCTTCATTGGGCATTATGTAAATTCCTACTCCGTTCTCTGTAGTTGATCGGGGTTTTTCATGGTAGTTCTGACATATAACATTGTTGCATGATCCACGTCTTTCATTGGCACAGTGGAAAAAACATTTCATTGCCTAAAAAAAACATCACAAATCCAAATTGGAAAACCCATACACAAGCAAATAATTATTTGTGTCACATTTTTAAATTAATACAAGACCTCTTTATCTAAATGCTTTTCAGTGCATTGTCTGTTCCTGCAATGCTTCTGCAGCCTCCACGTTGTACAGATCACGTTGCTCGACCGCGCGCATTCCCTGTGTTGAAAATAACATTTTTTCTGGAAATTGGATAGAAAAATGGAAAGTGGATGAAAAATTGATGGGAAAAACAGTGTATTTGAAAAGAAAAAAAACACACACATAACATGAGCAGGTCATGAACATATCACATACCTTTGTACAAGTATTGTATTGATAATTAAAACAGTCCACGTTGTCACGCTAAAATGAAGAAAAAGGGCAAATTGAATTGGACCTTGAAGCACAAGAAGCGTATTTCCGTGACCTAATGTAATGCTTACTAACACTTACCGCCAGTTTCTGCATATTTAAGAGGGCGGTCAATCAGTCTGGGGAAAAAAAGCTCATTACAGGATGTTCCCCAGTGTCCTTTAATGTAAACTTTCTCTGAAGTATCCGTACTGATTTTGATTAAATTACTCTTTTGGCCACAGTGAAGTAGAAAGCAGGTGTGGAAGACACTAAGAAGGATTAACCCACCGTGCTGACCACTACCAAAACCAAGCGGGCCTTCATTCTTTGAGCGGTAAAAAGCAGTTGAAGTGGCTTACAACTGAAATTAATTATACAATCTTTTCGTTTAATAAAAGACAAGGAGCATTTCTAGATGACAATTGCGTATTTAATTTATTATTATTAAATTACAAGTTACGTGTTATGGAGTCTACAATTAGTACATTAAGCTTACCATGGAAATACCACTCCCATAAATACGGGGAATTAAAGTTTCTGAGCTTGAATCTTACAATCAATAATTCACTTTGGTCACCATTAACTTTAACCTCACTGTTTATTTGTACTGAAAAAAATTCATCATTAGTTAATTGTAACGTTTTGAAATCGTACCTTATAGCCTATTCTTCCGACTTCTTCTTTCTCTTCCTGTTCTTTTTCTGAACCTCATTCCTTTTTTATTTTAATATTGAAGGGCGGACCTAAACTAAAACGAAACTTAAGTGTATTCTTTTGTTTCGTATTCTGGCAACGAGGTGGCAGTGTTGCCAACTATTTCCAATGACATGAATGACAACTCACTTCATAATGACTGTATTTGATGTCTGCAAGTGATATCACTTTGTACCTGCCTGACCCAAAGTTGTTTTCACGTTCAAATCCACGTAGGAATATAGCTCACATACACATTGGTTGTCATTATGTGATATTTCCAGGTAGGGACTCAAGGGGTTAACCCCTTGAACTTGAACTTTATGCTTAACAGGGGTGTCATTAGGCCTATTTTAGGGGGACATCAGCCCCCCTTTAATGTTTTTTATCCTCCCAAATAAATGTGGATTAAGTCATGACTAGCTTTTTGTTTCATATATAATATCATATTGAGAAGGAGGCAGGAGTGTGTATGCTGCCTCTGCTATCTGAACCTAACTTCTGTGCTGGAGCGAGAAAGATAAGGCCACCACAGGTGATCTGTCAGAATCACGGGGTGCCAGGGTCCGGTTTAAACTCTTAAATGAACAACGGTCACTTCTATACAATCTTCCAGTTACTGGGTTAGTACTCCTATGTACAGGTATGACTATGGGTGTGGTTTTATTATATGTACGCACACCGAAGGGGAGGGACAGACTACGCGCGAGACGATCCCGGGAGAACACGCCCCAGGCACAATGCAACAGGGAAGTTCGCCCGAGCTACGTTGTACGTAAGCCGCTCTAATGGACTAAACCATAGGGGGGCGCGGACACTCTCGCGGGGGGACGCAAGTAGGCTACAAGATGGGAGGAAAAAAAACTGAAAAAATAATTGCAAATTTGTGATTTGTTTGGATTCATCGGATCTATTTTCGCTGCTAAAATAGACCAAAACGGTCATTATTTCATCAAAAATGTAAGTGACTTAATATTATTAACTTGTTTGTTGAACTGTTATATGACATCAGTGTCACATTTTCAATCGTGAGGTGATGGTCAATTAAGTGATGGTCAATTGTCAGCTCTCTTGGTCGTCAGGTCGTGTGATGTATGTTGCTGAACTGTATTCAAATGTTATAAATATAAAAACACCACATTTTGAAATTTAACTGCAGTATGTCAATTTAGTTTATTTGTGTGTGCTGCGCTCATAGACTTTAGAAAACGGCGCTCATTTGTTTGATTTCTCCTCGAGAAGCTGCGCAAGCCTCAAAAGTTTACGCAACTGTCGTATTCGTTTTTCATATTCGTCTTTTGGTGGCTCTCAATTGTCAAAAACACCCCTCAAAATATTTGCTACGGATACGAAAATTGCAGAAAATCGAACCATCCGAATTAATTTTTATGACAAACGTATAAAACGTGAGGTCGTATTTAGTTTATATATATATATGTGTGTGTGTGTGTGTGTGTGTGTGTGTGTATATATAAAAAACGAATAAACTAGTCAGAGTATAGGCTACAGTTAAAGCTTTCCTTTAGTTTTTGTGAAATACACGCACGCACGCAGCCACGCACACACAAACATGTTTAAATACATTTATGTTAATAAATAAACAACAATAAATTGTTGTAACAGCAATATCGCCAAGTTTTGTTTTTCACTGTAAAAATGTAATGATTTGCCAATGCAAAGTGAGTACCGCCACCTTTTCCCCACTTCAAGCACTGATTATAGCACAAACAAATCATCCTCCTGACCACTTTTCTTTTTTTTGTCAAAAGCGACAAATCCAGTGACTTTTGTGGTGAAAACAATTTGCGACGTACTTTAAAGAGGATTATCGCTCTTTTGCGTGGGTTCGAGATCCGTTTGTGTGCACAGCAAACAAGCTATCAATTGATATGCAGGAACAGCTTATTGAGCTGAAGAGTGACAGTAGACTGAAGGAACTCTTTAGCTCCTGCCCTCTTTCGTCATTCTGGGCAGCATTGATGCAGGAATATACTGAACTGTGTGACGTCGCCTTTAAGATTCTCCTTCCTTTCGCGTCGACATATTTGTGTGAGGCAGGATTCTCAAAAATGACTGCACTCAAAACTAAATACCGCAATCGTGCTCAAATCGAGGATGATTTGAGGCTATGTTTATCAAACATTGAGCCAAGAATTGAGGATCTTTGCAAGGCAAAGCAGGCTCAGGTCTCACATTAACATCACCTACCTGCAATTCTGTAAAAAATGCAGATGATGCCTACTATTAGGCCTAGTAATAATAACAATAATAAAGCATAAATTAATATCAGAGGTCTGGTGTCAATTCCCAATTATAGCAATAGCCTAGTAATGATAATAGGCCTATACTGATGATAATAATAATAATAATAATAACAACAACAATAAAGCATGTAACCTCATTATTATATAGCAATAGCCTAGTAATGATGATAGGCCTACTACTACTCATAATAATAATAATGTCTGCAAGCTCACATTAGAAGTCTGGTGCTACTGCCAATTATAACAATAGCCTAGTAATGATAATAGGCCTACATACCGCTACTGATGATGATAATAATAAATAAATAATAATAATAATAATAACAACAACAATAAAGCATGTAACCTCATTATTATATAGCAATAGCCTAGTAATGATGATAGGCCTACTACTACTCATAATAATAATAATGTCTGCAAGCTCACATTAGAAGTCTGGTGCTACTGCCAATTATAACAATAGCCTAGTAATGATAATAGGCCTACATACCGCTACTGATGATGATAATAATAAATAAATAATAATAATAATAATAACAACAACAATAAAGCATGTAACCTCATTATTATATAGCAATAGCCTAGTAATGATGATAGGCCTACTACTACTCATAATAATAATAATGTCTGCAAGCTCACGTTAGAAGTCTGGTGCTACTGCCAATTATAACAATAGCCTAGTAATGATAATAGGCCTACATACCGCTAATGATGATGATAATAATAAATAAATAATAATAATAATAACAACAACAATAATGCATGTAACCTCATTATTATATAGCAATAGCCTAGTAATGATGATAGGCCTACTACTACTCATAATAATAATAATGTCTGCAAGCTCACTGTTGTGATCGGGTGAGCAAGCGAGCCGGAAGGAAGGCAAGCCAAGCAAACAAGTCCACAATACGGAGTTTTAATCGAAGGACAGGACCGGGGAAAGCACATCTACAAACATTAATGACGGATCTGGGGAAGACTGACTCAGACACGGACTAAATACAGAAGACAAGCCGAAATAACAAGGAACAGCTGGGCACGATCGGGAAAGCACACGTGGATAATGAGGGGGCGTGGCACACATCAGGCGTGGACGGAGCGGATCATGACACTCACGTTAGAAGTCTGGTGCTACTGCCAATTATAACAATAGCCTAGTAATGATAATAGGCCTACATACCGCTACTGATGATGATAATAATAAATAAATAATAATAATAATAATAACAACAACAATAATGTATGTAACCTCATTATTATATAGCAATAGCCTAGTAATGATGATAGGCCTACTACTACTCATAATAATAATAATGTCTGCAAGCTCACGTTAGAAGTCTGGTGCTACTGCCAATTATAACAATAGCCTAGTAATGATAATAGGCCTACATACCGCTATTGATGATGATAATAATAAATAAATAATAATAATAATAATAACAACAACAATAATGTATGTAACCTCATTATTATATAGCAATAGCCTAGTAATGATGATAGGCCTACTACTACTCATAATAATAATAATGTCTGCAAGCTCACGTTAGAAGTCTGGTGCTACTGCCAATTATAACAATAGCCTAGTAATGATAATAGGCCTACATACCGCTACTGATGATGATAATAATAAATAAATAATAATAATAATAATAACAACAACAATAATGTATGTAACCTCATTATTATATAGCAATAGCCTAGTAATGATGATAGGCCTACTACTACTCATAATAATAATAATGTCTGCAAGCTCACGTTAGAAGTCTGGTGCTACTGCCAATTATAACAATAGCCTAGTAATGATAATAGGCCTACATACCGCTATTGATGATGATAATAATAAATAAATAATAATAATAATAATAACAACAACAATAATGTATGTAACCTCATTATTATATAGCAATAGCCTAGTAATGATGATAGGCCTACTACTACTCATAATAATAATAATGTCTGCAAGCTCACGTTAGAAGTCTGGTGCTACTGCCAATTATAACAATAGCCTAGTAATGATAATAGGCCTACATACCGCTACTGATGATGATAATAATAAATAAATAATAATAATAATAATAATAACAACAACAATAATGCATGTAACCTCATTATTATATAGCAATAGCCTAGTAATGATGATAGGCCTACTACTACTCATAATAATAATAATGTCTGCAAGCTCACGTTAGAAGTCTGGTGCTACTGCCAATTATAACAATAGCCTAGTAATGACAATAGGCCTACATACCGCTACTGATGATGATAATAATAAATAAATAATAATAATAATAACAACAACAATAATGTATGTAACCTCATTATTATATAGCAATAGCCTAGTAATGATGATAGGCCTACTACTACTCATAATAATAATAATGTCTGCAAGCTCACGTTAGAAGTCTGGTGCTACTGCCAATTATAACAATAGCCTAGTAATGATAATAGGCCTACATACCGCTACTGATGATGATAATAATAAATAAATAAATAATAATAATAATAACAACAACAATAATGCATGTAACCTCATTATTATATAGCAATAGCCTAGTAATGATGATAGGCCTACTACTACTCATAATAATAATAATGTCTGCAAGCTCACTGTTGTGATCGGGTGAGCAAGCGAGCTGGAAGGAAGGCAAGCCAAGCAAACAAGTCCACAATACGGAGTTTTAATCGAAGGACAGGACCGGGGAAAGCACATCTACAAACATTAATGACGGATCTGGGGAAGACTGACTCAGACACGGACTAAATACAGAAGACAAGCCGAAATAACAAGGAACAGCTGGGCACGATCGGGAAAGCACACGTGGATAATGAGGGGGCGTGGCACACATCAGGAGCGGACGGAGCGGATCATGACAGAACCCCCCCCCAAAGGCGCGCACACCGGGCGCGCCCGAGAGGAGGCGACGGACGGGACGAGACCGGGGAACAGGACCTGGAAAACAAAAGCAAAACATCAACGAGACACCGGAAACAGGACAGAGACACAGAACAGGAACAAGGACCAACAGAAAGACAGGACCTGACAAAGAACAGGAAACGCAGACAGGCAGACAGAGAAAGGAGACACAGAGGGGACAGAAAACGGAGGAACAACAGGGCGAGGAGCGAACACAGGAGACACCGAGGGACGAGGAGCAAAGACAGGAGGGAAAAAGGGACCAGAAGGGAACGAAGGAGACACAGAGGGACGAGGAGCAGAAACAGGCGGGACGGAGGGAAAGGGAGGAGGAACCAGGGGAGCCCGAAGGAACCCAGGCGGGCGACGGGCAGCGGCCGGAGGGGCCGCAGGCGAGAGGGAGGAGGGAGCAGGAGGGGACCACCCAGGGGCCAAGGGAACGGGACGAGGGAGTGACGGAGGGGACACGGAGGGAGCAGGAGGGAACACCGGTGCAGGCAGGCAGGAGGGGGAAGCCGCGGCAGGCGGAGGCGCAGCCGGAGCCGGCGAAGGCGCCGTCTGACGCCAAGCCGGAGCAGGGGGGCCCGGAGGTGGCCGACACGGAGCCGGAGGCGGGACCGAGGACCGGCACCGAGGAACCAGGGGGGGACCCGGAGGCGACCGCCGACCTCGAGCCGGAGGACCCGCAGGCAGCCACCGAGCCACAGCCAGGGGCCGAACGCCAGGGGGCAGGGCGGGCGGGACCCGGGCCCGACGCCTATGTCCCCGTCCCTTACGGGACACCGAAAGGCGGGGTCCTGGGGGGCGTCGGCCTAGCCGGGGTAAGGGCGAGGGAGTCAGGAGGGAGGCAACAAGCGGGGCTGCCGGAGCCTCGGGCGTGGTCGCAGGCGGGGCAGCCAGAGCCGCGGGCAGGACGGGAGAGGCGGCCTCAGGCAGGGCCGCGGGCAGGACGGGAGAGGCGGCCTCAGGCAGGGCCGCGGGCAGGACGGGAGAGGCGGCCTCAGGCAGGGCCGCGGGCAGGACAGGCGAGACAGGCAGTTCAGGTGCCGGCAGGACAGGCGAGACAGGCAGTTCAGGTGCCGGCAGGACAGGCGAGACAGGCAGTTCAGGAGCCGGCAGGACAGGCGAGACAGGCAGGTCAAGAGCCGGCAGGACAGGCAGAACAGGAGGGAGCGCCTCTGCAGGCACCTTGGGCGCCTCAGTCCCTTGGCTAGTAGGGGCCGCCTCGGCGGGCGCCACAGTCACTCGGCCAGCAGGGGACGCCTCGGCGGGCGCCTTGGGCGTTCGGCCAGCAGGGGGCGCCGCCATCACGCGGCCAGCAGGGGGCGCCGCCATCACGCGGCCAGCAGGGGGCGCCGCCATCACGCGGCCAGCAGGGGGCGCCTCCGTGGGCACCTCGGGCAAGCAGCCAGCTGCAGGCGGTGCTGCAGGCAGAGCGGTGACGGCAGTTGCAGGCAGAGCGGCGATGGCAGTCGCGGGCGTGGCTGCAGTGCCGACAGGCGAGCTGGGCTGGACCGATGAGACGGGCAGGGCCGGTGAGCGGTCCGCAGGGGCCGCCGTAAGCAGCGCGGCAGCATCAGCAGGGGGAACTGCGGGCGTGGCTGCTGGTGAGCAGGGCAGGACGGGCAGGTCAGGCGAGCAGGGCGGGGCAGGCGTAGCCTCTGGCAGAGCGGCAGAAGCTGCAGCAGGCGGTGCCACTGGCAGAGCGGCAGAAGCTGCAGCATGCGGTGCCGCGGGCAGAGCGGCAGAAGCTGCAGCAGGCGGTGCCGCGGGCAGAGCGGCAGAAGCTGCAGCAGGCGGTGCCGCGGGCAGAGCAGCAGAAGCTGCAGCAGGCACGTCCAAGATAGGCGCCAGGATCGGCGCCGGGCGTGCTGGCGCTGCCCCTTCATGGGCCTTGGGGATCCGGGGAATCGAATCCCAGACGGCCCTGGCCCCTTTAAGGGCTAGCCGTGTTCCCTGGAAGGGGGAAGTCGCCTGCGATGGCAGGATAGCAGCAGCGAGACAGGCATCAGGCTGTTGCGGTGCCGCGGGCAGAGAGGCGGCAGCTGCAGGCAGCGCAGCCGCAGGCAGAGAGGCGGCAGCTGCAGGCAGCGCAGCCGCGGGCAGAGAGGCGGCAGCTGCAGCAGGCAGCGCAGCCGCGGGCAGAGAGGCGGCAGCTGCAGCAGGCAGCGCAGCCGCGGGCAGATCGGCGGCAGCTGCAGCAGGCAGCGCAGCCGCGGGCAGATCGGCGGCAGCTGCAGCAGGCAGCGCAGCCGCGGGCAGTGCGGCGTCAGCAGCCGCTGTTGCTGCAGGCGGTGCAGCGGCGATGTCATCCCCGGCGGGGAGTAAGGAGCAGGCCCCCAAGAGCAGCGTCGGGGCGGCTGCTTCCCCCTTCCCCCTCCGCTTCTTTTTCTTGCGGCCGGGGCATGTCGCTTGCGGCGGGGTAACCTCGGAGAGGGCGAGCGGTTGAAGCCGCTTCTCCGTAACCCTGTCGACAAGCTGCCGGAGGTTTTCGCGAACCTCCGCCATGACAGGCGCTGCCGTGAGCGGGGTTACCTCCTGAAGGAGGGTCCCGCTTTTGCTGGCTAAGTCCAACAATCCGGAGTCCTCCTGGACCTCCGGTTGGTGAAGCCAGTACAGCACCTCGCGAAGCAGATCGATGCGCTGGTTATCGACCTGCGGAGGTGCGTTGGGGAGATCCGTCATTCTGTTGTGATCGGGTGAGCAAGCGAGCCGGAAGGAAGGCAAGCCAAGCAAACAAGTCCACAATACGGAGTTTTAATCGAAGGACAGGACCGGGGAAAGCACATCTACAAACATTAATGACGGATCTGGGGAAGACTGACTCAGATAAAAATAATAATAATAATAATAATGTGGGCCTAAAAATAATAGCCTAGGGCTATCTATCTATCTATCTATCTATCTATCTATGCAAGGTGGTGTTTGGGATGTGGAGGGGGGGGGGCACTGGGGCCCCAACTGCAATGAGCCAGCTTTGGGGGGGGACCAGCTTGCAAAAGGTTGAGAACCACTGAACTACACAATGTATTTTTTAGATCAAAATCAAGACACTGAACATAAGAAATTTACAAACAAATTTCTCAAGCTCGTTTGGGGAGAAAACTAATAGCTCAGAGTTGATAAAATCTTATCTAGCTCTGATTTAAAGGAACCCAGGGTTTTAACCTGCACTACACTAGTAGGAAGACTATTCCATACTCTAACTACCCGCTGTGTAAAGAAGTGCTTCCTCAAATTTGTTTTAAAATGTTCTCCCACTAATTTCCACTTATGGCCACAAGTTCTAGTATTTAAACTAATATTGAAATAGCCATTTGGCTGAACAGCATCCAGACCAGTTAGAATCTTATATACTAGTGTAGAATCTTATATACTTATATGCTAGTTAAACTGATTGGCCTATAGTTTGCTGGATTACTTCTATCCCCTTTTTTGAATATGGGTGTTATATTAGCATGCTTCCAATCTGAAGGTACCACACCCGCAGATAACGATTTCTGGAATATTAAAGTTAAAGGTTGGCTAATAATATCCCTCATCTCTTTTAAAACTATAGGTAAGATGCCATCAGGGCTCTGCGATTTATTTATTTTGAGTTTAGCTAGGCTTAGTACCACATCAGCCTCAGTTATACATACTGTATAATGTATGTGTATGTGACAGAGAGGGTAACAGAAGAAATCCATGTGAGATGGATGCATACTGAAATGAACTATGTGTTTAAGTGAATGTTGTTAAGTATTTTTAAGTGTGCATCTGGATATGCAGGTAATCCATTACTCCTGTGTGTGTATTTGCATGTGATGTAACTTATGTGGGTGACAGAGAGAGGGCAATTAGTCCGCATCAGACTCGCAGTTGTGGCAAATATAACTGGCTCCTCCATCAGCGCAACAGCATGTTGGGATGGTCGCAACAATATGTTACAACTGTCCCTACATTGACATCCACGATAAAACCTTCTATGCTAGCTTGACACAATAGCTTTGACACATAGCTATGCCTGTTACAAGCTAAGAAACACTGATTAAAATAATATTACTTTACAGTGCTTCACGCAAACAGTTTAGACAGTATGACGAAAACTCTGATCATAAAAAGTTGACACGCCACAGACACTGAACAAATAAACCCAACTTTCAAACGCAACCCACAGCTAAACTTACCTAAGTGTAAAGAAAAAAGAAACCAAATGACAAACTCTACACCTAACTTCCTAACCGACTAAACAGCAAGTAACCTCGACACACACGCTCACAAAACAAAAATTGGCAGTCACGCCGTACAATAAACGAGCAGCGCTGTACTGTAGAGGTTTCTTGCTGGCGGCTTTTCAATTCTAGGAGACGGAAGTGACGAGTAGCGTATATGACCAATCGTTTGGCCGGGTCAGGATGTGGAAGCGGAGCGAACGACGAATGGAGGGCGAGCTGAGAAGACTAGGGTTGTGGGCGGAGCTTAACCTAAATATGAAAACTAACAGCGGCACATAATAACCCTAGTGGAGATGTTTAGCATGTACAGCAAAGCTGAATATGAACACAACAAAGCAGAGATCCACTCAGTCAGATGTTCTAGAAACAAGTAGCCCAGTAAATATCCATGGATTACTTTTGTTTCAGATACATTATCTTTCATCAGCATGTAGGAGAGAATATGCATGCTTAGCAAACATAATGGAAACATTTTGAATACAGATATGAAAATATTACTCCATCCATGGCCTCAAGAGCAATTTCTTAATATCAGGGACAGCCAAATTTGTTCCATCAGCTAATATTTCTTATTAATGACATTCAAGTTCAATAAATCCCTTCAACCCTGTATTGGATAAGGGGATGAAAGCTGAATTGGGGAGGTTCTCTGGTGGTGCTTTTGGAGAACAGGGTGCTAGGCTCACTGCTATGGGCCATTTGGGCTCTGTACAACTGCCTCAAGCAGAGCAGTTCAAGTATCTTGGGGTCTTGTTCATGAGTGAGGGAAGAATGGAGTGGGAGATTGACAGGTAGATCAACAGCACTTTTGAAATACTTTTGCTGAAAAAATCTCGGAAGTATGTATTGTTGTTGCTATCATTATTTTGTCGATAATTCAGTGTGCATCCCCTGAATTTACAGTGACACATAACATTAAAAGCAGTTAACTAGGTGTCAGAAACTTTTACATTATTCATGCATGGGAACTGAACAGGGGACAAGACTTTATATGATGAGTTTGATAAAGCAAGTTTTATTCCCATAAAATTATACAAGGCACAAATAGATGCAAAGGACCCAAAACTGAACCATCCACAGATGCATCCAGGATTTCTGCCAGATAATCTCTGTCTTCGTCTGACAGGAGGAGGCAGGAAGCAGGGGCAGACTGGTGGGTAGGGCAGCTGGGGCAGCTGCCCCACATTGAGGTTGAAGGCCCCCTCTGACTGCAAATCTTCATATAGATGCGGAACACTCGTGAGGATAAATGCTGATGTTATTCAGATGTGATATGATACTTTATATCTCTCATTTTTATGTATACAATCTCATTATGGTGGGAGTTGCATGTGCTTTACAATAGACTGCCATTCCAATCAGAGTGTGTCCCAGCCCTGTGCAGCCTGGGAAAGATTCTAGAGTCCCACTCCAACCTGACCAGGATAAGTATGTCCAAAATAGATGCATGTACATATTTATGTCTGTAATTTAAATGTACAATATCCATGAGACCAATTTGTCATGTTTGTGTGATGCAGGAAAAAAATTAAAACAATGTTTTAAAATGATCCCTGGATATATAGCAGTACTTTATTGAAAAGAAGAGTTAAGTAAATGATTGTGAGATGTCAGTGAAGTGTCACATGTACATTACATGCACAAAAGTACTGGGACACCTGGCCATTACACTTACAGGAATTTCTATGACATCACATTCTAAATCCATAGGCATCAGTATGGAGTTGGTCCCCCCCTTGCAGCTATTACAGCTGCCACTCTTCTGGGGAGGCTTTCCACAAGATTTTGAAGTGTGTCTGTGGGAATTTTTGCCCATTCATCCAGAAGAGCATTTGTGGGGTCAGGTACTGATGTTGGATGTGAAGGCCTGGCTCACAATCTCCATTCTAGTTCATCTCAAAGGTGCTCGATGGGGTTGAGGTCAGGGTGTGTGAGGGCCAGTCAAGTTCTTCCACACCAAACCATCTATGGACCTTGCTTTGTGCACCGGGGCACAGTCATGCTGGAACAGAAATGGGCCTTCCCCAAATTGTTTCCATAAAGTTGGACGCATAATTGTCCAAAATGTCTTGGTATGCTGAAGCATTTCAAAGGTCCCTTCCCTGGAACTAATGGGTCTAGCCTAACCCCTGAAAAACAACCCCATACCATTATCCCTCCTTCACCAAACTTTACATTTGGCACAATGCAATCAGACAGGTAACATTCTCCTGGTATCAGCCAAACATAGAAACATCTATCAGACTTCCTGGCAGAGAAGCATGATTCATCACTCCACAAAACACGTTTCCACTGCTCCAGAGTACTGTGGTGGCGTGCTTTACTCCATCTGACACTTGGCATTATGCTTACCGATGTGAGGCTTGCATACAGCTGCTTAGCCGTGGAAGCTCATTCCATGAAGCTCCTGGAGCACAGTTTTGTGCTGGGTTTAATTCCAGAGGACATTTGGAATTCTGCTTTTATTTAGTCAACAGAGAATTGTCTACTTTTACACACTGTGTGTGGTCTGGCACTTGTTTGGCTCAATTTCTATTGTTTCTAAACACTTTCACTTTGCATTAATACCACTTACAATTGACCAAGGAATTTCTAGCAGGGACGAAATTTCACAAACTGACTTATAGCAAAGGTGACATCCTATGACTACCACACTAGAATTCACTGAGCTCTTCAGAACCACCCATTCTTTCACGTGTGTAAACCCGACTGCAGGCCTAGGTGCTTGATTTTATACACCTGTGGCAATGGGTCTGAATAAAACACCTGAATTCAGTGATTAAGAGGTATGTCCCAGTACTTTTATACTTATACTGTGTTTCCAGTCTGCACTATATTGGTTATTTTTTTATAGTCTTTCGTAATAAAACTGAAAATCAGAATGTTAGCTGCAGCGCTTTCCTCAAACAGTGGGACACTGAAAGCCATCCAAGAAACCTTTATGGGAACTAATTGTTGACCGAATTTATAAAATTGTTTTAAGTTCAACCTTGTATGAAATGTTAAGTAAATAGTAGTATGTGCCCTAGGTTTAGCACTGAGTCAAAATGCTACTCCCTTGTTGCTAAATGACTTCATTGGCTGCAGAAGATCGTCTCACATCTGCTAATGTACTGCAGTTAATAAACAAATCGTAACCATGTTGTCACGGTCGGGCGGAAGGCGATCCGGGAGACAGGCACACGGAGTCAGCAAGTAGGGCAAAACGGGGATTTATTCAAAGGACCGGGACCGGGGAATCACGACAAGCAACATCAATGACGAGTCTGGGGAAGACGGACTCAGACGAGGACTAAATACAAAAGACAAGCCACAGGTAACAAGCCACAGGTGAGAACAATCAGGGTGAAACAGGAGGTAATGAAGTGGGCGTGGCACACATCAGGAGCAGACGGAGCGGGGCGTGACATAACCCCCCACCCCCCCCAAAGGCGCGCACACCGGGCATGCCCGAGAGGAGGCGACAGACGAGACAAGACCGGGGAACAGGACCTGGAAGACAAAAACCAAAACATCAACGAGGGACCGGAAACAGGACAGAGGAACAAAACAGGAACAGGGACCAGAAGAACGACAAGACACGACAAAGAACAGGAAATGCAGACAGGCAAACAGAGAAGGGGGACACAGAGGGAACACCCACAGGCGACACGAAGGGGCCAGGAATGAACGAAGGAACCAGAGGGGGACAAGAAACAGAGACAGGAGGGACAAAGGGACGAGGAGGGAACGGAGGATACAGAGAGAGAGGAGGAGCAGAGACAGGAGGCAGAACGGGAAAGGGAGGAGGAACCAGGGGAGCCCAAGGGAACCCAGGCGGGCGACAGGCAGCGGCCGGAGGGGCCGCAGGCGAGAGGGAGAAGGGAGCAGAAGGGAACCACCCAGGGGCCAAGGGAACGGGACGAGGGAGTGACGGAGGGGACATGGAGGGAGCAGGAGGGAACACCGGTGCAGGCAAGCAGGAGGGGGAAGCCGCGGCAGGCGGAGGCGCAGCCGAAGCCGGGGAAGGCGCCGTCCGACGCCAAGCCGGAGCAGGCGGGCCCGGAGGCAGCCGACACGGAGCCGGAGGCGGGACCGAGGACCGGCACTGAGGAACCAGGGGGGGACCTGGCGGAGACCGCCGACCCCGAGCTGGAGGACCCGCAGGCAGCCACCGAGCCACAGCCAGGGGCCGAACGGGCGAGCCAGGGGGCAGGGAGGGCGGGACCCGGACCCGACGCCTGTGTCCCCATCCCTTACGGGACACTGAAAGGCGGGGTCCCGGGAGGCGTCGGGGCAAGGGCGAGGGAGTCAGAAGGGAGGTGCCCGAGGGTGTAGGCTCGGGCAGAGCAAGGGGCGTGGCCACAGGCGGTGCAGCCAGAGTCGCGGGCGTGGCCTCAGGCGGGCCGGGCAGGACGGGAGGAGCGGCCTCAGGCGGGCCGGGAGGAGCGGCCTCAGGCGGGCCGGGCAGGACGGGAGGAGCGGCCTCAGGCAGGGCCGCCAGCAGGACAGGCGAGACAGGTAGTACAGGCGCCGGCAGGACAGGCGAGACAGGTAGTACAGGCGCCGGCAGGACAGGCGAGACAGGTAGTACAGGCGCCGGCAGGACAGGCGAGACAGGTAGTACAGGCGCCGGCAGGACAGGCGAGAGCGCCTTGGCGGGCGTTTCAGGCGTGCGGCCAGTAGGGGCCGCCTCGGCGGGCGCTTTGGGCGTGCAGTCAGCAGGGGATGCCACGGGCAAAGCGGCTTCATCTGCTGCAGGTGGGGTAGAAGCCCAGCCCTTGGATGGGACCACAATGGGCACCCTCCGTTCCTGGCCAGCAGGGGGCGCCTCAGCAGGCACCTCGGGCGCCTTAGTCACGTGGCCAGCAGGGGGTGCCTCGGCGTGCACCTCCGTCGTGCGGCCAGCAGGGGGCACCTCGGCGGACACCTCCGTCATGTGGCCAGCAGGGGGCGCCGCGGCGGGCACCTCGGGCGTGAGGCCAGCAGGGGGTGTCGTGATGGGCGCCGCCATCACGCAGCCAGCAGGGGGCGCATCCACAGCCATCTCGGGCCGGACCGTAGTCAAGGTCGCGGCAGCTGCAAGGACTGCAGGCAGGACAGGCCGGTCAGACAGGACAGGGGGTGCTGCTGGCAGAGCGGCGGCGGCAGCAGCAGCAGGCGGTGCCGCAGGCAGGTCCGGAGCCTGCAGGTCCGGCACCAGCGGTAGGAGAGGCGCCGAGCGATGAGGCGCTGCTCCTTTAAGGGCTCTCGGCACCCGAGGGATAGCGTCCCCATTTGCGCGTATCCCGCCTTGACCCAGGCGCGCCGGCCGGTAGTTGTATGCCTCCATCGGGGGCGGCTTCTCCGGGTGGGCGCTGATCAGGCGGGCAGTGGCGGGGTCCTCCCAGGCGGGGAGTAAGGAGCAGGCCCCCAGGAAGAGCGTCGGAGCTTCTACCTCCCCTTTTCCCCAGCGTCTCTTCTTCTTCTTTCGCCTCCCGGACCCTGTAGGAGGAGGCGGGCTCGCCTCTGCACAGGCGAGCGGCTGGAGCCTATTATCCTCGTGCCGGCGGACCAGCTGTTGTAACCGGGAACGTACCTCTGCCATGATACGTTCCTCTGTTTGCGGTCGCACGTCCTGGAGGAGATCCCAGCTTTGCGTCACCAAGCTGTTCAGAGCTGGGTCATCTTGGATCTCGGGTAGCTCTCTCCAGTGTGCTACCTCATACAGCAGGAGGAGCCATTCGTCCTCCTCCTGCTGCGTTGCGTTGGTGGGGAGACTCGTCATTCTGTCACGGTCGGGCGGAAGGCGATCCGGGAGACAGGCACACGGAGTCAGCAAGTAGGGCAAAACGGGGATTTATTCAAAGGACCGGGACCGGGGAATCACGACAAGCAACATCAATGACGAGTCTGGGGAAGACGGACTCAGGCGAGGACTAAATACAAAAGACAAGCCACAGGTGAGAACAATCAGGGCGAAACAGGAGGTAATGAAGTGGGCGTGGCACACATCAGGAGCGGACGGAGTGGGGCGTGACACATGTCATTTTTTTGACTCACGACTTAAATGTGTTGAACATTTTAAATCGATTTGACAAGACATAGTTTAAACTTTATGCAGAAATTTATATATTAGGAAAGAAAAATGGAGATTCATTTGTAACTTGGACAAAAATTTATTTAGTGCAAATTTAACAAGACGACAAGATCCTGAGTGATTGACATGTAGGATAAAAGGTTTTATAGTAAAGCTGAAGAAAAATAAATGTACAAATAGTTTAGAGCAATATTATATGGTTTCCAAAAATTAAAATATAATTAAAATATGTACCATACCTTTAAAAGCAGGGGTCCTCATCCCAGAGTTTAGGTAAAGCCCTAATATAACACACCTGATACTGATAATCAAGCTCTTTAATAGCATCTCAGTCTTTGGCTACATTCACACTGCAGGCCTTAATGCTCAATTCTGATTTCCAGCTCAGATCAGATTTTTTGTTTGCCTGTTCACATTACTCTTTTTAATGTGGGTAATATCAGATTTCAATGTGAATGGTTCACTATACTCAACTGGCCCGCGTGCGCACAAAACAACAAAGGTGCGATTATGCGCATGTGCAAAAACAAAGACGTCACTTTATTGATTCGAAAATTGCCCGGTTACGATATGAACCTTCCAGTTTTGCCTGAACAGATTTATCTCCCCAAATACTTATTAAATCCAGCACCTCACTGTCCCTGCACTGGCCAACTTCTGTGTTCTCCTCCATGTTTGGCACTCTGACGGAGACATATGGTGACTTCTGCCTGCGCAGAATTGTGACGAACGTCGATCGAGAGTGACGTAAAAGTGGCGCGAATTCCGATTTCGCTGTTCAGACTGAGGTCGCATTGCAGAAAATCAGACCTGTATCTGATTTATGACCACATACTGAAGTGGGCCAAATCGGAATTGAAAACATCGGATTCCATGTGACTTGTGCTGTTCACATTGTCATGAAAAAATGTGATGAGTCTCATATGGGCAAAAAATCAGATTTGGGCCACATTTGTCCTGCAGTGTGAACATAGCCTTAGAGCCAAGCTAAGAAAAAAACAAATGAATCATGACAAATTAAGTACTGCCTAAAGGCCTTCTGTGTTTCATGCCATGTTTGAGAAAGTAGATCATCCACGGCAACACAAGTAAATGTTTTGACAGAAGAATCGAAGGTCTGTTTTAACCTCCTCACTTGAATGGTGAAGTAACACCTCGTAGCAGAGGAGAGACCTCCTCCCTAAGTGTCATCTGTAATTATGTGAGGGTTCCTCCTGGACTATGAAGGTCAGGTTGGGCCTGCTGGCAAGACGTATGCTCTATTTGTTTTTGCAACACCATGGCTGTTCTGTCTGGAGGGAGGTTAGGGGATCTCCAGTGGAGCAATTTATGACAGTGACTATGCTACTTAATGTAATGAACAATAAAATCACTATATGATTAAATGAGTGAATTTCTTTGTCCTGTATTACAGAAGGGATAAATAAATACAGCAAACTATACCAGTGGCCTGTACTACGAAGCGGGGTTACTGGCTTATCGGGGTAACTTGTTGGATTTAAGGTAGTCTGGGCAAAATGTAAGTGAGCGAATATGAAGTCCATTTAAACTGTGGTACCTTAAATCCGACAAGTTACCCCGATAAGCCAGTAACCGCGGTTCGGAGTACAGGCCACAGGTAGAAATAAACCCAACAAAGAATAACATAAGTAAAAGTAGGCAATAAGCATAGTAAAATAGTATTGTTTTTTTTACAAACTAAAAAAAAATCAGCACGTGTGTATTGCTCAATAAACTGAAGAATAAAAGGTCATTTTCTTTATCTTTCGTTGCTATTAAAGTTAGAAGGGTCAAACCAATGATAAACACAAGAATTATTAAATGTAAAAAGGCTGTCTATAAATAAATCCAAATTTAGATATAGTCAGCTATATCTATAGTCAGCTATATCTAAATTTGGATTTGTTACTTATAGACAGCCTTTTTACATTTAATAATTCTTGTGTTTATCATTGGTTTGACCCTTCTAACTTTAATAGCAACGAAAGGTAAAGAAAATGACCTTTTATTCTTCAGTTTATTGAGCAATACACACGTGCTGATTTTTTTTTTTAGTTTTTTAGGTATCTCCCCCGGTGGTTCTATTTTGTAAATTGTTTAGACGTGAGTTTTAAGAGATGTACGCTTTTGCATTTGGACGTTTACATTTATATAGACACTTTTGCCAAAAGCAGCAAATAATAGAGGCAAATAGCACATTACAATCAAATATTTGTCAAATGAAAATATAGCAAGATGATTATTTAAAAACCATCAGCGACTTACTAAGAGATTGGGGAGTTACAGTGTAGCACTGTTGTGCTATTCTGGATTATAAAACTTGAACTCTTGGTTTATGTCAAACTGGCAACTTTCCAGATTCCGTCTCAGTTGTTCTTCTCGGAATGGAAGCAACGTCTCTAGACTAGGCACTAAGCTGGTATTGAGATCCTGCGCTAGCTCATTAACCCTGATCTCGGCATTCAGAAGATTACTGATGGCCTCACAACTGCCATACTCCCAGTACGGTGTAGGTGGATTTGCCTTGGGCACTGGTAAAAATTTCACACTCGGAAACAATGTGCAGCACTGTAAACATGGAGGCACTGGTTTGTACTGATGAACGCTTTTCCCACGCACACGATAAGCTGCTAGTTGTACAATATAAAAAAATTCACAAATCCCTCTGAAATAATTTGAATTAGAGGGAAACAGATGCTCTTCTCAGATCTACATTTCATTCAGTTATGCATTATTTCCCAGGATCTGGGTTTACACTCTTCAACAAAACAGTCCTGTTAAACAGCATGTGTAGATCCTCGAGATCTAGAAACATTCAAGGAAATCCAACAATTCTGTTAAATCTCTGTCCTTATTCTGCACAAAGTCCTCTGTACTCTTGTCAATCCTTGCAAGGCCCATCTCATCCAGTAGTTTCAAATACTCTTCTTCAGACTGCAAGAAATAAATACTTGATCATCACAACCATTATCCCCATTCATATATACTCAGCAAAAAAAGAAACGTCCCTTTTTCAGGACTGTGTATTTCAAAATAATGTTGTAAAAATCCAAATAACTTTACAGATCTTCATTGTAAAGGGTTTAAACAATGTTTTCCATGCATGTTCGATTAACCATAATCAATTAATGAACATGCACCTGTGGAATGGTCGTTAAGACCTTAACAGCTTACAGAAAGTAGGCATTTAAGGTCACAGTTCTAAAAACGCAGGACACTAAAGAGACTTGTCTACCGACTGTGAAAAACACCCAAAGAAAGATGCCCAGGGTCCCTGCTCATCTGCGTGAACATGCATTAGGCATGCTGCAGGGAGGCATGAGGACTAGTGATGCGCGGGTCGTCTCGTAACCCGCGGACACCGCGGGTAACCCGCGGGTCGGGTTGGGGCGGGTAAAGAAATTGTCACTTTATTTGCGGGGCGGGTTGGGGCGGGTCATTAAAAACAAAATTAAATAAAAAATGCGTGCAATTCCCTATAGCCTATATTAAATATTTGGGAATATCTATTTTCATATTTTATTAAGTTCTTTGATAAGGTTACGTCACGTAACAAGTCATGAAAGCGCCAAGCAGTAGTGATGCGCGGGTCGTCTCGTAACCCGCGGACGCCGCGGGTAACCCGCGGGTCGGGTTGGGGCGGGTAAAGAAATTGTCACTTTATTTACGGGGCGGGCCAAATAATTTCATAAAAGCGGGACTCGCGGGTTGGAAAAATACCCGACCCGCGCATCACTAATGAGGACTGCTGATGTGGCTAGGGCAATAAATTGCCATGTCCGCACTGTGAGACGACTAAGACAGCGCTACAGGGAGACAGGAAGGACAGCTGATCATCCTCGCAGTGGAAGACCACGTGTAACAACACCTGCACAGGATCGGTACATCCGAATATCACACCTGCGTGACAGGTACAGGATGGCCACAACAACTGCCCGAGTCACACCAGGAACACACAATCCCTCCATCAGTGCTCAGACTGTCCACAATAGGCTGAGAGAGGCTGGACTGAGGGCTTGTGTGTTCCTGGTGTGACTCGGGCAGTTGTTGTGGCCATCCTGTACCTGTCACGCAGGTGTGATATTCGGATGTACCGATCCTGTGCAGGTGTTGTTACACGTGGTCTTCCACTGCGAGGATGATCAGCTGTCCTTCCTGTCTCCCTGTAGCGCTGTCTTAGGCGTCTCACAGTGCGTACATGGCGATTTATTGCCCTAGCCACATCACTAGTCCTCATGCCTCCCTGCAGCATGCCTAATGCATGTTCACGCAGATGAGCAGGGACCCTGGGCATCTTTCTTTGGGTGTTTTTCACAGTCGGTAGACAAGTCTCTTTAGTGTCCTGCATTTTTAGAACTGTGACCTTAAATGCCTACTTTCTGTAAGCTGTTAAGGTCTTAACGACCATTCCACAGGTGCATGTTCATTAATTGATTATGGTTAATCGAACATGCATGGAAAACATTGTTTAAACCCTTTACAATGAAGATCTGTAAAGTTATTTGGATTTTTACAACATTATTTTGAAATACACAGTCCTGAAAAAGGGACGTTTCTTTTTTTGCCGAGTATATAAATATTTTCCTTAATACATCCAAGTAGGGCTGTGCAATATCACGTCATGATATAATCCGCATCCTTTATGTTTATTAAATTCGGTTGACAGAGCATGCCACATGGTACTGTTTTGGTACATCATGTGAAGCGATAAGCACTGAAGGGCCAATGAAGAAAGGAACAGCTCAGCAGCCACATCTTTCAGAGGAGGAGATATTGTGGATAAATAAGGTAAAAAAAAAAAGTCCAATATGTTTAATAAACATAAGGATCTTCCAATTTTATACAGACAGTCTACTGTCTTACTGCCTATACTTCAGAGACTCTCTCAGTCCTGCTCTTCAAAACTAAGGAAATTATGGATTTGATCAACTGGTCTCTCAATGCAATTGACACCATCTTCTCGATGAGAAGCCCAGGTTCGGGGGAACCTGACTGTCCTGCAGGAACGTACGCAGCTGGCTACACGATGGACGGATGGGAAAAGTGGAGGGTCGTGTGTCTGGCAGCTCTTTCCGTGGAGGACATCGAAGACATTTATCTATTCGGAGCCATGATTACAGGTCTGATGCTGATTGGATTAGGCATTGCCCTGGGTTATCGGAAATTGAAGAAAACGGTGACAGCCGCTCAAAGCCCAACTAGGCTGGCCGGGATGATTGACGGACTTGGCAGAGCTGTTGGCGCTCAAACTATGGCTATAAATCGCAAACTTGATAACATCACTGTGTCTAATGACCGCAGATTTGATAACATCACCGTGACTATGGACCGCAGATTTGATAACATCACGGAGAAGCTCATGGCTCTGCAAAGGATTTTGGATGGCGGAGACCAGCATGGACATTAGAGGAGCTGAGAAATTACAGCTTCTCGCCCGAAAACCCAAACAACCCCATTCTATCTGCTTTTGGCTCCCCCCTAATCAGCACTGGTTTTGGCCAAGGCCGCTGCTGAATTCAACAACTCCCCCTGAAGAACGAGGCGAGGAGACTCTCTTGCATTCCTCTCCCCCAACCACAAGGACACCCTCCCCCCATCCCACGCCTTCGCCGCTTCACACCCCCAGCGTGAACAAGCGGGTCTGTGACCAGCGCCTCTGGCTGCGGGATCGGACTGATGTTTGTCTATGCTGGACTGCCTCCACCTCCCCATTCCCCTCCCCTATTGCCAGTCTCGACTTTAATGTTGTAAGATGTGGTGACTATGTGCTTACGTTGCTGAGGTGTTTTTTTTTCTGTTCCTACATTGTACTCCCTACTGGAGTATAGTCTGGGGGCTGTTTTTTTATTCACCTCCACTCTCCTCACGTAATCTTGTTCCCCTGTCTTCCTGACCTTTCTACCCCCTGTAATGTGATGTTTGAATATGTATGGTCGGGTTGATGGCCTGCTGGCAAGATGGCGCTGAAGTGACGGCAGCCTTGGAACTAAATTTCCCGGAGGAACCTTCCCGAGGGATTAATAAAGTGCTATCTATCTAATCTAATCTATTACTAACTTTTGAGCATCACAATACTGTTCTCATTAATATTTTAGACATGTTACTAATCTGCTCATCAAATATCATGTAGCCCTAATATTTATTATAATGACAAAATGGATGGTTTTCAAAGATAAAATTCTGTATGATCGTTATACATCACCTCTGGTGCAGTGTACTGTCCATATTTGTAGCTCTCAATGGGAGGAAAAGTTGCACCCTTCTTGAAGAAGTCTTTCAAACTTTCGGCTATAAGATGCAGGACCTCGTTCTCATAGAAGTAGACTCTACCCTGGCTGTCTACCAGCACGATGAGCTGCAGCCCTTCTGCCAAAGATGGGAAGTTATCGATGGCACCAATGACGACCATCTCCGTTGGCTCAGGAAGGTACAGCTCACTCCAGCTCTCCAGCATCTCATCTCTTCCCCAGTAGACGGTTCCATCCAGATCTGTGATTCTGACTGCATAGCCTTTTGGTTCCTTTAATTTAATTTCAAACCCACTGTGTTTCTTCACTAGCTCAGTAAGTTCCTTCGAGTCTCTGACTGTAAACAGAAGCCTTGTTAGTGAAGGAAGAAACAAGCATTGATACTCAAATAGGTGAGAAGTGAGATGAGCTGTCAATCACTGTCTAGTTTAATCCAGCAGAGATTAGGTTAAAATCGAGTGGAGTGACAGCACTTGGTAAATCCTATCCAATATCACATTTGACCCTGTGCAACAAAGAGATAATTAGCTTACATGTGTACAAACCACAGATCACCAACAGTTTCCATCTTGCTCATTACTTACTCTATGAAGCCCACTTGTAAAGTCTCGCATCAACATAGTTTCAGCAGAATGATTTACTGAACCGCAAAATAATTAATGTGATACAGTGCAGGCATACACTGGGTATTGAAAGGCAACTGAAATACAAATAAAGTGCAGTGCTTCACGCACCACCCCCAAACAAGGTACCTTTGTGTACAGGTTCTAATAATCAATCTGCAAATGAAGAGTGATCTCCTGCATGTGTGAAGAGCCTGAGAACTGTCCTTTATTTATATGTGAGCTGCTTTTCAATACCCAGTGTATGTCTGCTCTGTAATACAAGAATTACTTTGCTGTTTGTTCATCATTTTGCTGCAACTATGCTTGTACAAGACATTGCTAGTGGTCTCCTTAGACTTACTTTGCTCAAAGAATTCTTCAACCAATTTACAATGGGGATCTGCCACCAATTTACGATCGTACTCTTCATGCTTCCCATTCTTCTGTGTGTTGAGCCTAAAATGAAAATATAAAAATGATTATATACTTGTAGTCAGCACACCTACATAACATCTCATAAATTGTACGACGATTTTACAGACAGCAAGACAATGCAGCACTATTATCGCCATCAGGGACCAAACAATTTATGGGCATATTATGTAAGACTGTGCACCCAGTGATAGTGTGGCAGCAAGTCTAGCATACAGCCCAGCCTTGTGCCCGGTGCTATCTGACATTCCCCTCCCACTCTGATCAGGATAAGCAGCAGGAAGAGGGACAAATGTACAAAATTAATGTATGATTTCACATCACCACCTTGCTGAGACCATTCAGAACCATCAGGATTTCAAGCAACAGCAGGAAATAAAAGGAGTTTCTGCAATGTTTTTATGTGGCCGATACCTGATACTGCACGGTTTGAGCCATATGATGTGGTTTATCGTAAATGGATCTAAAGGACATTTTGTATCTGCAAATAAAAGAAACTGATATAATTGGAATTTTTGCGTGTCAGCGTGGTACCTCCCGCACTTAGCCTCGCTGGTATGTTAGCAGTTAGGATGACCACGGTATTACTCATAAAACAGTTTTAACTTACCTTTTATTGTGGTTGAAGCCAGATGAATTTCCATTTCCTGTTTTCAGACAACTAGTCATTTGAAATGGCATGTAAAGAGTGTAAAGCTCAGTATACAATTTTATATTATATATAAATTCAATAAATAAATTTATATATAATATAAAACTGTATAATTTGTATTTATATTTGTATTTGAGTGACTGACTCCAAAAGGCTTGGTTGGAGGCCTTTGCTGGTATGATTCTGAAGCAAAAAAAAATGCAAACTTCTTGCTAATGGTACAGCGAGTCATACACTATGCAGATTCCCTTGTGCAGACTTATCAAATCCAGTTAACCAGACTCAAATTTGTATACTTGGCATAACACTGGAAAACGTGGCAAATCTGCTGGCTTGATGTCCTATGGGAAAAAAGCATAGAGAGATCATCAGTGTCCAGGTATGTGCAAACAACATTTACATATGAGTAACTACTTTGGTACAGAGCACACATGAAACAAGAAGCAGTAAATGATAAATCTTTTATTTGCCATTTCCACAAGTGTAAGTACACTGGAATGCTTCTCTTCGCCTACCCCTTCTTGCTTTCCATGATTTGGGGGGGTCACAGTGCAGGGTCAGCCATCACGTGGTGCCCCTGGAGCTGGGGGGGGGGGGGGCAAAGGGCCTTGCTCAAGGGCCCACAGACATGTGACTGATCTGCTGAGGCCACGACCCGAACCTGCGATCTTCAGATCACAAGCACAGAGACTTAGCCCGCTGAGCCACTCACTGCCCCCAGTAAACACATACGACACACACATTAGGAAGTCACAGCTGTCATAAAGCCACATGCATAAAATAATTTTAATTTAAATAAGGATTACACAGAGATCAATACATTAAAAAAACATGACAGCAAGAAAAAGAAAAAAAAACAGTTCTAAAGAAGGGAAGTAACATCAAAATAAAGAATGCAAGAATGCTGGAGGAAACCCTTATTGATATCTACTCAAACAAGAGAAAAACCAAAATAGATCTTGAGATTTTAGTTGGTTGTGGCTGGGCATCTTGAAGGTCCTCCAAAGGTCTGGCAGAAGCAAATGAGGTGTAACATGGGGAAAAAAAATCTCCTAGTCTACAGATGAAATCAAACATGAAGCAGGAGGTGTTATCAGCAGAGGTGGTTCTGTACATCACACATAAATAAAAACTGATATCACTGTGCATGTGCATCTTCAATCCACAAAAAAGGGGCAAGTCAAACTTTTTCTTGCCATTTGGATGAATGTTGTAAGAAACTAGAGGGAAGGGGATGATTCCATTGCTACAGAGCAGGGGTCACCAACCTTCTTGAAACTGAGAGCTACTTCACGGGTACTGAGCCATATGAAGGGTTACCAGATTGATACACTCTTCTTAAATCATGTATAATAAACATGTTTTAAATGCCTTTTCTTTATATAGATATTTTCATTTTCAAATCTATATAAATGCAAATGTGACTAAAGAAGAATAGCAACAGGATGATATTAAATTAAAAACGTTGCTCATTGGCGAGTTGTGCTAATTTTAGAACAGGTCTGTGGGCGATTGGTGGTCCTTGGGGGCACCATGTGGTTGACCCCTGCTATAGAGGGATCTATATAGCTTATCATTACAGTTCAGGACAACCACTGTGGAAACATATAACCTTCCAGAGGAATCGAATCAAATTACTTTTATTGTCACGTCACTTGTCACCAGTACACAGGTACTATACATGTGGGTGAAATGCTTTTGTGCAAAGCCTCTCGAAGCAGCCATAGCATGGCATGAATTAATCAAAATTATAAGTATAAATATATAACCGATAAAACATATGACAAATCTATGTATGTACAAAAGTGTATGCAGTTGTAATGAGAATTTAAAGTTAAATAATGTGCAGAAGAGCATCATGTTAATGGTCAGATCAGCAGTCTGATGGCCTGGTGGAAAAAAACTATCCCTCAGTCTGCTGGTCTGGGATCAGATGCTGCAGTACCGTCTGCCTGAAGGCAGCAGCCTGAACAGGTTATGGCTGGGATGACTGGGCTCTTTGATGATCTTTCCCACTTTCCTCAGGCACCTCGATGTAGATGTCCTGGAGAGGGAGAGTCTCTTCCTATAATCTTCTCAGAACACTGTACCATTCTCTGCAGAACTTCATGATGATGCTGGAGCTGTTAGTGGCTGAGCAGTCGTGGTTGTAAAGCGAGTATAGGACAGGGCTCAGTACACATCCCAGGGGAGCATTGGTGGTCAGTATCACAGAGAGTGAGGTGATGCTGCCCAGTCTGATCACCTGGCATCTGATTGACAGGAAGCTGAGGATCCAGCTGCACAGAGTGCTGCTCAGGCGCAGGTCCCTTGAGGGACCAATGGTGTTGAACACTGAGCTGTAATCTACAAACAGCATTCTCACATATATGTCCCTCTTCTCCAGGTGGGATAGGGCAGTGTGGAGAGTCAGGGCATTGGCATCATCGGTGGTCCTGCTCTGGCGGTATGCAAACTGTAGTGGATCCAGTGAGTCAGGAAGCGCAGAGCAGATGAAGTCCCTGACCAGTCTGAATAAATAGATACCAGTAGGGCTGGGCAATATCATATTGATATTATATCGCGCATGCGCAATAATCACCGCCCTGGTCAGGTGACAGATGAAGCATTTGGCCGGACGCCAGCTTTTCGGTGCCATACGGACATTCATTTACGCCCATAATTTGATTAGCAGTATGGCTTAAATGTTAATGAGATGCGTTTTGTGATACCCAAAAGTTAGTAATCTGTATAAACTTTGTTTCTTAAATTCAATTAGCGGAGCACCCCACATAATACTGTTTCGGCATACTACGGATTGGTATGCGTCATACAAGGGAAGGCATTTGGAATTTGATTAAATAAATGCTGCTGACAAAGACTATGACCACTCTGTATTTCCCATTATGGGTTGGCAATTCTGGATGGTGGTCCATTGGCCTATATTTTCCTAGATTCACTTTTCTGTTTTCTTTGTGACTGACCCATATAAACTACTTTAGACAGGGACTTCGAGGTCAAAGTCCCTTCAGAAAGAAACTATTATACATACGGTGTATAATGTGTGACAACAGATGACCGTTTCATGTTTACAAGACGTACGAAATATATACTGTAAAAGTAAATATAAATGTACTTAATATATATTAAAAAAAACTTACAGTTCAAGCAGGCTGAGTCGCATCCTCATGCTTAATTTTCAACATGGAGGAATCTCTCCTACATTCCAGTGCCGTTACTAAGATGTAACATCTGGGTCTCAATTCATCTATTTTTCTGTCCTGGCTATTCAAAAACGTAACCTGTACCTCTCATAGGGTTCAACCATAACACAGGAAACCATTCACGGTGTTTATGGTGACGCATGATAGTAACAGGTAAAACACGTTTTGCAACCACAGACAGCCTTGATGAGACCGTAACCCTAGATGCCATCTAGTACAAGAGTATGTTTGCTGTTTGAACAAAACCATGTAAACGTCAATTACCACGTACTCATACATTATTATTCAAATAACCAAGCAGCCTAAATTCATCATAGGCCATAGATGAATCACACTTCTGACGGGGAAAACCTGCACCCTTTCCGAGACCAGGTTCCATACAAAGAATATTTCCGATGGAAAATTTCAAAATTGCAAAGGCTGACTGTTTATACCATAATATAAAAATTGCATAAAATATTAAGTAAATCTGTTCAAATAACCCTCCTTGAATAGGAGCGTTTTTGCCAGTTTCATTGGATAGTTTAGATATATTTTAGGCCATAAAATAGATTGTTGAAATAACCAGACTCTAATGTAAAGTAGCGGTGTGCGATACTACAAGATTTGGTATCGATGCGATACCAAGTAAATACAGGGAAAATATCGCCGATACGATACCGATATCAATACTTCTTAATAATTAAGGTGGATGCATCATCAAATTGCTAAAACTGAATTAACCTTCATTACCTTTAAGTGTTTTTGTGATTTTTTTATTAATTAGGTAAAACCCAGGACAGAATTTGGGCAAAGTTTATATGTAAATAAATACTGCAGGGCGGAGGTACCTGTTGGACTGATACCAGCTTGTAAATAGTTCTCAGTAATCCCTTGTGTGATTATAAATGTGCTGTGTGTTATGTCATGTATAGTGGTTAACGTTTATTGTTGTATGTAGTGTGTGTGTGTGTGTGTGTGTGTGTGTGTGTATGTATGTGTGCGTGCGCCAACCGTGTTTATGAGGAGTAAACGGGGCGACGTGCACGGTGAGCAGTGCCGGTGTGTGCGTTGTAGTAGTGCGGGTGTAATAAACGCCATCTGATTATTAAACCCCGAACTATCCCTGCTGTTTAATTATTGCGAGCATGACTCAGCCTCCCACTATTATAATACTTTATTATAAATATTATAGTGTGTGTCCGCCCGCCCGCGCCTGTTTGCTAGCCTGGCCCTCTGAGTCACGTGACAGCCGGGAGCGGCAATTGAGAGCAGCAGCGCGAACACAGACAGCCGCAGTGCATTAGGGAGAGAGATTGAAACTTAAGTATCGATCTCATTGAACTGGTATCGATCAATATCAATACCAACATTATTATCGATCCGCCCACCACTAATGTAAAGTCCTCTCAGACGGTCTAACCTTCCGTCAACGCCCTAATCTAATCTAATGTCTTGTGGCGTCCAGAACACAGGCGCTTCTCCTTTAAAACTGACTGTCAGTTTTTAGCAAACAATTAATTTTAAAACTGTTTTAATCTTGAAGATACATTTAAGCAAGCAATTAAACGTCAAAAAGATACCACTTCCTCATACTATATTGTAACTGCGTGGGACAAAATGGCCGCCAAATCGAAACTTACACATTTTCAAGTCTTCACAGCCGCTGTCAGTTTTTACCTTCCGTCAATTCTCTAATCTGTCTCGCGCTTCTCACTTAAAAACTGTAGTAAATTGACGGAAAATACTGTTTTAATCATTAAAAGACACGCTTTTTAAAGCAACGTAGATGAAAAAGATAATAAAAGTAATGTGTAATAAGTTTATTCCCCCACTTCCTCATTCTACATTTCAACCGCGTCGACAAAATGGCCAAATCAAACCCTAAATACATTTTCAAGTCTTCACAGCCGCTGTCAGTCTTTACCTTCTGTTTGAATTTATTTATAACTTGGCCAAACAAAATACAAGAATACAGGCGTACACAAGTCTCCTTACCTGCCTGGGTGGGCAGACGGGTCTTATTTCTTCAGCAAACTTTCACATGCCACCGTGTGAGATCTTCTAATGCCAGAGTTGGATCTGTGCTAAGTTTCGTTTCCTGTAGTACAAAAGCGATTTCACTGCCTGATCTGCAACACGCATGCGCAGCGTGAGTAAACAACTTTCGGTAGAAATCGGACGGCAACGTAAGATATAATCTGGAGCGTGTATGTAGTACTAAGCAGCTAGAGAAACGTGTCATTAGACATGTACCGCACACGCTGTTTTAAATTTATTGCTTTTATTTTATTTTATATTTACCCTATATGAATGTATATACTCTGTGATTGAAACTTATTTCTACCAACATTTACTATCTTCTCATGAATATGCATGAACGTGGTGGGGAGGCGGACTTGTGGTGCCTGAACACCTGACCGTTTTACCATATTTGTGCGTGAGCTTTAAAGGTACTGAGAACACATGAACACCTCCCCCTCAAAAAATCTAGGAACAGCCATGCTTATTTCTATAAATGTAAATGATTTATATAGATGAATATGTGACACCTGCCATTTAAGTCATGATATAGTTGCCCAATTCAGGAATATAATACAATAACACTGTGTTAATTAAAATAGTTTACTGGTAAATCAAATTATATGAGGAAAACATACATCTTCAACGCATATTTTGACAAGGCAATTCACCTTTAAAACTACACTACACATACATTTTTGCATGGATCTCACATTTTCAGAACTGAGTACAACTAGGTGCTGAATCATTTGTCAGAGATAGTGACAGAACACTTAATAATCTCTTGGCTTTTCATTTGATATGCAAATGAAAAGTAATGATTAAACTAAGTTAATGGATGGTGTTCTTGTAACTGCATTCTTTCAGCCCAATGAAGTTATTAAACACGATATAAGCGCAGTGCTAGATGGAAAAGCACCCATTCTGGCCTGTATAAATGGATGCTTTTAGCAAGACATTTTAATTTGCTCCTACTTCCGTTCAGCTGTGACTAGGCACCAAAGCCAAGCCAGCTAATGACGGCCGAAAGCATAGCATGCTTCAGTTTGTGTGGTGTGTGGAACGCAGATCCCAGTGAATCATCCCCACAGAGACCAACTGGTCCTGCAAACAATCTGCATCCGAAGGTTACGCTAATGAGTCATGCGGCGGCACTTCAAAGCGTGTTTGTTCCTCTCTGCCCCTCAAACAAACATGCTCACCGCATTCTGTGGCACCAACTCACGCACAGACACACACACCCTACCTTTAAGACTTTGACTACCAGTGGTTTTCATGATAGTTGGGCCCGTCTTTCGTTAATCAAGTGCTAAAAACCTCACAGTGAATGAAGGTGAATATTCAGTATGGACTGGTGTTCTATTTACCCAGTTTCACCAGTAGCCTTTATGACCTATTTACTGCACCACACACCTCGCTGGAGTCACAGTAAGGTGGTTAAAAGCTCTTGGACTATTTCAGTGGTCAGAGGCCTTTACTGTTTTGCTGTTTTCCATGATGGTGTAGTTGTCAACTGGGGGGGGGGGGGGGTCAGGGATGACAACGTCTGACGATGGACTGAGTGCTTTTCTGCGGTTTACTCTGCCAAGGACGGCTACTATGCCATATTCGGATAATGAACTTTTTGCATCATCTTGCTAGAATTCTGGGCTTCTCTGTTGGACAACCGAGAGCCCGCATCTGTACGGATTACAAGAGATGTGCTTGCCTGAATTCGGCTCTACTGTTTGTAAACACAGACGGAGGACCCCATCAGGCCACCACCTTTACCACCGCTATCAAATAAAGACTGACTGGATGATTCTCCTGTTACTCCTGTCAGGTAACATTCATCCCAACCCAGGCCCTGAGCTGACAACTTCAAAATTCAGGCGATCTTAAAGATAGTTGTGGATTACGTTTTATTCATGCCAATGTGCGCAGCTTGATTAGTAAAATGGATGCTATTCGTCTGTGGGCAAAGTTGACTGAATGCAACGTCATGGTTCTGTCTGAAACTTGGCTGAAACCGACAATTTCGAACGCTATGATACACATCGGGGGATATAATGTTTTTAGATCAGATCGCGCAAGCAAAGGAGGGGGGGTTGCGATCTACGTTAAGAGCACTTTGAACTGTTCCCTCATTAAATCGATTAGCAAACCTAAATCCCTCGAATTAGCAGCTATTAAATTAAATCTCCCCAGCGGCGCTGACCTGGCAGTAGTAGGCTGCTATCGCCCACCGTCAGCCTTACCCGAGGCCACTACTTTTCTCTTGGACCTTCTACAAAACTTATCCGACAGAGAGCTTATTCTTTTAGGGGATATAAATTGGGACTGGCTGTCAACTTCTTCGAATGCACTTAAGGACATCTGCGACGCTGCGCACTTAACGCAGCTGATACAGTCTCCGACACGTTTAAACCCGAAATGCATGGACAAGTCCACTTTGTTGGACATCATTCTAACAAATGCACCACATAAATATTCTGCTGTTGGAATATTCTGTAATGATGTCAGTGATCACTGTACAATAGCATGTGTAAGAAGTTGTAAACTCCGCAAAACCAAGTCATGTTTTATTTTTAAAAGGAATTACAAACGCTTCGATGGGCAGGCTTTCCTGCATGATGTATTTCATAGTGATTTAAACCTTGTTAATGAAATTGTGGATGTAGAATGTGCATGGAACTTTTTAAAAAACACTTCTGTCCATAATTAATAAGCATGCACCTATGAGAAAGTTTAGAGTCAGTGGTAAAGATAACCCATGGTTCAATAATACTATTGCAGCTGCTGTTAGGGAAAGAGACGCTGCTTGGGTCAAAGGTAAAGTCAGTAATGAGGCCAAACTCTGGGCAGATTACCGAGCGCTGAGAAACAAATGCACTACGCTTATAAAAAATACAAAAAGCGAATACTACCTTCACCCAATAGATAATCATTTAAGTGATCCTAAAAATTTTTGGAAATTGATTAAATCAACGGTAGCAGTCATGGTGCCTCCTACTCTTCCTGATTGTCTAATTATCAATCAAAATGATATAAAGGGTAAACAAAACATAGTACTGTAGATGCCTTTAATAAGCACTTCATTGATGCTGGTATAAATACTCAGTCTAGTCTCACTGGAACTTGTGGGGATTGTCTAGGCACCAACTCCAATAGTCTTATGACCTTTAATTTCTCCTCCATCTCTTCTGCTCAGGTCTGCAATGCTTTGTTAAATTTAGATTGCAAAACGTCTGCTGGGCCAGACCAAATTGAACCTTACTTTTGAAAGCCAGCTGCAGATTTGATTGCTGGTCCTATTGCCTCTATTTTTAATCTTAGTTTATGCAGTGGGGTAATCCCTAGCTCCTGGAAGTCAGCATTGGTCCTCCCATTATTAAAAGGAGGCAATCCTTCCTGTTTAGACAATTATCGTCCTATTTCCAGGTTGTCTGTTACAGCTAAAATATTTGAATCTATTATAAATGAACAACTTAAAACCTTTTTGTCTGAAAATAATATTATCCCCTAGTCAGTCTGGTTTTAGACAGGGCCACAGTACAATAACTGCAGTAACTTCTGTCACAAATGATATAATCACTGCTTTGGACAACAAAAAATCATGTGCTGTACTATTTATAGATTTAACAAAAGCATTTGATACTGTTGACCATGGTCTTGTTTAACAAAGATTACAGGCTATAGGTTTTAGTAGCACTGTTTTTGACTGGTTCTCCAACTACTTAAATGGGAGAACTCAGTGTGTAGTGATAGAAGGTTTTAGATCTACATTACTTACAGTAAAAACTGGTGTGCCACAAGGTTCAATTTTAGGGCCTGTTTTATTCTCTATTTACATAAATAATATGTGCATGGGGTTAGACCCAGCAAAAATTCACCTATATGCTGATGATACAATTCTTTATACAACTGCATCATCATTGCAAGTAGCAATGGATTCCTTACAGCGTGCATTCAAATTCTTACAATTGACCCTTCTCAAATCGAAACTGGTGTTAAATGCTAAAAAAAACTAAATTTATGATTTTTAATCACTCATGCTCTTCCTCTGTGTATACTCTTTTAACACTAGATGGCACTAAACTAGAAAGGGTAAACTCTTACAAATATCTTGGAATCTGGCTTGATGACAAGCTGTCATTTGGAGTCCATATAGAAAGTATGTTGAAAAAGCTTCGTCCTAAATTAGGTTTTTATTATCGTTTGAAAAAATGCTTTCCTTTTACTGCCAGAAAGTATTGAGCGCTTTCCTATCAATATTAGATTATGGTGATATAATATACATGCATGCATCCACAGCCCATCTGAAAAAGCTGGACGTTGTTTATCATTCTGCTTTGAAATTTGTAACTGGTGCTGCAGCAAGAACACATCACTGTGATCTTTATGACATGGTGCAATGGACATCATTACAGCTTAGAAGGAAATCTCACTGCCTAGTATTTACTGCAATGGCTTTAATGGGTAAACTACCTCAGTACATATGTAATCTACTGACACTTCGCACTAATACTTACAGTACGTGTTCATCAGTAAAACTCCTCCTTTGTTCTTCAATAACTCGGACAGAGCTAGGCAAATCCGCTTTTTGCTCATATGCACCACGAGTGGAATTCATTACAAAACATTCTAAATTTGGACTCCCTACCCTCTCTAAATGTTTTCAAAAATCTTTTAAAATCAGTTCTTATACAACAATGCCATTGTTTTTCATAATTTGTAGCCCATATACTTATATATATATATATTTTCTCTTCTCCTTGCCCATAACTCACTCTGCCTTTTTTGACAATTGGAATTTCCATGTATTTTAGTTTGATAGTCTGTGTTTATTGTATTGTATTCATTGGTATGTTTGTATGTCTTTAGGTGTTAATATTACATGTTCTATGTGTAAGTTGTTTGTTTATGTTGGAACTTTTGTAACGTATTGCTGCCACCTTGGCCAGGACTCCCTGGAAGAAGAGATAATGTATCTCAATGGGACATTTCTGGTAAAATAATGGATAAATAAAATAAAAAATAACAATAACATTTTTAAAAATGCTGGTGGGTGATGGGCTTGCAGACACATGCCATTTTAATTCGAAAAGGGGCACACTGTGTCATTTTTCAGTATGGGACGATCCTGTAAAGTATATGATGGGTGGCAACTCTAGGTTTAAAATTTAATGAACCAGGTTGGTTGAGGGCCCCTTTCTGCAGAGGTTGTTAAGCTTCAACCCAGGAAAGCCCTCGAGTTAAAGTACCCGACACCTAGCTAGGAATAAGCCAAATGAAGTGTTTGTTGGCATGTTTGAGAAAATGGATCATTCACAGCAACACATGTAAATGTAAATGTTTTGACAGAAGAACCGAAGGTCTGTTTTAACCACCTCACTTGAATGGTGAAGTAACACTTCGTAGCAGAGGAGAGACCTCCTCCCTAAGTGTCATCTGTAATTATGTGAGGGTTCCTCCTGGACTATGAAGGTCAGGTTGGGCCTGCTGGCAAGACGTATGCTCTATTTGTTTTTGCAACACCATGGCTGTTCTGTCTGGAGGGAGGTTAGGGGATCTCCAGTGGAGCAATTTATGACAGTGACTATGCTACTTAATGTAATGAACAATAAAATCACTATATGATTAAATGAGTGAATTTCTTTGTCCTGTATTACAGAAGGGATAAATAAATACAGCAAACTATACCAGTGGCCTGTACTACGAAGCGGGGTTACTGGCTTATCGGGGTAACTTGTTGGATTTAAGGTAGTCTGGGCAAAATGTAAGTGAGCGAATATGAAGTCCATTTAAACTGTGGTACCTTAAATCCGACAAGTTACCCCGATAAGCCAGTAACCGCGGTTCGGAGTACAGGCCACAGGTAGAAATAAACCCAACAAAGAATAACATAAGTAAAAGTAGGCAATAAGCATAGTAAAATTGTAGTTTTTTTACAAACTAAAAAAAAATCAGCACGTGTGTATTGCTGAATAAACTGAAGAATAAAAGGTCATTTTCTTTATCTTTCGTTGCTATTAAAGTTAGAAGGGTCAAACCAATGATAAACACAAGAATTATTAAATGTAAAAAGGCAAATAAATAACAAATCCAAATTTAGATATAGTCAGGTATCTATTTTGTAAATTGTTTAGACGTGAGTTTCAAGAGATGTACGCTTTTGCATTTGGACGTTTACATTTATATAGCAGACACTTTTGCCAAAAGCAGCATATAATCATATATTTGTCAAATGAAAATATAGCAAGATGATTATTTAAAAACCATCAGCGACTTACTAAGAGATTGGGGAGTTACAGTGTAGCACTGTTGTGCTATTCTGGATTATAAAACTTGAACTCTTGGTTTATGTCAAACTGGCAACTCTCCAGATTCCGTCTCAGTTGTTCTTCTCGGAATGGAAGCAACGTCTCTAGACTAGGCACTAAGCTGGTATTGAGATCCTGCGCTAGCTCATTAAACCTGATCTCGGCATTCAGAAGATTACTGATGGCCTCACAATTGCCATACTCCCAGTACGGCGTAGGTGGATTTGCCTTGGGCACTGGTAAAAATTTCACACTCGGAAACAATGTGCAGCACTGTAAACATGAACTTGTACTGATGAACGCTTTTCCCACGCACACGATAAGCTGCAGAGAGCATTGTCATTGGAAGTGCGATTGACTTATTATGCTCATCTGCCAAACATACAGCATGGGCCACGTTTCGATTCCATGTCTGAATGCAGGCCAGATCAATGAAAATCATCTTCTGCTTCTTCCCTTTGCAACCCACAGAAGTGCCAAAGTATCTCTGGGTTTTCTGACATCTGTCGTTAAAATAGCAGAAGCTCACAACAGAGGCCCCCAAAAAAGACATTGTCAAAGATATTATTTCTGCACCTGGGAACAACCATGTTGTTATTGAGACCCCCTGCCACAATGCCCCCCCCCCCCCCCCCACATGTGGTAGGCCTACAGGAGGGTGGGTTCATATAGCTTTTTTGGGCTTCGCTCACCTGGACCCCATGGATGAAGACCCAACCACCTGGCCCTTGCAGACAAGCTTCCCCCCCAAGCCTGGCTCCAGGGTGGGGCCCCGGTTTCACTGTTTGGATGAGTTTCTGGCTCCATGTTTTTCCATCACCATGAGGGTTGTTTAATCGCACTTTGTCTGGCCATTCACCTAGGATCAATTTGCCTAGGCAGACTGTTACACATATTTCTGTCCTCCCTTGTTGCCCCCTTCCCGCACACCACATTTTTCTGCTATGGGTGGGCTGTGCTGATGACTTGGTGGCTTTGCCCTCCATACAGACTGCTTCAGATCCCTGCCTCAGCTAGTCACATCTGCCCAGATCCCAAATGAGAGCGGAGGAGACCTAGAGACGGAGATGAACCAGGCAACCTGACACTGAAGCGTTACCTTTTGTTTCCGCTCAGAGACGTGGCGTGTGACTCATTTCCTGGCGCATACAATTTATATTAGGTCAGTGTTCACGGTTCGACTTCTGATATTCAGATCGAGTTTCAGGTCAAACTGGTTTGTTCGACTTTCAAGAAATTCGAGTTATTGTGAGTTCGAGAACCGAGGTACCACAGTAAATAGTTCGCTGTGTTCGCTATGCACTGTAATGTCTTGCAATGTATTGTAATGTCGCAGCGGTGTGGGCTGGTGCCAACCATGTAAATAGTTCGCTGTGATCGCTATGCACTGTAATGTCTTGCATTGTATTGTAATGTCGCAGCGGTGTGGGCTGGTGCCAACCATGTAAATAGTTCGCTGTGATCGCTATGCACTGTAATGTCTTGCATTGTATTGTAATGTCGTGTGTAGTGCTTAATGTTTATTGTTGTATATAGCGTGTTTGCCCGTCGTACATATTAGGAGTAAGCGGGGCGATGGGCACAGTAGGCAGCGCGAATGTGTTGAGAGTGTGATTGATATGGGCGCAATAAATCCATTTTCTGGTAGAACTGTCCTAGCGTTGTTTCTGGACGACAGGCGGCGTGCTTCCGGGACCTGATTTTACAGTATGTTTATAAGTACAAGTAAAAAAACGAATCCAAAACTGAATTTTTCACAGCCCTTATTTTTTTCAGTTATACATGTGTACATATGTACATAAAAGAACATATTCTTAAGCTTTAACCAATTCTGGAAAATGTCAATAACATAAGAAATTTACAAACGAGAGGAGGCCACTCGGCCCATCGAGCTCGTTTGGGGAGAACTTTAATAGCTCAGAGTTGTTAAAATCTTATCTAGCTCTGATTTAAAGGAACCCAGGGTTTTAACTTGCACTACACTATAGCAGGAAGACTATTCCATACTCTAACTACACAATGTGCAATTAAGTGTTTTCTCAAATTCAGATCAAAATGTTCTCCCGCTAATTTCTACTTATGGCCACGAGTTCTGGTATTTAAACTAATATTGAAGTAGCCATTTGGCTGAACAGAATTGAGACCTGTTAGAACCTTACATACCTGAATCATGTCCCCCCTTAATCTCCTTTGCTCGAGGCTGAACAGATTCAGCTCAGCTACCCTCTCCTCATCAGACATTTCTCTAAGCCCAGGAATCATTCTTGTAGCCCTATGTTGAACCTTTTCCAAGGCAGCAATGTCCTTTTTAAGGTATGGAAAAGCAAGGGCAGATTAGTTTATCGGAGGGCTATAGGCTGATATCAGAATGGACACCTGATTCAAGAACCCAGGGGCCTGAAAAATAAATGATCTGAAGGGTACAGGCTAAACGGCCTTCTCCCAAGCTGACCACTTTCTTGAACCGAGAGAAGAGAGAATAAGAAATGGGGGGGGGGGGTCTGGGTGCTGGTGCATCAAGATTTAATAAGTTTCTCAAAAAAATGTGGGGCCCTTGTGTTTACCAGAGCCCTAGAACAATGTCTCCGAACCTGGTCCTTGGGTACCCACAGATGGTACACGTTTTAACTCCCACTCAACTCCCTAGCACTGACCTACAATATAGCCTAGGTTGGTCTACATATTAATCCCCCAAGTTGAACCGTCAACACTGTTTTGATATGCAGACTGTTGACATTTGTTATGATATGATCTTTACTTTAGGTTATCACTGCTAAACAACATATAAACAGAAAATACTACGTTTATGTATCATCAATGACATCACTCATACCATCCTTCTAATGTAGAAGACAAAGTAGTTCATATGTCACGATATCACATAAATTAAGTTAAATAAACTAAGGGCCTGCATGAATTTTTTCATTTCACGACGGCACCTGAAAAAGCACAAGTGCAGTGCTCTCATTGGGCTGCGAGCTGTAAAACTGGATAGTTCTGGAGTTCAAACTCAGTTGAACATTTTAATTGAAGGAGACCAGATATAAATGGTTTAAAAATTATGTATCGGAATAAATTTAAAAATTATTAAAACAAAAAAGACTTACTTGCAACTTGGACAAAATATCACTCAGTGCAAATTTTATATATAAAAAACACTTCATTGACTGAAACTTGGGAAAAATCATTACATGATAAACAATTTAATTCTTACAGGAACTTTGCATTTGGACAAAAATTTATTTAGTGCAAATTTAACATGAAGACAAGATCCTGAGTGATTGACATGTGGGATAAAAGGTTTTATAGTAAAGCTGAAGAAAAATAAATGTACAAATAGTTGTGCAATATTATATGGTTTCCAAAAATTAAAATATAATTAAAATATGTACCATACCTTTAAAAGCAGGGGTCCTCATCCCAGAGTTTAGGTAAAGCCCTAATATAACACACCTGAAACTGATAATCAAGCTCTTTAATAGCATCTCAGTCTTTGGCTACATTCACACTGCAGGCCTTAATGCTCAATTCTGATTTCCTGCTCAGATCAGATTTTTTGTTTGCCTGTTCACATTACTCTTTTTAATGTGGGTAATATCAGATTTCAATGTGAATGGTTCACTATACTCAACTGGCCCGCGTGCGCACAAAACAACAAAGGTGCGATTATGCGCATGTGCAAAAACAAAGACGTCACTTTATTGATTCGAAAATTGCCCGGTTACGATATGAACCTTCCAGTTTTGCCTGAACAGATTTATCTCCCCAAATACTTATTAAATCCAGCACCTCACTGTCCCTCCACTGGCCAACTTCTGTGCTCTCCTCCATGTTTGGCACTCTGACGGAGACATATGGTGACTTCTGCCTGCACAGAATTGTGACGAACGTCGATCGAGAGTGACGTAAAAGTGGCGCGAATTCCGATTTCGCTGTTCAGACTGAGGTCGCATTGCAGAAAATCAGACCTGTATCTGATTTATGACCACATACTGAAGTGGGCCAAATCGGAATTGAAAACATCGGATTCCATGTGACTTGTGCTGTTCACATTGTCATGAAAAAATGTGATGAGTCTCATATGGGCAAAAAATCAGATTTGGGCCACATTTGTCCTGCAGTGTGAACATAGCCTTAGAGCCAAGCTAAGAAAAAAACAAATGAATCATGACAAATTAAGTACTGCCTAAAGGCCTTCTGTGTTTCATGCCATGTTTGAGAAAGTAGATCATCCACGGCAACACAAGTAAATGTTTTGACAGAAGAACCGAAGGTCTGTTTTAACCTCCTCACTTGAATGGTGAAGTAACACTTCATAGCAGAGGAGAGACCTCCTCCCTAAGTGTCATCTGTAATTATGTGAGGGTTCCTCCTGGACTATGAAGGTCAGGTTGGGCCTGCTGGCAAGACGTATGCTCTATTTGTTTTTGCAACACCATGGCTGTTCTGTCTGGAGGGAGGTTAGGGGATCTCCAGTGGAGCAATTTATGACAGTGACTATGCTACTTAATGTAATGAACAATAAAATCACTATATGATTAAATGAGTGAATTTCTTTGTCCTGTATTACAGAAGGGATGAATAAATACAGCAAACTATACCAGTGGCCTGTACTACGAAGCGGGGTTACTGGCTTATCGGGGTAACTTGTTGGATTTAAGGTAGTCTGGGCAAAATGTAAGTGAGCGAATATCAAGTCCATTTAAACTGTGGTACCTTAAATCCGACAAGTTACCCCGATAAGCCAGTAACCGCGGTTCGGAGTACAGGCCACAGGTAGAAATAAACCCAACAAAGAATAACATAAGTAAAAGTAGGCAATAAGCATAGTAAAATTGTAGTTTTTTTACAAACTAAAAAAATATCAGCACGTGTGTATTGCTCAATAAACTGAAGAATAAAAGGTCATTTTCTTTATCTTTCGTTGCTATTAAAGTTAGAAGGGTCAAACCAATGATAAACACAAGAATTATTAAATGTAAAAAGGCTGTCTATAAATAACAAATCCAAATTTAGATATAGTCAGGTATCTATTTTGTAAATTGTTTAGACGTGAGTTTTAAGAGATGTACGCTTTTGCATTTGGACGTTTACATTTATATAGCAGACACTTTTGCCAAAAGCAGCATATAATCATATATTTGTCAAATGAAAATATAGCAAGATGATTATTTAAAAACCATCAGCGACTTATAGCTGACTATATCTAAATTTGGATTTGTTATTTATAGACAGCCTTTTTACATTTAATAATTCTTGTTTATCATTGGTTTGACCCTTCTAACTTTAATAGCAACGAAAGATAAAGAAAATGACCTTTTATTCTTCAGTTTATTGAGCAATACACACGTGCTGATTTTTTTTTAGGTATCTCCCCCGGTGGTTCTATTTTGTAAATTGTTTAGACGTGAGTTTTAAGAGATGTACGCTTTTGCATTTGGACGTTTACATTTATATAGCCACTTTTATATAGACACTTTTGCCAAAAGCAGCAAATAATAGAGGCAAATAGCACATTACAATCAAATATTTGTCAAATGAAAATATAGCAAGATGATTATTTAAAAACCATCAGCGACTTACTAAGAGATTGGGGAGTTACAGTGTAGCACTGTTGTGCTATTCTGGATTATAAAACTTGAACTCTTGGCTTATGTCAAACTGGCAACTTTCCAGATTCCGTCTCAGTTGTTCTTCTCGGAATGGAAGCAACGTCACTAGACTAGGCACTAAGCTGGTATTGAGATCCTGCGCTAGCTCATTAACCCTGATCTCGGCATTCAGAAGATTACTGATGGCCTCACAATTGCCATACTCCCAGTACGGTGTACTGTAGGTGGATTTGCCTTGGGCACTGGTAAAAACTCGGAAACAATGTGCAGCACTGTAAACATGGAGGCACTGGTTTGTACTGATGAACGCTTTTCCCACGCACACGATAAGCTGCTAGTTGTACAATATAAAAAAATTCACAAATCCCTCTGAAATAATTTGAATTAGAGGGAAACAGATGCTCTTCTCAGATCTACATTTCATTCAGTTATGCATTATTTCCCAGGATCTGGGTTTACACTCTTCAACAAAACAGTCCTGTTAAACAGCATGTGTAGATCCTCGAGATCTAGAAACATTCAAGGAAATCCAACAATTCTGTTAAATCTCTGTCCTTATTCTGCACAAAGTCCTCTGTACTCTTGTCAATCCTTGCAAGGCCCATCTCATCCAGTAGTTTCAAATATTCCTCTTCAGACTGCAAGAAATAAATACTTGATCATCACAAACATTATACCCATTTATATATAAATATTTTTCTTAATATATCCAAGTAGGGCTGTGCAATATCACGTCATGATATAATCCGCATCCTTTATGTTTATTAAATTCGGTTGACAGAGCATGCCACATGGTACTGTTTTGGTACATCATGTGAAGCGATAAGCACTGAAGGGCCAATGAAGAAAGGAACAGCTCAGCAGCCACATCTTTTAAAGGAGGAGATATTTTGGATAAATAAGGTAAAAAAAAAAAGTCCAATATGTTTAATAAACATAAGGATCTTCCAATTTTATACAGACAGTCTACTGTCTTACTGCCTATACTTCAGAGACTCTCTCAGCCCTGCTCTTCAAAACTAAGGAAATTATGGATTTGATCAACTGGTCTCTCAATGCAATTGACACCATCTTCTCGATGAGAAGCCCAGGTTCGGGGGAACCTGACTGTCCTGCAGGAACGTACGCAGCTGGCTACACGATGGACGGATGGGAGAAGTGGAGGGTCGTGTGTCTGGCAGCTCTTTCCGTGGAGGACATCGAAGACATTTATCTATTCGGAGCCATGATTACAGGTCTGATGCTGATTGGATTAGGCATTGCCCTGGGTTATCGGAAATTGAAGAAAACGGTGACAGCCGCTCAAAGCCCAATTAGGCTGGCCGGGATGATTGACGGACTTGGCAGAGCTGTTGGCGCTCAAACTATGGCTATAGATCGCAAACTTGATAACATCACTGTGTCTAATGACCGCAGATTTGATAAAATCACCGTGACTATGGACCGCAGATTTGATAACATCACGGAGAAGCTCATGGCTCTGCAAAGGATTTTTTTATGCCGGAGACCAGCGTGGACAGTAGAGGTGCTGAGAAATTACAGCTTCTCGCCCAAAAATCCAAACAACCCCATTCTATCTGCTTTTGGCTCCCCCCAAATCAGCACTGGCCTTGGCCAAGGCCGCTGCTGAATTCAACAACTCCCCCTGAAGAACGAGGCGAGGAGACTCTCTTGCATTCCTCTCCCCCAACCACAAGGACACCCTCACCCCATCCCACGCCTTCGCCGCTTCACAACCCCAGCGTGAACAAGCGGGTCTGTGACCAGCGCCTCTGGCTGCGGGATCGGACTGATGTTTGTCTATGCTGGACTGCCTCCACCTCCCCATTCCCCTCCCCTATTGCCAGTCTCGACTTTATTGTTGTAAGATGTGGTGACTATGTGCTTATGTTGCTGAGGTGTTTTTTTTTCTGTTCCTACATTGTACTCCCTACTGGAATATAGTCTGGGGGCTGTTTTTTTATTCACCTCCACTCTCCTCACGTAATCTTGTTCCCCTGTCTTCCTGACCTTTCTACCCCCTGTAATGTGATGTTTGAATATGTATGGTCGGGTTGATGGCCTGCTGGCAAGATGGCGCTGAAGTGACGGCAGCCTTGGAACTAAATTTCCCGGAGGAACCTTCCCGAGGGATTAATAAAGTGCTATCTATCTAATCTATTACTAACTTTTGAGCATCACAATACTGTTCTCATTAATATTTTAGACATGTTACTAATCTGCTCATCAAATATCATGTAGCCCTAATATTTATTATAATGACAAAATGGATGGTTTTCAAAGATAAAATTCTGTATGATCGTTATACATCACCTCTGGTGCAGTGTACTGTCCATATTTGTAGCTCTCAATGGGAGGAAAAGTTGCACCCTTCTTGAAGAAGTCTTTCAAACTTTCGGCTATAAGATGCAGGACCTCGTTCTCATAGAAGTAGACTCTACCCTGGCTGTCTACCAGCACGATGAGCTGCAGCCCTTCTGCCAAAGATGGGAAGTTATCGATGGCACCAATGACGACCATCTCCGTTGGCTCAGGAAGGTACAGCTCACTCCAGCTCTCCAGCATCTCATCTCTTCCCCAGTAGACGGTTCCATCCAGATCTGTGATTCTGACTGCATAGCCTTTTGGTTCCTTTAATTTAATTTCAAACCCACTGTGTTTCTTCACTAGCTCAGGAAGTTCCTTCGAGTCTCTGACTGTAAACAGAAGCCTTGTTAGTGAAGGAAGAAACAAGCATTGATACTCAAATAGGTGAGAAGTGAGATGAGCTGTCAATCACTGTCTAGTTTAATCCAGCAGAGATTAGGTTAAAATCGAGTGGAGTGACAGCACTTGGTAAATCCTATCCAATATCACATTTGACCCTGTGCAACAAAGAGATAATTAGCTTACATGTGTACAAACCACAGATCACCAACAGTTTCCATCTTGCTCATTACTTACTCTATGAAGCCCACTTCTAAAGTCTCGCACCAACATAGTTTCAGCAGAATGATTTACTGAACCACAAAATAATTAATGTGATACAGTGCAGGCATACACTGGGTATTGAAAGGCAACTGAAATACAAATAAAGTGCAGTGCTTCACGCACCACCCCCAAACAAGGTACCTTTGTGTACAGGTTCTAATAATCAATCTGCAAATGAAGAGTGATCTCCTGCATGTGTGAAGAGCCTGAGAACTGTCCTTTATTTATATGTGAGCTGCTTTTCAATACCCAGTGTATGTCTGCTCTGTAATACAAGAATTACTTTGCTGTTTGTTCATCATTTTGCTGCAACTATGCTTGTACAAGACATTGCTAGTGGTCTCCTTAGACTTACTTTGCTCAAAGAATTCTTCAACCAATTTACAATGGGGATCTGCCACCAATTTACGATCGTACTCTTCATGCTTCCCATTCTTCTGTGTGTTGAGCCTAAAATGAAAATATAAAAATGATTATATACTTGTAGTCAGCACACCTACATAACATCTCATAAATTGTACGACGATTTTACAGACAGCAAGACAATGCAGCACTATTATCGCCATCAGGGACCAAACAATTAATGGGCATATTATGTAAGACTGTGCACCCAGTGATAGTGTGGCAGCAAGTCTAGCATACAGCCCAGCCTTGCGCCCTGTGCTATCTGACATTCCCCTCCCACTCTGATCAGGATAAGCAGCAGGAAGAGGGACAAATGTACAAAATTAATGTATGATTTCACATCACCACCTTGCTGAGACCATTCAGAACCATCAGGATTTCAAGCAACAGCAGGAAATAAAAGGAGTATCTGCAATGTTTTTATGTGGCTGATACCTGATACTGCACGGTTTGAGCCATATGATGTGGTTTATCGTAAATGGATCTAAAGGACATTTTGTATCTGCAAATAAAAGAAACTGATATAATTGGAATTTTTGCGTGTCAGCGTGGTACCTCCCGCACTTAGCCTCGCTGGTATGTTAGCAGTTAGGATAACCACGGTATTACTCATAAAACTGTTTTAACTTACCTTTTATTGTGGTTGAAGCCAGATGAATTTCCATTTCCTGTTTTCAGACAACTAGTCATTTGAAATGGCATGTTAAGAGTGTAAAGCTCAGTATACAATTTTATATTATATATAAATTCAATAAATAAATTTATATATAATATAAAACTGTATAATTTGTATTTGTATTTGAGTGACTGACTCCAAAAGGCTTGGTTGGAGGCCTTTGCTGGTATGGTTCTGAAGCAAAAAAAAATGCAAACTTCTTGCTAATGGTACAGCAAGTCATACACTATGCAGATTCCCTTGTGCAGACTTATCAAATCCAGTTAACCAGACTCAAATTTGTATACTTGGCATAACACTGGAAAACGTGGCAAATCTGCTGGCTTGATGTCCTATGGGAAAAAAGCATAGAGAGATCATCAGTGTCCAGGTATGTGCAAACAACATTTACATATGAGTAACTACTTTGGTACAGAGCACACATGAAACAAGAAGCAGTAAATGATAAATCTTTTATTTGCCATTTCCACAAGTGTAAGTACACTGGAATGCTTCTCTTCGCCTACCCCTTCTTGCTTTCCATGATTTGGGGGGGTCACAGTGCAGGGTCAGCCATCACGTGGTGCCCCTGGAGCTGGGGGGCGGGGGGGGGTGGGGGGTGGTAAAGGGCCTTGCTCAAGGGCCCACAGACATGTGACTGATCTGCCGAGGCCACGACCCGAACCTGCGATCTTCAGATCACAAGCACAGAGACTTAGCCCGCTGAGCCACTCACTGCCCCCAGTAAACACATACGACACACACATTAGGAAGTCACAGCTGTCATAAAGCCACATGCATAAAATAATTTTAATTTAAATAAGGATTACACAGAGATCAATACATTAAAAAAACATGACAGCAAGAAAAAGAAAAAAAAACAGTTCTAAAGAAGGGAAGTAACATCAAAATAAAGAATGCAAGAATGCTGGAGGAAACCCTTATTGATATCTACTCAAACAAGAGAAAAACCAAAATAGATCTTGAGATTTTAGTTGGTTGTGGCTGGGCATCTTGAAGGTCCTCCAAAGGTCTGGCAGAAGCAAATGAGGTGTAACATGGGGAAAAAAAATCTCCTAGTCTACAGATGAAATCAAACATGAAGCAGGAGGTGTTATCAGCAGAGGTGGTTCTGTACATCACACATAAATAAAAACTGATATCACTGTGCATGTGCATCTTCAATCCACAAAAAAGGGGCAAGTCAAACTTTTTCTTGCCATTTGGATGAATGTTGTAAGAAACTAGAGGGAAGGGGATGATTCCATTGCTATAGAGCAGGGGTCACCAACCTTCTTGAAACTGAGAGCTACTTCACGGGTACTGAGCCATATGAAGGGTTACCAGATTGATACACTCTTCTCAAATCATGTATAATAAACATGTTTTAAATGCCTTTTCTTTATATAGATATTTTCATTTTCAAATCTATATAAATGCAAATGTGACTAAAGAAGAACAGCAACAGGATGAAATTAAATTTGAAACGCTGCTCACTGGCGAGTTGTGCTAATTTTAGAACAGGTCTGTGGGCGATTCGTGGTCCTTGGGGGCACCATGTGGTTGACCCCTGCTATAGAGGGATCTATATAGCTTATCATTACAGTTCAGGACAGCCACTGTGGAAACATATATCCTTCCAGAGGAATCGAATCAAATTACTTTTATTGTCACGTCACTTGTCACCAGTACACAGGTACTATACATGTGGGTGAAATGCTTTTGTGCAAAGCCTCTCGAAGCAGCCATAGCATGGCATGAATTAATAAAAATTATAAGTATAAATATATAACCGATAAAACATATGACAAATCTATGTATGTACAAAAGTGTATGCAGTTGTAATGAGAATTTAAAGTTAATGTGCAGAAGAGCATCATGTTAATGGTCAGGTCAGCAGTCTGATGGCCTGGTGGAAAAAAACTATCCCTCAGTCTGCTGGTCTGGGATCAGATGCTGCAGTACCGTCTGCCTGAAGGCAGCAGCCTGAACAGGTTATGGCTGGGGTGACTGGGCTCTTTGATGATCTTTCCCACTTTTCTCAGGCACCTCGATGTAGATGTCCTGGAGAGGGAGAGTCTCCTCCTATAATCTTCTCAGAACACTGTACCATTCTCTGCAGAACTTCATGATGATGCTGGAGCTGTTAGTGGCTGAGCAGTCGTGGTTGTAAAGCGAGTATAGGACAGGGCTCAGTACACATCCCAGGGGAGCATTGGTGGTCAGTATCACAGAGAGTGAGGTGATGCTGCCCAGTCTGATCACCTGGCATCTGATTGACAGGAAGCTGAGGATCCAGCTGCACAGAGTGCTGCTCAGGCGCAGGTCCCTTGAGGGACCAATGGTGTTGAACACTGAGCTGTAATCTACAAACAGCATTCTCACATATATGTCCCTCTTCTCCAGGTGGGATAGGGCAGTGTGGAGAGTCAGGGCATTGGCGTCATCGGTGGTCCTGCTCTGGCGGTATGCAAACTGTAGTGGATCCAGTGAGTCAGGAAGCGCAGAGCAGATGAAGTCCCTGACCAGTCTGAATAAATAGATACCAGTAGGGCTGGGCAATATCATATTGATATTATATCGCGCATGCGCAATAATCACCGCCCTGGTCAGGTGACAGATGAAGCATTTGGCCGGACGCCAGCTTTTCGGTGCCATACGGACATTCATTTACGCCCATAATTTGATTAGCAGTATGGCTTAAATGTTAATGAGATGTGTTTTGTGATACCCAAAAGTTAGTAATCTGTATAAACTTTGTTTCTTAAATTCAATTAGCGGAGCACCCCACATAATACTGTTTCGGTATACTACGGATTGGTATGCGACATACAAGGGAAGGCATTTGGAATTTGATTAAATAAATGCTGCTGACAAAGACTATGACCACTCTGTATTTCCCATTATGGGTTGGCAATTCTGGATGGTGGTCCATTGGCCTATATTTTCCTAGATTCACTTTTCTGTTTTCTTTGTGACTGACCCATATAAACTACTTTAGACAGGGACTTCGAGGTCAAAGTCCCTTCAGAAAGAAACTATTATACATACGGTGTATAATGTGTGACAACAGATGACCGTTTCATGTTTACAAGACGTACGAAATATATACTGTAAAAGTAAATATAATTGTACTTAATATATATATAAAAAAAACTTACAGTTCAAGCAGGCTGAGTCGCATCCTCATGCTTAATTTTCAACATGGAGGAATCTCTCCTACATTCCAGTGCCGTTACTAAGATGTAACATCTGGGTCTCAATTCATCTATTTTTCTGTCCTGGCTATTCAAAAACGTAACCTGTACCTCTCATAGGGTTCAACCATAACACAGGAAACCATTCACGGTGTTTATGGTGACGCATGATAGTAACAGGTAAAACACGTTTTGCAACCACAGACAGCCTTGATGAGACCGTAACCCTAGATGCCATCTAGTACAAGAGTATGTTTGCTGTTTGAACAAAACCATGTAAACGTCAATTACCACGTACTCATACATTATTATTCAAATAACCAAGCAGCCTAAATTCATCATAGGCCATAGATGAATCACACTTCTGACGGGGAAAACCTGCGCCCTTTCCGAGACCAGGTTCAATACAAAGAATATTTCCGATGGAAAATTTCAAAATTGCAAAGGCGGACTGTTTATATCATAATATAAAAATTGCATAAAATATTAAGTAAATCTGTTCAAATAACCCTCCTTGAATAGGAGCGTTTTTGCCAGTTTCATTAGATAGTTTAGATTTATTTTAGGCCAGAAAATAGATTGATAAAATAACCAGACTCTAATGTAAAGTCCTCTCAGACGGTCTAATCTTCCGTCAACGCCCTAATCTAATGTCTTGTGGCGTCCAGAACACAGGCGCTTCTCCTTTAAAACTGATTGTCAGTTTTTAGCAAACAATTAATTTAAAAACTGTTTTAATCTTGAAGATACATTTAAGCAAGCAATTAAACGTCAAAAAGATACCACTTGCTCTGGAATATTTTCCCCCTAATTCCTCATACTATATTGTAACTGCGTGGGACAAAATGGCCGCCAAATCGAAACTTACACATTTTCAAGTCTTCACAGCCGCTGTCAGTCTTTACCTTCTGTTTGAATTTATTTATAACTTGGCCAAACAAAATACAAGAGTACAGGCGTACACAAGTCTCCTTACCTGCCTGGGTGGGAAGACGGGTCTTATTTCTTCAGCAAACTTTCACATGCCACCGTGTGAGATCCTCTAATGCCAGAGTTGGATCTGCGGTAAGTTTCGTTTCCTGTAGTACAAATTTACAAAAGCAGATTTCAACACGCATGCGCGGCGTGAGAACTTTCGGTTAAAGTCGGGCGGCGTAGTAAAATATAATTTGGCCGTGTATGCAGTACTAATCAGCTAGAGAAATATAGAATTATATATGGACTTAATTATTTGTAACCCACAGAAGAAATATGTACCATGATCCACAAATATTTCACAATCCACAAATATGTATTTTCTAAATTTGTGTCTTGTATATTAATATTCACAAAAATGGAGCGATTTGTACACATGAACCATATTTTGCACATTTGTGGATTACATTATATTTGTGACTTCGCTCCTATTCATTTAACCAAGCAGATCAGCATCGTACCGCAGCTGATCTGTAGAAAAAAATCCACAAATATCTCGATCACTATCCACAAATATGTATTTTCATTTGTGTTGTGTAAAATCATATCAACAAAAATAGAGCGGGTTTTGCCCGATTTTAGATCACGTAACATTTGTAACTTAATTTCCTCCTATTTATTTGTGGATTTTGCCCACCAGCTGAAAAATCCGCAAATGTGAGGTGAAGTTAATTACTACACCAGCAGTTGTCCCGTGGAAGAAAATAAGAGTCTAAAGTTAACTAGACAACAATGACAAGGAAAACACCCTGGCTTCAGCTGGGAGGTGAAAGATAAAGCCCGTCATTATTTAGTCCAACTGCAAAAGAACTTGCCTGGGTTCAGGTGAGACGCATGTGGCAGGGCATCAAGACCATCACTTATTACAAGACCCTGCCACAGCCTTACAATAGTGATGACTCCCTCCATGATGTACTGAATTACTTTTACACAATGTTTGATGCAACAAATGACACACTTTTGAGGAAGACCATGCCCCTGCCTGATGACCATGTGCTGTGTCTGTCCACAGCTGATGTCAGGAGAACCCTGTCCTGGTTGAACCCATGCAAAACTGCAGGACTGGACAAAATTCCTGGCTGCATGCTAAGGGAGTGTGGGGACCAGCTAGCAGTTGTCCTCGCTGACATCTTCAACATCTCCCTGAGCCAGGCAGTCATCCCCATATCCTTCAAGGCCACCACCGTCACTCCTGTGCCAAAGAAGACTACCACCCCATAGCACTCACACGTGTCTTCATGAAGCGCTTTGAGAGACAAGTCATGAGGCACAAGAAAACTGGACCATCTGCCTGACATGACCCACTTCCGTATTCCTACTGCTCAAACCGCTTCACGGGGGATGCCATATTATCCACCCTGCACCTGGCCCTCACCCACCTGGAAAAAAAGGACTCATATGTTACAATGCTGTTCATGGACTTCAGTTCAGCTTTCAACACCACCATCCCACATTAACTAATTGGGAAGTTGAGACTGCTGGGCTTCAACACTTCCTTAGGCAGTGGTGGCCTAATGCTTAGGAAAATGCACTTGTAATTGAAAGACTGCTGATTTGAATCCCCGACCAGCAAGGCACCACTGAGGTACCCGGAGCAAGGTCCCGCCCCCAAGCACTGCTCCCCAGGCGCTGAATTAGCTGCCCCCTGCTATGTCACATATGGGTTAAATGCAGAGAACACATTTCGTTCTTGTGCATTGTGTGCTGTGGTGTGTCAACAATGACTATTCACTTCTCCTTATTAACTGGGTCCTGGACTTTCTGACAGAGAGGCCCCAATCAGTACGCATCGGCCACACAAGTTCCAGGACCATCACGCTAAGCACCAGTACCCCATGGGGCAACTACGTCACGTACCACTGTATACTTGTGTATGGCTGGCATGAAAGTAAAGTCCACTTGACTTGATTTGACTTGACTTGATGCTGAAGCCTACAAAGAACACACAGTTAACTATGAGGATAATTTACATGCTGCTAAATCTGTCTCCAGCATCCATCTCATACACAGCAATATGAACCCACATTTTCTGTTCTCTAATCTCAAGAAACTATTCATGCCCCCAATAACAATATTTCTGCTTCACAAGAAATCTGTAATTCTTTCCTTGTATTTTTCAACTCCAAAATATCTGCCATCTATGACTCTCTTGACTGAAACCATTCAAATGCAGATTCAGTATTTCTGTTCTCTCTCGACGTTCTAAATAACTTCTGTCCTGTCAGTATTGATAGATTTCTTCAGTGCAACCTCAGGTTCTTTTAGAGTTGTATGATGAGGCAGGTTCCTTAAGCTTAAGCAGTTTAAGACGGAAAGAAGATGTTACAGTAAGATGTTCACACACAGCTGGTTTAGTGTCTGTCTGCGTCTGTCTCTGCCCCCCCTGAGGGACTCAGGCCCTTTATCTATGGTCTTCATACAGACTCCTGAAGCTGGGGGGTCAGATGGCCTTGGTGAGAGAGAGCTGTATGAGAGGCAAAGGATATGATGTGAAGAAGCAAGTAGCAAAGGACAAAAGGAATTATAAAATTAAGATATATAATAGCTATAAATGAGTGAACTAAATGGAAATAAAGAAATAACTATAAATTAACTTGGGAAATCCTTCAGTATTTCTAAAGTCTGTGACATAATCTCTGCTCCAAATATTGCCACCTGCTCACTTGACCTTCTTCCAACACCACTCACTAAGTAATGTCTCCCAGTGCTCAGTCCCCTCCTCACCACCCTCATCAATCCATTCTTAGCCCATGGCCACATATGCGCTGTTTTCAAATGAGCAGCTGTTACCCCCATTCTTAAAAAGCCTGGTCTGCTCCCAACTAACCTTTTTAACTACTGCTCAATTTCAAATCCTCTTTTCTTTTAAAAAATTCTGGAACATATAGTCTACTCCTAGCTTCTTATCCATCTCCAGAATAATAGCCTCCTCAAACCACGTCAGTCCAATTTCTGTCAGTTCCACAGTATAGGAACCTTCTTAGTTAAGGTTGGTGCTATAAGCCTCCTTATTTAAGCTTAATTTAAGTGTGGCCTTTGACACAATCTCACACTCCATTCTGATTAAGGGATTCCACAACCTTGGTGTTCGTGGGGCAGTACCTGATTGGTTTGTTTCATATGTCACTGATAGAAAACATTTCATTATCCTATCAGCTTATGAATCACACATATCAGCTATCACGCGTGGTGTCAGATCATTCACTGCTTCTATCAAAATTTTTACCTCAATGCCGATGCCAATGCTGACACCCAGATTTACTTCAGTATCAGCTTCATAAACAACTATCTATTATGGATGAAGCACAATTTGCTCAAGCTTAACAGTGATAAGATGGAACTTATTGTCCAACAGTTAAAATCTACACTTAACAAAGTTAGCTTGATTATCCTCCATTGGGACCACACCACCATCACCTCTTCTCTGCTGGTTTGTAACTTTAATGTTATCTTTGACTAAACCCTCTCATCTGATGCACACACACATTTCACAGTAAAAACAGCTTTCTTCCATCTCAACAACATCGTCCAGCTTAAGCCTTGCCTTTCAAACTCTGCTGCTGAGTCCCTCATTCACACCTTTATCTCTAGCCATTTTGACTACTGCAACTCCATCTTCATCCCCCATCCAAACTCCATGGTTTTGGTGACCATGCCGTTTCCCATTTAGCTCTTCAGCTATCATCCAGCTAACTCCCTTCCTATTGCCATTCGTCAGTTGAATGAAGTCTCCAATTCCAAAACCAAACTTAAAATCCTTACTTTTTGCTAAAGTGTTTAATCTTCCCTATCCATAAAATGTTTGTTTGTGGTTGTTGTTTTATCATATCTATTTACTTTGCTATCCTATGTAAGTGTCTTTGAGTTGCTATATAAATATAATATATTAATAATTATTATTATTATAAAAACTAGCAAACCCTCTGGCTTGGAAAAGACAAATCCTGACATACGTTTCACACACACTGTAAACAATCTATTTTAAAGCTCTTTTCTGTAACTGAAATTCTTTATTTGTGCTACAGTTATTGGGCAAGCAGTCATACCATTTTCAGACTTGTCTGACATGTCAGACTTGTTTGTACATGAAAAACAACCTTTAAAACTTGATGTGCACATATTTGTACAGCATAATACATTCTCTTGGTGTGTGTGATGACGTGCATGCATGGCAGGGTGCAATCCTGGGTGTTTGAAAAAAAGTGCACTATCACACCGATGTTGTTAAATATACTGAGGGAGCGTGCAGTGGTATGTACGTAGTCAATGAAATAAGTGCTATGCATTTCAAAATAAGCTATGCTGAATACAGGGTCGCAAACTCACGCCCACATGGTGTAGCTGACCAGCATAAAGGCTCCCAAAAAGAAGGGGAAACACAGCAGGGAGATGAAGAGGGTGTTCATCTGCCGGGCATTCAGGGGTCTTCTGGGGAGCTGAAAGTTCATCTTCAAGCTGGTCTGACAGGAGGAGCAGAAGCGACTGAGTCACATAGTCGCCAAAACAGGGAAATGATGCTTTGCGTGATTACTTTGTAAGCCTTGCAAATGTCGCTTATTTGTCAGCTATGCAAACGGACAGGGAAGAAACTGGATTTTAGACTGGCAGTTATGAAATTAGTTTGACGCCTGCTGGTGAAGTTAAAGTACTGCAGGCTGCATTCTATTGTAAAGTGTACAGAACCCGGAATTACTTATAACAGGAAGACAGCTATGAAATTAACTTAAAGTGTGCTCTGAGGCCATAAAGTTAACCAAAAACAAACCATTGTCTGCTCTATATCGAGCCATTTTGACATAAGTAGTCTTTGAATGCCTTTGCTTGTCCAGAACAAAATGCATATCTGCCAGTAGAAAAATCAGCAAGAATCATGTTCTGTGACCATTTATTAAACGCTGCGCCATCCAGAAACCCTGGGAGGTATTATGATGTCCAGCAGGGGGCGTCATTTACCTTTTTTACGTAGAACAGCAGAAACAGCTTGACAACTTGCACAGCAGGCAGTAATGGCGCAAACAGGACCCCCAGCCTGTCAAAAGTAATATTCTTACTTTTAGTCATTAAGAACCTAAACACCAGTCTATCTACAAGACCATCACTGGTCTCACTAGCCTGGACAGATTGCTTGTCATTTTTGAAAGGGGGTCGTGAGGCTCCAGTGAAGGAGTCCTGGTTACCAGACAAGTGCCTGGCCGTGAACGAGCTCCAGCATGTTCCGGACGATGTTGAACTCCAGCGCCCCCTTCCTCTTCAGCACTTTCTGTAAAAAACACCTGGGGACAAGCGGAGATATTCCTCAGAGAAAAAGACACATCTCATACATTGGGGTGGTGAGGGAGGGGCCACTAAGTGTTTCTAACCAGAAGGCTGTTAGCTCAAATCCTGGGAGGGATCCTGTTGCAGGACCATTCAGCAAGGTGCTTAACCTCAGTTATTTGAAATATCCAGGTATGTAACTGATGTTAGAAGTGGATAGTTCAGGTCCAGAAAGAACAAATCCAGACCAGGAGTTTGTTTCAACCAACAGTTGAGTATTAAATGTTACAGTCACAGAGTATTCAACTTGTTGGTTGAAACAAAATCCTGGTCTGGATTTGTTCTTTCTGGATGGCTTGCGGATTGCGGATGGCTTGCTGTCCTCACCTGCAGGTGAAATCACTAAAGAACGTGTCCAGGAGAGTGATGAGGAAGTCCATCAGCAGAAGGCGGTAAAGCTCCTGGCCAACAAAGCTCTCCCAGCACTACAGACAGCCAGCAGGGGGCAGTAACATCAGATGGGTCCTATCACTGTCTTCATGCAGTAACACAGTTTATGGGAATCGCAATGAATTTAATGTGACAATCAGTTGCTGTAACATCCCTTCTGTCACATTGATTATAAACTTGATGATACTGATTTACACCTAAACTGCTCAAAAATGGTTTAGAACACCTCATGTCAATTTTTGATTAAGTTGTTCCTACCCTCATTTAAATTGTAGTCACCATTTTTCCTTCTATATGGATGTATGTGACATCATTGTCATGGACCCGCAGTGAACTCACTTACCGGCGGTGACCCGGCTCCCTTTCCCAGCCAATGGTAGCACAGCAATCCCAGCATGCAAACCTTCAGCGCCAAGTCTCTGTCCAAAATCAACAAAGCAGTTAGTTATGCTGTAAAAAATATATTTCCAACGACTTACCCTGGTGAGGGTCATGGCAGTGAAGGCCAGGAGCCAATCCCAGGCAGCATCGGGCTCATGGAAGGGGGACACCCTGGACGGGATGCCAGTCCACCACAGGACACATAAAGACAGTCACACACTATGGACAATATACAGATATCGCTATACCCACCTCTGTGCCAACTTCATACATGGAGCAGAGGCAGGATCCAAACCTTCATACAAACTCCTTTATGTATTTCTACCACTTACCTGAAGATGGCGACCCAGACACAGACACAGGGTGAGCTGTACTTCTCCAGGTAAGCCACAATGTTAAAGACAACAGGCAGAAACATGTTGATGGTGGACACCAGTGCAGGTACAATCAGCAGATGGACCTCCTGACCCATGGGATTGTCTTTTTGGGAGTTCATCTGGCAGTCCGTTAAGAAACACTGAATTACTACATACCTTGGCCAGGTGCAATAAAAATTTGTAGCTAAAGGCCTGGTATAGTACTGCTGTATAAACGAAGGCCTGCTGTGACATCACTTCATGGCTAAAGGCCTGGTATAGTACTGCTGTATAAACGAAGGCCTGCTGTGACATCACATCATGACTAAAGGCCTGGTATAGTATTGTTGTATAAACCGAGGCCTGCAGTCGCCTGGGGCAGGGTCAGGAAGACCCCGGTGGTCAGTAAGAGGACAACATTGAAGAACAGTAGAGTCTTCAGGAAGGTAAAGTAAGATAGGACACCGGTGCGGAAACGGCCAGACACATCCGTGAATGCCGCCTGCCACAGGCGGGAGGAGTCCAGCACCCACTGCCAGTTATGCTTGGTCTGCTGCAGAGGTCAAAGGTCACATAGCATCTACATTTAGTGTCAGGGTCAGCCCTTGCTGTGGTCCTTCTGTGTCCCTTCCCCGTTTGACCAGCAGGCATTGCTGGTCATCCCGTTCTCATGTTAGTCTTTGTTCTCCCCTGTTACCTATCTGGTCATGTGGCTCAATGTGTTGAGCATGTGGTTGTCTGTATACCCTTCTGTCCTGTGTTTGAATCCCACCTCCTGTTTTTGTATTTTGCTCCCTAGTGTTTCATTTGAGTTTCTTTAGTTCTTGTATCTGATTTTGTAGTTGGTTTTGGTTTTGTTCCTTGTGCCCCTGCTTGTGTCTTTTACCTGTTTAATTCCCTAGTGTTGGTTTATGTTTCCTTGGTTAGTTCTTAGTTTCCCTGTTTTTAGTTCCTTTGAGTTATTAATTTCACCTGTGCCCTGTTTCCCTGGTCCTTGTTATTTAGTCTCACCTGTCCTGTCTTAGTCTCGTTACCCCTTTAGTATTTTAGTTCCTGCTTCTGTTCAGTTCCCCAGTGGTTCATTGTTGTTGACTGTGTAAGGTGCTTGTTGTTTGATGGTTTTGAGATTTTCAGTGTTCAATGTGTATTCAGGTTTTGTTATTTAGTTTTTGTTAATCCCTTTTTAGTTTTGACCCCTTGTGGTCCTTTTGGTTTTCTTGTGTTTTCTGTTTTGTTTAATAAACCCTGTTTTGTTTTCCTGGAGCCGCAAGTGGGTCGTCCATCCTTTTTTTGTGCACCATGCCTCGTTCCCGTGCCCAAACCGTCCGGAACCGTGACATTCAGCCAATAAAGGCATCAGATACATTGTCATCATACTGATGAATGATGAACTTTCATTATGTTTTAATGTGTAGACTTTAATAATTAAATATCAGTGCCCTGGAGAAACCATGCTGTGAAGAGTACATAAAAATAAATAAAAATAAAACTGATTTTAATACAAGTGTTTATCCAGGACACAGGCTGAGTCCAGTATTGTAAGGATTTGTGACTTGACAAAAACTCACCAGAATGAGACCAGCGCAGCAAGGGACATGACTGGTAGAAGCTGCTCTTTTCTGAGAACTCGACAGCTTCCTTTTAAGGGAAAGAGTGTATAATCCTGTATAACTTCATTTTACTGAAACTGGCTGTGTGGCACTTTGACATCCCATAACTCCAGGAGCACAGGATTGTAACCAATTAGTCTGTCTGCAGATCTAACAGCATTTTCCCATAGATTTCACCTGAAATCAGCTTATCATTATTGCATCATCCTATAGTCCCACATGTCAATATTGTCACAACAACACCTTCCTACTTTACACTATAATAATTTGTAAATGTTGCCTTGCCAGCTGTTTTCTTCAGTCTGTATTTTACATTTATATAACCTTATATCATTTATTTATATCCCCTCGTGTAAATACTACCTCATAAGCACCTTATACTATTTGCACTTCTGTTTAGATGCAAAATTGCATTTCGTAATACTTCAGCATGTGCCATGTGCAATGACAATAAAGTTGAATCTTAAATAGATGTATATTTTTTAAATCATGGACATGAAATATTCACACATTTTGATCATTTTTAATTGTGAGCATCACACATGTGCACCATCTTTCTGCGTGAAGTAACCAAAGGTATAAACTAAACCAGGCAGCGTTATAAAAGACCGTCTGGTAGACACATGCAGAGGAGCCACAAAAGCGATTTTTTTTTTTTGACATATAGTAATTGAAACTTAACTCATTATTACTAATTTGTCATTTACGTGCTGGGGGGGCTTGAAGTGTCTGAGCACCTGCCCATTTTACTTAAATGTTTAACGTAAATCTGTGCATGAGCTGTACAGGAGCTGAGGTCCAACACCTGCCCCTCAAAATCTATGCGTAGCCTTGCTTAATTTCTATAGATCTAAATGAAATTCAGATGAATATGCAAGTGACAAATGTCATTTTTTAAAAAGCTTAAATCATGATAGCTGCTCAATTCTGACACTCGAGCGTATCGTAAAATACAACGTCAATTAAAATAGATTAAATTAAAATTACAAGAGGAAAACATTCAATGCATATTTTGACTAGGCAAATATTTATTTTCCACGTTACACAAGAATACAAATACAGTTTATGTCTTACTAGACGCAAATCAAACTTTGTGTAAATTGTGCTAAATTGTAAGTCAGACAGTGGCAGAACATTTAATCCATAGGCCTTTTACCCCATCTCACAGAAAAAAGTAATGACTAAACTATCAAGACACGTTGTAACTTTGCAGTTTAGGTCATTCATATACCAAGACGTTTTAAAATTTGTAAAATACTGAATTAGGAAACAAACTTTGTTTGGGAGAAAACATCTGGGTTGAATCTATCACACACAAAAAAACATGGGCCAAATAAGAAACCAGCTGATGTAGGATTTGGGTTCTTATGAAGCTGCTTTTCTGTCCCCACGACCCAAAGGGTGGTGTCTTTGGAAGGATACATCTGTCCTGTAAAGGAAGGAACATAATTCCGCTGTCGTCTCGTGGCATTTCTAGTTCCTTCACTGCTGATCCACTTCATGATGGGTGTTAAGAGACAGATCTCCGCACTCTTACTGCAGTGAATGATAACAAGGGCAACTCAACTGATAACACTTGAGGTGAAGGAATCTCTCTTCCCCAGCAGTCATGTGACACACAAAGAATGTGGAAGCAAAGGTTACTAGAAGTCCAGGAGCTACAGAGGAAGCGAGAAAAGGGTGGATTTAATTAAACATTAAATTTAACAGAAGAAATGCATACATGTCTCTGCATAAACTCCCTGAGAAATGCGTATCCTGCACGAAAGGACCTTGCAAACTAACCAGTTGTGGTAAGATCTTCTCAAAGTGCTCAATGTCAACCAGGTCACAATCTTCTGCATCTGCCTGCTTCACTGATCTTCGGGCGGCCTCTGGAGGACAAGAGTAAACCGCAACATGAACACCTTGCTAATGTGTTGTATTAAGCTGACATCATTGTCAAAGTAGCAAAACATGAAAATGAGGCGGCGGCCATTTTACCAGGGAATGAGTTAGATAATCATCACTATAGACTTGTGTGCTTGGCTGTATTAAAATCAGCAAGAAAAACCCAAATCTAGCTGCTATACTTTCGGTTCGTAAAAATCAAGGCAAAGACACCAAAGAACTAACAGAAAGGAGACGGAAAGCTTGACGAAAAGCTGAAAGAACATAAACAACGGTACTGTCAGGAAGTGGTGCATTGTATGTGCTAAGCATTTCCTTACAGGCAGATATGGGCAGTATTTCAATTAAATGCATTTAAAAGCATATATTTATTCACTTTAGACTAGAGTATTTTGTAATTTGTATTTTGCTGAACAGGAAAATAAAGAAATTCGCAACGAAATGCTTTGAGAGATTGTATTAAAATGTAGCTAAAATGTTTAAAATACTTAATAAAAATACAGAAATATCTGGTCCTGACAACACAGTTTAATTTTCAATGAAATATGGGTTTGAAATAAGTAAAAGTATTTCAATGACAGAAAACGGACAGGTAGCCAAGCATCAAATTAATCCCAGAGATAGTTATAAAACAATACATACCTTCGACAAATATCTTCAGCATCTCAGTCATTAGAATAACTGCATCACCGCTTACTTTAAAATGATAAAATACGTATGAAAGTTGACGTTACAGAATTATCGTGTACGTAACTGCGACGCACTGCTTGCTTAAATTGTTGCAAAAAGTGAAAGAATCCACCAAATGTTTCCTTACTTTTAGTTTTTTCGTCTTTGAAAAAAAATGAGAAAAGCTTGCCCACCGTCTCCTGAAAATGAACGCAGCATACAGTTTAGCGAGGCTGCCAGCTCTCCCGCATCTGGCGTGACACTCACGCTTTCAGACTCTCACGGTCACGCAAGAAATCTTAAGGCAAATCTATATTATTCCATTAAAAACCTATAATTAGCTACATCAAAAGCGTTAGGTTAGTTTGGAAACCCTACAGGCTATTTATAAGGTAATACAACTGTTAAATACGTGTACACTTGTCTCGATTTGATAATCTCACGTCACCCAGTTAGCCAAAGTTGGCAGCCCTGCTTAAGCGTCTTACTTTCACTAAAAGACACTTATGGTAATAAACCGACATCATATTTACAGCGAATTACAAGGTAATTGCCTATGGGATTAATAAAATCCCATATCAAAATGAATAGCGTTTAACCCTTAAATCACATTCAAGCGATGTGAGCCACTTAATACACAGTCATTTATAAATCGCAGTTTTCGTGCAGAAATGACCAAACCTTTTTGAACACAGCATTCGAGCTCCCGTCCGCCATTTTCAGTTGCGCTGAATCTGCGCGCTCTGTTCGGCGATTGGCTGAATGTCCTGTTTCCCCGCCAATCAGAAATCGAGTAACATTTCATCACATGGATAGGATCCACGTGGATATGATCAACCTGACACCGAACACCGAAAGTAAAATCACTGTTGAAAATACAAACGTTTTCAATAGAATCTACCAGTCAACTTTTGTTTCCCAGAAATGTATTAAACGCATTGGCCAAATGTCTCTCATCCTGGTTAGCCTGGAAAATATTCTAGGAGCAGGAAGCAGAAGATATGAAAAACCTTTGCCATCAAAGAGATCACTTTAACATAAATAACATCTTTATGAACTCAATTTTGCTTACAGATGGTGTGACACCCTGAACATCTTAGGAACTAGGATTATTTGCAGAATTATTATTGTGTTTGTCTTATTGCCTTTTTGAGTATTATAATTTATTGGTAACACTTCACTTGACGGGACACAAATACTTAGTGATGGCTCAGTTACTGCTGAAATATAAATCACGAACAAATCATGAACAAATATAGTCGGTACTTGAGATAAAAGACGAGTCACGATTTGTTGTTCTGTTATTCATGACTTGTTCCTTCAGCAGTTCCTTCAGTAGTTCACAAAGGTTTACAGAATCAACAAATATAGTAAATAAAATACCTGATTGGGATAAAAGCTGCATCATGATTCATTAATGATGAATTAACATGAGATCAGTATGTAACTAAGACTTAGTTTGTGGTTAATTAATGCACAAGTAATAGCATTATTGCACAACAATCACTGGGCAATCATAGCCATGCTTTCAACTTGTCTTACATGCCTGCATGGCAGCTCATTGTGTGGGGGTGCCAGACGAAGTAGACAGGAGCGGGAATCAGGGCAAAAACAAGAAGAGTTTATTTTAATCAAAGTAAGGGAAACAAATGAATCACAGGGGAACTTCAAACAGGCTCTAAGCACGAGACTGACAATGAACAATGTCAATGTCCAGAGTGGGTATCATAGATCTGGGAGGCACTTATATACTACGGATTAACAAAGGAGCAAAATGAGAGGCAGCTGGAGTGATCCACAGAAGAGCAGGAACAAGATGTAGGAGTAATACGACACAGGTGTGTCTCGTTGGACCACACTAGGGGCGGAGACAGAAGGGTCGGCAGGGCGTGGCATGACAGCAGCAAAGCTTATGGGACATACCAAGTTTCACTTCTGTTTGCACTCACATTATTTTATCATTCTCACAGCAATAGGTAAAACTGAATATTCTCTTTTCAAAACACATGCCCTAAATCCTTTCCCAAGCGTCAATGTTATCCTTCATAGGCAGAATCCTGAAATGAAAGAGAAGGAATGATTATTGTACAAAATAGCTCAAATTCAAAATGTTGAGTCTTACATTAGTATCTTAGTAGGGAAGTGGGTGAAAAAGAAGTCCTTCATGAGTAGACCAGTGTTTCTTAGCAAAGACCAACGTGGTCCTCAGGGACCCCAGACAGTCCATGCTTTTGCTCTCTCCCTGCTCCCAGTAGTGTCCCCGAGGACCAGATTGGAATCACTGTCTTATCAGACCATGGGAGCATGTAAACCAGCATTGTCACACACAGCCAGACAGACTTTTTGCTCCCAAACTCACCTGTGGGCCCCTGTGTTTACGTTTTTGCCAAACGGCCATCTCTCTCCCTTTGAAGGGTTTGCAGTTTGGTGATGAGGAATTTCTTGTCGGCTCCCTCCTGCACACAGACAGAAAGAAATTCCCCAAACTGCACAAACAAGTAACAAAACTATTCCGCATCACAAGACGTGTCCCTTCTGGGATTCCGGATGTACCCACATTTCTAATCTGTTCTTGTAAGAGGCTGACAATCTTTTGCTGTCCATCTACTACTTGGGTGTGAAAATAAATGATTATACTGAAAATAAAAGGAGAAAGAAAGATTAAAATATACAAATGGTTCCTTTTCAGATGAACTAAGCTCAGGCAGACAGGCAATAGTGTAAACTTGGAAAAAAAAGAAAAAACCAATTGAAATTGATTGTCCAATTGAAACTGACAGTCATGCAAGCAGTTGCTGGGATATTGAGAAGCAACTCACAGGAAAATTCCTGAGGAGAGAAAGAGGGAGATGGGATTGTTCACTATGTAACAGTAGACCCAGGTGAACCATTCGATGTTCTGCCTCTTGACCCACTGCTTTCCCACCTGGGCCATAGTGCGGAGGCCTCTGAACGGCCCACAGTCAGGGGAGGGTGCAATCCTGGGTGTTTAAAAAGAAGTGCACTATCACACTGATATTGTTAAATATACTGAGGGAGCGTGCAGTGGTATGTACGTAGTCAATGAAAGAAGTGCTATGCATTTCAAAATAAGCTATGCTGAATACAGGGTCGCAAACTCACGCCCACATGGTGTAGCTGACCAGCATAAAGGCTCCCAAGAAGAAGGGGAAACACAGCAGGGAGATGAAGAGGGTGTTCATCTGCCGGGCATTCGGGGGCCTTCTGGGGAGCTGAAAGTTCATCTTCAAGCTGGTCTGACAGGAGGAGCAGAAGCGACTGAGTCACATAGTCGCCAAAACAGGGAAATGATGCTTTGCATGATTACTTTGTAAGCCTTGCAAATGTCGCTTATTTGTCAGCTATGCAAACGGACAGGGAAGAAACTGGATTTTAGACTGGCAGTTATGAAATTAGTTTGACGCCTGCTGGTGAAGTTAAAGTACTGCAGGCTGCATTCTATTGTAAAGTGTACAGAACCCGGAATTACTTATAACAGGAAGACAGCTATGAAATTAACTTAAAGTGTCCTCTGAGGCCATAAAGTTAACCAAAAACAAACCATTGTCTGCTCTATATCGAGCCATTTTGACATAAGTAGTCTTTGAATGCCTTTGCTTGTCCAGAACAAAATGCATATCTGCCAGTAGAAAAATCAGCAAGAATCATGTTCTGTGACCATTTATTAAACGCTGCGCCATCCAGAAACCCTGGGAGGTATTATGATGTCCAGCAGGGGGCGTCATTTACCTTTTTTACGTAGAACAGCAGAAACAGCTTGACAACTTGCACAGCAGGCAGTAATGGCGCAAACAGGACCCCCAGCCTGTCAAAAGTAATATTCTTACTTTTAGTCATTAAGAACCTAAACACCAGTCTATCTACAAGACCATCACTGGTCTCACTAGCCTGGACAGATTGCTTGTCATTTTTGTAAGGGGGTCGTGAGGCTCCGGTGAAGGAGTCCTGGTTACCAGACAAGTGCCTGGCCGTGAACGAGCTCCAGCATGTTCCGGACGATGTTGAACTCCAGCGCCCCCTTCCTCTTCAGCACTTTCTGTAAAAAACACCTGGGAACAAGTGGAGATATTCCTCAGAGAAAAAGACACATCTCATACATTGGGGTGGTGAGGGAGGGGCCACTAAGTGTTTCTAACCAGAAGGCTGTTAGCTCAAATCCTGGGAGGGATCCTGTTGCAGGACCATTCAGCAAGGTGCTTAACCTCAGTTATTTGAAATATCCAGGTATGTAACTGATGTTAGAAGTGGATAGTTCAGGTCCAGAAAGAACAAATCCAGACCAGGAGTTTGTTTCAACCAACAGTTGAGTATTAAATGTTACAGTCACAGAGTATTCAACTTGTTGGTTGAAACAAAATCCTGGTCTGGATTTGTTCTTTCTGGATGGCTTGCGGATTGCGGATGGCTTGCTGTCCTCACCTGCAGGTGAAATCACTAAAGAACGTGTCCAGGAGAGTGATGAGGAAGTCCATCAGCAGAAGGCGGTAAAGCTCCTGGCCAACAAAGCTCTCCCAGCACTACAGACAGCCAGCAGGGGGCAGTAACATCAGATGGGTCCTATCACTGTCTTCATGCAGTAACACAGTTTATGGGAATCGCAAAATTTAATGTGACAATCAGTTGCTGTAACATCCCTTCTGTCACATTGATTATAAACTTCATGATACTGATTTACACCTAAACTGCTCAAAAATGGTTTAGAACACCTCATGTCAATTTTTGATTAAGTTGTTCCTACCCTCATTTAAATTGTAGTCACCATTTTTCCTTCTATATGGATGTATGTGACATCATTGTCATGGACCCGCAATGAACTCACTTACCGGCGGTGACCCGGCTCCCTTTCCCAGCCAATGGTAGCACAGCAATCCCAGCATGCAAACCTTCAGCGCCAAGTCTCTGTCCAAAATCAACAAAGCAGTTAGTTATGCTGTAAAAAATATATTTCCAACGACTTACCCTGGTGAGGGTCATGGCAGTGAAGGCCAGGAGCCAATCCCAGGCAGCATCGGGCTCATGGAAGGGGGACACCCTGGACGGGATGCCAGTCCACCACAGGACACATAAAGACAGTCACACACTATGGACAATATACAGATATCGCTATACCCACCTCTGTGCCAACTTCATACATGGAGCAGAGGCAGGATCCAAACCTTCATACAAACTCCTTTATGTATTTCTACCACTTACCTGAAGATGGCGACCCAGACACAGACACGGGGTGAGCTGTACTTCTCCAGGTAAGCCACAATGTTAAAGACAACAGGCAGAAACATGTTGATGGTGGACACCAGTGCAGGTACAATCAGCAGATGGGCCTCCTGACCCATGGGATTGTCTTTTTGGGAGTTCATCTGGCAGTCCGTTAAGAAACACTGAATTACTACATACCTTGGCCAGGTGCAATAAAAATTTGTAGCTAAAGGCCTGGTATAGTACTGCTGTATAAACGAAGGCCTGCTGTGACATCACTTCATGGCTAAAGGCCTGATATAGTACTGCTGTATAAACGAAGGCCTGCTGTGACATCATTTCATGGCTAAAGGCCTGGTATAGTACTGCTGTATAAACATAGGCCTGGTATGACATCACTTCATGGTTAAAGGCCTGGTACAGTACTGCTGTATAAACAGAGGCCTGGTGTGACATCACTTCATGGCTAAAGGCCTGGTACAGTACTGCTGTATAAACAGAGGCCTGGTGTGAAATCACTTCATGGCTAAAGGCCTGGTACAGTACTGCTGTATAAACAGAGGCCTGGTGTGACATCACTTCATGGCTAAAGGCCTGGTGCTATATGACTAATTCCCTTATAAACTGGACTTACAGCAATGTAGACAGATCCAAGGCAGCACAGCATGCTGCCCAGACACAAGGTCCACGCCAGAAGGTGTCCTGCGACCCAGGCTAATCTCCTCATCAGACCAGGCCTGCTTTCTTTGGTCACCACCTGCAGCAGCTCCTGAGGAAAGAGGCTCTCGTGTTTCGGTTCTGCAAAGACTTTCACAAGCAACAGCACCAAATGAATTATTAAGAAAAAGATGAAAATGTTGGTGTGGGAAAAAGGAGGCATGGTCATGAAACAAGCGGACAGTGGTTTTCCGTGAGGTTGCTGTCGGTTCTTTGTGATGGAAACTGTAAGTGCACCTACCTGTGCATGTGAGACCCCAAATATTACCTTCAGTTGTGTGTAGATACTCTCTGACTGCAGTTGGATGGAATCCATCGCGGTGACTTTGAAGTCCCAGGAGCAAAACGTCTTGGTGGCCGTGTCACTCCGGTATTTTCGCTTGTCAAAGCTCCCCCCGTATGACCTGAACATGCTACCAGGACAGCAAACACCTTCTCAGACTTGACAAACTCAGTTTCAGTCTATTTCGTTTCATGGAAGAACCCATTTCCTGTTGTAGTGAGCTCATACAAACAGTTCTTTTAAATCTTGATTTGAATGGAATATAACATTAAAATATCTCTATAGGTGAGAGCAAGCTGGCCATGAAGGGCAGCCCCCCATAGCAACACCTGGGGGGTTGGGGGTTAACAGATCAAGGACTCACAGATGTAGTGTGGCTGGGCTGACCATCTGACCACAGGTACAGAGGCTGAACTTTCAGTTCAGTTTCAGAATCTTATAAATATCATTTAATAAAATTCACAGCCAGGACATCATGCCTGTATGTTCATGTGCAGCAGCTGCAAAGTGTCTGGCCCATGTGTTATTTTCAGCAGACCTTTGTATCTCTAGATGCTATCAGATCTCCAGCATGCGTCTCTTTAATAGGTAAAAGGGTGAACAACCAACCGCAATTTGCCACATTTCGGCCACAATGTTGACTAAGCCCATCCAGAAAGGGCTGGCATTTCACGGGAGAATGTTCTGGTACAGAGCTGAGTCAAACTCAAATGCAGGCAAGTATATCCAACACAGCCACTACCATGTTTGACCCCAGCACCCTGGGGGAATGAATGTAAGTTTGATCTTTGACTCATCTGTCCAAAGAGCACTGGTCCAGGACTATTGAGGATCAGGCTGGTAGTTTTTCAACATGGGACAACCTATTTGCCATGTCATAAAATGCAAGTCTGACTACTCTGTACGCCAAACAAAACGAAATAAATACTTAAACCTCATTCCCAGACACCATCTATATGGTTTAATCCATAGAAAGACAAAAATAAATATGGAAAATGGCAAAGATGCTAAAAATACTGGGGATGGGGACTCCATGGGATGAGGGATCACAGCGCCACCTACCTGTACACAAGAAAGATGCAGGAAAGAAGGAAGGACAGAGAGATGTTTAGGAAGTAGACCAGGGGGGCATTTTCATATGTTGCCCCACAGTCGCTGGGGGCCGATGTGCAGCTGTCACGCAGCGTGGAGTTGGTGTAGTAGCTGTAGAACATGGTCGAGTTTGCAAAGCTACCCTACCAAAGCAAAAATGGGTAAGGGACTGGTGAGTAAGGAAGCAGGTATGGTGCAGCTGCGCAAAAGATTCCAAAAGGGTGCCAGCAAATCCATCAACTCAGCAGTACTGTACAAAACATGGTAATTTTAAGTATCTAGGACTATTAATCAAAATGAGGTTACACTAGTGTTAGTGACGAATTTTGACAGTCAACTTCAGTGTGAAGATGTGAGTTTGTGAACGTCCTGACAAGCACACGTGCACGTCTGCGTATGGGGGGTGTTGTGCTGCCTTAAAGGGACACGCTGTATAGGCATCTAAAAGAAACACATTTTACTGCCCTGTAAGGAGGGACACGTGTTGTCAGAAGAGAGGAAAAGATCCTCCACGTACTTTTGTAAGACAACAAAGTGCTATAAAAATCACTACAGAATTTTAAAAAATACATTAAAATATCCTACAAGTATACCATCCACTATCATCCATCTGTCCATCCATCCATTATCATCCATCTGTCCATCCATCCATTATCATCCATCTGTCCATCCATCCATTATCATCCATCTGTCCATCCATCCTTCAATTGTTTATGCAATAGAAGATCACAGGATTTTTCCCATTTTATTTTGATTGACCTACATTTAAAAATTTAAAGTAATTGTACACTTAAAAAACGTGTAAAGGGAACACATCACGGACACGACTATACAGATCATGCATGAGACTGAATGTGCATGCATATACATTTCCTAAGATAAAAAACTAAAAGGCAGATCATGTGGGCGTGTCCCTTTTAGTAAAAAACCTAGTGATGTTTTTCAAGCATCAAAAGTATTTTGCTTGTCATCAGTTGTTTGTTTTCAAATTTTGTTGGGGAGGAGTTTAGAGTCATGTTTTGCAATCTAGGATTTAATGTGCAGTCTGTACAATGGAAGATACAGTGGAACAGGTTCCTCAATCCTTACCATACCAGTGAGCATCTCCAGGCCTGTGAAGTTACTGGAAGATGGCAGAGGGGCGTAAATGGCCTGGGGCAGGGTCAGGAAGACCCCGGTGGTCAGTAAGAGGACAACATTGAAGAAGAGTAGAGTCTTCAGGAAGGTAAAGTAAGATAGGGCACCCGTGCCGAAACGGCCAGACACATCCGTGAATGCCGCATGCCACAGGCAGGAGGAGTCCAGCACCCACTGCCAGTTATGCTTGGTCTGCTGCAGAGGTCAAAGGTCACATAGCATCTACATTCAGCCAATAAAGGCATCAGATACATTGTCATCATACTGATGAATGATGAACTTTCATTATGTTTTAATGTGTAGACTTTAATAATTAAATATCAGCGCCCTGGAGAAACCATGTTGTGAAGAGTACATAAAAATAAATAAAAATAAAACTGATTTTAATACAAGTGTTTATCCAGGACACAGGCTGAGTCCAGTATTGTAAGGATTTGTGACTTGACAAAAACTCACCAGAATGAGACCAGCGCAGCAAGGGACATGACTGGTAGAAGCTGCTCTTTTCTGAGAACTCGACAGCTTCCTTTTAAGGGAAAGAGTGTTGAGTTTCTAAAGAGAAAATCCTCGCTAGAAAAACAGGCGTTCGTTGTTAGTGAGAAAACCTGAGGACAGGAGCAGGGACAGGGGGTTAGTGACAGAGAGGAGGTGTCCGCACAGCCGAAGGACAGGAGCAGGGACAGGGGGTTAGTGACAGAGAGGAGGTGTCCGCACAGCCGAAGGACAGGAGCAGGGACAGGTGGTTAGTGACAGAGAGGAGGTGTCCACACAGCTTATGGACGGGAGCAGGGACAGGGGGTTAGTGACAGAGAGGAGGTGTCCGCACAGCCGAAGGACAGGAGCAGGGACAGGGGGTTAGTGACAGAGAGGAGGTGTCCACACAGCTGAAGGACAGGAGCAGGGACAGGGGGTTAGTGACAGAGAGGAGGTGTCCGCACAGCCTAAGGACAGGAGCAGGGACAGGGGGTTAGTGACAGAGAGGAGGTGTCCGCACAGCCTACGGACAGGAGCAGGGACAGGGGGTTAGTGACAGAGAGGAGGTGTCCGCACAGCCGAAGGACAGGAGCAGGGACAGGGGGTTAGTGACAGAGAGGAGGTGTCCGCACAGCCGAAGGACAGGAGCAGGGACAGGGGGTTAGTGACAGAGAGGAGGTGTCCGCACAGCCTACGGACAGGAGCAGGGACAGGGGGTTAGTGACAGAGAGGAGGTGTCCGCACAGCCGAAGGACAGGAGCAGGGACAGGGGGTTAGTGACAGAGAGGAGGTGTCCGCACAGCCGAAGGACAGGAGCAGGGACAGGGGGTTAGTGACAGAGAGGAGGTGTCCGCACAGCCGAAGGACAGGAGCAGGGACAGATGAGGCCAATGTGACCAGATTCACAGAATCCGATGGAGGAGCAGCATTTAACAGGACCCACCTGACCTCCCGCTTCTTGGCTATGCTCAGGGGAACAGTCCTCAGCATCCGCATGAGCTCCCCAGATGGTAGAGCCCGGAGGTCTCTCACAAGCTGCTCTGTAAAGGACACGTGCAGCTCGGTGTCTGAGGGACTTCCACAGGCCATTTCACGGCATAACAAGAGAACAGCGCCACCCACTGGCTGGTGGGCCTCCATACTAATCATACAGATTTACTCTAAATGTCTTTCTGCATGAAGAACAAGGAAGCACATTCTTCTTAGTAACGGGGTTCCTGTGGAGGTCAGGTAGGGCTGGACAGTGAGACAGTGGCTGGACATCCAGCTTGGCTGCTGAGAAGCTTATGCACTAACCCCAACAGTTAAGCCCGTGGCCAACAGCCAGCTCGGATCTTCCTACCAAGTACCAAGTACTTTAGTCTAATAATCATGTTGTTCAGCTATCAGGAGGCCACCAAAAGTGTAAGCAACCATCACCCATGACTAAGGATCATCTGAATGAAGAACCATGTCAGGCGGAGGCTTGGATGGTCTATATTTTTTCATACTGTCATACCTTCCAGACATTTCACCCCTGTATGAGGTCTATGAAGTTATTTAAGAAAATAAAAACATGTCATGCAGGCAACTGTAAACTGCAGAGTCAGAGATAGCAGAGCGAGTCTAAAAAGACTCATCAGTGTGTGAGTTGAGCACCAGGGAAACGAAGAGACTCGTTGAAGAGTAAAAAGAGTTAAAAGTCGCCCTTTGTCCAGTCACTGCCCGATCTATGCGCACTAATTTTCACGAACGCCACACGTGCTCCGGCAGTTTACAACGCATTCACGGCACATTTTGTTTTTATGTCATTTACCTACATGTGCAGCCTATCGTCGACTTTTTCTTAACTTAAATGAGGCTCCAATCACTGCTAACACTGTGCATAACAACACATGGCCTCAATACAGCATCTCCCTGTCAGTTTCACAGAAAGAGGAGCGTCTCTATTTTCTATGATGTTAAAAAAAACAATCTTCAGGATTTCAAAATGGCGGGGTGTATTGTCATACCGTCCCAGCTAGTCAAGTGGGAGGAGCAAAGGCTGGAGATTTACCATTCTGCCTGATGTTTATGTTGGTCTGGGTGCTGTAGCCACGGATACTGGGTCGGCAGGACCGCGAGACATCTCGTGCGGCAGACAGGCTCTGGCTGGTGTGGTGAGGCCGCACACCACGACCAAGGTACTCGGCAATGATGGCGACTTCACTATAGCCTGGAATAATGGAGGGAGGGGCTGCATTAGGAGGTACTTCACTGATGGAGTGTATAATCTAACCCCATCCCTAAGCTCAGACTTCCTCTCTCTGGAGTATCCATGGGCACAATCAGATGTGGAGAGTTCAGGTCCGGAGAGTACAAATCCAGACCGAGATTTTGTTTCAACCAACCAGTGGCATTCAGAGAGTAGTGAACCTTGTGCATCTAGTGATCCTTTGATGCACCCCTCTATCCACAACATAAAAACAATACTCTTCCTAGAATGACATATTTCTTTATGTTAATAATGGGGAATCAGTTGGTGCAGTTCAAACGCTTGCGTTACAAACTTTTGAGGACCCCTGAGAGAGCAAGATCAAAGACAAAGAACGCACAGGAAACATGGTCAGATACCACACTGCACCCTGTACCATTCATTATATTTGTGTGCTTCCTATAAATACAGCGGGTGGAGCAGAAGTTAAAGATCTATATTCGCAATCAGAAACGTCCCCTGGTTTGCAAGAGCTAAGCTGATTTTCACAGCTAAATAAATTGCATGTTCCCAGATGCTCTGGAGGAGAATTTTTGCGAGATTAGATCATCAGAATGGAGCCACTTCAGCCCACCTGTGATCACGTTTGCATTTTGCATCACACACAGAATCATTGTCTCACTAATAGCGCGGCTGGGTAGTGATGAGAGCATCCCTGAGCTTGGCTCCCCTAAACCATAGTCTCCCTGGCTCCTGCTAGGTCCTCGTCCTTCTTCAGGCCTGGTCCTCGGATCACCCGGGACATCTGCTTCATAATGGCCTACAGTCACATGATGCAGACACCGTCACTGATTACTGCTGAAATGGCTATAAAATTTGTTGAATTACTGTTGCAAAATCTGTGCCAAAAAGTCCCAGTATACCTGCTATGTTGAAGGAAAGGTCTTCCATCTCCAGTGTCTCTCCCCCCTTGTCTGAGATATACCTCTGACCCCCCATCAGCGGGGCTAACGAGTCTTCAGGCAAACCCTCATCCCCCGTGCATCTGTCAGACAGTCAGAGAATTTATCTGATTAAGCTCCAGCAAACAACAGTACTGTGGCTTAATAATACTCTTCACAATCTGCTCTTTCAAATCACAAGAGAGATCTTTGTCTATAGCCTCCATACATCACTGTTGATCATTCATTCACTTACACATCATCACAAACCAAAGGACCTGAACCACCACATGTGGCTGAATAAGAGGGTTATGAAAGCAGATACGGGAAAATTCAGATCATTCAGGACATTGTCATCTGTCACAGTCCGAAGATGACAGTTACACAGAAGGTGACAATGAATCGAAGCCGGTTAAAATAGGGGTTCCCAAAGTTTTGACGTCCACGGACAAGTTTACAATGTTCAGAAATTTCACGCACTGGGAAGGCAGTACCAGAGGGTCAACTGGTGATTTCATAAATGTAATTGATTTTTTTTCAGAAGTAAACAATGCACAAACATGAGAGCTCATTAACAAATTGAAAATACATACATTATTTTTGCTAATTGACTAACCACCCCACAAAAACACAGAGTGTTCCGCGGCCCAGTGACATATTGGCCAATAATGCATTTTTATGCAAGAGGCCAATCCTACAACGGAAGGGATCGATGCTGTGCACAGCCATGATGTTCTGCCAGTCAGAAGGGGGTGTAGTGCAATGTTTCCCAATCCAGTCCTCAGGGATCCACAGCCAGTCCACGTTTTTGGTCTCTCCCAGCTCCCGTACGGTGCAAAGACAAAGAAAACACAGGAAACATGAAGAGATACTGCGCTACAGACTGTACGACTTGCTATATTTAGTGGGCAAAGCACGGCACACATAACGACTACATGGCAGGGAGCTCGGAGGGAGCTAAAACGTGGGCTGGCTGTGGGTCCCCAAGGACCGGGTTGGGAGACACTGGTGTAGTGACCTGAATGTCCAATATATCAACTCACCTTGGCGCTGCCATGTGATGGGGACTAAGGTCAAACTGAACCCTTCCAAGTGTCTCCATGCTCTTCAGCTGCTTTCTTCACCAGCAAAAAACCAAGGTTGTATCAAAACCCCGTTTCTGTCTCGACTACAAAACCTAAGAAGAAATTTTAAAATCCCTTCAGAAAAAATCTGCTGTTTAATTTACAATTCTGTCACTGTTCCTTCAGTTGTTGTCCCTCGTGGATTTTCCCCTGTCATTAGATGTTGATTTGATAATACTTCAGGATAGCCAGTTAGGCAAATGAAAAGCAAAACTAAACCAAATGAATATTTTGTTCAGAGAAGACCAGATGGCAAAGGAGAGAGAGATCTGGGTGTCTGTCGCAGTGCTGGACTCCTTAACCGTTATATGAGCTTTCTGACATCTAATCTGACACCATCTGAAAAGGGGAAGTCTTTGGTGGTGCTAGATAAAATCTGAAGTGTAGCACATTGTTCCTCTCGACATGCATGTTCAGCATTCAGCTGTACAGTTTTGATCTAATGCACGTTTCAGGGATGAGAGGTTTATTAACGGTTTAGAATTGATGTTAATTGATCTGTTGATATTAATAATATGGACTGCGCTTCCATCACTCACCTCCAGGGGGTCCACAGTTCCAGCTCAGTATATGTGGAGTCCGCATGTTTTTTTCCAAATTATGTGGGTTTTGTTTAAGTAATCTGCTTCTCTTCCTCGGTCCCAAAGGATGTGCTGTAAGCATTACCAATTATGTGCCCTCTGATGGCTTGATTTTCTCGAATAGGCTCCAAACTCACATCAACCCTGTACTGAATATATGCTAAAGAAAATGTTGGATTACAGTGTGGGGACTTACATAGAGGGAAATAAAGAGGGTAGATTACAGCCAGATTACAATACACAAGTCGCCCATAAATTTCCCGTCGGCAGCGTAAGAGCAATCGGAGACCAAAGAGCACAACTGGCGACTGCTGACACAGAAGGGTGACGTAATCTGGGGTGACACCGGCCCCACATTCTTTGCGCGGAGTTTGTAGATAGTAGTGTATTTACAAATATGACATCTTTGCTTTTAATTATTTTCCACCACCAGTGATATTATACAAAAAGAAAAGAAATTGCTAAGTATGCAGGAAATCCTGATACTGATTACGCTCGCATAAAAACTATACCAGGGTGAATAATTAATCCAACTTTAACGTGTTTACGATTTTATCGTATAATCCAAACACCTGTGCATTTCAGTAATAGCTCGGTACAATACAGTACACCATCCACAAACAGAAATACGTATAAGACCTACGTAAATATGATTACTTACCGCTTTCATGATTTTTCTGACTTCGGTGGACCTCACTATCCAAGGGTATAACTTTTGGTTCGATTACTTTGGTTCGAATTTCGATTATTGGGGGTGGGGGTTACAACTCCCTCACCCCCCACCCCCAATCGTTTACGCCCAAGCTGCTATCCAATAGAAAGAATAACGTACAATTCAGCTGTAAATTATAACTTGCAGATGAGCGAACTCGCAACTATTTACTGACCACACGGTTGATATACAGCCAATATATGCTTCCACCTTGAACTACTTATGTGAAAATTTTAAATTGTTATCAACTCTTATTCAGTGCTTGCAGTGGGAAAAAATAAGTGCAGGAACTCTAATTTTGCGACATTTGACATTTGTGCGGTGAAAAAAAAATCAAGTCTTTAGGATGTGTTGGTTCAAAAACTATTTTAATTTAATCATTCTTCCAAGCAATAACCTATAGGCATAGGCTACTTTTTTTCTAATTCACAAATGGAATACTGAAAAACCATTAAAACAACATCTAGTCTTTTATCGGTCTTGTGATATTGTCTATTCTCGGGCCACTGTCGCTGGGTCGGATCAGTTTCAGTAGGTACCGGAACGCAGAAAAAAGTGGCGGAACCCAAAAGACGAATACACAGAAGTTCCGGAAGCAAGGTGTTAAGTGTAAAGGCGCCAACACATATGTTTTGCGGTTTTTATTCAAATATGTAGGTCTGTGGAAAAAACCCAGCAACCCTAAATAGCTAAGTCAGACACCAAGCGGAAAGCATTTTGTTTACCAGCTTCCCTAGCTCATCATATGATTTAAACCGAGTTTCACTGCGGAAGATTAAACGCATTCTGTGGCAGGTACGTCGTACGAATGTAAGTGCCCCCCGTGGGCTTTCCTCGTGGGTTGTCTGGGCTTAGCCTAAAGGGTAAGGAGAGGCATAGACTATATCGCCAAAAGTATTGGGACACCTGCCTTTACACACACGTAAACTTTAATGACATAATAATAATCACTTTATTAATCCCAGAGGGGAAATTGTCTTTTTTTTACGCCTCCCTCAACTTACTCTTTTCGTAGAGTAAGCTGTCCACAAAGGGCAGCCACTCATGGCAGCACCCAAGGAGCTGGGGGTTAAGGGCCTTGCTCAAGGACCCACAGACATGCTGAGGCTGGGTTTGAACTAGCAACCTTGTGATTACAAGCACACAGGCTTAGCCCACTGACCATGACATCCCATTCTTAATGCATAGGCTTTAATATGGAGTTGGCCAACCCTTTGCAGCTAAAACAGCTTCAACTCATCTGGGAAGGCTGTCCACAAGGTTTAGGAGTGTGTATATGGGAATTTTTGACCATTCTTCCAGGAGAGCATTTGTGAGGTCAGGCATTGATGTTGGACGAGAAGGCCTGGCTCGCAATCTCCCCTCTAATTCATCCCAAAAGTGTTCTATCGGGTTGTGGTCAGGGATCTGTGCAGGCCAGTCAAGTTTATCCACACCAGACTCACTCATCCATGTCCTTATGGACCAGACTCGTCCATCGGATTGCCAGACAGAGAAGTGAGATTTGTCACTCCAGAGAACATGTCTCCACTGCTCTAGAGTCCAGTGGCAGTGTGCTTTACACCACTGCATCCATCGCTTTGCACCGCACTTGCTGATGTAAGGCTTGGATGCAGCTGCTTGGCCATGGAAACTCCATTCTACAAAGTTCTCTACGCACTGTTCTTGAGATAATCTGAAGGCCCCACAAAGTTTGGAGTTCTCTAGCTATTGACTCTGTAGACAGTTGGTGACTTCTGCACACTGTGCGCCTCAGCATGCGTTGTCCCCGCTCTGTGATTTTACATGGCCTACCACTTTGTGGCTGAATTGCTGTTGTTCCCAATTGCTTCTACTTTGCTATAATACCACTAATAGTTGACCGTGGAATATTTAGTAGCAAAGAAATCCTATCACGGTGCCACTGAGCTGAATTCACTGAGCTCCTGAGAGCAAGCCATTCTTTCACAAATGTTTGTAGAAGCAGTCTGCACGCCTAGGTGCTTGACTTTATACACCTGTGGCTATGGAAGTAATTGGAACACCAGAATTCAATGATTTGGAGGGGTGTCCCAATACTTTTGGCAATATAGTGTAGGTCCGCTATTCCTCCACATCAAAAGGAGTCAGCTGAGGTGGTTTGGGCATCTGACTATGGTACACTAGTGTGCAGAGTGCAGGGGCAGGGGAGGCTGAGCAATCCAGTCAATGTCAATTTGAATGGATTGTGAAAGAAATATATGTATAACTGAATTTATCCAATTGCATAAATGGTACTCAAACCGATTTTGAATGGAGAACAAATAACTTGCATTGTTTATGCAGTGTCTTATGTAGTGTTTCTAGTGCAAAAGTTAACATTTTACATCAAAAATCCTATTTTCAGCAAATTTAATACATTTCAGATTAATACCAATTGTTTTACGGAGGAGACCACGGGGCAGACACACGACACGCCGGGGAGATTATATCTCTCGATTGGCCTGGGAGCACCTGGGTATCCCCTCCGGAGAAGCTGGAGGAAGTAGTTGTGGAGCGGAAGGTCTGCAAACTCTGCATATCTCTGCTCAGACTGCTGCCCCCGCAACCCGGATAAGCGGTCGAAAATGGACGGATGTATTGCTAGGGCAAAAGCGACACTGTGTGGCGGCAGTGGGAAATACATGCTGTTCAGAGAGTCACAATCGAGGTATGAATCAGATGTTAACCGGATATTTCTCTCTATGTCAAGTTCAGAAACATCACTTAGTTACTGAATTCGTAAGTGATTACCATGTTTTAGAAACAACATTATGTTTCATTTACGGTTAGCCTGAAACATGGGTCTATTACAAGCACATCAAATTCTAGGACGTTCATAGTGTTTTAATATTCCCCAGATCCATTTTAACAAGTAATATATTAGTGGATTCAGTTGAAGGATTTTTAGGAGGACAATATTAATATATTAATATTAATATAATAGCTAGATCCGATGCCCATTTTGTATTGGATATGCAAATTGAAACCTGGCAAGTGCAATTAAAAACATTGTCTTGTATAATATTTCTGATATGTTCGATTGCCCGCTTAGGCAACTTAAATATCACATGGTAAGATGGTTAATTTTTGCTAATTTAAAAATTATGTTTAAATTATTTTGTATAATAATTAACTTAAGGGTTTTTTATGTGTGACCCGTGTATTGTTTAAAGCATTTAGAACGTTGTAGTACAATGAGTTTGGAAGCTTATTAAGATTGCATATGAATAATTATTTAGAAGATTGGCTTGTAGTAAATTAAACCTTCCGCACAGTATCGATATCATTCAACGTGAAGAATTATAGACAGTTGAATTATTTTTACGTTTACGTGTATATTTGCATTTATCTTTTTTTTAGGGCGGTAGTCTAATGTGCATGACGGAAACTATAAAAAATTCACGTGACCGAATTTGCCATACATGTTTTAGACATTTTGAAACATTTCAAAAAAGCGAAATGCATGACGTATATTTTTGAAAAATAGAATAAAAAGTCAGAAGACACATTATCAAGTTCTGCTGCATCAATAATCAGTTTACAAGTGTGTCTCACTTCTTATTTCCTGATTCATCAATGTTTCTCGGTGACGTAGTAAAATTCTCACTAAAATAAACTGCATGACATAATTACATTTTTACTGAAGCTGCAAAAAATGGTTTCTGAGAATTGAACCCGGTTTTAAAAACCACGAGCAGAAGCTAGCAAAAAAGTGGATGGTGCCACGAAATGAAATGTGACAGGATGGATTATTAAAGTGACAAAATGAAAGTCAGCCGGCCGATGGGCTTATGCGGCCAGAAATTATGTACATACTACCACAAACAGGATAGAGTGGGATATTAATCATTACAAACAAATTTGTCAGTTATGAAAAAGTGTGCAGGTAGCGGGCATGCAATGTCGACAGATCGCTACCTTGAATAAAAGGAGATTTTGCAGGTTATTTATCGCATAGTATTCATTTAGTGTACATCAAAATGGCATCGTCAACATGTAATCGGAAGTAGCACAACTTTGTGGCAACTTCTTATGAAACTCTTGAGTAAGATGGTACTTGTATTCCACAGCAACCCACGAGAGTTACAGTTCTTAAGAATCAGCTCGGTAAAAGAGCACAGCTTTTTTTGGCTGTTGTTTAATTTTTACATACATGTTACATATAGCCTATTTATTTGCGTTTTGCTAAAGAGCGAATGCGAATCTGTCTTTGCTTTGTTCCCTGAAAAGACTCTTCAGCATAGTTACCCCTGACGTGTTATTTTCCGCGCTGGGCGGTTCTTGCGCTTTTCGGGAAGCGGCAGATCGGGCAACCTGAGCAGTCAGAGCGAACCTGCGAGCGCCTAACAGAAGCCCTGCTCACTTTGATGCTTTTGGATCTGAGCGATTTAGGATCCGGACATGGACTCTAGCGCGTACGGCGCCTCGCTGGCCGGGGGCGCTTTCGATTTTCTTGGTTTTTTGAAACAGCCCCAAACTATAGTGCGGATTTTGAGTTGGGTGAGTAGCCTACATAACGACAACTTGTTGACCAAAGGCTATACTGAAATGAGCAGATGCAGGCCGCAGGGTTAGTGCATTTCCTGAAGTGCGCTCTGGCGTTATAAATTACTGTATAATCATACAGTGTACCTCAGGTTTATAACATTTTGTGTTAACTCGCTCGCTATAATTGCTTATGGGTACTTTAACGCTTTAAAAAGAAAATAAAAGCGCGGGTCCATTTTTGTTACTATTACAGTTTGCTTTTATTTTGTCCTGCAATAAATGTGTGATATGAGTTGAGACACCTACATCTACGGTGTCCCACCTGTTCTCACGAGCAAAATAATAATAGAACATCTAATGCGCTATAATATACGTAGAAACCAATGATAAGGCTAAATACCCGTACTTTATATTAATCTGTTTGCTAACCTATATCCCCATAATACGCTCCTCCCTTCAAATATTTACCCTTGAGTTTCGAGCGCCTGATCTTTATTAAGAAGTAATAGCCTTTAGCCAAGGTGTTCCAGAGCACTTCATCTTATATAATTTAACGATATTTCTGTTAGTACCTAGACTTATAGACTTGGTAATTTTAATAAAGTTTTTCTTTCAAGTAAGGGGAGGCCAGAAGCATCACTAAAGATTTATAAAAAATAAAAATAAAAGGAGCGGAGAGCCTAAGTTAATTACATTATTCATCACCCCTGGGGGATGCAGTACTGCTTGGCTTTTCTTGAGTACTTAAGTAATATGCACGTGGGGGTACTTTAACTGTGTTGACTTTTTAAGGTTTCAGTGTGGCATGATTTATGAAATATATCGCACATCGTGAAATTAACCATTAAAGTTAAAGCGTTATTTAATGGGTGACCTTGGGTGTCGTTCGGAAAACCCCCAGAAGTCCAGGTGCCTTTATGCTTATAAAAAAGGAACCGCGCCGTTTATTCATTTAAAACCCCCACATCCACACGACAGCCAAAGTGAAACTTAACAAGAAACAGAATCTGTTCTCTTCTGTCTTAAACCTCCATGCGCATTACATTGAAAACTCGTCATGGCAAGATCTATTCCTGCATTGGTGTGATTGATGTGCGTTTCAGCAGGAGACTCTAGCACACCTGGAACGGGTCAAAGTTCAGATATATGTAAGACTTTTAACGAAACTGAAGGGATAATTCTGTAGCTTTAAGAGACTTAAAGGTACAGTGATTCTGCCGTATTGACCAACAGTCTTTTCTAAGCACAGAAAGTACAGAAGAAGGGCTGTTTCTTTAAAAGCCTCGTTAGGTAGCATAATGGGGAGTTTTGTGCCTCGTGAGGGAATAGCTAGTCACGTGAGGAGCCATATGAGTGTCGGTTGGCTGCTCTGGCATCTGAGGAAGTGAGCCTAGTTGATGGCTGGATTTACCACTGAAGCCTGTATTAATTGCTTCTTTGAGCTTATACAAGTGCAATGCTGTCAGTGATCACTGCCATCTTTATTAAAAGTAATATCAAGTGCTGCTAGACTTAACATCAAAGAATTGTTACTTGTCCCTTTGATGGAATAACAATAAGTCTGAGCCTGCCTGCTTGTTACACAGCTTTTCACTTTTGCCTTGTTTTGTTTTTTCTGGATGTTCCTCTTCAAGCTAATTGTGACGATCCTCTCCTTCGGCCTGTGCTTGTTACTGGGGATATTAATTCCACCCATATAATAATAATAATAATAATAATAATAATAATAATAATCGATACTTTATTGACCATTTCCTGACGGGGATCAATAAAGTATCGATTATTATTATTATTATTATTATAGGGGTGGAATTAAAGCTTTCACAAACCTGCCTGTATTAACTCCCGCGTTTCTTTTCATTGACAAGTGGAAAAGTCAGATATTTTCATGTGAGGTATTGGTGCAGATTGAATAGTAGAATCACCATCACTGTGAAACTGCCAAGTCAAACAATATTTTTATGAAATAGCTTGATGTCATAGATAGACTGTAAAATGCCATATGTTTATGCACATGTAGAGATGGCACATTTATCTCTGCGTTTGCAAAATGCTTTTAACCAAAGCCACTTAGAATAGGGGGATGGGCTACAATTTATTTGTGCTCCTTGTGTCTGACCCTGTAACCTTTTTGTCTTTTGCACAGTGCTCTACTTGTTGAGCTGCATGAGCTTTTTATGATGTAATGTTGGAGTACAGAAAATGGGTGACTGTCACTGCTGACGTCCCTGTCTGCCATTCTCAGGTGTTCGCCATCATCGTTTTCGCCACCATTGTGGCCGAGGGTTATGCCACCACGGGCAGTGCGACCACGGATGCCAAGTGCATGTTTAACCAGAACGACGGAGCCTGCAGCTACGCTGTGACTATTGGTGTGATCGCCTTCCTGGCGTGCGTCATTTTCCTGGTCCTGGATGCCTACTTTCCTCAGATCAGCAATGCCAAAGAGAGGAAGTACATCGTCAGTGCAGACCTGATATTCTCAGGTACGCCATTTGTCAAATTATTGCCAGTACTCGGCTGGGCACACTGTCAACGTGGCTTGGAGTTAGAGAAGTGCTCTGGCCCTTTAAATACTCGTGAACTTGGCTGTTGTAACTGTTGTCCTATTGGGTAATGAACATGACAGAAGTGTGTATAAGTCATTTGATTTGGAGGCCATATTCATCCCTCCCTCTCTGCTTTTCATCACTGTCTCTAATGTAGGAGCGTGGACATTCCTGTGGTTTGTATGCTTCTGCTACCTGGCCAATCAGTGGGCTAAAACCAACGTGACGAACGGTGTCATCGCCGACGCGGCCCGTGGCGCCGTTGCCTTCTCCTTCTTCTCCACCGTCAGCTGGGTGAGACTCTGACTTTTCTGCTGATTGGTTGAACGATTAATCGATTCGTCAATCGGTCGTTTTTTTTTTTTCCGTTGGCTTTTCCTTTAAATTAATCTATATAATACAGTTTTCCCCCGTATCTGCGGGTGATACTTTCCAAGACCTACCACAAACAGCCGAAACTGCGGATAATAGCGAACCGTCCGCGGACCTCATATATAGCATGACTTTTGTGTACTTTTTAATAAATTTATTTTATTAGGACATTATTTCACTTTCATGTACTTACATATGGCAATTGATAAATAATGCATAGTAAGACATTACTAGCTTTAAATATAGTAACGATAAAGTACATAGTACATTTTTTTGCAGTACTGTACAGTACTGTACTCTCTTGAATGAAAGGGATTCTGATATTTAACCTAATACTCAAGAGATGAGAAAAAAAATCATCCATCCAGGGATGTCGGACGGATGAAAATCGTGCTTTTTATACCCCTCAAAGGATGAAGGAACAATTGGGAAAAAATCGCAGATACAAGGGGACTGTCTAAGTTACTGTCTAAGTTATTACTCAATGGGGGGTCCTTACGAGGCAGAAATGTAAAGCGCATTGAGACAATGTAATGTTGTTTTAATGTGCTATATAAATAAAATTGAATTGAATTGTCTAAGTTACTGTCTAAGTTTAATCCTGCAACCAGTTATAATATGATGTATTTGATGTTTTTTTTTCCCCCACCATCGCAAATAAGATTTCAAAATTGATACTCCTCCCCCAAACAGGGCCTTCTGGTTTTCTTCGCGGTGGGAAGGTACCGCCAAGGGGTGACGGAGTTTGGGCAGACTTATGCCGACCCGGCCCACGACACTCCGTACCCACCCTATGCCACTGGAGCTCCTCAGGGTTACCAGCAGTCTCCCTTCACCAGCGGCACGCAGCAGCAGCAGGGTGAAGGATCCTACCTGCCCCCCTCCTACTAGAGGAATTGGGGTGGGGGTCGGGGAGGTGACACCAGGTGTAAGCCGCCCAATGACGAAACGCCGCCAGTGCAATGAAGCTCCGCCCTGTGTCTGGCTTAGCCAATTAAATGAGTTCCATGAAATAGTGGTATAGATGGGGGTGTGCTGGTGGTATTTATTTGGCCAAAGAGGAGATGGGGTGGAAGGGGAGAGGGAGGGGGGGGCAGGGAGGGGGTAACAAAACATCAAATAAGGTCTCAATTATGACACTGTGCTTGCTTTTTTCAGAATGTACTTTGTTCTGTGCCTGCTTGTGTGGGGTAAACGCCAAAGTTTTCAAGTTTTCATTTTGGTCCCAAGTATTTTAAAATGCAAATTAGCGATTTATGGATGCGGCCATAAGCTCATCAGCCAGGGATCTTTGGAGCTAAATGCCGATTTCAGGGTCTGGTGGTGAGAGACCTGTTCCAACAGCGCATGAGCAATAATCCAAAACATTAGACGATTCTCAAACCTTGTGTCGCACATCTTAACGATGGCGGTGGGTTGTGTAATTGGCGGGGGGGGGGGGGGGGGTGGGGGATTGGGGCGTGACTGTTTACATCAGTGCTTCTAAGATGCATTTTTAAGGATTTGTACAAACTGAATCTATACTTAGCTGCAACTAGTCTGCTGTTGTTTTTTTTTACGTTTATTTTGGCCCGGTTCAGCGGAATATCAGCGGCTGGACCTGAAACTCGCATTCCTGCCAAATGCCACATTTTGCCCATTCCTCGCCCATGTTGGGCCGTGCCATGACAGGTGGCTCCTCGCGTCGCATGCCAAAAACAAGAGCTAATTAACAAGTGCCATCAACCACACATGTCTTACACTGTTGCGGGGGGGGGGGGGGGGGGGGGGGGTCACAGCTGGGTGCGCCATTAGACGGCAGACCGTTAAAAATGGGGTCCGCTTCACAACAGCTTTGTCTTCTTTTGATCTGAAAAGGTCAAATTATTAACCAATAGCACATTTGCATATACAGAATCACACTTCCCTACAAGAGAAGATGCTCCTGTGTTCATATTGGTGTGATTAGTGTTGTTTTTTTTTTTTTAATTACAGTGGTTACTTTAATCAAAAATTAGTTAATCTGTTAAGGTATGATTCTGCACATTTTGAATACCATGAGTAGTGTAGTTTCGGTGTATAAGAGGTGTTTCAGCCATGCGAGGTGACCGACTTCTGTGAGACCATCCTGGTATTACTTAGACGAGGTTCACAGCGTCTGCAGTTTACTAATGAGTTGTAACTTACACGCTGGGGTTGACAGCTTAGAAAGGTCAGCACATAGATTTAATTTCCGATTGCCTTTATGAACATTCTGCATTTACCTTTTATTTTGGAACTGATCAGGACATCTAAGCATTTCCACTAGAACATTTCACTGCACAAGATAGTGGCACAATCTGTGGTTTAAGTTAGAAAAATATCAGCTGCACCACATACAATATCTTTCCCCCTTAATTTAGAAGGCACCCTGTCTTCTATTGCTCTATGCCCTTACTACAAATATTACAACTGTCTACAGTTCCTCACATAGCCGTAAACCTTTTCCTCTGGTTTTGACACTTGCTTAAGGATTTTTTTTTAATACCACAGCCCAATGTGCCGGCGTTGGCTTTATTTGTATGATTGTATTCCCCAAGTTAAAAATTTTCAGTGTACCGTGATTTCAATGTATGACTACGGTGCTGTTCTTCCTTTAACGGTGTATATTTTTTATGGTTCATAAAGTGGTTAAATCGTAATCATTGTCTGTAACCTGCTATTCATTTCTGCTCCTGGCATTTGGATGCCTGTTTTCTGCCTGGCCTGTATATCCGGTTTTGTTTTGTTTTTTTAACAAAAAAAACAGATTTTCCAATTAGAAGTTAATGGACGACATGCTGATCAGTAACCCCAATTGTTTCACACTGGAGTAAATTTCTATCACTCCATAAACCATTAAAAGACAGTTACATGAAATCATATTGGTTTTCCTGTTCTTTGAAGAATATTCCCAAAACACCCCCAGACTCAAACACTTCAATTAAAAGATTTTAATAATTAAAACAAGAGTCTACAGACACACAAACACCCAAGTAAGCAGACATTTCTGAAGGCAGCTCGTGATATGATTGGCCACAGATTGGCCAATCCTGGGCTGACCCTGTCTGCCCAGGCAGAGGTGGGGATTTCAAGTCCAGAAAATAAGAATCCGCACCCACAGGATTTTGTCTCTCACAGTTCAACCAACCAGCTGAGTATCTGTGACTCTGACTCTTTATGCTCAACTGGTCAGCTGAAACAATCTTAGCCTGGATTTTTACTTTCTGGACACACAATGTTCACTTCTGGGTCCGGATATATAAATAATGCCAAACGTGTCGTCGCGACGTCAAGAAAGTGACCAGAAAACCAAGAATTTTTCCAAATCATACTGTGAAGTTAACTGGTAACAAAAACCATGAACAACAGAACCACATCCTAACTTTCAGATTTTCACTGATCAATTCCGGCTAGTAAAAAAAAAAGTTTAAAAAGTGAAGATACCCGTTTTAAAAGGCACATAAAATACATTTGTACTATTAAAAGTCTCAGTTCATGCTAACACGCTCTCTGCACAAGTTCAGGTTGTAGGTCTTTGATCTCATTTAATGACTGGATCAGTCAGCATACTGTAGTGACTCTCCGAGCTCGCTGGAGCATCTCCTCAGAGCTGAAGTGTCCCCAGAAGCTTGCGAGAAGCACCAAAGTCAGGCTGTTTTGTGGGGACGCTGTGTGGAGTGTCCTCCCTCTGGGGGGCGCTGTTCTCCTTCTCGGCAAGCAGGCCTCCATAGCAGGCCCTGCACACTGCATTGTACTTGTCGGCGCCACCTATGACTTCCACCTGGAAAGAACCAGTAAGAGATGCAGAAGGTCAGTTCATCCCTCCCAACGTGATACAAGATCAGCCGTTTGCACACGTTCCTCATCTACGCCGAGACGTTTTAAAGTTACAACCAAACAGTTACATGTGTAGCTGAAATGACCTGTGGATAATTAAATGTTGTGGTCTTCCGTGAACTAGCTGGATTATTTTAGTTAAAAGTAGTGGAAAGTGAAAATACATCAGATGCGATCTTTACTCAAAACGTGCTCATTTGCATCACTTCCCACCAACCTCTGGGTTTTCTGTGGTCTATTACTTTCAAATTCAGGTTAAAGACGATCTTTCATTGGGTAGCGATTCCCCCTCCCCCCACCACATGGACCCACCTCCCTCTCGTCCCCCAGCCTCTTGGTGTAAGCCGCCTCCTTGAAGCACTGCATGCAGACGGCGTTCAGCTTCACCACGCTCTCCGCCAGCGGAACCAGGCTCAGGATGTTCCCGAACGGCTGTGGGAATGCGGGGAGTTTCAGCACGAGGCTCCTTCCTGTTCTGAGCAGGCCAGGCTAACTTTCCTAGCACTCGTACACACCCGACAGGGTCCGACTCGCCTTCTTCAAAGTAAAATAATCCGTTCAGAAACGGTCGAAAGCTTCAAAGTTCAGAGTTTAGTGTCCAACAAATATTTCTGCTCCAAAGTCACATATTTCTGCATGTTGTTTGTGACTCATTAAGGCAACTGACTCATCAAATTATAATAAGTATTTGCCCCCAAAAAATATAGCTTGTAATAGATTTTTAGTAATGAATATGTATCGTTTACCTTCCTCTGAAAGGTGCCGTCTAGCGCGGCCACGATGACGGTCTTTCCCATGTTAGCCATCTCCTCACAGAATTCCACAGCGTCCGGGAACTGTGATGGAGATAGAAGATTCTGGTCACGTGCCAGATAGTTGCCACCATCACACCTGGGCAGGTCCTGCCCATCCCAGCCCTCCCACAGTTCTGCCTGTAACGTTTACATCCTGCCACCTATTTTCACAGGTACCAACATGACGATGTCATTGGGGTTTCACAAAAACACCCCCCCCCCCCTTGACCTTGTGGAGGACTGGAATCGCCCAACCCCTGCAGAGATGCCAGGACCACGTGTTGTCCCACCCATTTGGGGTATTTTGAAAATACAGTTGCTGGTAAATATTAGGAGGTCGAGGGTTACAGGATTTTCATAATGTTCTGCGGCAGTGGACTGCCAGGGGGGAACAGAAATTCATCATTATGAATGCAAATGTCCTTTGCATTGCTCAAGACTGAGGGTAGAGAAAGACAGGTGATTATTGCAAACTAAATTGCAAGGTGTATGGCATTATTACAAAGCACACTTACAAACTGCCCTTCATCAATGCCAATGACAGACGCCTGTATTGCCAATGACTGCACGTCCTTTAATCGATTAGCAGGAACAGCCTCCATCGTATTTCTGGGGGGAAATTCGAAATGGGAGCAGATAGCAAATTAAAATTTATTTATGATGAATTTAGTGTGAAAGCATGCAAGAAAACCCAAAACAAGTGACTTACTTGTCGTGAGTTGCCATCCCTTTGTCGGAATAACGAGTGTCCTTGGCGTACTTGATCACGAGGCAGCGGTACTGTGCAATCTGAAAGCGGCGCACGCGGCGCATCAGCTCTGTGCTTTAAAAAAATATTCGCAAATGTTACTTTTTCCAATTGTTTAACAGTAAACCAAACTATTGATGTTTGCATTTAAAAACATGTACAAAACATCAATGCTCAACATTAAAAATAAATAAATACACGTAAATAAAAAATACCGCCATCTAGGTGCTACGAAACGCCGGATTTAATGATGCTCTTTTTGCAAATAAATGAATTTTCATTAGGTTTCACTTAAGTACACTACTGGATTCATTCGTACTATGTTGTCAATAATCAGCAACGTTCTATTATTGCCAAGACACGTTAAAACCAGGAGTGTTACGTAGAGTATTTTGGCGCGATGTCGGTGTACACAATGCAATGTAATCTGCAAACATTCATTCATTAATTTATTGAACTGCACATTCAAGCAGCTATATACTTACCTCTTCCCCGAAAACATAGGTCCAAAAATTACCTAAAATGAAAAGCATCATGTTATTTACGATGTTTACTTACTCAATGTTTATCTTCATATAAAAATCCTACAATCTAACTACTATAAATGGAAAAAATGGAGTCAACCAGCTGCAGACTCCACGGGAAACAACAGTATTTCGAATACAAGTTAGCATTCAAGATATCATTAATAATATAATCTTAACCCACTCCTTTATCAAATTCAAGTCAAAACTCGAACAAGAAAACATGAAAAACAGCTTGTTAACACAATACCTGGATTTGTCCTCGTGTTTTTCTTGGAGAATTTGGCAAAATTTGTGTTACATTTAAACAGTCCATTTCTTGTTCTTACTGAAAAGAGAATAATAAATAAACAATAAATTAAACCGTACTGCAAATAAATTTAAAAAGGCGCACAGGAAACAGCCCACGGTTAGTAAAACGCCTGTACACTGCCGGCAGAGGCGTGGCTATGAGTAGCACCGCCCAAATGATTGTCAATTTAACCTTTTGAAATACGGAAATATGGGTCTTGAAACGATCCACCCTATAACTTTTATGCCATTTTATATGACTCGACACGAGGACGTTTAGTCGTGGTGTGTTTGGCTGCTTTAGCCTTATATCCCTTTCTGGTGTAACTTGTCCATCTAGAGTATGTGTTTCTTGGAGATGTTCCCTGGAGTCCCGAGAGGAAGATAAGTACGTAGTTCACTCAGCATGTCTAAGCTGCTTAAATATATAATCAGTTTTACTTTATGTATTTCCACTGGCGGCCCGGTTTTTGTTGATTACCTCTATGAGTCATCTTGCAGGTTTAGGCAGAGCCTTTAAACTCTTCCACGGGTAATTTGCCATTCAGATGATTTATTTTTGCAGGCATCCTTGGGACCTGCGAGGAAATGCAGGATACTCTCTTTAAAACTGTCTAATATTTTAATGTGTGCAACTAATCAATGATTGTGCAGACAAGGCCAGATTAAAAACACATCGCGTCCTACTACTTGATTACAACCATTCTGACTTTACACGACTAGCGCTGCAAAAAAATTAATTAACGATTGTAATTTTGCCTTGCTATACTATGCAAGCTACCCATAATATTTCACATGTTTCGTGACAGCGTCATTCAGCTATCAGCTATAGAGATCCACTCTTGGGATTGTCTCATGCTAATGAGTAGATTAATAATTTTAAATCTAGATCAATTAAAAGTAGGCCTACCCAGATTCCTAAATAGGTTGGTCACTTTGTATAAAAGGCCGTTTGTGTAATGTAAACGAGCATATTTAGTTCCTACCACCGAGTATTTTCAAACATATCAGTTATTGCAAGTGCAAGTCACGCCGTAGTATTCTGTGCAGCATGTAATCCTTAGGGATCGATAACCTACTATGAATCGACTGATCAATTTGCTGTTAAGTTGGGTGTTTCATGTAGTTTTAGTTTCCTTTTGAAAGCTTTTAAGAGATTGTTTTGTACTAGAACGAAAAGTAATTGTGCGAAAAGTAAGGCGCAATTAGCTGATTTTATTTGCAATCGCATAAATTGGAAAAAAACTGCTTTCATATCTCTCCACTCTCTACACTGCGTTGTACGTGGATCAATAGATACGCCCCAGGCCGCCTCACACTAGTTGCACATTTTGACGCGCCGTAGCGCCTGCGTCGTTTTGAATGGCGGGACCTACGCAAAATGCGTGCGATGGGTCGACGGTCATGCGCAGTGCGTGTTATCACTGCCTCTGACTCGCGAGCCGGAGAGGAAGTGTCGCGATCCCCGGCGCCGCACAAGTTATGGAGGGAGGACGGGAGCGGCCGTGAACGCGTTCATTTCGGATTGTCGCCGGGAGGCTCACGGCCCGCTGTAAGTATGCAACAGTACCGAGAAGCTTCTGGCTTCTGTCTTTTCAAGGAAACCTGTCAAAGTGACGCAGTTTAGCGGTCTGGTTTACCATCCCGGGGCGGCTAGTTGAAACCATTGACTCCATTGCTTTTTTTGTTTGTTTGTATGTTTATACCGTGAAGTAGGAATGAATGAGTTAATATGGTGACAGGGCATCATTAGTCAATATACTTTATTCGACAAACATGACGAAATGATCCAAGTAAGGCTTGTCGTTGTCGGACTCGTTCCGACTTAAAAAGTTACATGTGTTTGGTGTATCGGCATTCGATTTCAGGATGTTCTTCCCCCCCCTGTGCTTTTCTGATGGTCTAGGAGTAGGAGCGCCGTGTAACAGACTTCTGTCTATAGCCGATCTGGTCCTTACAGTGCTAAGGAAATGCCTGCAGAGACTGTGATCGGCAACCGAGAGACGTATTTAATCGTGAATTTGCAATTCATGACCACTGTTATTGTGACTTACTGCCGGCTGTGTGCAGACTTGAAATGACCCTGTACTTCAAGCAGGTTTTGGATACAGTCCATTTGCCAGAAGTTGATACAAGTGCTTCCGAATCTCCCATTACAATGAGCTTGCTGGTTTTGTCATAAAGTTAACCCTTAATGATGGCATCGTGTGCACGCTCAGGTTAGTGTTTTATGCGCATCTCGCGATAATGTTACCTTTAATGTAATGTGAAATGCTCCAGAATCTCCAGCCTTGAGTCGCCCAACCTCTTTGCTCAATTGGGCCTCCCGACTTTTTCCATTAATAGCACAGTCAGCTGTGGTTCCGTCAGTGCAAGGGTGTGTGTTTGGTTTCAACACTGGTGGGGGCCTAAACAGCCCTGATGCCCCCACCCCCCTAAACACAAAAAATGGGGAGCATATTTGCTGGTCACACTACTGTGCCTACTTATAAAATTTAGTCACATTGTCTACAAAAATACGACTAAATACTCTGTCTGGAGCCCTGAATAGTGAAATGTGCTGTTTGTGGCCCAAATGGATCATGTCATGGACCTGGATTTAATCGAATTGAAAGGCAGAGCAGCCCGGTGTTTACGCCAGGTCCGCTGGATTGCCAGTATTAACTGATATCAGGATGTCATTGGTTTGACTTTAGTGCCTTGTGTTTGAGTGCTTTCACAATGGAGGAATTCTGAGTAATTTGTGGTGTGGGAGAAAAAAATAATTTTAGTTTAAAATCAAGATCAAGAGGTTCCTTATGGAATCTCTCATATTGAATAAAAAATGAGCATTTTGTCATATGGCAATAGACATTGGAGCTAACCTGAAGCATGCATATTTTATAGATTAAAATCAACCATTTTGGTTGGTTCACCACTTGAAAGTAAAATAACCATTAATTAATGAATAGAAACTCCATTCCAGGGGACAAAAGTGGCTGTTGAACAGAATACCGCATTATTGGCGTATAGATAAAGAATGTTAATATATTATCCGGAAGCCATGTTTGCTGCTGTTTGTAGAGAGAAGTTGTGAACAAGTAACAGAGGATGGTCTTCAGGATCAGTAAAGGGTCTTTTAAAGCTGGAGGCTTGGCTGGTCTTGTGTGGCTGATGAACCACATACAGTACTGAACTCTCGTTTAATTGACCTCCATACAGCTTGGTGTTCAGTGAGGCTCTGTCTTGTTCTGTTTGCGTGGCTGGCTCACCCATTTGGACTTTCTTCAGTCAGTGATAATCCTCGTGCTGTAAAAGTTTAGCTCAGTGTCCCCCGCACCCCCCCCCCTCCCCCAGTTAGTCGAGGTATAAAAGCCTAACCTTTCGCCCGAAAGCCGATGCTGCAAATCACTCTCCGTCTTTACTGCTGAGGACATAGTACCTGGGGGGGGGGAGATGCCTGCTGGCCAGCGTTTGAAAAGGAGGCGAAGACGGGGTAAATGAAAGTCTCGGGGCTACCATTTCTATTACTTGCTGTTTACTTTTGTGTGGGGGACGGGCGCAGGGCATCTCAGGTCCGACCTGGCCGTGTTTCAGTGTTGCAGGTCCCGTTTCTGTTGCTGTGTCCTGGTTATGCTGTTTACGATGGTACCAATGAAGCCCGCGGGGCTTAGAACGCTATTGATGATCGACTGTAAAGTTCAGCATGATTTGCTTGATATGGCTGGTGAAGTGCAAAGTGTGCTGTATGTTAGGGTCGAGTTTAGCTGCCTTTCAGTTTGCTGGTTGGCATGGGGTGACAGGTCACCTGCGAACACCTTACCAGTTCCAACCGTCTTTTCGACCAGTCTTAGATTCCATTCTTCCTCCTTCCCTGTGGTTCGATTCCCCTTCATTCTGTCCCAGTCCCAAGTCCACCTGAATGATAAACACAATTGTGCAACTTTTTTTTTCCACGTTTTTAAAAACTCATTCACCGCTTGCTAAGCTCTTAAAAGCCCTCTTTGTAACCATGACGACCATGACACTCTTAAGAACTCTGTTTGTCAAAGTGTTACGTGATGTTGGAACCGGCAAGGATTTAAGGACTGGCTGATGTCAAAAAAAAAAAAAGATGTGACGAGACTGTACACTTTAAGAAATGTTTTACGCAACTGGAGTTCGCTTTGGCACCGTTTTCACGGTACAGCCTGGCCACAAACAGCAGGTGTGTGTTTGTGTACCTGAGTTACACTAATGTTTACACTAGTTTCGTCCAAATTTGATGTTATTGGTTTTAAGGATACTGAAGACATGCAGAGCAATATATTCATTCCCACACCACCAGCCCAGACTGCAGTGTTATCAGACCACAGGGTTTGTAGTCTGCTCCCCTCACGTGGTGGCAGAACTCTGCAGGCCTTGCACCGTCTCTCCCGCTGCAAAATGCCAACCTGTGCCTTAGAGTGGCATCCTGAAACTGCGTGGGGATCGGGGCTTTTCACTATATGCATGCCTGCAAACCGCCCTATCAGATGGACAATCAGAGGGGCGGGAGAAACAGCGCTGCGGTTTACTGTGGGCGTGTGCAGTCCTACCTGTTTGCACGGCCCCCCCATGTCCGGGTGTGATTCCTTGGAGTCACACCTGTTCTTCACGTCAGCCCTGCGTTGCCTCCTGAAGTCAGCCTCACACCAATGTTCCTTCCCGCGGCTGCCGCGATTCCCCACGGAGCAGCGGCTCTGTTCCATGTCCAGGTATGAGCCCCCCCACGGGCAACAGAGAGCGGGTTGGCGCTAAAGCCAGTGCGTTTCGGGGAGTTTCGCCCCTTTTAAATGGCCTGGATGCCTTATGAATCCAGTCATTCATTTCTGAATGGAAATATGTAGCATTAATTTAATGTTTGTGTTTTTTTTTTATAGACAATGAGTCTTGATTTGGATGAGTTTAACTTTTTGAGAACTTTTTCTTTGGGGGGGGGGGCTGGTGGTGTTTGTCCTGGTTTTAGTTTTATGTGTAAAACCAGCTCTGCTTTCAGAGTTTGGAGAATGATTGGGAAGCCAGGAAGGGAAGGCGAAGCGAACCTGTAACATTGATTCCCGAAGTTCCGCTGCTGGGTTTTGTGAGGCAGAGGTCTGTGTGAGGCAGAGGTCTGTGTGAGGCAGAGGTCTGTGTGAGGCAGAGGTCTGTGTGAGGCAGAGGTCTGTGTGAGGCAGAGGTCTGTGTGAGGCAGAGGTCTGTGTGAGGCAGAGGTCTGTGTGAGGCAGAGGTCTGTGTGAGGCAGAGGTCTGTGTGAGGCAGAGGTCTGTGTGAGGCAGAGGTCTGTGTGAGGCAGAGGTCTGTGTGAGGCAGAGGTCTGTGTGAGGCAGAGGTCTGTGTGAGGCAGAGCTTTTTCTCCCCGCACCCCCCATACCCCCTTCAGCTCATGTGTCTGGGTCCACCAGCTACCCCCGTAAGCAGCAGATCCATCGGCCATCTGGTTTGGCGACATTAAGAGGCGTGCTGGGATGACGAGAGCTTCCTGGAGTGAGGAGGAAGGGTGGGAGAACCAGTTTGTCTTCAGCGAGTGTGTTCCGTGTTGTGCCAAGTGTGTCCGCGGGGTGTGGGGGGGGGGAATCAAATGATGAGGTGATACTGCGACCTGCTCAGGTGTCATGACAGATGTTACTTGGTATTTGTCTGAGAAATTTATGTTAGAAAAAAGGGATTTGATTTCATTTGGCCTGTCTTTGACCACTAGGGGGTGCTGTTGTAACATGTCAAGTAGACAATGACTTGTGCCGCACATGGTTGTGTGGGACTTGTAGTTCTATGGTTCCCTCTTATCTGGTGTCTTATCTTGCTCTGCGGGTTCCTCTCACTCTCCTTCCTCGCCCTCTTCCCCACAGACTCCCCCGTTCGACGGCCTCCCATGCCTGTTAGCGCAGGTTCTGGCCCGCTGCAGAGAAATGAATCGATGAATTCCCTCCGCATCTCCATGGGGGGTCTACCTGTGCTGTCTTCCATGACTAACGCCACCGACTCCCGCTTCCGTCTCAAGTGGAGGGCCATCATGGCGGTGTCCGTGGTGCTGACGTTAGCCTTCCTGCTGTACATGCACTGGACACAAGCCGGCACCGGCGCGTTGAAGCACTCCTTCCGTGGCAGCCGTGGCTGGAGGCTGAGCCGCGGCGGGGAGGCCGACATGCTGTACAACGACACGTACCCGCTGAGCCCGCCGGAGCGGACGGCGCAGGGCACGCGATACCGAATCGCGGTCATCGCCGACCTGGACACGGAATCTCGCAGCCAGAAGCCCCTGACCTGGTTCAGCTACATGCGGCAGGGCCACCTACTGGTTTCTGACAGCGGCGACCACTTGGACGTGCAGTGGGAGCCAGATCATGTGGTGTTGGAGAGCCACCTGGCCGAGAAGGGCCGGGGCATGGAGCTGTCGGAGCTGGTGGTCTTCAACGGGAAGCTGTACAGCGTGGACGACCGCACGGGCGTGGTCTATCGCATTGAGGGTGACCGGGTGATACCGTGGGTCATCCTGCCCGATGGCGACGGCTCCGTCTCCAAGGGTCAGCCAGCCTTTCATTTCTCTGTTTTTAATGGTCCTTGCGAAACCTTCCACATGGATGCAGAAGTGAAAGTGTAGATGATGCAGTGGAGATTAATTCTGAGTGTGCACGCATTTTCAGAAGTACACGGAGCAGATGGTGCTCTGTGTATCCCCGAGAATGGTGACTCGAACCCGGGCCCCAGCCATGTGCTCTGTTTGCACGGCACAAAAACACGCACTTTGTGTAAATTTATAGACGCTGCTTGCCTTTGCCGATTGACAGTTAGGCTTCAATGTTTTACTCAAAATAACCTCAAATCGTATCGGTTAGCCATTCATCTGTGTGTATTTTTGGAATAATTCAGTGCTTTGGTCAAGGTTCTAACAGTCGAAGGAGTTCTATAATTTAAACAATGGCAGCATTTGTATTATTGCCTGTTACTGTTGTACCACCTGCTGGCTGAAATGTGTATGTGCTGAGTGTTTCTTATGATGCATTAATTGTTCCCCCATGTAAATCCATCTCAGGGTTCAAGGCGGAGTGGATGGCCGTGAAGGACGAGCACCTCTGCGTGGGCGGCCTGGGGAAGGAGTGGACCACAACCAAGGGGGAGGTGGTCAACGACCACCCCGAGTGGGTGAAGGTGGTGGGCTTCCAGGGCGATGTCGAGCACCAGAACTGGGTCCCACAGTATAACGCGCTGCGGAGCGCGGCGGGGATCGAGCCACCAGGTGAGTCGGGGGAGGGGTGGGATGGAGAGTGCTGATTTTCTTCTCTTCTGGTGACATCATACTGAAACGTGCTCTAACTAAAAAGGTTTTCCCCCCCCGCAGGCTACCTAATCCACGAGTCAGCAGCGTGGAGCGACACGCTGAAGCGCTGGTTCTTCCTGCCGCGCCGCGTCAGCTCCGAGCGCTATGACGAAGCGGCGGACGAGCGTCGCGGCGCCAACCTGGTGCTCAGCAGCTCGCCCAACTTCCGCGACATCACCTCCAGCCGCGTGGGCCCCCTGCTGCCCACTCACGGCTTCTCCTCCTTCAAGTTCGTGCCCGGCACCGACGACCAGATCATCCTGGCTCTCAAGTCGGAGGAGGATGCTGGCAAGATCGCCACATACATCACGGCCTTCACACTGGATGGCCGCATCCTACTGCCCGAGACCAAGATTGGCACTGTCAAGTATGAAGGCCTGGAGTTTGTGTAGATCGGAACTGGGAACGTTTTCCAGATGCAAGCGGTTGGGAAGAATGCAACAGTCCTGGTGACATCACCTCACTTCTCCTTCCCTTGTGTCATAAACTAACACCACCAGTAGGGGGCACTGTCGTGCTCATTTCCGTTTACTGTTTTATTGTACACTTCAAAGACTCCACTAGTGAATGTAAGAAAACAGAAAAGTTATCTATCTGATCTTCAGAAGAAGGAGAAAACCGGGCTACACCTTTATAGGCCTGAATACAACACCTACTCATTACAGTGACCATTACAGTGACCAGCAGGACACTGATTGAATATAGATGTGAAGTACTGTAAAGACTCAGAGCATAATAATTAATATTCCAGTGTTTTCATTTGGTTTCTTCGTAGTATTTGATGTTGGGCTTTATTTTCTCTTTTTTTAAAAAGGCTATTTTAAGCAAATTTTTTAATCGTATGATTTAATGAATGTTGTTTTCCGGAGATCATGAATTAGTCTTAAAGCTCGGCGCGTTAATGTGTCAGTTACTGAAATATGGGAGTATGTGTTGTATGTACGGCAGTTTTGGGTGTTTTTGAGTAATTGCAAATTGAGAAACGGGTGTATACGTGATTCACCAATGAAATTATTCTTAAATGATGTCCTCTGTAATTATTATTCGTATAAAAGTGTCGTTTGGGCTTCGGACGGAGCAGTAGCGAAGCTTTCGGAACATAACCCTAATATCCTGCACATGTATGCAGTGCGGCTGGCCCGTTCGCCCAGTCTGCGCTTTAACACGTTTAAATATTTGTGCGTCTATCATACACTTCGTTAATGAGCAGATACTTTTAATTCCAACAATTACAGTTGTGAAAGCAGGGTCAGACTTCCTGGATATAATTGGGATTGCGGGCCCCTGTTCAATGGTGAGCAGGGGCCCGCAATCCTATAATGTCTATTAAAAAAAAAACTGTCTACGGCAGCGGTTTATTGGGGTCCGTAGTTGCCACGGCATGGGGTGTCAGCGTGGTCCTAATAACGGCAAGGTCATGGGTTCCATCTGCATATCAGCCATGCAATATTGCTCATTTCCCCTTGGGATAGAGTGTTTTATCTTATTCAATGTATTATACCTATATGTATATATATTACATTATGTCTATAATACATTGAATCTTAATCGGGTTTATAAACCAGATTGCTCTGAAACATCCGGATGTATTTGCGGCTCGAACCCACAAAGTTGACTAAGCAAGACCCATCTCGTTTTGCAGAGAAATGAAACTTAATCCACCAGGACCAAAGGTTGAGGAAGTGAGCACCAGCCAGTTGGTGGGGCGTCTATAAAGAGACTGTCTCTGTGTTTGTCACTAGATAGGAAGGGAACTCGCGGGACCGAATCGAAGCGTGATCTCTGCTAACGAGGGTAATTTAAAAAAAATTATAAAAATCTTTCAAAAACTGCTTAACATACTTGGAAATATTCGCTTTAAAACTAGTTTTTTGTCAGAGACAAACTGTACATTTTACTGTATAAAGTATAAGATTGACTTTTAACCTTGTTCAATATGCATAGTGTGGATGGATAATAAATATTATACAATATCCATCTTCTGACCGCCTATCCTAGTCTTGTGGGTCCTTGAAGACCTTTCTAGGCAGCGGGAGGTTTACAAACTGGATGTGATTGTAATGAAGGTTTTCGTTTACATATTGATAGTACAGCCACATGTTTAATAAGTCAGGATATATTTAAAGTATGAATTTTAAAATAATACTAACAGGTGACCATTAAAAGTATATGATTAATAAACTAGATAAGGGCCATCATTATTAATGATATTGTGTTGTATGTTCATTGAATTTGTGTTCTCTCGTTTTGAAAGAACTATTCAGTGGCCTTGTTCGTCTTTAATGTCCAGGTAGTTGCAGGATGATAAGTCCTCAGTAGACAGTCCTGTATGTGTTTAGATTTCAGCATGATTCCAGTAGCTGGGACTGAATTTAAAAAGGGGGATTGTAACGTAAGCTATTAAACCTAGTTCATAATTCACTTTTCTGCGCAGCCGTACGCAGTGGTCTTTCACGGTCATACAATAATCGTTATGGTAATCTATAGAACAGTGGTACCTCGGTTCTCGAACTCATTAGAACTCGAATTTCTTAAAAGTAGAACCAACCAGTTCGGGAAAAAAAATACCTAGAACTCGATCTGAATCTCAAAAGTTGAACTGTGAACACCGACCTAAGATAACTTGTACGTGCGGGGAAATGAGTCACGCCGCACGTCTCTCAGCGGAAACAAAGGGTAACGCTTTGGTCTCAGCCTCACATTGGCTTTGATAGCATCATGCATGTTTACTCCAGCTGAATACATATATTTAGACAGTAAAAATACATTTAGACAATGATAGAGTAACAGTAATTTATTATATAAAATACATTTAAAAATAAAGATTTCTTAATTATTGTAATATTGTTGATAAACCATTAATACATTTAATTTATAATAATATTGTCGTGCCAAGCGGGACGGAACGGAGACAAAGGCGCAGACGTCAGGGTATCGGGGAATACAGGGTTTAATTACAGGTGAGTCAGGCAAAACGCAGACAGACAATACTGTAACCGGACTTGCAAACCCTACAGACTATATTTAAAAGGTAATAAAACTGTTACATACATGTAAAATGTATGTGCAGACTTCTCTTAAATAAAGAGTCTCATGCCAGCCAGCATGTTTGCAACCCTGTGGTCGCGGTTGACACCTGCGTACAGAAATGTTACCGCCGGACCAGGGGGATGTCGCCGCAGAATCGGAGTCAAAGTTGCCTATGCACTGCCGATCTGAGTCAACCATGTTGAATTATTAAAGTATTAAATTATTCAAGCAATAAAGGACTTTGGACCATCTGCCAAACCTGCACCCTTACCAGTTATAGAAAGTGAAGGTCCGTCTCACGTATTTCCATAAATTTCATAAAGTAGCTGATTAACTTTAGTTGCATTTACATAGGCAAAGCCTCTAACAAGAAATGGAGATTAACTGGTTTTTATTTGTATATGGCTTGCTTTTGGGTAGTTTTCAGTTTTAGTTATATTTTTTTTACTTATTTTAGTTTCTTTTTAGTTGCTTTTGTGTTTGGCATCAACTTTGGCACATGTGTGACTCTCATACACGGTTGGCTTCTCCTGTAGTGAGGGGGTGGTTACACAAAGCAGGATTTCTCAGTTAGCTGGGATAACTTAAGCTAGAAGTCGTTATTGTCCGGTACGAGTTGTCATTGTAGGGATGCACACATCCTCACAGTAACTGATGCAAGCGATGGTGGCATCTGTATATTTATGGATGTCAGAAAAAGTTTCAAGTTTTAAAAATGTCCCAGTCTTTTCGAGACTTTCAAGGCAGTTCTATACAGCCACACTTGTCCAGCATTTGACTGTAGTTTTTACAAGCTTTTTCAATTTTAGTCTCTGTTTGTATGCTGGAGATTTTATGTATCATGTTAAAAAAAATGTATACTGTCTACTTTCATTTCTGATGTGGGTCAGGTCCAGTAGAATATGTCAAATACTTTGAATTACTTTGGCAAAAGTATGTAATTCATTTACAGTGAGTTTCATAAAAAATATTTAGTATAATGTTAGCAGACAGCTTCAGTTTTTATATTCTGCAGAAATCGTTTGTTATTTTCCTCCAGAAGGAGCTTTAAAACATGGGGAAACATGTGATCTCTCCCGCTGTGTGGCTGGTTCTCCTGTGGCTCGGCGTCCCATGCTCGGGTGAGTACAGAGGCTTGGGTGGCCCCCAGCCGCCTGGACAGACGCATCGGCACTTACGGCTGCTTGGGCATTGCTTGGATCTTACAGCATATTTTCAATGCCCTGCATGAAACAGTTTGTGCCTTTCAGAAAGGAGATTGGAAAAGTAGAACAACCGGAAATGAAAGGAGAAAAGAGCAGAACGTATGACGTACACCGTGACCTGTCAACCTTTGGTTTCTGATTCTTTAAGAATGGGCACCAGTATGTCTTTGCCTGGCTGGCTTGGTCAGTCGAGCATCTTAATCGCAGTGTTGTGGGTTCGAGCCCTACAAGGGGTGATGACTTCAAAGAACTTTCCTCTTATTTTCTTGATTTAAAAACTCAAAGGTGATAAACTCAGGACTTAAATTCTTATTGTCAACACAGCCATGTACAAGTACACAGTGTGGTGAAATACCATTTCTCTTGGGCCCCCTGTAGTGTTACACATAAACACAGATACAATAAATAAATGCACAACATCCATAACACAATGCAATATAAATAATGCACAAAATGATATGTAATTTTGTGCATGTCTGCAGTGTAGCACAAAGAGCTCCACAAGAAGGATAGGGGCTCAGGGCCGGGTCTGGCAGTCCAGGGTTCGAGGCTCTGGACTGTCCGGATCACCTGCCCGGCAGCCTCACTGCCGATCTCCATATGCACAGGGGTCCAAGAGGGAGATTTGAGGCTGGTGGGTGGCCAGCTGCCGTCCGAGGGCAGGGTGGAGGTATACCACCACGGGAGCTGGGGGACCGTGTGCGATGACAGCTGGGACGTGGCCGAGGCGCAGGTGGTGTGCCGGCAGCTCCGCTACCCCGGAGCCCTCTCCGCCGTCCAAGGAGGAAAGTACGGTCAAGGTAGGTCATGTGACTCAACAGGGAGTACCAGAATCTGCCAGCAGAGGGCGAGTTCTGCTGCGCAGGCCTTTTCTGTGTGGAACAACAGAGCATGAGTGACCATGATTTAGATCACATTTTATGAATATTTAATTCAATATTTTGCACCTACTAAAAAAAGATTAATGCAACAGTTTTGTTGTGTTGCTGGACTGTCTTACAGATTTCCAATCTTTATATAGTTGCTTATTTCATATGTGTCTCAAAATTGCCCATATTGTGAGTGTTTCTGTTTGTGCGTGTGGCCTGTGATGGACTGGCATCTTGTCCAGGGTGTCCCCCTGCCTCGTGCCCTGTGATGGACTGGCATCCCGTCCAGGGTGTCCCCCTGCCTCGTGCCCTGTGATGGACTGGCATCCCGTCCAGGGTGTCCCCCTGCCTCGTGCCCTGTGATGGACTGGCATCCCGTCCAGGGTGTCCCCCTGCCTTTCACCCTGTGTTTCTGGAATAGGCTCCAGACCCTGTGCCTGTGTTTTATGTCCCTCTGCATTTTGGGATCACCTTCCTCCCTGTGCACTGTGTTCCAGGGTCTGGCCCCATCTGGCTGGATGACTTGGGCTGTCTGGGCACAGAGAGTCGGCTGTCTGGCTGCAGTTTCAAAGGCTGGGGAGTCAGCGACTGCTCCCACAGTGAAGATGCGGGTGTGGTGTGTGAGAGAAGTAAGCACCTCCACCAGCAATTCGCTCACAAGTCCGTTCGCTGAAGGTTCCCTCTGTGAGAACGAAGCAAAATTGTGCTCTGGAATCTTCCACAGACTTGCTACAGGAAAACAAGCAGGTGTACACCCTGGATGATACCTCCAGCCTGAGCGAAGATCTGGAGAGGCTCTTCAACAACGGACGTGGCTGCGACTTCAACGTCACCGTGCAGAGCCCTGATGGAGGAGAGAGCTTCTGCCTGCATAGGCTGGTGCTTTCCATGAGCCACGAATCCTCCACCATCACGTTCCTCCAGGACCTGGACACCATCAACATTAATGTCACGCAAGCCTGCCAACCCCACGTCTCCAAGTTCCTAAGGTCAGGTGATCTACAACCTCAAGAAAAATACCTAACTTGTGATAAATTCCTTTTAAGTGGTTCTGTTGGATGGATAAGCTGAAATATTGTGGTTCTTTTCAATGAGTTGTGTAGGGCTCTGTGGGTTTAGGCTCTGGGCCTGTTATCGGAAGGTCACTCGTTCGAATCCTGTGACTGACAGAATAGTCATGTTGTTGGACCCTTAGGCAAGGCCTTCAACCCCAGTTGCTGCAGGGGTGCTAGACTCTGCACGCTAACCCCAAAATTTGCTTTCATCCATCTGCAAGACGGAATGAACACCTGATAATCTCTTCTACTACCCACATGTGATACAACACAAAATAGTTCCAGTAGGTTTTTTGACCTTAGAAGGATGTTAATTCATATTTTTGTATTTATTCTCTCTCTGGTTCTAAAGATACCTGTATACACGCAAGATCGACATCACCATTTCGTCCGTCGAGTGCATCCACCAGCTGGCCACTGACTTCAGGATGAAGTCGCTTCAGGAGGGAGCTGGGAGGCTCTTCTCGTGGCTGCTGCCCGGAGACGCCACCTTCAAGTCCCAGGTCGCGTTGTACGAATACGCGGTGCGGGCCGGGGACGGGGTCCTGCAGGAGACATGCATGCAGTTCCTGGCTTGGAACTGTGAGGCGCTGATCGGCTCGCCCGCATGGAGCGACCTCTCTCAGAGCGCGATGTCCGTCTTGATGTCCCGCTCTGACGTGGTGGTGCCGGACGAGGCCTTCCTTCTGGAGGGCCTGGAGAGCTGGATCCTGGCCCAGCGTGGTGACGACGATGCAGAGTGGCTTGAGTCCTTGCTAGGCCTTGTCCGCTTTCCCATGATCCCTGCTGAAAAGCTGTACGACCTTCAGTTCATCTCTGACCTCTACCCTCACCATAAGGAGCTGTACCGTGAAGGGATGCTGCGAGGCTTCCAGTTCAACACTGTGGCCTTCCACAAGCTTCAAGATCAAAGCAATATCAATAAAGCTGAATACACTCCCAGGATCTACACAGGCAGCCCATGGAGCCTTGTAGTCAACGTCAGCAATGTTCCAGACAGCTACCAATACAACTACCATCATGGGTATGGGTACAGTGGCTACAACAGCAGAGCCAGGTCATTTGAGACCCCGCTTCACAACAGCCTGTTGTTCCACTCTGAAAAGTGCGGCTGGTCCACCGACATTTTCCTAACCAACCAAGAATGCCTGAACCGCGGCCTTCGGTGTGAGTCTGTGCCCGCTGCATGGATGGGTCCAAGTAGATTGTTCCAGTACCAGAATATCACTCGCTTTAGCAACAAACTACTGCTGAATTGTGAAGGCGACTACATCTTCCAGATCCAGGATTTCAAGAACAACCTGGCTCTGGTACCGTCCAACAGCACCAAGGGCCAAAGCTACCCCTGCGAGTCAGAGCGCTACGAGTACCATTTTATAGTCCAGCCACAGTATGAACTATGAATGACGGCTCCATTTTAAGATTTCTTAATTAGAAATGACCACTTTACTATTGCCTTTTTCTAACCAGTAACTTAAATAGAGTGTGACAGCCAACCGGTAATGCTTGTTGGTCAACAACATTTGTAGGCTGGTGATTACTATTAATTATTATTAACCCATAATAACAAATCTGCTTTTGATTCTTCTCTTGTATCATTGTGTGAAGATTATTACGGCACTCTGTTTAAAAAAAATGTCTAGGATTAATGTCCAGCCACATTAATAAACCGCCTGAATTCGCAGTCTGCATTTTCAATTCCTCCTTTCAGTGCTCCGCTGACCTTTTTTAATTTTTATTGTAGTACTGTTTCTTTCCAGCATGTGGTGCCACAAAACCATTTAAAACTGTACCCTCTGTGACCTAAAACGCGGAATGATAATCCCAGCATAACACGAACGAAGGAAACGGAGCTTCCTACAGCAGACTGCATATCTGTTGATCTGCCTGAAAAGGAAGTGATGACCAGACCCTACAGGACGGTGATGCTTGGCTCGTTTTCAGTTTGCAAGTTCTAATCATAGGATTTATTGGGTGTCTTCAATTCTTTCTTATGATGACAAAGGAAGAGCATTTCTGATATTTAGCTAGCAGATATTATTCTTAACAGTCCATCCATATATACTGTGTCTCCTAAAAATGGTAATTCAACACAAACCCAATAGTTTGAATCTGCAACCATTTACTCTAAGGTTGTTCCCTTAACCTTCCTGTCGTGTTCTGGTCAAATCTGACCGATTTACAATTTAATCACTCATAAATATTGTGTTTTACATCTGATTGGCTCAAGGCCTTATGATATCCTCCACACGATGCACTTGAACATATAAAAGTGACGATCACCTCTTTCATTGAATTTTGAGTGTTTTAATCAACTTTGTTACACCTGTGGTGTTCCCGGTCAAAGGTGACCGCCGTAGGAAATGAATGGGTATCCAGTCTATATTCATCCATCAGAAAGAAAACATCCCCATACACACCACCCCAACTCACTCACTCACACACACATTTCAGACTGAACAATGTCTTTTGTGGGTACACATCTCTTTCCCGCGCTTATGTGCCTATCCTCCACGTGAACCACACCTTCCAGACTAATCTATGTATCATCTTCACACATAAATATAGCTTGATGTTTGCCTTGCACTCCTTTTACTTTGGGCACAATGAGTAGGCGACTGACCAAGCGGATATCTGTCAAAGAGGTTTTGGTCCAGGATTTTGGACATGATGAAGAGGACATTGAAATTTAACCATAGATAGAGGAGGATGTCTCAGAAGTGGAAGACAAGACAGATTTTGATCCAGACTTTGAGGAGACTGACCAGTCAACAGATGGAGAGGGAGCGGCACCTGAAGAACAGGCACCTGAGGAGACATTCCAGTCCAAGAGTGGACACTTGCTCTGGTCTTCATCCCCCCAGGACAGAGGAAGTAGAGCAAGAGTGGAAAACATCATAAAGATGACGCCAGGGCCAACACGGTATGCGACATCTCGTGTGGATGACATCAAGTCCAGCTTCCAACTCTTTTTACCAGAGTCCATTGAGGGAATTATACTGGAGATAACAAACCTGGAGGGGAAGCATGTGTTTGGGGACACCTGGAGAGAAATTGACCTGACAAGTGAGTTGAACCACTACATAAAGCCTCCTTCATCATATCCCAGAGACCTTCAATGAGGTTAAGGTCACAAACCTGAGGTGACCAAGTCATGTGTGAAAATGATTCCTCATGCTCCCTGAACCGCTCTTTGACAATTCAAACCCAATGAATCTTGGCGTTCTTGTCCTGGAATATGCCCATGCCAACAGGGAAAAAATACCCACTGATGATGGATGGAGGTGTAACCTGGCCATTCAGTAGATTCAGGTACTCAGCTGACTTCACTTTATTGCTGCATAATGTTGCTGAGCTGTAATAATGATCCAGCAGGCTCTAAAGTATTTGCTAATATAAATTTAAATGGCGACCTTTTTTTTGGACGGGCAGTGTATGTCCTTACAACAGTTTCATGTCCTTTCAAGAATTATTCGATTCGATTTATTTTTTACATCTACTACTGGGTGTTTCTCAATACCAAGAACACGAAGGATGTACTTGGGTTCTTTGAAAGAACGTTTTTGCTAACATACCTCCAAAGAACATATTTAGGGCGCAAAGAATCATGGGATTGGTCTTGTTAGTAAGGACGCAACCGATGTATCCTTGATATTTTGCAGTGGGCAAGAACGACTTCGGGCAATTTTTACTGTCCTCTGTATTTCTGTTCTTTAGTGTTGGAGATGTGCTTCAGCAATGGATGATGATGTGACATCGGTACATGAAAACACAAGAATGTTCAAGTATGTATATTTATAAACACCCATTGATCCAGGTCTCTACATTGCAGTAGCAGTGTTAATATATTCCAGTTCTGCTGACACTAGAAAATTTACTATTTTTTTCAAAGCATTTGCATCGTAACAAAAAATTGACATGGTGAATGCAAAAGGAATTTCAGATTTGCTGTATATTTCAGAGAAATATTAAATTAAGTATTGAATTTAGCATGTTTTATTGCATAATGATGCTGACACAATGCCTTCAAGTGAGGTATTAATATTTTGTGGCTAATTTTTGTATGTACTCAGCATCTGATGTCTCTCGTATCAGTGTCCCACAAGAGTAAACCAGCGCTGATGGATTCAAGTTGCCTGTTTTTCCACTAGTCACAATGTCCTCTGTTGTTGTAGGTCATGCACACAACCCTAAGCCAAGAACAACCTATAAATGTCGATGCAGACACAGAGGTTGTCAGCCGACTTTAATCAAATATATTTAGTCAAATATATTTGGTGGCTCCAAAAGACAGAAATTTTTTAACCCAGTGACAGCAAATCCCTTCCCTTTCCTTAGCAGAAACCCAAGACCCTGAACAGGTAATTTAATTCTGGTTGGGTTATCAGAAGAGGATGACCAGGCAAAAACGATTCAACATCTGGTTTGAGCATCGTGGTATCTTCATTAGCCTCATCTAGGCTCCGTGTCTCCGATAGCATCCATACTGGCCAACTGTCATCATGCAACACTGATCTCACAGCTGAAGACAGATTGTAGCATCCGACCAATCGCTTTTAGTAGAGTGGCCATATACATTAGTCAGACAGAAGTAACAGTCCGTCATTTGATCCCTATGCTTATGCCATATCATTGGGACTGTCGAATGGCATTGAGTGGCTTCTGATTACCTCCGAGCTGAGGAGTCCAGGGTAAGTCTTGGTCACCAATTTCACAGCCAAAGCAGAACCCATAACAAGGGCATTTATGCTCCGTTTTTGTGCCTTAAGCTTCAACTTGCCACAAATTAATCAGAATCCATCGCAGCTGTTGCTACATTCATGAGACATTTCCGCTTTACTGAATCTTCCTGATGACAGTAAATGCTATTGTGAGGTACGCACACTATATTACTGCCTGACGACCATGTCAATCAACATGCAATCAAACTATATCAATGTAATACACAGCATCTGTATATGTCGTGTTTTTATAGCCTCTCCGCCTACCTCGTCCCTGACGTAGCATAGGGCAGCATCAGATGACGTTTGTATAGCACCTGCACTGAGTGCATGCCCAAGCATGCTTGGAGCAAAACAGCTTGCTTTGGGGGCAATATACTAGTATATTTACAATATGACACGAAATCACAAAAATGGGTTGTATCTACAAAACAGTACGTGATAGGAAATTTTTATGGTGATTTCTGTGATCAGCAGCCCGACATCTTCATCATCCAGTGTTATAAATGGCTTAATTTACCAGAGGTAGAATGTTCAGCTCCAGAAAGTAGAAATTGAGACCAAGATTTTGTTTCACACAACCAGTTGATAGTCACAGGTACAGAGTCACATGTACAGAGTGCTCAGCTGGTTCCTGGTTGCTTGAAACAAAATCTTGGTCTGGATTTTTACTTTCTGGACTTGAAATTTCCACCTCTGTCATTTACGCTAAGATAGAATATTTAAAAAAATCCCACAACTTATCAGCTGTAACACAACATCTAATTTGTCCACAGACCACATTTCTGGACGTTTCTGGGAGTTTGATGTCTCAGCTGAGACGATGCCTTGACGCTTGGCCGGCCGGGTCCACACGTGGGCGTGGAGAGTGGCTGCTGGTTGACTCGGGTGCGAATCAGCGTGGGTGCTGACTTCCAGGCACAGCAATCCCCAAATGTTTTACAGTACTGGGACATGGTGAGTCTCTCGCTAGTCACAACAATGAACGATGAAGATTTCCAGCAACTCAATGCCACCTGGCACCTGATTCATGCTCTGATCACGTAAGTTCTCATTGCATAGTCACCCTCTCAGATGACTGCGCCGATTGAGATTCCGTGTAGTGACTTTGTTTTGTAATTTCTCTGTATTTTGAAAGAGCAGAGGACAATAGCTTGATGGTGTGTGTGACCTATTCCAGTCGGAACTTGCCCCTGGGTTCCACCTTACGGGGACACATATGTTAAAGCACTGCCTTCTCACGGAAAAGCATATGAGTAGGTTTTTTTGGGAGAGATCTATTAGATCAGTGTTTCCCAATCCGGTCCTCAGGACCCCACAGACAGTCCATATTTTTGGTCCATACTGGGAGCTGTGAAGGAGCAAAAATGTGGGCTGTCTTCGGTTCCCCAAGGACTGAATTGGGAAACATTGCACTACATGCATAGCCTGACCAAATCATTCTCACTCCGATTGTTAGGACTGTCAACAAGCTGACAGTGTATAATCACCTGAGATTGTACAGCTTGACATTCTAAAAGACTTTTTCTGGCCAGTGTTGCCTTATACACTCATCAGCCGTAACATTAAAACCACTTACTTAACATTGATTATCTCATTACGACGGCACCTGTCAAGGGGGGCATTATATATTATGCAAGTGGACAATCAGTTCTTGGAGTAAATGTGTTGGAAGCAGGAAAAACGGGCAAGTGTAAGGATCTGAGCGACTTTGACAAGGGCCAGACTGTGATGGCTAGAAGACTGGTTCAGAGCATCTCCAGAAAGGCAGGTCTTGTGGGATGTTCCCGGTTTGCAGTGGTCAGTCCCGACCAAAAGTGGTCCAAGGAGGGCTAACCGGTGAACCGGCGATCACGGGTGTCCAAGGCTCACTGATGCGTGTGGGAGCGATGGATCACCCGTCTGTTCTGATCCCACAGGAGAGCTTCTGTAGCACAAATTGCTGAAAAAGATGATGCTGGTTATGACAGAAAGGTGTCAGAACACACCGTGCATCACAGCTTGCTGTGTGTGGGGCTGCGTGGCCGCAGACCGGTCAAAGCGCAAATGCTTGACTCATTTCCTCCACACTCTTGACTCTTTCACTGTCACATGCAAGCTCAGATGCAGGGCTGTCACGGCTGGGCACAAACACGCCTGGGCACGACACGTGTGGCCACAAGCCTCCGCATGAGCTGCAGCCTGGGGGTGAAACACCCAATGGTCTATGTTCACTGCAAAACTAGTGAGGGACACTGTTTTTTCGATGATGTGCACCATTAAGAAAGGTTATATTATGGGATTCTCCCCAGTGTGCCGGGTAAATTTCACTTGAATTTTCATGCTGCAGCCTAGAGTGAATAGACATTCTTCAAGGGAAAAACAGGGAGTCTGCCTCAGTAGTGATCTAATGGCGAGAACGGAAAACAAAGCAGAGAGGCAATACGGGACTGAGAAGGTATGATTAGCTGAAGAAGAGAGTCTGCAGCTGGGAGTGTGGCAATGAGGAGGAAGGAATAATGGAGCAGAACAACAAAGCCTTGTCCAGTGGGCACAATGCTAGTGATTTTTCATTCTCTATATAAAGCTTTGTGTAACCCTATCCCTGCAAAGCACATCTATGCATCTCCACTCTCCAAACACTAATTTGTTTGTTTGCCTTGCACCAGACCAGGGCATCGCCCTTATGACTGGCATCGCATGAACGCCGTGCAAAGTGTTGAACGGGAGGTGGAATTCGGTCCAATCAACAGAGAGACAGTCTACTCTGGCTCAAGGCTGTCTTCACTGGTCCTATGAGCTGGGCCAGTGATACAATGGAGCTGCATATATTGGTTCCACGATTATTTTCCACTCAGATGACACACTTCACTTAAACTTGGATTTATGGAAAAAATACTCTAGTTGATTTGTTTGACATTACATTTCTACTTTTTTGCCATGTGACTTCAAAAGGAGAGAAATGCTCAATGTTTTGCTTTGAAGGCAGCATCTTGCCGAGCAACAGCTGTATCACACCAATGCAACCAGAAGCTTTCTCAACAGCAACAAAAATGGCAGCAGTTCCTGTGAGGGATTACATCACATCCTGTCAAGCCAAGGCCCTGCCTGACAGCTTCCTGTCTGTTTGTGTGTGTGTGTGTGTGTATGTATATATATATATATACTGTATATATATATGAGGTTTTCACACAACACAACTCAGTTGAACCAAACTAATATAACTCAGTTGAGCCAAACTATAATATATTTAACTTGCGTACCTTTGAGAGATGTGGGTACAGCGAATACAGTCGGCCCTCCATACCAGCAAGATTCAATCAAACGCGCATGAAAAATATTTCAAAAATAAAAAATTCCAGAAAGTTCCAAAAAGCAAAACTTGAATTTGCCAAGCACTACGTTGAATCCACTCAAAGAAAATGAGAATGAAGAGGGTGAGAGAGAGAGAAAGAGATAGAATGATTTTAGATTTTCACTATGTACAATTAGATTTTCTATATCTACAACGATGGTCGCATCTGTACTGAACATGTATAGACCTTTTTGTCATTATTCCTTAAACAATACAGTATAACTATTTGCATGGCATTTACATTGTATTTGGCATTATGAGTAATCTAGAGATGATGATGTATGGTATACAGAAGGATGTGCGTAGGTTGTTTGCGAATACTAAGGGACTTTAGCCTCTGTGATCTAATCCAACGCAAATAGGGATGCCTGTATGTGAAGAGCCCGCCCCCATAGCGTTTGCTTTATGTGCCATGAAGTGAAAGTATTCAGTTTGGCTGCATTCTGACGTTCAGTTTTTTTGCTCGTTGATTTCTTTTTTCGACAGAGCAGGATGAGCCGGTAATGGGTGGCATTCCTCGATGACGCCGGGACCCAGCCTGTTGTTGTCAGAGGCTCCTGCTTTAGGTGCGGTCTAACGTGGGATAGATATTAAAGTGACCATAAAATGGTGAGGGACGGACAAACGTGGACAGGATGTTCCTAAGAGCTAGAGAAGTGACATGAGCGCAAGCGAGGGTGTGTTCATAGAGGGCGGCCATCTTCGCTCAGAAATAGAGGCCCGTGGGTTTGGTTGACCGCTTGGAACACAGGCTGGACCTTTTGATCTCAGATGTATCACTTCCTTTCATATCTAAATACAGCCTCGCACCTTCTAATATAATCTCCCGTGTGAAGTGTCGTTCACTAGAGCCGTCACATATATGCCTGCTAACCTATCCAGGATAAGTGGGTGCAGGATGGATGGATGGATGGATGGATGAATATGCACAAATATGCAAGCAAAATAATCATAATGAGTAAAATGCTGGGACAGAGTAAATAACCTCCACTTAACCTTGTTGATTTCTTAGCATTACTGTTATATATCAGAAATATTTTGAGGCATTTTAGCCACATCACGAAACATAGAGTCTGTTATTAAAGAAGTATGGATGGATGGAAACTTTACAAAACACCTGGAACCAAAATCACTGGGTCGGCTGTATATGCTGATACATTCTGTAAAATAGTCAAACCATATTGGTAATAGTGCATTTTTACAATCAAAATTCTGCTTATAGGAAATACTGTTTAGTTAAACGCCACACAAGACTCCCCTTTCCGCGCGCTGCAGTGGGGATCTTCCAAACAGTTCAGTGTCCAGCGGAGTCTGAAGGCTGAAAAAAAAATGCTGAATCGTGTGGAAAGTGCACGCATATTTACTGGGGGACAGAGCGAAGCCACAGCACGCGGATGAAGAAAATGTCAGTTGGGGACAGAAAGTCATGGGCGAGTTTTACCAGCCCTGTTTACTGTGCCTCTATTTTATTTCTTCCCACCATATATAGCAAAGGCTGCATTTTCTGAATTTTACAGCCCTTCTCCAGGACCCAGTCTGGCACCGGCTTTCGGAAGCTGACACCACGGCTGCCACACATATGGAAACTAGGGGGGGGGGGGGGCGGTATGAGTTCAACACTTTCCTGTACAGTTGATGCGTGTAGAACTGACGTCAGATTGGATCGTTTTATAGGAATCATCTTATCTCCCCTGTTTTCATTATTACCAACATGCAGTCATACTGGAAAAACTCCCCCTTTCATTTAAGATAACTTTGTCATCCTAAAAAGTCTGATCACTTCCAGCTGTTTCAATACAATGGCCACCTAAAAGGAAGATCGGACTTCTAAATTTGTTTCCCACTTCCCGTGGTAATTCCTGCGCATGCAGCGCCGCACAGCTCTCCAAATTGTATCTTTGAAGAAAATAAAGAAGAAAGAAAGAAACGTACGGTTGTTTAAAAGCGCTGGAGAGCGCACCCCAACGCCCGGGATCAGAATGTCCCCCGGTAACAAGAGCGTTCCGGATTACGGGGCGGAGCTGCAGCAACCCACCATAAAAATGAGGCTGATCTAAGCGAAAAGAAAACAGGAGCGCAGAAGGTCGGGCATAAAGACAGTATAAAGCTTAAATGAGCAAGCCCAAGTAGAGGCTCCTTACCCCTGCTGGGTTTGTGTGGATTTTTCCGAATACCGATTTCGACCAGCTTTACTAACTGTCTGCAGCGGCCGATACCCAGGGAGCGATCTGCTTTCTGCTCGCTCCATAAGCTGTTACATAATACTTCAGTGTATTTCTCCCCGTGAGAAGAAGAATAGAGAGAATCGCAGGGAAGGAAAATGAGCACATTCAGGAGCGTATTTGCCACCGCAGTCGTGCTTCTTTTGTGGAGGGTGGAGGAGATCGCGGAAGCCTGTAGCTGCGCACCCGTGCATCCTCAACAGGCTTTTTGCAGCGCAGACGTAGGTAAGTAGCACACGTCTCGGGGACTCGTTATCGTTCACTTGAGACAATACCAAGTCAAACTACGTATGCGCGTGCGAGTCTTTTAATTAAAACAGGTAAATGTGCCTGTTTACATGAGGTTTAAATTATTTGCATATTGATTCTATCAATAATTTAAATTGAACGGTGGTGTCCAGCAAGATTCAAGGACGACAGAGCTCTTAATATAGCCTAACCCTATGGGTCATTGCATTATTTATTATTTATGTTTTGTGTATAATATAGGTAGATTTATTAAAGCGTATTGGGCTGCTACTAATTAGCATCTCAGTTAGTACATTTTTAAACGAAAATCGACTTTGTACAGATTGGTAATCGGGTCAAGACCCGGAAAGTGGAACTGCGCCAAGGATGCAGCATCAAACCGCTTGAAATTAAAATTAGTGCAGAAACGTTTTGTATTGCTTTTATTTAAGCATACAGTTTACAGTTTTTGTAGCAGCCATATCTATTCACTGTCATAGACTGTGCCGCTATTTCGAGTATATATGTATTTGTTTATGTTTGGAGCCTAAGGTAGCCATACGTGTAGGGATGCATTTCAGGGAAAACCTTCCTCTGGGAAAAAATGCAACTTCCTGGAAGACTCTAGAAAGTTCTTCTCTTGGTTGACAGCGGGAATTTCATCCCGTCATTATGGTATGAGAGCACGCCCGCGCGTCTCACAAAACGAGTCGTTTGCAAGCCCTTTCTGTCGCTTAGTGTCACAGTGCCTGGATCTGTGGGCAGACTAGCCGTCCGTACGTCTCCAGTTAAAAAAAAAAAACCGGAGAATAGTAATTAAAGATATGGTGTCATTTTGCACTGACTAGTGCACTTGCAGTGACAACCATGTAATCGGGTTTGTTGTTCTGTGTACTTTTCCGCTTGTAAACAACTGCAGACTTCCTGTGTTTTAAATGTGTAACTGACGGGGCAGCAGTCTTGCACGCCACACGTGCTGAACTATAACTTGGCACCAACTCACCGGTCAGTCCTACTGAATCGTCCCCCATATTCCTAATGAGTTTCCATGATTTTAAACGCTTCATACCTTTCTGGTGAAGCCTGACATGGATGATCTAAAATGGGAGGAAATGTTATGAAGGGGAAAAAAACATCCACAACTCAGCCTTTACAGAAATCCCCCCATCTATGGAATGCCAGGCTAACTAGCGAGCTGAGACAGTGCATGAACGTGATCCTGAGCTGATCTCTGTGGTCTAAGGAGGGGTCCCTACTTTCCAGATATTGGTTATTACTTAAATATGATACCTAAAAGGGTCTGTATTTCTAGAATGTGCCGTAAATATTTTTGTTGTAATTATTTTATTGTATCATGGTCTTTTGAGCTTTGTTGCAAGAAGATAGGTTTGGTTGCAACATTGGTAGGGACCAAATCGGCCCCAAATCCCCCAGCCCCCATAAATGCATGATACTCCTACATTATTGATAGGGATGTGTCCTTACCGTCTATACCAAAATGCATGCGCTTGCTTTCTTTCCCTCAAAGACAGAATTAATTCTTGTCGAACAGGAGCTAGTGGCATTTAACGTCTTACCTTTCGGCTGGATTCTGAAGTCTTTACTGAGAAAGTTCTTCCGCACTCCAGGCCAGCAAAAATATTATTGCATATACTAAGATGTGCAGAAAATATACACACACGGACATTGTGGGATTTAAGGGTCATTCGAAGTGTGGAGACTTAACAAGGAAATAATATTATTCTAGGAAATTAGATAATTGTGCAGTTTAAGTGGTGATTGCATGCGTGTTGATTCATGTCACCTAGAGATTATGAGAACATTCTCTATAGTTAAAACCTCTGGTATGTGCAGCGATGTTCAGTGTTGTGCACTTGACACAGGAGGGATGGAAGAAGATGGAGATGAAGATAATTTGGTCTGGGCTGGTGTTAATTCACCCCGTCACAAGAAAACAATCTTTGCTGGACGTATAGAGTGTAATGACAACCCAGCGCAGGATAGGAAGGTCCGTGAGTCTAGGGAGGGATTTGGAAACTTTATAAAATTTTGCGAAATGGTTGGCGGATGCCAGCAACAGCGTGGCCTGTTGTCCTGTGTGGGTCCAGCCCCTTGTGAGAGACAGTAGGGCCAGGGGTGTGTTAACCAAGGAGGATACGGCTTGCTGGACCACAAAACTGGCTGGATGATGATCAATGAAGGGGAAAATATGTATATTTTTTATGTTTCATTTTAGTATATTTAAAATTTTTATTTATTTTAATACTCACTGAGTCTAGTGATTCAGGCTGGTGAACAAGCGTATGTTAACGAGGGCTCCGACAGGGCCGGTTTGTTTTTTCGCTTCTGCTGTTAAAATACTGCTCTGCTTGCTGAAAGCGAGCCTTCTTTAGGACCTGCCTGTGGTCTCCACAGCACTCCTTCTAATTTTATTAAAAGCCCTCTCATGTCTCTGCTACACATTCCATGGCAGCGTGGCTTGCAGAGAAACCACATTATCCAGTTTGTGTTTCCTCGGCAGGGCTCGAGCTGGGCCATGCATCTCGGGGTAATTAAAGTAAATATTTCTGCAAATCGAGTTACGTGAACGAAAAACTGTATCTTTTCTGTGGTTGCGTTTCACGGAGTCGACGTTTTTGATTGAGGCTTCGGAGTATGCCGGAGAGGGCATCGATCGCACAACGCGTTAGGAAGCAGTTTTTGCGGCTCGTGGATTTAAATGTGTCTTTGTGAATGTAGGTGTTCATGATGTCGGCGATGGCTGTGAGCTTTTTCAAGGGGGACCTTACCGGGGAATCTGTGGTGGGATAATGCGAGTGCTTCCCTGGGATGACGCCCCTTTCCTGGCCAGTTTTGCACGTGACACGGCCTTTGGATTGGCTGGGGAGCCAAGGTCTCTGCGGAGGCCTCAGATGAGTCTGAATTAATCTCAACCATAGGGGATCTCTTTCACTATTCTCCTGACTCCCTCTTCCTCATCATCATCTTCGCCAGTGTGCCTGACACTCGCGGGAGTTTTAATTACAGAAAGATGTTGTGAGGGCAGAAGGAAAAATGATTGCTGGGTCCAAGGAACTAAAGGAGGTAGAACCTAGACATCTGATTGGTTGGTCCCACCTCCTTTAGTTGCTTGGACCCACCTCCTCTGCAATCTGACTGGTTATCCCTCTGAACCAATAATTTTTCCTTCTGCCCTCAGTACATTTTTCTGAAAATAAAACTCCCTTGAGCATCTGAGTGAGACCAGCAGCAGAGAATCCAAAGGGGACTATGACAGGCCTTTGTGTTTGAGGCTGACTGTATGCAGTGGAATGCTGTCTACAACAGTCCTGCGTGCTGTACAGACACATGAGATGCTACAAATGGAGCATGCTCCCTCTGCAGCACCTGTCCTGGGAGGTGGATTCTGGGAAAGGGAGTCTTTTGTTGCCCCGCCCACTGTTGTTTTGTTCCGAGACCATCCGGTTTCCAGCGGTTGATATCATGTTGTAAGAGTGAATGGAGGTGATGCATCAAACAGCAGCAGAAGGCATGTGGGACAAGCTCTTGGGTAGAAGCAGGAGGAAATTCACCAGCTGCTATTCCTTGTCCAATTAGGGGAGTCTGATCTGGTCCAAACTAGTGTGGAGACTTGCTGGTTCCTGGAGGGCAGGACGTGAGTCAGCAAGCTTTGAGTGTGTGTAAGGTTGCTTTTTGGTAAAAAGCGGACTAGGAACCAGCATGTGGATGTGAATATAAATTTGTGTGTCTGGGGGGGGGGAGGGGGGCAGTGGCTCTTGTGCTGTTTTTCTCCCAAATCCATCTAACACATTCCCTCTGCAGGAAAATAGATTATTGTTGTGCTGCTTTTTAGGGAGACTCAATAATTGTGTTTATTTTAGTGACTCATTCACTCACATGTTGGCAGCAGCTAGGGGTGTATTGTTGCTTTCAACACAAAAAACCATTTGCAGGCTTCCAGTTGGAGTTGAATTGCAAGTTAACACCTAGTACAGTTCTTGCTTTGTTATTGTGGCTTTGCTGTGTCCAGAACAACACATTTAAAGAATGGAAACAGTGTAAAGTAGTGAGTTTGATGAAGGCGCAAACGGACAGTAGGCTAAAGGTGTTACCTTTTTCAGTATAACCCTGGAACCTTCTGGCTTTGGGTCTGACACACAGCAGATTCAAGTTTCAGAAAATTTGTCTAATTTTCAAACTCTAGGGCTTGGATTTTTAGGAAAGCTGGCTGTTTTATCCTGCCTGAGAGTGTGTGCAGTTGGATCGGTGTTCCACATGGCACCGTCCTGGGTGCCATCCTCTGCCCGCCTCGTGGCTGTTCCTTGTAAGAGTGGGCTGCCATTATTCTCCTGTGAAATCATGTGATCCTGCTCAAGCTGGATGTTCTACTGAACGTCAGAATATCCAGAAGCTGAGCAAAGTCTTCCATGAAAAGATAACATGACAATTTCTGGAAATGTTTATACATAATCCAGCTTTTTAATGGATATAACGAGTGTAAAATGGAAAGTTTGGCATGATTCATCATCACTTCTTAAAAATGTTATTATGAAGAGCCCAAAGCAGTGATTCGCCTGTTAGGGTTTGTTACTCATGTGAAGACATTTCCAGGGTAATACTTGTGACTATTACTGTCTTAGGTTTTTAAATGAAGATAATAGATTTTTAGAAAAACAGTTAATTAAAGCCTTGCAACATTTCCAGGCAGGCCCACTGTCTCAGGGGGGTTAACTAGGGAAATTGTCTGGGGGGAGGGGGGTGTCAGGATAGGGTGTTGTGGGGGCCGGGAATTATACGTGGCAAGCTTGTTTCTGGGTAGTAATTATTATCGTGAACAGACAGCAACAGAGAATCTTTTCATATTTAAATAATTGTGTAAATAAAAGCGCACGCATGAAATTTTTACAAAATAACATTTGGTAATGCTTTGCATTTACTGCACCTTCATAATGCCTTTATAATACATTCATAGAACATTCATAAGCAACATGTAAGTATACCTAAACGTCTTTATTTTACATTAATAACAAACATTGTATGATTATAATAATGATGTTTGTTATTAATGTATATTAAAGCTGTAAAAGCATGTTAGGGTGTTAAGGTATACTTCCATGCTGTGTATGAATGTTCTATTAATGCATTATGAAGGTGCAGTTAATGTAAAGCGTTTTATGTTATTTTACTAAACTAGATACGTTGTATTAAAATGTATGTTACAGTAATTCAAGATAATTCGTTCTTTTAGTGGTACAGAGCCAGTCTTAAAGAGCCTGCTTTAACATCTGCATTGCAGCCCGTGGGGTTGAGTGCGATGGTTAGCATTCAGGGTCAAGAATGCTCCTCCTAACCCTGACAAAAACTCTTTGACTGCTGTACTTAAGCTCAGGCTCGTTGTAGTTCTGCTTGGTAAAGGCCTATGCAGTGAGCTCATGGGTAAAGAGCAGTGAGCCGTTTCCCAGGGCGGCCCAGCGTGACCAGGCCATAACCAGTCGCAGTCGTGGTGATGCTAACAGTGTCATGGCCTGTTGCTGTTTTCCTCCATACGCTTGTCTTTCGGTACCTCTGGCACAGATTTATCTTTTGTGTTATCCGTCCATAACTTTCATCGAGATGTCCATGTAGTCTTCTTCCGTTTATCATTCCAAACTGTAGCAAACTCTTCGACCGTCCACCGTAGTGGGTCCTCCCAGCTATTATTTTTTTTTCCGTTGCTGTGAAATCATGAGTGTTTTCATCTCAAAGGTGTACTGAGCAGTTGATCTTGGCAGGCCATAGTTTTTGATAAGCACGTCTCTGTCTCCCTCCGAGAATGTTAAATTGCAGGAAACGTAGGAGGGAGCACTTGCACCAAAGTGCAGGGCATGATGGGAAATAAAGACTAGGGAGTGACCGAAATAGCCAGCTGAAACCTTTCAGTCGTCTTCTGTCTTAGATGCTCCCTTGTGTCAGTCGTCCACTTATTTCCTGTATTCATTTACCATGGTTCAGACCTCAAGATGTTGACTATATGGGTGGGGTGGGGGGTGGTGGGAAACAATGAGTCAGCATCATTCCCCACAGAACCATATGTGCACTTTTTAGCTGTGAGTCATAAAAGAACGGTTTTGTCTGGGGGGATGAGCTGATGACCTCCCTGCCCCCTGTGGCTAACCCTCCTCCACAAACCATTAAACTCCTATCTGTTAAATTGAGGTTTATGGAAAGTTCAGGGCAGTTTCCCCAGGAATATAAGTGAAAGGGACGACTTTCAGTGGAAGCTGGACTAGAGTAGCTTTTTCACTAAAAGATGATTTTAGCTGTGATTTCATGCATAGTTTTTGGAAACTGCCAGACAAGTTATAACTTGAATTGAATTTGTAATTTTTAATTACATTTTTCACACACTAGCATAATATGTTGCCTTTTTACAGCTATATACACAAATGAGCAGCGAATGAGGATGGTACACTGTTTGGGATGCAGACAAATCAATTTCTGTGATCCATGTTGTCTGGCAGTAGCCTTGAGTCCAGCTAGGGACCAAAAGTTCAGGGTACTGTTTCCGTCCAGGTGGGGGTGAGTCTTTCCTGTCGCACGGGAGTCTCTGCTCTGATGCTCTGCCGCAGTCCTGTTCTTGCAGGGACCCTTCACCTTTGGGCATTCCGAGTCTGCACAGGGCCTTTGAAATGTGGGGGATTGAATGCAGGCCTGTAGCGTAAGCAGGGGACCCTTTCTGCTTCACCCCCCCCCCCCCCCCCCCCCCCAGGTTTGCTTAATGTATTCAGTCTGTGTGTAGCTCATCAACATCTAAAAGGTCACGCAGTTAATGACTTCCTTTTGCGTACACTTACTTTACGCATATTTAGAGTGAGGGGGAGTGAGAGAGGGGGCTTAGTGAAACATCGCAAAAGGGAAAGACATCTGGGCCTTATTATTGAAATGATTTTTTAAAATTATAACCCCCCCCTTGTACCTGAGCCATGCATCCCAACAATGTGGGCTGACTGGAACATTTTAATATATCGCACTGCAGCACAAAGGCAGAGCATCAACGACACCGACTTTAAAACTGACCAGTAGGGCTTCAAAGGTTTGACTGTCCACCCAAATGTGTAGAAGGCAGGGAAATGATAGTTTTGATTTTGTTTTAGAAAAAAACACTAAGTATAGTTGAACTAATGGTGCTTTTCCACTGCATAGTACGGCACAGCACGGTTCAGTACAGCTCACCTTGGTTTGGCTCAGTTCGGCTCGGTTTGTGTTTCGACTGCAGTTTAGTGCCGCTTTAGAGTGGGCGGGATTATTCACGTGTCGTTATAGTTGCGCCGCCTCTACTGCCGTGACATCATCGTAAACGCGCCACAAACAAACACACAACAATGGAGCATATCGACGGAATGGTGTTCTTCATTCTCGGCATGTGGATGTTTTTAACAGCAAGACGAAGGAGTTTGTTTCAAAAGAGGTTGATGGTGCGTCCGAACCTTCGCTGGCTGTGCTAAAAATCTAGCGGGTCTGTTGTGTCTCGTGTCGTAAGTTCAGTGACGCAGTAATGACGATTTTCTCCGGCCAATCAGTGACCAGTAGAGTTTACACGTCACGTTTTGGTAACGGTTCGGCGCGCTTGGAACCTCGGCTGAGGTGGTACTAAAAAAAGGACCAGGTACCAGGTACTGTTCCCAGTGGAAAACCCCCCAAAAGTGAGCTGAACTGAACCGTGTCGTGCCGTGCTATGCAGTGGAAAAGCACCATAAGACACTTTGTCACAGGATACAACAGAACCTAAGAGAGCCGTTTGCGGTGATAATCCCATTTTTCAGATTCCCATAAAAGGTGGTAAAGGTGTTATTTTTGGGGTTTACATGTTCACACACAGGGTGATGTGGAGTTGGGAGCAGGTGCTCTGTGTGCGGAAGTTCGGGGGGGGGGGGGGGGTCTGGGAGTGCGGAAGGGTGGGTCTGGCCATCTCTCTGTCGTCATCTGGAGAATGGAGTGGTTTCCTGTGTAGCACTTCTTGTAGGGAAGGATTCCTGGGAAGCGTCTCCAGTGAACATGCACGTTTCGGCCGGTATTTTCACTAATGAGTAATCCAGGGTTGGGCCATCGGCTCAGTGCAGTGGACCCTCTCCTGTGGCAGGTGGTCCAACAGCAGTAGTGGAAGGGCTCTTTCCTCCAGTCTTTCTCCTCTTTCATCGCCTTTCTTACTGGACCAAGGAAACTGGGGTGGGGGGGGGAGACAGATGGCTGCGTGTGTCAGCACCTTCAGTCGATTTAACCTGGGCGTCAGCTGACTTGACAGGCCCTGGGAGGTGGGGGAGGGGCAGCGGAAAAGGAAGGGTGGGGGAAGGGCAGTCAGTCGCTCATGCTGCAATTGCTGACTGGTTCCTTCCTGTCTGCGTCCAGATTGCGTAGCTCGTTCAGCCTTGCGCCATTGAGATGGTACCTGGGCAGTCTGCTGAATGAAAGCTTCACGGCTGGACTGTAAGTTTTGGGGTGGAGGCGACCCCAACGTGACTGAAATGTGGAGTCAGAGGCTGGTGTAGAAAGACCAAGAATCTAGCTGCCCTCCGTCCTTCCAGCAGTCCTGTCTTTTCCAGGGGGACAGGTGCTGTTGGGTGGATTATGGCGCGAAGACACTGTGGTTACGGGCTTCCTGTAGCTTTTAAAAGGCCTGTATGTCATGTCAAGCAAAATCTGAGTATGTGCGGTTTGCCAAAGATGATCTGGACACTTTGCACTAGCCAACACTCGAACCCTGGCATTTGTACTGTAGAAGTTCTGGGGGGCACATTAGGAAAGAGCCAAGGTAGCTTTCTCTGTTAGGGGAGATTATTATCTTAAGACGGAATAGTACATAATGTCAGATTTTAGGTCGTTTACTTTTGCATTACAATCAAACACAGGCTAACATGCTACTGATATCTTGGAATAAAGATGTTTTATTCATAACTATGAAAGTCCTAAGACTTGTTGGGATAGTGTAGATTACAGCCCAGTTTTCGGAGAAGGTGTTTGGAATGACTCATCCACCTCAAACTAAAACTAATCCAAAATAAACCAATGCAGTGGCTTTTCTTTGTTTCTGCAGTGATCAGAGCAAAGGTAGTTAGTGGAAAAGAAGTGAATTCTGGGAATGACATCTACGGTAATCCCATCAAGAGGACTCAGTATGAGATCAAGCAGATCAAGGTAACCAGTGTCGACACACTATTCTTTAACATCACCCTAATTTCTTGGTCTTCAGCAGTCAGCTGACACTGGTCAGGTGTTCGGCATGCAGACCGCTGATTGGTTCTTCTCTTTTCCTTCTGGGCTTTTTGACAGATGTTTAAAGGGCCAGACAAAGACATTGAATCTGTCCTCACTGCTCCATCCTCATCTGTCTGCGGGGTAACCCTGGATTACAGTGACAAAAAGGAATATCTGATTGCAGGTGAGATTCTCACGTTGAACTGAACCGAACAGCCTTCAAAACAGAATTTACCAACTTCCTGCTGGGTCTGCCAAGGGTATTTTCCCAGGCTATATAAAAATACAATGCTGTGTACATCTTTTTGTTTAATCAGGTTGGTACGCTGGAAGAAATTACACCCAAATCACAGGAATCATTGATCATTTCATGCTGAATAGGCTCTAGACCTCAGTGTCTGAGTACTTTGCACTATGTGACCACCAGCCCAGCTGTCAGTATGCAGTTCACCCTTCTGCATCACGACTTTCCCCATCGCAGTTTTGATATATATCATGGGGTTGGCATAAGTCATTAAACTGAGTTAGGTGTTCTGCAAAAGCCACAAATGACACTTGAAGGCCAGCAAAAAACACAAAAAAGTTTAGTAACTCATAAATCCATAAAATATACATACAGTGTTGATTTGGAGGACACCAAGTGTGTTTACAGCAGCCTGTCACATGATTAGAATAGAATAGAATAGAATCTTGCAGAGATCTCTGTATGTTGCGTTTCTCAAATCTTTCCACTTCGCTTTGCTCGCCAAGGGGACCAGAAAAGTTTTACAAGGTTTTTCCAGCTTGAGGGGGGCCTGCGCCCCTAACCCCCCCCCCCCCCTCCATGTGGAAGGGTCGACTGTACCATCAGTATAATGGTTCATGGGTCCAGGTTGTGTGCAATACAGAACAATGGAAATTAAAAGGGAGTATGTATCATCTTCAGTATCTAATCCAACCATCTGTCACCCAACTACAAATTCAGTACAAGATTGCAGGGCTAGGTACAGCCATTGATGACAAACAACAGTAAATGACAAATAAGGGTGAATAACACCACTAGGGACAAATGCTTCTCTGTTCCTGTCTTCTGTAGGCAAAGCAGAAGGAGCAGGCACCATGCACGTGACCCTTTGTGACTTCATTGTTCCCTGGGAAACTCTGAGTGTCACACAGAAGAAGAGCTTAATCCAGCGCTATGAGATGGGCTGTGGGTGCAAGGTATGGGTGTGGCTAAACAGGATGTGTGGGTGTGGCTAAACAGGATGTGTGGGAGTGGCTAAACAGGATGTGTGGGAGTGGTTATTTTATTTAGATATTGCAACATTTATGAAGGAAACCATGGTCTTCAACCTGGGGGTTTGTAGAGCAGGTGCAGGGGTTTGCAGACACATACTGTAAATTATATAAATGTTGCCGTAATTGGTTACAGTGTCCCGCTGGTGTCAGGAATGTATGCAGATACAGCTACTCAGAACCTTTTATTTATGGCTACAAATCGTTCTATATTTGGCAATCTTTCTCCTACCCCATATCTGGCCCCATCCCTTATTTAACCCTGTTCTCATCTCTCCCTCATCCCTGTTCTTTGCCCTCCCCCCACTCCCCCCAACTCAGATCACACGGTGCATCTCCTTGCCCTGCACTATCAGCACCCCAGAGGAGTGTCTGTGGACAGACTGGCTGATGGAGAAGACTGTCAGCGGGGATCAGGCCAAGCACTACTCCTGCATCAAGAGGAGCGACGGCTCCTGCTCCTGGTACCGCGGGATGGCCCCGCCCAAAACTGACTTCCTGGATGTCGAAGACCCATAATGGAACAGCTACTAGCTGAACGCCCCCTATTAGAAATACCCACGACAAATAAAAACATGTAAAAACATGTAAACATGACAGATGAAGATGATGATTATGATGATGATGATGATGATGAAGGGGGGATATTCATTTGTAATTACTAGTACATGAGATCGATATAGACTGGTTGAATGATGGTGTCATTTCCTGAAGAAGACTTTCTGTAGGAAACACCATAAATATGTGAGGGACAATCTTAACACAAGAGCACTTTCTGCCCCAAAAAGCGCTTAAACCTTCTTAAATTACACACCCTGCTTACACAAACTGCAGGCCCACCCGTTACCAAACCTTCATGTAGATGTACAGTGACACATAATTCCCAAACTAAGATGTGGCCCAAGGTCAATTTAAATGGATCAGGTCGGACTTTACCAGCTCCTGAGGATGAGGTCTAACAATGTCTGTCTTACGTTGGATTCTGCTGTGCAGATGAATTGCTTGTGAGACAGAACCATGAGCTCCTTGCTTTGAAAAAGTTCAGTTTCCTTCATTAGTCTCTATAAAAAAAAAAAAACATACACATTTCAGAAGAAAACTGTCCCAATTTCACAGAAGAGGAGTAGGGGTATCAGAAGAATAGATTTGGAGCAGAGTGGGGAAGTTCATTGCCTCACTTCCACACAATTTGCTGTGGAGAGTTCATGATACTTGATGCCAGCAGACGTTAGCAGAGATACATCAGAATGCACAGTTACCTTCAGCAGTGAAACTACATGAGAAACGCAGCAAGACCAGACAATATCGACTAATCTGTCTCTCTGGACGTTTAAAAAATTAGACTGCGGAACATCTGTCTCTGGCTTTACTTATAACGATCTTCCAACAAATGTAGTACAAATCCTAATGTAGGGCCCAATGACAGAACACCTATTCAATCCGTCTACAACTATCACATCTGAAACCGAATTTAGCATTTAACACAGTTAGGTACCAACTCCCTAAATCACTGTGAAGTTTTTTTTTGTTCATTTTGGAATTTATTCAAATGTACCAGTTGTGATGTGAACAGGCGACTTGAAAATCTGCTTTAGCTCAAAAACCCTTGCGTTAATCTTACAGATGGAAGTGTATGTCACTGTTAACTCAGAAATTAAGGAAACCAATCAGTAGCCTCTCTCAGAACTAGATTGGATTTATGATTGACAACTAACAAAAACAATGACGCTTGGAGGAAACTGCCACTTTAAATCTATTTCACCTTTGATCTGTTACTTCCCTGAGCGGATTCCAGACGTCTCATTTGTCCAGTCCATGCTATTGCAGATCTGGAAACAAGCTTGCTCTGTATCCCTATCACATGTTGGCCCCTCTCCCTAACAACCCATCAGCCAATCCCATCTCCCTAACAGCCCGTCAGCCAATCCTATCACCTCCTTGTTTTCTTATCTGCTGACAACTCCTGCAAACGTAGCTTTAATGTTTACATCTACTTCACATTTCCTTTACTGATCATTTAGAGAATTAATGGATTTGTATACTTGGTTAGTTCTAGATTTGCACTTTCTCAACAGTTGCTGTAAAGAAAAACCCACACGCATGGTCAAAAGTTGAATATCTGATAGGGGAACTGTTCCCGGTTTTTTGTACTTGACTTTGGTGTCCGTGTGGTTTCCTATTTCGGCATTGTACTCTGCCTTATCACATGGCAGTTCCTCTACAATGTTTGACTGACCTTTTCCTAAGAAGGCTTTTAATTTCGCCTGTGTGCCCATGATGATTGTAAGAGTATTAAATGTCTTGCAGCCCTCAAGGATCCCTGTAAAAGAGACACCTTGTAGCCTTGTTAACCTCTTCACGGTTTTAACCCTTCTCTGTCATTCCTCCATGCCTTCGCACAAATCTTTTGGTGCTGTTTTCTCAGCTGTTGTATCATTGCACAAGGGTCCTTGTACCAGGGCTTTAAGAGGCACAAGAACTGAAGAACATTAGAGGGTGTGAAAGTTTGTGAAGTTGGGAGAGCCCCACCAGAAAAAACACGAGTTCCAGTCATAGAATCGCATGGCTTTTTGTGTGCGTCAGACTCTGTGTACCTGCCGGGTTCATGCCCTCCATTGACCTTTTACTGGTGTGGCTCTTGTGTCAACGCACAGATTAGCGAACAGTCTAAATTACCGGAAATTAATATGGCAGGTTACCGACTGCCAGTGTGGAAGTTGATTACTGAGCACAAGCTCGTGCAGGAAGTGGGTCCCATATACCTGCTTGGCAGAGGTGGAAAGTTCAGGTCAAGAAAGTACAAATCCAGACCAAGATTTTGTTTCAACCAACCATTGGAGTACTCTGTGACTGTGACTCTTTATACTCAACTACTTGGTAGAAACAAAATTTTGGCCTGGATTTGCACTGGACCTGAACTTTCCACCTCTGCTGCCTGATTAGATGTATACAGCACAGGCGAGAGGCAAACTGTACATGTGGTAAAAGCTCAAGAGATCAGAAGTCAAGGAGATTGATCCCTTTCTGTTCTTTTTATACCAAGGATGTAAATTGACCAGCTAGCTCGTTCGTGTACCTTCCTTTTCCATAATGAAGAGTGTCCTGTATCCCATAAGAATCTCTTTCTCCATCTCCATGAGTTCAAAGGGACTTTCAAATACCTTTGTATGAAAGCAATCAAGAAAAAATGTTTACATGCATTTTGTAGTGTGTATGCTTTTGCAAAGATTAAGCATTTTGGAAATGAAAACATAATTTAAAGAGGTAGTCAATCCAAGTTTGATATTATTTGCCATTTTCTTGTGTATTACGTTTGTTTTATGTTATCACTTTTGATTTTCAGTATTTTTACTAGCCTTCATCTTCTTGGAAAGTATCGCGAAAAGTTCGAGTGTAAACCTTGTGCTGGAACCACGGGAGACCTATCGAATATAAGTCAAACTATGCATGTCTTGTGTAAACATTGACAACAATGGCCAAATTACACAGTATTATCAAATAAAGGTTTAGAGTAATGCAATGTGAACTAAGATTATTTCATTAGCATGACCGAAATGTAATGAATCCATCTTACAACTGCTTATTCAGTTCTGGGGGGGCTGAGATCCACGAGGCAGGAAGTCAGTCCGCTGCAAAGCACTGAAATACAGCCATTTGCTTACCTCTATGAGGAAACCGTAGTACAATAATGAAATCTCCAAATACATCGCAGAGGAAGGTAACAGTGCTTCCTACTGAGTCACCATGCCACTCAAATTTAATGCTTAATGTTAAATGCCAAATATAAGGAATAAGAAATTGCGCAAATTTGGAAATACATACAATTTTCCAACTTAATATTTGACCATAGACAGTGGGATTACGAAATAATGGCGCATTCCGACATACATCTGTTTCCAACAGAATGTCCTTTATTCTCCTGCTGATTTTCCAGCTACGTCACCGATAGATGCTGGAGTGTGCCGCGTCATGATTTGTATTTTGATTGATTGATTGATTGATTGATGAAACCCTTTATTGCTGTTGCAATACACCTTGTCACTAGTCACAAGTACCAGCGAAATATTGGCTATCAACCCGACCATACATATACAACACACGTAGGGGGTAGACAGGTCAGGAAGACAGGGGACTATAGGAAAACTCAGAAGATTACGCGAGGAGAGTGTAGGTGATTAAAAAAAAACAGCCCCCAGACTGCACTCCAGTAGGGAGTACAATATAGGAACAGAGAAAAAAAACACCTCAGCAATAAGCACATAGTCACCACAGCTCACAACACTAAAGTCGAGACTTGCAACAGGGGTGGGGAATGGGGAGGTGGAGGTAGTCCAGCATAGACAAACAGCCGTCCGTTCCTGCAGCCAGACGGCGCTGTACAAGGACCCGCTCGTTCATGCTGGGGGTATGAAGCGGCGAAGGCGTGGGATGGGGGTAGGGTGTCCTTGTGGTTGGGGGAGAGGAATGCAAGAGAGTCTCGCTGCCTTGTTCTCCAGGGGGGAGTTGTTTAGCTCAGCAGAGGCCTTGGCCAAGGCCCGTGCTGATTAGGGGCGAGCCAAAAGAAGATAGAATAGGGTTGTTTGGGTTTTCGTGCGAGAAGCTGCAATTTCGCAGCTCCTCTAATGTCCACGCTGGTCCCCGTCGTCTAGAATCCTGCGCAAAGCCTTGAGCTCCTCCGTGATGTTATCCAGTCTGCGGTCCATAGTCACGGTGATGTAATCAGATCTACGATCAGTAGACACTGTGATGTTATCCAGTTTGCGATCTATAGCCATAGTCTGAGCGCCAACAGCTCTGCCAAGACCGTCAATCAATTTGGCCAGCCTGGTGGGGTCTTGAGCGGCTGTCACCGTTTTCTTCAATTTCCGATAAACCAGGGCGATGCCTAATCCAATCAGCATAAGACCCGTTATCAAGGTTCCGAATAGGTAGATATCTTCGATGTCCTCCACGGAAAGAGCTGCCAGACACACGACCCTCCACTTCTCCCATCCGTCCATCGTGTAGCCAGCTGCGTACGTTCCTGCAGGACAGTCAGGTTCCCCCGAACCTGCGCTCCTCTTCGAGAAGATGGTGTCAATTGCATTGAGAGACCAGTTGATCAAATCCATAATTTCCTTAGTTTTGAAGAGCAGGGCTGAGAGGGTCTCCCGAGTATAGACAGTAAGACAGTAGACTAGACGAGACGAGAGAAGCAAAGCAGGGAAGATAAGGGGAGGGAGAGGGAGAGAAGTGCGTCCGCCTCCGCTGAAAGTTAGCAAGTGAGCTGAAAGTTAGCAAGTATTTTAAGTGCGCCCTCACGTGGTGCGGCTATCAATTACATCTTTATTTAGAAAGGAGCAAAAATACAAAATAGAGTACAGACTACTTTCTCTTATATGTTACACATTCGTTACATTTTAGACAGAAGCAACGTTGCTACTTTCAGAGATTTATTTTAATTATTTTATTTTATTTATTTTATTATCAAAAAGAATATATATGTGATGGAATTGAACGTCTGTATAATATCTAATTATAATTTTATTTTCGTGTTGGTTAAATGAATAATGCGGGTTTGAACACCGCATAGTAACATAAGTGACATTCGTAAACAAAGCAAGTTTAAAATGGATTCCACAGGAAAGTCACCAACCGATCTTCCTGTCGTTGCCCCTGATTGGATGCGAGGAAGGGACTCGAACTATTTCCTGACAACGTGATTGCTCTACAGTAGTGTCAATCAAGGCGTGGCCACGCCCCTTCACATTGCAGCATGGAGGATAGAATGTAACAAATTTCAGGTACAGAAGCAAGGTAATCTGTCTCCGAGAAAGAAAGGTCGTCCGTCCGGAAAGATAAAAGGAAGGTAATTGCGGAAAAGTCGGCGATTATTTTTAAGCATGCCAGGCAACGATGTAATCAATTCTCGAAAAGAAATGGGTGAGAGGCACAGCACGACCACCTCGCTAGCCTGTTAGCTAACCATCACCATCGTGCCACATCGTGTCAGCTAGATGAGAAGCAGTTTCGATGGGCGATCGGTGCTACATCTCCACTTTCCTCTTCGGTTCTGTATAACGGCTGTGTCCGCGATAAGTGATGCTGGACACGGCTGGCGGCGTGTGCTATGCGTTTTGAGCCGTAGACGTGCTAACTGCTGACTTCCAGCTGCCTTGCCTAATGGGATCGTGACTGTAAGGCACGCGTCGCTCCGGCGTGGTCGCGGTCCTCGCAAGCGCCAAACAATCGTGCCCGATGAAACCAAAGTAACACGCCGCTGTGTTGCCCCCCCTCTCCCGGACTGGCCGCGCTTCAGTGCGGCTATCGACTTTTAAATAATCACATGCTTGATTCTGCGTGACGGGGTGGGCTGAGGGCGAAACGTGCCTACCGGAGGGTAGGCACGGGGTTTAGCCTGGCCGCGTCTGTGCTGGATGGGGGCCGCCGTTTCCCTCTGCTGCTGGGGGGTGGCAGTGCCCCCCCCCGGTGTGCTGCTCCGATCGTGGCTGTTACTCGCCCATGTGTGGCCGGGCCTAACGTGGGCGCCCTAGATGATCATGTGTGCCATTTTCATAGCCTTACTCTCCATCGCCATGTCTTGGCTTTAACTTTCAGCCTTGATGTGATTCTTTTTTAATTCGTACAATTTCAGTCAATGTTAAAATACAGTACGGCGAGAAACGTAAAAACACATCGACCCCATGCTGTTTTTCTTGTTTATAATTCTACATGGGTTTTGGGAGCGCCGATCGATGCTGTAAAGGGACCCTTTACGGTTTTTCTCCCCAAGGTTATGCAAGCAGACACACTTCTCTACCTGCACCCCTAAGTTCTCGGTTCAGAGTCAGTGCTGCGAGTTTCATTTAACGCCGAGCTTCTCCTTCACATGCACGCCGCTTGTCTGCCTGTTAGTATGTCTCCGTGGTGTTTTTCTGTTTTATCGTTGATTGCTTAATGTAAATATTTAAAATACAAATTGCCGCCCTGACTCTGCATTACATCAGTCATACATTTTAAATAACCTTTCACCGCATCAGTTTTCTTAATCTGTTTTTTTTTCTCTACTGTTATTTTATTTCTACTTCTTTAACAAAGATTTTGGCTTCATGAATTTACTTCCCTCCATAAAAAATGTTCTAGCAAATGCTATATAAGCCAAATGAAAAAGTGATGTGACTTTAGTGATGTGTAATATGCCTGTAATTGACCACGTGGCTGATATGAGGGACAGTCTGGCCTTGGAAATGCACTCTGTGGATCATCTGCACACTTAAGTATGAGGAGCATGAATCTGTGTGCACGTGCAACAGATATATCCTGTTGTAGCTGGGAGATACCACCCGGTGAAGCTCCCTCGCTGTATGTTACAGCTTGGCTGGTTTTGTTTGTTAGATATCTGTCTACTTTGTATAATGTTTGTCTAAATATAAAATCAGATGTCATTAAAGCTTATTTTGATCAAATGTCAGGAAGAGTAAACATAGTAGCTAATAGTGATTATTATCCAATGGCTTCAGTAGGACGTTTTTAAAAGGTTTTTTCTGCATCGCAATTAGAAATGAGCTTGATAGCCCTTTTATTTTTTTTTTAGTCACTCTATTATGGACTCGGATGCTGTTAAACTGGGTGGTTTTAGTGCCACTCAGGCCGCACTGCTAGCACTGCCATCGTGACATCCTCGTCCTCCAGTTTCTGGTGTGTTTTGGCCTTCGTTTGCAGCGAACTGAAACCCGTTGGGGATTTTCTCAGAGTTCATTGTGTGCTGGCTCGTCTTGCGCTGCGGGTATTTTTACGTGCAGATTCACGGCAGCTGTTCGCCTGATTGCTGGGCTTGTCGGCCTGAAATTGGATTATGGCATGCTTGTTACTGGGTGCTCCTCTCGCTTGGTGGGTCTGGTCTCCTGGGTGGAGTTCTCCCTTCACATCACCGTGTGTCTTAAGGGGCCCCCTGTCCCCCTCCCCCCCGCAGGGTGGTTACATCACGGGGTCGTCGCCCTGACGAGCCGCCTCGTGATGTCAGCTTTAATGGCATCAGCACGGTAACCTGGAGGTCGGTTTGTCCTTGTGTGTGTCGTCTGGTTCTCTGCCCTCCTATGCCATGGTTTAATCCTGAGCCATTCCTAAAATCTGGAACACCCCCCCAGCCCAGGCATCTTCTGTCTTCTTGCTGTCGCCGTAGCGCCCCCTGGCCATTGCAGGTCGTCAGTGCGCAGGTCCTGTTCCGCACAAGCTGTGCCATAGGCCTGAGTGTATGTGCCCGTTAGTGAGTGTGATGCTTTGTGCATACGCCTACTGGCCAGCATCTGGGACAGGATGACATGCAAGTCGGTCGAACTCTAAATCGCCCCGTTTCCGGGGACCATTCTCTTCCCCTCTGCCAGGTCGATAACAGGGAGGAGGGGGCAGTCTGTCAGCCCCTGATGGGAGTCAGATGAGATCTGTGAAAAGAAGCATCCCAGTGTTCTTGTACTCAGACTTGAACACATGGCAAATTAAAGGATAAATTAATAAAAATCAGTGCATCCTATAACCACTTAATTCTTTTTGGGATTGCAGACTAGTTATGTTTTGGGATAGAGAGAGCGATGGAGAGGGTGAAGCCAGAGAGAGTTGGCAGATGTGCAGGAGAACATCTGGCCCTTTTGTTCCGTGCCGAGCCGCACGTTGCATTGACTTTGTGCTGCACTCCAGTGCAAAGTCCACGTGAGCTCGGCGTATCAGGGAAGCCCCTGTCTCAGGCCCCGCCCCCTCCTGTTCTGCATAATCATTGGAAATGGCAGCCAAGGCCCAGCCGCTCCTCTCTGACCTCAGCCTGTCGTTGCCGTTGCTGCAGCCGCCTACGGCCGTCCCACATCAGGGAGACTGGATTTTTGTGGTTTGTCACCGCCAACCCTGTTTCCCCAGTCAGGTAGAGGTGGGTTAAAGTGGTGAACTGGAAAATGTGGCCAGACTGCTTTTCTGAAGCGCGGCCTTCAGGGCCTGGCCTTGTGACTGGGGATGTAGTGGTTTGTGTCTCGGGACAGGAGGGAGGGAGTCATTTTCACGGGCTATGCAGCTAACAATATTGAGCCTGGGTGTGGGTGTGGCTTCCTGTCCATCATGGCCGCTGACCCCGCCCCCTTTCCGTCTCCACCCTCAGTGATGCGCCATGCCCATCGTGGAGAAGCTGAAAGAGGTGCTGAAGCCTGGCCGCAAGGACTCCGCCGACGAGGGAGACCTCAACCGGCTGCTGGCCTCCTCGGCCAAGAAGGTGCTGCTGCAGAAGATCGAGTTTGAGCCGGCCAGCCGCAGCTTCTCCTACCAGTTGGAGGCCCTCAAGAGCAAATATGTCATCCTCAACCCTAAGGCTGAGGGCGTAGCTGGACAGAAGGCCCCAGAGAACATCCAAATTAAGCGCCAGGGTACGTTTGGTACCTGGCAGTGTGTGTGTGTGTGTGTGTGTGTGTGTGTGTGTGTGTGTGTGTGTGTGTGTGTGTGTGTGTGTGTGTGTGTGTGTGTGTGTGTGTGTGTGTGTGTTTTGTATTGCAGTAGAAAATAATCAGTAGATGAGATGGGTGAGCATTTATAACATTTATGCATGTATATACATATTTGATTTAGACTTTTTTCCATGAAGATCTGTTTGTATAGATTTATAAAGTAAAATGTGTGTCTTTGTTCCCATTGGTCAGTGTGCTTAGCCTGTCACCATGGGGATAAAGTTAGACTGGTGTCTCTCTAACCCCTCCAGCTCCAGAGGGCACAGTAACCGGGCAGGGTGACGGGATCCCGGCCCCCCAGAAACTGCTGTTCCCCGGGAACAGACTCTCCTTGCAGTGGGAGCGCACCTACAGGGTGGGGGCCGGCCTCCATAACCTGGGCAACACCTGCTTCCTCAACTCCACGGTGCAGTGCCTGACCTACACCCCACCCCTCGCCAACCACCTGCTCTCCAAGGAGCACAGCCGTGCCTGTGAGTCGGCCGAGCCCCGCCCCCACTCTTCCTATTGGCTGTGTCTATAATCTATGCGCAGACTAGCCAATGAAGTGACCACGTTTGTTGTTTTCCCTAACAGCCTGGCAAAGTTTACTTGTCAGTTGATTATAAAGCGCTTGATAACCTGGCTGAAGCGGCAGGAGGCAGGCCGAGGGCTGTTTTAGACCAATGAGAGTGCAGCTTCTTCGGGGGGGGGGCGTGTCAACTGGACGCTGAGTCTCATGGCACTGTTTCTCTCCCTCAGGTCACCAGTCTGGCTTCTGCATGATCTGCATCATGCAGAACCACATCATCCAAGCCTTCGCCAACACCGGCAATGCCATCAAGCCGGTCTCCTTCATCCGGGACCTAAAAAGTGAGCATGTGTTGCTTGCTGCCCTACCTGCTCCTCTCCCTTCTCTCTCACTGTTTCCCGCTCGTGCGTGACTCCCCGGGGGGTACCGTGGTGGTGATCCTGTTTCTATCGATCCTCTTTCTGCCCACCCTCCCCCTCTAATGGGCTCTTAATTGCCCCCCCCCCCCCCCAGTGGTCCATTTAGCCTTCGTGGGCTGGGTAACAATCAGTATCCTCTCTTCTCCAGAAATCGCCCGTCACTTTCGTTTCGGCAGCCAGGAAGACGCCCACGAGTTCCTGCGCTACACCATCGACGCCATGCAGAAGGCCTGTCTCAACGGCTACCCCAAGTAAGGGCGCTTCGGGGCTGCTTTCTCCATATGCCGCACGGGGCCATTTAGAAACCCTCATAGACGGCAGCGAGACATTTAAACACTCGATTATTCCAGGTCTAACGACTTTCATGGTTATGTACTTCTGCCTGGAATGTGAGTGTCTGTCTTCTCGGGGAAGCAGGTTCAAACCTCCACCCCGTCTCTCGGCATTCAAATGCGTCCTCTGTCATTATTTAAGTGGCTCCCCGACTGGTGAGCCTTGGTGTCTTTGGACGTGTAAGTATATTAGCATTGAAGATTAGATAAGGAGACTGAAACTCGGTACGTTTACATGCACACTATGAAAATCGAATTATTGTGTAAGTCCGACCAAAATCGGACTTTTAAAGTACATGTAAAGATGTTAATCTGACTGAAATCATACTAAATCGAATTTCTCAAAGTCGGCCTAAAACACCCAGATAATGCGATTGGGAGTCGATTTGTCGATTTTACTCCTGCATGTATGCGTTCAATCGGACTCAAACTGGCCTAGGCGCTCTGCGGATGCTTCACGACCCGGAAGTGACAGAAGAAGCATGGAGCATAGCAGAGAACGTACAGCACGTACGAAATGTGCAGCGTTTGTAAAGTTGCCCAGTTCTCCGCTCGACTAAAGGGCGCTTTTCCACTGCACCAGGTGCTGTACTTCAAAAAGGTGCCACAAGTACAATACTTCAAGGGGTTGGTTTTACACTGGTGTAAAAACTGGTACTGGTACCCGTACTGAATTGAAAGATGGCTGTAGTAGGACTGGACTCCGTGCAATATTAATGCCAACATCGCATGTTATGCACGTCCTGTTCTTACATCGCTAGTCAGCTAGAATAAGATCAGGCTTTTTCTTACCTTCAATCTGGTGTGGATATTATAGCGGTTTAAGTCTTGCAAAAATATTTTTGCTCTGTCATAGAACAAACAACTTAGCAATTTTAATGATTATTCCTTTTGAAGATTATCTAGTACATGTTTAAAAATCAGTTTAAAGTTTACCTGCGCTGCTTTTGCATGAGCACTGCATGCGTTCTCTGAAACAATCATAATCATTTTCATTCTTAGCATTTAAATCACTCCTAGACGGGTTCATGTTTATATTGGATTCCTTTTTGTTTCTTAAATACCCCAATATTTATTACAACAAATCACATATTTGAAAAATTTCCAATACCATGCTGTCATGGTATACTATACAAAATACTTTATTTCTTGTTATGCTACCCTGATCCCGTTGTATCTGTCCTTCCAACCAGATCGCAATTAAAGTTTGTGTCACTTCATTTGCACATGCATCCATTATTACTTTTTATAAAAAAAATTTATGTCTGTGACGTAAGAGGTCAACCGGAAAAAGCCCAATACTAAAAAGCTGGAAAGAGCCATATAGCCACCTATTGTAGCAGAGTGGGACATACTCCTGTCGATAAATCGATTCCCCTCCCGTGCATGTAAACTGGTATATCTGTAGCTCAACTTGTGCATGCTAACGGTACTGGCTATGATGATAGATAGTTGATTAAAGCTGAATTCAACCAATGTTTTCTTTGACCTTAATTTGTGTGTGTTGGGATGAAGTGATTGGGTGGTGCTTCTCGTCATAGGGTGGACAGGCAGACTCAAGCCACCACCCTGGTCCATCAGATCTTCGGAGGTTACCTCAGGTCACGAGGTATGTCAGCCCTGTGGGGTGGGGTGGGGTGGGGTGGGGTGGGGTGGGGGGTGAACCGCCAGTTTAGCCATGCTATACAGGGGGCAAGTGTGTGGCTCGGCAGGTTAGGACACTGTGATCAGAAGGTCGGCGGTTCTAACCTGAGTCAGCAAATTACTTTTAATATTGAATCTTTGAGCAAGACCCTTAACCCTGAATTGCTCCAGGGATTGCCTGACCCTGCGGCATCGGTCATGCCTTGTTTTAAATAAAAGCCTGTGCTGAATAAATTGCAAGTTGAAGGGTTATAATTTGGGACCCCATCAGGAGAGGGACTGTATGCTTTTCTTATGGAGCCACTAGCATAACGTGGCTCAAACTGTGATCTGTTTTTGGCATCCAGTTGTTTATGCTGCAAAGAGTAGTTGTGGTAATGTTATACTATGTTTTAAAAATATTTTGTGTGTGTGCGTTTCAGTGAAGTGCTCCATCTGTAAGAGTGTGTCAGATACCTATGACCCTTACCTGGACATTGCGGTGGAGATCAGGGTGAGTACGACTGACACATGGCAAATGGAGTGTAGGGTGTCCTCACACTGGGGGATCCGTCTACCCCGAAGTGTAGTCTGTTTGACTAGTGTGATCGCTGGCCGTACCCAAGCACGGAACACAGACATGACATCAATGATGTGACCGGAACTTGCGTGCGCACACGTATACTGTATACAGACACTTGTGCTGTGCGATAGAGCTTTTCTTCTTATGTTTTCTTCGACATGAAAAAGTTGCACGGTGATGACAAAAGCATGTTCGGGCTTAGAATGTTAAGCACAATATGAGTGCAGACCAGTGTGGGAATGGGGAGGGGGGACAGTTGTGCTTGGGCATGGTACAAGGCAACCGGGCCAAACATAAATAAGCCCTAAGTTACTCCGTGTTCACTGGGACCGGGGTTTTTAATCATGATGCTAACTCCTGAACCGAAGGCATGGCCGCCGGCTCTGTCCTCCACGCTCACCCGGGCTCGGGGCACTGCGTGGGATTTTTTAACTAATTCTTCAAGGTCGTGCGGAAGTTTCTCAGAGATCTGCGTGAGAAGGTGGATCGGTTTTCTTTAATTGGCCGTGGGATTGAGTGTCATCGTTTCCCCTACAGCAAGCGGCAAACATCGTCCGTGCTTTGGAGCTGTTCGTTAAGCCGGACGTGTTGAGTGGCGAGAATGCCTATATGTGTGCCAGGTGAGTCCGCGCATCAGGGGCGTTAATATTTAACTGATCTCAGCAGATACGGGCTTAGGCTAAGCGTGTACGTGCGAGTATACTTATCCTAAGGCTGTTGTGTGGAATTATGGGTAAATGTGCAGGCCAAGCTGATATGTTGGACGTTTTTATTAGAAGATAAGAGTTACGGAGCCACCACAGTAAAGTCCAACACGGTGAGACATATTCACGATGATTTGTGTTTTTGTCTGTGCTCAGAGTATTGGCCCTATTGATACGATCTAGTTTGTCAAAAATCGGAGTAACGTTCTAAAATATGACCGTTGAAGAGCACTGTCAACAATGTCTGGCTTTGTCAGGCGTTAAAAAAACGGTGATTCTGAATTCCCATCATGCCCCACTGGCTGTGATCATGCTCACCATGACGTTAACTGTAGCGCCTTAATAGATACATGCTCGTGGATGTGCTTTCCTGGACACCAGTCTGGGATTTGCGTTTGGTGGCCTTGTCGGTACTGACAGGACATCTTGTCACGGTTACTGTTTAGGTGCAAAAAGAAAGTTCCGGCAACCAAGCGCTTCACAGTGCACCGGACGTCGAACGTGCTTACGCTGTCGCTGAAGAGGTTCGCCAACTTCAGCGGAGGCAAGATCACCAAGGTGATCCTTCAGCGTGGGAATGTGGGCTTTATGGTGCCCGATTTGGGACCCTCTTGGGTCTGAGTTAATGAGGAACGCCATCATTATATGACTTAACCATGAACCCAGTCAGTCACACATTTTTCCATCCTTCGTTTTTTCAGGATGTGGGCTACCCAGAATTCTTGAACATTCGGCCTTACATGTCGCAGAACACAGGGGACCCAATCATGTATGGCCTATATGCAGTCCTGGTGCATTCTGGGTACAGCTGTCACGCTGGCCATTACTACTGCTACGTTAAGGTGAGAGCCGTAGCACCCCCGGAGCACCCTGAATACTGTCAGGCCTGAGGCCTGATTCTGAAATCTGACACTGGGTGTTTGCAGGCAAGCAACGGCCAGTGGTACCAGATGAATGACTCTATGGTACATTCCAGCAACATCAAGGTGGTTCTCAATCAGCAGGCATATGTGCTGTTCTATCTGAGGTAAGATGACGTCTGGCTCCCTAATGGATGCGGTGTGTGTCAGGCCAGCTGTTTTTCATTACTGCTTTTCTTTTTGTGTGGAACCTAGAATCCCGGAAACGAAGAAGAATGCGGAGACGCCCGTGGTGAAATCGGGAGCAGTGCATTCTGGGAAAAGTGGCCCGACTGCGGAGCAGCTGAAGAAGGTGGCACTGACTGGGCCGAGGTCATCCCCCCAGGTGACGAAGGTGTGTGGGTGAGGGAGGGGGTGTGGTCCAGAGTGGTCCGGGGGCCTGTTGGGCTGGGTGTTAGCCTGGAGGTCACCATGAAGGGGCTAAACGATGTACTAACCCACCCCTTTTTGTGCAGAAGCTGGAGTCCTCCCAGCTGCGAAAGATCCATTCACTGGATGGGGGGCTGGGAGTCCCCGTGCCCCGGGTCACCCCCAAACCGGCCAACGGCTCGGCCTTGACCTCGCCCACAGGGCCGACGCTCATCCCTGAGCCGCCAAAGAAGGTGAAAAAGGCTCCGCCCCCGACCCAAGGCGTGTCCTCGCCCATCACCACCAATGGCGTGGGCCGATCGGATGTCGACAGGAGGCGCTCGCAGGAGAGCGTGGGAATTGCAGCATCTACCTCAATGAAGTCCCTCTCCGAGTCGTCCGGGGACTCGTCCGAGTCGAAGGTAAAACCATAAGGCAGCATTTTCATAAACCTAAGACATGAAAATAAGTTTTTAAAAAATAACTTTAAGTACATGTGCTAGAAATATTCAACATTTCTTTTTATTTCCCTTAGTCTTGGAAGCAATATTTATTACTGTTTCTGTGCTGTTTAGCTAAAGTAATGGTTTATCATTAATATATATATATACACACACACACACACACACACACACACACACACAGTACAAATGTACTGTATATTCATGCAGGATTCTCAGAAGACACAAAAACGTAAAACTAAATTTAAAACATCAAAATTATAATAGTGCTATATGTTCACAGGCCTTTTGATGTGTAAATCTCGCCTGCTTTGTTCAGTGAGGACAGGAGAGCCAGCTCTTTGATTTGTGAGGGTCAAACAGCCAGTCCCTCTTCTCAAATGTCATTTATAAGCCTGACGTGTTGCTTGTCTTAATGGGCCAGTTCACCCCAAAACTAAAATACAATCTGTTAGAGTGGCTTTAGTGCTATCTGTCAGTCGACTGTAGGGTGTTCTGCTGGGAGTTGCCTGGTCTTGGAGACATCGATTGTAGCTAAAGCGGCTGGAAAGGGGAAAAAAAAAAAAAAACTTGGAAAAATTCAACAGCGACGTCTCATGAGAAATCGCGACCCGGTTACTCACCGTAATCCACAGACTTTGTGATGAGCAGAAACGTTTCAGTTTTGGGGTGAACTGCCCCTATAAGCTTTGCGGGGGGGTGATTAACTGGACGTGTCTGCTGCCCCTCCAGCACGCCGGTGGTCCTCGGAGCGCTCCGGCTGGGGAGACGGGGTCGGCCACTGCCAGAAGCCTGAACGGGACGTGCTCTCCGCGCCGGGGCTCGGAGCCCCCCAAGCCGGTGGATCGCGGGTCGGGACCCGGCGCCGAGGACAAAACAGCCAAATTAAAGCCCCCGGCCATCACCAACATCGCGTCGGAGGCTGCCAATCCCACCTCCCCACCCCCTGCGAAGAAACTCGCCCTGTCTGCCAAGAAGGTGAGGGGCAGGGGGGCTGCTTTCGGGGGAACGCTAACAGCGTCCAGCACGAGCCGTGATTAAACACTGAGTTACTAAGTATCCCCTTCTTTGCTTTTTTTTTTGTCTCTGTAAGTCTCTTTCTGTTCTCTTCTAACCATCTCTAATCCCCCGTCTGCTGCATTCTCTCTTCGTTTTTTTTTTTTCTCTCGTTCATTTTCCTTTCATTTTGTTTTTCCACATTTTTTTTCCCCTTTGTGTACACGGATGGCGTTTTTTTTTTTTTTTTTTTTTTTTTTCTTTTCTTTTCTTTTAGACCACCAAGTTTTTTTTTCTGTCAATAACTGCAGGCCAGGCCCAATGGGAGTCCCAGCAGCAGTGATGTGCCGCCCTCCCAGCCACGCCCCTTGTCCAGTGACCTCACGCTTTCAGATCATCCACCCCTGTTGGTCTCTACCCCGCCAAATCACAAACCTCGGTATGACTCAGCCTGTAGGGGGTTGTATCTAGGGGCTTGAGTGATGAATATCAGGCACCGGGGGTGTGGGTAGATGTCACAGTTGACCCTGGTGTATTTGCTCCTGATATCTTGGCACTTCTGTGATCCTCGTCGTCTCTGGTTGCTCCCCCCCCCCCTCCCAGGATAGTTCCATTTCATTCGCTCAAGTCATCATCTTTGCCTGGACCCGCCTCCCACTCAGCCCCGAGCAGAAGCTCTCACCCTGTCCCCACGGAAACGAGCCCCCTGCCCGGACAATCCTCCCTGGGGACTGGAATGGGAGATGCCCCTTTCAGCCCTGCACTGAAGAGGAAGAGGAGGAAGAAGAAAAAACGGCATCACTCCGAGATGGGCGATGGGCAGCAACCACCACCGGGACAACCCGAGGCCCAGGAAGAGGAGACGTCAGTCTGTGAGGAGAGGAGGAAGAAGAAAAAGAAGAAAAGGAAGAGGGAGGAGGAGGAAGAGGAGGAGGGACCTGCTGCCTGTCCGGCCCAAGACCTCGTATCGCACCTGGAGCCGCTGGTGGGCGAGCCCTGGAGCGTCACAGCTGACCCGTGGGAGCAGACCGGAGATGCAGTAAGGCTGAAGAAGAAGAAGAGGAAGAGGAAACGTGACAAGGGATTGGAGGAAGCCATGAGTCCGTGCTCGGCCGCAGAGAGGTGCGTCTCCCATATTCACAGTCTCAGGTTGAGACTGGACCTCTTCCATGGGGTGCCCTATTCTGTGCCAAGATATAATGTCAGGTTGTGATATTTTATTGTGTCCAATAGGGGGCGGTGTGTGCTTCTGCAGTTTCATGCTCTGTACTCGTGATTGGAAGGTTCAAATCCTGCAGAGTGATTTTACCTCTGGGTCCTTGAGCAAAGCCCTGAACACCAGTTGCTCCAGGGTGTCTCAGTTGTATATTGCTTTGGATGAATCTAGGAAATAAATAAATTAAATGGACCCAGCTGGTTTTCTAAGGGGACTCATGAAACTCCAGAGTCTGAGGATAAAACCAGCATGAGTTTCAGCACAGGGAGGGTGTTTCCTGAGGTGCCCCGTGCAGAATGCTGTTCTCAGATCAGTCTGCTGAAATGCTCCGGCTTCACCCCAGGCCAGCGGCGGAGGAAGCAGCGACCGAGACGAGCACAGTGGACGTGGCTGAACTGCTTCGGCAGAAACTGGAAAGGAGGAAGAAGAAGAAGAAGATGCTGAAGGAGAAGAGAGTGTGTCCCAGAGACCCGGAACCTTCCCCTCAGGAGCCTTCTGAAGAGGTGAAGACTGCTGGCTGCAGTCAAGGTACTGGCATTCTCAGTGTTAAGGTCCATGGTGTTAAGGTTCTGCTGCTATTTAAATACAGAAAGCCATGTACAGGGTCCTGAGCGGCTGGGCATTAGCGGCAATGTTCAGTCAGCAGACCAGCCTATCGGAATGCTCGATTGACTGTCCTCCTCGCCCTTGCAGCAGCGACCGTGATCGTCTGGGACAGCCAAGCCCGGGACGGGTACAAGCGCACGCAGGAATCGCAGGGCCCCAAAACCGCACAGTCTGTCTGGGACGGTGCCAGGACCAGCACGGTGGTGGAAGAGCTGCTCCGGAACTCCGAGGACAGAGCGTACGGGAGCCAAGGTGACGGCCTGTGACGGAACTCCTGTCTGGTCTGATGCAGATCTGGCCAATTGTTTCTGTTGATGTTCAAAGGACCTGGCTAGAATTAATGTAAATAGCTCTGATAGAAGTTGATTGGCCAAAAATACAGATTTTTGGGGCAGGGATTATCGCTTTTGCCTGCGCTTCTGCTCAGTGTAGGACATGTTCACTGCAGTTCTCACCTGGGACGGAGAGCTTTCAGCGATCAGCCGGGAAGCCATGGAGGACGCACGAAACGCCAAGCAGGACACCATGATCGACGAGTGGGACGAGGAGTTCGACAGAGGCAAGGTGAGTGGGCTGGGCAGGGAGTGGGTGGGTGGTTCTGTGTATACATGGCCGTCCTGCCATTGGCTACATGAACGTAGCCGTCATCTCATTGGCTGCATGGCTGTGTGTTCGTGGACTGAGGATGTTGCCGTCAGATCTGATTGCCTCTAATGCAGCATTTCGGGCCGCGAGCCATGGCTGTAATGGATTGATCCGGCCCGTAAAGACCCCGCTTCTACCCTCTAATTGCCGTCCAAATGCGATTCAGGCCTAGATCACAGCTAATGGCGTCCTGTGTGGAATTAAAAGGCCCGGAGCTGGGGGGGTGGGTGGGGGAGAGGTACCTCATTGTCTCTGGGGAATGATGAGATGCTGGATGGTGTGTGTGTGTGTGTGTGTGTGTGCGTGTGTGCGTGCGTGCGTGCAGGTGAAGAAAATGAAAAAGTACAAGAAAGAGAGGAGAAGGAGTGGCAACATCTTCCAGAAGGTCCAAGACCGGAGGAACATGTGGTCCGTCACCGGAGGGAAGAGGAGCGGATTCGGATACCGCCACTGAGCCAGGTAAGCAGGGGTTCGAACCTATGTCCCGCAGACTCAGGAGTCAGACATGTGCCATGTTCTCCATTCCGATTCCAGACTCTCTTCCCCCCCCGCCCCCAGAAGTGTCCCAGACTCCCCCTTCCTGCCGGAACATGGTCGAGCCTCTCCTGAAGATTCCAGCTAGCCGCCGGGATGTCCAGGCTGACGGGACGGCTGTATCGTGAGCCGGTTCTGTTTATCCAAGGAGCAGTGATGGTTAACGGGGTCACTGGTGGGCACCTCACCCACCCCGAAATACATTGAACAGCAGCAAACGGGTTTACATCATACAGGGTTCCGTGCATTACCGGCATGGTGTCGGTGACGTTCCCTCCTACAGTGGACCGGACCCATCGGTCGCTGTGGCATTGTCTTGTTGCTACGATCATGCCTGCTGTTTCTCTCTTCAGCCGTGAGCTGCAGCGACGGAGCCCTGCGTCGATTCCGATAGAAGCTGAAATTAAATAAGGAAATGACAACACTGAAGGCTGGACACGTGTTTGAGGGTCTGGCCGATGTCATTGGGTGGCAGGTTCCCTATGGGACAGCATGTGGCATGAAGCGGTGGGCAAACGGGAATCAACTTTAATGCCCAACTCCCCTCACTTAGTCCCCTACTTTGTGTTTAGTTTCTCTCTTTATTGAAAGTCACAGAACACAAATTTGACACCCTAGACGTAGATGGACTTTGTGGTGTGACAAAGACCACAATTATGTCTTTCCCTCCATCTCAGTTCAGCTGCTGTTGTGATGGTTCCCTTACTGACACTCATATGAAGACAGCTACAGTGAGCCACACCATATCAATGTGAGATATAGGGTTATTTTATATTTTCATATCAGTTCACTGGAATGCATTCTGTAGATGTGCATATATGCATATATAATATAATATATAGACACACTAAATGGATTTGTATTGATAAACAGACGATTGTAACGATTTAAACGACATTCACTTCTTCATGTAGTGTGTTTCTTTTCTTTTCCTCTTGTGATGTACGTGTTTGATGCATTTAAGCATATCTGATTGAAAGCAGGGGCGGATCGCGGCGCGTAAACAGGAAGCTGACCACGAAAGCAGCCGCCTGTCGGCCCGGAGAGGTTACCTCGGGTCGCTGGGGCTTTTTGATCTTTGCATCCGTTGAACATGTGCGGATCGCTCGAGCGAGGAAGAGTCTCGGTGTATACCTTATTCTGAGCCATAACGATGTCGATTTTTCATAAACTTACGTTTTTCACCCCTCCTCCCCTTTGCTGAAGCATTGTGAAACTGTCAGTTTGAACCAGGGATTACAGTTGTGGTTTGACTTCTTACCTTCTGATCGGTTTAGCTGAATGGTGTGTCTATATGTGACGGCGATTTGACGAGAGGGAAACACCAAAGTTTTTTTTTTTTTTCTTTTGATGGTTTAATGTACCACATTTTGGAGCGGGGCTTTAGAATGGAGTTGGAATTTGTTCCCTTCATCTACAGTTGCAGGCGTTTGTTTCCTCTGCAATCTACCTCCCATATTTGTACACGTTTTCCTGCACAGCTCCTGCCTTCGGGAGAGCAGGTGTAAACTCCGCTTTCCATTCGCTGTTGGGTCCAGCGCACAGAACGGATCGGGATTATCCACGTCATCAGGGAAAATGATGCATGGGGGGGAAGATTCCCAGTGATTCTATTGTCATTTTAAAGTAACATTCATATTCTATGTATATTTCCTGTATATATTTGAGTTACAAACGTGGCAAATTAATATTTACGCGCTATGGATTAGTTGCATACACACTTTCTACAGTTATCCCCCAACCGTTAGTTCAGTAGCCCTTTCCGTCTGATTGGTGCAGCTGGGAGGGCTGACTGTCCCTCCGCCGGCCTCCCCAAAGTAGGGAATTAGCGGAGGTTCTGGAGCGGCTCATTTGCGCGTACCGAGAATCTGGATCCTTCCGGTTTACTGTGTTGGGAAGCTCATGCGTCGCGTAGACCTAGCAAGCCTTGGGTTTTCAAAACTGTGTTCCGGTTCCTAATCTATGCAATTTTTGACTGCACGATTAAACTGATAACTTGAGATTGTATGATGGTCGTACACACACACACACTTCCCCCAAAGCCTACACCGACTGCTGTATTACGATCTCCCACATTCTGACCATTCATGCTCTCCTACTTCACAAACATCTCCGGGATCTTCCATGGAACTGGGCAAAAACTTATTACCTGTGAAGTAATGGAATAAATGCTTTGCTAGTGTATATCTCATACATGCACATTGTGCTTGTGATACCAGTACAACAAAATGCAGTTCGGATATTACAATCATTTGAACCATTTAAACTTGAGGTAAGAAATTTAAATGGGTTGTTGGGCTGTAATTTTAGAATTTAACAAAAAAAAGTGTTCGGGGGGTAAACGCAATGTATTTGGTATTGACCTCCTATGCCTTTACTGTAGTGCAGTACAGTAAGCAACTTGTGGAAACACAAATCGTGTGTTCGGTAGATTGTATGAATGTTTTGTGTGTAATTATCGGGGAGTAGAATTGTTAAGTATTCATAAGTGACCCTTTTTTTAAAAGAAATTCTGATTCTAACCCATGTATGTAGTTTGCATTGTATTTTGCACAGTTTCGGATTTAAAAAAATACCTTTTATTAATGTAGGAACTATTGCAAAAGAAAATACAAACGTGCAATAAAATTCTGTGAACATGTTTGTTCGATGTTTCTCGCTTTTGGCTTAACTCATTTTAAATACATTCTCTTCCTATAGATCGATGTCATCTGTCCGTTAAAAACATAGTTGCCATTTGATCTTTTGTTACAATTTACAGTCATTGAGCCAGCTGAGAGAATTTGTGATCCAAGCGACAATTACAAATGCAAGCTATATAATAAACTTTTATACAAGATGTGCTCCTTAAGAATAGGGAAGATGTCCCGCACTATCTACTTATATACCTGAGCGATCTGCGCGTACATCTGCGATTGCGACACGTGACATCACCTCGGGAGGGGGAGGGGCTGCCATTTATGTCAAAGGCAAAGAGGGATGGAGACGCCGTGAGTTCGGAACGACTTGCTGCAATAAATCACCTGCAAGGAAACCCGGGGAGGGGATCGAGTGACAGCCGAGAAAGAGGAGGGGAAGAGTGAGGGAGCGATAAAGGCGGAGCGGGGGCGCACTTGGAGCGGAGGGTTCCTTAGTGCAGCGGCTGCAGCGTTTCAGGAGAGGCGCCCCGCATCACCATGAGCACTGCGAGCGACGATTACGGTAGGCACTGGCATTACTGCCACCTCTCTACACCGCAGCGGTTACAAGGGACAGGTATCTCCTGGATGCTATAGATAGGTGCGTTGGCATTTTTTTTTATTTTTTATTTTATTATAAATAAAATGCAGGTCTGCGTGTCGTAAGCTGAACTACATGATGATCCCGGTTTTCTGTAGCTATGGCAATATCATGCAGCTTGATACTAAAGAAGTCTAGACACGTTTCTTTAAAAAGAGAAAGTGTTGTGAACTGTAGGATTTCGGAGCAAAACATACAAAGTTTTGTGACCTTAAGCGATAAACCCCAGATCAATGGATGGTATTTTTATACGCAGAATTACTGAACACAAGAGTAAAATGTAGCGGCAGTGTACACCGAAAGTTGTCTGTGATCGGGCCATCTGGTGCATTTATCACCCTTTTTACTGATTAACTTCCTTGACAGGTTGAATCGCAACTCCTGTTAAATATGTAATATCAGTATGACGGGCGCAGCTCGCTGTAGAGCTACTTATGGCCTGTCATAATCAGAAATCACTTTCCAAGTCTTTTTTTTTTAATTAAAAATATAGTCATAGAAAACCATGACGCGTTGCGACGACTTTTCTCTTTTTTAGTAGGTAGCCTACTAAGTTGTTTTAATAAACAGTTTTCGATGTTAACCACTGTATTTAGCGACTGATTGACGCTCCTAATTAAAATTATCGCTGGATGCGCCCAGTACTTACAGGTTACAGCCGCGCGGCTGAATCATCAAGATGCAGAGTCACTAACGCCGCGTGCACATCCCCCCCCCCCCCCGACGCGCTTTGCTGATCCCCCTGGGGAGGATTTAAAAAGTTCATAATAATTAAAGCTTCGGTTATTCAGTCTTTTCTCCCCGTTCTAATGCTGTGATATTCACTAGGGTGCAATATTTAGCATTTTTGGAACTGTTCATTTATACCAGTACGTTTGTAGAGAAAATACTTAGAATTCATTTGAGTTGTTTCCTATTTTGGGGTATTTTTGTCATCGTTTCAGACGCTTCGCCCAAAAGAAGAAAAACAATCGATTTAAAACTAGTTTACAGATTCGATTTTCATTGCCTCAGACGGAAGCATCTCGAATTGGCTACCTATATACAGTATGTGTCTGTCTGTCTTTCTCCCTTTTGTTCCGTTACTTTACAGGTTAACGGTCTGTCTTCGTGATATTACTCAGCAGCAAAAAATAGACGTTAAGTTCCAGACAATAGACTGCAGCCTGAAACCTAAGAGCACCTTAAATTTTATGCCTGTCATTGCACCCTCTTGCAGTGAGTGGTTTTTCCTTCCACTCGCGAGATATCCGTTATAATTAGATATCCAGCAGATATTGCAGAGTCTCGGGCGCTGCAGTCTAATCCCGGCTGTTGACATTCCTTTCCTGATCTAGTTTGTTAGCTTCTATTCTGTTTCACCACAGACTTAAAGACGTACTGGATAGATGCTCCTTTTTTGTTGGTTCAAATATGTTAATTATAATATTTAAAGGAAGTCTAATAGGGTGGGGGTGGTTGTGCAGGTGCATGTGGTTGTCGCGGTTACAGAACCCAGAAAGTATCACGCTGCTGCTGTCACCAAACCAGCCGGCCCCGCCTCCTTCAGCAAGTGACGCCGGTCAGGATGTAGATCTGAGCTTGAACTCGTCTCACCTCTGCAGTTTTTAATAAGTTTGCTTGAATGTGAAAATGTAAAAGCAGAACAGACAGAATGTGTAGAAACCAGGGTTCTGTACTACGAAGCGGGGTTACTGGCTTATTGGGGTAACTTGTCGGATTTAAGGTAGTCTGAGCAAAATGTAAGTGAACGAATATGAAGTCCATTTAAGCGACAGACAGTCCATGTTTTTACTCCCTCCCAGCTCCATAGCACTACCTTAGAATATAACCTAAGTTTGCCAGCACATTAATCCACCCCAGTTGGACTGTCAATACTGTGTTTTGATATGCAGAGACTGTTGACATTTGTTACCGATATCATCATTACTTTATGTTATCTGTTCGGCAGTGATAACCAAAACGGAAAATGCTACGTTAATGTATCACTCATACCATCCGTTCAAAGTAAAAAGCAAAGTAGTTCAGTAAATGTCCAACTCAATAAATATGTCATATAAATAACGTCTTTGTTTGTCTGTATATGAAACCCAGTGATTAAGGGCCTGCATCATATATTTGATTTAAGGACAGCACCTGAAAAGGCACAAATGCAGTGCTCTCCTCTCCTCAACCAGGAGCTGGGAAGGATGTAGACTGTCTGCAGAAGCACTGGTCTAGGGGGTCAAAAATATCTGCATTTGTTGTGAACATCCACCCACACGGCTCATTTTCAGGGCAGACACATACTTCATGCTGCAGTGTCTCTTTCCTGGCTTTTCAGTGGGAAGCGAACAAACAAACGTCTTAAATCTCTCGCCTGCTCTGCCTTTTCCCCTTATGGTTTCCGACAGTAAGTAATGCTGACTTTCTGAGCACACGTGCACCGAATCCCCAGGGAGAAAAGTTTGCCATCCAGCTGCAAGCTGAATGAAGGAATCCTGAAGCTGCAGAGAGACCAGAGGCCTTTCATGCTGTTACTTGGAGTCGCCATAAGATGGCGCCCTCAGGTCACAGAATGCAGTGACAGAGGATTCATTCTGCCAGAAACTGTGCTGCTCAGTCAAATGAGCTGGTTTGTACAAACTGAGTTTAGGGCTAAAGAGGGATTCTGTACAGTGGTTTTGGAGCAGCCCAAACCACTTCTGGGGAGGAGGCGTGTGGGGCTGTGTTGTAGACGGATAGCAGGTGGTTTGTGGCTTTGTGGGGAGGGGGCAATGCCTGTGTAACACATGACTGTCTCTCACATGCCCTTCAGTCCCGGCCATGAAACAAGCCCCCGCATCAGTCCAGCCGCAGTTTGCTCAGCACTGTTGGAACAGTAAGTCGCTTCCCCTTCGCTGGGGAACCTGGTCCAGTCCAACTTTCGGCACCTGTGGATCACTTTCCGACGCGTCCGATTCCCCCACACTTCAGTGATCCCATCCTGGTGGGTCGTTGTAAGGAATCAGCTTCAATTTTACCTGGGTGGCTCCACTTCTGACCCCCACCCCCCCATACCCTCCAGCCTCGCTTCTCCCTCCCAGCCTCGTCCTGACGGGGAAGCCGGGTCTGTCCTGCCCCAGATTTCAAATCCTTGTTTCTTCTACCTTGTGTGTAGTAAGCGCCCCTGCTGGGAAGCCACACTGCCCACAGTGGTGACGGACGGACGAATCTGCTTTGTTAGTCATCCCACCATCACTGTCCTGTTCCGCACAAGCCTGGCAGCCAGATCAGACAGGCAGCTACTTGGTATAGAAGCATGAGCTGCGTATACCAGTGCAAAATAACAGTGCTGAAAGTGAGCTGTGTAGCAGGGAGGCCCGTTTTAGCTACACTGTCAGAGGCCAGTTACTATGTCGGGAAGAGGAGGTGTTTTTTATCCCGTAGCAAGTGAGTTTGTGTAGGTGATGAGTGTGATGAGTGTGGTGAGTGTGATGAATGTGGTCCTGCAGGCCAGACACATAGAGGGGGTGGCAGAGGCCACACGGCCCCAACTGAAAGTGCGGCCAGGCAGCAGGAAGCGGTTTAGCAAGAAAAGAAAAAAACGGGCTTTTAAAAAAAGAGGGAAATGCTAAGCTGGGTTTTTTTGTGGGGGGGGGGGGGATTCTGGTTAAGCAAGAACAAAAATAATAAGAATATTTATTAATGATATGTATCATTTATCCACTTACTCGTGAGTTGCTTTCTATTTAAAGCATTATAATAAACTATGAATAATATGATAATAAGCAGATAGTGGTGTTCTGCACCTCCGTAAGGAAAATGACAGATCTCTGACTCCTTGTCATGGACCCACCTTGATGGACCCTGACGGTTTGTGTGTGAGCCGGCCTGTGGTACCAGTCCAAACCCCAACTCCAGTGCAGTGCTGGGCCACATGCTCCATGTACGTCAAGGGTTCTAGGCCCGAAGGGGATCCCCGTAGCAACAGGGAGAATAGAAGTAGCCTGATGGGTGAAGTGAATTTTAATTTTGCTGGGTAGTTTGGGCAAACTCATTTATATTCATGAGAGAAGCTTCCTGATTGGCTGGTGAAGGCATTCACTAGCCAATCAGCTGGTACTTCTCTCATGAATTTTAAGAAGTATTCCCAAACCACCCTGCAAAATGAGAATTCACCGGGGGAAATCGGGATGGGTCAAAGGTCAGCAATCACAAGCTAGAGAGCATGTGTTTGGTGTGCAAGGGGGGGCAAAGGTTGACAGGGACAGGAGGAGACAAGGAGGATAGGACCCCTCTGCACAGATTCATGCATGCACTTGCCATGCAAATGATTTCCCATGTGATTGCAGCCTGAGTTAAATAATGAAGTCAGGGCCCCTGGATTTTGGCGGGGGGCTTCGTATTAATAACCGAAGGGCAGCATTTCTGCTGAGTGTGCAGTGTCCCATGTGCAAAGCCAGCAGTTTGGCCAGCAGACTGAGCATGCACCACTCGGGTCAGCTGATTGCTTCCCCAGGGGTATGTGTGCGTGTCTGTGTCCGTGAGTCTGTGTAGTTAGTTTGCTCGCATGTGCACGAAGGTTACTACCGTCCGCTTCCTTTGTGACCATAGTCAACCTGTCAGCGTTTTAAAGGCTGCATGGAGGGAGCTGATTCCAGTGAGTGTCTGAGTGGCCGGGAGAAGAGAGGGTGCGAGAAAGTGCCTAGAAAAGGGGGTGCAATGGAGCCCCCTCAGTGGGCTGGGGGGCACTTTCCCTGCTGATTTAATGGGAAATGTATATTTAGGGACACAACATTTCTGTAACCTGTTGCCCAGCAACAGTGGAATCTGGCTTTGTACACAAATGCTTGAAAAGGCACAACTGTGCACATTTCCCTTCTGTGACAGCAAAATAAAAGTCTTTTTCAGGCCATTAGAGCGAGTGGGTCATATGAAAGAGGGATGACTTATAGATGTAGGGTTTTTAAATGACTGTCCTTTACAGACTGGCTGAGGCTATTTTATGTATCTGTACAGTGTGCACTTTTATTTGCGTATCAGGTAATGAAAAGTTATTAAAAAAAAGATGCAGTGGGAAATATGTCCTGTTATTGTTCTTCTTTGTAATATCGATTCGTAAATAAAGTCTTGGCTTGCCTGTCTGACACAAAGACAAAAGGTGCCAAGGAGCCCCCCCCCCCTTAGTATTTACCTAAGTTATACCAAAATATAATTCCCCCACCCCCTGTATATGAGGTGATAGTCAAGGGGCTGAAGAAATGAAAAATCTTGTAAAGCCTGTTCTTGGTAGGTTTATGTGTATATGTGTGTTATTGTGCAGAGTGATGAGAGAGAGAGCGAGAGAGAGAGAGAGAGAGAGAGAGAGAGAGAGAGAGAGAGAGAGGGGAAGGGCTGTTGGGGACAGCTCAGAGAGCCACAGACGGAGTGGTGAGCAAGGGAGGGGGGGCGGAGAGCATGTGAGCGGGAAGTGGACGAGGCACAAACAGGATCGCGGTCGAGGCGCGTGAACGACTCCAGGATCAACCACCCGACATCCGAGCAGGAGTCCCAGGGACACAGGAGATCGGGGGGGCTTCTCCGCAGCCATGGGGACCGTCGGCGAGCTGTGCGCGTCCAGCTTCCAGGCGTTTCTCTGCCCCACCATGCACTCCAGCAGTGCCAGTACCACGTCAGGTATGTGCCGTCCCATTCTGGCCCGCGCCCGCTGTCCCCGTCGCCCGGCCAATCCAGGCACCCCCGCCTCTGTAGCTTTGATCTGATTGGCCGTCTTTTTAATTATTTGAGAAGATGCCTAGTGCCACTTTACCAAGCTTAACGAAAGGGCCGGCAGTGCGCATTTAATGAAGGGAAATTTAGTGATGGAGAAACAGAGCGGAGGATGGAGTGCCGGAGCGAAAGAAACTGGGGATGATTTTAATGTTGGGTTGTTGCCGTGGTGACGTACTGTTTGCCGAGTCTCTGAGAACCCCGGGTCTGGCTGTGCGAGTGGTGAAGGGGCTGTAGGGTGTGAGTTTGCTGGAGCCGTGAAGGATGAATTGGGGTTCATAGTCTGTGGTGTTCCAAAGGCTGTTCCTATGAAGATAGCAAGGCTGATTGCCTGCTTACTCAAGTTTAATGTTTTCATGCCTTATTTTAACCTTGGACGTCCCTCGCCGGCCCCTGTGTGGCGTGTACAGTTTGTGGCACAGGTTCGAATTCTTACAGAACAGAAGCCTGTTTCTTTTGATCTAAGCAACATGGAAAAGGAAATCTGATTGGCTCCGCCATTCCTGGTCACATCTGTGTGGCATTATGGGTCATGAAACATAATGCTTGGTGGCTTTAAAGCCTATTTATGTCCTTCACATGAATGACACCCAAATGGTCTTGATTAGCAGCACCGGCCTGGTCCGCGTCCTCTTGGACGTGGGGAAGTGCAGTGTCTCCTCCTGTCAATGGGCGGCCTCTCCAGCACAGTCTGGGCCTCTGGTAGATGTGCACCGGCTGGAGGACAACTTTCAGTGAGCCTTCTGGGTCAGCCCCCCCCCCCCCCCAAGTTGACAGAAATAGGAGGAGAACCACTGGCTAGTTCCGTGAGACGTGATCGATCCCACCGCCGCCGCCGCCCTCATCTCCTCCAGCTCTTTGGCTCAGCCTGGATTTTTCCCAGGAATGTTTGTCTTGAAGCTCCAATCTGCCACCTTGGGCCTGATGGCTCCGACGCACACAGACGCACACAGACGCACACAGACGCACACAGACGCACACATGCATACTTGCACACAGACGCACACACACACACACGCACACAGAAGCACACACATGCACACATGCACACAGAAGCACACATATGCACACATACACACACATGCACTCAGCTCATTGTCCCTTTTCTCAGAGTCGGAGGACCAGTTATGTCTCAGTCCTCTGTCACTCGGGCTCCTGGTGTCACTGCGGTAATTACTGCAGTACTGCAGTTTTCATGTTTTTCATGAGAATTTTACTCAGATGCGGTTGCTAATTACGGACTGAAAGGTGTCCGGAAGCAGCATGACCCCGGGTTACCTACCGGACCATGCCGGCAGCCTTTACTTTCTGTCGGATCTGTTCAGTTCCACGAAGTTCAGTTTATTGCAATTAAGTGGCTGACCGACTGAAATTCTCCCACGGGAACCAATATGAGAAAAAAAAGTATGAATGTAGAAGTCGATCATGTGTTCTTCTGATTTTCTTAGGGTGGGGGGGGGGGGCATGGCAGAAGCCGTTTGTGCTGTGGACAGTAACTCTGTCGTGGTTTTAAGTGTTTTCGTTGCGGCTTTTTGGCGGTTAGACCCACGACATGCAGACACTTCTGTTCTGTCTATGAAAGAGGAAGCGATCTCATCTGAGAAACGGCCGGGTCAGCGGAGCGAGCGTCCGCTGGGGGGGGGAGGGGGGATGGGTTTCTGATGCAGGGTGGGCCTGTGTTTCACCGGCTGAACCCAGTTAGAGGCTGAGGCCTACTGATGCATCTGCTGCAGTAAGTGTCTTGGGAGAGAAGGTGCCACACCATGGACTCTCTGCGTGTATAAATGTATAAATGTCATGCCGAGCTCAGCCGAGACGCGACACAACACCCACATGGTCCATATGTACCCGTACTGGTAGCTCCATCGAACATCGATGTCCGGTTCTGTGGATCACTCTCCTTCGGATTGATTTCTTGGTCCATCCCACCACCTCTTGGGATTGCCGTCGTGCCCAGACCTTCTTCTGATTTGCGTGGAGGCCGCTCTGATCTATTCTGTGGCCTGCAGGTCAAGCTGAAATGGGACTGGGGGGAAAGAACGCGACCCACTCTTCCTCCGTGGTCCTACTGCATCCGTCCACCTCTGCATCTTCCCAGAGGCTCTGAAAAGGCAGCTTTGACTCATGTTTGATTAAACCAGCCCACGTTATCTGTCTCACTTCCCGTTGAGCTACAAGATCTTCGGTGGATGGTTAGCCATGTGAAGTGACCCCCAGTGTCCCCTGTAATCTTTCCCACATAGATGAGTGGGGGTCTAAGTGACTCGTTCTTTTCTTTAATGACTGCTCACGCTTATCATTGTCCTTTCCACGGACCACACCGTTTTGCTGTCAGGACAGTGATAGTCCCAGCCTGCTTTTCAGGACTTTTCTAAAAGTATCACGTGACCGTGAAAACAGCGCCATTTCACTCCGTAAAAACATACAGACGCTCCCTGGGTTACGATGCGTTCTGAGAATGCTATCATAAGGCAAAAATGCTTTTTAATACAATACACCTAATCTACCAAACATCATACCCATAAACATGCTTAGAACACTTACATTAGTGTACAGTTGGGCCAAATCATTAACACAAAGCATATTTTATAATAAAGTGTTGAATATCGCATGTCATTTATTGAATAATTATACCCATTGTAAGGTCTAATTTTGATTTAAATAGTAATGACTGTCAGTTGAGTGTAATTCAAAACAGAAAAGCAAGTGTCAGTAATAAACCAATAGAAAGGCTTTAACGATGGCGATGTGTTGCTGATGTGTCACTGGGCTTTAGGCAGAATCCTGCAGACTGCTGAGAGATGAGCACCCAGTCCAAGTCTGTTCCTCAACCTTCCCGTCATTTTGTGTGATTTGAGGGACGGCATGAGGCGGAAACTGTGACCGTCGTAGGGGGTCACGCAACCCGGTACTTCTGAGGTTTAGTTTTGAGCAAGAACGTGACATGAGGGGTGTAATGGCCAGTTTTTCCCCTGGTGACAGATGGCTGTTTGTGGGATGGAAGAAGAAAAAAGCCACCGCTTAGGGGCTGTGTGTCCCTGGTGGCTGTTAGCTGAGAGCTCGAGGTTGGTAACAGGCAATCTCGCCTCCGTCTCCCTGCGGGCAAAAGGCCTTTCCAGAACCAGCCAGCCCCAAACTTGTGTCCTCGTTTTGTGCCTTTCTAGAAAGTTTCCTGGGCTTCTGAGAAGGATTCTGGGTTGTAAGTTGGGCTAGGGCTAGGCTATTGCGAGCCCTCTCATTTGGCACAGAGAAGCTGTGCTTGACAGAACCAGTCATGACACTGTAGTCATTCCTCCTCCGTACCACTAGAGGCCAGCACTGCTTTCAGACCTGAGGACGAGTACTTCAGCTGTTGAGTAATTTCTGACTCTATGTACTTTAATGACAGTTTTACTCACTCTGTCTTTGTAAACAAAGTGTGACTTTTCAAAATAAGCTTCACCGGCAGAACATTACCAATGTTTAACAAGGTGAAAGCGTACCTCTTCTTAAAAATAAAAAGAAAAATAGCAATAAATAAATAGAAGATGCTCTTTTGGAAATGCCACGTGCTTCAATATCAGTGAAATATTCCCTGGAGATACAGCAGGGTTCACATTTGTATACAGTGCCATCTGGTGGTTGTCTCAGGAACTTGCACTACGTGTAAGGCGATCTTTAAACCACTTTTTGTGTGGCTTCACAAAGGAGAGCAAAGGGCTGAATGTGCTCAACAACACATAAAAGGCAAAGAGAGAGAGAAAGGACGACGAGCAGAGTGGAAGTGAGAGTACCAACTCTGAGGACCCTCTGAGCATTTAAGTTTCAACAAAGGGTATAAATACCAATCCTTGTCCAAACAATAAAACAAGAATAATACAATGAGCTGAAGCAGCTTTAACTAGCTGGAGTTTTCTGCTGCATTTGTTTAATGTGTTGGCCGGGTGGGGACACCTCTGACTAAAAGAGCTTCCTCTGTTTTTTCCCAGTGGGAGATTCCCGGGCAACTCCAGGCCACAAAGGGACGACCCCATTAGACAGGCAATGTCTTTATTCCATCTGTTCTTGAAAGGCGCCACCTATGGGTGGATAGGGTGCTTTGCGGCAAATCTGCTAATGTAGCCTAGTACCCAGGAGCCTAGCCGACACCTGTGGAATGGCTGCGAAAATCTTCACGTCACTAAGGTGCCAGTCCCGGCTTGTTTTTTAATCATTTTTTATCACATTCCTGAGCTGTTTTTTTTTTTTTTTTACATGCCACAGCTGCTGTTGGGCCCACATGCCATCTGTTTCATTTCTCGATCTGGTGGTTGCGTTGGAGTGGAAGCCAGTTTCCTTCTGTTTTTGATGCGTGTGAGACTGTATGTTTGTTACTGTTGCCTAGCCAGAGCCCTGTCATAGATGAAAGCGTTGCCATGACAATGGGTCCTTTCTCCACAAGACGTAGATCCCCTGTAAATATCTTTTCAACTAAGTGTTGCTGCCTTTCTCTCAAGCCGCCAAACATCCCGTTCTCCATATATGACTCTGGCATCACTTAAAAGATGAATGGAAATTTATACTGGGCTGCAACAATTAATAGTAGATCTCATTGAATGGATAAAGTAGTCAGGACCACTTATCCAGGGTCTGGGCTCCAGTTCTCAAGTCTGTTCATAGGTTCAGAAGCTCACAGCCTTTAAGTTGTTTCCTGTGTCTTCACAGGGTATTAGTGGGGCTGTTAAGGCGTCAGATGATGTGGGTCCTGAGCCAATAGTGTGAATGCAGAGCGGACATTAGCCCGGCAGAGGCCTGGCGGCTGGACCCCGGCGGGCTCCCAATCACCCAGTACGCCATGATCGATGGCCCCACGTCGAAGATGCGGGCAACAGTAGAAGATGAAGATGTGTGAGGCCGTTACAGGGTAGCTGCTGATTGCCCTCCGCCGATCTCTATCGCATTACCGCAGCCTTAAATTGCATTACGGTTTGCATCACTCTCACTGATGAGATTTTCTCCCGGCCAACCTGTGTTTTTCACAAATGTTTATCCAATCCAAGTCGCCCCTTCCAGGTCGACATCATCATCTCCGTAATCAGACTATAGTTTCTGTCTTCCTGCCTTCCCTGAATCTCTTAGCTTTTTGCCCCATCTAGAGAACTCATTTCAAAATTAAGCTTTATATCCTATAAAGAAGGAAACAACCTTTAATGAGATCTGTATGCTACACGCTATTAAACCTTTATTGTCCATTACGTGTATAATATGTTATAATCTAACAAAGACGCATCAAGCTTAAGTTTTGTCTAAAGTATGAATGTTTCCATTATAAGTATCTGATCCTACGGAATTAAGAGATTTTAACTGTAGCTTGATAATAAGTTATTAGTTTGCATGAAATCATTCCATATGATTAAGAATCGCGTATATTTTGGAAGGAAATAAATCGTGAATTTAACCTAAATGTTAGCAGCCAGACCACCTGCAAACCTCCTGACTCTCTAAGGTCATAAAGGATCCTTGGCCATCTTTCACAAGAGCAGCAGTGGTACCCCGATGTCCTGGGTAAAACTACCCACTGTGGCCCTATCAAATACGGCCTCTCCTAGTCATCCCCTACATCTAACTGGTGAATCTCTCCTGCTCCTTCACCACTGTGTGGTGAGTGTACTGGTGCAGAATGGCTGCCTCCGCATCATCCAGGTGGGGGCGGCTGAAGTGGCTCCCCATTGGTTCTGTAAAACGCTATATAAATGTAACGTTCTTTCAAATATGTATATACCACAGTTTTTTTGGCTTGTGGTTCGGCTCACTTTCTCCTTCTCCATTCTCCTTTTTTCTTTGGTGCCGGACGGCTTTAGCTCATTTGCAGATGAAGCACTGGCATCCGCCTGCGATTCGCTGAACTGTTTTTTTTGACCTGAGAAGTGTCCTTCATGCTTGCGATCTCACAGCCTGACAGGTTGTGATTTTCTTTTTTGGGCACATGGCAGCACGGGTGTGTACTGGAATTTTTTTCCCAGACAATATTTACAAAATGAGTGTGGAAAAAATGGTCAGTATTATACAATGCCACTTTTTTTTTTACTGAATTATAGCCAATCCATTCCTTTAATGGGAATTCAGGCTAATTTTGCTTTTAAGAACATTCTAGCTCTTCTACCAATTATCTGGATTTTATTAATCATATTTAAAGAACCCAGTGACCCTGGGTGATGTGCTCGATTAAGTACCATTGAGTTCTTGATCATACCTGCATTTATTGTAGTCCTTTCAATAAGTAATACCTCATGTGACCACTGGAGGTCAGAAAAACCGTTCGTGCTAATGCAAAAATTTTTTTGTGTGTGTTTTGAAATCGTAAACAGGAAATGTTACCATGTGTCAACGACCCGCAGACATGTTCTGCGTAGACATATTAGAAGATTCGGCCTTTGCTTGTTAAATATTTGTCTCACGCACAAAAGGAAAATCTTCATCTCCCTCGGGCACTTTTCTTTATACGGAATGGGGCATGTTTACTCGTCTGGTAAGCTTGCCAAAGGTATTGAGCTGTTTTGCAAGGCAGCTGGGGCTCTTTGTTTGTTTTTGCCAATCCAGCTCAAGGTCTGGACAGTGTGAAGATGAATGCTTTCGTCATGGAGCTCTGCTTCCCAGAAATAACAGTACATAGAAAAGACCTGCTGTCTCTCCCCACTGAGTGAAGCGACAAGCTTCATTAACACTGTAAGAGGATTGTAAATGGATTTGCTGCACTTGTTAGTGCCATTTGTGGGTTTATTGAGGGCCGCCGTGACTGCGAGGCCTTTGCCAGGCTCTCGCTCTGTGCTCAGCGGGCGCTTGGAGACACCAGGTCCTGCCACGTGCCATTCAGACCCAGACAGGCACCCAGCCACTGCCTCTCCTTCCAAACCCCAGTAAGCTTAGTCATTACTGCCACAGCAGTGGCGACTAACATTCAGTCCTTTGTAAGAGAGGGTTTACTAAACCTTCGTCAGAGAAGACTCAACATTCTTTCTTTTTCTGACCCCTCCCTTTAAATAATGAAAAAACAGACTCTAGGCAAAGAGCATCCTCATCACTCAGCATTCACTTACATGCCACCAGTAGTTGGCTATGAATCCAAAGGTCAGAGGTCTTTGGGAGTTTTACCGGACAGGTGGAATTCGTTAAGGACGCAAACTCTATAAATTCCTTAGGCACTGTGCTGATCCCACACAGCATAAAGAGTTTATGTGACAGTATTGTGTTTCTGTCACGTATAGCACAGATTACATAACCCACATGTATTGCAAAACTATGCCGAGCTCACACCTTAAAGGGGAAGTCCATAGTGATCTATGTTTTTTTTTATTATTATTATTATTATTTTATTTTGCCCTGCATTTTTTTTTCATAAAAGGGTTTATTTATCTGTGGTTGTTTTTTTTCCATCATTTAGACCAAAGGTCATTTTCTAATTATTATTTTCATGTCCTATGAAATCTACAATAATGGAGATTGTAGAATTTCCTATATATTTACTCTCACGTTAATGTACTCTCCAACTTCCAATAGAAATGTCTCTTGATAAGTAAAAGAAACATACAAGAGAAGACGCTTTAATCACAGTTTATGGGCCTATCAAGACATTGTGATTTGACTTAATGCTGTTGATGGCGAAGATCATCAATGACAGGCCCAGGCTTAGCCACCCCGTGATTCTGTCTCTGACTCCGTACCACCTGCACAATCTTCATTTGCTGTCTCCCGAGTTGCCATGTGGCGCCAACAAGGACTCGTGAAACAATTCAAGGAAAAATTCCATTCCTGAAATAACTCTGCATTCCTTTTGCCTCAGAAGAGGAACACCGAAAAGAAGGCTGCACCCCCGAGGGACACCCTGTTTTTCAGTTTGGCCCAGAGAGTGAAATTGCTCTAAGCATTCTCCGCCTGTGCCATATCTGTGCTTTCCTGGGATTCTCAGCTACCTTTTGGTTATGGAAAATGAAAAAACTCAAGTCATCTTGAGAAAAGTAGGGTACGGTGAAGAACAAATAAGCAAAGTTCACTCACTCACCAAGACTAAGTTTACGATGTGTCTAAGGAATTGATTAATCTCAGACAATTCTGTCATTAGCAAACATCTAAGATAAATGTTCTGGTATATAACCAACAGCATATTTCTGGTGAAATGTTTGACGCATAAATATCGATATATCCCATAGAGCAATGTATTGCAAGAGACTCAGAAAGGTTTTTGACACAAACAAGTCTTTGTTTGAATTTGTAGGAATTTAGCATGAATGCAGAGCTGACAGCCAGGCCTATATGACTAACACACAAAGACCAGACATAAAGCTGCGTAGAATTAATACACAATAATCTGATTTCCATCGTATCAGCATAATTTACAGTGCGCCTTTGTTCACTTGTAAAATCAAAATGTACTGTGCACAACTGTTGCTTACTGTTTGAGATTTAAATTTTTTGGGGTTTAATGAAACATCGATTAAGTTCAGGCTAGGCCTGTAACATGGGTAGGTGTTCATAGATGTAAATACTCAAGTGGGAATGCGGGTTGGTAGGTCAATGAAGTCTTTGTGAGATTTCTGCTCGGGAAACAGTTTGACCAGTTAATCTATGCACCACTAGTTTGGGCAGAAGAGATATCTGTCTGTCATCTTCCATTCATTTCTGCTAAGATGGTTTTCTATGCCTTTTATGGACGTGCTGGGGCAGGCAAACAGTACCGGGACTCACATTCAAGGCTTTTTGAGTCGCTGTTTCTTTTTGTGGGATTGGCAACCTGTTTCACAGCAGCATTGCCTCTGTGAAGAATATGATTTAAAAGACCTGGTCACTTTGAACTGATACAGTGCTGCCCCAAAACAAGACATGAGTGGTAATTGTCAAGCCAGGGCGTGTTGGAGACCTTGTGTGACAATATAAGATATATAGATAGATAGACAGGCAGAGTGTTGACAACTCTGATCAGCTGGCTGGCATGAGATGACCAATTCCAGACAAGTCTGCACACACATTTACATGTATATAACAGTTTTATTACCTTGTAATTAATCTATAGGGTTTGCAAACTACCCCAACGCTTTTGATGTAGCTAATTTTAGATTAATAATGGAATAATACAGATTTGCCGTAAGATATCTTGCTTGAGATATGAGCGTGAGAGTATGAAAGCGTGAGTGTAACGCCAGATGCTTGAGAGTTGGCGACCCTGATAAATCATAATTTCATGGTTAATTGCTTGTACATAGATATTATCCCATTTCCCCCCGTTCCTCCAGGGTATATTGTCATATTCTGCGTTCAGGTTTTCAGTATCAGGGACACGTTGCCCCCTTTTCTGTGAGTTACTTACCCTTCCCCCTCCGGCCATCTTAATGAACGTGTGAAACCGAACACCGTCGCACCGGCTGGGCGGTACACCGAGCGCGCATTGCGCGCGGCCCCGGCAGCCGCTCGCGCTCCGCCCTCCGCCCTCTGCCGCCTCTTTATTTAGCTTTAGCTAAGTTCGGCTAACGTCGCGGCGAGCGGCTTCACACCACTCCCAAAAGCTCGCTGTAACCTATCCGGTTTATGGTCGTCTCTTTCTGTCATACGGGCTCTGTCCACCTTGTTTTGTTCTTTAATTCTCGTTTTAAGCGTTACTTTTGCGTTTCCGCGTAGACTGTAGGTCTCTTTTCACGGCGTGAGGAATACAGGAATATTTCAGCAGCGGACACCATGGTGCTCAAGTCCGAGGAGGGCGTCGGTAAGTTTGTCTCGCTTGCGTTTCTCCCCCCTCCTCTCTCCAGAAAGTTTCGGAAAAACACAAATTTCATATTTAAAGCGCCAGTAATAATTTTTCGTGGGATGTTGTTTTGAGAAACACTGGCTTATTTATATAAATAGTAGTGGTGGGGGGGCACAAGCCGGGTTACTGGCCGCCAGCCGAAAGGTATTTGTTCAGCATTTAATGCGCTTGGTTAAAACTCTTAAATTTATATATTTCCAGCGCTTCAATGTAAAGATCTACCAGGATTTATTATATCAATGTTAAATTACAGATTCGCGCAAGTATGTGGAGACGTTTTGTTATATTTTCTGTAAATATGAAGGTAATCTGACTTCAGTTGCATAATATATATCTGTTTTGTTTCAGGGATGATTTATAGTGTGTACAGTGATATTGTTTACCAAAATGTAACTCCAAGTAGTTACATACTCGCAACAGATGAATGTAAAGGATCAAATCTGTTTTCTTTATCGTCTTATGAAGTTTATGTAATTGTTTATCACGGAGGTATACAGAGCAGAGGATTTAAATCTGAAAATGTTTTCATTTTGTTTCTTAATACGCTATGCGCATATTTATCACTCCTTTCTAGCCCTTTGTTACTCTGGGGGAGGGGTGCCAGTTGTTCACTAGTGTAGAAGTTGTGACAGATTCGCATATGTTCGGTCTTGCCTTTAGGTAACGTGGAAAATCCTTATCGGTTATTTAGACATGCTTCGGGTCTGTTTGATTGCCATGTTAACCGTGAGCCAGGCTGGTTCACTGAATCTACAGTATTTCTGTGTAACAGGAAGGCTTTATTCAGTGCACTTATAACACTGTTATATAGCTGGTTAATGTCAGCTCCAGACAAGGCTGTGTCCCTTTGAGAGCCTCCGAGCACAGCAACAGCGAATGATTTCCAGCACGTGCTGGTCTTCGGTGTCGATGGTCCTGTTGAATACGCTGAGCTGGTCTGAAGCACTTCAGTGATTCTCTTCTGCATTCGGACGTGTCCCGTTAGCGCTTTTCGCCGCCGGTGTCTTAATCCTAGTAATGAATTGACCTCCAGTGTTTCTGAAGCTTCCTGAAGCGACTCCCATTGGATGCGTAGTATACAGCTGACGCGCAGGCTGGGTTTCCCGTAAATTTTGTCCTAAGGGTAGTTAAGACTCCGTCAGCAAAGCAGAGAATTTCTGAAAAATGCGATGCCACGCCTTTCTATACGTCCAGTGTCTGGAAATGCGTGATCTAATGCTGACGTGATGTTAGAAGCCAATTCGAGCCTTTCAGAGGTAATTATGGTTCAGAGAGGAATTTAAAGCCGTCAGATGAGTGAAAGAGAACTTGTCAGACTGCAGTTTTATCCAGTAATAAACAGGAACTTGGAACCATACTGCCCACTAACCCGGACTTAATATTTTTTTCTGTGATTTATTATTCTTAATATTTATAACTCTGAAGGAGGCGAGGTGGCTCTGTTGTCCGCTCATATCCTCTTGTGGCCTCGTCCTGGGTGCTCCCTCCTGCTCTCCCCTTGTATTCAGACCTGTTAGGGTTATGTTTCCTTCCTGTCCTGTTCGCATATCCTGTCACCGCTTCCTTCGCAGTCTCCGGCGGAGCGCTGCCCCAGGCTCGAGGCCAGAACGTCCCTCAGTGATACCAGTTACAGTTCTGCTTTTGTGTCCCGTCGGTTTCATGAAAGTTAACACGGCCGTTCCTGTGCTGCGATCTTTTGTCGGCGATCATAAAAATCTTCCAAGTGAACCAGAAAGCATAATTATGGTATGAAGATCTGCTGACTTCCGTTTATCTCATTCTCTTACCTTCACCTTCGTCTCACAAAAATTACTCCGCGGTTACTTAGGCTAAACTGAGAAGCATCTTACCCCCAAACCACATATATCCACCTCTTGTCACTGAAAATATTTTGAAATGTATTGAATAGATGGGTGTGAGTGTTTGTTTTTCTATGAAGCAGGGCATGTTTCCTCCTTTATGAGTGTATTCATATATTCAAACTCAAAACTCCTATGTTTAAGGGCGTCTTAAGCGCAATGTATTATCCTTCGAGTTGGTCAACAGATGCATGGTACACAGGAATCACGCTTTCAGAAAAGAGCCACATCTTCTCAGAGCCCAATCCAAAACCAGCTTTGTTGATCCTTTTCAAGCTGCTTTTGTTTGCCTGTCATATCTGAACGATCTACGTTCACCTGGAAAATAGTCATGCCCAACATAACAACGTTTCGGTCTACGACGGACTGCACATATGACGGTGGTCCCAAAAGATATTGAAGCATTTAAAAAAAATCTTTTATACCATATTTTCATTGTATATACCATATAGCCTATGTGTGTAGTAGGATATGCCATCTAGGTTTGTGTAAGTATACTCTATGATGTTCGCACAATGATGAAATCCCCTAATGACACATTTCTCACAATGGTCCCCATCCCCCTTCACCTGATGTTATAGGGTGTTTTCTCACACACATATCTGAAATGACTGATACTGAGTTATTGCTGCAACATCTCCGCATCTGTGGGGAACTCTCTACTGCTGTGGCCCCCAGCCACATCCTGGGTCTCAGTTAGCCGTGTGAGTGTGATGCTGCCGTGTGACCCATTTGCATTAGCTGTGAATGGCAGGTGTAAAGTGCTTGCTTGTCCCTGGAAGTAGAACTATCTTGTTTAAACACTTTTCCCCTGGGCCTTTGCTACTGCATGCTCTGAGCAGATGGCTTTGCACAACAACTGCTGTTTGAAATCATCTTAGGGTTTTGCTCCTGTGTCTCAGAAGGAGATGGGAGCATCTCTGATTTTCACTGAAACTGGTGTGCCGTGCCAGTATGCAAGCGATCAGATGGGTGGCTATTCCCCTTGAATACCCTAGGGTGGCTGGTGTGTTCCACGTGGTTCTGGTCCAGGCTTTTAAGTTGGTAAGGTGGACAGGAAGCTTCTCCCTCCACACAGCAGGCTTCACCTCATTCCCTCTGCCCTTAACTATCGTGTTCCCAGTGACCCAGGCGTGTAGCAGCAGGTCCCGATTCCCTTCATAGCTGTGCGCTAAGGCAGGAAACCACAGATCTGCTGACAAGACACCAGCGGCTGGGTGGTGCTGACGAGAACCTTTGCTTTGTTATGCAGAAGTTAGGGGTTTAAAGGAAACCTGAGCACCTCTGCCCAGCTCCCAGGGCAGTGCCCCCTGCTCTGTTTGTGACCCACTTTGAGGCTCGATAACCATGCGAGTGGTTTGGGTGACCCCCGTGCCCCCTGTACTGTTCCTCGGAGCGATATGGGATGTGTTTTCGGCTTCTCATCACAGATTTTTGGAGCCGATCCTAGGCAGTTGCTCACATGCAAGTTCTGTTAGTTGTGTCCCATCTTATGGGGTCCCATTTACATGGATCCTCAACACAGGGCTTGACTGATGAAGGAGGTCTGTGCTTGTCCTATTTGCAGGAGCAGGGCTAGTTTGGACCAATAGGCTGTTGGTTGTTGTCGTCATGGGTATTGTGGGTTTGGCTGGCTGTGCCCACACTGGGGGTTGGTAATATCCTCCCACACTGCCGTGTGGAGAGTGTTTATATGAGCCCTTGGCCTTGAAGGTCGGACAAACTTGTCCCTCATTTATGCTTAATCTCCATTAGTAGGCTGTGAGGGACATGGGACATCATCACGATTGGCAGCCTTTAAGCTGGTTTTCAAGGTTTGGCAGAAGGGACCACATTATTTGGGGGGTCCTTAGATGTGTATGAAAGGCAGAGATGACTCACATGTGGGGAACCATGCTTATGAATCTGGGACTTTTCTTCGGGTGGGGTGGGGGTTACTGTGTAACAAGTTGATTGAAATAAGCTAACCTTCCATGGAGGGAATTTATTACACTAGCGTGCGCGTGTGCGTGTGCGTGTGCGCGTGCGCGTGCGTGTGCGTGTGTGTGTGTGTGTGTGTGTGTGTGTGTGTGTGTGTGTGCGCGTGCGCACATGCACACATGGATGTGCTCTTTGTTTCCTGTGTAGCAGGATGCTGACGCTAGCTCACCCCTGCCCTGTTTGTTTAGATGAGAGGCCCCCTTTTTCCGGCTCAGAAGTTCCAGGGGCACAAAGTAAAATAACTTCTGTGATGCCTGCTGACTTCTCATGGCGTCTGAGGCTTTTTTCTTCCTGAGACCTCATTCTTTGTGAAAGGAGAGAGAAGCTAAATATGGTTTAACTTGCTGATGAGTCATATTTTACCCACGGCGAAGGATGATGAAATTGAATGCACAGAGCTTGCAGAACCAACTGCTAGAGTAACTTGCATCTGCTCTGTACGAAGGGTTTATTTTATTTCATTTAATTTTTTTTTGCATTCTGGTCCTGCCTTTATCTATATCTTGGTTACAGTTTGTTCTCTTTCTCAGCAGCTATTATTAAGGTTTTAGTAATTTAGATTTTTAATGAGTGTTTTCATAAAGGAACGTATATCAGTAGAAATGCTCCCTCTGTTGAGCAATTAATTACCAGCAGTTTTCAGGAAAGCAGCCATTCGCATAGTGCCTGCTATAGGCCACAAGGGGGCAGCACCCTTCTAGAGAATGGTCGTCTCATCCGGATCTGAAAGAGTGAATCATTCAGTCACCATTTCCAGAAACAGCATCCCATCCCTGCCTCGCACCTACCGAAGCTCCCGAATAAAAACTTCTCCCCTCTTTTTTTCCCCCACATCAAACATGGCAAGATGAGGGCAGATGGTCTGCTTTCTCAACAGCCCCCCCCCCCCCGGCTTTGTTACTAAGGATCCATGCCTCTGCTCTGTTTGCTTGTGTAGGAATGGCTCTGTCTGACTGGATGAGGTCCCTGTCACAAAAGACAGGAAATGGGGAACACTTAGGGACAGGCTGTAAAGTAGAGAGGGATCAGAGAAGAGCCGTGGGGCGGAGCCTCGATCCTGACGACGGCAGGGGAGGCAGGGCAGGGGAGGTGGGTGTTCTCCGTCTGCTGCCTCAGTCTTCACACTCAGCTGCGGGGTCTCTGCTCGCTCTCTCTGTCGGTGTCGCCAGTCATGGGGCAGCCGGTATTACCACCGGACCTGCGCAGGAGTGGACAGGATCTGTAGTAACACAGGCAAGTTGGAGAGGGGAGATCAGGGGACACTCTCGCGTAGTGTTCACTCTGGGGAGCGGATGGTCAGATTGTCTGTCGCTTGCCGTGAGAGGCTGAGTGAGTGAGGTAGCGTGATTGGTTTCCACACTGAATTTTCAGACACTCTGGCTACAGGAATGTAAGACCGACAGGCGGTTGTTTAACATACTACCTGCGGGGGGGTGCAGTACGTGCTGGAGGTGCTGGAAGCTGGTGATATGCTATTGTGTGTGTGTGTGTGTGTGTGTGTGTGTGTGTCTGCAGACTCATGAAATTTCAAATGGTTCAGCTGCTTGTTAAGTCACTTGTGGTGCACATGTGTGCAGATGGGTATGCATGTGTTTGCTGGGATAAATAGCTAGGGAGATGGAGCCACTGCTTTCCTACACGTGTCTCGGGAACACGACTTATTGACTAAGTGCTGCTCATCCTGGCGGCGGAATGGTTCTCTAGAGTCCCGGGTAAAACGTGTATTGGAAAGCTTCAGTTGAGTCTGCTAGCCTTGTGTTTTCTGGGATGAATTTTTATCTGGGCTGTCTGCACAGCGCCTGGCATTGGAGGGGAGGACCGTTAGTATAGCAGCGATTGTGATCTCCGCTCGGGTGCGGCAGGGATGAGCCAGCAGGGGCCCGAGGAAAAGAATGTGGCCCCTTTTCTCAGCATGAGGGGGTCTGGACTTTCAGATCGTGGTGGAACAATGGGGGCTCTGATCCACCACCACCAGCCCCTCCTGTATTCTCCTACCACGGAGACGCCTACATACGCTCGGACCCCTTTTTGTGAGTTCGGACCCTCGCCCGAAGTCTGGTGGTAGCCGGTAAGGTCTGAACTAAATGGTTCAATTGTCCTTATCCGTGTGAGCGGCCTGATTTGCCCCTTGTTGAAAGCCCCCAGGAGCAAATGCAAAAGGGTCAGAGGTCATGGGTTCACCCAACCAGAGGTGAGCATTATTGCTGGGTCTGAGTTATGCTTTAATGGATGCTACTCACCCCCACCTTGGCCATTAAAATGTCCTGGGGTGCTTGTCTTGTGGGGGTTGGAGCGCCTTGAAAGGAGCCTCTGTTAAGATAGGTGCCAGCTTAGACTGAGGGTGCTTCAGCAGCTCAATAAGAGACTTGTTGGGTGGTATGGCTGCTCAGTCCACCCCTGAGTGCCTCACCGAGGCCAGTCCTTGTTTCCCGGCATAAATGGTCACCCACGCTACAGGCCGTTGGAGTGAAAGGTAGCTCTGAGGTCAGGGGGAGGTGCGAGGTGTTGTTCTGGGAGTCCTATGAGGGAAGTGGCATGGGGGGTGCGGTGGTCATAGTGCTGACTTTACTCTGAGGAGAGGGGTATCTATGCCCCTTCCCCCCCCCCCCCCCCCCCTCACTGCAGGGTTTGCTGATTGCGCTGCGCTGGGATGCTATGGGAACCCCCACCTCCCTAAATACACGCTGCCTCATCCCATCTCATTCCATTTACTTGTTTTCCCGGGGGAGGAAATGGTAAGTAGGTTGCTGGGATCTCAGAGAAGATTGAGAGGCTGGAATTGCTGCCACCATTGAGCCGTGTGTGCGTGTGTTTGCACGTGTGTGTGCGAGCGTTCGCACTGCCACTTACAAGGGAATGGCTTCACCTGAACATCTCTGCAGACTTTCTGCCACTTCTCCATGCTGTATGGGAGGTAAACACTCTTTAAAAATGACTGTTGGATGAACATTTCCCCTCCACTTAGCTGTGATAAGGGCTAGGAGGGTCACTGGTTATCCCATTACATTGTGTTTGTGTCTGTGTATGGGGCTCTATGATTGACTAACTGTTGATCTGCTTCTCACACCTTGTTTCTGTGTAAAAGATTCAGCACCCTGTAGCATCCAGGTTTCAGTCTTTAAGATGGCTGGATGTGGCCACTTGCCTTTTCAGGCCTTGATTGGTTTCCGGCCGGAGCTGAGAAAGCAGGGGGTCACATTTGTTGCAGGTTTGAATCTTTGCGCAGTGATCTGAGAGGCGGTGCTTCCTGTGCTATTCTGAAAGGAAGTGATTTGTCTGGTCAAGATCGTAATCAGTTTGGGTTTCGCCAGGCCATGTTTTGCAGTAATCCCCGTTTACCACTGCCATCCCACTCTGCACTATCCCCTACAGAGCGCTGTTGCATATCTACACGCTGCCCTGCCAAGTGTTCCACATGTGCTCGGAAGTCTCCGGTCTGTCGTTTCCACGGCAACAAGACATGGCTGCGGCAGTCCTGACTGAGTTGAAGGGCTGTTGTCACAAAACAGGTTTTTCTGTACCCCTGAAGGAGAATCACTGTAAATGGGTTTTTTGGGACCGATTTCTTCCTATTTACATTACATTGCATCATAATTAACAGACGCTTTTGTCCAAAGTGACATTAGACATTAACACATTAGACATACGGCTGTCGAGGAGTCAATTAGGAAAAAATGTGGCTAGGCTGGCCTTCCAATGAATGCCCAGATAAAAGTGTAAGTAGTATCGGAGCAAGAGCTACACAACATCTTCGTAGCACAGCATAAACCTAAAGACAATTCGATAACAGGAAGTGCAACATTAAGAACAGTCGGAGACCAGATGCCCGGAAAGCTGGGCGATGGCTTCTCTGAGGCAGCACTTGTGGAGTTTGCAGCTCTGTTCAGCATAGTGATTGTTTGTGTGTGTGAAAGAAAAAATGCAGATGAGTGACCTCTAATGGCCTGCCTTATTCCACTCTTCCTTTTGCCACTTTGCGTGTTATTTTGATTGAAGACTGTCCACATAATGTCCCAGTAGCTGCAGTGTAATTCGAGTTGTTCTTCTTTTCGGTTCTCGACATAGACCTGAAGAGTTGATCCTCACAGCGACTTTTGAAGCTCTCACTTGTGATTCCTCTAAATTACCCGCTGCTTTCAAAACTGCTTGCTGAAAGCTTACTTGAGAAGACGTGGGAGGTTCTTGATTCGTTTTCCCTTTTGTTCATGTTCATAAAAATGACTTGATTTAAATTTCGGGGGTTTTTTTCTCTTCGTGTCTTATGGAAAATAGTTTATGGTAACCTTGTGATGTGGTAAATTCTGGAATTTAGATCTTCTCACGATTAGGTGATGGAAATTAGGTGAGCGCTGCTCTCCATGTGGTTGTAATCTGTTTCATCTGTTGAATTCAATTATAGTACATAGGTGTGTAACCATTATAGTGTAAGGTGTTCAGCTGTAGTGATCACGGCTTCTGTAATGCTTACAGGGTGTGTGTTTTAAAATGGACCCTAGAAAGCACAGGAGTACTTTATCTCAGGCAGTTCACCACTGCTTTTGAGGACACCGCTAGTATTTGCCTCATTGAAATGGGACCGTAGATCCTATTGATTGGTCGCTAGCTAACTGAAGGACCGACCTCACTTGGCTTTTTTTCGGTGATCTGAGTTCCAAGATGGCCAGCTGCATTCGACACCCGGGCATCCCTCTGTGTTCTGGGAAGAGGGAGATCCGGCCTTTTCCGCTGTTCCCGAGTCCTGGGTGTCTGTCACGCTGGACTGTGGCCATGCGGTCCACAAGAATGTTGTGGGTGGACGTGTGGTTTCACTGGAGCTCCACCCAAAATGTCCACTCTAAGAAATGTTTAAATGTTAGTTTTTTTTCCCTCACTGTTAACTTGTCATGTGATTCTTCATGTGGGATTACCACAAGCAGGCATCTACTACTTTTTGCTTGTTACAATAATATTAATGAACACCATTTATCCTACTTGGTCACTTGTGTCATGGTGGTTTAGTTCCAATATCTAAGTGAGCAGACCTCTGTGCTGAGATCTACCCCCACCCTCCCTTACTCAGATTGTAGCCTAATATTCTGTAAGATCAAAGAGGACTGGTGTGATTCCTGTGTTTTCCCACAGAAAGCAGTAGTTCGGATTTAAGCTGCCTTCCATTGAGACTGTTTTTGTTTGAACTTGGTGCCGTTTCTCGCTGCACGTGCCCTTGGATCCTTGGTATGAGTTTTATGGCAGCGATCAGCCTTTGTGAGTTGGGTAGCGATTGCAGTTGTAACATAAAACAGAGCATTCTATGGTGAACCCTAAAGGGGTGTAGCTTTAACTGACTCATTAGTAAAAGGAGGTTTGGGTGGAGGTTTGCTCTGAGGAGACTTCACTGTCGAATGGCGCTGCTTTCTCAGCTGTCATGTTCATAGTGAGACGGGCCCGGCGTCAGCCATGTCTGGTGATCCCAGCATCCCTGCCAAGTTGTAATGCTTGCGGTCAGAGGCTCAATGCCCTGCTTTGCATCCTCATTTCCATCAAAAGCACCTCCCTTCCCAGCATTGCTACACAAATGTCATGTTGGTGTAATTTTGTCCCGCACAGCAAAGGACTTGGTACAGTCACATGTTTCCTATCCAACCGCGAACTGGAATTCCCTGCTTTGTCCAGTTGTCCACCTTTGTGCTGTATGTCCCTCATTGGCCTGGTGATTTCCCAATATAAACTCACAACTGAAGATCTTTCAGTCATCAGCTGCTTGCACTAAATAATCATCCAAATGGTTTTTCTGAGTTGTTCCATGCGCTGGGTTATTCCACGAGCTTGGAACCTTTGCTGTCGAACAGTGTCTGAGCTTGACTGTTCGCTAGCACATGAAAAATTTGACTCGTGCCTAAACTCGAGGTGAAACGCTAGGGTTGGACTGGTTTAGGTTGCTTTGCCTTAGGGTTGTGCTGTTAATTTTCAAACACTCCCTTGACTAAACAGTTGACTAAGGAGCTCGGAATGCGCACTAGGCCAGCCTGCCCTGAGCCTCTGGCTAATCTCCATGCTCCCTCTCCTACTTCCTGCCGGTTACTGGAGGAGCGTTCCATGTTCTGCTCTCCTGGCTGTTGGTGCAGCTTATCAATCCCCTCCCCAAGACTGTCACTGTTGGTTTTGGTCGTGTGCAGATAGTGCGGGTTCTAGTGTCATACTCCTTACACTGTCATGTGATTTCTTTGAAGAACATTCTAGACTTCACAGGTTTTCTGTTATATTAGTTCACAGGGTGAATTATCACTTAATTTTTATTTAGTGGATGCTTTTATCCAAAGTGATGCTGGGATTTGAACTGGTGGCCTTCTGCTCATGAGTGCAGCACCCTAACCAGCTGAACCCTGCACTGTACTTGTACTTGTGATGTTCTGTATACTTCTGAATACTAGGGCGACCCAGATCATGTTCAGATGATTAGTTCAGTATTTGTTTGTGTGACCATAGGAGAATCTTAACTGTGTTCTCTCCGTGTTGTTGTGGGGTGTCCTCCGGTTTGCCCCCATAGTCCAAACTCACGCTGAGGTTAATTGGAGATGGCAAATTATCCGGAGGTGTGCGTGAATGGTATGCAAGTGTGCCCTGCGATGGGTTGGCGCCCCATCCTGGGTATGCAAGTGTGCCCTGCGATGGGTTGGCGCCCCATCCTGGGTATGCAAGTGTGCCCTGCGATGGGTTGGCGCCCCATCCTGGGTATGCGAGTGTGCCCTGCGATGGGTTGGCGCCCCATCCTGGGTATGCGAGTGTGCCCTGCGATGGGTTGGCGCCCCATCCTGGGTTTGTTCCCCGCCTTGCGCCTGTAGCTTCCGGAATAGGATGAGTGGATGGATTGTTCAGTCTTTTTTTTTTTTCTTCTATCCATGTATCCTTGCCATAAATATAGCCCTAGCTGCTAGCATGCCATTAAAAGTCAGCAGAGCTGTCTATCCATAAGTGACAGATTCACCAATTTGTCATTGCTGGCTGTTTTGGTGCGTTTGTTCAAATTGCAAGTGTGGATGCAAACAAACGTGTCCCCCTCTCCTTATGTTCTCCTCTAGTGCCAGACGACCTGACCCCTGAGGAGCAGCAGGAGCTGGAGAACATCCGGAGGCGCAAGCTGGAGCTCCTGGAGGACATTCGGGTATCCATGGGGGGGGGGGTATCCGTTTCATCTCAAGAATTCAATGACCGTCTAGCTGCTTGGCCCCCACCCACCCCAAAAATTTCTCTCACAATTGAGTGCCCCTTCCTGTTTATTCAAGGACCCAGATATTTTAACTGAGAGCTTCTTGGGCTGAGAACTGCTTAGTCCAGCCACATCTCTAGCGCTGTGTCATGCAGTATACGATCCCCCATCCTGCGCCTCTTTCGGTTTGATTCCAGCTGCTCTCGGAATGCAGAAACGAAATTCCACAAACCCACAGGATGTCTGAAATACCCGCCCTACAATGGCTACTGACGCCCTGTCTTTACCTGACCTTCACTCCTCCTCATGGGTCTTCAGGATGGCCAGTTCTGTTTGTTGTCATGATGCTCTTCTTGCTTTGGGGTTTGGGGTGTCCCCCGAACCATGGGTTTCCTGCCATGACAGGAAGTCGGTGCCCACAGCCCTAAATATGGGCAGATCAGTCTCTGCTGCTCTCTGAAGATGTTTCCCAGTGTCATTCTCATGATTAGATTTAGAAACAAACAGTTTGAAGGAAAAGGGCCATTTCGGCTCAGTGTTTCCCCTGTTATTAGATCTGTGCTGCTGCTGTCAGCCTCTGTTATGGCTGGACACTTCACAGGAACAAGGATATCGGATCACTGCAAGACGGAGGGTGGGCCAGAGGAGGTAGGGTGAAGGTCAAGGGGTCGACTGTTAGTCCACTGTGGTTAAGAGTAATTCACAGTGCTGCCCCCTAATGTACAGAGGAGGTGCATCCAACATGTACAGCTTGTTTATCAACATCAGCCTGGCAGAACGGCCCCATGCGCTGAAGCTGAACCCCTGATATCCACAGGAAGGCATACAGCTGCCTGTGTGCCCCCATGCTGGCTGTTTCCTGTTCAGTTTCACACAGCTGTGTGTGATTACAAGCCATTCAGAGCTGAAGATGCCTGCTTTGGGGGGGGGGGACTCTTATCTTCATTAGACTGTTCGTCTGCACAGACCCTGGCGAGGTTTGACACTGGTACTACTCTGACCTCCCCAAGACTCTGAGTTTGTAAAGCTGCATTTCATTGTATACGCCGTTTACATGTGACTAGACCAGTGTTTTTCAATTCGGCCCTCTGGGACCAACTGAGTCTGCAAGGACCGGATTGGGGAACACTGGACGAGACTCTTGACTTTGCTGCCCCCTACTGTACGTGTGGCTTTAGTGCAGGTCTGTCAGTGGAGGGTCGGGGGGGGGGGGGGTGAGAGGCTGGGGGTGCGTGTGGCGTGCGAGGCTGCTGTCGCACGCCCACGCGTGGCCGCCTGGGTGGCCCGGCAGCCCCCTTTGTCCTCCCTCCTTCTGTACACCCACATGGCGTTCTGCTCTCCTCCCATTGGCTCCTTCATCTCCGTCTCTCCATCTCTCCCCAGCGCCTCAAAGATGAGATAGCCGAGGTGACCAATGAGATTGAGAACCTGGGCTCCACTGAAGAGAGGTGAGCCAGTCTGACGCGTGGATTTCTGTGCCTTTTACCTGGTTTTTGACAAACACCCATATAACATAATTGGTTGTTTTGGAGATCGGCAATTTACTTGAAACTTTAATGGGTTGAATGAGTTTGCTTTAAAGGGCATACTCTGGAGTTGGCTGGTCTGTGGTCTTCTTTAAGGGTTTTGTAATCCTCTCCTGTTTCGGCTATGGAAAGCAGTGGGTGGGCCTAGTGGTGTGGGCTCGGCTAAAGTAATGGGTGGCGCCTCTTCAGTCACACATACTCTGTTTTAATCTGACTGGACAGTGTGGCTGTGCCTGTAGCCTTGGTTCCTGGCTGTTCTTTTGCAAATCGGAGAACCATTCATGAAAAATGAGGCAAACAGTTCAGTGGGTCCTTTAAGAGGCTGACGCACACGATTCTCCATTCATAGCTGTGACACGAGTCTCCACCCAAGCAGCAGTCCCACCTAACTGGTAGCTGTGACCCCATCAGTCTCCTCCGTAAAATGACCTCCAATGCGCTTCTGTATAGTTGAAGGGGAGGAAGTGGAGAGGGCCATCTTCTGCCCTGCTGGGGTGGGGGGGTGACATCGCTGTGAAGCCCCACCCTTTCCTTAGTCGGGGGCGGCTGAAGTGAAGCGTAGCCCTCTGTGACTCCATTACATCATGGAATCCGCTCATGCCGGCCCCAGGGACGACGATGCCCTGCAGGTCGTTAAGAGTTATTCACCAGCCTGAAAGTCCGGGAAAGGCCTTTTGGTAAATGGGCGCCTTCGCGTGTCTGTTTATGGCTGGGATTTCAGCTGAGCCACGTGAGCGGTTCATCGGTTCCCTGCGGGCCCCCGTAAAATGTACCTAATGCCCTCAACCATAGCAACCCCCCACTTACGAGAATGAGCCTGGTAAATTTAATTATTATGAAAATGTTTGACGTGAGTAATGGAAAAGCTGACCCGTGTTCATGATGGAGGCATTTTCAGTGGGAAGTTCTGTTTTTTTTTTTTTTTTTTTTTTTTCCCCCCCTTATTGCGATCTTGTTTTTCTGCTCCAGGAAAAACATGCAGAGGAATAAACAGGTGGCCATGGGGCGAAAGAAATTCAACATGGATCCCAAGAAGGTAAAATGAGTGTGCAGTCGGTGCATCTGGGCTGGAAGGCACATGATTGGCTTCCAAGATCTTGCATACTGATTGGTCAATGTGCCGAGCCAGATGGGGAGTTATGGGGGATGTTTGTATTTCATGCAGACTGAGTCTGTTGTTGTTTGTTGTTCACCCAGGGGATTCAGTTCCTGATCGAGAACGACCTGTTGAAGAACACCTGTGAGGACATCGCTCAGTTCCTATACAAGGGGGAAGGGCTAAACAAGACGGCCATCGGAGACTACCTGGGGGAGAGGTGAGCACCAGCACTTGTCTGTTTGCATTCTCATCACCAGTATGTTAGCTGTTCTGGTGTCCCCGACCAGAGCCCTGACTGCGCTGCTGCAGAAGCGCCCCAGTCTAAGCAGAATTGGTGGTGCAGTCAGGTTTGTGACACCCTCTGGCAGCGCCTGGTATGTCTGTAGAACAGGGGGTCCTGCAGCAGAGTCTGCTTGGTCAGGCTGGAAGGGGGGGTGGGTAGAGATGCACTGGGGTGGGGGAGTGAGGCCTGTTCTTAATGGTCCCCCCAGATTGCTGGATAGGTTACAGGCCAGGACTGGCCGCAAAGCCCATCCGGAGTGCTGAGAGCCTCCCTGGGGAGTTTTGTCCTCCTGTGTGGCATATCTCTTGCTCACAGTGCAACATGGGTCAGGGCTGATGTAATGTGTGAAGATCAGCACCCAACCCCAGCAGCTTCTAATGATGCTCATGACCTGATACCCGTTGCAGAGATGACTTCAACATCCAGGTCCTCCACGCCTTCGTTGAGCTACATGAGTTCACTGATCTGAACCTGGTCCAGGCCCTCAGGTAAGGCGACGCCCAAATGCCATCCGCGTGACCCCCAGGAAGGCAGCATGGGTCTCATGTGCTCGTTCATTTCTGCAGTGATGTCACTGATCCTGCTTCTCATTGGCTCATGCTACATCTGCACCCACAGGCAGTTCTTATGGAGCTTCCGACTTCCAGGAGAGGCTCAAAAAATCGACCGCATGATGGAAGCCTTTGCTCAGCGGTACTGCCAGTGCAACCCTGGCGTCTTCCAGTCTACAGGTGTGTGTGTGTGTGTGTGTGTGTGTGTGTGTGTGTGTGTGAAACAGAAACTGAGAGGGTCCCTGACACAGAACCACAGTCTCACTCTTCGCCTCTCAGTATCGATCCAGGGTGTTTGATTTCACCAAGTTACGCCTCGACACGCCTGCCGTCTCGGTACACGAGAAGGTGTGGTGTCCTCGTGCTGCCTTTGTGCTCGTATAACCAGGCACAGAATTTGACGGAGGCGGGAATGACTGTCTGCTGAGCCCGACCGGTCAGGCAGATCGGACCCACATCAACGCAGTGACGCAGCAGTGACACGCCCTTGCTAGCATTTTCTGCCTTTGCAGTGTGTAATCAAAAAGCACATCCTGAAACACAAACCCATGTACGCTTGTCATCCTAACATGCAGTGGTGCAGAGTCCTCGTCTGAGGATCACTTTCATGGCCGGTGTATAGTGCCCATTTATATTTAAGCGGTCCATTAGGTTCTCCTACCGCTGAGTGGATCCTCTTAGTTGGTCGGCTGATTTGGTTCATTTTTTTTTTTTTGGTGGTGATGGATGTTTGGTCATGTGACTGTGTGGCCCACAGACACCTGCTACATCCTGTCATTCGCCATCATCATGCTGAACACTAGCCTGCACAACCCCAACGTGAAGGACAAGCCCACAGTGGAGCGATTCATCAGTATGAACCGGGGGATCAATGCCGGAGGCGACCTGCCGGAGGAGCTGCTCAGGGTCGGTTTGTCACCAGGGCGGCGGCTTCTCCTGGCTCCACGTGTCTATTGGCCCCTCTGGTTGTCCCACGTTGATTTATGTGTTGGCCCGTGTCTCTTCCCGCAGAACCTTTATGACAGCATCAAGAATGAGCCCTTCAAGATCCCAGAGGATGACGGCAATGACCTCACGCACACTTTCTTCAACCCTGATCGGGAAGGCTGGCTGCTCAAGCTGGGTGAGTTTGGCTGGGGGACAGACCTGGTCCTACACAGGACCTTCTAAGTGCAAGACCTTCAGGACTGTAGTAGCGCTGCTCATAGATGTGGGCCAGACACACACACACACACACACACACACACACACACACACACACACACACAAAGATCCCTTATCACCACCTGTAAGTGTAGCTCCTATGTACACAGTGGATTATGTTTGTGTTAATTTTAAATCGCCCACATCCAGAGACACCCTTCAGATACTTTTGATGCTTCCTCCCCCCCCCCCCCCCCCCCAGCAGATCAGCACACATGTGGACCATGCTCACTGAGTCTCTTATCTTTGCATTTAGACACAGTGTAGCGACTTCCTGCAGATGGAGGAATGAATCGTGCCCCCCCCCCCCCGTTTGGCACCCATCTAGTCCTCTCTGTCATTCCTATCACCTAATGGGGTTTCCCTCTTCCTCTCTATGATCACGCAGTGGGTGAACATGTGTTGGAATAACATGTTTGGAAAAAGGGTGGTTTGTACTGAACCATTAACAGCGAGACGTTCCTGCAGGCCCACGGGGGCAGCTGGGGACCTGCCGTGCCTCTGCTGGCACCGCTGTTCTAACCTAACAGCCCCCCCCCTTGGTCCAGTACAAATCCACTGTGATGTAGTGAGTTACTAGCTGTGACAACCCCCTGCCCTCCAAAAAAATCTGTTTGTCATTCTTTCATTTTGGTAGATGGAATAACAGATGGTTGGGCAGGCAGTATGTCGCAGAGCTATTGTCCTTTATTGCTGAACTGGGGCTCCCCCTGGTGGCTACTTTATTGGTGGATTGTTTTAGTAGCTGTACTACAAAAGTAGTATTAAAAGCCTATACTAAATTTAGCATTTAATACTGCCATATCTTGAATGTGTAATTTTATTTTTTAATTTGGCTTTTATTTACCCCATTGAGTTTTTTTTGTTTTTGCTTTATAATGCTGCCACCTATCTAGTTTTGTAAGGCATTTACCCCAGTAAGCAGTACAATGATTTCCATTTTAATTTCATTTTGTGTTCTTTTCTTCCTCGTTTGTTCGTTTCCATGATTTTGGCTGTTGTCTTTCCCCCAGGAGGTATGTACACTTACCCTTCTCAAATTTGCCCATCGCTCTGCTCTTGGGTGCTTCCAGTGGTCCGCCATACTTTTCTGTTTGATTTTGCTTTTGTTAATTTTACTTGCAAACTGAGTTTTATTTGGTCTTAATTTTTTTTTTCCTGGTTTCCCATCTGTCTTGTTTCGTTTGGCCCTGTCATTCCAAGCCGATCGGTGTCCACGTTTCGCTGGCTCTCTATGTGGTCGCCAGGCGGGGTGCTTTCAGCTCTGGCCTTCGGTCAGCCACGGTCACCCTGTTTTTGCTGTGGTGCTTATTCTGGCTGGGGTCCGTCTTGGAAGTTGCAGTATCCCCTCTTCTGCGTGTATCTCACCCTTTCCAGTGGTGGGCAGTAAAGAACACAGAGGGGTTTTTCCAAGTTCTTTGGTCATGTGAGCTACATATGTACCTCGATCCTTCCGTGTTTTCTGATTGGATGAAGAGGTAATACTGCATCTGCCAATCCGGGCCAAGCTCCGCTCTCTTCTGTGCTGTGACGGAATCTAAAGACTGACCGTGTGCCCCAGGGGTGTTGGACTGGGGGTGTGGCATGTGGGGGGGGGGGGGGGGTGGATTGGTCCACTGAGGCATGGCTCCTTGACACCCTGAACACATGGGGTTTGCATGACTTCACCCCCCCACAGAGGTTGATGGTGATAACTGTCTACCAAGTGTTTGATGCAGCTGTGTTGTGATGACACCTGAAGCCAAATAACACTTCCCATGTTTCTCTCCAAAGGAGGTGCTTGTTACATGGAAGAACAGAGATATAATGACAATAAAGCTTGACTGGTCACTTTCAGCAGCTTATTTAAATGCTCCATTCCTGCATTTTTGTGCAGAAACATGAGTCCATTGGTTCCTTCAACTGTTTCTGAATGCGCTGATGTGGCGTTGCGCTATATTTTGCAGATCCATGATGCAGTTTTTTTTCCAGCCCCTCCATTGGTTATTTCAATACTGACACAAGTTCCCTTGCATCTCCAGAGCAAATGGAATTTTTGCAAACTTCACATGCAGCAGACCAGTGTGGCCGTGTCGGTCATGTGTTTCCTTCTCTATTTCTTAAAATATGCAGCTGCTTTTGGTGCCCGTTTCACGTGAGGTTATTGTGTAGAGGTCGGGTTTTACACCCAGACCCTGTTTTCTTTTCTCCATGACTGTGGTGATCATCTGGGCCTAAAATGTATGAATAACACTGACACCAGGCAGTAAATCTGTCACGCGGTCGTAAGGGTAATTTCCTGACAGGCCCACCTCCCCCACCCCACCCAGCATCAGTGCCTTTGTCTGCTCCCTGTCCCACACTCCTCAGGCGAGCATCTCATACAGCAGGAAGGTCAGACATCCATCCAGCTTTCCTCTGGAAACATCCAGGGCAGTAAACTCCCAAGCCGCCTCGAGGTTAGAAATCCCATGATTGTTACTGCCTGGCCTGGAGATTTATGTCACCGTGACCTTTCGTGGTACTTGGGAGGACGTGACCTCTTTGGCTAAGTGCCGGGCTTTACCATTCAGGTTCTCAACGTGATGTCTAAGCCTTCTTCAGTAAAGCAGGAGAGCGACTCTGCAATGGGATTATATGAGAGTGGTTTATATGCAATGTTGAGTTTGTGCCACCAGCTTTAGTGTTTAGTGCCACTGGATCTGGTAGAGCTCTCTGTAGCAGCAAAGGTATGATAAGGTAGGGGGGTTAAAAAAGGTATTTCCGGATTGACGTACGTCTAGAAGCCCAGAGTCTCTGATGCCCTCCAGTACCAGATATTCAGGGCCCATTAACATTGCTCTAAAGCAGTCTCCCAATCTGGTCCTCGGGGCATTTTTTGGGAGCAAAAATGTGGACTGTCTGTGGCGCCCAAGGACATGGGTTGGAAAACACTGCTGTAAGGAACATTTAGATGTTAAAGAAGAGTGAAGTCTGGGGTGCACAAGCCCATGGAAGCGTGTGGAACTTTATCAGCTTCCTCAATGATCTCACTTTCTTCTGGATTAAAATGGTTTTGGGGCGTCATTTTGGGTCTGCGAGTTTGTCGTATTGGAGAGGCTGTCGAGAGGAGAGTCTGGGGGCCTGACGTCTGGCCGTCGGTGCTGAAAGCATGCAGTCTGCTGGTAGCCGGAGCCTCGTAGAATGCTAACTCTGTAGCACTGGGCATCCACAGGCATGAAGCGGTGATGGGGTGGGGTCTGCTGTCTTCTGGGAGAGGATTATACATCTCATTCTGCTGCGAGACAGATGCTGCACTGTTCTGTTTGTGTGTCTCCTGCCCGCCTGCTGCTGCTGCTGTGTGCGCGTGTCCTGACGTCCCCTACCATCCCTTCACTTTCCGACCTTTGACCCCCGACACTAACCTCCTGGTCTCTGTTCCTCAGGCGGACGTGTAAAAACCTGGAAAAGGAGGTGGTTCATCCTCACAGACAACTGTCTGTATTACTTTGAGTACACCACAGTAAGTGACCCTCTCCCTGCTTTCAGCTCACAACGTCACCATCGTACCCAGAATGGCTTATGGCGTTTTTCCACTGTTACCAAGAACTGAGTGAAATGCACTGACCGGTGTTCTGCACATGGATTATCTGAAGGAAAAAGCATATATTCTATGTGTTGTTCATTATTGGTAGTATCATACATCACAATGTATTGATGCCTTCTCAATTAACTCGGAACTTGAAAATTTCCCACCGGCTTCTTAAAGGTCTGTAGAACAGCCGGACGGAATGAATTCGTAATGCAAATTTACACTGAATGCTTGCGTAAGATGCCGATTATCACGGACTTGCTAGTGGAATTTGGCACTTAGTAAATCATGATTTACACTGTGTGAACAGTAAATAAGCGGCTCTTTTTGGTTTTACATCACTGTTGCTATTCAAAGCTAGCAAAGCCTTTACGGAGCTGACCCTTCTGTGGTGGAAAACCGAAGCCAGCTGGAATCTCGCTGTATCTAGTTTCTGTCTGAGTCTGACTTTGTTCCTGTATGCCAGTGGAAAAGTGCCATGATAGATTAGGATTTTCACCCATTGAGGTCTGCCAAGCATGCCTTGTTGGGTGGGGTGGAGCGAGGTGGGGGGGCAGTGGTGGGCAGGGAGGCGGTGTAAGGTGCTTATGGAGCCAATTTGTAGAGAGGGTCAGGGTTCCATGAAGACCCGTCTGACGTTCCTCTGTGATGTCTCCCTTTCATCAGGACAAAGAGCCGAGAGGGATAATCCCTCTGGAGAACCTGAGCATTCGGGAGGTGGAGGACAAGAAGCCTGTAAGTCCCTCCTCCCTCTCACAGAGGCTCTGTCTGACCCTGCCTCGTGGCTCTGTCTGACCCTGCCTCGTGGCTCTGTCTGACCCTGCCTCGTGGCTCTGTCTGACCCTGCCTCGTGGCTCTGTCTGACCCTGCCTCGTGGCTCTGTCTGACCCTGCCTCGTGGCTCTGTCTGACCCTGCCTCGTGGCTCTGTCTGACCCTGCCTCGTGGCTCTGTCTGACCCTGCCTCGTGGCTCTGTCTGACCCTGCCTCGTGGCTCTGTCTGACCCTGCCTCGTGGCTCTGTCTGACCCTGCCTCGTGGCTCTGTCTGACCCTGCCTCGTGGCTCTGTCTGACCCTGCCTCGTGGCTCTGTCTGACCCTGCCTCGTGGCTCTGTCTGACCCTGCCTCGTGGCTCTGTCTGACCCTGCCTCGTGGCTCTGTCTGACCCTGCCTCGTGGCTCTGTCTGACCCTGCCTCGTGGCTCTGTCTGACCCTGCCTCGTGGCTCTGTCTGACCCTGCCTCGTGGCTCTGTCTGACCCTGCCTCGTGGCTCTGTCTGACCCTGCCTCGTGGCTCTGTCTGACCCTGCCTCGTGGCTCTGTCTGACCCTGCCTCGTGGCTCTGTCTGACCCTGCCTCGTGGCTCTGTCTGCTGCAGAACTGCTTCGAGCTCTACATCTCTGAGAGCAAGGACCAGGTGATCAAGGCCTGCAAGACAGAGGCTGACGGCCGGGTGGTGGAGGGCAACCACACGTTCTACCGCATCTCAGCCCCCACGGCCGAGGAGAAGGACGAGTGGATCAACAGCATCAGGTGAGCATCAGGTGCCAGGGCCAACTGGCGGCATGTTGAGGGCGGGCGGCTGTCCAACTTCCACTGCGTACCTCTGCATGTAGAACTTAATACTGGGTAGGAAATTGCTGTGCATGCCAGCAGTTTAGGGAGGCATGTTGTCACGTCAGCATAAGCGATGCCCGCATTTGACCTTCAGAGCTGCATCCAGTTGCTGGTGTAAGTAGTCCATCGCTCTCTAGGAGGAGATATAGGCAAGTTTGCCATAACACCCCCCACCCCCCACTGTGCTTCTGTCCTCAGGGCTGCCATCAGTAGGGACCCCTTCTATGAGATGCTGGCTGCCCGGAAGAAGAAGGTCTCGTCCATGAAGAGGCACTAGGCTGGCCTAGTAGCTGCCTTCCCCCTCCCACTCTCTGTCCCTTTCCCTTCCTCCTTTGCACTTCTGAAATTCAGCCATGTCAATCTCAACCAGTAGGGGGCAGTAAGATGGTTCTAAGGCGGTTTTCCCCTACACTTCTCCAGACCCCATACTGCCTTTGGTTCACATCCTGTCCCTCACTAATGGTCAAACCCCAAATATGCTGTCAGTCAGACTGAGAGACACAGAGCGGCTCTGACAGTGTGGCACACTGAACCAGAATCCTGCAAACAATCTAATGTGCTTTACTGTGTATAGACGATACAGGTAACCTATCTATTTTTACAGCGAACACTGTAATGGTTTTTTTTTTTATCATTATTATTATTTTTTTTGAATGGTTAATTTTGAGAGACATTTTGTGAGTTCTGAAGACACAAAGGTCGTTCTAACCCTTCTGGAATCTCGTTTACAAAAGAATAATGGTGATGAGTTAAGATGCAGTTTATTTTGCCAAAGCTGCCTCAGAGGTTGGTTTGCCTGACTGGGACATGAAGATGGTACTCAGACAGAGCTCAGCTGTGACCTGGGAGTTTGGGGCACCGGGATTGTCAGAAAGCTTGGATGCGTGTTTGGGTATAGTCCAGCTGTCAGACGGCACGGAAATGGGCAAGGATAGCAGACCGGAGTATCCACAGGGTCTCCGGAAGCTCCTAAATCTGTGACCTGTCAGAATCATGGAAAGATCTTGGCCTGAGCCCTAACTTGGGGCTGCAGGAGGCTTGGTTGGAATTCCTGCAGCCACGGGACCCTGACTTTTGTCCTGAGTTCATCTCCTGCCAAAGGCACAAAATGCTGAGTCTCGGACTGCCACCTCCGTGGCCACAGCCCTCCTCACGATGGACTGGTTAGACTGGACTTCAAAGTTCCTAATAGTTTAATAATGTTCTGCTTACGTTTCATTTACACATCATAATGGGGGGGGGGGGGGGGACTACAGAGCCAGCTGTTTAAACAAATCTGTTTTATGAAGCTTTATCGTTTTTGGTGGGTTCCTCTTAAATCTCTCATCAGTGCACTGATGATCTGACCCCCCAAGTCACATGGCTGAGAGTATTTGTATATTTATCAAGGTTGTATATACTTAAATGTAGAGGATTTGGTCTTTATTTTATATCGTCAAGTATTCAGTTTGTTCAGCAATATCTTAAAATACTTCCTTTTTTTCCACTCCGGTTTCTGATTTCTGTCATGTAATCTAGGATTGGTTTAAAGAAATAAAAGTTAATGAATTTCACATTCTTTGGAGCTGAATGTTTTTCTCCATTGTCGTGGATTAGTGTCACCTCCAGTGGTTCTCCTGGCAGGATTCTAAAGGGCCTCTGTCACTTAAGGGTCCTTACAACACCCAACCCCCCCCCCCCCCATGCTCATAAATATTAAAAAGGCTGTGGGGAAATGTAATTTGTGCTGTTCCCCCCCCCCCCCCTCCATAATATTCAAGGGACCTTAAGTATTAAATTGTACAAACATCCCAGTGACTGGACGTGATGCCCTTTTCCTTATTTTCATCTTGCATCATTTTTTCATGGAATAAAATTCAATGAGAGATGCACTGATGGGGCTTATAATCACATATCTGCGTATGGCCAAATGCCGTAAATGTAAATAAAGTCGGTTATATTTCTTCTGTGTCATTTGTATGCTTATTGTACTGACATACAAAGGCAAAGCCTTGTGCATTTTATCAACATTGAATTATGACCAGAATCAGGTCTCAGATGCAATTTTATTTCTGCCAAAATATCTTCAAGTATATTTAATTTTGGATTTTTTAATTTTATTTGGAGTAACAACCAAAGACATAGTAAAACTAAGTCAAACACCGTGTTTCTTAGTTGCTGGGTTAGCGTACTTACCGTGTTTCTTAGTTGCTGGGTTAGCGTACTTACCGTGTTTTGCCTTTGTGGGGCATTGTAGGTCTTGAAGTTTTACTCTCCTACAGGTTAACGCCGTGAACACAAGGGGGCAGTCTTTACTGCAGTTCTTTGACCACTTGTTAAAATGCCGTTTCTTACCGACACGACATTTAGAACCCCGTTATTTACATCTAGGACGTAAGATATCCTTACTGAGCCTTATTCGCTTTATTTCGTTAATCGTTTTTATCGTACAAGACTTAAGTTTTTGCAATTGCTAAATTAAGCAAATAGGAATCGCAAATCAACTTCAGCTGTCAGTCACCCAACTTTTCAGGGCTGGTGATGAACGCGATATTCTAGAAACCCCATTTCGACGAAGTGTGTTCTTAATTGTTGACACGATGTAATTGTACGAAGAAAGGAAGGTGATGCTGGTGGTGGCGGAAGAAAAGGCATTTTTTTCATGACGGCATAAAAATTGCCCCCCTTCTTTTCAAGTCTGTTGGCGTGAATAAAAAATCTTCAATCTATTTTATTGCGATTATTTCTGTTTAATTGCAATTTATGCTCCTAGAACGAAGTGAGTGCCTCAGTGGCCAGGGGGTGTTATAGCAGAACGGCGGAGCTCCTAGCCATAAGGGTATGAAAATCCCTCTTTTAGGACCAACACATAGGTTTTAACGGGATCTGAACGCTGCAATTAATTACAGGTGTTCTTGGGAAGCTGCCCGGGTCGGACACTTTCAGTTCCCGCAAGCGAGTACAATTCATACGTAATGGAAATTTATAAGGGAACTGATAAGGTTTGCCTTTAAAATAGGAGTGTCTGGAAAACGTCCATCAAATTGTGCTCTAAGTCACCATAAAACAGTATTTAATAGCACGCATTGTGCTCATTAGTGAGGCTTCCCAGTACGTTTTTTTTTTGTGGGGGGGGTGGCGTTTATGTCGCGCATTTAACAGTTAGCAATTTTAAGAGGTTTGCTCTGTCGATAAATGACTCTTCCACACATTTAGATATTCATACTGTCCATGGCAACTGATTTACAGAAATCTTTTTTTCTGGGTATAGTTGCAACCTTGACCACAACGTGAAATAGAAGAAGTATTATATATGTAAATAATTGCTAGGAAGCTCACTGGGGGGAGGGGGTATGTTCTCCCTTCTCAGTAAAATACAGGAAGTGCAGTTAGTATTGCCGTGAAATTGTGGAAATGCGTCAGTCTTCAGAGCAGCATTTGCTCATTGGTCTCAGGGGCAAGACGTGAGTAACAGGAACATCATTCTGTCCAATTCACTGTATGTACGATGATCAGCCTCAGGCAGTTCCCATAATTACGAATGGGAACTGGGCTGTGTTTTCCAGCTCATGCCCACCCCAGTCAAACAAACCTCTTTGTGAGATACACTTCCCTCCTGGTTTGGTAGATAACGTTAAAAAAACGACCCTCCTTTACTATGGACTCTCATTTGGAAATCTCATGTCTTGAATATGAGAGGGTCAGATTTCATCCCAGGTGGGGGCCACACGTGGCGGTAAGGAGAACGAGATTTAGCAGGAAGGCCGCAGGTGTGGGTCGATTTACTGAGAACTGCAAACTGGCAGCGATTCAGAGCTTCCTATGCATGGTCTGTGAGCGCAAACAAAACGCAGACAAAACGCAGACAATAGCTCATCCTGGCCCTCGCCTATTTAACTTTATGGAACGGAACTGCGGGTTTTAGCTCCATGGAGCTGGAATGACATTTGTGGCCTAAGAACCAGGCAATTATTATGATTTATGAGTAACTGTGTATAGGCTAAGTATGACCAAATCAGGGTGCCTCTTAGGGCCTGTGGATCCAAAAATGAACAAAAAATAAAATACAACAGGCACCACCAGGAAGATGCAGTGAAGTATTTGCTTGGGATTGTACCCAATCGTTAGTAAGCAGTGAGCTTCTAATAATAATAAAAAATACAGTAAAGGCGTTGCGGCATTGCCTGGGTGTGTCGCCACCTACTGTCCTGCACGTGGAAGCACAGCGGCTCCAGCTTCACGTCCTGCTCTGGGACTCGTTCCCGGTGCGGCCGCACTCAGCGCTGCCTGTACAATGTATTGTCCTCGTTGACCGGCTATCACATGTGGGCTCTTAACCGCTGTCTCACCGTGTGCCGCTGGAAGGGAGGTAACTTAGGCTAATTGTTGATAATATCCTTTAGTCCTTTTCCTGGAAACGACAGCGAGAAGCAGCTTTATCTAATAAGTCCGGCTCACGCACGCCGCACTGCACACATGCGCGCACTCGCATTAACCAGAGCATAAAACTGAATTCGAAAGCTGAAGTCTGAGTTTACCACGCTTCCCCAAGTCACCCGGTCAGACGCCGTTAGAAACCAATGCCACATCAGAAATATGAAATAATCTTTCCTTTTTAAGTTTGAAAATGACTGGCCTGACCAAAGGACTGAAACCATTCAGATAACCACACTGGCGTAGCGCCATAACAAAAGACTATGTAGCTGCCAAAACTGGAGACGCCAAACATCACGCGGCAATTCATTGTGTTTACTTTTAAATGCACTGTTAGAACTTTCCAGAACAATAAATCAAACTCTTCCTGTTAGGAGATTTCTCGGATTATGTATGTCAGGGTTGGTGTCGTAGTATTTTCCCTCATAGTCACCAGAATAAATCCCAAAAGCCCCCTATTGAGACAGGTTTGATTCTCTTCCCCTTTTGACTAAAAATGCTTTTTTTTAACCATGTGCTTCATGCAGTGACTTGTCAAAAAAAAAAAATATTAGCACCAAAACATGATTCCACCGGCATGGGTGGCCAACATGACGGTCACCTTCCGATGAATTATAACAGAAATCAGAAAATCAAATCTGTTCCAGGAAATCCTGTAGTTTTAGGGATTTGTTCATACTGGAAAAATGTAACGGAGGAGAGGAAAAGGGCAGCAAATCCTGGGTGCAAACCCGGTGTGGCAGGATCGGGCCTCAGAGGGAAAAGGCGCCACCTCGCCTGAAAGAGCCGGTAATGCCTGATTGCCGCACCGTGCGGTTAATTAAATGAACTCATTCCATCGCCTAGAAAGCTCCCATGACTTCAGTAGGCCAGGCCAGGCCAGCGCCATCCCCCCCCGCCCACCATACAGTCGCTCTGAGGGAGCGAGGGCAGAATCTGGGTCAAGGGCAGGGTTGACCACCGGGGGGAGGGGGGCAGGGGCCGCTACTCTGGGCCCCAGTTTACCGGCACCAGAGGGGATTGGGTTTCAGATAGCAACACGGAGTAGCTATGGTGGGCTCTGGCAGACCGCTGGGGTGGGGCAGGGCACAGCCAGTGTGAGAGGAGAAACCTGCTTCAGAGAGAGAGAGAGAGAGCCGGGATGAATGAACGACTCAGTCATATTGACTGCCTTTGGGAACACCCCCCCCCCCCACTGTGCTAAGAGACGGATGAATGAGGATCACGGAAGGATGCCACTAGCTTCCAGCAACACACAGATTAAACATTAACGAGGTTCTGAGCGCCGGCTGCTGGCTTCCTCTCAGCGCCTCCGAGCATCGCTTACCGCCAGTGCCGTGACGTCACGCGGCTATTTCCAGCGGCCGCGGCCGTCTTTAACCCGCTGATGTCAGTCGCTGCCCCTAACAGTTGGGCGCTCTGGCATGGACAAGCCGGCAGCAGGAGGCCAGCTGATTCGGGACACGTGGAGGTTGTCGGGTCAAATCCCACAAGGGGCATTGCTCTTGTACCCTCAAAATAGAGGTATGATTGCATTGAGTAAAGGCCTCACAGCGTAAATCTGTAAAATGAGGTTGAATGGTAATTGAAGTGGTTAAGGGAGCTTCTGCTGTTTTGGAAAATCCTTCAGACTAGCAGTTCCGAACCCCCAGGCGTTACTCCAGCGGACTGTGGAACACTGGGGCTTTTGGGGAAGGGTTGGGTAATTTCCAAAATGGATGAATGGACTTTCAAGCCATGACCTTTCTTATGACCCTTGTGTTCATTCATACTGATCACACATTTAAAAATGGAAATGATTAAACTTATGCGCCCCCCTAACTCTAACCCCTCCCCCCTACTTTAGACAGGTTTTGTAAAATAACTGCAAAACTGACATGTTGAGCTGTAAAACACATAAGACAAAAAATATAAAAAGAATTTGTGGCCATTTTCCAAGAGGAGGGGCCTGAGCCGGGGGGGGGGCATGCCGCTGTGTTTCCCTTTGGCATGATGGGACCTTATAATACTTATATTCACTCTTATAGCAGCTTACAACCGCTGCCTGCCATCTACATAATGGCCCCTTCCCCCACCCAGCCAGTGTGACTTACAGTACCTGGAATCCAGCGTTTGGTATCTGTCTTCCTTTTCATAACATCACTGTATAATTTCCACTGTATGTTTGCATCCAGCTGCAGGAGTCTGGCTGCGTTTGACCTGTAGTTCACAGGTGGAGATGGAGTTGCGTTCTGTCGTTACCGCGCGCCACCCGAAATGTCGTCGTTCTCGTTTTGACGCTACACCTCCCTCTCAGCCCTTCCTGTTCCTTGTGCTGCAGCCGCCCGTGGCAATAAACAGCCCCCGCTTTGCGGGAAAAGCCATAGCCAGAAGGACACCTATCTGATGACATCCGCGTGATTCTGTTCAGCGCAAACGCTGGCTTCCTGCATGCGGCCCTTCAAAGGCCCATTGTGCGCAATTATACAGAAATACACTCACCGGGCAGCCAGCGAGCGGCAAGGGGACATGATGAGGAGCCGCGGTCCGTCCCAAAAGGTCACAATCATGCATCATAGAGACAGGAAAAAGCAACCAGTTCTCTGACATGGACAGAGATGTGGGTCCCCTGACAAAATGTCACACGGACCCTCCACTTGGGTCGGTACTTTTATCATGAAGAAATAGAGGTGCCATAATAGATAGAATTTGCCGAGCTGATGGGGGGGTTCCCTCAGTCAGTTCTCCTGAACTGGGGCCCCAGAATCTGCCAGGGTATCCATGCCTGTTTGACACCCCTGGTCATGTGTCAAATGTGTACAGTTTAGTAATATTTGGCTCTCTAAGTTTACCATACAGGTGTGGGGGGTTACCCTGCAATTGACTGCGGACCGATATAAGGTGTTTCCTGCTTTGTGCCCTGCGATTGGACTGGATAAGCACCAAAGGGAAATAAAATCACTGTATAACCAGAGGTGGAAAGTTCATGTCCAGAAAGTAAAAATCCAGACCAAGATTTTGTTTCAACCAACCAGTTGAATGTGAATGTGACTCTGTATACTCAGTTGGTTGGTTGAAACAAAATCTTGGACTGGAATTGTACTTTCTGAACCTGAACTTTCCACCTCTGCATATAACCTAGATTATCAGAAACGGCATAAGACTTTTTTGTCGATAGTAGCACAAGCAGGGCCAGAAATACAGGCAGGACAACAGCAATTCGAGCAACAGGATATTATTAGTAGCTACAGGAAAAGAAGGTTCTTTAAGGATATTGTGGAGGTCACCGATGACATAACTACAGCTACAAGGGGAGCCGGCGTGGTGTTTGCAGCCAATGGGAATCCTCTTTGGAGCATTTCTCAGACGCGGATACAGAGCCACTTCAGATGCCTGCTGCCTGAGAGCACAGGACATGATTCTTCCTGTTTATTCCTCCTCTGCCACCTTGCCAACCGGGGTGTCACCCAGTGTCACCGCTTATGGAGGAAATGCCCAGTCAAGTGAATACGGCCTGGTTCTCCACGATGCCCGGAAGCAGAAGGTCGCCAAAGCAGGGTTATCATGTTTTCTTCTCAAACTTGTGTCTTTTTGGATAGGTTCACGTCGTGAAACGTTCTTTGAGGCACTGGAGTACGTACAGTGTCAGAAAAATGGGTACAAACAACATTAACGTACCCCAATGATACAAAAATGTTCCTCAAAGTGTATCTCAGTACCTTATAAGGTACATTTATCTACAGCTAGGGTACAACTGGTAGATCCTTGAGGGTACAGCCCCAGTGACAAGTAATTATACCATCAAAAGTACAAATTGATACTTCTTGGTAATTGAACTGTGCCCCCCTCTCATCAACCTCACCCATGGCAGATGTTTCTAGGACTTTGCACTTCACCCAAAAGGTCCAGAGTCCTGGTGGGGTGTTTGTCCCTCGCACTGCCACCCTGTTTGTACATGTGGGTTGGTTTCACGAGGGCTGTGATGAGTCATTGTCAGTTCCTTTTCATTTGTTAGAAGTGCACCGACCGTGTAAATGCCAAAATACACTATAGATTTCACAGAAACAGCCCTGAGTGTAACCAGAATGCAAACATATATTTCACACATGTCAGGTGTGTCTTATGAGCTATATGATTATTATCGCTGCGGCTGCTGCACTGGGATTTGACCCAGCAACCATGTGGTTACCAAGTCCCAGCGTTAGCCACCAGGCTAGGCTAGCACCTCTTTGGGCCACCTGTCTTACCTGAAGAGCTTCAGAGATGGAGCCTGGGAGTTGTGACACGACGCAGAGACGGCCTGTCACAGCAGCACTCTGCCGCTTACTCCCCATCGATGGAAAACATCCAGCACCATCTTCGCAAAGTAATGCGGCACTGAAGCTTCACCTGATCGCTTGGAAACCAGCTTGGCAGAGAGGATGGAGAAAACAGAGCTGAGGAAATGGGGCATTTAGGCCTGGAGCTGCACACCGCTTGCCCAGCGCTGTAACAGTCGCGCCTGTGTGACACACGCTATCTCTCACCAGCCAACCCCGGCTGTCAGTGAGGCGTGTTGTGCAGAGGTGGAAGGTTCAGGCCCAAAAAGTACAAATCCAGACCAAGATTTTGCTTCAATAAACCAGTTGAGCATCTGTGACTGTGACTCTTTAGATTCAACAAGTCGGTTGAAACAAAATCTTAGTCTGGATTTTTACTTTCTGGACCTGAATGCTTCTAACTACAGACAATGCAGTTTCTCCAGTAATTACATTATGAGTCCAGCAAGTTCTGCTTTGCCTGCAACAAAAGAACACTTTGTTTCCCATAGAATCCCACATGATCCCTCCCCTTCATAGCCAGCAGCCATTAGTAACGAATGTTCATTCCAACACAAAGATGCATACTTTCCTCCCCCCTCTAGAAGGCAGCAAAGGCCTGGAGGTCCGGTCCGGACTCTGCAGGTGAGCTGTGGACCGGCTGCCTGGGGCTTGCTGGACATTGCCTGGACTTTGCACTGGTGTCCCGCGGTTTTTACTGGCATGTCAATCATCCCAGTGATGCAGCAGAGAAGAACGCCGATGATTCAACAGCTGGGAGAGAAACAGGGCGGGTGGCTGGAAAGGACACCTAACAGCAAACTGCGATTCTCGGCGCAGCCTTCTGCGGAAGGCGCCTTCCTCTTTCTGGGGGGGGGGGGGGAGGTGGTGCTTTTTTTGTTTTATGTGGCCCCGTCCAGAATTCTCCACCTTCAGTTCCCTAAAACAGAATCATGCAGAGAAAGCCATCTGTGCTCTTCAGAAGAGCATGAGACTATAGCTTATCAGGAGGCAAGAGGAATTCGTCAGTAGCGCCCCCCCCCCTCCCCCCCCCCCACGCCCAGCCAACTCATTCTGCAAAATAGGCCTTATCCAACATTAGCTGGTGGCATCCAACCACATGAAAACATGAAAGCTTTGTCCGATGTTCCCCGGTGCAGTCATGCCTGGGCGTGTTTCAGGAATCACCCAACATCCTGAGTGCAACCCCCACACACACCTGCATGTGGGCCACAACTGATACCTGAATCATCCCTCCTGGAGAGACACTGAGTGGTGGGAGAAGGTGAGCCTGACTTTGGTCTCCTCATGAAGGTGGAGAACATGCATCATGACTGAAATGGTGCGCTATAAAGGAGGGCCGTCGCGTCACACTGCGGCTATGCTGTCCCCGTTTGCTTGGAGTGACATCGAGGGATGGACAATACGCAGCCTCACCGATCCGGTTCTAAAGGCTGCGGCCTGGGATCAGGACGATTTCTACAAACACTGAAATATGTCCTGATTGAAACTTTTAAATCCTGCCCATAAATTCTGGGTCAGCAAAGCAAAACCTTAAGGTTCTAATGGAAGCATTTTTGTCCTCTGTATGTGCCTTACAAATTAGGGAGTTTTGCTTTTATCTAGTTCTGTCTGAAAGGAGAAGTTAACACTGTAAATGCATACATACCACAGATCAATTATGTATTTTTTTTTTATTTATTTTTTTTTTACTTACGGGCCTCGGAGGAATTTTTAAAAAAGATCTCCTAAGTATTTCCCTTGGGACTTGGAACTGATGAGTGTAAAACTTTGACTATCAGTTCTTACTCCTGATCAGTCGGTCATCCATTCATTGGAAACCATAGGGAGGAACTATTGTGTAACTGAATTGCCCAATGACATCTGCTGGTTGGCCGATTTCAAACAATCGCCTTTAGTAATTACCTTAAAGAGGCCACTTTTAATTTATTTGTAATCATTTTAATAATACAAAACATTAATAGGACCCAACGGAACATGAACCACTACAAAACTGTAAACTAGTTTACCCTGTGAATTTAAAATACTTTTTTGTGGATTTAATTAGTTAATTTCTTAATTTGTGTGTTTCATTGATATTTCAACTGACATTAATTATTGCATCGCAATCATAAATTTCGAAAGGATATTTAGACGGGACCTTTATCTCACGGTGAGATAGCAGTTCTATTTTTCATGTGATTGTTATGTGGATTATCAGCGTGATTGTGTTAAAAAGAAAAATAAAGTTCAACGTAACACATGAAACGGATCTACCGATAAGATACTGCGCTTTTTGGTGAGTAACGTAGCATACGTATTGTTTTTAAAGCAAAACACACAACACCCAAGATGAAGACGTTTTCAATACTACCTATGAGCATTCCACGTATAATGAAATAAAAGCCAGCAGGTGGCGTGCTTCCAGTCTACGGGCACGCGTAACACACCGAAAAGCTTATTTCTTAAATTCATGTTTTGAGATAATATATCATGAGCTGCATTTTTTTTTATCATAAAGAATATCTATTTGACCTGGGAAACTTAGTTAATGTTTTTGTTTTGCCGTTTGATATACGAGGGGAAAAAAACAAGTCACTATTCCTCTTCCACGACTACCAGGAATGGTTTCCTAAAGGAAGAAAGACAGAGGGGGAAAAAAATCACGATTGCTTCTAGGCGTGTGCATGCATGTGAGTGTGTGTTCATAAAACCCGATTACACTGCCGTTACCAGAAGCGATGTTAGTGAAGTCGTATGTTACTGGAAAAGCAGCGAGGGCGGAGCTCCGCACCATATAAATACAGTGGTGGCGAAGAGCGCTGGGACTTCAACAGACGCAGCTCGCGAGCAGTGAGTCGTGGATTACAGCATTAAACACGCTGAACTCATTGATTAGAGGAAAGCAACGAGAAAAAAGCAAGCCGCACACGACCTCAAGGTAATTGTCTATTGTTGATCGGAATACTAGTTATTGTTGGCTGCTTCGTGCCTGAAAAGAGACGAAATGCGAGCTGAATTTGCAGTACGGGAACACGATTTTTGATTATTTTATGTTTGGTTGGATTGTATTCCTGGATAGGTATTCTGACCGCTTTTGGTACAGTTTTCGCAGGACTTGTACAAAGGGCTACGATATTGCATTTTTTTGTCAGTGGACTAGTGTCTGGTCTACGATATGGTTCCCCGAACTGGGTTAAATAATAATAGGGTCAGTCTGCTGAAAAGTACTCGATGTGAAGTAAATTTCTCAGGAAGGCTGTCCTCTTATCAGGGACTGTCCTCTACCGAAAATTACTTTCAGAGTTAAAGAGGCTTTCTTTAACTGTTAATCTGTAACGCAGACGGGTTATTTTTAAAATAGCCTTTTTAATTTAATGAGCTGGCTGTGAAAGTCCCAAGTGATAGCTTAGTTTTCCAGTGACTGTTGCTAAACTTCAGCATCTGTGACAGGGTGACTTCGGTTTGCGAATAATCAAATATGTTTGGGGGGAAAATGCTTTTTTCACACCTCTCAAAACAGTTTTTTCCTCCCATATGTATTTTCTTATAATTTTTTTTTTTTTTTTGAAGAAAAAAGAAGGCTGCCAAGTCTTTTTCTGCTCTGAAGTTGCCTGACATCTGAAGCTAATTTTTTTTTTCTTTCTCTCTCTCTCTTTCTTTCCAGTGTTCTCTCCAGCTGCCTCAGATCCTAGTGAAAGTGTTCCAGATGTGCTGACGGGAAAGGCTGCACAAGAAGCTTTACCTGCCTTGTCGAGGGCGTTTAACCCCCGTTGTCGAACCTGTGCACCCAGCGCCATGGTAACCCAAAGTAAGTTTGAGCCCATGATGTCCAGCACCCTGCTCGATGCCGGTGCCAGGCTCACCCCCCACCACTACAAGATCTTTAGCTCCCAACTGCAGTACCAGCTGGTCATCGGCACCGTTTGCAAGCTTCAGGAGAGTGGCTTCTACTGGGGAGCCATAAGTGGCAAGGAGGCCAACAGTCTGCTCAGCGAGGAGCCTGTGGGCACCTTCCTGGTGAGGGACAGTTCAGACCGGCGCCACTTCTTCGCCCTGAGCATCAAGACCGCGTTTGGCCCAAAGAACCTGCGCATCCAATGTGACGGCAACTCCTTCTTCCTGCAAGCAGACCCGAGGGGCTCGTCCACGGCACCACATTTCAACTGCGTGCTCAAGCTAGTGCATCACTACATGCCTGCCAAGGTGACAGACGGCAAGGGGGGCATGTGTGGCGTCTACTTCATCCACACCGGGGGTGAGAAGATCCCCCTGGAACTGCTGCGACCCCTGTCCTCCAGCATGTCCACGCTGCAGCACCTGTGCCGCAAGGCCGTCAACGGCCACCTGGACATGTCTGACAAGAGGGACCTGCTGCCCAGACCAGTCAAGGAATTCCTTGAGAAATACGACTCCTCCATCTAGTCTTCCTGGACTGCTGCTCTATCCAGGTGGTTCTCAGGATCTGATCGGTCGGTCCTGGGTGACGGGCTTACCGTTGGGGCCCAAAGCTGGCTGTCTCGTCCCGGTGGGCCTGAGACAAGAGCCTTAAGATGATGGGGGGGAAGGGCAGATGGAGGCCAACAGCTGGTGATAGTTGGTGGGTGGTGATTAAGAGCCCCCCCCGAAGCCGCCTTGGGAACAGCCGGTTCTATCGTGTATTGAGTTGGACTCTGCTGCTAATCCCTCGGGCGTGAAAAGCGACAATCTCCACCCTTTGAGATTTCGGGTTTGTCGGTGCTCCGGGCAAGAAATGCCGACCTTCCCGTATGTGATGACTGGTGCTTCCGCCGTTTCCTGCCAAGAAAATGGAGGGACTCGGGTACTGGGTGAGGGTGATGCCTACAGATCAACTGGGAACGTGACACTCATGGGACGTGTTTCCCGGCCGCAGTGCCAGGAAACTGCCACATGGATAAATATGTGACTAGACTGCATAGAAGTCCACTGCCTTCTGGCAATATGCAGCCAGTAACGCGTGAGCATGTACTGTGGGGAGTCAAACACACCCTGAAGCAGACAGTGGCGTCGCTCTTCACAGCGGTTTAAAAGGCTGCTCCTCCGTGCCAAAACCCTGTGTTTAGAAGAGCGGATTGAAGAGTGACTTTTTTTTTTTCCCAAGATCTGACTTGATGGGTGCACTCTGTGGTCCCAGGTGGTCCAGATTCAGACATGAAGGCCACTCTGGTGCTGTATCCTGTGACCACAGGAGAAACGGACCTTTTGAAGATGTCTCTGCGGGATAAGGCAGATCTGTTATCTTCCTCCATTGAGTGACAGGTCTGCCCCTCGAATAGGACTCCTCACCTGGTTTATAGAACATGTCCAGATTGGAGAGATCTATCTTCAGAAGGGCCAAATGTTATTCCGTCTTTTATAAAGATGTACCAACTATGTTCAAATGTGGGGCCAGCTGACCTGGCATTTTACACATGTGAAGATATGAAAGAAACAAAATGAAAACTTTGCACATTATTTATATTTATGATGTTTTCAGTAATTTATATTAAAGACCTATTTTTTACCAAGTGAAAACTGTCTGTGGTTTGTGTGCTGAGTTGAGATCCCTTAACATAAGTTGACCAGGTGGTATAAAATGGGAAAACTGTGTAATATTTCTATTCCTCCCTTTACCTAAGAAAAGAACTGAAATTTCCAAACCCTACCCCTTGTTTAGGCTGATTTCAGGTTCATAAAGCATTTGGTCCATATGTTACCATTCAGATCTTCAGGTCATACACATGCTTAGGAATCGATACCTCATTAACATTCACACCGATGTGCACTTTGTTTACCCTCGAGGGGGGGAAAAAATCGTGGAGCAACTGAAGTAACTTTAAAGTCTTTCCCCAAAATTCTTTTTGTAAAGAAATTCTAGATGGTTGCCTGCAAAATACAAGCAACCCAACCATAATCTGTACTGCACAAATCCCTAATATGTGAATTCCCCCAGAATCTCTAATTGAATGTGTCTGTCTGTGAATTCTATAATAACCTTTCAATTATGCATGTGAATCCCCCAAGAGCCTCTAATGTGTGTGTGTGCGAATTCCCCAGGAGCCTTTAATTAAACCTATGCGTGTGATTTTTATTTTTTTTCCCCTATAGCTTCTAATTAAATAACAGAAGCTTCTGTTACTCATTTGCGAAATAGTTTCAAAAACTATGGAAACTTCCACAATGCACATGATACTATTCTGTTCGATTTACGTAGCAGTCTGATTGGAAGAGTATGAATCTGACTGAATTATTCTGGGTTAATGATGTTAGGAATGTGTCAAGAAATTGACATTTCTATATATATTCCACAGATTTGATGAGAACCATGAAAAAGTCAGATAAACACAAGAGACAATTTTGTACTGTTGGGCAACTGGTATCAGTTTAGTGTTTGAATCCATTACAAATAACAGCCTTCAAATGTCGCTGCTGGAGCGCAGATTGTGATAGCGTGCAGGTGTGTGTTGTTCCAGGAACGGAGTGTGCCGTGTTCCACCTGTGGAAGGAAGGTACCTCAGTCGCACACAGGCTCTATAGGAGGAGCAGCACCAACCCCCTCCCCAGGATATCACATTCCACAATTCTCGGCACCTAAAATGTCTTTTTATTTAAAAGTTAGGTAAACAAATAGTGCAGCGGTGTGGAGCTGGACTTTATACCAGACGATGTGGATCCGGAGGCCACTCACCACTACTGCACCCCCAGACCCCCAATGGCTGTGTAGTAAAAACTACCCTTTTTCTTCAGTATGGTTCTCATGCTCAGGCACCTCCATGCCTGTCTGTGACATCAAACGTCAACAACATTCCCAGTTGATAATGGTCGCCACGGACAGGACTGTGGTGATGGTTAGAGAGCTAGTCAAAGGCACTGCTTTCCAAAGATGGACTATGGAAAGGGGCAGAGCTGAGGCAAACAGAATCCTTGGGTGGAAAACTGGAGAGGCCACAGAAGTGGGGTGAGGAAATAATGAGAAAAGAGACGGAGGACTTGGCTCATGCACATCCACACACGGTAACTCCTGAGGCCTGCCCTCGCGTTGCCTGGGAATGGCAACATGCTCCTTCAGCAGGCCAGTTTGGAGGCTTCCCTCACAGAGGTATTAGGTCATTGTCTGATGGCAGCTGTTAAGGTGACACTGGCATGGTGATGCTTTTTTTGCGGAAGCCAAGGTGGTCCTTTCACTTAGGTGTCTGGCTCAGAATACGAGCACTCATGCCTGTTTCCCTGTCTGATGGGACGCCGCCGTGGGCCTGGGGGGTCACCTCAGGAGTCTGAGGTAGGCGCCAAAAGCCGCCTTGGTCATTTCTCACAGGGAACTCGCTAGCGTTTGGCCACACGGCTCGTGAACCTTCCAGAAGAGTCGTCCCCACAGACCTCGTTTTTAGAAAAAGCATGGTTTTTCAGCCTCATTGTGCCTGGGGGAGCACAAAAAAATCACAACCCCCCCAGTCTCCAACCAGCTTAGCCTTCTACTGTCAGTGAAGCGTGCAAAGCCTACTCAGCTCCTTTGTGTTGGTCAGTGACTTTATAATTCTTTTATTATTATGGCAGATCTAACAGGAATGGAATGCAGCAAGCTTTCTATATAACTTGTATCAAGGTCTGTGTGTGTGTTTGTGTGTGTGTGTGTGTGTGTGTGTCTGTGTGTGTGTGTCTGTCTGTCTGTGTGTGTGTGTGTCTGTGTGTGTCTGTCTGTCTGTGTGTGTGTGTGTGTCTGTCTGTCTGTGTGTGTGTGTGTCTGTGTGTGTGTGTGTCTGTCTGTGTGTGTGTGTGTCTGTGTGTGTGTGTGTGTGTCTGTCTGTGTGTGTGTGTGTGTGTGTGTCTGTCTGTGTGTGTGTGTGTG